>NC_133662.1:41152536-42602196 GCF_037893015.1 Macrotis lagotis | reverse complement strand
ATAAGGATGGCTGCTGCTCTTCAAATTAGAAGAGAATTGTGGGAGGCCCTTTATCATCTGCATTCAACCTAATGATGGTACTCTCTGAACCAAAGAAGGATGATTCTTGAACAGTGGACATACTGTCCCTCACTAGGTCCATATGAATGCCTGCCAGGAAGGGAGGGAGGGAGAATGGAAGGGAGGGAGGAAAGACGGAGGTCAGGAAGAAAAAACGAAGGGAAGGAGGGAGGAAGGAAAGAAAAAGGAAGAAAAGGAGAGAAGGAGGGAAAGAAGGAAGGAAAAAGGAGGGAAAGAAGATACTCTCATACCATGAGTCATCAAAGAAGGAATTATTTTAATTTCCATTTCCTTCATAAATAGAAAATTCTCCTTTATTGGCAAGATATTTGAACTTATTTGTCACAAAGGGTCCAAATATATTAGTTGTCATTTTTTTTATTGAAGTTCTCTATTTAAACTTCCTCTCCTCAATTTCTCCTCTTCTCCAGTGTCCTTCTTCAGTCATCTGGGTACTTCATGATTACTCCCCAGCTGTTGGATCTCTTGAGTTCAGGAGTTCTAAGTGGTAGAAGCTAGTGAGTTTTGAGTTACAGTAGGATTAAAGTCAATTTGACATTTTACACGAAGCCAAGCTCTTCTAGCCTGAGTCCATAAGTACAGGAATACCATGTAGTCTGAAAGGGTTAAAAAAGGTTAAAGAAAAACAGTTATTTCCAGCTTAAGCAAGATAATGATCTTTTTTTCAGTCATGTCCAACTCCTCATGATCCCATTTTTTTTCTTGGCAAATATACTGAAGTATTTTGCCAGTTATTTCTCCAACTCATTTGACAGATCTGAGCAAAAGAGGATGGGACTTTCTGACTCTAGGTCTGGCATTCTATCCATTATGTCACCTAACTGCCCACAGGGAGACCTAGTCTCAAAAAAAAGTCAATAAGGGACAAATAACAAAACTACCATACAACATTAAAAATAAAAGTTGAATAAGATAATATTTAGAAAGATGTGATATGACTTATATAGCGACACTCCATAGCATAGCAATAAAAGTAATAAGTAGATGGTAAGAATGACCATTGATTGAGAACTGGCAGGGTATGAAGGCAGAAGATGAAGAGAATTCAAAGGCTGCATAAAGTTGAAATAATCAATTAGAAAACTAAAATTATAAAGAATAACCATATCTGGATTAATGGTTTAGGAAAACAGAGAGGGAAAGAATGCTCACAGATCGTGGTTAAGGACAAAGAACAGAAGAAATAAGGAGTGAGGCAGTGTGAGAGATAGGAGATAAAACAGAATAAATGAAGAGTAGAATCTCAGCGTTTAAGCTACTGGATAGCAGAATTTTAAATGATTGAGAGATGCATGATCACCTTTGTAGTTGACTGAGGTGGAGTGAAAATGGAGGAAACTGATAAAGTCAGAGGATAGGTCTACTCTTTCCCTTATTCTGTGTTGTAAAAAATGAAAAAAAGTAGCAAATAACAATGGAGTGGATGCCTAAAGATGTAGGAATGGTTCTGAAGTTAGAATAGTTTCTATAAGCGCCAAAACAAGGGAAGTATGTGACAAGCAAAGATACTGAATGAAAGGAAGAGTTAATTCACTGGTGCCTGGGACACAAGGTCCAGGATAGTTAATCTTAATGTATAGGATTTCTCTTCCACCCTCTGCCCTATTGTAGTGTCAGAAACATTAAAGAAAAAATAAAAATAATAAATCAAGTCAGAGAATATATAATAGTGAACCATTAATTACAAGTCTAAAAACCAAGGTATGGAATAAACAAAAAACCAAAGCATTGTTCAAAGATCAAGTAATTTTAGATGTTCTTCCTAGAAGGGGCATTAGAGATCATAAACTCTTGTGCCTTCACTTTAGTTATCATTCAATTTTTATTCTCTTCCTAAATAAATGAATAATGAAACCCAATATACATGATAAATCACATTCAATCCTAATTTTCTTCCTAAATAAGATAATGGAATTCAAAATACAAGATTAATTACATGAAAATCAGTGTTGGTAAATAAAGATTCAAGGTAGCAAGAACCACAAATGGTTGATCAGTCCAATAAGAGATATCATTTATGAGAAAGACATGACTCATGAATTATATTCTTTTAGCAATGGCACATACATGAATTATAACTTCAAACCAAGCAAAACACTTATGTTCAGAAGGCATGAACTGCATTATCTCATAAAAGCACCAATAAAATTCCAAGGTTATGACAGAAGAATAAAAACCATATCTGTGGTTCATTACCACGAGTCAGGAAAAAGAGCCCCTACCATGGCTAGTGAAATAAATACAGTATCATGTATCAGAGGCCTTTCCTCACAAGAGATTCGCTTTCCAGAAGAGTTGGTACTAAATACAATTTCACCCATTTATGAGATATCAGTGTTTGGAGAAAGTCATTTATACCTTCAACAATTTAAAATGCCTTAGGGAACTGCAAGTCATGACTTTTCCTTCACCCTCCATGAAATAACAATAAAATGTTCTCAAGCTTGTCGATTTATTATACCCTTAATTCACTTTCTTATAGTAGTACTCTTCATGTTACTTGTCTACAAACACCATGTTTGCCACACTGGTCAATGAACTTTCACATAAAGTCATTAAAGTCAAGAGAATTCTGGCTACTTATTTCTAAACCTCAATGATTGAAGGGTAACAAAGCAGTAAATTCAAGGAATCTCTGAAGCAGGTTTATATGTAAAAGTCAACATATTTATTTCACAGCCATATAGCATGTGGGATATTTAAACTAAGAGCTAACTTGTTTGAGGTAGATTTTCCTTTCTTTCTCATAGATTTTTGAGAAATTATCTTAATGTGAATAAGCCTCATTTAACCCACCTAGAAAATATATATCCACCATAAATCCCCCCAACTCTATTCTCCAACTTCTAGAAAGTCTAGAGTTTTTTAATGTGTTTTTTATAATAATTGATAATTATTACATTCCTAAAATGAAATCAGACGATCCCATACAAGATGCAACCAACCCAGGACAAAGAGACTGTTTTAATGTATTTAATTTTGATTCAACTATGCTTTTCTCTTTCTCATTAAACTAACTGTGAAAGAGCTGACTTTAAGAAGTCTGAAACTCTCATCTACATATACAAAAACCATACAATCTCTTACAAATGTCCAGTCACTGTTAAAAATTACACATTCGACACTTAATCATCCTGTAACATTTCTTGTATTCCCAGGACCCCTGCATGAAAGTTTTAAATTGGAAACTGAAAAGGTGATGCATCTTTCTTTGTAGTGACTGAATAAATTTTTGCTCTATGAGAGTGGAACTGTCAAAGAACTGAATTTACAAGTACAAAAAAAAGCTATTTCAGTACTCTGCTGTTTCCTAGCAACTAGAATCTACTGATATTTTCTCATCACAAGTAAGTAATATGGATAAAATCTGTGTTTCAATGCAGTCATGTGTCGATGAAAGCAATGCTTTTCAGTGGAAAAAACAACTTTGCTAAATAATTTGGCTTTGTTTTAATCCACAAGGCTTGCTCATCCAATCTAGACTTATGATTATAAAGAAGTAATTACAATTGTTAAACAGTCCAGAAGATAAAGTGATCATTTCTCCTCTGGGGGGAAACTGTTTAATTTCTACAGGAAGGGTGGTCACAGAAATCATCAGCTAGGACTGATGGCCACAGAAGAGGTTACCTGAAGATTACTCTGGAGAGATGAAGTTGCCATTCTCAAGAACAGTAGAATTTAGAATCCATTTCAAGAATACTGCTTCCTTAGTTTGGGGGCAGGTTCTAAAACTACCTTCTTACCCAGATGCTTTTTAAAAAGAGCTGTCATAAGAAGAATAGACCAGTACAGTCAACTTCCACTTAATCTTGAGCAGTTTGGAAATAAAAACTGTCAAAGATGGAAAGAACCTTAGAAGTCATCTGATTCAACTTCTTCCTTTTACAAGAGAGGAAACTGAGACTGAGAGAACTTGAATCCCCCCCTCCTAAAGTCACCCAGCCCATTAGAGAATCTATTCTCCCAATTTCCTTCCCCACAGTACTTTTTCCACTAATACCAATTATTTAGCGGGCAGATTTCATAGAAATATTCCAAGGTCACAATCATTTGCAAACAATGCTTCAGAATATTACCTAAGTTTCAATTCATGGACAGAAGTCCCAAATATTCTATCCCGCTCCACACCTTCCATACAGACTCCCCCCACCAATACTCACCCCATCTTCTAAAAGCACCAGACTAGACTAAGGACAAATTTTAAAACTTTATTTCATTTCCTCAGTAACTAGGGAAGAAAAGACAAATAGACCTCTTTCAGTATAATGGAAAAAGTTGAAATGAGAATTAGGAGATTTACTAAATTTCAAACCCTGCCTCTCTACCACAATGTATTTAACTTCTATGTGCCTTTCAAAATAAGGAACTATATCAGATCAGTGCTGTCAAACTTAAATTTTGTGTTTTAATTTGCAATCTCCTATTCATACTGCCTTTCCATTCTGATCTCAAATAACTCCTCTTTGCTCTAACCAAATTGAACTCTTCATGGATGCTCATCCACGCTTGACCCCAAACATGCCTCCCACTTTCCCAACACCACACAATAGTGCCCACTTCTCAATGGAACGCCCATTCACCCCTGATGAAATCCTCACAGCCAAATCAAATGCTACCTCTTCCACCAAGTCTTCTCAATCTCCTCTCTCCAGGTAGCAAAGACCTTTCCTATCTTAAACAACACACTCCTTCACTTTGCACTGCTTGCATGAATTATTGTATTCTATTATTTGGCATTATGGTCATTCGTGTATATTAGCTCTGAAACTTGATGATTCAATGATGGTACTAACAATTGCTGAGAAATTACAAATCATAAAAAAGCTTCAAAAGGATGAATTAGTAAAAAAAATTTGCTTATAGCATGTACTTTATAATTTTACTCAGAAAATAGGCCACTAAAATAATAATAATAAAAACAATCTGACAGTTATGTCTGAATTATCCTATAAGTATGAGAAGAGGGCAGTAGTATCTGGTAATTGGTGCATAAAATAAACTCTCCATGTAGTATAAAACCACAGAGCTTTTCTGTGATGAACAAAGGACAGAGAGAGGTATGAATGAATTAAAGAGCACTAGCACTTTACTACATTCCCAGAACTGTGCTAAACACTGACAATACAAATAAAAAGCAAAGAGAATGTCTGCCATCATGGAGCTCAAATCCTAAGAGTAAAATAACAAATATGGGGAGGAGGATGATTGAAGCATGAGTGGAGTCAAGTAGAGATGTAGAGGTATCATGTTTTCTCTGCCCATTCTCATATTTTAAAAAATGATTTTTTTTCAATGCTTCATTTGGGTAGATTCTAGATTCTCTAGACTCAAGATTCTCAAAGTTTTTAAAGAGAAACATTATCTAGTTGAAAAAAGGAACTTTTATTATTTTGGTCCAAAAACTGTTTCAGTTTCCTTATCAATAAAATGGCTAATAAGAGCATCTACCTCCCAAGACAGCTGTGAGGATCAAATGGCATAAAATTTGTAAAGTACTCTTAAAACTTTAAAACACTGCAAATACTGATGATAATGATGATGATGTCTGCAAATGTTCCTACATTGGCTGGCATTGCAAAGTTAAAAAGAGTGTTAGATTTGGAGTCAAAGGGCCTAGATTCCTACTTCTATCATTTACTGTTTCTTTGTGATCTTGAGTAAGTTATTTAACCTCTTGTAAAATGAAGGGACAAGCCAACCTTTCCACCTGATTATATATTACTCCCTTTCCAGTACTCTATAGTTAAACAAACTGGCCTTTTTTGCTCTTCCTCAAACACAGCACTCCATTTCTATCTCCTCACCTCTGCTTCCTTAGACTCAAGCTCAGATTCAGCGTGAGACAGCAAGTCTTTCCAGATCCCTTTTATTGTTCAGTTATTTTTAATCATATCTGACTCTTCATGACCACACTTGGGTTTTCTTGGCAAAGATACTGAAGTTATTTTCCATTTTCTTCTCTAGTTCATTTTACAGATGAGGAAATTAAGGCAAATAGAGTTAAGTGACTTGTCTAGGGTCATACAGCTAGCAAGTGGCTGAGATCAGATTTGAACTTAGGAAGATGAGTCTTCCTGACTTCAGGCCCAGTACTCTATACACTCTGCTACCTAGCTGTCCCCCTCAATCTATTTCATAAATATTGTATATACTTGCAAGTTTATTGTGGGTCAGGGTTTGTTTGACTTTTGCCTTTATATCCCCAATATAGCATGGTGTCTGACAAGAGAATAAGTAATTAATAAATTCTTGATGACTTCTAAAGGATCCCTTCCACCTCTAAATCCATGTTTCTATAATCAAATGCATGAGACCAGGAAAAAAATGTAGCCAAATGGACAATGCATGCCCATTCTAGAAAAGAGGTATAATGAGTTTCTAGGATAGAGAAAAAGGGGATAATATTCTTCAGAGAATTAGCATGCCTGCAAGAGCACTAGATTTGCCATGAAAAGGGTAGACTTTGATCAAACCACTGCAACTTGAAGTTCTTCATGTGTAAAAATAAAAGGTCAGACTTTAAGATTCATAAGGTCCCTTTTAAATTCTATGATCCACAACAACTAGGAACTGAGAAACATCTGGTCAGCAAGGTGTTATATTCATTATTATCAGGGTCAGGCTAAGACATAAGCCTTTAAAGCCCCAACCTCCTAACATCTCAGCATCCATTGAGAAAAATCAGAAAAATAGCTGCAACTCCTTCACTGGCAGAGGCTTGGCTGCCAAGGACAGCAGCAGCAAATGACAGCTTTGGGCAGTGGATTCCAGCAATAAGATGAAGGTTGGCAGGAAGAATATTAGTAGAAGGGTGGACACAAGGAGCTCCACAAGAGAAGAGTTAGGCCAACTGTATCTCTGTACCATGTGCTACACTCTCTCAATAAATTCCTCTGAGTTTTACACTTGAACTGTACTTCCATTCCTTCTGTCCAAGCGGACACTGTGCCTCAATTAATCATTCTGCCACAATTAATCAAGATATACAGCACCAAAGCAAAGAGGGAGCAACAAAAAGGGAGATAACAAGACATCATAGGACGAAGAGCAGAAATGGAAGCAGCCCTGAAAGCAACAGTTTCAGTGACTTCAGGGATGTCAGCAAAGGCACCAAGCAAAAGGCAATCTCCAGCTCCCAGGTGGCAATAGCAGAAAAAGCAAGAAAGGGAAAGGATACAATGTCTGCCATAAGCCCATGTAGTTCAGTGGTTCTTCCAAAATTCCCCAGAAAGAATAGTGTAGGAAACTAAAGTGGGGATGTAAGGGGGACGAGACATTGAGAAGGTTAGGACATTACAGTGGTCTATGCTTCAAAACCACTAAGTAGTTAATAAGGATTTAATTTTTCCTCTTCTCTCATTCCCTATTTCAACTCATCCATCAGCATGAATTTTAAGTGTCTACTACATACAAGAAACTATGTCAGTCATTATGCTCAGGGCTAGTAATACAAATACAAAAAAAAAAAGAGATAGTCCTTGTTCTCAAGGGGCTTCTGTTCTAGAAGAATACACAATTATAGGATATATATATACAAAATTCAGTTTTAAGATGGATAAAAATTTGCACAGAGATTTTGGGAGGGGGGGAACAACAACAACTTGAGGAAGACCTTTCAAAGGAAGCAGCACTTAAATGAATCTTCAAAGGGAGATAAGAAACTCCAAGAGGATGAGGTCAGAAAGGAAAACATCCTAGATATGGGGGAGCAGACTATGCAAAGGTAAAGAGTTAGAAGATAGAACTTTTTTTAAGAAAAACTACAAGCATGTCATTTTGGCTGAAATGATGAATGAATGCCTGGTAAGGAAGTAATGCATAATCATTCTGGCAAGTTAGGTTGGAGTCAGGCTGTGAAGGGCTTTAAATGACAAAAATGAAAAATTTGTAATTTATCCTAAAGGCAATGAGGAGCTACTGAAACTTCTTGAAGAGAGGAATGATACGATCAGATTATAGAAATCTCCTAATAAGAAATTTATTTAAGGAGAAACAAAAAAGAAGATAAGTTTGATATAACATCTCTCATGACTATGTCTAGTAAAATCTACTGTTAACCTCAAAATCTGTAGATATACAAAAGGGGAATCAATTCTTTATGGGCAGGAAGCAGAGGTCTATGGACAGGAAAATCTTCCCAGCTTTTTGAGTTAAGACTTGAACCAGAAATATGACAACCTCAGAAACCAACTGGATATCAGTTACACAAGGGCTACTTTCATGCTGGATCAATTAAGTGGAAAGTACAAAAGGCTGGTTTCAGGAGCCTTGAATTCAAATACAGCCTCTGACACTTATTTACTGTGTGTCATAAGTTAGAAAAAGTTACAGATCTGCATTAAAAGAGGGAGTTTGCACTTCCAGGAGTTCCTTACATACTAATGAAAGAATGATTCAGGGTCAATTATTGGAAAAAAATGTCTCACAGAGTTGTGGTTAGGAGCAAATGAGATAATGTATGCAAAGTTTTGTGCAAAACTTAAAGTACTATATAAATAATAATATTTGTACAATTTATACAATGTGTAATATTTTTACAGGAAGAAATGTTAAAAATGTTTTGAAAAAATTTTCTTCAATAAAATGCAAAGTTCAACCTTAATATATCTTCCATTTAAAGCATCACAAATTCCAATTCAATGTAAACTAGATTAATGATATCATAAAATGTTTTCCAAAAGTAAATACACTCTTTACTCATGTGGTACCTTTTAGTTATAATAATTTGTTTTCCCTCTATATAGAATAAAAAAAATAAATTCATCCATATGGGTACCAAGCAAATATAGGCAATTTAACAATTTGCTTTATTTAACAATTGTAAAATGTGATTAGATTAATTCATGAGAACTTTGAAAAATTCAGAATGACATCAATTTTTGCCTATTGCATAAGTAGTACTATCCATTTTAACCCATTTTCCAATAACCCTGAATAAATTAATCTCTCCTAGAGCTGTACTACTGAGAAAATCCATCCTAAGCCCAAGAAAGTGACTAGTGAGACCAGACAAAGCATTTATACATAATTCTACAGTAACAATTCAAAAACATCATTTTTTCTTTTACCATGGCTTATAAAACCACACAACACACAGCTTCTGAAGAGGATGAGAGACTTTTTTTAAAGAGGATTCAGAGTTCTTTGGAAATGAGATAACTTGATCAAGTGCCTACATGGCATATTTTTATCCAAAGCAACAAACACTTGTTCAACCACAGACTTGACTGCTGTTCTTAAAAAGAGAAAAAAGAAAGTCCTTTGTGAAAAAGAAAAATCCTTTCTTTCTGCTATGATTCTGAGAAACAGTAGCTTATTCATCTGTCAATTATCTCCTTGGAAACTTCTCATTCTTTTCTTTGTATCTAAATGGGAAATCTACAAACATCAACTAAATTTTCTTAAAAGGCTCTCTTTGAACAAACCTGTTTTGGTTTTGTTTTTGTTTTTGTTTTTTTTTTTTTTACCACAGTCTCTTCTCATGAAAGACCTCTCAGATAGAATGCGAAATTAGTCTACTCACTGTGAGCTGAGAAAATCAGTGTTCTCAAAAGGCTTAGTACACAGTCACAATATAAAACACTTAGGAAATCTTCCACTGATAATTCATCTTTCAATTGCCTTCACACTAACCTAATGGGGGCTTTTCAAAACCTTAAATTTGCTGAAAAGTAACTCATTTTCCCTCAAAAGTTCAGGTAGTGGTTTTGGGAACTGTCCAGTCAAACTATGAAACTATTTAAAAAAAACAATTTGTTTCTCTAATGCTTTTCCTTGTTTTTCAATATTTTTTTCAAACTTGAAGATTTAAATTCAAAATGATCTATGTAGAAAAATTTTTATAATAGCTTTTTGTCATGTCAAAGCACTGGAATCTAAGGAGTATTCATCAACTGGGGAATAGATGAAACAGTTATGTCATTTGAATGTAGCAGAATAACTACTGTGATCCGGTCTCAGACATTTAATAATTACCTAGCTGTGTGGCCTTGGGCAAGCCACTTAACCCCACTGCCTTGCAAAAACCGAAAGAAAGGAAGGAAGGAAGGAAGGAAGGAAGGAAGGACGGACTACTGTGCCACAAGAAATGTGAAGGGAACAGTTTTTGGAGAAACTTGAGAGGATTTGTATGAACTTATGCAGAAAGAAGTGAGCAGAACCAAAGAACAATTTGCCCAATACTGTCATTATTTTTAAAACAGTAAGTGAAAGGTTTAAGAATTCTGTTCAGGGGCGGCTAGGTGGTGTAGTGGATAAAGCACCAGCCTTGGAGTCAGGAATACCTGGGTTCAAATCCTGTCTCAGACACTTAATAATTACCTAGCTGTGTGGCCTTGGACAAGCCACTTACTTAACCCCATTTGCCTTGCAAAAACCTAAAAAAAAAAAAAAAAAAAAAAAAGAATTCTGTTCAATTCAACAACCAACCACAATTTCAGAGGTCCCATTATTTAATATGCTACTGATCTCTTGGCAGAAGATTAGGGATACAGACTGAGACATATATGATGGAAATGGCTAATGTGGAAATTGACTATGCAGATTTGTTAAAAGGGTATTGTGTTTCATTTTCCAATTGCAAAGGGAGAGGCAAAAGCTGAGAATGGAGGCAAGGAAACTTATTAACTGAAAACAGTTTCTTAATTCCTAATGATTACTATCTACTTACCAGCCTACCTATTTGTCCAGAGGACATCTTCAATGCTTTATTCTAGCACACAAAAAAATTCTCTAGCCATCACTACTCTTAACTTCATACAGAAAATCTACTTCTGACAAAATTACATAATAGCCATAGAAACCTTGGAATAATACCTGGAGAATCACTTTAGCACTGTTTTTCCCTAGCACTGATGTGGAGTAAATTTTTATTGGTCCACAAAATTCATACTAACAAAGTTCCTTACTTCTTAAAAATCTATAAGTTTTTTTTAAATGAGACTCTCTACTTTTTGGTTCCATGTTATTCCTCTAATTCCCAGTTTCTGCTGTCTATCCTGTCCAATAAGGTTATGGAGGGCAAAGAACTCAAACTTGGAAAATTTACACAGGTTCCAAAGAATTGGAGAACACTTTGCAAATGAAGAAAAAGAATCCAAGAAAAGTTTAATGACTTGTCCAATGTCACAGAGGTAGCAAATAACAATGTGAGAATGTGATCCCAGGTCTTCTGAATTGAAAGCCACTGTTCTCAAAAGAAAATTCACACCCTTCCCTACTTTGAATGGTAGGAGACTATGGATATGTAATACTGTCAAATCCAGTTCACATCCTGGTTAGATTTGCTGAATTTATTTTCTCCCTTTTAACTGTCTGACTTAAAGGTAAGGGAGGAAGAAGAGACATATTAAGAAATGGAGATGATATAAAAACAAAAGCTATTAATATTTCTAATGTTCTTTTAATTTCCATGTTAATGTTCTTTCCACAGTCTTGATTCTGTATAGAAACACTGCTCTAAAAGATTCTGCTTCTATCATTTAAGCATTCCCTTCACTTAACCTAAATTTTTTAGACTTCCAGCCAGGATGACAGAGAAGAAAGGCACAGTTCTAAAATCTCCTAATCTTTCCCATTATATGATATGAAACAAACCTCTTAACAGAAATCTGATCAACAAAACCCAGAAAGAAAAGCCAGGATAAAGAACAACAACCTCAGGATTTATCTTCCTCAGTCCTGGGTGAGTCTGGGGGCATAGGGCATATCAGCCTGATTAGCAGAGTGGTTGGAGCCTGGTCGACTGTGAGGGCTTGGGTCAACTAGGGAGCAGAGGCAGTGGTGGTGGTGCTGACCATGTGATGCTTCCCTACAGGGCTAGGGGGACAGTTCCAGTGCAGAAGAGGGGCAGTCATCATCCTTGGTCTCCTCTGGTCCAGAGAAATTCCAAGTCCACACCTCAATTTCCCCTGAAGCCTCTTCCCAGAACAAACAAAATTACAGACCTTCTGCCCCAGGCACAGGTGTGAGCAGAAGAACCTGACAATAAGGAGAGTGATTACCTCACCCCAGGGTAGAGCCCACCACAGATGGAAGACAAAAGTATTTAACAACTTCAATCACTCCCTCCAGGCCAAGAGAGAGGGCCTCAATCAAGGTCACAGACACTCCAGAGAAAGAAACCAGCACTCCCTACTGGCTATCTGAAGATATTACACTCAGTGAGTAAAACCTCTAGGAATTCCAACACCAAACCTCCCTGAACCAGCCCAGACCCAACTCAAACTCTTAGCAAAATGAAGAAAGGTCAGAAGAAAGGGGGATCCATAGAAAAATTCTTGGAAGGCAAAGACGCTAACTCAGAGAGACCTACAACTTCTGAGGAGAATATGATCTGGTCTCCAGCACAGAAAGATTTACTTGAAGAAATAAGCAAGGAGTTTAAAAATCAATGAGAAAATTTGGGAAAAGAAACCCAAGAGAAGATTAACACCTTGCAACAAGAAAACAAATTATTGGAAAATACAACTGGACAAATACAAAATGAGAATAATTCTATCAGATCCTTAATGAGGCAAATGCAAAAAGAAAATAATTCAAAACCTAAATTGGTCAAATGGAAAGCTCTTTCAAAAATAGAATTGACCAATTGGAAAAGCAGTTGCAAAAGGTAAATGAAGGAAAACTACCCTCTAAAAAAAAAAAAAGAATGGAGGGCAAAAAAACGTTAGTAATTATAACTGAATGTGAATGGGATGAACTCTCCCTTAAAATGTAAGTGTATAGCAGAGTGGATTAAAAACCAGAATCCTACAATATGCTGCTTACAAGAAACTCATTTCTTGAAGCAGAGAGAAACATATAGAATAAAGGTAAAAGGGTGGAGCAAAATATTTTGCTTCAGCTAAAGTGAAAAAAAAAAGCAGGGGTAGCAATCCTTATCTCAGACAAAGCAGCTGCAAAATAGATAGCTGTAAGGAGATAAGGAAGGAAACTATATCCTCCTAAAAGGTACCACAGGCAATACAGTATATGTATGTACCCAATGGGATAGCATCCAATTTCTTAGAGGAGAAGCTGAAAGAACTACAAGAAGACACAGACAGCAAAACTCTACTAATGGGAGACCAACCCCCCACTCTCAGATTTTGATAGATCGAATCATAAAATAAACAAGAAAGAAGTTAAGGAGCTAATTAGATTGTTAGAAAACCTAGACATGATAGACTTATGGGGATAGAAAGAAATATACCTTTTTCTGTGCAGTACATGGCACTTTTACAAAAATTGACCATGTACTAGGGCATAAAAACCTAATGATCAACTGCAGAAAGGCAGAAATAGTGAAGACATCTTTCTCAGATCATAATGCAATAAAAATCAGATGCAATATTGGGCCAGGGAGATACAGACCTGAAACTAATTAGAAACTAAATAACCTCATTTTAAAGAATGAGTGGATCAAACAAGAAACTATAGAAATTATTTTATCAGAGAGAATGCCAATAATGAAACAACATACCAAAATCTATGGGATTCATTCAAATTGGCTGTCTTTAAATGCTTACAAGAATAAATTAGAGAAAGAGAAATCAATGAACTAAACATGTAACTAAAAAAAATATTAGAGAAAGAAAAAATTAAAAATCCCCAATTAAATACCAAATTATAAATACTAAAAATTAAAGGAGGAAATTAATAAAATCGAAAGCAAAAAAATTATTGAATTAATAAATGAAACCAAGAATTGGTTTTATGAAAAAAAATCAATAAAACTGATAAACCTCTGGTCAATTTGATTTAAAAAAAGAAAGAAAGAAGAACACCAAATTGCTAGTATCATAAATGAAAAACGTGAAATCACCACCAATAAGGAGGAAATTAAAGTAATAATTTGGAATTATTTTGCACAACACTATGCCAATAAATCTGACAATCTAAGAGAAATGGATGAATATTTACAAAAATATAAGCTAAATGAAGAGGAGATTAAATACCTAACCAACCCTATCTCAGGAAAAGAAATTCAACAAGCCATCACTGAACAGTCTAAGAAAAAATCTCCAGGATCTGATAGATAGACAAGTGAATTCTACCAAACATTTAAGGCACAATTGGTTCCAATTCTATATAAACTCTTAAGAAAAATAGGTGAAGATGGAACTCTGCCTAACTCTTTCTATTACATCACTATGGCGCTGATATCTAAACCAGGAAGAGTTAAAACAGAGAAAGAAAATTATAGACCTATCTCCCTGATAAATATAGATGCAAAAATCTTAAAATCTTAGCAAAACGATTACAACAAGTTATCACTGGATAATACATTTTGACCAAGTAGGAATGCAGAGTTGGTTCAATATTAGGAAAACTGTTAATATAATCAAGTATATCAACAACAACCCTATCAGTAATTATATGATTACATCAATAGATGCTGAAAAAAGCTTTTGACAAAATACAGCACCCATTCCTACTAAAAACACTAGAGAATGTAGGAATAAATGGACAGTTCTTAGAATAATAAGCAGAATCTATCTGAAACCATCAACAAGCATTATATTCAACGAAGAGAGACTAGAGGCATTCCCAATAAGATGGGGTGAAACAAGGATGCCAATTATCACCATCACTATTCAATATTGTATTAGAAATGTTAGCTTCAGCAATTAGAGAAGAAAAATTGAAGGCATTAGAATTAGGAAGGAAGACATAAAACTCTCATTCTTTGCAGATGACATGATGGTATACCTAGAGAATCCCAAGAAATCTTTCAAAACAACTACTGAAAATAATTAGAAATTTTAGCAAAGTTGCAGGATATAAAATAAACCCTCATAAATCCTCAACTTTGCTATATATGACTAGCAAGATACAGCTGGAAGAGCTAAAAAGAGAAATCTCATTCAAAACTTTTTGAAAACAATTACAAAACACATCTCACACAAATTAAACCAGATTTAAATAACTAGGCAAACATCAACTGCTCATGGATAGGTCACCATCATAAAAATGACAATTCTACCAAAACTAAACTACTTGTTCAGTGTCCTAACAATCAAAATTCCAAAAACTTACTTTAATGAGTTAGGGGAAAAAAGTCAAGAATTTCCAGTGATTTAATGAGAAAAAGTACAAAAGAAGGTGGCTTAGTCCTACCTGATCTAAAATAATATTATAAAGCATCAGTCATCAAAACCGTCTGGTATTGGCTAAGAAATAGAGTGGTGGACCAGTGGACCGGACTAGGTGCAATAGCAGGAAACGATTATAGTAATCTTCTGTTTGATAAACCCAAAGAGTCCAGCAAGTGGGATTAAAAACTCTCTCTTCAATAAAAACTACTGGGAAAATTGGAAGTTAGTATGGAAGAAACTTAGATTAGACCAACACCTCATACCCTATACCAAGATCAAAATGGATATAGGATTTAGACTTACAAAACAATATTATAAGCAAAATAGAAGGTCAAGGAGTAGTTTACCTATCAGATCTATGGAAAGGGAAGCAGTTTATGACTAAGGAAGAGATGGAGAATATGACTAAAACAAACTAGATGATTTTGGTTACATTACATGAAAAAAACTTTTTGCACAGACAAAACCACTGTAACCAAGATCAAAAGAAATTTAGTAAACTGGGAAACAATTTTTACAACTAGTATTTCTGACAAAGGAGTCATTTGTAAAATATACAGAGAACTGAGTCAAATTAAAAAAAAAAAGCCATTCCCCAACAAAGCAATCCATACACACATGAAAAACTGCTCTAAATTATTACTAATAGGGTGACTAGGTGGCACAGTAAACAGAGCACCGGCCTTGGAGCCAGGAGTACCTGGGTTCAAATCCGACCTCAGACACTTAATAATTACCTAGCTGTGTGGCCTTGGGCAAGCCACTTAATCCCACTGCCTTGAAAAAAAATCAAAAAAAAATCATTACTTATTAGAGAAATGCAAATTAAAGCTTCTCTGAGGTACCACCTCACACCTCTAAGACTGACTAATATGACCAGAAAGGATAATGATCATTGCTGGAAGGGTTGTGGGAAATCTGGGACACTATTACATTGTTGGTGGAGCTGTGAACTCATCCAACCTTTCTGGAGAGCAATTTGGAACTACGCCCAAAGGGCAACAAAAATGTGCATACCCTTTGATCCAGCAATAACACTACTGGGTCTATATCCTGAAGAGATTATGAAAAAGGGTAAAAACATCACTTGTACAAAAATATTCATAGTGGCCCTGTTTGTGATAGCAAAGAATACCATCTGTATACAGAGAAAGAACTGTGGAGCTTGAACAAAGATGGACTATTAACTTTAATTTAGGAAAAAAACTGCTATCTTATTGTCTGATATTCTATGTCTTATACTTTATGTTTCTTCCTTAAGGAGATGATTTCTCTCTCATCACATTCAATTTGGATCAATGTATACCATGGAAACAATGTAAAGTCTGGCAAATTGCCTTCTGTAGGAGGTGGAGGGAGACAAGTAAGATTAGGGAAAAAAATTGTAAAACTCAAAATAAATAAAATCTTTAAAAAGTAAAAAAAAAAAAAACTAAACCCTTTAGTTGTAAAGTAAGTCAATTTCTCATCCCACTTTCAGTGGAAAGGTAGCATGTACTAATGCGTCTTTTAACACAGTATGAATTCCAAAGACATTTTCTTCTCAAAAACTTCATTTGTCAAAGGCAGAAATAACACAAGATGAATAGGGATGAATTCCTAGGAAGAAGGCAGAAAGAGGGCATGAAGACAGAGAGCTTGAATACCAGAAGTCCAACATGTGGACACTAGTAGTTCAGTGATAGAATTCTCACCTCCTATGCAGGAGCCCCAAGTTCAATTCTTAATCAGTGTATCTATATTAGGGCAACTAGATGTCACAGTGGATAGAATACTGGTGCTAGAGTCAGGAGCACCTGAGTTCAAATTCAGCCTCAGACACTTGATACTTACTAGCTGTGTGACCTTGAGCAAATCACAGAACCCCATTACCTGGCTAAAAAAAAAAAAAACAAACAAAACCTCACAGAATCTGAATGGATGTTCACTTCTTTTAAATTTCACTTTTGCTTTTCTTTCCTATCCCACGGCTTTCTTTTCACTTAGTCCTAATTCCTCATATACAAAATGACAAATAGGTAAACAGATTAGACACAAATGTCTATGTACAACTTTACCAGACAGTTTGTCATTAAGTAGAGGTGGGAGTGGGGGGGGGGGGGGGAAGATACAAAAATGTTCAACTTATAAATATGCAAGTGGATGAATGTAATTGGAAAAATAAAATATGAATCAAAAGCAAGTATTTTAGGGTAGTAGTTGAGAAAGCGGCACAGTCATCTCTCCCTTACCATCACAACTAAAAGCTCAGAGGGGGCAGAGTTCTATAAAGAGAAGAAATAAATTTAGAGTCAGAAAACCTGTTTATGAATAATGTCAATGCCACCTGCATGATCTTTAGCAAAATATATGAAAATAAATATGAAAGCTCAGGTCACCCAAGAATTGAAATAGAGTATCCTGCTTGCAAATAAGTATTTTACTTAATTTCCTTTCATTCTTCCCCCTAATTATAGTCTTTACAAAGCCACTTCGTTACTGTTAAAGTATTTCATTTTTAACAGGATCATCCTGTCTTTCCAAAGACTTCACTAGTGTTTATGAAACTGTATGCTAACTTTTCTTATACTTTGTTTATAGTTCTATGTACTTCAGATTTTATAAATTTTACAATTTTTATAAATTTAAGTCATTGAATTTTGTTAACTAAGAAATTATGATCACAAAACCATATGCTAACACTGATAAAATATAAGAGCTGAATTGTATTTGTGAGAATTTTTCTTCCAACAGACTATCAAACATGATAATACGATAAGTTCTATAACAAATAAACTGTCAAAATATCTACCAAAAGCATCATGTCCTACGTAAATATACATCAATGAAAAGGCTATTGTTTTCTTCCAACCACTGCCTCTTCCCTCTTCTTGTCAACAACAAAAAAAAAAAGAATATATAAAAATAACTTAATCCTTTTTACTTCAACACTATGTACATGATTTACAAACAGTACTTTGTTTAACATAATCATATAATCCTACAGTTTGCAGCATTACAAAGCAGCAACTATGCCAAGGGAATTTCCTCTACAAACAATAAACATGAGTCTAATAATCAAGAGCCATTCCAAATGGTTCAAAATTGTCTCATTAAATCTTACATTTTCTAGTACTTAGCAAGAGATTTAACTAAATTAATTTCTCAACATATGAATAGAAGAAATGCCACACTGGGATCAGTCCCATGTAGGATACCTGGTCCAGTATTTTATCCTCTAATAATAGTAAAAAGACACATGGTGAAAAACAATAGGGAGTGGAAATTAGGGATATAGCCTAAATAGTCTAAAATCCTTAATTATCCTAAGAAGGACAGCTATATTCAAGACATAATACAAAAAACTTTTTGAATCTGGATTTTTAGCTTCTTTTTGCCCTTCATACATCCTCAATTACTGACTTTATTATAAATAACATTACACTGGGGAAATTTCACTTCAAAGAAATCATCTGGCAGACAATCTCTAAAAACCTTTATATTGCTCTTTAGTTATGCACTGAGAAAAAAATGATATAATTTCAAAATGGAAAAAGTAGGCAGAAATCTACCCCCAAGATGAATTTTTGAGGTCAATGTGAAATCTCCAATGATTCAAAACTATAAACTTGAAAATGTAAACATACTTTTCTCAGAGACTGAAGTTATTTCCAAGTGAAAATCAAATGTTCTAACATTTATCTTTATTCACAATTAGTTCTCAAATTTTCAGTCAAAAATAAAACATATCAAATTCTACTTTAAGATAATTTAAGAATAAATAAAATATGCATATGCAAAAAAATCTTAAGTTTTTAAAGAGAACCAGATAAAATTATTTCCAGATAAATATGTAACCATTTAGTTTTATAGGATGGCAGGGTTAGTTCACTCTTAATTTATTTGTAATATTACAAAAAAAAAGTTATAAAAATCAAAAGTAATTATATTTAAAAAATGCTCAGGAGGATGTCAGAATTATTTTTCACAACCAATTCTGATTAGCTTTGCCAGAATTTGAGTTGAAATGAAAACTGTAAAGGGAAACCTCTTTAAATGTAATCCACAAGTGTTAATATAGCAACTTAAAGAAAAAACTTGTAGTTGTTATTATTCTGAATACTACAAACTGTGGTGCAATTTGATGAGAAATCTGTAAGGAACACTAAACATTCAAGAAATAAATGCTTTCCAATTTTTTTTTTCTTCAAGAAAGTTTGGTTTGAGATGAAAAAGAAAGTCACAATAAAATAGTGCACTCCCTTCTAAAACAAATCAGAATCTGATTTCTAAAAGTAGGACCACTCCAGTGTTCTCTTTAATAACAATAAAGGTGAAAATAGTACACAAAATTAACCTACACAGAAAAAAAACGAGATCATCATACAACTATATATATTTTTAAATAGTCATCACTTAAAGAATTTTAATTTCAGTAATAGTTTTAATATGAACCTTTCAAATCTTACTCATATTTTTTGAATGCAGCTAGCTCCATAATTTCCATAGGTTATTTATGATAGCATCAACATATACTTGCCACTCATTAGCCTTCTGTACTTTTCTTATGCTTGTCAAGCTATAGAATGGAAAACTACTTGAGATAAGTACTACGTCTAAGCTTTGCTCTGAAGTCCTGGTACCCAAAGGGGACTTTTACATTCACTGACTACTGACTATCTCTAGGAAGTGAAGCAGTTAAAACAGAGGAAAGCAGAGATTCCTGCTTGGGATGAAAGCTATAACAACTGACTTCCTCAAGACCAACAGGAAAACCAAGTCACCCAAACCTCCCACTGTTTCTGGTTTTGCTTCTTTATGTGTGTAGAGAATGACAATATACTAGTCATATTCTGGGCAGAGACACTGAGAAGATGTGCCTTGCCCTAAAAATATCAATAATAAAGAACTCCAACATACACACACACACACACACACACACACACACACACACACACAACACTTTCAATTAGTTAGGACAAACAAAGTTATGCATCTAGGGAATTTTCTTTAGCTTAAGGAAAACATTTATTGAACACTCAATAATAGAGGACATTATTTTTATTCATCAAACTACAGAAACTAAAATTTAATTAAAGTCAACTTTCAAAATGAGACTCAAATAACATTTTTTTTATATTAGGGTAGGCCTAGTGAATTCATTTATCACTTTACACAGGGAATTTTCTCTGTCTTCCTCATATAGTCTGTCCAGCTCAGGTTTAGTTTAAAATCTGGGATAAAGATTTAAAAATATGCTGTACTATCCAAAGTACAAAAAAAGTAAATAACTCTTAATTGGGGGGGGGAGGGGAGGGGCATTTGCAAATTAATCTCAATCTCTTCAATTATAGAAAACAAAATTAGCTTGGAATATACACAAGGATTCTTCAATTAGCAAAATTTCAACTGATGTTAAAAAAGATATTTATCTCAATATTTTCTTTTCTGTCTGTACCTATAGTTTGAAAAAATAAAACTGAAACATCAGAAACCTACCAGGCTAAAAATTCAATAAGCAACATTTTATTTCTTCCTAGAAAAACCATGAAAACCTTTCTAATAGATAGAAGCCTCTAATTTTCCTACAAAGGAAGAAATATGCCCCTGAGCTCTTTGTATTTGTCCTCACAATTGGTATGAGGTTATTCAACTTATTTGTTCATTCTTTTCTAAGCACCATCAGTATGGGCTACTCATCATCAATTAAGTTTTTCTAAAAGAACAAATTGCAACACGATTCATGTTAAATTCAAGAATAAAAAAGGACAGTAGTCACAGAGAGGTCATGAGACTAGGTTAGCTCTGAGAAAATTCAAGTGATGTACTTACTGCCAAAGCCTTGGACAGTTTGGCTCTAAAGTCATTCAAGATGATTGACACAATATCCTGATGTGGCACAAATGCAAAACCACGTTCCAAATAGACTTTTCTTCCTCGGAACAAATCCAGAGCATCAGCAAAAGGAACCTGGAAGTAGAAAGCCAGGGAAAAAGTAGGTTACTGTGCAACAAGCTCAGTTTTCAGATGTACCAAACCTAAATAAAATATATTTACACAGTGTTTCCTTTAAGAAATATCCTTCTGGGGTGGCATAGTGGATAAAGCACTAGCCCTGGAGTCAGGAAGACCTGGGTTCAAATCCGGTCTCAGACACTTAATAATTACCTAGGTGTGTGGCCTTGGGCAAGCCACTTAACCCCGTTTGCCTTGCAAAAACCTAAAAAAAAAAATCCTTCATAACAAAGTCAAAAGAAAAAGAAAAAGGATAAATTCATTCTACATAAAATGGGAAAATGGGGTACAACGAGAAAAGAGTAATACAAATAAACCATATGAAATCACTCAACTACATTAAAAAAAAGGCTAACATTCATATAGTGTTTGGTATGTTTCAGGTACTGTGCTAAGCTCTTTATACTAATTATCTCATTTGATCCTCACAACTTTGGGAGCTAGGTGCTATTATCATCTTTATTTTATAGATGAGGAAATTGAGGCACACAGAGGATAGTGACTTGCCCAAGGTCACATAGCTAGTAGGTGCCTGAAGCCAGATTTAACACAAGTCTTTCTCACTCCAGTCCCAACTGTCTATCCATTGTTCCATCATTGCCACATATTCGCAAATAACTGCAGGTATTTGGGAATGAGGGAAGATACTTTACTTTAGTATAGGTCCTACTTCTGTTCTGTAAAAATCATATTTATTGGAAGATACAGAGAAAGTCTTCAATCTGATTTTATCAATGTTGGGAATTCTTTTCCTAGATATTCAGAATGTCAATTCAATTCCAATTCATAGTTGTAGAGTTGTAGGGACACTTAGAGGTCAAGTAACTTATAGTTATACTGTCTTACTGTATCAGAAGTGTGTTTTTCTATGGAGACTTGAATCTATACCTAGACTGGTGGCTCAGCTTCTCAATCACAAAAATAATTATAGTTCCAATTATCATCATAATGCTTTATATTTATAGAACTCTAGCTTTTTATCACTTTCATAGACATTATCTCACCTGATCTTTCTATAACTTCTTCCCAAAGAATGATGAGAAGCATTTTACAGATGATGAACCTAAGGTTCAGAGAGAGTTGAAGCAATCTGCTGAACATCACACAACTAAGTGATAGGCCAGGACTTGACCCTATGTCTAAGTTTTTTTCAACTACATTACCTTACCAAGTTAAAATCTGAAATCTCTACTAACTCATAACTCTTTAAATTTCCTGCTGAGAACTGCCCCTTACTCTGTATTTCAAAAACTATCAAGTGGAACACGTATACAGAATATGTCCAATCAAAATCTATCAAGATCATAGATAAGTAGACACCAAATCTCACTCTGTTTCTCTGTTCTCTGGAAACATTTAAAGCCTATCCCAACACTAGAAAATGTCGATAATAAAACAACTATTTTAGTGTTCACTTTTGCTATTAATCAATTTTCAATCTCTGTTTATTGCTCTATAATTGTTGTTCAGTTGTTTCAAGTCTTGTCCAACTCTTTGTAATATGAGTTAGGGTTTTCTTGACAAAGATATTGGAGTGATCTGCCATTTTCTTCTCCAGCTCATTTCATGTATGAGTAAACTGAAGTAAATAAGAGTTAAGTCCAGGGTCACATTTGAACTCAGGTCTTCCTGACTTCAGGCCCAATGCCACCTAGTTTTCCATAAAAGTTTTGTTATTCTTCATCATACCTGATTCTTCATAACTCAATTTGGGTTTTCTTGACATAATAGGTTAAAAAAATAAACTTTGGGAAGGAAGAGATTATGTGACTTATTTATAATAATAATAATAATAATATTTTTCTTTAAGCATTTTTGATAAGTTAGTACAGCACAAAAAAGTACAGCACAAAAGGGCTCAGGTGAATAAAACAAGATGAAAGATTTTCAGTTGGAAAGAATTTTTCACCTTCAAAAGATTAAATTGAAAGAGGGCCCCTCCTTCTCCTCTCCCCACAAAATAATACAAAGATCAGACCTCCCAAAAATAGATGATTTTAAAAAATATGATAAAACTCAGACAAACTTCACTTGATAAATACTTTCTATCTTAAGAGGTTTTAGATCTTTCAGATAAGGATAACATTAGCTAAGTATTTTGATTCCTACTCTGGAGACCTGACGTCCTTTTCCTCTTCTTCCTCTACCTCCCCAAAACAGTTTGCTTTATTTAAAACTAAAAGCATATTGGGTTCATACTTCATTTCTTAGTTTTTCTGGAATATCTTGTAAAAATGTTTCCCAAGAAATACAGGGTTAAACCACAATGATTTTACCTTGATTCTTAATAATGATATTTTAAACAGTGTATATAGAATAAAAAGGCATGAATCAAATGTGCACATATACATATATGCATATATATATATATACCCACACACACATTTATACATATATATATGAATAACTAGCTTAACTGAAGAAACTATAAAAGAGGCTTGCTTTGTCTAAGCTCAGTTCAGTTGTTACCTGAGCCTTCTGAAGGCTACAAGGAACATGTTTGGTCTAGGTCGAAGTAGAAGCTGCTTGCTAGACATTTTCAAAATGGAATGTACAATAGACAATTCCCAGTCTAACATAATCTGACTAGGTTTACTCCTGATAGTAGGGCAGCTTGATAGAGTCCTGGCCTTGGAACCAGAATCATCTTCATGAGTTCAAATCTAGCTTCAGATACTTATTAGTTATTTGTACCTGGGTAAGTTATTTAACCACATTTGCCTCAGTTCCTCATCTTAAAGGATGCCAAAGGAAATGGCAAAACACTCCAGTGTCTCTAACAAGAAAAACCCCAATGAATTCACAGACAGTCCAACATGATTGAAAATTAACTTAAAACAACTTGTATGGGGCAGCTAGGTGGTGCAGTGGGTAAAGCACCAGCCCTGGAGTCAGGAGCACCTGGGTTCAAATTCGGTCTCAGACGTTTAATAATTACCTAGCTGTGTGGCCTTGGGCAAGCCACTTAACCCCATCTGCCTTGCAAAAAAAAAAAAAAAAAAAACAACTTCTAGCTATACAAAGAAAACACACTTGTTTTCCCTCCAGTGGTATAACAAAAAGAAAACAAGATAAAAACATCAGTTCATGTCCCAGCTGAGATATTTACAAGATGGATGAGTGATTCTATGAACCTCAATGAACACATTTGTAAAATCTTCCATTGGTCCAACGCCACAACAATGGAGTTGTTGATTGACTACATGTGGGGGTGAGTCTGGGTCAGACTAATCAGAATTAGTAACATGGAAAGATGCTAACCATGTTACAAGAAAAGACTTGGGGGACAGGAGCAAGGCATGCTGGCAGGGGCAGAGCCAAGATGGCAGAGAAAAAGCAAAGCTGAGCTCTCCCTTACCCTTTGAAAAAAAACTTTAAATAATTCTTCAAAATGTAGAATGGCAGAACCCACAAAAGGACAGGTGAAACAATTTTTCCCACCAACAAAGGTCTGTTCAATGGAGTGAAAATAGAAAGCAGCCCAGCGCAGGCTGTGCCCCAGCAAACAACCAGAGGATCTTGAGGCAGCAGTGGCATCTTCTATTTTCCAGACCTCTCAGACCAGGGACAGGACAACTGGTCAAAAGGAGATATCAGGGGCCCGACCAGAACAGGACTCTTGCTTCATCATTCATACTCACATCCAGGGCATACTCTCAGGTATCAGTCTCAGGGTGAGGAGGAACACTAGCACCCCCGAGTTTGCAGCAGCAGTGGACTCAGGACCATAGTCATAGTTTCAGGTTGGAAAAGAGTGCTTGCGATACCCCACAGACCAAAGTACAGGTCAAAAGAGTACTACACCACCTTGGAAGAACCAAAAACTTCCCCAGAATTATGTCTGAAATAGTTGTACAAAAAAAACCCTAAAGCTTGGGACAATGTCCCATCCTCTCCAGAATCAGAGACAAGTATTAGCATAGAGTTGAAAGTCAAGAAATAGCCTGGAAAATAAGCAAACAGCAGAAAAACACACTGATTACAGAAAGTGACTACAACAAAAATCAAAGGAGCTTCAAAAAAAAACGCCATGAATTGGTTTCAGGATATGAAAGAACACAAAAAAAGGATTTCTAAAATAAAGTACAAAAGGTAAAGAAAAAAATTGGGAAGAAAGATGAGAATAATACAAGAAAATCATGAAAAGAAGAATCAACAATTCAGTAATGAAGGCACAAAAAAAATTAATAACACCTTAAAAAACATAATTGGCCAAATAGAAAAAGATATACAAAAATTCACTGAAGATAAGAACTTGCTAAAAAGAATTGACCAAATGATAAAAGAGGCACAAAAATTCAATGAAGAAAAGTGCCTTGAAAAGAAAAATTGGCCAAATGGGAAAAAAAAAGAAATAAAAATTCAGTGAAAAGAACTCCTTAAAATGTAGAGTTGTCCAAAAGAAAAGAGGCACAAAACTTCAATGAAATTAATAATTTCTTAAAAATTAGAATTAAGCAAGCGGAAGTTAATGATTTTAAGACATCAAGAGGAGCAGCTAGGTGGTGTAGTGGGGCGGCTAGGTGGTGTAGTGGATAAAGCACCAGCCCTGGAGTCAGGAGTACCTGGGTTCAAATCTGGTCTCAGACACTTAGTGATTGCCTAGCTGTGTGGCATTGGGCAAGCCACTTAACCCCGTTTGCCTTGCAAAAAAAAAAAAACAAAAAAAAAACCCCAGACATCAAGAAACAACCAAACAAAAAATCAAAAATGTTACATATCTCATTGGAAAAACAATTGACCTGGAAAATAGACCCAGGAGAGATAATTTAAGAATTACTGTACTACTTTGAGAACCATAATTAAAAAAAAAGCCTAGTCATCTCTTGAAAGACATTACCAATGAAAACTTTCCAAATATTATAGAACCAGAGGGTAAAAAAAGAAATCAAAAGAATTCCCCGATCATCTCCAGAAAGAGACTGCAAAATGAAAACTCCCAGAAATACTACAGTCAGTTTCCAAAACTCCCAGCTCAAGGAAAAAATATTGTAAGCAGCCAGAAAGAAATAATTCATGGAGTCATCACAATCAGACTAATACAAATTTTAGCAGTTTCTACATGAAAGGAATAGAGGACTTAGAATATGATATTCTGATGAGCAAAAGAACTAGAATTACAATCAAGAATCACCTACCCAACAAAACTCAGCATGATCTTTAGGGAAGAAAAAGGACATTCAATGATATAAAGGATTTTCAAGCATTCCTAAAGAAAAGCCTAGAGCTGAATGCAAAATTTGACTTTCAAATACAAGGAAAAAGAAAATCATAAGGGACTTTTATCAGGTTAAACTATTTAAATTTCTACTTGAGAAAATGATACATGTAACTCTTGTAAACTTTCTCATTATTAGGACAGTTAGCAAGATTCTACATAGAGGGCCCAGATGCAAGTTAAATATGATATGATTATCTGAAAAAAATTAAACTAAGGGGTTAAAAAAAAGAAGTGGGAGAAGGGGAAACAGAAAGATAGAATGGGGAAAATTATCTGATATTAAAAGGGCACAAACGAGGTTTAAATGTAGGAGAAGATGAGGGAAGTGTAGGCATGTGAAACACCTCTTCAGAATTGGCTCAAAAAAAAGAATAACATATATACTCAGTTGGGAATAGAAAAATACCTGATCATACAGGAAAATAAGAGAGGAAAGAGATGAAGAGGGAAGTTTTGATGGAAGGGAAGAGGTATTGGGGTCAGAAGCAAAATACTTTGGGAATGGACAGAGTGAAAGAGAAAATAGAATAAATAGGAAAGAAATAGGATAGAGAGAAATACACATTAACCTTAACTGAAAAAAACTTTACAGCAAGTTTATCTGATAAAGATCTCATTTCTGAAATGTACAGAACTGAGTCTAATTTATAGAACTAATAGTCATTCCTCAAAGCAAAGGATATGAACAGGCACTTTTCGGGTTTAGTATTCAAAGCTATCTATAGTCATAGGAAAAAGTGGTCCAGGTCACTATTGATTACAGTAATGTAAATCAAAGCAACTCTGAGCTATCATTCCATATCTACTATGGGTTTTTAAGGGGGTGGAATCAAGATGGCGACAGGAGAAGAGCCTCTCTTAGGTGCTCTCTCCAAAACATTTTAAAAACCTTAAAATTATGACTCTAACTAAATTTTCAAGAGACATAACCCACAGAAAGATCCAGTGAGGCAATTCTCCAGCACAAGTAACCTGGAAAATAGTGGGAAAACTCTGTTCCACAGGGTTGGAGGGTTGGCTGCACCATAGTCTCACAGAAACAAACCCAGGGCACCTGGGAGTGGCAGCTGCTGGCAGCAGAAGCAGTTTTCTGACCTGCACTCCAGGGAGTACCAAGCACAACTTGGAAGATCAGCAGGGAGACCTCTGTCAGAGAGAGCACAGAGCTTGGTAGCAGCAGCCAAGATCCAGGAAAAGGAAGCAGGCCCATGGAGTCGCCCAGCAGGAGCTTTCAGGCAGCTGTGCTGAGCTCTCAGCCCACCGAAGGTAAGAGAATGGAGGAAGACTGCCAAGGTCTGTCCTCTGTCCCTGAAACAGGAGTCTGGGGCTCTGACCACATTCAGACCCTGGTCACAATCTAGGCCCCCCCATAGAGTAGGGATTCCCCCTCCACACAGCCCTGTGGCAGAGGGGTGAACTTGTAGTCATTCACAGACCAGGAGAACAGTCAGACCTCACACACTGAGGTCCTTATCAGGGTGCCCCCAACATGCTCAAAAGTTCAGGAAGCAACCCAAACCAGGCACAGGCTGGGGAAATGAATAAACGGGGTGGGGAGGAAACTGACCATAGACAATTACTTTGGTATGGACCAAAATACTCAATCTAAAGATGAGAAAGGTCAAGTTTCTACCTCTAAAGATTCCAAGAAATACAAGATTTTGAAAATCAAGTAAGGGAGACAGAAGAAAAACTGGGAAAAGAGATGAGAGAGATGCAGGAAAAACATGAAAAAAGAAGTCAGCAGCTTAGTCAAGGAGATCCAAAAATTGCTGAAGAAAATAATATGTTAATAACCAGCTTAGGCCAAATGGAAAAAACAGTTCAAAATGTTACTGAGGAGAAGAATGCTTTAAAAAGTGGAACTGGCCAGATGGAAAAGGAGATAAGAAAGCTCTCTGAGGCAAACAAATCCCTCAGATGTAGAATAGAGCTAAAGGAAGCTGATGACTTTACAAGAAGTCAAGATACAATATTTCAACAACAAAACAATGAAAACTTAGAAGAAAATGTGAAACATCTCATTGAAAAAACAACTGATCTGGAAAACAGATTCAGGAAAGATAATTTAAAAATTATTGGGCTCCCTGAAAGTTGTGATCAGAAAAAGAGTCTTGACATCATTTTTAAAAAATTCCTACAGGAAAATTGCCCTGATAACCTAGAAGCAGAGGGAAAAATAGAAATTAAGAGAATCCACCAATCTCCCCTGGAAAGAGATCCAGAAAAAACAACTCCAGGAATATTATAGCCAGGCTCCAGAACTCCCAAGTCAAAGAGAAAATATTACAAGCAGCTAGAAGGACATAATTCAAATATTGTGATGCTGCAGTCAGGATTACACAGGACTTAGCAGCAACTACAGTAAGGGTTCATAGGGTTTGGAATATAATATTCTAGAAGACAAAAGAGCTTGGAATGCAACCGAGAATCAATACTCCCCAGCAAAAAATGAGCATCCTATAACAAGGGAAAAGATGAACTTTCAGTGAAACAAGGGCATTTCAAATGTTCCTGTTGAAATGACTAGAGCTGAACAGGAAGTTTGACCCTCAAGTACAGGACTCTGTGAAGCATAGAGAGTGGAGTAGAAGGGTAAATTATGAGGGACTTAATGATGATGAACTGTGTGTATTCCTGCATGGAAAGATGACACCAATAATACTGATATGAACCTTCTCATTTAATAGAGCAGGTAGAAGGAGCCTTTATAGATGAAGCACAGGAGAGAACTGAAGTTGAAGATATATTATAAAAATGGAGTCAGTGGGTCAAAGGGAAATGTACTGGGAGAAAAAGAAAGGAGAGGTAGAATAGGCTGATATTTCATATGAAAGATATTTCATGTAGTTTTTTCAATGGTATGGAAGGAGGAGGAAGTGAGGGGGAATGAGGGAGCCTTCATTCTCCAAAAATGTCTCAGAGAGGGCAGCTAGGTGGCGCAGTGGAAAAAGCACCGGCCCTGGAGTCAGGAGTACCTGAGTTCAAATCCAGTCTCAGACACTTAATAATTACCTAGCCATGTGGCCTTGGGCAAGCCACTTAACCCCATTGCCTTGCAAAAACTAAAAAAAAAAAAAAGAAAAAAAAGAAAAAAAAGAAATGGCTCAGAGAGGAAACAGCATATACACTCAATAAGGTACAGACATCTAAAGGAAAAAGGAGAGAAGGTGGGGGGTGTAGTTGATAGAGGAGAAGGTAGATCATAGGAGAAGACAGTCAGATATAGCACATTTTCTCTTTTACTTTTTTGCAAGGTGCTGGGATCGGGTGGCCTATCCAGGACCACAGGGCTAAGAGGTTGCTGGGTCTCTGGGGTGGAATGTGGGTTTGAGGCCTTCTGGCCACAGGGCTGGTGTTCTGTCTGTTGCACCACTCAGCTGCCCCACTGCATATTTTTGAAGAGGGACAGAGTGAAAGGAGAGAGAAAATATAATAGATGGTAGTGGGGAGGAATGGATGGAGGAAATTACAATCAGCAACAGCAACTGTGGAAAAATATGGAAGTAACTTCTCTGATGGACTTATGACAAAGAATGTGATCCACCTGAGACAGAGATGATGGTATCAGAACACAGACTGAAACACATTTTTTTTTCTCTTTCCCTTACTTTATTTCTCATGAGGTTTTATATTTTTGTGTGGGAGGGAGCATTATATTTACTCTTAAACAAGAATATTTTAGTAATGTTTAAATATGAAATAAATAAAATCTTAAAAAAAAAGATTAGCTACTATGACAAAAAAGCTAAATGACAAATGTTGAAAGAGATGTGGATAATTAAGATCAGAGAGCAATTTGGAACTATGTCCAAAGGGTATAAGGACCATGCCCTTTGACCTGGAAATATCACTTCAAAGGTCTATTTACCAAAGAGATAAAAACTAAAAGGAAAAGGACCTAATATACAGAAATATTTATAGCAGCTCTTTTAGTGATGGCAAAGAACTGGAAAGCAAGGGCATTTCCATCAATTGGGTTGATCAAGTTGTATATAATAGTAATAAAGTACTACTGTGCTATAAAAAAAAAAAGATTACAAAATCAAATGACCAAAACCAGAAAGACATTATATTATATACAATATCATCAATATTATATGATGAACAACTATGCATGACTTTGCTATTCTCAATAATACAATGATCTAAGGCAATTCTGAAGGATTCATGATAAAAATACTATCTCCAAAGAAAGAACAGATGGAGCCTGAATTCAGACAAAAGCATACTCTTTCTTTATTTTCTTTTACAACATGACAAACTTGAAATGTTTTTGTATGCCTGCACATGTATAAACTATGTCAACTATTTGTCTTCTCAATATGGGAAGGCAGATGGGAAAAGAGGAAGATAATTTAGAACTCAAAAATTTTGAAATGAATAGTTAAAAATTATTTTTACATATGATGGGGAAAAAATAAAATATTAAATAAAAAAAGAATCATCCCAGAAGTGATGTTAAATAGGATGTCAATTGTTGGAAGTTTTCTTTTTTCCTCAAGTTATTGAAGCATATGCCTTTGCAATCATGGTATATTGGTTAATTCTCCCCAGCAATATTGAGATAGATTCTGATTGTAGTTGCATGTAAGTAGTAAAAATATACTTAGCTCCCAGGATTCTAAAATTCATACATCCCCCCATGAATGTTTCTCTTCAATTACTAAGATATTACTATAAAAACAAAAATACTGAAAAACAAAATGGGGTGGAGTTGAAAACTTTAGAATCACAATCAAATTAAAATATTGTGGCAATTAAGGATAAGACATTCAAAAACTCTAAAGGGAAAAATCATAAACTTCTCCACAATTATTCTAAGATGTATCTATAAGGGTCATTGTAACAGAATTACAAAAATCCTAGGATTCAAGCAATTTTCTTACATACCTTATAAACAGCATCTAATTCATACTTGTTTCCACTTAGAGGAGCTGAGGAATCAAGGATATCCTGAAAGTGGAGCTCCTTTTCTTCTTTACTAATCTGAAAGAAAAACATATGTAATACAATGTTTAAAAATGCAAAAGACCTCAATACTAAAAAAAAAAAAGCTCTTATTTTGGGTGACAGGATTCTACCCTTCTGAAGGACTGAAAAATTACCCAAATCTTCTCCATTATTATATTATTAATGAAGCCATTTCTCAAAAAGATGTTTCATATTTAACATAAGTTCTAGGTATATATACCATCATCAACATCATCAGACACATACCTTACAACTTCTTCTGGACCTCAGTTTACCCATTAGGAAGAAGAAAATAGTGCAAAATGCTTTTCATACCTCTGTAGGGACATGTTTGGAACAAATGAAAAAAAAGGCAAAAGGAGTAGAAGAAGGAGATAGAGGAAGGGAGAATTAAAGACAGAGACAGAGAGGGAGGGAAAGACAGACAAAGAAACAGAGAGAAAAGAAGGGAGAGACAGAGAGACAGAAACAAGAGGGAAAGACAGAGAGAAAGAGAGGGAGGGAGAGACTGAGAAGAGAAAAAGAGTGGAAAGGACAAACAGAGGGAGGGAGGGAGGGAGGGAGAGAGAGAGAGAGAGAGAGAGAGAGAGAGAGACAAAAACAAAGAGGGAGGGAGAGACAGATGAGATAGAGAGAGAAAAGGAGACAAAGAGAAACAAAAATAACTAAAATTAAGGAGAGAAGCAGACAGACAGAGTCAGGGATAAGAATAGGAAGAGGAAGATGGAAAAGGAGGAGAGACAGAAAGGGATAAGAGAATCTTTCCTTTCTAATACAAAATACTATAAACATTGCTAATTTCTTATTTACATTTTTTAAAAACTTTACACACTTAAAATATACACTTCTTTTTTCTCAGAATCATAAATCTGCTACCTTAAAACCGCACTGGCTTTTCCTCAATTTTCAATTCTCAATTCTTCAATTGTCTTCTCAATTTTCAAATTAAGAGTTTGGACACTGGATTCAAGTTCTAACTCTGCCATTAACTCCTTAACTAATGAGCTTAAGCACCTTAAGTAAGACATGTCAATTCTCTTTACCTCAGCTGTCTTCTTAACGGAGGGGATGAACCAGGAGATCTGGTTCCAAATTATGGGGGTCCTCAGACAATCATTCAAGCCAATACCTGACCAAGAAAGCCCTAAACAACATATCTGACAAATAGTCACCTGTCTGTTACTTGAATCCTTCCCTGCAATGAAAAGGCAATCACAACTTCCTATGGTGGCCCATTCCACCTCAGGCTAAGATTTTTCACCTTTCATCAGGACTAAAATTCCCTGCAACACTGACTGACTGTTAATCTTGTCCTCTGAGGCCAAACAGAACAATGTAACAGCCCTTCCAAGCCTTGAGGGCAACCATTATCTCCTCTAAGACTTCTCCTCCCCAAGTCCCTTCCAGTTTAAACAATATGATTTTATACATATACAATATTAGAGTTTTTCTATCTACATAGTTCTGCCCTGAATCTGCCCAATTACAAAGATTCCAATAGACAGGTTCACACCATCTACCTAAAGATAATGGAGGGCATGACATGTGCAAAACTGGGGGAAAAGAGAGGCAGAACAATAAACATGGCTTCCATAGGAAAGATGTTTCATATTTAACTTGAGTTCTAGGTATATATACCATCATCAATGTCATCAGAATATGAATATTCTACTGCAGGTCTGAAAATAGCAACTCCAGGTCAAGCTAAGAGAAGATATGCATATTATGTTCCTTTTTTTTATAAACATACATATTATCCACTCTCCCTTCAAAAAAAAATAACAGAATGGTAGTTTTTTGAAGAAAAAAAATTGTTTCATTTTTCTTTGTGATCCTAGTGCTTAGAATAGAATAGATGCAAAATAAATGCCTTTATTCTAATAAAATCAATAGGAAAATAACTTTTTGTTTGGCACAATGACATAATCAGACATGAGGAATTCTCATAGTAGGGATATTATTGGATGGAACTGTGGATTTTATGGATGGACAAGAAAGAAAGCAGGAAGAGGAGCAGATGAACAGAAAGGGGGATGAGGGTGAGGGGTGGCATCCAACATGAAAGGGGTATGAACAGGTAAAGCAGAAAACTGTTCCTAGTCTTAAGTGATATGAGTACCTCTGAACATTTAACATTTTCCTTCATCTCTGACACTCAAGTTATAAATTCATACATCAGCTATGTTGTTCATTTTTTTTCTTCAGATATTTAAACAGTATCTAAAAGGAGATCTTAAAATAATACAAGCAAAGACTTTCAGAGTCAAGTACTAAGTTAGCTATAACTATACTTAGTTTCAAGGCTTATTATTACACATTACTTCCATTCAAGTAGCTATGATTTCCAAAATGGGTCCACTTGCTGTAACTCAAGCACCACAGGGCAATGGAACTGGAGACAGAAAGACCTTAGTGCAAATTCTGCCTCAGATACTTACTAGTGTGTGTGACCTCAGGCAAGTCACTTACTTGTCCTTTTCTACCTTAATTTCTTCATCTGTAAAATGGGTATAAAAAAAGAGCAACTTCTTCCCAAGGTTGTTGGGAGGATAAAATGAGATAATATCTGTAAAGCATTTTGAAAAACACAAGATATTATACAAATACTAGCTACTATTGTTATTAATTTGCCTATCTATGACTTCGCATAGGCTGTGCCTCATGCCTAGAATAATTTCCACCTTAATTCATAGAAAAATACAGTTCAAATGCCACCTTTCTAGGGAAAATTTCTAATCTATCCATCAGCGAGCATCTCTTGTTCCCTCAAAAAATATCTACTATGTGCATATATATATACATATATGCATATTATGTTCCTTTTTTATAAACATACATATTATCCACTCTCCCTTCAAAAAAAATAGAATGGTAGTTTTTTGAAGAAAAAAATTGTTTCATTTTTCTTTATGATCCTAGTGCTTAGAATAGAATAGATGCAAAATAAATGCCTTTATCCTAATAAAATAAATAGGAAAATAACTTTTTGTTTGGCACAATGACAGTCAGACATGAGGAATTCTCAGAGTAGGGATATTATTGGATGGAACTGTGGATTTTATGGATGGACAAGAAAGAAAGCAGGAAGAGGTTAGTTGCAACATTTCATGTTTATCTGTCTGGTAAAATTGTTATTATTTCAACACTTGTTTGTTTACAAAAGGGGAGTCAATTCTCACCAGAGAAGAAAAGGTCCAACAAAGGGGGGGGGGGGGGAGAGGAAGCATCATTGATTTCAGCAACTACTTTGCATTAAAGAAATAAAGATTATTCGAAGGACACTGCCAGGTCTAATAGAACAAGGAGGAATTAGAAGCTGAATTTGAACGTTTTCCTGTGTCTCACAGGTTCAGAACTATTAAACTTCACCTTACCTTTACACTAACAAAATCATAGGCTTTGTAAGCAATGGCAACTTTACCAAATAAGCTTTAGGAAGGTGAATCTCCAGTCTAAGGTAAATTGTTATACTCTCAAATACTGTTAAGTTGTAAGAGACCCTATTTCCCAAATACAATTTTTTTGTCTGCATCTTTTGCAAAATGTCAGAATGCAATAAGACAGCTTTCATAAATCTTACATAAAACTGGAATAGGATAACAAGGAATACAGAGAAATTTTCTCAAAAGTGTATCTTGAAAAATAGGACAGAATAAAACCATCTATTTGGTCAAAGCCTTGCCTAAAGGAAAAAATAAGTGGATGAAAGTTTCAGTATAAGGCAAGTCTACTATGTTCAAATGCCCAAAGTAATTGAACACAATCAAAGTTACGTCTATCATTTCTGAAATCCTCACCAATTTTTGCTCTTAGAACTTAACAGTAAAGGTTCCAGTATTTTCAGTGAGTAGAAAGTTTATCCCTTTCTCAAAACTGACCCAAGTCACTCCCTTGGGCATCAAACACTCTCTCTTTCGGCTCTTTCAACTATATTCCCAATATATAAATGTGTTCAGATCTTAATTAGCCTACAAAAATCTTTCCCTTGAATTTGTTTGAATTAGTATAGAATGAAGTAGACAGAACAAGGGAAAAGATACACGAAAATGAATACAATTATATAAATAAAAATACTTTAAAAAAGGAACTAGGAAAATGATGAAGAAATATATTTCTTTTCAAAATCATTCAGATTCCCCTTCCCTCTAATTATCCTCAATTAATATATATGCATATGCATATTATATATGTGTATATATATATATATATAATATATATATATATATATCTTGCTTGTACATAGTGTTCTCACCCCACATTAGCACAAACTGATTTTATAGCCTTCCTTTCTATCTCTATCACTAGGCTTGAGAACTAACATCACTCCATTCCTTGGAAAGGCGATAACTAATGGGTGCATAAGGTTGAAGAGTCAGACATGGTCACTCTATTTAATTGGTTTTACCTAACTTTCTTTGCTACAAGGAAAAGCTACAAGGAAAGACATGGATGAGAAGAGTGCTGGCTGAATGAGATATCCAGAAATGACTGGAGTAAAAACAAAAACCACCAAAAAAAAACTTTAAATAATAATAATAGTAATAAAAATCCCTCCTTGTTCTGCATTCCTTCAAGTTTTCTTCCCCTCATTCTTCTCTCAATGTCAAACTTCCAGAAAGTGTACACACTATCTCAACTTTACCATCTACTCAATATTTAATTCTTTGCAATCTCACTGCCATTGTCTCTTCTATATGAAAAACACCTCCCTCCAAGGCGATGTCCATTATCACAGAATTACCAATGAATTTTCTTTTCTCTGCATCCTCCTTGATCTCTGTGCAAAATTTAATGCTGACTGTTCCTCTTCAACACCCTCCCTTAGATTCTCTGACATTGTACTTTCGTGGGTTCTACTCCTACTTTCTCTATCTCATTTGCAGACCCCTAATTCTCTTACAAGATCCAAATTATGGGTTTCCTTAAAAGTCACTTTGACCCTCTTCTTTTCTCTCTGTAATTTTCATGGTTTCAGTGATCACTCTAAGCAAACAGCAGCATACTCCTACCCAAGTTTTTTTTTAGGGTTTGTTTTTTTTTTTTGCAAGGCAAACGGGGTTAAGTGGCTTGCCCAAGGTCACACAGCTAGGTAATTATTAAGTGTCTGAGACCAGATTTGAACCCAGGTACTCCTGACTCCAGGGCCGGTGCTTTATCCACTGCGCCACCTAGCTGCCCCCTACCCAACTTCTTGAGCCTCTTCTTAATTTCTAGGTTATTGTACAATTAGGTACAGTTAGGACAGTAGATAGAATAAGACCTGATTTCAAATCCTGTCTTAGACATTTTGCATGCCTAAGCAAGTTATTTACTTCTCTCAGTCTCAGTTTCCTCATCATATGATAGGAATAAAAGGAGTAACTACCTCACAGGGTTATTGTGAGAACAAGTGAAATAACATGTAAATCACTTTGTAAACCTTAAAGTCCTAAGTAATTCCCAATGGATAAATGGTCAAAGGATATGAACAAACAATTCTTAAAAGACAAACTACAAAAAATATATTAAAAAATGCTCCAAATAATAATAACAAAAATGCAAATCAAAACAACTCTGAGATTGCACTTCACTCCCTGCAAATTGGCAAAAATCACCAAAAAAATGACAACAATATTGAAGGAGATGTAGAAAGATGGGAACACTAAGGCTTTTTTTGGTGAAGCTGTAAAATGACATAACCATTTTAGAAAGAAATTTGGAATTATGCAGATAAAGTGACTAAAATGTCCATACTTTTTGAACCAGAAATTATCTTTCAGAGCTTATACTCCAAGGAAGCCATCAAAAAGAAAAGAATTCTCATATAGTCCAAAACATTTATAGCAGTACTTTTTGTGACAGCTAAGATTCAAAAACAAAGTAGATGCCATCAGTTGAGGAATGGCTAAATAAAATGTGGTATATGAGTATAATGGAATACTACTGTACTATAAGAAATTATTTATGTGATGAATATAGAAGTCAGAAAAGATCTATATGAACTGACTGAGAGTCAAACCATTGTTTGTCCTTCATATCTGAAAAGGAGCAATGACATCACAATGATGAGGTCAAGGTACATTATATTGGACTATGACTAATCAATACAATATGAATTAGAAAGACTATCACAGGTTAGGCACAAATAGTTTGTTTGAACATTTGGGGAGGAGATGTTTCTAGATATATACATCTCACATTTCCTTTGAGCTACTACAACTCTTCTTTGTTCAGAGCACAGAACCTTCTTTGATGTAGGCATGCCATGCTGGGCACTCCTGTACCAGTGTCTCCAATGTCTCAGAATAAACTCTAAAGTTCTTCAGAGATCTTGAGACTATCCTTATTCCAACTTCTTCTGACCTCCATGTGGGTGCATGCTTTGTGCAAATTCTACATTAAAATAGTCTTTTAGGTAAGCATACATTTGACATCAGACAAGCTGGCCAGCCCATCAGAATTGTGCTCTCAGCAAGCATAGTATGAATGACTGGCAGCTCAGCTCAAGAGAAAACTTTATTGTTCAGTACCTTATTGTGCAGGTGATATTCAGAATCTTCCTAAGAATTTAAACATAAACAGTTCGATTTCTTAGTATAGCACAAGTAGACAATTCAGGTTTCATAGGCATACGACAGTGAAGTCACCACTGATGGCTTTGCAGACCTTCGGTTTTGAATGCAGTCTACTTCTCTTCCACATTTTCTCATGACACCTCCCAAACACTGAGTTAATTCTGGGAATACATGAGTCAATCTCATCATCTATGTGGACATCTTTGGAAAGCAGGCTGACAAGATAAGTGAATTGATCCACAGCATTCAAAATATCTCCATTTGCTGTAATCAATGATTGCATGTATAGTTGATTGTGGTGCTCCTGTTCAGAGAAAACTAGTTCTCAGTATGCCTAAAAGGTCAACAAAAATGTGCATACCCTTTGATCCAGAAATACCATTACTGGGTCTATATCCTGAAGAGATGATGAAAGCAGCCTTGTTTGTGGTGGCAAAGAACTGGAAATTGAGTGAATGTCAAGTAAATTTCCTTCAATTGGGGAATGGCTTAGCAAACTGTGGTATATGTATGTCATGGAACACTATTGTTCTATTAGAAACCAGGAGGGACAGGAATTCAGGGAAGCCTGGAGGGATTTGCATGAATTGATACTATGTGAGATGAGCAGAACCAGAAAAACACTGCATACCCTAACAGCAACATGGGGACAATGATCAATCTTGATGGACTTGCTCATTCCAACAGTGCAACAGCCATGGACAATTTGGAGCTGTCTGCAATAGAGAATACCATCTGTATCCAGAGAAAGAACTGTGGAGTTTGAACAAAGACCAAGGACTATTAACTTTAATTTAGAAAAAAAAAACTGATATCTTATTGTCTGATCTTGCTATTTCTTATACTTTATGTTTCTTCCTTAAGGATATTATTTCTCTCTCATCACATTCAATTTGGATCAATACATACCATGGAAACAATGTAAAGACTGGCTAATTGCCTTCTGGGGAGGGAAGTAAGATTAGGGGGAAAACTGTAAAACTCAAAACAAATAAAATCTTTAATAAAAAAAAAAAAAAAACTAGTTCTCAGGTGGGAAGGTCTGCCAAACCTTTTCAGGGCTACTTATCCACCTTTGATGTCCATCTGTCACCCAACTCTCGCCTATAGCTCCAAGAAGTTGTAACATGCACCCAGCCAAAACCATCTTGACAGATACCTCAATGGCAGATTAAAGTAAACAGAGGCAAGAAACCAATATACAGAGAAACTACAAGGTAAATGAAAAGTGCAATAATACATCAAAAAATAAAACGAGTTACAAAATTATAAAGATCAAGCAGGACTAGAATGAAAGGATATGAGAAAACACTCTCAAATCACCCCTTTGGGGTGTTAGATACTATACATACTTTGGGACTTTTCTGATTCTTTTTCTCTCTTGAAAAAACAATTCCACTGTTCTAGAGGAAGGGAAGGAATTGATGTAAGAAACAGAAAAATCCAATGAAAAATTAATTTAAAAGATAAAATTAAATGAAGTACCATGTAAATAGAAGGTATTATTTGCCTCCTGCCTTTATTATGGTTCTTTCTCCATCGTTTTTTGCAGGTTCTACATTCTCCTCTTCCTTGCACAGGAGTTTCACCCAAAGTTTGTTAATAAAACCCCAATAAGGGGGTTTTTTTTTTGGTTTTTTTTGGTTTTTTGGTTTTTTTTGCAAGACAATGGAGTTAAGTGGTTTGCCCAAGGCCCTACAGCTAGGTAATTATTAAGTGTCTGAAGTCCTATTTGAACTCAGGTACTCCTGACTCCAAGGTTGGTGCTCTATCCACTGCGCCACCTAGCCAACCCTCACCCAAAGTTTTAACCATGGTCTTCTCAACCTTCTCTCCCTTGGTAATCTCATCTAAGCTCAGAAACTCAATCATTACCTTCAATGAAGTGAACTTGAAAATCTTTATCTCTATACCTTTAAACTTCTCCCTGGAGTTCCTATCCTATTTTTCCAGTAATCTGCTAGTTATTTCTACTTGGATATTTTCCCAACACTTTAAACTCAAGGGATTAAAACTCCTTCTACTAGGTTTATTTCTGTTAAAAAAAAAATTTCACCATCATCACAATCATGTAGTTATGCATATCTTCAAGGTCATGGAACTCACTGGCTCAGTCCTAATGATTCTACCTCTTCTATTCATCTCAAATCCATCCTCTCTTTTCAACTTCCCATTGCCTTAAGAAGTATAAACTCCTAATCCTGACATTCACAGCCGATTCTAACTCTATGTCATACCCCTCCCCTTCACAAAAAAACTATGTTCTGAACAGCCTGAACTACCTATCCTCATCCTACCCAGCACCATCCCTGTGCCTATGCTTATCAATACACCTCAAATGACCTCCTCTCCCTATCTCATCACTCAAATTAGTGTTTTCAAAATTTCTTCAAAGCCCAACTCACAACCCCACTAAAAATGATTTTTCCTCAAATTTCTAAAGGAACTTTTCCTCAATGACTTCTTAGGCACCCTGTCTCTTGGGTCCCTCTCTTACTCTGATTAGAGAAGGTAGAGGGTAGACATAGGAAAGTTCCTTCCAGATGCTCTCTTTGAGAAGGCCCAGGGCAAATACTTCCTCATCTCCTACTGGGCTGCAGGACTTCATACTCCTGCAAAAACCCTCTCTCTCCTACCTCTCCCTATATCTCTATCTCCCACTTTCCAGTTTCTTTTTACATTTCCTCCCCCAATGGATCATGAGCTCCTTGAGAACAGGAACTATCTTTTGCTTTTCTTTGTATCCACAGTGCTTAGCATTAGCCTGATCCACAGTAGGCTCTTAATAAATGTTTATTGATATTGACTATTGACTACTGAAACTTCTCTTTGAACTTGTCTCACAAATCCTTGTTCCAGTTAATTTTATGAATGCTCTTGTCAGTATATTATTAAACATATATTAAGTGACAACTCCAAAAGAAGTCTTGTGCTACACTGCTCCTATTAATTGTGAGTTTATATACTATCAAACACTGGAGTGGATAACACAGAAGGGTAAGAAGAAAATGGAAAAAAGAAAAATAGACTGTCATACAGAGAAATAAAAAGTCAAGAATTTTCAGGGATTTAATGAAAAAAAGTGCAAAAGAATGTAGCTGAGCCTTACCATATCTAAAATTATATTACAAACCATCAGTCATCAAGACTATCTGGTATTTGCTAAGAAATAAGAGTGGTGGATCAGTGGAATAGACTAGGTGCAATAGCAGGAAATGATTATAGTAATCTGCTGTTTGATAAACCCGAAGAGTCCAACTTTTGGGACAAAAACTCTTCAATAAAAACTGTGGGGAAAATTGGATATTAGTATGGCAGAAACTCAGATTAGACCAACATCTCACACCTTATACCAAGATGAGATCAAAATGGATACAGTAATTAGAAATAAAAAACAATATTATAAGCAACCTAAGAGATCAAGGAATAGTTTGCCTGTCAGATCTATGAAAAAAAAGGGAAGCAGTTTATGACCAAAGAAGAGATGGAAAACATCATTAAAAACAAACAAGATAATTTTGATTACATTAAATTAAAAAGGTTTTGCACAGACGAAACCACTGTAACCAAGATCAAAATAAATGTAGTAAATTGAGAAACAGTTTTTATGACTAGTATTTCTGACAAAAGACTCATTTCTAAAATATACAGAGAACTGAGTCAAATTAAAAAAAAAAAAACCAAGCCATTCCCCAATGGTCAAAGGATATGCAAAGGCAATTTACAAAGGAGGAAATCAAAGTGATCCATAGTCATATGAAAAACTGCTCTAAATCACTACTTATTAGGGAAATGCAAATCAAAGCATCTCTGAGGTAATATCTCATACCTCTCAGACTGGCCAGTATGATCAGAAAGGACAATGATCAATGTTGGAAGGGATGTGGGAAATCTGGGACACTAATCCATTGTTGGTGGAGCTATGAACTCATCCAGCCTTTCTGGAGAGCAATTTTGAATTACACCCAAATGGCAGTAAAAATGTGCATACCCTTTGATACAGCCGTACCACTACTGGGTCTATACTCTGAGGAGATCATGAAAAAGGGTAAAAATATCACTTGTAGAAAAATATTCATAGCAGCCCTGTTTATGGTGGCAAAGAATTGGAAATTGGGTGAATGTTGATCAATTGGGGAATAACTGAACAAATTGTGGTGTATGTATGTTATGGAACACTATTGTTCTATTAGAAACCAGGAGGGATGGGAATTCAGGGAAGCCTGGAAGAATTCGCATGAATTGATGCTGAGCAAGATGAGCAGAACCAGAAAAACACTGTACACCCTAACAGCACCATGGGGATGATGATCAACCTTAATGGACTTGCTCATTCCATCAGTGCAACAATCAGGCACAATTCTGAGGTATCTGCAATGGAGAATACCATCTGTATCCAGAGAAAGAACTGGGGAGTTTGAATAAAGACCAAAGACTATTACCTTTAATTTCAAAAAAAAAAGTTGTCTTATATAATTTTGCTATCTCTTATACTTTATTTTTTTTCCCTTAAGGATATGATTTCTCTCTCATCACATTCAACTTAGATCAATGTATGCCATGGAAACAATGTAAAGATTAACAGACTGCCTTCTGTGGTGGCTGAGGGGAAGGAAGTGAGACTGGGGGTAAATTGTAAAATTCAAACTAAAAAAATAAATCTCCTTAAAAAAAAAGAAAAGAAAAACAGACTGGCCAGTGGGATATGTAGGTAGTAGCAAAGTCAGAAAAATAAAGCTTCCTGAAATTCAAGGACTACAACGTTACCTTCCTCCACCACAGACTTGCTCATAAATCTTTATCTTAAAATGGCAAAACTGAAAGTAAGTGTGGAAATTGCCATGAGGAAGATATGGATGTGATATAAAGAGAAACTCCTCAATTAGAGCTCTTTAAAAATAGAATAGGATGGTTGAATGATAATAAGTTCTCTCTCACTGAAAATTTTTGTGCAGAAACCACTTGTTAGGAATGTTGTAGCAAGGAGTGACTTGGCCACATACCGATTAGACAAAATGGCCATGAGGTCCCTTCACACTATAAATTTTGTGATCTATCTTTGGATTTGCAAGGCCTATCATAATGCTTTGCATTCATATGGCCCCTAATGTTTTTGTGAATTGAAGAACATTTAAGATTTTCCATTATTATTTTCAAATCTCTAAAATGTGCAATTTTCAGACTTTTATTCTGACCCTTTTCTTCTCAAAGGGCCTGGGGAAAAGAAAAGCATATTTCATTTTCCAAGATTCCCCAAATGAGGTTGCCTGTTCACATATGTGATAAAAACTCATCATTAAAGGCACAGACAAGACAAAAAGGCTTCCTGCTCTTCCAAAAATCAATTTCATTCAGGTAAGCAGGGGCAGATGTAGTAGAATTATTACAGCACCTGGTATCCTTTTCAAGTACCTGCTGCTACTTAAGACTTTCCCCCCCAACAATTATATGAAATATCTCCCACAAATGAAACCAATTTTTGTTAGCTTGCAGGTCTGTACAGTTTTACTTATACCAGGAAAAATAAAAATACCATGAGCCATACAAATTATTCATGTGCATAAATAACAACATTCTAGTTAGCATTGTAACTTCTTAATGTATAGATAAAAATATGTGTGTATATATATTTCTTTATATATTGATAGCAATAAGTATATATTTCTTTTTAGATATAGAGATATATTTAGATATATAGATATATATTTATAGATATAGCTATAGATTTCTTATTACATACATATTCATAAAACATAGAGAAAGCAAATACACATATACAGGGCTTCACAAAAATTTTAGTACAACTTAAATCTACCAAAGCTTAAAGGAAAGTGAGGAAATAAGAGGCAAAAAAATGAAGTGACTCTCCCATAGCCACACAACCAGTAGGATATGCTCTTTGTATCCCCTAGGGTCTGTACAGTATCTTGCACATAATAGGTATATAAGAATTTTTTGTTGAATTGAATTTGTATCAGATGTAGAATTCATACCCAAGTCTCAAACAAATCTAAGCTAGCCCTCTTTCCTCTACACCATAAGGCAATGGTTTTACAATGAATCTTATTCTACTGAAATATCATTCTTAATGAAGATTGATTTTCAACTGGCAATAGCATCTACCATCTACCAACTAGGAATGGATTGAGATTCAAAAGATAATGTTCAAATCTTGATCTTGACACTTTGGGTGAAATTATTTAACCTCTCTGGGCCTCAGTTTCCTCATCTAAAATGAAAGAGTTGAAAAAGATGCTCTCTAACATTCTCTTGTAATATTAAGTCTATGATTAAGGCTATTTTGGCTTCCAAACTCATTCACTTCAACTTCCCACAGAAACTGTCCCTCTGGGCAAATCCAATTCCCCTTAACAAAAAGATCAAGAAGATAAGTTTTAAAGTAATCTTTCTGTCCATAGCCCAGTCCTTTGTCCTATGAGCAGTCATTCTGATTTATCTGTTTGACAAATATGCATATATTTAAATAACACTAACCTAAAGTGAGAACAAGCTGTACTAGTAGAGAAAAGTAAAATAACTTGTACCAGCAATGTTCAAATTAAGAGTTAAAATATATATTATTAAATTTGAACTGATTTTTCAAATTCAGGGAAATAGAGGTCTTTAACAAGAGATAATCAGATATTCTTTGTTTAGTATCAAATCACAAATGAGATGAAGAAAACATTTTCTATGATAAAATACATGTTCTGCAGTCTTAAGTCATTTATTTGGAAAATCACTTCAAATAGACTTGTAATGTATAAAAGGTAAAAATGATGTTCCCTGAATATACAATGAATATATTTTTAAGCTCATAAATAAATTTTTAAAAAATACATTCTCATTATGGTTGAGAATATAAGCTATAAGTATTTTTACTATTTCTATTCTGCATCATTATAGCCTGCTTTTTTCTATTAAATATGAACAAGACAAGAAGATAGCCATACAATAGAAAGGAACCAAAGAAAATCTCCTTCAAATTGCCCTGAATTTATAAATCCCCAGGAATAAATGAACAAAAAAGCAGAAACAGAAGCTATAATTGCCATTGTATGACTGAGTGTTAATTAACTAAAACTACTAATATTGAGTGCAATTTCACTTACAATCCTTGGTTATTTATAATCATCCATAGTTTAAAAGAAAAGCTGGAAAATGAAAGCTACTCTGATTTCCAGACAGTTCCATTAATAGGTTAATACCTCAGTAACACAATAAACTAATCAATGTAAAAGAGCAATAGTCTAGCTATTTTACCACCATTCTTTTTGTTGTTTTCTGTAAAGCCAATGCAGACAAACATCCAAAAGACCAATAAACTTGCCCATACCCCATATCCAAGCATGGCCCTATCTTTTCAAAGAAAAGTAAAACTTTTCTTTAAAAATGAAGTAGTATCTTTGTACTTATAAATCCTTACAAAGTATATCAAATTAAGAAATATTTCTTAAGCACATAACACTAAGCTAGACAATTTGGGGCTTGTTTGCCTTACATCAGCAAATAAAACTAACAGATCACAATTAAACAGCACATTAAGGTTTACATATCTCAGTTGATCCTTGAAGAGGTTTGGTAGATGCTCTTATTTATCCCCAATGTGCAGATGAGTAAACTGATGCTAGAGAGAGGTGAAGCTGATTGCCCAAGTAAGGCCTAAAGCAGAATTTAAATCCTGGTCTTCTGGGCTCTAAGGTCAAACTCCCCAACACCACCTAGAAAATGATTTATAATCTAATTGAAGAGGTAATGATATATAGAGAATCTACCTGCAAAAGGAAATATTTAAAAATGAATAACCAACAAAGACAACAGGTACAGTGTGCAGGAAGAAAAAACAGTAAATTTTCACATATAGGAAGAGTCCCAGAGTCCAAAGTCCCATAATGATCCTGCATGACATAATTCCTGAAGATCTCAATGACATTTAGGCATCATACTGTGTGAAGCCCTGTCTCAGGACACACATACACACATAACATGACCCAAAGTCAGAGGATCTCACTTCCAATGTCCACTCTGCTGTATCATGGAACGTTCCACTGAAAGTCACTTGATGATGCTAAACCTCAGTTTCCTCCCTTATCCAGAAAACAACAGAGATGGAATAAAGATTAGCAAAAGTCCCTTCCTGTTCTAAAAGGTCATGAATTTGTGATTAATATGAAAAGTCAAATGACAAAAAGAAATCAAACAAAAACAGAAGATTAATAATAATAATAATAACACAAAACAATATGGAAAATGGAAAATGGCAGGATATATTTGGTATGGACAATAGGTGTTATGAGTTTCAGACACAGAAAGATTACTAAATTAAATTAGTCTAGGAAGAATTTGTGGAAGATGTGTCCAGGAGAAAATCAAATCTTCAGTCTGGCATTAAAGGTCCTTCTGAGTCTGGTTCCAGATGATCTTTCCAGCATTATCTCAGATTACCCCCAATTCCTACCAACACTCATTTACAGAAGCCATTCTCCATGGCTAGAAAGTATACTTTCTGCATACCTACCGCTCAGAATGCTTATTGTCCTTCAAGGACAGCTCAGGAAGATTAACTCCTCCAAAAGATCTCCTTGATCCCCCTTGCTCACCCCACATAGTCAATGCCCTTCCCCTCTTCAAATTATCATGTAATTACTTATCTCTATACATGGTACATATGTCCCTCTGGTAGACTCTAAGCTCCTTAGGGAAAGGAACTATTTCACAGTAATCACTTAGTATATATTTGCTGAAGTAATCTGAGTTGGAATAGGAATGAGTAACTCAGTAGAAACCCAATCTGTGCAAAATCCCTGATAAATTTTAAGAAGACCTCTAGATATGGCTCCTAAAAGTTGGGCTAGGTACCATAACCTAGAGTGTTCTGGTCTCAGATACATATTAGCAGGGTGAACCTGGACAAATCAATGATCTTCTCTCTGTCTCAGCTGCCTCTACTATGAAGCAGAAATAGTAATAATAGCTCCAACTTCAAGAATTGTTATGGAGATACAAATCTTATTTGTCCTACTCATAGCTAACAATCAAGGCTTGTTTCCTTCCAGCAAGTACCATCCCAATAGTTATGTCCCCCCCACCCTTTTAGATAAACCTGAAATCTGCCTAAATCTAACCACTAAACCTATGTGGAAAAGCCAAAACAAATTCTCTGTCCCTGAACAAGATTCCTAGCTTCCCAAAGAAAAACAAACCTCTTCAAAAATTAAGTGGTTTATGTATCCTTACCATTTCAAAATAATTTAATGCAATAGAAATTTATTGAACATCTATTGTGCTCCATCTATTCTAGCTCAAACAGTCAAACACTTCTTTCAAAAGACTACTCTTGGGGCAGCTAGGTGGAGCAAGTGTCAGGAGTACCTGAGTTCAAATCCAACCTCAGACACAAAATAATTACCTAGCTGTGTGGCCTTGGGCAAGCCACTTAACCCCATTGCCTTGTAAAAACCTTTAAAAAAAAAAAAGACCACTCTTTTCAAATGTTTAAAGACATCATCTATCACACTCTGATCCCCCAAAGTCTTCTCTTCTCCACACTAAACTTCCCTGATTCTTTCAGCAGACATACAAATGGCAAGGTATGGTCTGAGTGCTTTCATCATTCTAATCAGCTCCTCTAGAGACAATCTAATTTGCCCACATTCTTTTAAAACCATTTTGCCAGGATATAAGATGGAATCTCAGCAAAGTAGAGCATGCAGAAGCTATTCCTAAGCCTCCATGAATGCCTAAGAACACATCTACTATTTTTTTTTAACCACCAAATCACCCCTTTGACTCACTTGAGTTTGAGGTCTATTAAAATGCCAAGATCTTTTCCCCAAGAATGAACTACTGATAAGCCATTATTCTCCCAATCTGTACCTGAACAGTTGAATACCTGAACCTAAATATAGAATTCACATCTAAAGTTTAAACTTCATCTTACTTGATTCAGTCCACATTTCAAGTCTATCAAGAACTTTTTGGCTCCTATATCTTCCATGACACATGTTAGCTATAGCAGCCAGTTTCATTCTCTGAAAAGTTGCTGCTTGTTGAGACTTAAACTGGAGTGTGAAAGCAAAGTGGCATGATGACAAGCAGAAAAAAAAATTCTTGGAAGGCATTCCTGGCATCAAACTAAAGTAGGAAGAGTTCCTGGATAAAAGTAGACAAAGTTGAAGAGAATAAACGGCTTAAGTAGAGAAGATGATGGGATTGGGACCTCAGGACCCTAAGAAGGAGGAAACTATTACAAATGCAGTTTCTCTCTCTGCTCTACAACCTCTAGCAATAGTAATACCTGGGACAAAGAGGAGGGAAGCAGCTTTGCAGGATCTATTAGAGGCAGTATTTCTGACAGTCAGATGTGTTCTCTCTCTCTCCACTGCACCACATAGATAGGAGTAAAGTGGCCTATGTGTGTTCAGTTCAACAGACATGTCACTGGGAAGATTTGGAGCAGCTAAGATCTGGAGTCTCAGATTCTGAGTCAGTAAGATCTGGGTTCAAATTTGGCCTCAAATACTTACTAGCTATACAACTCTAGGATGAATCACTTGGATCAAATGAGATATTTGTTAAGCATTTAACAGTGTCTGATATATAGTAGGCACTTAATAAATGCACTGTTTTTAAGACAAAAGAGAAGACCTTTGTCCACAAATTTAGTATATTCTGTGGGCAAGAATATGATATATACAAAAACAAGGTTTAATAAAATGTTGAGAACACCAACTATTGGGGGGGGGGGTAGAATTAGGAAAGGCATCCTATAGTTACTGCCACTACAGAAAAGCAAGTTCTATAGATTTACTAAATTATATACAATGTGTAAAGCAATATTTCCTTTAGTCTTATATGTCTCTTCTCATTGTCAAAAGGTTATAAAAATGATAATGTATGCCATTCTGGGAACTAACCTACTCAGCTTTTTCAAAAATTATAAAGTAAATTTAGAGTTAATGAAAAATTTATCTCAGTATGAGTCAAACTGACAATAAACTCATGGGCCAAATACAGGAAAAGTCACCAATCATATATCTTAGATCTAAACTAAAAGGGACCTTATGGTCAAAGAGTCCAACTTTCATTTTACAGAAAAAGAAACTAAAGCTTGAAAACCCTGAGTCCAGAGTCAAGTGGCTATTAAGTTTCTTAAACGTGACTTGAATGCAGAACTTCCAAATTCCTATTTTTAAAATTAAGATCTTCTTGTTTTAGAGTACAGTATTATAACAATCTATTAATAAGCATTTATTTAGTGCTTAATAATATCAGGCACTAAGGATACAGAGAAAAAACAAAAACCGTACCCACCCTAAAGGAGGGCACATTCATTTTAAGAGGGGAGACAATATATATAAATCAGACTACAGAAGATAAATACATCAATAGATGGAAGTAACCAGGCTGATTCACCACTCAAGGAAAAAACTTTACTTCAGGCTCAGCTGGGGAGTTTAAGATCTCCCCAGAAACACTAAAAAGGGGTACCATATTGAGTCAGATCTCTAGACCCAAATTATAATAAACTCATGACTCCTAAAACAGTCCCAGAGTAGTCCAGGCCCAGGAACAACCCAAGAACAACCATACTAGACCTCCTTATTCAGGATCAGATGCCTGGAGCTACATAAGAAAACTGAGAAAATTTTACAGTCTCTCAGAGCTGACGGTCTCCCTCACTGATGAAACTTGCCTTATGGGACATAGACCTAAAATATTAAAATGTGGTTATGATTTGTAACAGGAAAATATCTACAAGTATTGAAAACTATTTCTTCTGTCTTGTATCTGTGTTGGTGAACTCTGATTGCAAAGGATGAAAATTTTTCAAAAAAAAATCAACTTCCATAGTGATTTGTGGCCCATTCCCTCAACCAAGAGGAAAAACTAAAGAGAAGTCTTATCAGTCTAAGTCAATGACCCAAGAGAACTATCTCCCATGTTGAAACCATCCCCCAAATCCAAGATCTCATTATTTTCTCCCCTATCTTTGTTAACTAAATAAAGTCATTCTCAGTGAAGAAATATGATGGGTATGAAAATCACACAGCAAGTGAACCTGATCAACTCAACAGAAATTCAATTTTGTGATTTCTAGAATGTTTGGGCAATTAAAAAGAAAGATAAATACTTATTAGCATTTATCATCTGTATCTAAATTTGGCATTTTATCACATAGTTTCCTTGCATTATATATTAAATGTCACATTTATACATTTGGTCTTCCCAACTACACAAAAAAAAAGCTTAAAAGTATGAACCATATTCCCCTTATCTTTATTTGTCCTACCTTCCCCCTCCAAAATCTAGCACACAGGAAGTTCTCAAATTCGTACTGAATTAATGATAATCAATTTTCCTCCAAATATGTTGCATCACTTTAATCAACTATATTATGATATAAAGTCTAATAATTCTTCTGCTCTAATTATAAAAAACAAATTGAAATAGTCAACAAACATTTCAATGCATGACCAAAATGAATGGGAACTATGCCTTTACAACCAAATCTAAGATAACTTGGAGTTTATTATTTTTTTTCTCCCTAGTCTCCTTAAGAAATGCAGTAGGCAAGACTAAGAAGTTGGCAACTGCTTCTTTAATTCCAAACTATTTATTCTAAGAACCCAGTTAATTGGCACAATGCCTATGTCTTCACATGGCTTTCTATTACTGAGTTTCAAATTTTCTTCTTTATGGTCTCTCCCTTATGTTATCTTCTGCAATAACCTTTTGGTGCTCAATTAAAGGCCTCCAAAATACAATCGTCTGCAAGGCTCCAACTGGCAAATGTTCTTCTGAAAAAACAAAAGCAGGCAATTTCCCTCCCCCATTTTTACAATAATAGCACAGCAGAAAATTGTCCTCCTTTACTTTTTTTTTCTGAGTGTTCAACTACATAGCAAATTGACCATTTTCAGACCTTTGAAACACAAGCAGCTAACCCCTGATCTAGTGGTGATTTTACAGGCTCTAGCCCAAGAGAGTTACCAAGAACATTTAAAGTATATAATCAAAATCTGTCTTGACTGAGAAGTCCAAAGGCTGCTTGAGGAGCCTACAGGGATCAATGGTGTTGCCATGCTCATTATAACACATTGAGAATGAAATCAAGGGATGGGAAAAAAAGAAGCCAGAGAAAGAAAATTAATTTGCAAAAATCCTTTCTCCCAGACAGTAAAAGGAATATAGAATAAAGTTTCACCCCTAAAGAGATTTTGAAACACACACAAAGAGTTCTGTTTTTGGATTTGGAGGACTTTGGACAAGTCACCTAACCTAAGAATTAGTTTTCTCTTCTGGATATAAATGAGTGGATTACTCTAGTTATTTAAGGAATCTAAATCCTTTGAATCCAGTGCTTAAAAACAAGCAGGCGCAGGCAGACACGCGGGGACACACACACACACACACACACACACACACACACACACACACAGAACTTTTACCTCCTCTCATACTGCATTTATTAACAGGAAGCAACAATCATTTAACTGATACCTATTATACTGTCCTATATGTGCCAAAATTTACTGGTTTCTCAGCAAATTGCACTTAAGTGATCCTCTGTGGGAGGAGTTGTATTTCCCCAACTGGAATGCCCACATACTTTCCTATTAGTATATAAATCTGTCCTTCAAGGTCAAGCTCAAGTACCATCAGCTCAATAAAACTATTCTGATCTACCTCAACTTTTCTTTCCTTATCATCAATAAAAAAAATGGCAGAATGGACAGAGAAGCCCTGGGCCTGGAGTGACAAAGTCCCTCATTTAAATCCAGCTTCAAACATATCAGCTATAGTCACTTAACCTCTGTTTGCCTCAGTTTCCTCATAACAATAGCACTTTCTATCAGATGAGTGATCTTTGAAGTGCTTAGTGTAGCAACTGGCACTGGTTTCCTTCCTTCTAAGTCAGGTATTGTGACACAGTGTGCCTAGAAAACCAACTTCAAAGTCAGGCTATAGGATCTTGAGCAAGTTATTTTACCTCACTACTCTACAAAGAAGAGATGTCAACCAGCATTAGTAGAGGGAGTTCCCTACCTAGGAATTCTTTGTACCAACAAAACCTAAAGCTCGGTTGTTATGCTTTATCTTTTACTGTTTTCTCATTGTTTTGTGGGTTTTAAATCTTATTTCCCCAGCAAGACTGTGAACTCCTCGAGTTCTGTCTTCTGTTGTCACCAGCACTTAACATAGTCTCTGGCACAGGTGTTTAATAATCTACAGATCATCATCCATGGATCGATCAATCAACATCTATTAAACACCTGTGCCAGAGACTACATATAATATGCATGTATACACACACACACACACACACACACACACACACACACACACACACATTTAAAACAAAGAATAGATTGTGAATACCTCTGACTTTTTTGGGGAAGAAGGAAAAAAACGTTAAATTTTTACATACTTTAGTTCTGATTCAAATTCTACCCCTGATACCTAGGTGACCCTAGGTAAGTCATTTGCCATCTCAGTGCTCCAGGAAACTCTTTAAGACTTTAATGCTGACCAATAGCTTGGGTTTCTTCATCTAGAGGGATTCCTGAATCAATAAATTCACTGGTTCATTCTTATCTTCACAGACATCTAATGCTAGATTTCCCTAGAGAAAAATGATTTCTACAGTATAGTAGCATCTTGCACTGTCTACACTTTTTAAGCAGCTGGGTTTGTGATGTGACCTGCTTTGGAAAATAATCTATATAAATCAACTTTCTCTTCTCCTTTACCTCTCAGCACCTCCCAACCCACCTACCTCCCATCAATTTTTGACATTTTTATCTAGGTTTTAATCAACAGGAAAAGTATCAGACTTGGAGTGAGGACTGTTATTGACCTATCAAATATCCAAAGTATGGCTACACACACACACACACACACACACACACACACACACACACACACCACTTCTATATAGTTTACCATTTAATACATATGTTGTGGCTACTTTATCCTCTCTAAGTGTTTCCATTATTCATGCTATTCCCCCTCGCCCCCATCTCCATGCTAAATTTGGACAGTCACTAGGAGTACCACAAATGCAAAGGATTGAGAAGCACCTTATTCAATGACTCTACATTGGTCCTATTATTCTCCACGAAAATCTTGACAGTGATTTTTTAACTCAAAATCCAAATTATCTCACCTCTGAGAACCTCATTCTTGTTCTTAGGCACCATTTCTGAATCACTCCCTCTGAAAATGTGTCTATTAGGTTAATTAACAAACATTTTCTCAATTTTATAGGCCAGCAACATTCCTTTTAGGTCTCCCTAGGGAGATAGGTATCTAAATACTATTTTTTAAGAAACCATTCTACAGACATGCATATTCAACAAACTATGTTTACTGTTTTGGTTTTTTGTTTTTATTCTGTCACCATTAAGGCTGTTACATTCCAAGTCTAACACAGCTTCGGGCAACCAGAAGGCTGAGTGGCAAATCAAATGGTAATATATATGTTAGCAAATAACTACTCTTTTTCAATATGGTAAACAAAATGTTCTAACAGCAGCTCCCATAAAAATTAGTTACCTAGATAAACAATAAGTTTTAAACAAACCCTAACTATCCTTTTTCCTAAGACTTAGATGATTCCCTTAACCCTTAGTTCCATTCAAATGAATACAAAACAACTTTCCTTTCTCTGGAATTATCTAAATGCTGAAAACTAAGATAGGTCTGTAGGGGGAGGGTAAGGAAGAGTGGAAAGCAAAGCAGTGTATATTTAATACAAAAACAAAAGCAAGCAAACTAACAAATTTGCCATTATTCTATAAGGAATAATAAGTTTGGCTGGCATTAAGTTCACCTCTCTTTAGAATCTAGAAAGGATTGAGAGGAAGTAATTCAGGGTTTCAAAGTAGACTCTTCAAATAGATCTGTTCTAATCCCTGAAGACTCAGAAAAGAATGATCACCAGACTGTGGTATTCCCCAGCATCAGCGCTCCACCTGTCTGGCTATGCAACTAACTCTCCAAGGACTAAAATAAAAAAAGAACTATGTTTAGATGTCAGGATCAAATTTGGGAAATCTGGTAAGCCTATCTCCAGGGCAAGAGAAAGTCATAAATGACCTAATTTAATACATGCAGCCTCACCAATGTGGTTTGTACTTAGCAAAAGCTTTCTTATCTCCACAGCTACCTGGATCTTTTCTTATTTGTCTTCTTTCCTCTCAAAATATAAGAATTATATATTATATAATGTGATACTATTTAACTATAATATACTTATCAATTAAAACACTAACAATAATCTTCTGCCACATTACAAAACCTGCTGATAACATTTTTATAGAAAAAAACTAAATTGAAAAGAAAAAATAAACTCAAGACCACTCTTTCAAGATGACTCTGAAAAAGGAAAAAAAAATGCTTGCTGGCTATAAAGCATCTATTCTCAATTCCTGAAATCTTCATTTTACACATACTATTTGGTTACCAGATTGCAATTGGATTTTCACTACATTGCCAATAAAGACATGGAATTATTTTTGATTATCCCCTCTTCCTAAATGAGACATGATTCTTCTATCCTCTCTCTTCAAGAAATGTCCAATTGCAGTCCCAACTACACCAATCACTGTAAAACCATTAAATTCACATCAAAGCCTCAAGATTAGATAAAAGTTGACAAAAAAAATATCATTATGCAAATTCCAGAGAGTTCGGATGACAGCTGTGCTTAGGTGATGCAGAAAAATATATTTCCCATTCCATGATGTCTTTCAGAGACAGTAGTTATTAAAGAACTTAATGATTTTAGAAATGTGTTTTAGTTTTATAAGGAATACTTCCTGAAAAGTGAACTAAATCATGTCAATCTAGAGAATTCTGTGTTCTTAACCATATTCCAATATTTGCTAAAGTAGCACTGAAAGGGTGAGATTGGGGTAGAAATGAACAAAGGCTATCCAATAGATTTTACAGAGTAAAACAAAATTCCACTAAACAAACCTATAATATTAGTTTCAAAATGTGCACAATTAGGAATGTTGACTCAAAACCTATGTTTCTAGTGCCAGTTTACAAGCAATATATTGCCTAATATTGATTGAAATATTAATCTTGTCAGGGATGATGGCCTATTAACAGAAACCCGGTGACAAATTGCAAGATGTTGCTGTTATCTGAAATCCTTGAAAACAAATTCCAAGATAATATTTGTCTTGTAGGGCATATATATATAACTATAACAGAAAATCATAGAAGACAGTCATTCAGCCCAGAAGCCAAGAAGTCCTGGATTCAAGCCCCACCAGTAGCTGTATGACAGGTAAATCATTCAACCTCTCACCATTCTAAGCAAATCTCTAAGAGTGGAAGTTTCAGGCATAGTGGCCATCATCAAGTGAGGGAGCATCCTCACTCAGGAGTTCCTTATTCCAATGAAATCACAAGTACAGTCTCTATCCCTATATGACTGTTAGCAGAATAGAAATTCTACTTTCTGAGGAGCTCCCTAGAATTAATTCCACCTTAATGAAGTGGCAATAAATAAAGGAATTACATTCATACTTTGCCACCTGCTAAAATTCTCTTCTCTTCTTTCCTGTAAACTAGAATCCAACTGCATTTTGCAACATGGAGTTTAAAGATTCAGTCCTTCCCTTCATCCTATTCTGTCTTCCCAAAGTCTGGCTTCACATGTTACTGCCTCCCCTCTCCCTATTCCAGGTGGGCAGTTAGATGGGACAATGGATGGAGCACCAGGATTACAGTCAGGAAGAGCGGAGTTCAAACCCAACCCCAAAAACTGCATGTGATCCCCAGGCACATCACTTAACCACTAACTGCCTCATTTTCCTAATCCATGAGGATCAGATGAGAAAAAAATTGTACCTGGTGTAAAGTAAGTAACATATAAATGTTAGCTATTATTATTTTATTATTAGCTATCTCTACTCCAAGTGGGAAAAAAAGGAGGAGGGGCTAAGATTCATGCTTATCAATCTAATTGTAAAAAAAAAGTGTTGCTAGAGTCTGAAATCCAGCTAGTCTTACCTTTTCAGGCTAAAGTTACCATATTCAAATAGATCTATGATATCATCAGTTTTGATGATCCCATCAAGGATGCAGACTGTAATCTATCCATGTCTATCCTTCCTGTGAGATTCTTTTTCATATTACTGCCTTAAGTTTGCACAGAAAGGTCATCCACCATACAGGAAACTTTTTCACTCTCTTCTGACATTACAAGAAAGTCAATGGAACTCTAGGACAATTTATTTATTATGTCTCCCTTACTTTGAGTAAGTGACTAGCTCATCTGAAACAATCATACATTTCCTTAATGACAGCCTTTACTCTAGTTCTTTTAGTTATACCTAACAGCCTTTTTACACTTAACCCATGTCTCTCTATATATATTGTTATTTTTAAATTCTTCACAACTGCTATATTCCTCATTTCACAACCATACAGCATCTAGTAGAATAAAAGTCTGACTTCTCTAAGTTAATTCTCTAAGAAAATGTGTATATGTATATATGTCATATAAACTTAATAAATAATATATACTATAGATATATATATGTATATTTATATGTATGTATATGTATTTGTGTACATATATATCTACAGTATATAAAATTAATCTGGGAGAACAAAAGGTCAAGAATATCAATGGAATTAATGAAAATATGCAAAGGAAGGTAGTCTAGCTGAACAAGATCTAAACAAAAACTATATATATGTGTGTGTGTGTGTGTGTGTGTGTGTGTGTATAAATATACATATATATATATATATATATATGTATATACGTATATATAGCAGTAAAGGATAAAACCAGTTTAAAGAAAACTCAACAAAAGACCTAGATAAGTAAAGTCAACCCTTAAGGTATTTAAGGATGAAAATGAAAGGACAATGAACAGAAACAAAATGTAAAAGATCTGCAAAGATTGTTATATTTTTCACAATGAAAGGCAGTAAAATCACTGCACTTAGACTTGAATAACAGTTATGAATGTACCTATAGAAGAGGTACAAAAGGCTATAACAAGAATCGCTATTCAGTGTGGACTTCATGCTGGATCTCTTCTATTGTTGTGATGAATACCTTTAATAAGCATATTGCTTGCTATTTTATGCCTCAACTAATGCTTATGATCAAAGGGCCATGGAACAAAGTCTTCTCTAATGCTATATTTTTCAAGGAATCTCAAATTTTTTGTCATGTGGATAGGAAACCTTGTTGACAAGAGGCTTAAAGGTGCTGTTTTACCTTACTTTTTAAATAAATAGCAAATCTTATATGCTCAGTTATCTATGTGACAGTAAAGATGTGGACCACTGTGCTCTATCATTTGCAAATGTCAGCCCACTTCTTTCAAATACCTTCATTAAAGATGCCTTCAATGTATATGTAGATCATTCTCTTACAAACTACTTCTGTTATCTTCCTCTTTGACAGATGCCTTGTGAACCAATCCCTCAATGCTCTGAAGCTGGTTTTTAGATAATTTTGGTTCCTTTGTATAGCAAGTAATTTTAATGGATATCATTAGGGCTGGATGTGAAATTATTATAATTGCTGTTGGCATTCTACTCTTTTTTCTAGAGTAACTTGTTTGAATATATCAGGATTGATTTGTTTCAGATATGACAACTTTTTCTCTCACTTTTTCTTCTAGCTTTATACTAATTTGATCTTTGCTCTATTAGTTGTATGATTATACACAGACATGTGATTTGGGAATGACTCCCACATCAGCAATTAGTCTTTTTCCTGTCTAATATAATCAGTTTCTATGATGCTATTCAGTGATCATCATGTCAGGCACCTACTGATTTCTTTTCTTGCTTCATGGGCTGTCATAGCCAAAGAATTCTTTACCAAGAGGTCAGCCTACTGGTGATAACATGATATTTGACTTTATGTGCCTGGCACCTAATAGGTCCTTAATAAAGGCTGATTCTCTTTCCGCCCCACTCTACCTTCTATATCCATACTCAGCTATGTGATCCAGAAATCAAATTCATCTGTTTCCAGGACCATCTCAAAGTCATTCTAGCAGAGTAGAACCGCTGAAGCATATAATCCATCAGTATGCTTCAAGAGTCTCTAATCCACAATGAAAAATTAAAGTAAGATCTTCTGGAAGTGTGAAGTTACTATACTATATGAAGTAACATGATAGTCATCATATGAAGATTAAAGTCCTGAAAAGAGATGTTTTCTGGTCAGCAAACATTTATTTTTGCTTTCTCAGTGATAAACTTAAATAAGGTTCGGTGTCCAGGTTTAGGTTTTTTTTTAATTTATCAACAAATAATATAGCATCTATTTTTCTCTCTAAGTCTATTATCCTTCTCTATCTCATTCAGAAAGGAGAAAATTAGATTGGTCTCACTTTGATAAATCCCACAAACTGGCCATTGATGCTATAAGTCAATCAACCAATAAATATTTATTATTGTTGTTCAATCATTGGGTCTGACTCTTCATGATCCATTTGAGGTTTTCTTGGCAAAGATCCTGAAACGGTTTGCCATTTCCTTCTTGAGATCATTTTACAGATGAGGAAACGGGGGCATGGAGTTGAGGGACTTGCCCAGAGTATCTGAGGCTGGATCTGAATTCTGGAAGATAAGTCTTCAACTCCAGGCCTGGCACTCTATCTATTGTGCCACTCAATTGCTGTAAGCATTTATTAAGCCCCCACCATGTGCAAGAATATGAACTAAGAGAACAAAGGAATACAGGGTCTCGAAATCTCCCATCTAGCCCCCTAATTCTCAGACTCAGTCCCAAAAATTCCTAAGTTTGGTTTTAGCATCTGATACCTTCTCCAAGTCTTTCACCTCATACCAGACATACAGAGTTCCATCAATCTATACTTCTTATAGATTTAAACCCTTATTGAGCTAATACTGATCTTTTAACCATGAAATCTAAAGAATAGACAGTTAGTGAGAATCAGAGAGACAGAGGAACCAGTTAGATTGATCTGTTTGCATCTAAAACAATTAGAAAATTTTCAATTGCTCTTGAGTAGGCTGAGCTAATATAATAAAAATGAGAATTCTACCTAATTATTTATTCAATTCCATATCAATCAAAACTACCAAAAAATCATTTTATAGAACTAGAAAAAATAAAAACTAAATTAATCTGGGAAAACTAAAGGTCAAGAATATCAATGGAATTAATGAAAAAAATGCAAAGGAAGGTAGTCTAGCTGAACAAGATCTAAAATTATATTATAAACAGCAATCATCAAAACTATTTGGTACTGGCTAAGAAATAAGGTAGTGGATCAGTGGAATAGATTAGGTACACAAGGCACAGCAATAAATGGCTATAGCTATCTACTACCTGATAAAACCAAAGACATTATTAACTTCTGGGCTAAGAATTCATTATTTGAGAAAAATTGTTGGGAAAACTAAAAAATAGCATAGCAAAAACTAGGCATAGACCAACATGTCACATCATATACCAAGATAAGGTCAAAATAGGTACATGATTTAAACATAAAGTGTGATACCATAAACAAATTAGGAGAGCAAGGAAAAGTTAATGCATCAGATATAAATAGAAGGGAAGAATTTATGACCAAATGAGATACAGAACATTATGAAAAGCAAATGGATAATTCTGATTATATTAAATTTTAAAAGTTTTACACCAAGTCAATGTAACCAAAATAGAAGGAAAGCAGAAAGCTTTAACAGGGTTTCTGATAAAGGTCTCATTTCTCAAATAAATAGAAAACTGAGTCAAATTCATAAGAATACAAGTGATTACTCAATAGATAGTCAAAAGATAGGAACAGATGTAAAAATTAAAGCTATCTATAATAATATGGAAAAATGCTCTAAATCACTATTGACTAGAGAAATACAAATTGAAACAACCACCTCATACCTATCAGATTGGCTAATATGATAGAAAAGGAAAACGATAAATGTTGGAGAAATTATGGGGAAAATGGAACATTAATGCGCTTTTGGTAAAGTTGTGAACTGATCCAATCATTCTGGAGAACAATCTGGAATTATGTCCCAAAGGGCAAGGATCCACAGAGAGATCATAAAAAAGGGGAAAAGACCCACATGTACAAAAATATTTATAGAAGTTTTTTGGGTGGTTTTTTTGTGATGGCAAGGAACTAGAAAGTGCTCAGGTGTCCATCACTTAGGGAATGGCTGTAAGAAATGATGAGCAGACAGATATAAGAGAAACCTAAAAAGATTTATATGTACTGATGCCGAATGAAATGAACCAAGAACATTGTACAGCACACTATACAATAATCAACTATGGTAGACTTGTCAGCAATACAATCATCCAAGACAATTCCAAAAGAATCATGATGATGGGGCGGCTAGGTGGCGTAGTGGATAAAGCACCGGCCTTGGAGTCAGGAGTACCTGGGTTCAAATCCCGTCTCAGACACTTAACAATTACCTAGCTGTGTGGCCTTGGGCAAGCCATTTAACCCCATTTGCCTCACAAAAACCTAAAAAAAAAAAAAAAAATCACGATGGAAAATGCTATCCACATCTAATGAAAGAACTATGGAGTTTGAATACAGATCAAAGCATACAATTTTCACTTCTTTTGTTTTTTTTATTTTTCACAGTTTTCCCCTTTTGTTCTGATTCTTCTTTCATATCATAACTATGTAGAAATATGATTAAAAAGGCTGGTCTATGACTGGCTCTCCTGAAATTAATCATGGACCTGACAGAATGGCTATTTCATGGCTATAGGCCATGGTATTCCCCCAACAGTGACTATGGAGCTGTCTTAGTCTCAACTGCACTCAAGTCAGGACTGAGATGATGTTTGTCCTTCATTCCTTTTTTTTTAAGGTTTTTTTTTTTTGCAAGGCAAACGGGGTTAAGTGGCTTGCTCAAGGCCACACAGGTAATTGTTAAGTGTCTGAGACCGGATTTGAACCCAGGTACTCCTGACTCCAAGGCCGGTGCTTTATCCACTACGCCACCTAGCCACCCCCTGTCCTTCATTCTTGAAGAAGACTGACATCAGGAAGGTGATGCCATGGCAATCACATGTATTGTATTTGAATGAGGAGGTACTGGGCTAAATCACCAGTTTCTCCTTCTCCTCCAGAGCCATCTGGGTTCAGTGACTAGATATGACTGGAGATGGTCCTGGATGCAAGGCAAACACGGTTTAGTGACTTGCCCAAGGTTACACAGCTTACTAAGTTTCAAGTGTCTGAGGCTGGATTCAAACTCCGATTCTCCTGACTCCAAAATAACACCTAGCAGCCCTCCAAGTCAGGACTGTGATATATCTGTCTGCTTGTCTGCATGGTATTACTCTACATGCACAGAATTATCTAGGTCCCTTCTGATTAGAAGAGCAAAGCTAGGGAGATATAAAAATCCAAAGAACTTGGAATCCACTGCCACATTAATTAAAGATTTCAACAAGGTTCATTCACTTTTAAAAATCTTCCTAATATTGAAATGAGTCATAACATTCAATACACACAATTGGTTTCCTTGGTGAATACTATTTATAAATTATACAATTTTTTTTATTGTTTCAGAGCTGGTATACAAACAACTGCTGATATGTATGTGTTAAGTTGCTCTCTTAATTAATTTGACAGGTTGACTTTTTAAATATAAAAGTCATCTATAAAAGTTCCATTTAGACTTCTGTAACTAATCAACACTTGCCTCTAATCAAACTGAAAACATTAGCAAATTAAACTATTTAATTAAAATTCAGCATAATTTAGGCAAATTATTATATTACATATAAAATTACATTTAAAGGGAGGGAAATAGTGAGTATCAATAATATATTACTTTAAAAAGAGTTTTACTAACATTTCTTGTTTTTTTACATCATTTATTTCTGGCTATATCTCCACAGCTTCAACTTCAAAACTCAACTTTCCCTCCTACCAAAGAAAAATAGTTCAGAGGGGGAAAAAAACTAATACAGTGACTATATAGTTAATCTGACAATCTGGTTAATATTTTCCCTTGTAGCCTTTGACCTCTACTAACAGAAATTGGGGGGAGGTAGATTGGGGAGAGAGGGTGAGGTGTAGAGGCAGGGGAGCAAGTATAGAAACAGAAATAGAAGGGAAGGAAAAAAGGGAGGGAGAGACAGAGAAAGTAGAATGAAAAGAGGGAAATGGGGAGAGAATGAAAAGATGGTAATACAGACAGAGACAGAGAGAGAAAATATTTAATTATATATTTCCTGGGATCAATAATAGATCTTCAGTTACTCATGGTCTAAATTCCTTTTAGTGACCTTTTCATTTTAGGACTCAATATCCTCTTCTATAAAACTAGGGGATTGGATTAATGGCTTCTAAGGTCCATTCCAGTTCTATATCTCTGATCTCTTATTATTGCTGAAATCATGCACTTAACTCAGCATCACTTCAAATAAATCTTTCTATGCTTCTCTGAATTCTTCATATTTGTCATTACTTCCTACCATAAAAATACTGCACTGCAGTTTTTAGTCACTCCCTAAATAATGAGCAAAATATAGCATTTAATGCTATAAATTCTTTATTGTTCCCACTAACTAGGAAAATTCTGATTACATATAATTCATAAGGTCATATATCTAAAGCTGGAAGGGCCTTGAAAGCTATCTAGTTAAACCCTGCTCAAAGAGTCTGAGTGACTTGCCTAAGATCACAATGGCAAGGAGTATCAGAGGCAAGATTTGGGCCTAAGTCCTTTGACTCTAGAGTTATATTCTTTCTACTGTTCTATACTGCTTGCCTATAGGGAGAGGGGAGGGAAGGAAATAAGCATTTATAGAGCACCTACTTTTGCCAGGCACTGTGTTAATCACTTTAGAAATATCTCACTTGATCCTCACAACAAGCCTGTGAAGTGGGTACTATCATTAACCTCATTTTACAGTTGAGAAAAATGAGGCAAAAATAGGTTTAAGTGATTTGCCCAGGATGACACAGGAAGGAAGAATCTGAAGTCAAATTTGAACTCAGGTCTTCCTGATCAAGGGCTTTAACCACTAAGATACCTAGCCAACTCAAGGGACCATTCCAAGGAATTTTATTTTTCTTTAACTCCATGAGGTATAAATTCACTATTCAGACCTCTCTTTCTCTTGTCTTCTTCAGCTCCCCTAGCACTAGATATAAGCAAGTACGAAAAGTGTTCATGCTATGAAAAACATTTAAAGATTTAAAAACTGATCAATAAAATTATTCCAAAGGATTGAGGATGAAGTATGCTACACATCTGAAATATAGAATGAACTTAAGTGATGAATATGAGATGTACAATGAGAGACATTTTGGGGCATAAACAATGTATGGACTTGTTTTGTTTGATGGACTTTACTTGACACAAGAAAGGCTTGTTGGGAGATGTTTGGAACAGAAACAATAAAGAAACATTTAGAAAGCATACAAAAGAGAAAAGGAAGTTCAATGGGACTGGGGGAACACAAAAAGACAAGATAGTTTTGAAATTAATCTGTCAAATTTAACAAGCTTTTAAAGAAGGAAAGCTCAAAGAAAAGCTAAGTAGCTTTGAAAATAATATGTAGCATGTATTATTTAGATTTTCATGAAATTGAAATTTATTGTTTTATACTGAATCCTCTCTTATGTTCTGTTATATACATGGAAATGATGTTTTTTAAATTTTCTTATATTGTTTTGTATCTAAGTTTAAAACAATTTAAAAATTAACAAAAAAGGAAAACTACTTGTAGTAAAGATTCATATGCAATCACCTTTTTTCCTCTCTATGTAGAAATGCTCATTAATTGGTATTGGTCAAGAATAATAATTAATAAATAAAGCATTTATTTCAAAAACAAATTTCATGTGAAAACTGAAAGTTTCATGTCCTTTTGTTATGTTACTATTAAGTAGTAGAAAAGACAATATTATGTTTAAAAGGTTTTCCTTCCTACTATTTGTTCATGAAAAAGGTAACCTGTCAATTTTGAGGGTTATAAGGAAAGATAGAAGAATTGTAAGGTCAATAAAAGAGCAGAGCTGTCATTTGAACAAATCAAACTGACAGGTAATTTTTTCCCCAAAAAACTACATCTTCTACCAGAGAGACACTGGCTTGTAGATTTATAGATATTCATAAGTACAAAGGTTAAGAAATGTATTTGCTGCTTTTTATTTGTATCCTATTAAAAATTCCCATTACTTTAAAAAAAATAAAAGGTTCTATTACCAGGGAAAAAGATACCAAGAGCACACTTTATATGTGATCATAAAAGACAAACTAAGCAGTGTCATGAAGTTTGTAGAGTTGGGAAAAATCACATAATACTAATAACCATAGTTTCTGAACTTTTCAGGCCCATTTCAAAATTATTACCATTCTTTTTCTTTATAATCTTATTGTTAGGGATATCTTTTCCTTTTATGTCACCTTCATTTACACACAGGAACCAACCAACCAACTCATCAATTGTGTCTAACAGTATATATAATATTCTACACACAAAGCACGTCACTCCAAGCTCTGGAAATAAGGAAGGTGTTCTTAATACCTTTCTCTCTCAAAATCAATCATCATATAAAGAAAAAAGACAATAAATTCTAGAATACACATTTGTCATGACTGCAAGCACCCACTTGAAAACTGATAGTCATTATAAATAATTTAACCAGTTGTTCAAAACATCACTTCGTTTGCATGACATTGAATGGACAACCTCCTTTTTAAAGCAGTTACCTACAAGGATCCAAATGCATTCTTAAATAGTAACTGATTCAACTGGACAGTCAGGCAGCTTTTGCAAACAAATGAAGAAATTGGAGAGCAGTTCATTTTTTCCCATTATTATGGGAAATAACCCCAAACCAAAGATTCTGCCATTTTCATGCAGATTTGACAGACAGCAAATTCAAAGCAACAAAATATGTTTAATACCTTAACAATAAAGAAACAGAAAACCCAAAATGCTTTTAACAGTTAGCCATGGAACACCTAGGTAGTGCAGGGGATAGAGAACCAGTCCTGGAGTCAGGAGTACCTGAGTTCTAATCTGGCCTCAGACACTTTAATTCTTACTTAGCTGTATGATCTTGGGCAAGCTTAACCCCAATGCCTTGCAAAAACCAAATAAATAAATAAAATTAGTTACTCATGTAGCATTAATTTTACCATTACTTGCAGTACCTTAGACAACATTCTGCATATACTAATCAGCTGATTACAAAAATTCAACTTTTTTTTTGTTTTTTGACTTTACAGAAAATATATTAAAAACACAAGGAATTTGCAGCCCTATTTGAAACAATGAAATTTATCCCATGATAAATGAAATGGAAAAAAAATTCACTGATTTCTCTTACCTCTCTAATTATATATTTGCAGTATAAAAAAAAAGACTAACATAAAAAAGGGTACATGAGTGTGTATAAAATCAATATCTAAACTCTATATGGCTCAACAAACTCCTGTAGACTTGTTTTTAAAGTAGAAGCAAACTACACACACACACACACACACACACACAAACACCCCTCACTCTCACAAAAACATGAACATCAATTCATTCCACATTTTTCTCTACAGCCTAAAACAGTTTCTACTATAGAGCTTTGGCGCCCCCTACTGTATATGTTCAGGATATCATGATCCTATTACATCAATTCCAGCTAATTGTCAAAAAAGACAATTAAATTTAAATTTAACTTAGCATAGTGCTAGCACAATGTAGGACACTTAGGAAAGGGCTTGTTCCCTTTTCTCGTTCCCTTCCCTGTTCTTCCCCCTTTAAGAGGAAAATGAGATGTAAAGGATAAGCAACTTATAAAATACACAGCACCATAAAACAAGACAGCAAGTTTGAAATTCTAAGTGTCAAGAATACACTTATTTTTAACAAATCAATTTAAAAACAAAGATAACATATTAGCTACAAAGTTCAGTTCATTATAAACATGAAAACAATAACAGTCATAGGTGAGTCATAAAGGAGAACTGTTTTTTATCCAGGTTCTAGTTTTTATAAACTGAAACCTTGGACAATTCAGATATACAAATAAACAGCAGGCCTCTCTCCAACACCTGAAAAAGGTAGAGAAATAATAGTATGTGCACAGAAAACAAGCAAAGAGGAAAGAAATGGTACAGCTTCATTTTATGAAATAAAAAAAATCGATGTATCTAAAACTACTACTAGCAATTTATTTTAGATGCTGTAAAAAAACTTGGTGCATTTTAGAAGAAAAAATTAACTATTTTTAGTCTATAATATTGTCAGAAATGTTTATTTCAGTTTTCATGTATCTAATAATCCATCCCAAATATGTTTTTATTTTTTGGTGAGTGATTTGCCCTGGGTCACACAGCTAGTAAGTATCAAGTTTTTTTCTAAGGCCACATTTGAAGTCAGGTCCTCCTAACTCCAAGGTCAGTGCTTAGGTACATTTTCAAAATTAAATATACCATAGTAAATCACTATTAATAAACAGAATATGTTCCAATGACATTGGCTCAGGGGTCTGTCAACCTCAGTTTCCTGATCTGTAAAATGGGAATAATGGTAATAATAGCATCTACCTACCAGGGTCATTTTAAGGATCAATTGAGATATTATTGGTAAAGAGTTTAGCACAGGGTCTGAGACATAATAGTTGCTAATAAATGCTCATTCCTTTCCCATCTCCCCCCCAACAAGGACACAGACAGATATATAGAATAAGTTCCTACATCTCTGGAAGATCTTGACAACACAGCTTCTTGGTATAGGAAGTCTTTGGATACATTGAGTGGACACCAGGTAGAGGATTTATGGTTAAGATATGGATGGGAGTAGCAGAGATGGGGTACAACCTGTACCCCTGATACAATAGACCCACAATGACAAGATCATAGATTCATCAAAGTAACATTAAATATATCCTCCCCAAAACATAAAAATGTGTATTTGAGCATGCTGGGGCGGGGGGGGGGGGGAATGGAGAGAAATGGGATTAGTTTAAGTCCAAGGGTTTAGAAAAACAGATTCAACCAGATTCAGGCAGGAGAACAAAGTGAAAGTTAGAAGAGGAGGTCCTGAAGGAGGAATATAGGTAGGAGAAAGAGGCAGGGTAGGGCAAGGCAGGCTCCTGGTCTTGGAATCAGCCAGTAACTGGGGCAGCAAGGTGGCACATAGATACAGCACCAGCCTTGGAGTCAGAAAGACCCGAGTTCAAATTTGACCTTAATAATTACCTTGCTGTGTGACCTTGGGCAAGTCACTTAATCCCATTGCCTTAAATAAATAAAATTTTTAAAAAATAAAACAAGAATCAGCCGGTAACATAAGGACAAAGCCACTGTAATCATGAGCAATTCATTCCAAATGACCCAGCATTTATTTAAGTATAGCAAATCAGAAGCAGGAATAGGTGAACCCCCAGGGGTTTTTAACCCACCAAAGTAGCTTACCAACCAGAAAGGCCCTCAGATCTGGGAGCCATGCTATATGGAACAATCTCAGTCTAAATATCTCTTTATACTGCCAAACCAAAGGGCTATTATGAAATAAAATACGCACCCTCCTTCAAAGTATCTGATTTGCTCAACCAAGGTGATTAGCTCAGTCTCCCCATCTGAGAAAAAGGCTTTGCCTAATTTCCAGGGATCATGGAATGAAAGCCCTAGAGACAGAGCAAGAATTTTCACTCTACGGGAGGGAGATGACATGCCCATAAAATGAACATATATGAGCATATAAACTATGTAATTCAACTCCCCCATTTTCCATATAAGCAAGCTAAAGCCTAAGATGACAAATCTGATAAAAACTGGAAGCAAGATTTTGAACCCAGATCATCTGACTTCAAACTCAGTTCTCTTCCCACTGCACCACACCACAGAATCATTAAAGATGAATTGCTGTAAATTCCCTTAAGAAGAGTTACACCTGATGCTGAGTGAGATGAGCAGAACCAGAAGAACAATGTACACCCTAACAGCAACATGGAAGTGATGATCAACCTTAATGGACTTGCTCATTCCATCAGTGCAAGAATCAGGCACAATTTTGTGGTATCTGTGATGGAGAAAATCATCTATTGCCAAAGAAAGAATTGTGGAGTTTAAACAAAGACCATTATCTTATTATATAATTTGGCTATCTCTTATACTTTATTGTTTTTCCTTAAGGATATGACTTCTCTCTCATCACATTCAACTTATATCAGTGTATACCATGGAAACAATGTAAAGACTAACTGACTGCCTTCTGTGGGGGGGGGTAGCAAAATTAAGGGAAAAAATGTAAAATTCAAAATAAATAATTTTTTTTTAAAAAAGAAGAGAGTTGGGGCAGCTAGGTGGTGCAGTGGATAGAGCACCGGCCCTGGAGTCAGGAATACCTGAGTTCAAATCCAGCCTCAGACATTTAATAATTACCTAGGTGTGTGGCCTTGAGCAAGCCACTTAACCCCATTTGCCTTGCAAAAACCTAAAAATAAAAAAAAAATAAGAGAGCGTTACATATTAACATCTTTATTATACTGCTTTAGTTGCTTCTTTCATCTGCTTTGCTCAAAGATCTTGTGAGTTTTGGGGAGTATGTGGCCTACTTTAAGAGGATTATATTTTGCAAGGAAAGAAAGATATTAGCCTATCATTTGTGTAATGAAAACAATGAGCTTGAAATGAATTAATATGACTAGAGGTCATATAAACAATATCCTTAAAAACAGGGGAAGAGACAGGTCCTGAAAATGTAGGATTGACTAATTAACAAAAAAGGTTAGACCTGGAGTTGGAAAGTCCTGAATTCAAATCCAACCTCTGACACTTACTATGTAACCCTGGGCAAGTCATTAATTTCTTACTCATTTCATCTTTAAAATGGAGATAACAGCACCTAACCACCCAGGGATGTTGCAAGGATCAAATGGCATAATATTTGTAAATCTTAAACAGGATATAAATGTTTCCGAAAGAAAAATGATAATATTTATTTAATGACAACAATAGATGAATTCACTTACAATTTTTACCTTATCTTGAAAAATCCAGAAATTATCTAAACAACAAATAGTATTTAGGTCAACAGTTATAGGAAATAAATTTAACATGCATAAACATAAGAGTCCCTATTCTCTAAGAATTTTCAATCTGGGGGCAGCTAGGTGGCAACAATGGATAGAGCACCGGCCCTGGAGTCAGGAGTACCTGAGCTCAAATCAGGACTCAGACACTTAACAATTGCCTAGCTGTGTGACCTTGGACAAGTCACTCTTAACTCCATAGCCTTAAATAAATTTTTTAAAAAATTTCAATCTATGAGAGGGAGACAACATGACCACAATATGAGCATATATATATTTATACATATATATATATAAAATACAAGGTTATTATTCCCATTAGATTGTGAGCTCCTTGAAATCAGGGGCTGTCTTTTGCCCTTCTTTGAATCCATAATACTTTATATTAAATACAGGATAGGAGAAAGGGCACTAGAAATAGATGCATAGTTACATTAATCATGGATTTCACTCACTTAAGTATTCACCAGTTATTTACTGCTGGCAAGGTACTGGGCAAGGTGCAAGGGAAAGACAAATCAAAGACAAAGCTGCCCCTGCCCTCTAGAAGTTAATATTCCTTAGAAAACGACTGTTTTCCTCCTCCCCATACTCCACGGATTAAAAAAAAAAAGAAAAACAAAACTTTTTTTTTTTGCAAGGCAATGGGGTTAAGTGGCTTACCCAAGGCCACACAGCTAGGCAATTGTTAAGTGCCTGAGGCCAGATTTGAACTCAGGTACTCCTGACTCCAGGGCCGGTGCTCTATCCACTGCGCCACCTAGCTGCCCCCAAAAAACAAAACTTTTGTAACAATTATGCATAGTCAGGCAAAATAAATCCCTAGTTATCTCCTTCTGCATATGACCAATCACAAATCCAGAGGACCAAGGCAGAAGACTCTACCCATCTCCTGACATAGAAGGGATGGAGTTTAGGAGCTTAGGAGCTTAGATTGATAGATGATTATATACCAGTTAGGTAAATACAAAGTAATTTTAGAGAGAGACAGAATAGCAACAGCTAGAAGGATGGGGGGGGGTACTGAACTAGGCCTACACAGTGTAGCAAACATAACTGCAGGGGGCAACTTCCCCCAACTCTATCACTCTCAATGGGTTACTAATAAAGGGACAGATCTTACAGGAACAAACCAAGAACTTACCTCTAAGTTCTTAGAAAAATAGGATCCCCCTAGGGTTGCATCTCCAATACTAGCCATTCCACAGAAGTCAGTGATTATATTTCCACTTAAAGGGAGTAGAACTAGAACCTGGCCTTTCTGGAACACTAGTACCTAGTGTTTAGGACCCAGTCTCTATAGACACTTTTGCAGCTTTTAAGCCTTGAGTACCTACCTAACATCTTTGTGGAGCAGGGAACGGCTATTTTGGACTGGGTAAGTCAATGGAACTAGAAATGAAATTCTGCAGGTCACCCATAATGATTTAAGTAAGCACAAATTACCATTATTTCTATTTTATTTGTATTTTCAGGAATTTGTTAAATACTTTCCAATTACATTTTAATCTGGTTTGAGTCCTGAGTTTTATGGGTCTGATTCAATCAACTGGTGTCAAGTTAACACATCTGGACTAAACAGTCCTCTTATTAGAAGATAGTCCACAGCTGGGAAACTTTACTCTGGAGTTCCAATAAATGTTTAATTATCATCTAAGTGGAACACACGGAGAACTAAGATCCAGCCTCCAACACTTACTAGCTGTGTGACACTGGCAAAGTCATTTAACACCTTTGCCTCAACTTGCTCAATGATAAAATGGGAATAGTAACAGCACCTACCACTCTGGACTGTTGAGGATCACATGAGATAATATCACTTAGCACTGTGGCCAACACTTAGTAAGCACTATATAAAAGTTAACTATTATTATTATTATTATTATTATTATTATTATTATTATTATTATAAGATTCAGGATCCTGGAAAGTTTAATACTAAGCATCAAGCAAAATACAAGTCCATGGTGCTACTGGAGTATAAGAACAAATCCCACTAAGAGTTCTCTAGGGTGGGAAGAAAACACTTTTAATGAAGATTTTTAAGACAATGTGAAATGATATGCTGCCTAACCCTGCCCTTCATCACTCAAAAGATCTTATGGATATGCTCACTGAGCTAGACAACAATGTGAAACCTCAAAAGAAGGAGCAAACAGAAAACTCTGAGAGCTACAGGGTGGGACTGGCATAGGAGAGAGAGAACCCAGGTCTGGAATCCAGCTCAGAGCCTGGTGCCCAGGCAAAATAACCTAAGTGGCAGGAAAGAGAACAGCAAAAGCTGTCATCAGTGGGAAACCTCAAGTCATCTGGCACAACCCTGAATTCAGGATAGGAAAGAGAAAACTGTAGATGGGAAGTAAGGAATGCAGACTGTCACTGGGACTGAACAAAACCTTGAGGACCTAGGAAGTGGTAGAATTGGCCTGGCGAGGTCATTTTTTTCAACATGATAGAGCAGGCTATTGGCTTTATCAGTTCAAGTAATACAAGCTCCACAGGGATCAGAGACCCTCTTCCTGATCCAGCCAAGGAGAAGGAGGCAAAGGAAAAGAGCAACAGGAAACATTCAGCAAAGTGATATGTCAAAATATTCATCACAGTGATATGTCAATAAACTTTCAAAAAAATTTTCAGGATTCCAAAGCAACCCAGGAGAAACTAGAGTTCTGTCTCCAAAAACCAAGAAAAAGAAGTGTTCCCCTCTCTCTCACACACACACACAAAGGAAAACAAGGCTATGGATATAATGCCAAGAGTTGAGTACACTGTAAGGACAAAAGATATTTTTTAAAAGGAGGACAGGGAGGGGCGGCTAGGTGGCGCAGTGGATAGAGCACCGGCCCTGGAGTCAGGAGTATCTGGGTTCAAATCTGGCCTCAGACACTTAATAATTACCTAGCCGTGTGGCCTTGGGCAAGCCACGTAACCCCGTTTGCCTTGCAAAAACCTAAAAAAATGAAATAAAAAAAATTAAAAATTAAAAAGGAGGACAGGGTAGGACCTCAGACTTACATGAGGAATGAGGTGCTACTATTCTTCCAAGCTATTTCCGTCACCTGCTTAAATCAGAAAGTCACCTCAAGGCTGATCCTGGTCAGTGTGGTTGTGAAGAAGCAACTTAGAAGAAGTTATCCAGAGAGCCATGATCCTTAGATAGGTTGTTACATGTGTAGAAACAAAACTACTGATTATGGAGAGATTTGCTCTACTTGCTGATGACAATTTGAATAATGAGTATTATAGACTATAGCTTGGTGTGAGGGTGGTTTCAGGAGTTGTGATGGGAGAACTTCAGTTGTGTACTGGATCTGGGGGTAAGAAACCTATATTCAGGAGGAGGGTGGTGACCTGGCCCTCCTACAAGGGGGTCAAGCTATGTGACTGACCAAATTCTGTCTTTTTGCAGTTTAAATGACACAGGTTTCTGAGTTCTTCTCAATTCCTATTCTAAAGAAATACTAGCTTATAAAGGGGAATGTGCAGTTTGAGGAAATACATTTTAAAAGAATGGGATCTTAGAAAACAGATATATGAGAAACATTTCAAATACCAAAAGGATCTTCAAACTGGAGAAGAGGATCAGAGGAGATAACTGAGCATGAAGTGATCCATTGATCCATTGCCTGTGGCCAGTCATTTACATCATGTAGGATAGTCATCATTTCCATCATAAGACTGAAGCTGCAGGGCACTCTAGAGAGCATCTAATGAAAATCTTTCACTTTACAGATGAGGAAACTGACACTCAGAGAGGTCAGCTAATAGGGGTCTAAAGGCAAGATTTCCACCAAGGTCTTCCCAACTCCACATCCATCACCCTATGTACTCTTAAGGCCCTGAAGTGATCTGGAAGGAATGCTAGGTTTCACTTGCAGAATCACAGTATTAAGAGACCTCCTGAACAATTCAGAATAACACTTTCAGGAAAAGTCTCTGAAAGCATTCTAATTTCCATTCCTGTCAAGAACTGTCAAGCCATTCAGTCACCTGCAGCAAATCATCTTGCTAAGTTTATTGTTAATGTTTAATTTCCTAAATTAATGTAAAACTCAATATCACACACCTGTGTTTATAGTCTTTTTTGATAAGCCCTGTCATTTTAAATGTCAGCATTTACTTCATTTTATTTAAGTGTTATTTAACACCTAGTTATATTCATGTTGGGGAAATTTTACCCATGGATTTAGTAATATGCTTTGTGACTTATAGTACTCAAAGAAGAGATGGCTTCAACTCTTTCTGTATCAAACTATTGTCTCCTCCATCCTGCTTCATAAACCCATAAACAAGTATGAAAAACCTTTAATCCCCCTAATCCTACCTTCCAACTTGCCCAAGGGCCTAGAATATCCTCTAAAGTTGGTAAAGAAATGAAGAAGTATTTCAAGTTCAAGGGCAGCCCCAAAAGGCTGATCCTAATTAGTAGCTATATGTTGCAATGGAAATGGAGTTGTTTCTCCCCAGCTGTGTGACCCCGAAGAACATGTCATTTAACCTCTAACTTCCTTGGTTTCCTCATCTACAAATTAAGGATAATATAATGTCTGCCTCCCAAAGTAGTAAGGAGGATCAAATGAACTAATATTTCTAACACACTTTGATAAGTGAAGAGTACAATATAAGTGCTAGCTATTGCTATTATTATCGATCCCACAATGACTTCACCTGGGTTAAGTGAATCACAGGCTCAGCTCACTCACTGACTTTACCCAGACAGAGGACTTCCTGCAAACTCATTATGTCTGCAGTCCCTGGTTATCATTCTGATTCCAAGGCATTGGGCCAAGGTTTTCTGCCCAGGGGGAAAAAAAGTCTAAATTATTACCAGCTGAAGCAGCCCATGCATAAAAAAGCTGACTACCATTCTTAGAAGCATAAAAAAAGCCTTAGATGTCACAGAATTTCAGAGTTGGAAGGGATCTGAGAAATCATGAATAGAGCCCCCCTTATTTTACAAATGAGGAAACAAACTAAAAGAGGGACAATGAATTACACAGAAAAACAAGTCTTTCTCATTTAAAGGTGACTTCCATCCATATTCTGAGTTTTTGCCTGTAATCTGAGAAACCTTATCCCCATATATATATATATATATATATATATATATATATACATATATACATATATACAGATATATATATCTTGTTTTTTCTTTCTCTTTCAACAGCTCCCTTTCTTCTTTTCCTAGATCTCCTCTTTCACTTCTAAACTATGCATATCCACTGTCATTCACAGATAAAACCATCATTGATTTAGAGCTGAAAATTATCTCAGAATTCACTTAATTCAAGCCTTTAACAAAGGCAGCTAGATGACACAAGAGATAGTCAATAAGACCTGTGTTCAAATAAAGTCTTGGACATTTACTTGTGTGCCACTGGACAAGTCATGAACCACTATGTGCTCTAATTTCTTCATCAATAAAATGGAATTCATAATAGCATCTACCTTCCAGGCTTACTGTGAGAATAAAATGAGATATGTGTAAAGTGTGTCGCAAACCTTAAAGGATCTTATCAATTTTAGTTATTATTATTATTATTATCATCATCATCATTATCATTATTATTATTATTATTATTATTATCATTATTTCTGGGTAAGGAAAATGAGATCCAAAGGCATTTAATGATTTTCTCAAGGTCACACAAGCAGTAAGTGACAGAGGTAGGATTCGACCCCATATCAATGGACTCCAAAGTCAGAGCCCTATCTATGACACTAATGATTAATTCTATTAAATAATCTCAGCAACATACTCAGTTGGGATGTGATAGTCAAAAGTCATTCAGAAAGATTTTTATAGAATAATCACCACACTCAAAAGTCTTTCACAAATCAGAAAATCTCAGAGTACATAACTGTATCCTGTAAAGAAATGGCTTTCACTTCATACTTTGCACTTCCTTTCACTGAGAAATATCCCCATCTTGAGGATTTTTAAGATATTGCCAACAAAGGCCATTTATCATGGTTGTATTTTTGCAACTATGGTCATAAATGACTAGGCCCAAATTAATCTGTCTTTACATTTCCTCAAGCAGGGCCATTGGTCAAACTTTCACAGCAACGTGCTTGTTCAGCACAGCATGTAGCAATTTTATTGCTTTATAAATACTCATAAATTATTTATTGAATGTAAATGCTGCATCTTATAAATAACACTTAGTATCAAACATGACAGAGATATAACTATGAAGAGCTTATTCCAGGAAGGAAGATCAAGGTTAATCCCTACTAGTTCAAACTATTTGGATACTATTTAAATGTAACCAATGCTAAGAAGAAATAAAAGGAGATATATATATATATATATATATATATATATAGTACCTACCATGGGCCAGAAAGTATGCTGAATGCGTTAAAAGTATGACTATGACTTCATTTGATCCTCATAACAACCCTAGTAAGGTGGAGCTTTTTCTGATGTTCATTTTACAGTTGAGGAAACTGAGGCAAAAAGAAATTAGGCAAATTGTGTCTGAGGCTAGATTTGAACTCAAGTCTTCCCAACTCCAGGTCCAGCACTCTTATCTTGAGTAGGCAATTAATCCTACATTTCAGCTCCTGCATGCCTCTTTTCCTGTTTTCAAAGATATTGTTTCCCTCGGAGTTCTATCTACTTGCCTTTTGATAGTGAATAACAATATATTCCTAGACCATAAAATTTCCCACAAATGCCATAACAACTCTACAAAGTGATATGGCAGTGGAGAAAGACAGCTCCTCTGAGTCTATTTCCTCATTTGTAAGTTGAGAAAAATCATCGTCATTATAACATCATCATGGATGATACAGCCTCCCTCCAGTCCTATGAAAGTACTGTAAGTCTTAAAGCACCATAGAAATCTGAGTTACTAAATCACAGAGTTGGATGCCCCCCCCAAGGAGGCCACCTCTTCTGAACCACATGCCAACAAACATGATATCAACAATATCCCCTGACAAGCATCTCCCCAGGCTCTGTCTGAAGACCTCTAATAAAAATAAAATTTAATTAAATTAAAAAGGCCTCTAGTGAGGAAGAATTCACTACTTTCCAAGATAGTTGATTCCTCTTTTGGTCAATTCTAACAATTCTTCATTCTAATTGTATTTAATAATAACAGCTAACATTTAGATAGCATAAACAATGGGTTCAGGCACTATACTTAATTGCCTTACAATTATCATCACATTTGACTTTTGTAATAACCCTGAGAGGTAGGTGCTATTATTATTTCCATTTTTTACATCTGAGGACTGAGGCAAACAGAGGTTAAGTGACTTACCCAAGGTCACATAGTTATAAGTGTCCAAGGCCAAATTTGAACTCAGATATTCCTGTCTCCAGGCCCAGGGTTCTATCCATTGTGCCTTCTAGCTGTCTCCCATATATAAATATATTTACATTTGCTAGCCATCATAAACCTCAAAATTCTCTCTCAAAATAAGACTCAATTTATAAAGCAGGTATATTGTCAATACAACTACCAACAAGTCTCCTTATCTTTTTTCCTCCTTTATCTTTTTTTCTTTACAGAGGAAATCTGATTCATTCATTGATTCAACAAATAAAATTAAACATATAACATAGGGGATGCAAAGGACAAAACATAGTCCCCATCCTAAAGGAGGCCGGAGCTCACAGGCATATAATCACCTAAATGTTAAAATATTTGAAGTATACTGAAAGATTTGATGGTTCTAAAATATTTCTCAAACCTACATTTGATGTTGCCTTGAAATTTCCAACATAATAGAGTCATTAAGAGATCACTTAAGAAAAAGGGAGTTAGGTAGATATTAATGATACCTAGGGTGTAACTTCAGTATTATTCTCAAATCTTCCCTGTCCCTTACCAAATATCCAATCAAGTTGCCAAATCCTCTCATTTCTATAATTATACAGTTCTCTCATCTGTGCCCATCTTTCTACTCATGGCCAAGACTCCATTTCAGAACCTCTTCCCTGCACAACCGTGACTCCTCCTTGGTCTTCTTGCTCCAAGTCACCCAATATACACCAGCCAAAGTGGTATTCCAAAAGTTAAAATCTGACCATTCCAGTCCCCCACTCAAACTCCAATGTTTGAGCCAAGGATCAAATATAAATTGCTCTGGTTGGCATTCAAAGCTCTTCACAACCTGGCCCCAAACTAGCAGTCTAGGGTTTTTACACATCTCATTTGCCTTTCCACAGTCTATGTCCTAGCTCGAATAACTCTCTTCCTGTTCCTCACACATCTTATCTCTTTTTATGTTTTTATGCCTTTTTACTGACTGTCCCTCCTCCCTTCTACTTCTCACAATCCTTTTCTTCCTTCAAAACTTAACTCAAATACAACCTTCTACATCAAACCTTTCCTGATCCTCCAGCTGTTAGCCCCCTACCTAAAAGAATTTTTAACTTGAATTTATTGTGTGTGTATGTGTGTGTATGTGTATGTGTGTATGTATATATACACACACACGAGCATACAAAAGAAATAGAAGGCAATTTTCCAAATATATATACATATATATATATATATATATGTCTGTGTGTCTGTATAAATGTGTATTATATATAAAATATATAATACATACCCACATATACAAAGATGTACAAATACATACACTCCCAATGGACTTTGTGTCAAGAACTGTTTCATTTTTGTCTCTTTATATCCAGCACCCAGCACAGTTCCTAGCACATAATACATACTTAACAAATATCACTAACTGATAGAGATTATCTTCAATAAGTACATGAGCTTCTAATGAGAGGAATTAACTGACACCTCGAGTTACTAAAAGCATCTAAATCATGGGTTTTTAGTCTGAGGTCCCAGGAATTCATTCACAGCTTTCATAGACTCTATAAATTTGGATGGGAAATCATTTTTAAAATTTTCATTTACTTATTTTCATTAAGCTCTAATGAAAACATTGGAACAAGTGCTTTCAAGTGTTTAAAAATATTATTCTCAGAAGGGATCAATATACTTCAACAAACTGCCAAAGATGTCCATGACACATAAAAAGTTAAGAACCCCTAGTGTAAGGAATCAATCAATTAAATAATAAACAAATACTTATTAGGTGCTTAATACATACCATTCACTATGCTAAGGAAATGGGAATTTAAAAAAAAAAAGATAAAAACACAACCCTTGTCCCCAAGTAATTCACATTCCAATGGAGAGACAACATGAAAACCACAAACTGCAGAAAAGACATATTACAGTATAAACACGAGATGAGATGATCACATAGAGAAAGCACTAGTAGTGAGAAAGACCCAGGAAAGGCTTCTTGAAGAAATCAGGATTTGAATTGTGAGTCTTACTCCATGTCATTATATGCTTGAAACTGGGTAGAACCAAACACATTACTCTCATCTCAATTACAAATTGTAATTACATAAATTATGTAGATTTAAACTATATGTGTGTATACTTATATCCATACATATATATACATATATATATATATATATATACATATATATATATATATACACACACACACACACACACACACACACACACACATACAACACTTATTTAGGAAATATGAATATAAGGAACACAATATAAGACTATTTAATCTATTAATATCAGATGGGAATGGAAAAAGAGAGGCAGTATACCATAATGAATATAAAGGGCTGGTTTTGTAATCAAGAAACTCTGAATTCAAGACACACCTCTAATATATGGCCAGAACTGTGTGACCATGGACAAGTCACTTAATCTTTTAAGGTCCCCAGGAAACTCTCTAAATTACAGAATAATTGCTGATCTCTATCAGTAAAAGAAGTTTCCCTCACTAATAAAAATCACAGTTCTAGATAAATAATCATGTATTTACAGATGGATGGATGGATGGATGGATGGATGGATGGATATCTAGATACAGACAGACATACACGCTAAAGTATGGCCAGATTCTAAAACTAAAGCAACATCTATTTAAATAACATTGGCTATCATGGTTTTCTTCATGTTATTTGCTCAAATGTAAAGGTTTAAGAAACAGTCAATGTCTCCCCAGTAAGACCCGAAATATAGGTATTTCTAAACTGAAAGAAAAATTCTTCCATGTCCCAGACTAAGAACAAAAGCAATGATTACTCTAAAAAAAATTTTTTTAAGGACTAATATAGTTTTTTCTACTGTCCTTGGAATAAAATTCTAAAAGACCTCAAGACAACTATTTTAAATTAGAGTAGCAAGGAAGTTCTTTGTCCATCAAGCTAACAGGCATCAAAAACCTAACTTTTTTCCTAAACATCTAAATGAATAAGAATTAATACTCTCTATATAGCTTTGGTCATTCATTCTGTACTCTAACATAATTAAGGTAAATCAACAAACTAGTCACAAAGACACAGAGTAAAAATAGGAATGAATAAAAATAAGATAGTCCAGCCCTTCTTCACAATTTCAGAAATTAAAGTCTAGACACTTGTGTACAAACTTTTAAAAAAAATGCAATTTTCTGTTGCTTTGTTTCAGACAAATTTATCAAGCTCAGTTTTGACTACCACTGTAGAGAGTTGGCAATCAATCATGTCAGAAGATAAAATTTTGACCCAGATAATTACACTAAAGCAGTTAGAGTCAAGAATAAAACTCAGAATACAACAACCCTAATAACTGGGTCACAGGGATAACTACCAAATGAAACTCTGCCAGATTTGAGACTCTAAACAAAAACAATTAAAGAAAAACCTATGTAAAAATATGAGAGGTACAGCACAGAGGGAAAAACATTACACTTGGAACCTAAGGTACTGGGTTAAAAGCTTGAAGACTGGCCCTAAAGAAGAAAACCAAATATGCTTCCTCCCTTCTTTGCTAGGGTAAGCAACTATGGAAGTAAAAAATTATGTGTATTGGCAGAATGGACTGACAGACTGTTTAATTTTGATACCTATTTCTTTATCTTGTATCCTAACTGGGTTTTTTTGTTTGTTTGTTTGTTTTTTAGGTTTTTGCAAGGAAAATGAGGTTAAGTGGCTTGCCCAAGGCCACACAACTAGGTAATTATTAAGTGTCTGAGACCGGATTTGAACCCAGGTACTTCTGACTCCAAGGCCAGTGATTTATTCACTACGCCACCCAGCCGCCCCCTATCTTGTATTCTTATTTTAACAAATGGGTCTCTGGAGTAAATGAGAGAAGAGGAATAAACTTGGATAATTAAAGAAAGATTGAAAAACAAAATTTATCCAAAAAAATTTTCAAAATGAAAAATAAATGAAGTTGAACAAGATGGTCTCTAAAGTTCTAAATGCTATCATTCTATTATTTCTTTCCACCTTTTTCAAAGACAGTAAATAAAACATAACTTGCATCAGTTTCCTAAAAATCAAACACAGTTTAGATGTTCTATTTTTCAAGAGAATAATAAAATACAAAGTTAGATCATCTTTCTGAGAAATAAAATGTTAAAAACAGTGACGTAAAAATATTTTGGTATAGCAATAACAATTAGTATTGTTACTGTGAACGAATTTTTTAACTACCTTATCTAACAAACAAAGGAATTGGATCACATAAGAACTAAATTCCCTAATATTGTGTGATCACAGGTAAACACCATTGAAAACTGAGACCTGAGGCCTACAAAATTCTCAGGCTTCTGCTTTTCACTTCCCAGATAACTGCAGCACTGAACAAAAGGTGTTAGAAAAGATAAAGTCCCATGCTGTAAACTATTTTGCCATATGTACACATTTGGAAATTTCACCAGTCTACACTGGCTTTATCAATTATAAATATACCTGCGTTCTTCTTGGGGAAACTGTATTGAGTTAGTACCCTTGAGATTAATTTGTCTGTTTTCTATGTGTCTATTTTACCAGGCAGATGCACTGAACCCAGAGTAATAATAAGTCTATTTACTAAGAGGAGCCAATCAGGAAGCTGCAGGGAGAGTCTTGCTCACTCCACGATACCTTTCCTGTGTTCACTGTCTGACTTGGCTGAACCGTACCCCCACCTCCACTCACAGACTGGTCCAAACCACCTTGTAGTCAAGCACTCCTACAAACCTCCTGCTTCTATGCTCACCAGTTCTGAAATTCATATTCACTGCAATCAATCCCCCAAAAGATCATAAACCCAATATACACTAAACAACCAAACCCTCTGTTCAATGTGCCTCACTTTTTTTTTAAAAATGTTTTTTATTCATTTTAAACTTAGAAAATGAAAAAAGAACATTGTCATATTCACAGAAGAGGATTTAATAGAAAACAATAAATTTCTATTTTAAAAAATCTATACAATAAATATTACACTGTTTCCAAACCTGCCCAGCTTTTCTTTGCTTCCTTGTAGGTTTTCTTTTGTTCTCTGCTGTGCACTTTTTACTTTAATTCTTTTTCCCCTCCCTCTCCATCCACCCTAAAAAAAAGGCTACAATTGACATAAGTATCTACACACACACACACACACACACACACACACACACACACTCTCACACCCATATATGTAAAACCATACTATACATATTTCCATTTGTCATTTCATCCACCTCTTAAAGTGGATAGCCTCTTCATTCATAGGTCCAGTTCTTTCCATAATTTTCTAAATCATCTTTCTAAATCATCATCTCCTACATGCAGCAATAGTCCAATCCAATTATATACTGAGGGATTGTCTATGAAATTTTTTTTCCTAATTTTTTTGCATTCCTTCTATTCTTAGCTACACTGGTTTTATTGATATCTGAAAATTTTAATTTAAAATAGAAATTACCCTATTTACAGTTCAACACTGCATTCACCTTGAAATACAGTTTAAGGACTGATACTGCTAAATCTGTTTCCCTTACAGCTATTTTCCCTGATTTCTCTGAAATTCCTGGACCTTTTGTTCTACCAAATGAACTTTATTATTACTTTTCCTAAGTCAGTAACATAATTTGGGGAGGCAGGGATGGCACAATAACATAGGCAATTCTTATTATATTGGCTTTCCATAAACCATAAACAATAATTATTACTTCAATTATTTAAATCTGACTTTATTTGTATAAAAAGTGCTTTTTGTTTAAGTTCATACAGTTTCTGTGTCTGTTTGGGCAGGTGTACTCTCAAGTATTTTATACTATCTAGTTATTTTGAATGGTGCAAAACAATATTGAATAATATTGCTAACAATATGGTTTTCTTGTTTTTCTCTTTTTATTAAATCTATTTTAACTTTTACTTTATCTAAGATCATGATTACTACTCCTGCCTTTTTAAAAATAAATGTATTTATATTTCTAACTATATGCAAAGATAGTTTTCAGCAGTCATTTTTTTGTAAGATTTTGGGTTTCACAGTTTTCTTCCTCTCTCTCTTTCCCTCCCCCTCCTCCCTTGACAGTGAGTAATCTAATAAGGGTTATATGTGTATAACTATAATAAACATATTTCCATATTAGTCAAATTGTGAAAGAAGAATCAGAACAAAAGGAAGGCAAAAACCATGAGAGGAGGAAAAATATATAAAGCATAAAATAAATTTTAAAAAACGAAAATAGTATGTTTTGGTCTTTCACTGGATATGGATGGTATTTTCCATCACAAGTCCTTTAGAATTTATATTGCAGTGAAGAGATAAGTGTAACACAGCTGATGATGATACAATGTGGCTTTTAATGTGTACAATGTTGTCCTGATTTTGTTTACTTCATTCATTCCTGTTTTTTTAATATAAATTCAACTTCTGACCTTTATTTTTATTTTTGTGTGTATCACTCATTTTTTATAGTGTTTCCTTAAAACAATGTATTTTTGAATTCACATTTTAAACTGATAAACAATTCATCCAGTTCACACAGTAAGTTAAAATTACTTGCTCTATTTTTTCCTTCCTAATTTTCCTCACTATCCTTCTCAGACTATTTATGCTATCCCTTCTGTTTTACTGCTACCCCATACTACCCCACCCAGAGTCTCTCCCTTATTCTCTCTCTCCCACCCTATCCCCTTGCCCTCTTATTTCTTTCTGAATTTAGAAGAATTCTATATTCTTCTAGATAAATTGTGCTGGTTATACCACAAATAATGAAATGTCTTTCAATTCGTTAAATGTCTTTTTTTTTTTTCATTCAGAATTGTACCTAACTTTGCAAGGTAAGTTACCCTGGCCTATAACCCAAGACAGTCCTCTAAATTAATTCACTAAAGTAATTTATTACTTTCTTCATTAAAGGTCTCAATTCCAAGACTTGGTAGCCTTGGTTTCTCAAAGACATGTAAGGTCTGTTGCTGGTCATTTCAATCATGTCTGAGTCTTTATGACCTCTCCTGGGTTTTCTTAGCAAAGATAATGAAGTGGTTTGCCATTTCCTTCTCAGATGAGGAAACAGAGGTAGGTCTGAACTTACTAATTATAATAGTCTCAGCTGTAACATCTAGGTCTTGGTTAGTCAAAGTTTGAGAGTAGGCCTACAGATAACCTGAATGTCTTACATCTGAGCATGAGCATAGGTTCTGAGAGAATAGTAAGTAAGTGATGATTTTTTTTTATCAGTCCAGTAATTCATGATAACTAACTTAGTTAAACATTGGGTTGTAGATCTATAAAAAACATGCAACATTAATGAAATAGAAGCTCCCTGATATATTTCAAATCACAAAAATAATAAAAGCGACCAAATGTAAATACCAAGAAAATAAAACTATTAAAATATCCTTACAGTTTCAAACTGCAGATGGCTATCCTTTAAGAAACCTTGAATCTTGTCAGGAGGCAGAATGCTGAATCGAAATCGAAACAGGTCCATCTCCTGCTGAATGAGCCAGCGCCTGAGTTCCTCTCTGAGAAGAAATGTAGGTTAGGTTACAAACCCAAAGATCACAACTCTTGGAAATGTTTATTAAAAAGTATTTAAGAACATTAGCCAAGCCTAAAAAAGGCTGTTTCCAGGGAGACAGTCAGTGAAAATTAGATGCATTCTTAAAAATAAAGACAATAAGCTTATCAAATATTAAAATTAAAATTTTCCAAAAAAGAAGATCCTGAGATTCCTGTACATATAAAAAAACTGATTGTTCTAAATTAAGAAAATTAAGCTTTCCTGGGAAAAATAAAACTAAACTAAACCCTAACTTTGACAGTTCTCATCACCTGCTGGTTGGTCTCATGACCTAAAGTATCTCCGACCCCCTAAATATTCCTTTCACTCTCCAATCCTTAACTGATCTCCTAAAGTGCAGGTCTGACCATATCACCCCCATGCCCCATCACTGCCCCACCCCTTCCCTCAGTCTTCAATAAAAATTGGTAGTTTCCTGATATCTCCAGGATAGAATATAAAATCCTCTGGCTTTTAATAACCTGATCCCTTTACTTCTTTCCACATTCTCTTCTATCTATCCAGTCAGTGACACTGCCTTTTTGCTATTCCTCAACCAAGATATTCATCTCCTGACTCCAAATGCTTCCCCTGGCTATGCGCACATCACCCCCACCCCTGTCTGAAACACTCATCTTCCTCATCTCTCTTCCTGGCTTCCCTCAAGTCCAAGTCTAGGTTCTACCTTTTGCAATAAGTCTGACTTCAATCTTAGTTCATTCCCTCTGAGACCCCCCCCCCCAATTTATCCTGTCTCTCTCATATCGGTACATAGTTATTTGCATGCACACAGCCCTAATAGTATAAATTGCTAGAAAGAAGGGACCGTTACCATTCTTGGTCTCAAGCACTTAACAAAGCAGACAATGTATAATATTAGTTGATTTGACTTAACTAAAATGGAGCAGGATGGGAAGAATATAGATAAATGATTATTTTAAGAATGCCCAGAAAAGATATTTTCCTAGTTTCCAAAGGACTTTATTTTAATGAAATATTTCCAAAGCTTTATGTTATTTGTGATACGACAAAATTTTTAAATCCCAAAGGATTCTCTTTTATTTGGTTTTACTAATTACTTAAAAAGCTAAGTCTGATGGACTAAATATGTTATGACATACGATTAGATTTATCTCCAAATATTTAATATATTATAAAGATATCACAAATAATTTGACAAAATTATGTTTTCTTTAGGTATTTCTAAATAAACAAAAAGTTTTGCCTGCAGTTTTAAATTTTATAAAGTCATAATATTAGGTAGGTATAGGTGTGCCTCACTTTTTTCTAAAAAAGCAAAAGAAAAACCCTTAATTCACAAAGCAGTTAAATTAGGCAATTATTTGTAATTACAAAATAACTAATCCATTTATAAAAAATAGTTCACCTGATAATTTACTTTAAATATTAAACTACTCTCAGGACAGTATGAATCAATTTATAAAAATTTGATTTTCATAGAAACACATCCACAATTTAAAAATAAGATGGCATAAGGTATCTTTTAAATCACAAGCTCAAAACATTCAGACCACTGATAGTCATGTAAGAAGAATCTCCCAGTAATTTCCCTCACATTCATTTGCACACACTCCTAGATCATCTTCCAGCCAATCTATAAATCAAAAGCATGAATATGTAACAAAACAACATTAATATTGAAAATAATATATTTAAAAGAAAGATAACAGCTAACCCCCCCCCCCAGTTGGCAATATGGAAATAAAAAAGCAAGACTTTTACTTTACTGTAAAGTATAACCATTTTTTAGAAACATACTTGGGCCTATCTGAGCACTATTATAAGAAAAAGATTAAACATTCACCTAAAATTCAGAAAAAGTTCATATCCCATTTGAGTGAGAGGACTTTCTTTGGTTTTTTCTTAAGTATGCTAAGTCTTGGGGGCAGCTAGGTGGCGCAGTAGATAGAGCACCAGCCCTGGAGTCAGGAGTACCTGAGTTCAAATACGGCCTCAGGTACTTAATAATGATCTAGCTATGTAACCTTGGGCAAGTCACTTAACCCCATTGCCTTGCAAAAACCAAAAAAAAAAAAAAAAAAAAAAAAAACCAAAAAGAAAAGTATGCTAAATCTTTTCCAGGAAAAAAATGTTATCAAAACTCTCCTACACATTCCTTTCCAATTTTCATTTTGTTCTACTCATGACCAATATAAACCAAAGATAGACTCCACAGCAAATAGCAATAAAAATTCATTTAATTGTGCTAATAAAATCAATCTCATCCACTTTACTACACCAGAATTTAGTGATGCTAAATTCTTAACAAAAACTGTCCATGCTTAGCATCATTTTCACTTTCTCTTGCCTTTTTCCCCAATTTTCAACTCTTATCTTACCTACTTCCAATTTAATTTTGACTCATCTTTATATTCCCTTTACTCTGGTACCACATTCAGCCAAATCTCTCAAATATACTAGGATGCCAAAATTCATGTTTCAGGAGGATTTAAAAAAAAAACTGCTTCAGAAATTCATTAATTATAAACAATTATGAATAATTGACATTAGCATGATTTCGTTGTTTAAAGAAATAAGTAAGCAAATCACTGAACAGGCCACCCAGAGGATAGGAGTGTTGAAAGAGCACTGGCTTTGTAATCAGAGGACTTGAGTTCAAATTCCACCTCTATTGCTTATTTACATATAGCTCTTAGAGCAAGTCACATAATTTCCCTGAACCTAAGGTAAACTTCCTCATCTGTAAAAGGAAAGTTATGGCCAAGATGATCACTGAGGTCCCTTTCAACTCTGGATCTATGGTCCTATTATCTAGGTTCCAGTCTCTCCCAGTTCTATCACTAATTAATTCTGCAATCTTGGACAAACTTTAATCTTGATGGACCTCAATTGCATTAGCTATTAAAAAAGAAATGAGGGACAAGGCTGAGATGTTCTCTCAAGTCCCTTTCTATTCAAATTCTATTATTTTGATATTTCAGAACTCAAAGAGAAGAAATCCACAGATTTAGGGGAAAAGACAAAGGATTCAAAATTCTGAGTTATTTTAAAATCGTGCAATTTTACATACAAAATTACAATAATGCAAAGTTAAATCTTAAGAAGAGAAGCATTTTTCTAAAGCAATATGCCAATATTCCAAACCCTTTTGAGTATGTTGGAGTGTGGAGAAGAGGAAGAGAGGAGCTGATTATATGTTGGCTGCCAAGTCTCTCTTGTAGAAAGGGGAACACAAGTTGGCCAGGGATTCTCACCGCCATGTCAGACAGCTGGGCCTACCTAAGTTGACCCATGTTCAGTTTGTGGTATGAATGGCCATACTGATTGTTTAATCTTGCTCAAGGAAATTCTATAACATGTCAACTCCTATTGTACCAATCCACATCCCAAGACTTCTAAGTTCACTATGAACTACCCAGAAATCCATGAACCAGAAATAAAATCAGTGCATACTTACGACTGGCAATAAGCAAGACGCAAGATGAAATGAGATATGTGATCCTTCCTTCGTGCTTCAAATTCATCATCTGAACTTTCCTACAGAGTAATAAATATTTAAATTAATCAGAAAAAAAATTTAAAGGAATAAGAAAATACTGAGGTAAAAGGAAACATTAAAACTTTAAAATCCACATAATTCACACATGTTCATCAACTGAAAAAAATATTTAGTGAATGATAAAGATATTATATTAATCGTCACCTAACAGTAAACCATGAAGCAATTCATGTTCCTCCCCTCCCCAAGGACACAAAACTACCATAAGAGACAAGGTAGCAAAATGGAAAGGATGCTAGGTTTAAGAAGGAAGGGAGAAAAGGAAGCAAGCATTATTAAACTTTTTGTATTGTTGTTCAATCTTGTCTGACTCTTCCTGGCCCCACTTGGGGTTTTCCTGGCAAAGATCCTAGAATGGTTTACCATTTCCTTCTGCACTTTACAGATGGCCTCAGACACTTTCCTTCCTTCCTTCTTTACTTTACAGATGAGGAAATTGAGGCAAACAGGGCAAGCAATTTGCCCAAGGTAACACAGCTAGTAAGTGTCTGAGGCTTTGAACTCAGGTCTTCCTGACTCCAGGCCCAGCACTCTATCCACACCAAGTAGCCACTCTAATACTTCTTGTATACTCAGTACTAGCCTTTAGAAATAATATCTCATTCAATCCTCACAGAGATCCTCAAAGATACAAGTTATTATTAACCCATTTTACAGTTGAGGAAATTGAAGACAGAAGTTGAGAGTTAGCATTTGTCTGAGGGCATTATTAAATTCAAGCCCTTCTGAATCTTAGTCTGGAGTTATTTCAACTAGACCACTGGCAGTTATTTCTAGAATTTGGAGATAAGGGATCTAGGTTTGAATCTAGGTTCTACAGCTTATTACTTGTGTGACAAAATTCCTGAGCCTCAATTTCTTCACACATAAAATGAGGGGGTTAAATTAGATGAGTCTTTTCAGTCTAAATCTATGTTCTTAACACTCTGTGACCTGGCAAAGTATAATTTGGATTAAAGAAACTTACTCGGATAGAGCACTGGCCTTGGAGTCAGGAGGACCTGAGCTCAAATCTGGCCTCAGACTCTTAATAATTCCATAAATGTGTGACCTTGGGCAAGTTACTACAATCATGATATAACAGGATGTGATATAACTACTAACTCTCTTAAAAAAAAAAAAAGGAAAAATTAAACGTGTTTAAAATTAAACAAGTATAAAATGTCACCATAAAATGTTGTTGTTGTTGTTTTTGTTATTATTATTTATTATTACTGTCAGGGAAAAGTCAAACTTGAACAACTTTGAATACATATTTATTAAGTGTCTACAACCTACTTGGAGCAGCAAGGTAGCCCAGCCTGGAATGCCAGGCCTGGAGTCAGGAAGACTCATCTTCCTATTCAAATCTGGCCCCAGTCATTACTGGCTATGTGACAAGTCATGTTTGCCTCAGTTACTAAATCTGTAAAATGAGCTGGAAAAAGAAATGGCAAGTCATTCCAGTATGCTTGCCAATAAAACCCAAATAGGTCACAAAGAGCTGGACACGACTGAAATGACTGAACAACAACAACAATCTACAGAGACCTCAGTTGGCAGCTAAGATTGAATAAGATACACTCTCTGCCCTTAAGGGTTTTTGATACGTTAAGAAAATTATAATATAAAAAAATACATAAGAAGGGTCTGAACAAAGAGACTGCTGCTGATTTTTTGAACTGAAGGATATTGTGGACAGCACCCTAAGCCTACAGAAAAGAAGCAATTGAAAGACATGAAACTCAGATAAGGGATGGTGAATGGTGCAGTTGGCAAGAACAAAGAACACAAGGAGTTTGAAAGTATAGAGTGTTGTCAGATGATGAAAGATCTTGAATGCAAGTCTGAGAAGTATGAGCTTTATTTGAGGAGGAAAAGGGAGTTACTGAAAGTTGAGTAGAGTCATGCATAAGGAAGATTTTGCTGGTCTAAGAATTGGGAAGGAAGAGAATAGAGCTAGGAAAAACCATTAGGAGGTTACTGCAAGACCAGCTAATGAAGAAGGGTAACACTAGGATAGTAATTCTAGAAAACAGGAGAAGAGATAGATGTAAAAGATATCAAAGGGGTAGAATAAATAAGATGTGACTTCTAACTGGATATGGAAAAAAAGATCAAAATTAATACATGTTTGTGAACACAATTAGAAGAGTTTTTAGCAACCCTACCCTCCCTGAAAAGAAAAATACCATAGACAGAGCACTAACCCTGTAGTCAGGAGGACCTGAGTTCAAATGTCACCTCAGAAACTTAATAACTACCTAGCTGTGTGACCTTGGGCAAGTCACTTAATCCCACTGCCTTCCAAAATCAAACAATAAAAAATATCAGCCTTTCCTAAAGAAACTTCAATAAAGAGAATTTGATAAGAAAATGTAAAAAAAATTGTGCTGAAACAAATACATCATAATAACCTTAATAGTCAATATAATATGCAGTTAGAAGATGTTTGTTACCAAAGTAGATGCAATGATCCAAATAACAGAAGCATATGTGCACATCAATCTGCTATATCAATCAACATGCATTTATAATGCCAAGCTTTTCACTAGGCACTAGTGGAGCTAGGGATATTAAAAAAAGAAATAATCTCTTTGTTCCAATGGAGAAGAAAAATACATATATAAATTTATATATATTGTATTTATATGTTGTATGTATCTATATATACTTTTTGCTTATATATATGTATTTTTGCAAGAATATGCATTTTTATACTTACGGATATATTTTTTTCTTCATTAAAATACAGACATTAATTCTTTTTTCCATATTCCTATTCCTACTAGTGCCTAGTGAAAAGTTTGGCACTATAAATGCATGATGACTGATATTGTATATACATAATAAACATAAAGAAAAACACAAAATAGTTAAAAGATAGCTAGTGAATAAGACTACTAACTGTTGTGGAGAAATAGGGAAAGATTTTATATAATAGAAGGTCCTTGAACTCAAAGGGAAAAAAAGGAATTCTAAGAGGCAGAGGTAAAAAGGAAGTTCACTTAAACATGGGAGATAACCAGAACTAAGATACAGTGATGAAAAAAAAGGTCTGCAGTATGTGAAGCCCAGAAAAAAGAATAGTTTGACACATCACAAGTTGAGCAGGAAGCCAGTCAGCAAAGAGTAGAGCAGTGAGCAAGAACAGAGAAAGAGAACACAATGAATATGGTCAGTTTCTCCCCATAAGAAATTGTCAGATACAGATAAAAAAGAGATATAAGATGACAGTTTGAGGGGATGTTAGGATCTAACAATGGCAGAAGAAGTGGTTACATAATAATTTATGCAAATGAAAATATTTTTATTTGTACTTACTCTGTAGGAAAATCTGAGTTTTCGAATCTCAATCTCCAGCTTACTCTGATATTGTTCAGACCCTTTCACGTAGCTCACACCAAGATTCTCAACTATCTTGAGCACTATAAAATTCACAGCAAGAGATAGAAAGTTTTATAAAAGAAAAATGAGAAATGATTTGGGCTTTTAAAAACTAAAACAAGAGGGGGAAAATCCTTTGTTTAACTCATAAGTTCATTTAGAACTTATCACAAAATTTAAGCATCAATGTTTTTGGCAGATCAGATTTGATTCATCTCAAATTCCTAGTGAATTCACTTTACCTCTCTATTCATTTCATGTCCTAGATTTAGTATGTGGAGTTTAGATATTACCACATTATTTTTTGGATATGATCCAAATGCAGATCAAAGCATACTATTTTTTTTTATTTTTTGTGCTGTTTTTTATTTTCTTTCATAATATGACTAAAATGGGAATTTGTTTTGCATGACTGAATGTTTATAAGCTTTATCATATTGCTTACCAGCTCAAGTGGGGGACAATATAAAGTGCTATATTATTACTTTTCCCAATTAAGGAAATCCACTTTCTTTTCCTTTCCCTTACCCAATGAGTGAATAAACCTCTGAAACAAATATGCAATCAAGCAAAAATAATTTTCTTCATTGGTCACATGCAAAATATATCTTAATCTACAGCCCGAGTTCATCGTTTCTTTTTTTTTTTAAGATTTTTTTCAAGCCAATGGGGTTAAGTGGCTTTCCCAAGGCCACACAGCTAGGTAATTATTAAGTGTATGAGGTCGGATTTGAACCCAAGTACTCCTGACTCCAAGGCCAGTGCTCTAATCACTACACCACCTAGCCACCCTGAGCTCATCATTTCTGAGTCAGAGGGTTGATAACGTGAATCCTCTGGAACTAACTAATCATTGACTTCATCAATGTTAAGTCTTTCAATGTTACTGTTCTTGTATAAATTGTTCTCCCCTCTTTATACAATAGTATTTCATCGTAGTCACCTATCATAATTTATTAAGCTATTTCCCAGTTGATGGATACCACTAATTTTCAGTCCTTTGCCATCATAAAAAAGCTACTATAAATAATATATATATGTGTATATATATATATATATACACACACACACACACACACACACACACACACACACACACACACATATATATGTATATGGTACAGATCTAGTAGTATTATCTCTGGGACAAAAAGTAAACACAGTTTAACAGTTTTGGAGGCATAGTTCCAAACTATATTCTATAATGAGAGACAGACTACTTCATTTTCCTGGCATAAACTAAACAAGTCAGAAGGGAGCAGAATTTCTCATAGCTACATGAAGTGAGATACCAAGGGGATGAAGAAACTCAGATACCAAGTCATCAAAAATGCTTGCCATGAACAGATTGCTACACTTTGAAATCAGTGGCTCTTTGAAAATAACTTATCCTGGAAAGACTTACATGAACAGAACCAGGAGAGTGCTACACAAAGTAACAGCAATATCATACAATGATGAACTGTGAATCATTAAGATATTCTCAACAATACAATACTCCAAGACAATTACAAAGGATTCATGATGAAAAATGCTATTCATCTCCAGAGAAAGAACTTCTGGAGTATAAATGCAGAACAAAAGAAACTATTTTGTTTTTTCTTTTTTGTGCTTTTCTTGTGTTTTGGTTCATAGTATGACTAAAATGGGAATTTGCTTTGCTTGACTGAATGTTTATAAGCTTTATCAAATTGCCAACTATCTCAAGTGGGGAAGCAAGAAAATCTGGAATTCAAATTTTTTAAAATGAACTTTTAAAATTGTTTTTACATACAATTGGGGAAAAAATATTATTATTAATTCAAAAAAAATTTTAAAAAGGAAAGTAACATCTATCCTTCCCAATAGTACTAATTCTTTCAGAGCCTACTTCAAATCAATAATATGATAAAATAAAATTCAATGCTAACATGTACCTGAATGGGAAAGAAATAAGTGATATAAAATTACCTTAAACATTTCAAGTCTAACAGTTCAAATGTAAAATATCACTCACATTTAAGCCTTTCGACAGCCAGATGTTCAAACTCCATCAAAGATATGTTTTCAGAAGGAGGTTGTAGGTAGAACTGAAGGCTATGAGGATAGGAAACACCCCTCTGGTCACCTGCCAGATTTAGTTTCTTTCTCTTTTGTCCAGAAAATTGCATCTTTGTTATCTTAAGCAAAGAAGAAAAAGATTAGTTGAAAATACAGCAAGATAATTTTGCCCATTTGAGGGGAGTTCCTAAATTTCACCAAAATACATATTAAGAGTCAGTATGGCATTGGTCTCAGAGTAAGGATAACATAGGTTTTCAAATTCAACCACTAACACATTTGTTTGTATAACCTCAAGCAAGTAACTTTACATCTTAGGGTTCCAGCAAGTTTCTAAGATGATAAATTGCAAAACAGGTACTAATCTGTATAGGAAGAGGGAATTGTCTTACTGGGAGTTTCCTTTGTTAATAAAATCACAGATCTAGCTTTTAAAATAATGATCGCGCAATGCTTCCTGCTAATTCATAGCTCTAAATACAACCAACTGTACAACAATCCTTAGAACTTCCAGATTCAAGGTGAGGTCTGTAACACTAAACTCATTAGTGAGACCTGAGTTCAAATCCAACTTCAGACAAAAACTGTGTCTGAGACACACAGCTGTGATCCTGGACAAGTCAATAAACTTCAGTCTCAGGTTCCTCAACTGTAAAATGAGAATAATAATAATAGCAACTATGTCCCGGAGAAGTTATGAGGATCAAATGAAATAATAATAATTGTATAAAGTATGGTACATAGTAGGCACTAGGTAAATGTTGTCTATTACTATTTTTTTATTAATACTTATTCTAATAGGGTTATTGTAAGGAAAATGCACCATAAACCTTAAAGAACTATACAAATATGAGTTAATTATTAGGGTAGGAGTAGAAGGATGACTGCAATGACCAGCCAGTCCATTTCACTTATAAAATCTGTGGTAATTAATAATATAAAACATTTTTACTGTCATTTAGGTCTCACAAATTGCTTTACATATAACTTTACAATAATATTATGAAATAGGTGCTTTTTTAACCTTTTATTTTTCTCTCCTTTTTTTTTTGATCCAGACCTGTGTTTTCATTAGCGTGAACTCTGGAGTGGAAATCTTGCTATACCTACACAGATCAACTGGCCACTGAAAAGTTAAATGGTATAGCCACATAGAAATTTTTACTTTATACAGTTAATGTTTAAGTGAATGGACTCACAAGTAGTTTTGATCATATATTATATTTTACAAAGATAAACAATGAAATAATGTTAAAGATGCAATGTATAATCTAAACAATGAAGTGTGATATGTGTAAAATTCAATTATAAAACAGATCAGAGGGGCAGCTATAGTTGGAACAGTGGATACAGCATCAGCCCTGGATTCAGGAGGACCTGAGTTCAAATACAGTCTCAGACACTTAATAATTGCCTAGCTAGGTGACCCTGGGCAAATCACTTAACCCCTTTGCCTTAAATAAATAAATTTTTTCAAAAAAGAAAATACTGGGGCAGCTAGGTGACGTAGTGGATAAAGCACCAGCCCTGGAGCCAGGAGTACCTGGGTTCAAATCTGGTCTCAGAAGAGAAAAGAAAAAGAAAAAAAGAAAATACTGCGGGGCTGGAGTCCGGAGGATCTGAGTTCAAATCTAGCCTCAGACACTTAATAATTACCTAGCTGTGTGGCCTTGGGCAAATCACTTTACCCCCACTGACTTGTAAAAAAAGAAAACACACACACACACACACACACAAAAAACCAGATCAGAAAAGAAAACTATGGGGAAAGTCTATAAAAAAGGACAATTGTTTCTATGTTCATAGTAAAACTGGATATAAATTGATAAAGAGACATAATCACTTCTCACTTTTGTCAATACCATTATGTTGACCCAGTGGATAGATTGTCCAGCCTAAGGTCAGGAAGACTCATCCAGATCATCAAATCTGACCTCAGACCTATAGATAAGTCACTTTACCCTGTTTGCCTCAGTTTCCTCATCTGTAAAAGAAGCTGGAGATGGAAATGGCAAACCACTCTTGCCAAGAAAACCCCAAACGGGGTCACCAGGAGTCAGACAGGTCTGAAACGAATGAACAACAGAGATACAATCGCTTCTCGCTATATTTATCCTACATCTGGTACTAACCCCTTGAGGAATCTGTATCTTAAGAAGGGTCAAGTGACTTGCCTAGGGGTCATACAGCTACGAAGTGGAGAAAGGTGAAATTCAGACATGATCTCAAAGGCTCTCAAACCCATCACGCGGGCCACAAACATTTCACTAAGCACTTACTGTCTGTGATCCAAAACAGGAAGACCCTACAAACTCTGTCTTGGGAATTTCCGTGGTCTACCTTCCCGGCTTCCCTGACCGGGAGCAGCTGGGGAAGGCGAGCAGGCCCCACCTCACGCACCACCCACCCGCCCGGATCCCGGGCTCTCCCTCCAGCACGGCATCTAGCCCCTCGCTCCATCCTCCCAACCCCTCAGGAAACATAATGCACTTAAAGTTTGCAAAGAGGAAACGTGTCCCAAGATGCCCACGCGAGGTTATTACCGGCAACACTACCAAGTCTCCGAAAAGTGCAGAGATGCTTCTCTCCAGAGCCTGGAGTCAACTCTTCTCTAAGGCGGGAGATTTCGGATGGAGCCGGAAGTCGTCACGACTCGCGCCAGCCCCGCCCCCTTTCTGCGTCGCAGCCGCCTCGCTCCGCCCCCTCTCCCTCCGCGCCGGCCCCGCCTCCCCTCGCTCCGCCCCCCTCTCCCTCCGCGCCGGCCCCGCCTCCCCTCGCTCCGCCCCACCTCCCCTCGCTCCGCCCCCTCTCCCTCCGCGCCGGCCCCGCCTCCCCTCGCTCCGCCCCGCCTCCCCTCGCTCCGCCCCCTCTCCCTCCGCGCCGGCCCCGCCTCCCCTCGCTCCGCCCCGCCTCCCCTCGCTCCGCCCCCTCTCCCTCTGCGCCGGCCCCGCCTCCCCTCGCTCCGCTCCCCTCTCCCTCCGCTCGTGCCCCTGCTCGTGCCGCCTTGCCCACGCTCCTGCTTCTTGGTTATGCCAGTCACGCACCCATTTATTCTGCATTTATCTAAACTGTTCTGATTTATATAAGACGTCTCTCTCCGTCAGAATGTGACAGAATGTTGTTAACTGAATCTTCGTTTTTATTTTTTTTCTGGTTTCCTCGTGTCTCCTCTAAAATCCTACTTTCAACAAGAAGCCTTTTACAAATAATAATTATTACATAATGAATTGGACATATACTTAGGGAGGAAGCGGAAGCCAAGAAATGATTACCAATAATGCTAGCACCTTTCCTGTTAGGATTATCTGCAGTTTATCTGAAATATGTCTTATTTGTACATGTCGTACCCCTTAGACTGTGAGCTATTTCAAAACACACAACCAAAGGATATACAAAGGCAGTTTCCGAGGGGGAAATCAAAGCGATCCATAGTTATACGAAAAAAATGCTCTAAATCATTATTAATTAGAGAAAAGCAAAGTAAAGCATCTCTGGGGTACCATCTCAAACTTCGCAGATTGACCAACATGACCAGAAAGGACAATGATCATTGTTGGAAGGGATGTGGGAAATCTGGGACACTATTACACTGCTGGTGGAGCTGTGAACTCATCCAACCTTTCTGGAGAGCAATTTGGAAATATGGCAAAGGGCAAACCACTCTTGCCAAGAAAACCCCAAATGGGGGTCACCAAGAGTCAGACAGGTCTGAAAGGGATGAACAACAGAGATACAATCACTTCTCACTATAGTTATCCTACATCTGGTATTAACCCTATGAGGAATCTGTAGCTTAAAAATAGTTAAGGGGCTGCTAGGTGATGCAGTGGATAGAGCACCAGCCCTGGAGTCAGGAGTACCTGGGTTCAAATCCAGCCTCAGACACTTAATAATTACCTGGCCTTGGGCAGGCCACTTTAACTCCATTTGCCTTGCAAAAAAAAATAATAGTTAAGTGACTTGCCTAGAGTCATAAAGCTACTAAAATAAAATATGCATATCCTTTGATGTAGCAATTCCACTACTGGGTCTAATCTTGAAGAGATCATGAAAAAGGGTAAAAACTTCACATGTACAAAAATATTCATAGCAACTTTGTAGTGGCAAAGAATTGAAAATCAAGATGTCCATCAATTAGGCAATGGCTGAACAAACTGTGGTATATGTATGTGATGGAACACTATCATTCCATAAGAAATCATGAGGGACAGGATTTCAGAATAGCCTAGAAAGACTTGCATGAATTGATAATGAGTGAAATGAGCAGAACCAGAACATTATACACCATAACAACAACAAGGGATGATGATCAACTTGGATGGACTTGCACATTCCATCAGTACAATAATCAGGGACATTTTTAGGGGATCCGTGATAGAGAACACCATCTGTAATCCAGTGAAGGAACTGTGGAGTTTAAACAAAGACCAAAGATTATTATCTTCAATTTTTAAAAAGCTGTCTTGTGTATTACATAATTTCACTATTTCTAATGTTTTCTTTCTTATGGATCATTTTTTTTCTCTCACCACATTCAATTTTGATCCATGCATATCATGGAAACAAATGTAAAGACTATATCAGATTGCCTTCTGTTGGGGGAGGGGGAAGGGGGGAATTGTAAAATTCAAAACCTTGCAAAAAAAAGATTGGTATAAACTACCATTGTATGTAATTGGAAAACATAAAATATTTATATAATTTAAAAAAACAGACAACTTTTGCCTTTGTAAATGTGTAGCTCAGCAGCTTGCTCACTCTTAAGTGCTTAATTAACACTGATTGATTGATTGATTGATTTGGAGGTAGGGAGTTCTTGGAAATGGACTCTGGGAAGTGCATCTAAGTAAAGAGATACTTCAGTCTTCTATGTTGATTGCAACTCTAGTGATGGAGTCCTGCAGAGATAAAAGCAGTTGTGGCCTGCCCAGAAATTGGCACAATGTGTCAATTTGTTCAATATGAGCTTGAATATATTCAGTCAGCAAAGAGGGAAAAGTCTATTCATTGTTCTCTTTTTTTAAGATTCTCTAAAATTCTTAACAGCTTCTTGGAGAATTAAAATGACTCTAAATTTGGCCTTCAGAGTGAGGATGGTCACAGGCTACTGTAGAATCCTAAATATCTAGAGTAAAAGAAGAGATTCTTCAAGACATGTCTGTGATGGACTCACTGATAGATACACTGGGAAAAATGGGTTTTGGAATCAAAAGATCAGGGTTCAAGGGGCAGATAGGTGGCACAGTGGATAGAGCATCAGCCCTGGAGTCAGGAGAACCTGAGTTCAAATATGACCTCAGACACTTAATAATTACCTAGCTGTGTGGCCTTGGGCAAAGTCACTTAACCACATTCCCTTGCTAAAAATAAAATAAAATAACATTTAAAAGATCAGGGTTCAAATTCCAATCCTGGGCTGGGACAAAGTTCCACTTTTTATTCATTTAACCATGGGCAAGTCATTTTACCTATAAGAACTTCAGTTCTTCTGTTATATGAGAGAACTGGACTTGATGACATCAAAGATACTTTCCTGATAGCTTTTAAATCAATGATCCTCTGACTCATTTGAGATTGCTGCCATCCTTTAGTTCTCTTTTCCCAGGATTCATGAACTCTGGTACAATATCTCTTTTCTTCCTTTTTGTCCTGCCTTTCTCTCTCCCAAAGTGAACTTCTGGACCATAACCCTTACTAAGTCCACAAAACTTGAAAATATGTTCTTTGTTTCCTTTGTATTTGCTTTTTGTTTCTTTAATTATAATCTGTTTCATATAAATAATAGAAAGTTGACAAATTGATTTGTTTTGCTGAGTTTTTTTACTTCTCATGATTTGTTAGGGGAAATGACTGAATAGTAAAAGGGAATGAATACAGTAACAAATTAAGATGATATAAAAAACCAAGATTTCAATAAAAATCAATTTAAAAAATAGAATCATAGTTGAAACAAAGGATAAGATCTGAGGAGTTCCAAATAATTGTGTGGAAAAGATCTGCGATTTTTTTTAATAACAAATTCTTTTCACCATTAAAGACAATGAATTTGTGTTCTAATTTCATAGTTGGGAATGTATCTGAGGAAATGAGAGATCAGAAAAAATACAGAAAAAATAACTCTACTAGACAAGGATGTAAAGAAGAAGTCTATAATGAAAGTGACACAGTTTTAAGGTGTTAAGGATTGATTCTAGGGATATCTGAAGGAGGAAAAAAATACCTCAATAGAAAAAATAAATCTCAAACTCTGTTACTACCAAAAAAAAAGGAACATTAATAACTTCCCAGGCATGTGGTCAACTTTGTAATACATAAATTCACTGATGAGGGAACTGATTAAAAGAAAAAGAGATTAGCTTTTGAATTAAGTAGACCATATTTTTTATCACCCAATTAAGAAAATATTCACTGTGATAATTTTTTTGGTATTGTTGACCATAGAAACTGTTTGACTGAGCAGAACAAGATATCACCTTAGATGTTCTCCTCCAACAATACAGATACTTAGAGTCCATGTGATAAAATTTAGCAAGATCCTGTGAAATGTATAAAAAGAATCATTTTGGAAACCCTCTGTTCCTTAATAGCAATCAGTTATAAAACAGAAAGATGTATAATCATAAAAGGTGTTCATCATCCAGGTGGAAACTATGAATAAATACTCATAAGTATCTTTTCTCAGGATAAAAGCAGATTGAGACAATAAAGAACAATTGTATGAGAGTTATAACCTTACTCTACAACATTTAGTTTTCACACAATTCACTTTTTATTGTTGAGGATGATGGTGATATTTAGCACCTTAAAGACAGATGATAGATCAAGATAGACAAAGGTAGAATGTATTAAGAGTGTGTGAGTAAACAGGATTAAAAAAACATAGAAAGAAAAAAATGAGTCTGGACCAAGTCTTGAGGGTACATCCACAGTTAAGACTTTGTCAGTTAAACATTTGACATTGTACTTCACATCAGGTGTAATATTTTAAAGTGTATTTTTGTCTTTTCAAATTTATTTAGGGGGTAACCAGGTAGCACAGTGGATAGAGCACCAGTCCTGGAGTCAGGAGGATCTGAGGTCAAATGTGGCCTCAGACACTTAATAATTAACTAGCTGTGTGGCCTTGAGCAAGCCACTTAACCCCACTGCTTTGCAAAAATCTAAAAAAAAAAATTTTTTAAAAACTCATTTAGATTGCTCACAGAGATGGGAAATTATAGGTATGAAATATAGATAGATAGATAGATAGATAGATAGATAGATAGATAGATAGATAGATAGATAGATAGATAGATCAGATATGGTTGCTGAGCTGATTGGTTTGGATGAATAATTTTTTTCTGTCTCTTATCCTTTGTTGGAAGGGGTAGTTCACTAGGTAGGAGAGTTAAGAGAAGTTAGAGTGGAAAAAAAGTCAGCTTAGCTGAATCATAGAGTTTGGAAAGGGCAATGAGATGAAAAAGATCAAGGATAAATTGTGAAAGGTTTTAAAAATTAAAGAATTAATGATGGGGGGCAGAACCAAGATAGTGGAAAAAATCCCAGGAGCTCTCCCCAAGACCACTCCAAATACCTTTAAATAATGACTCTAACCAAATTCTAGAGTGGCAGAAAAGGTCTTTTACACCTGGTAAGAAAGAACCACAATGCAGCCTAGGCCCTGCCAGCCACACCAGAACAAACCAGCTCCAGTCATCTAAGAACAACCCATGGGGTGTCTGGGTCCCTTGGGGCCCATGGGTTTAATAGTAATGGGAGCAGTTCCCAGACCTCTCAGTCCATGAATTGCCAAGGACAACTAGGAAGGTCAGCAGGAAACCTGCCACATCAAAGTGAGCATGGAGCCCTGTCCAGTTCAGGTCTCAGCACAGACCCAATCCTGAGAACCAGGAGCAGGCATGAAGAGCCACCCAGCAGATACTTCCAATGAGCTCAGTCCATGGATGGTAAAGAATCCCTGGAGACTGCAGAGGTCTCTTTGCTATCTCTGAGGCAGGACCTTGTTGCCTTTGCCCAAACTCAGATCTAGGTTTCAGTCTGGGTCCTAGTCTCAGTAAAAGGAACTTTACTGTCATAGCAGACCAGGGACTCTCCTCACAGTTCCATGGCAGAGGGGAGTGATTGTGAGCATCCACAGACCAGAGCATAGGCCAGGAGAAAAGACATAGCCTCTCATAAGATCTTGAAGGAATTGAGGCCCTGGGGGAGGGGAGGGTAATCTCTGAAAACAGCTGCAAAAACCCTCAAAAAGCTTGGAAAAGTGTGTCCTCCACCCTAGAAGCAGAACCCCACATTAACAAAGAGTTAAAATCAAGTCATAGGCTACGGAAACAAGAAAACAACAGAAGGAAAAAAAACAACCATAGACAATTATTTTATTTTGGTCCTATGGAGGATCAAAATATCCACTCAGAAGATAACAAAGTCAAAGCTTTTGTGTCCAAAGCCTCCAAGAAAAATATGCATTGGTCTTAGACTATGGAAGAGCTCAAAAAAAGATTTTGACAATCAAATAAGGGAGGTAGAGGAAAAATTGAGAAGAGAAATGAGAGCTAAGCAGGAAAATCATGAAAACCAAGTCAGCAGGTTGGAAAAGGGGGACACAAAAAATACTGAAGAAAATAATGTCTTAAAAATTAGTTTAGGTCAAATGGAAAAATCAGGTCAAAAGGTCAATGAGAAAACGAATGCCTTAAAAAGCAGAACTGGTCAGATGGAAAAGGAGATACAAAAGCTCTCTGAAGAAAATAATTACTCAACATTTAGAATGGAGTTAAGAGAAGTTGATGACTTTGTGAGGAATCAAGAAACAATAAAACAAAACCAAAAGAATGAAAAACTAGAAGAAACTGTGAAATATCTCATTTGAAAAACAACTGACCTGGACAACAGATCCAAGAGAAATAATTTAAAAATTATTGGGCTACCTGAAAGTCATGACCAGGAAAAGAGCTGCAACTTCAATTTTCAAGAAATTGTCCAGGAAAGCTGCCCTGATATCCAAGAAACAGAGGGTAAAAATAGAAATTGAGGGAATCCACCAATCACCTCCTGAAAAAAGATCCCAAAATAAAATCTCCAGTAATATTATAGCCAAATTCCAGAACTCCCAAGTCAAGGAGAAAATATTCCAAATAGTCAGAAAGAAACAATTCAAATATTGTGGAGTTACAGTCAGGTGGCTATAGGATTTAGCAGCTTCTACATTAGGGGATCAAAAGGCTTGGAATATGATATTTCAGAAGGTAAGAGAACTTGAATTACAACCAAGAATCAAATACCCAGCAAAACTAAACATACTCTTTCAGGGGGGAAAAGATGGATATTCAGTGAAATAGGGATCTTTCAGACTTTGAAATAACCAGTTCGACAGAAAGTTTGATCTTAAGGTGTAGGCCGCAGGTAAAGCATGAGAGGGTGGACCGGAAGGGCAAATTATGAGGGGATTTAATGACATTGTACTGCTTGTATTCCTATATGGGAAGATGATACTGATAATTCATATGAACCTTCTCATTTGTTAGGGCAGTGAGAAGGAGCATATGTAGACAAGGCATAAGAGGGAACTAAATATGAATATAAAATATGTTATAAATATGTAGTTAATGGACGAGAAATGAATGTACAGGGAGAAATGGAAAGGAGAGGTAGAATGGGCTGTTATTTCACATAACAGAGGCAAGAAAAAGGCTTTTGTAATAGAGGGAAAGAGGGAAAAGGGAGGGGGCATGAATGAGCCTTCACTCTAATTAGAAATGGCTCAGAGAGCAAATACCATATATACACTCAATAGGGGATAGAAATTTATCTTATCCTAGAGGAAAATAGGAGAGGAAATTTTGAGAGGGGAGAAAGGTGATGGGGGTGTGTAGGTGATAGAAGAAAAGGAAGCTAGTGGGAGAGGATAGTCAGATACCACATACTTTTGAGGAGGGATAAGGTGAAAGGAGAGAGAGAGAACAGAATAAATGGGAGTGGGGAGGAATGGGATGGAGGGAAATACAGCTAATAAGAACAACTGTGGGAAAAAATACTGAAGTAATTTCTCTGATGGACTTATGATAAAGATCCCATCCATCCCAAAGACAGAACTTATGGTATCTAAATACAGACTGAAGCAGACTTTTTTTTCCTGCTCACTTTATTTTTCTTGAGGTTTCTTTCTGAGGAGGCAGGGAGAGGGGGGAAATTATGTTTATTTTTACAACATGACTATTGCAGTAATGTGAAAAAATAAAAATTTTTTTAGAAGAGTTAATGATGATCTAGAGGTAATAGAGAGTCACCTGAGTTTAAGTACTTAATGACATAGAACAATCTATAGTCACTTTGGCAGTAGATCTGGAATGAGAAAGGTATTTTAAACACAGAATTCAACTAGGAGACTACTGTAATACTCTAGGCAAGAGGGGATGAAGGCCTGAACGAAGTTGATAGCTGTGAGAATAGTGAAAATGGGAACAGATTTGAGAGTTCTTGATGAGTTAGAAATGGTAAAATCTGGCAACTAATTAAATATGTAGGATGAAGAATCCAGGATACCACCAACCTTATGGACCCAGAGACTGGAAGAAACTGTAACATTCAAAAAATAAGGAAGTTGACTTTTTGGGAAAGAAAATGAGTTCAGTTTTGGATATATTGAGTGTGACATGTGTCTGGACCTCTTAGTTTGACAAGTCCAATTAGAAGTTAATAAGAGACCCAGAGCAAATTGGAAACTGAATAACCTCATCTTAAAAAATGAGTGGACCAAAAAACAAATTATAGAAAGAATTAACCATTTTATCCTAGATAATGATAATAATGAAACAACATACCAAAACCTATGGGATTCAGTCAAAGCAACTCTCAGGGAATATATTATAGCTCTAAATGCTTATATGAATAAATTGGAGAAAGAGGAAATCAATGAACTAAACATGCAACTAAAAAAATTAGAGAAAGAACAAATCAAAAATCCTCAATCAAATACCAAATTAGAAATTCTAAAAATTAAAGGAGAAATTAATAAGATCAAAAGCAAAAAACTATTGAATTAATAAATAAAACCAAAAGTTGGTATTATGAAAAAACTAATAAAATTGATAAACCTCTGGTCAATTTGATTTAAAAAAAGAAAGAAGAAAACCAAATTGCTAGTATTATAAATGAAAAAGGTGAACTCACCACCAACGAGGAGGAAATTAAAGTAATAATTCAAAATTATTTTGCCCAACTCTATGCCAATAAATTTGATAATCTTAGTGAAATGGATGAATATTTACAAAAACATAAGTTGCCCAGGTTAAATGAAAAAGAGATTAAATACCTAAACAACCCTATCTCAGAAAAAGAAATTTAACAAGCCATTATTGAACTCCCTAAAAAAAATCTCCAGGGCCTGATGGATTCACAAGTGAATTTTACCAAACATTTAAGGAACAATTGGTTCCAATCCTATATAAACTCTTCGGAAAAATAGGGAAAGATGGAACTCTGCCTAACTCTTTCTATGAAACCAATATGGTACTGTTACCTAAACCAGGAAGAGTTAAAACAGAGAAAGAAAATTATAGACCTATTTCCCTGATGAATATAGATGCAAAAATCTTAAATAAAATCTTAGTAAAACAACTACAACAAGTCATCACTAGGATAATACATTATGATCAAGTAGGATTTATTCCAGGAATGCAGGGATGGTTCAATATTAGGAAAACTGTTAGTATACTCAATTATATCAATAACAAACCTATCAGAAATCATATGATCATATCAATAGATGCTGAAAAAGCTTTTGACAAAATACAGCATCCATTCCTATTAAAAACACTAGAGAGTGTAGGAATAAATGGACTGTTCCTTAAAATAATTAGCAGTATCTATCTGAAACCACCAACAAGCATTATACTCAATGGGGAGAGGCTAGAGGCATTCCCAATAAGATCAGGGGTCAAACAAGGGTGCCCATTATCACCACTACTATTCAATATTGTATTAGAAATGTTAGCATCAGCAATTAGAGAAGAAAAAGAAATTGAAGGAATTAGAATTGGGAAGGAAGAGACAAAACTCTCACTCTTAGCAGATGACATGATGGTCTACCTAGAGAATCCCAAGAAATCATCTAAAAAACTACTGGAAACAATTAGCAATTTTAGCAAAGTTGCAGGTTATAAAATAAACCCCCATAAATCCTCAACTTTCCTATATATGACTAGCAAGAAACAGCAGGAAGAACTAGAAAGAGAAATTCCATTCAAAGTAACCTCAGACAGTGTAAAATACTTGGGAGTCTATTTGCCAAGACAGACTCAGAATCTTTTTGAAAACAATTATAAAACACTTCTCACACAAATTAAATCAGATTTAAATAACTGGGCAAATATCAACTGCTCGTGGATAGGGAGAGCTAATATAATAAAAATGACAATTCTACCAAAACTAAACTATCTGTTTAGTGCCCTAACAATCAAAATTCCAAAAAAATTACTTTAACGAGTTAGAAAAAATTGTAAGTAAATTCATATGGAGAAATAAAAAATCAAGATTTGCCAGGAGCTTAATGAAAAAAAATGCAAACAAAGGTGGCTTAGCACTACCAGATCTAAAATTATATTATAAAGCATCAGTCATCAAAACTGTTTGGTATTGGCTAAGAAATAGAGTGGTGGACCAGTGGAATAGACTAGGTGTAAAAGCAGGAGAGGATTATAGTAATCTGCTGTTTGATAAACCCAAAGAGTCCAGCCATTGGGATAAAAACTCCCTCTTTGATAAAAACTGCTGGGATAATTGGAAGTCAGTATGGAAGAAACTTAGATTAGACCAACACCTCACACCCTTTACCAAGATAAGATTCAAATGGCTACAGGACATAGACATAAAAAACAATACTATAAGCAAATTAGAAGATCAAGGACTAGTCTACCTGTCAGATCTATGGAAAGGGGAACAGTTTATGACTAAGGAAGAGTTGGAGAACATCACTAAAAACCAATTAGATGATTTCGATTACATTAAATTAAAAAGCTTTTGCACAGATAAAACCAATGTAATCAAGATCAAAAGAAAAGTAGTAAATTGGGAAACAATCTTTACAACTAATGATTCTAACGAAGGACTCATTTCTAAAATATACAGAGAACTGAGTCATATTTTTAAAACAAAAAGCCATTCCCCAATTGACTTTGTTTCCATGTTGTACCTCGATCCAAATTGGGTGTGATGAGAGAGAAATCATATCCTTAAAGAGAACAGAATTCTCAGAGGTAACAAGATCAGACTGGGTGTGATGAGAGAGAAATCATATCCTTAAAGAGAACAGAATTCTCAGAGGTAACAAGATCAGACATCAGACAATAAGATATCTGGTTTTTTTTTTCCAAATTAAAGGGAATAGTCCTTGTACTTTGTTCAAACTCCACAGCTCCTTATCTGGATACAGATGGCACTCTCCTTTGTAGACAGCCCAAAATTGTTCCTGATTGTTGCACTGATGGAATGAGCAAGTCCTTCAAGGTTGAACATCACTCCCATGTTGCTGTTAGGGTGTACAGTGTTTTTCTGGTTCTGCTCATCTCACTCAGCATCAGTTCATGCAAATCCCTCCAGGCTTCCCTGAATTCCATCCCTCCTGGTTTCTAATAGAACAATAGTGTTCCATGACATACATATACCACAGTTTGATAAGTCATTCCCCAATTGAAGGACATTTACTGGATTTCCAATTCTTTGCCACCACAAACAGGGCTGCTATAAATATTTTTGTACAAGTAATGTTTTTACCCTTTTTCCTCATCTCTTTAGGGTATAGACCCAGTAGTGGTATTGCTGGGTCAAAGGGTATGCACATTTTTGTTGCCCTTTGGGCATAGTTCCAAATAGCTCTCCAGAAGGGTTGGATGAGTTCACAGCTCCACCAACAGTGTAATAGTGTCCCAGATTTCCCACATCCCTTCCAACAATGATCATTATCTTTCCTGGTCATACTGGCCAATCTGAGAGGTGTGAGGTGGTACCTCAACGAAGCTTTAATTTGCATTTCTCTAATAATTAATGATTTAGAGCATTTTTTCATATGGCCATGGATTGCTTTGATCTCCTCATCTGTAAATTGCCTTTGCATATCCTTTGACCATTTGTCAATTGGGGAATGGCTTTTTGTTTTAAAAATATGACTCAGTTCTCTGTATATTTTAGAAATGAGTCCTTCGTTAGAATCATTAGTTGTAAAGATCGTTTCCCAATTTACTACTTTTCTTTTGATCTTGATTACATTGGTTTTATCTGTGCAAAAGCTTTTTAATTTAATGTAATCGAAATCATCTAATTGGTTTTTAGCGATGTTCTCCAACTCTTCCTTAGTCATAAACTGTTCCACTTTCCATAGATCTGACAGGTAGACTAGTCCTTGATCTTCTAATTTCCTTATAGTATTGTTTTTTATGTCTATGTCCTGTAGCCATTTGAATCTTATCTTGGTAAAGGGTGTGAGGTGTTGGTCTAATCTAAGTTTCTTCCATACTGACTTCCAATTATCCCAGCAGTTTTTATCAAAGAGGGAGTTTTTATCCCAATGGCTGGACTCTTTGGGTTTATCAAACAGCATATTACTATAATCCTCTCCTGCTTTTACACCTAGTCTATTCCACTGGTCCACCACTCTATTTCTTAGCCAATATCAAACAGTTTTGATGACTGATGCTTTATAATATAATTTTAGATCTGGTAGTGCTAAGCCACCTTTGTTTGCATTTTTTTTTTCATTAAGCTTCTGGCAATTCTTGACTTTTTATTTCTCCATAAGAATTTACAAACAATTTTTTCTTACTCGTTAAAGTAATTTTTTTGGAATTTTGATTGTTAGGGCACTAAACAGATAGCTTAGTTTTGGTAGAATTGTCATTTTTATTATATTAGCCCTACCTATCCATGAGCAGTTGATATTTGCCCAGTTATTTAAATCTGATTTAATTTATGTGAGAAGTGTTTTATAATTGTTTTCAAAAAGATTCTGAGTCTGTCTTGGCAAATAGACTCCCAAATATTTTACACTGTCTGAGGTTACTTTGAATGGGATTCCTCTTTCTAGCTCTTCCTGCTGTTTCTTGGTACACATATATAGAAAAGTTGAGGATTTATGAGGGTTTATTTTATAACCTGCAACTTTGCTAAAATTGCTAATTGTTTCCAGTAGTTTTTTAGATGATTTCTTGGGATTCTCTAGGTAGACCATCATGTCATCTGCAAAGAGTGAGAGTTTTGTCTCTTCCTTCCCAATTCTAATTCCTTCAATTTCTTTTTCTTCTCTAATTGCTGATGCTAACATTCCTAATACAATATTGAATAGTAGTGGTGATAATGGGCACCCTTGTTTGACCCCTGATCTTATTGGGAATGCCTCTAGCCTCTCCCCATTGAGTATAATGCTTGTTGGTGGTTTCAGATAGATACTGCTAATTATTTTAAGGAACAGTCCATTTATTCCTACACTCTCTAGTGTTTTTAATAGGAATGGATGCTGTATTTTGTCAAAAGCTTTTTCAGCATCTATTGATATGATCATATGATTTCTGATAGGTTTGTTATTGATATAATTGAGTATACTAACAGTTTTCCTAATATTGAACCATCCCTGCATTCCTGGAATAAATCCTACTTGATCATAATGTATTATCCTAGTGATGACTTGTTGTAGTTGTTTTACTAAGATTTTATTTAAGATTTTTGCATCTATATTCATCAGGGAAATAGGTCTATAATTTTCTTTCTCTGTTTTAACTCTTCCTGGTTTAGGTAACAGTACCATATTGGTTTCATAGAAAGAGTTAGGCAGAGTTCCATCTTTCCCTATTTTTCCGAAGAGTTTATATAGGATTGGAACCAATTGTTCCTTAAATGTTTGGTAAAATTCACTTGTGAATCCATCAGGCCCTGGAGATTTTTTTTTAGGGAGTTCAATAATGGCTTGTTAAATTTCTTTTTCTGAGATAGGGTTGTTTAGGTATTTAATCTCTTCTTCATTTAACCTGGGCAACTTATATTTTTGTAAATATTCATCCATTTCACTAAGATTATCAAATTTATTGGCATAGAGTTGGGCAAAATAATTTTGAATTATTACTTTAATTTCCTCCTCATTGGTGGTGAGTTCACCTTTTTCATTTATAATACTAGCAATTTGGTTTTCTTCTTTCTTTTTTTAAATCAAATTGACCAGAGGTTTATCAATTTTATTAGTTTTTTCATAATACCAACTTTTGGTTTTATTTATTAATTCAATAGTTTTTTGCTTTTGATCTTATTAATTTCTCCTTTAATTTTTAGAATTTCTAATTTGGTATTTGATTGAGGATTTTTGATTTGTTCTTTCTCTAATTTTTTTAGTTGCATGTTTAGTTCATTGATTTCCTCTTTCTCCAATTTATTCATATAAGCATTTAGAGCTATAATATATTCCCTGAGAGTTGCTTTGACTGAATCCCATAGGTTTTGGTATGTTGTTTCATTATTATCATTATCTAGGATAAAATGGTTAATTCTTTCTATAATTTGTTTTTTGGTCCACTCATTTTTTAAAATGAGGTTATTCAGTTTCCAATTTGTTCTGGGTCTATATCTCCTTGGCCCAGTATTGCATATGACTTTTATTGCATTGTGATCTGAGAAAGATGTATTCACTATTTAAGCCTTTCTGCAGTTGATCATTAGGTTTTTATGTCCTAGTACATGGTCAGTTTTTGTATAAGTTCTATGTACTGCAGAGAAAAAAGGTATATTCCTTTCTATCCCCATTCAGTTTCCTCCATAAGTCTAACATATCTAATTTTTCTTCCAATCTATTTACCTCCCTAATTTCTTTTTTGTTTGTTTTATGATTTGATTTATCTAGATCTGATTGTGGGAGGTTGAGGTCTCCCACTAGTAGAGTTTTGCTGTCTATGTCTTCCTGTAATTCTTTCAGCTTCTCCTCTAAGAATTTGGGTGCTGTCCCACTGGGTGCATATATATTCAATATTGAAATGACTTTATTGTCTATGGTACCTTTTAGGAGGATAAAGTTTCCTTCCGTATCTCTTTTAACGCTATCTATTTTTGCTGCTGCTTTGTCTGAGATAAGGATTGCTACCCCTGCTTTTTTTGCTTCAACTGAAGCAAAATATATTTTGCTCCAACCTTTTACCTTTACTCTATATGTATCTCTCTGCTTCAGATGAGTTTCTTGTAAGCAGCATATTGTAGGATTCTGGTTTTTAATCCACTCTGCTATTTGCTTACATTTTAAGGGAGAGTTCATCCCATTCACATTCAAGGTTATGATTACTAAATTCTTTATTGCCCTCTGTGCTATCTTCCCTCTGTTTGTATTTTCCCCCTTTCCCCCCTTTTATCCATATTCCCCAGTATTTTATTTTTGAATACCACCCCCTTCAGTGTGTTTGCCCTCCTATATCATACCCTCCCCTTTCTTTCCCCTTTCCCTTTTTCCCTTTTCCCTTCCCTTCCCTTCCTTTTGTTATTTCCCCTTATTTTCCCCACTCCCCTTCCCTTTCTCCTTCCCCCCCCTCCCCTTTTCCCCTTTTAATACTTGAAAGGTTAGATGTTTTATAAGTTAACTGAGTATGTGTAAATTGACTAAGCCAAGTCTGATGAGAAGAAGATTCAGGTGTTTCCCCTCTACTACCATAGGTTTTTTGTACCTCTTAGTGTAATGAGATTTGTCCCATTCAATCCCCTCCCTCCTCCTGTCTCTTTCCTGTCCCCCATTTTAGGGAAGTAGTATATTTTTTAGATCATTCTATCTAGGTCATAGAAAATTCTGAGTGTCTGTCCCTTCTAGTTCAGTGTATATTCTATTGAATAGAGTCAAAATTCCTGAGAGTTATTAGAGTCTTTCTCCCAAGTGGGGTTAAAGCCAGTTACATCCCATTAGATAGCAGTTTCATAGATACATCATGGATGTCCATCATTTCTGGCTAGGTATATTCTCTCTGTTAGAGTTACATTTCTCAGGATTTTTGAGAGTCTCTCCCCCCCCCCCCCATGATGGGATATAGCCATGTTCAACTTACTGGATTGCATTTTTTTCCTTTTACTGTCACCCCCTTTTTTTTTTTACCTTTTCCTGTGTCTCTTGAACCTCCTGTTTGATATCCAGATTTTTCAGACTCCCGGTTCCAATTCAGCTGTTATTCTGGCTGATCCCGGGCTGATCCTCCCTCAGAGCCCAGACTCACCTGCCATACCCAGCCAAGGCTGCTGCAGGAGACAAATCCTGAGGTAGATGTTCCTCTACTGGCTTTTCTTTCTGGGTTTCCTGGTTTGGATTTCTTTTAAGAGGTTTGTTTCATGTGATACATGGGGAAGAGATCAGGAGACTTTAGAACTGTGCCTGTCTTCTCTCCTCCATCTTGGCCGGAAGTCATGAAAGACAATTCTAAAAGACTTGTGATGGAAAATACCATCTATATCTAGAAAAGGAACTGTGGAGTGTAAATGAAGATGAAAGCTTACTATCTTCAATTTTTTAAAAGCTGTCCTATGTATTATGTACTTTTTTCCCTCTAATTTTTTTTCCTTCTGTTCAGATTTGATTCTTCTTTTACAACATGATTAACCTGGATCTATGTTCAACATAATTACATATGTAGAACCCATACTAGATCATTTTCTGACAGAGGAAGGGGAGGGAGGTAAGGGAGAGAGCAAGAAAACTAAAACGCAAAACCTAGCAAAATAAATGATTGGTGAAAACCACCATTACATGCTGTTGGAAAAACAAATAAATAATATTTTTTTAAAAAGATCATTTTGGTAGCTGAATAGAATGGAATGGAGAGAAACTTGACAGAAGGAGACTAAACAAAAAACCATTGCAAAAGTCCAGGCATGAAGTGATAAGGGTCTGTACCAGGGCACTAGTGGTGTCAGAAAAGAGAAGGAAGCCTATAAAAGAGATGTTACAAAAGTGGAATGAATAAGACTTAACAGCAATTTGGCTATGGGGGGTTAGAAGGAGGATATTAAGGATGACACCTAGGTTTTGAGCCTGAGTAACTGGGAGGATAGTGAAGCCCTAGATAGTAATAAGGAAGTTAGAAAAGGGGGAGAATTTAGAGATGGAAAGATAATGAGTTCAGTTTTAAACATACTGAATTTAAGATATCTGTGGGAAATCCAATATGAGATGTCTAATAAGCAATTAGACATATTAGACTAGAGGTTAGGAGAGAGTTTAGGTACAGATAAGTAGATTTGAGAATCACTAGTGTAGAAATGAAAATTAAATTCCATTGTAGCTAATGAGATCACCTAGAGAAAGAATGTAATATCCAATTACCTTTGGGCTCTTTTATAAGGGGGAGATTTTTATTTTTAATGGCTTGAATTCATAGTAATTCTTCATTTGAAAAGGTAATTTTGAATTAGATTATACATATACCCTCAATTAAAAAGCAAACTCTTTAACAAGGGATGCACTGGGGTTGGTCCTGTGCTAGGAAAGGTCAGCCTCCTGTGTGACTTCTATTGTACCTTCATGCTATCATCAAAGCAATACCAAACAATATTAAAAACAAGGACAATCATAGACGTTTATGAGAAATAATATTAAATCTGGAAAGTGTATTATTGAACAGAATTTTTTAAAAAAACAATTTAAGGAGACATAAGTTAGGGGTAGGATGGGGAGCACTAGTTTTTGCAACTGTTTTTCTGTTATTGTGATTGTTGTTGTTTAATCCTAGCACTTCCGTTTCTGAACTAAAAACTTTAAAAACATAGTCACACATTACTCTATTTGTCCATTTAGAATTCATCTGTAATGAAATTAAAGAAAAGTATTACATGGGAGTAAGAGAAAAGAGAGGTGGAATAGGCTAAGATATTTCATATAATAAGATTTTTTATTACAATGAGCTATTGCAATGATATGGAAGGGGGAAAGGTGAGGGGGAATGATGTACAAATGATCTTCGCTCTCATCAGAGGTGGCTCGAGAGGAAACAGCATATATACTCAATGGGGTATAGGCATCTGGAGTAAAAAGGAGAGAAGGGGGACAGGGGGAAGGGGCGGCCATGTGAGTGATGGAGGAGAGGGTGGACTGTGGTGGAGAGTGGTCAGATATAACACGTTTTCTTTTTTACTTCTTGCAAGGGGCTGGGATTGGATGGCCTGTCCAGGACCACAGAGCCTGGTGGTTGCTGGGCCTTAGGGGTGGTATGTGGGCTCAGGGTCTCTTGGCCCCAGGGCCAGTGATCAGTCTGCTGCACCACAGCACATTTAAGAAAAGGGACAGAAGGGGCAGCTAGGTTGCACAGTGGATAGAGCACTGACCTTGGAGTCAGGAGTACCTGAGTTCAAATCTGACCTCAGAAGCTTAATAATTACCTAGCCATGTGGCCTTGGGCAAGCCACTTAACCCCGTTGCCTTGAAAAATCTAAAAAAAAAAAAAAAGAGGGACAGAGTGAAAGGAGAGAGAAAATATAGTATATGGTAGTTGGGAGGTATGAATGGAAGGAGTTGAGATCAGCAATGGCAACAGTGGAAAAATATGGAAGTAGCTTTTGTGATGGACTTATAAAGAATGTGATACACCTGCAACAGAGCTGGTGGTGTTGTAACAGACTGAAGCACATTTTTTTATTTTAATTTTTTTCTCTTTCCTTTCCTTTATTGCTCATGAGGGTCTATATTGGGGGGGGGTATTATGTTTACTCCTAAACAAAAATATTTCAATAATGTATAAAAAAACATCATTTGTACAAAATGCATTAGATAAAAAATAAATTAATTAATTTTAAAAAAGAAAAGTATTACAGATGTAGAAGATATGAGTTATATTCTCCACTGTCCACAGTTCTCCCTCTACACCTCTGCCTCCATGCTTCCCTAACCTCTTTCAAATCTCAGCTAAAATCTCACCTTTTACAAGATGAAATTACCGATCTCCCTTAATCTTTGAACTTTATAAATCATGCTACCTTTCTCTTCTTTCCTCATTCTCTCTCCCAAAACTATTTTGGTATTCCTTAGATGAAAACCTTTCACCCTTCTGTTCAAGGACTGATTTCTTACTTTCTTCTAGTTTACTTTCTTCTCAAACTAAAAGAAACTACAAATTCCAGGGTTTTTGTGGCAAAACAATACCTTGCAACAGGTTGCTATAGTAGTTTAGAGGGAGAAGAAAATAGAAGTCCAGTCCAGAGTCATAGAGCATGCTCATGATTAACAAATAAGACCTGAATGAAGATCCAGCAAAGGATAAATGAGAAGATGTTTAGATATAAAAGGGAAGGGAGTTATAGGATGATAGTTATTGGGGATGGATGGGTGGCTGGATCAAGAGAAAATCATCATTGTTGTTTGTTTATTTTTAAGAGTGAGGGAGACATAGATGTGCTTGTAGGCTTTGGCAGCATAGACAATATATAGGGGAACATGGAGATAAGAAATTAGTCAAAAAGTGGGAAAATAGAGGTAGTAATCTGCTGGTATAAATATGAGCAAGACGTTTAACCTCTGTTTTACAGGAGTTTTCTCACATTAAGTAAATTAGTATCACTATGCTACAGATAATTACTTTTTGCCATTTTATCTGAAGTCTTTTGTTTGTTTGTTTTTGCTTCCAAAGCAGCCAGGGGAGATTCAGAATATGCTAAATGAGAAAAGAAAACTCCATGAATTTTACTAGCAGGATAGCTTCTCTGTATCCAAGAAGGCAACATTTGATTCCATCAAAAACAAAGTACAAGTAAAACTTAGAGAGATGCAAAATTCTTGGCTCATCAGGAAAACAAATGAGATTCAATTTTATACTGATAGCAATACAGAAGCACTAAGTGATTCTATGATGTCCTGAAGACTATTTATGGACCAAAGATCTCTGGTTCAGCTGCTCAGTGCAGTTAGACCCCACTGATCAGTGACATGGACATGATCTGGAGAAAAAGAATGAACACTTCCATGGTATTCTCAACAGATCATCATAAACCAATGCTGAGGCCACTGATTGCATGTCTCCAGTTGTAATCATTATGCTGAATGCCAACAAATATCTTTCATGTGGCAAAGCTCTTGGCACTGATTCCACCCCAGGAAAGATCTACAAGATAAGGGGTCTGAACCCAAACATGAAATCTTTTGATTTATATAGCAAGAGGAAGTCATCCACTAGAAGTCTGAGAATGTCTCCATTGTCCATCTCTATAAGGGGAAAAAAAAAAACAAGCTGTCCTGTGACAACTACAGGGGGATATCTCTTCTAGTCACTGCTGACAAAGTCCTTGTCAGAGTCTTCCTTAATCAATTGATTAATCAACTGGAAAATGGCCATCTATCTACACAAGAGTCAGCAAGGCTTTAGAAAGGGCTGCACTTCCATTTGAATTGCCTCAGGAAGATCCTGAAGATCACCTAGCAAGATAAGACAGTGGACTCCAAGGTCCTTTCTAGATCTGAATTCCAAGCATATAAAATCTATTGCAGAGTGCAACTCTGATGGACTGACCATATATTTCAAGTACCAAATGGCTTACCCAAAAAATTATTTTACAGAGAACTTGCAGAACCTAAGTATTGACTTGTGAGACATGGGAAATATTGGCCCAGGACATCAAAGAAGGGGCTGTTACTCTATAAGCAAAGCAAAAAATTTTAGCAGCACAAAGGAAATAAGACTTGTAATACTCTAGAGTCATTTCCAATATAGCTAATGAACCACTTGTGCTGAACATGTGGTAATACCTTCTGAACTCATTTTGATCTAATCAGTCTCAGCCACAAACACTGTACTCTGAGCCCAACACTGTGATATCATTGGTCTTCTTCAAAAAATAAAGGATGAACAACTAACCAACTAAAATCTCATCTTTTATAGGAAGCCTTTTCCCAACTTCCCTTACTTCTAGTGCCTTTCCACTGTTAATTATTTCTTATTTATCCTTTATGAAGCTTGTTTGTATAAATGGATTTGCATATTGTCTTTTTCATTAGATTGTGAGCTCTGGAAGGGCAGGGACTGTCTTTTGCCTCTTTTTGTTCCCAATTTTGCTCCTCAATTTTCTCCCAATGATTAGCACAGTGTCTGACTCTTAATAGATGCTTAATAAATATTAATTGATTGATAGCTAAATCTTCATAGATTGGTTTTCTTTTCTTCATGACTTTTGACACATTAAACTCTAGCCAAATAATTTTATCTTTCATCTAATCTATTTTTAATTATGTTTTCCATTGATATTTAATTAAGAATTTAATTGAGAAAATTAAAAATTTTCTTTGTACAGTCAATATGTGTCAGAGATAGTATTTGAATTCAGCTCTTTCTGATTTAAGCCTGCTACTCAATTCACTACATCATACTGCCTCTCATTTTATGATACTTTTACTTATTTTATTTCTTCTATTTGTTCATTTGCATAAAATCCCTTCCAGTTACAAATTAAGATATATCCCCACATATATATGTATTTATACATATATACATATACAAACATAGATTTAACATGAAATGGATGCTGAGAATATGATTCATTGTGAAATTGTTGGCATTATTGTTCAGTCACTTTTAGTCATATCAAACTCTTCATGATCCTATTTGTAGTTTTCTTAGCAAAGATACTGGAGTGGTTTTCCTTTTCCTTTTCTAGATCATTTATATAGAATGAGGAACTGAGACATACAGGGTAAACTGACTTGGCCAGAATTGCACAACTTTTAGGTGTCTGAGACTACATTTGAATACACGAAGATGAGCCTTCCTGACTCTTGGTCAAGCACTCTATTCATGTACCACCTAGTAGCTCCACTGAAAATTTATCTTAGGTATTCAAAGAGATGTTTTTCAAGATTGAATTTTTATTGTTGTTTTTGTTTTTGTTTGTTGTAGGAAATTCCCAAGAAAAATACTGCTACCAATGTTGATCAGCACCTCTTAGAGAGTTTCCTGAGGTATGAAAGAATTAAATGATAGCACATATGTGTCAGACAGAACTTGAACCAAGGTCTTTTCAAATATGAGATAAGCTTGCATAAAATTAAGGAATTAAATTTTCTTTTGAATCTTTCCTGTTCCTTTTTGTCATGTTAAAGGTGTGTTAAAGGAAAACTAGTACTTACAGAGTGAGGGCCACCAAGCCCATTTCAGGGGTGCTTTCCACTTTTGATGTCCACCTGAGCCACCTAAATCTCACCTGAGCAAACACAGCCACCTAAACCATTTTGGCAGGCAGGCTAAACCAGGTTGAGGGTAACTAAGGGAGTATTAAACTTTCACTGGTGGAATGGGCCGTTGAGAATACTTTATTCAAATGGCCATGAAGGTAAGTGAAGTAGACTCTGCGGAGTGCTTAGAATTTGGTTAGATAGTGAAGATACCAAAGTCATCCATGGCATCTAGAGCCATCACCAGTTGTTTTGACCCTGTCTTGTCATTGAATCATGATGACTTTGGAAGACAGAGTCTGGCCAACGATTTTGTAAAACTCCACCATCAGAGCATGAAATGTGCACACACTCATAGACAACACAAGAACTAATAGACTGAAAGACGACTAGAGAACTCAGCAGGTATCATATCCAAATAACAGCCCTGAATGAAATAAGACTGGAAGATGAAAGCCAGCTTACTGAAGTCAGAACTAGATACACATTTTTCTGGAGTGGTTGCAGTAAAGGGGAGTACTATTAAGGTAGTAAGCTTTGAAAGGGTAGGTTTTTCAATCAAAACTAATCTAGTTCACAAGCTTGAATGGCTACCAAGGACAGGTTCATGACAATGAGATTGCTACTTACAGGAAAATGCAATGCCACCATCATTAGTGCCTATGCTGCCACCTAGATGAAGTCAAAGAAAAGTTTTATGAAGATCTAGAGACCTTTATCATCAATGTACCAAAAGAGGACAGATTTATAATTCTGGGTGACTTTAATGCTAGAGTAGGTTCAGATTACCAGAACTGACAGGGAGTCCTTGGGAGAAATAGAGTTGGAAACAGCAACTGCAATGCTCACCTACTACTGAAGACTCATGCATTTCATGACCTTTTCATCATAAATACTGTCTTTTATTTACCTAAATGCAGTAGAATTTCCTGGATGCATCCTCACCTGAGATATGGGCATTGAATAGGCTATATGACAGTAAGGAGAAGAGACAGACAGGATGTGAGAGTGATAAAGGTTACGTGTGGTGCAGAGTACTGGACTGATCACAGACTCATCCTCTCCAAGCTAAATATTCACCACATTCAACTCAAGCAACAGTCCCAAGGCAAAATGACTACTAGAAGAATTAATGTCAAGAGATTACAGTATCTCTCTAAGCAGGAATAGTTTGTTGCTAACTTGGAGGGAAAAACTGAGCCAAGACACAGTTGGCGACAGTAGAGTAGAAAAAGAGTGAGCAGCTTTCAAAGATTTAGTGTAAAGCTTTGTATTTGCTCATCTGAGTCAGAACACTTCCAAACATTAAGACTAGTTTGATGAAGGTGATGGGGAAATACAGAAGCTGCTACATGTAAAACAAGAACTCTGAAAGGTTTATCAGCATGATAGTTCATTTATTTCTAAGAAGACAGCATTTAATTTCATCAAAAATAAAGTACAGGGGGGCAGCTAGGTGGTGCAGCAGATAGAGCACAGGCCCTGGAGTCAGTACCTGAGTTCAAATCCGACGTCAGACACTTAACAGTTACATAGCTGTGTGGCCCTGGGCAAGCCACTTAACCCATTTGCCTTGCAAAAACCTTAAAAAAAAGTAAAGTACAAGTGAAGCTGTATATGCAGGCAGATAAAATTTGGTTTCATGCAGATAGTCACAATCCAAAGCATTCTGATGTTGTCCTGAAGGCTATTTTTAGGCCAAAGACCTACAGTGCTTCTCAAATACTCAGTGCTAAAGGGATCACATTGATAGGGACATAATCCTAGAGAGTTGGACTGAACACTTCCATAGTGTTCTTAACAGACTCGATGCACAAACCACTGACCATTTACTTCAAGTTTAAGTCACTCTGTCCCTAGCTGAAGTTTCAACTGAAGAAAAGATTTTGAATGCCATTAGGCTCCTTTCAAGTGACAAAGCACCTGATACTGATTCTATTCCAACTGAGATCTATAAAATGGGGGATTCATTGCTCATCCAAAAGTTGCCTGAAATTTTCTAGGTTATATGGCATGAAGAGATCATCCCCAAGAATTTGAGGATGTCTCCATTATCCATCTCTTTAAAGTTAAAGGGAATAGATTGTCTTGTGATAATCATAGGAGTATTTTTCTTTAGTCATTGCTAGTAAGATTCTTGCCAGAGTCCTCCTCAATGGGATGATCTTACACCTGGAAAATGGCCACCTCCTTGAGAGTCAGTGTGGCTCAAGGAATAGTTTACCTGTCAGATCTATGGAAAGAGAAGTAGTTTCTGGTCAAGGAAGAGATGAAGAACATCATTAAAAACAAACTAGATAATTTTGATCACATTAAATTAAAAAGTTTTTGCACAGACAAAAGCACTGTAACCAAGATCAAAAGAAATGTAGTAAATTGGGAAACAATTTTTATTACTAGTATTTCTGACAAAGGACTCATTTCTAAAATATACAGAGAACTGAGTCAAATGTTAAAAATAAACAAGCCATTCCCCAATTGACAAATGGTCTATGCAACAGCCGTTAAAAGATGAGGAAATCAATGTGATCCTTGGCCTTAAGAAAAATTGCTCTACATCACTATTTATTTAGAGAAATACAAATTAAAGTATCTCTGAGGTACCACCTCACACCTCTCAGACTGACCAATATGACCAGAAAGGACAATGATCAATGTGGGAAGGGCTGTGGAAAATCTGGGACACTAATACATTATTGGTGGAGCTGTGAACTCATCCAACCTTTCTGGAGAGCAATTTGGAATTATGCCTAAAGGGCAACAAGAATGTTCATATCCTTTGATCCAACAATACAGCTACTGGGTCTATATCCTGAAGAGATTATGAAAAAGGGTAAAAACATTACTTGTACAAAAATATTCATAGCAGCCCTGTTTGTGGTGGCATAGTTGGAAATTGAGTGAATGTCCATCAATTGGACATTTATATTTATATGATGGAATATATTTATATGATGGAACACTATTGTTCTATTAAAAACCAGGAGGGATGGGAATTCAGGATGAGGAGGATTTACATGAACTGAGGCTGAGTGAAATGAGCAGAACCAGAAGAACATTGTACATCCTAACAGCCACATGGGGGTGATGATCAACCTTAATGGACTTGCTCATTCTATCAGTGCAACAATCAGGCACAATTTTGGGATATCTGCAATGGAGAATACCATCTGTGTCAGAGAAAGAATTGTGGAGTTTGAACAAAGACCAAAGACTGTTACCTTTAATTTAAAAAAAAAAATATGTTACCTTATTATGTAATTTTGCTATCTCTTATATTTTTTTTCCTTAAGGATATGATTTCTCTAGAGTGGTGGACCAGTGGAATAGACTAGGTATAAAAACAGGAGAGGATTATAGTAATCTGCTGTTTGATAAACCCAAAGAGTCCAGCCATTGGGATAAAAACTCCCTCTTTGATAAAATCTGCTGGGATAATTGGAAGTTAGTATGGAAGAAACTTAGATTAGACCAACACCTCACACCCTTACCAAGATAAGATCCAAATGGCTACAGGACATAGACATAAAAAACAATACTATAAGGAAATTAGAAGATCAAGGACTAGTCAGATAAAACCAATGTAACCAAGATCAAAAGAAAAGTAGTAAATTGGGAAACAATCTTTACAACTAATGATTCTAACGAAGGACTCATTTCTAAAATATACAGAGAACTGAGTCATATTTTTAAAACAAAAAGCCATTCCCCAATTGACAATAGTCAAAGGATATGCAAAGGCAATTTACAGATGAGGAAATCAAAGCAATTCATAGCCATATGAAAAAATGCTCTAAATCATTAATTATTAGAGAAATGCAAATTAAAGCTTCGTTGAGGTACCACCTCACACCTCTCAGATTGGCCAGTATGACCAGGAAAGATAATGATCATTGTTGGAAGGGATGTGGGAAATCTGGGACACTATTACACTGTTGGTGGAGCTGTGAACTCATCCAACCCTTCTGGAGAGCTATTTGGAACTATGCCCAAAGGGCAACAAAAATGTGCATACCCTTTGACCCAGCAATACCACTACTGGGTCTATACCCTGAAGAGATGAGGAAAAAGGGTAAAAAGATTACTTGTACAAAAATATTTATAGCAGCCCTGTTTGTGGTGGCAAAGAATTGGAAATCCAGTAAATGTCCTTCAATTGGGGAATGACTTATCAAACTGTGGTATATGTATGTCATGGAACACTATTGTTCTATTAGAAACCAGGAGGGATGAGAATTCAGGGAAGCCTAGCGGGATTTGCATGAACTGATGCTGAGTGAGATGAGCAGAACCAGAAAAACACTGTACACCCTAACAGCAACATGGGAGTGATGTTCAACCTTGAAGGACTCGCTCATCAGTGCAACAATCAGGAACAATTTTTGGCTGTCTGCAAAGGAGAGTGCCATCTGTATCCAGATAAGGAGCTGTGGAGTTTGAACAAAGTTCAAGGACTATTCCCTTTAATTTAGAAAAAAAAACAGATATCTCATTGTCTGATCTTGTCACCTCTTAGACTTCTCTTCTATTCTTTAAGGATATGATTTCTCTCTCATCACACCCAGTTTGGATCAAGGTACAACATGGCAACAAAGTAAAGACTGACAGAGTGCTTTCTGTGGGGGGGGGGGAGGGAAGCAAGATGGGGGGGAAATTGTAAAACTCAAATATTATCTTTAATAAAAATCAATTTAAAAAAAGGATATGATTTCTCTCTCATCACATTCAACTTAGATCAATGTATACTAAGGAAACAATTGTAAAGACTAACAGACTGCCTTCTGTGGGGGGGAGGGAAGCAAAATTAGGAGAAAAATTATAAAATTCAAAATAAATAAACAATTTTTTAAAAAATTGTCTTAGGATGATTCTGAAGATCACCTGGCAGGAGAAGATATAAGATACTGAAGTTCTTTCTTGAGCTAAACTGCCTAGCATTCCAACATTACTAAAGAGAGTGCAACTACGACTGGGTACATTGTTAGCTTGTCAAAAAGATTATTTATGGAGAACTCACCTAGGGCAAGCATTCATAGCTGGGTCAGAAGAAATGCAGTGGGGACACTGGGACACACACTGAAGGTGTTTCATTTTTTTTAGTTTTTTTTATTTTTAATGTTTAATATTTATTCTCATTTTGTATAATTTTTTATACAATAATAAAATATTCTTGTTTAAGAGTAAACAAAATACCCCCTCACCCCCAAAAATATAGACTCACTTGAGTGACAAAGTAAAGGGGAGAGAAAAAAATTAAAATTAAAAAAATAATAGTAATAATTGTAGGTATGGTCAGGTGGTGCAGTGGACAGAGCACCAGCCCTGGAGTCATGAGCACCCAAGCCCACATCTGGCCCCATACACCCAACAATCACTCAGCCATGTGACATGCAAGTCACCCGAACCCCACTGCCCTGCAAAAACCAAAAAAAAACAAAACCCAAAATAAAATAAAATAGTAATAATAGTAGGGGTGGCTAGGTAGTAGACAGAGCATTGGCCCTTGAGCCAGGAGCACCTGGGTCCAAATCTGGCCTCAGACACACAACGATCACCCTGCTATGCGGCCCCAGGTGGGCCACCCAGCCCCATTTGACATGCACTCCCCCCCAAAATAATAATAATAAAAAATGTTCTTGAGTCTTTGTTCCAACACCAACAACTCTGTCGCAAGTGGGTCACATTCTTTATGATAAGTCCATGGCAAAAGTTACTTCCATATTTTTCCATTGTTGCCATTGCTGATCGCAACTCCCTCCTTTCATATTTCTCCACCACCATGTACTATATTTTTCTCTCTCCTTTCACTCTGACTCTGCTGTAGCATAGCAGAGTGGTGCAGCAGACAGATCCCTGGCCCTGGGGCCCAAGAGGCCCTCAGCCCCCATACCACCCCTTAGGCCCAGCATCCACCTGATCCAGTGGTTCCAGACAGGCCATCTAATCCCAGCCCCTTGCAAGAAGTAAAAAAGAAAATGTGTTATATCTGACCACTCTCCCCCCGTGGTCCATCCTCTCCTCCATCACTCACATCACCCCCCTTCCCCCTGTCCCCCCCTCCTACTTACTCCAGATTCCTATACCCCATTGAGTATATATTTGCTGTTTCCTCTCCTAGCCACCTCTGATGAAAGCAAAGATTCTCTCATTCCCCCTTGACTTCCCCCTTCCATATCATTGCAGTAGCTCATTGTAATAAAGAAAAATCTTATTATATGAAATATCTTGGCCTATTCCCCTTCTCCTTTTTCTTTCTCCCATTACATTTCCCTTTTTTCTATTGACTCCATTTTTACTCCATATTTTATCTTCGAATTTAGCTTCCTCCTGTGCTTCAACTATAAAAGCTCCCTCTACCTGCTCTATTAACTGAGAAGGTTCATATGAGTATTATCAGTGTTATTTTTCTATGCAGGAATACATGCAGTTCATCATCATTAAGTCCCTCATATTTTCCCCCTTTCCTCCAATCTCTATGCTTCACCTGAGTCCTGTATCTGAAGATTAAACCTTCTGTTCAGCTCTGGCCATTCCAACAGGAACATTTGAAATTCCCCTGGTTCATTGAAAGTCCATCTTTTTCCCTGGAAGAAGACATTCAGCCTTGCTGGGTAGTTGATTCTCGGTTGCATTCTAAGCTCTTTTGCCTTCCAGTATATTATATTCCAAGCCCTACGACCTTCCAATTTAGCTGCTGCTAAGTCCTGTGTGATCCTGACTGCTGCTCCATATATTTGAATTGTGTCCTGGCTGCTTGTAATATTTTCTCTTTGACTTGGGAGTTCTGGAACTTGGCTATAATATTCCTAGGGTTTGGTTTTTGGGGATCTCTTTCTCAGGGGGAATGGTGGATTCTCTCCATTTCTATTTTGCCCTCTGCTTCTAGAATATCAGGGCAATTTTCCTGTAGTAATTCTTTGAAAATGATGTCAAGACTCTTTTCCTGATTATGACTTTCAGGTATTCCAAGAATTTTTAAATTATCTTTCCTAAGTCTTTTTTCCATATCAGTTGTTTTTTCAATGAGATAGTTCACATTTTCTTCTAATTTTTCATTTTTTTTGGTTGTGAAGTATTGATTCCTGATTTCTGGTAAATTCATCAATCTCCCTGAATTCTATTCTTTGTCTGAAGGATTTGTTCTCCTCAGAGAGTTTTCTTATCTCTTTTTCCATCTGGTCAATTTTGCTTTTTAAAGCATTCTTCTCAATAACTTTTTGATCTGTTTTATCCATTTGACCTAATCTGGTTTTTAGCATGCTATTTTCTTCAGCATTTTTTTTTGATTTCTTTGAATAGGCTGCTGACTTCATTTTCATGTTTTTTCCTGCATCTCTCTTCTTTCTTTTCCCAGTTTTTCTTCTAACTTCCTCATTTGATTTTCAAAGTCTTTTTTGAGCTCTGTCATAGCCTGAGCCCAATTTCTATTTTTCTTGTAGTCTTTAGATGCAGGAGCTTGTGCTTCCTCATCTTCAGAGTGAGTATATTGATCCTTCTTGGGTTCATAGATAATGTATTTCTCAATGGTGTTTCTCTTGTTTCTCTGCTTGCTCATTTTCCCAGTCTAAGCCTGTTTTGGGGGGGTGTTTCCTGAGCTTTTGGGACACTCCCACAAGAGTCTCAGTGTGTGAGGCTCTGTCCTCCCTCCTGGTCTGTAAATGATCACAAGCTCCCCCTCTCTGCCACAGGAATCAGGTGGGGGGTGGCCCTGCTGTTCTATGGGGGGGCCTAGACTGCAATCAGGTTCTGAATGTAGTCAGGGCCCCAGAGTCCTGTTCCAGGGGCAGAGGACAGAGCTGGGCAGTCTCTCTTTCTTCATTCCCCTCCCTAGGTTCAATGGGCTCATGCCCTGGGGGCTCCTGCTTACTGGCTCCGCCTGCTTCTGTTTCCTAGATCTGGAATGCAGTGGCCAAGCTGCTTGCTGTGTGCCCTGAGGATTGGGTTTCTGGTGCTCTCTCTGGCAGAGGTCCCCCGCTGTTCCCCCAATTTGTGCCTGGTGCTCCCAGGGCCACAGGTCAGGAAACTCCCGCTCTGCTGTGAGCTGCGGCTCCCAGTGCCCTAGGACTGCCTCCAGGAGGCTGAAGTTCTTTTGCTCTGGCGGGCTGCCCCTCCAACCCCGGGGAGCAGAGCCTTTCTGCTCTTTTCCAGGTTACCTTGAGTAGGAGAACTGCCTCATTGGGTCCCTCTGTGGGTTCTGTCTCTCAAAAATTTAGTTAGAGTCCTTAGTTTCAAAGATTTATGAGAGAGCGCCTAGGACAGGATCCACTCTTGTCGCCATCATGGCTCCACCCCCTAGTAACTGAAGGTCTTTCTTAAGAACTTTAGAATTGATTGTGCAGCATAGCAGACACTGACACAGGACTGCCCAGCATGGCATACCCTCATCAGTGAGGGTGCTGCACTCTATAAGGAAGGCAGAATTGAAGCAGCTCAAAGGAAATGTGACATTCCACCCCAGGTGTTCACATGGACTATTTGTGCCCTATCTGTGACAGAACATTCTGAGCTCCTATTGGTCTGCTCAGCCTGACACACTGTAATTTGTCTCAGACATAGTGATGTCATTTTGATCTTCTTCAATAATAAAGAACAAGAACCAACCAAGCAACCAACCAGTTACTTTTTTTGAGAGGGATAACTGAGAAATAGACTATTTTGAGGGCTCTCATTCTACCATCTTCATGGTACTCTCTGTGTCATTTTCCTGTAAAATTTCCCCTAGTCTCAGTAGAAAAGGCTGGAGTGAGTTGATATTTCAAATTTGTAAAACAGATTCTATCTATTCTAGAAGCATCTCCACCAATATTCCTAAAGGGTGGAGGTTGAATGTTTATATCTTCCCTTCTGACATTCTAATTGCTCACTGGTATACTGAAATTCTTTTCTGAAGCATTTAGGCTGGCAAAAACAAGATTGTCTATATGGAAGGGCAAAAGTCAACAGAAACCAGAAAAAACAATGTTGGAAAGGATGTGGGAAATCTGGGACACTAATGCATTGTTGGTGGAGCTGTGAACTCATCCAACCTTTCTGGAGAGCAATTTGTAATTATGCCCAAAGGGCAACAAAAATGTGTATACCCTTTGATCCAGCAATACCACTATTGAGTCTATATCCTGAAGAGATTATGAAAAAGGGTATAAACATCACTTGTACAAAAATATTCATAGCAGCCCTGTTTGTGGTGGCAAAGAACTGGAAATTAAGTGAATGTCCTTCAATTGGGGAATGGCTTAACAAACTGTGGTATGTGTATGTCATGGAACATTATTGTTCTATTAGAAACTAAGAGGGATGGGAATTCAGGGAAGCATGGAAAGATTTGCATGAACTGATGCTGAGTGAGATGAGCAGAATCAGAAAAAACATTGTACACCCTAACAGCAATATGGGGATGATGATCAACCTTGGTGAACTTGCTCATTCCATCAGTACAACAATCAGGCATGGAGAATACCATCTGTATCCAGAAAAAGAATTGTGGAGTTTGAATAAAGACCAAAGACTATTACCTTCAATTGAGGGGGGGGGACTGTTATCTTATTATATAATTTTGCTATCTCTTCTACTTTATTTTTTCCTTAATGATATGATTTCTCTTTCAACACAATCAATTTAGATCAATGTACACCATAGAAAAATGTAAAGACTAACAGACTGTCTTCTATGGGGGATAGGGAAAGGGAAGCAAGAATAGGGGAAAAATTGTAAAACTCAAAATAAATAAAATCTTTCTTTAACAAAAAAGAGCAAATATCTACCTTTTTTCTAAGTGAAGATGTTTGAACAGAAAGTGCTCAGTCTTTCTTTAGGGCTAACCAGACTGTCTATCAGGATTCAAACATCACAATTCCTGTATGGGAAGACTGTGATATCAGGGCAGTATATAAAAATAGAAAACAGATCTTTGGAGAACAATAACATTGCATTATTTTATTTCGTAAACTCTAGCCACCATAACTCAAAAGCAATTTGCTGTTATTAGTAAGTGTTATGTTTTAATAAAAATATTGTTTTATTTTTGTTCTGGCAAAATGTGAAGTCAGAAACACTTTGACCAGGCTACAATAAAAATTTGGTCCTATATAAATAAAAATGATTCATTACAAAAGCAAAAAAAAAAACATAAAAAGAACCAAGGGGCGGCTAGGTGGTGTAGTGGATAAAGCACTGGCCCTGGAGTCAGGAGTACCTGGGTTCAAATCTGGTCTCAGACACTTAATAATTACCTAGCTGTGTGGCCTTTGGCAAGCCACTTAACCCCATTTGCCTTGCAAAAACCTAAAAAAAAAAAAAAAGAACCAAGATGGAGAAATACTAAGTTCCTAACCTATTCCCAAATTCAGTACTTGGGCAAATAACATTCCACAGAAATCCCTCTATGTAAATACATAATCATTACCTCAATTTAAATGGACAATTTTAGTTTAAATGCAGTTGTGGATGTGTGCATACAGACATACACACAGACATAGACACACACACATACACACACACGTGCGCACACACACACACACACAATCATCTCCCATCTAAAGACTAGGCTTTGATCAGTGCTCTCCTTTTTCTGAAATTAATCTAAATCAAGCTGAAGTTCAATATTTATACTCTTAATTTATATCTCAGCTTATAATTATTGCTATTCTAACATGAAGCACTAATGTAAAATGATAACATTATTATGTACCTATATGAGTTGGAATAGATGAATTAAGATCCTTTTGGATGATGTTATTTGATTAATTCTAAGATAAATGTCAGGCATTTATTTACATATTTATTAGAGAATGAAGATGAGATAAAATAAAATTTACATCTAATAACCTAGGGACTTCATGTTTTATAAATATGAAATTCTGCTCATATTTCCAGCTAGACCACCCAAAAAGTATTCACAAGTGAGCATCTCATGCAACCCTCATAATACAGATGAGGAAACTGGGATCCAGGAAGATTAAATAACTTGTCCAAAATCAAATAGTGGCAGAACTAAGATCAGGATTAAAATTCCCCAACTCCAAAAGCAGGTTTCTTTCTTCCACATCACAAATCAAGGTATCAGATTTTGTAATAAAGTTTTGAAAATACATATATTTTAACCATTTATGTTTTTCTATGACTCCTCTAAAGAAAAGTTTTTTATCCTTACTTTCTCATTCTATATAATTATCTAATTCTTCCACTCCTAAATCCAAAAAAACTGACCTACTTGACTAACTAGATTATATTTTTCCATATGTGTTAATCCAGAATCATTAATAAAATCTTCTCTTTGATTTTTAAAAGCTTTATAACTTGGTCCCTTTCCTACCTTTCCAGGCTTCTTATATTATATACACAAGCATCTTTCCACTTATTCTTAAAATCCAATGACACTGATCTCCTTGCAGTTCCTTGAATAAGACACTCCATCTCCAGACATTAAGAATTTTCACTGGCTGTCCTCTATGCCTGAAATTGTCTCCTCATCTCTGCCTTCTGGCTTTCCTGGATTCCTTCAAATTCAAGTTAAAAATCTCCCTTTCTCAAAAAGCCTTGAGTGGTCCTCCTTGTTATCAGTGCCTTCCCTGTCAATAATCTCCAGTTTAACTTTTGTATAATTTGTTTAGACATTTAATTGTTCTAGATTCTTTAACACTGTGGGCATCAGTGGCAGCACACAAGTTTTTATCTTTTCTCTCATTAAATGACTAGCCTATCTCCTTTTTTGTAATCACCTAGTTTCTATGTGCTCTTTTATTTCTCTTTTTTCTTGTTTATATCTCTTTTTTCCAAATATAATCACTAGTAATAAACCACAGTGATAAAACTTTGAATTGCCCTGGAGCTAGGTTTTTTAGTTTGGGCTCTTGTGGAGATATTATAAAAAACCTTCAGGACTGACACTACAAATAAATAGTAAGTTGGACCAAATTGAATAGGAGAACAGACTGGCATATTTGATGAGTCCAGGGTTGTAATAGGTCATCCAAAAGAAAATGTACATATAACTTACTTTTAAGTTGAATCTGCATTATATTTTCCTCCTTCACTTTCTTAAGTCAAGATAATCAACAAAAGAATAATTCAAGTCATGATTTGTAATGTTTGCCAATTAAAGGCTTATATGGAAAATTTAACAACCTTGCACAGCAGTCTTGTGCTCTGTTCCTGTGGCTGTCCTTTCCACCTTGGAAAAAAATTCTAGACCTTGTACTCCACTTGCAAAAACTTTCAAGATGATAGATTTAGAAAGGAACCTGAGAAGAAAATTAATACAATCCCCTTTTTATAGTTAAGGAAATTGAGACCTAAGTAGTTTAAATAATATTCCCAAAATAACACAATTAATAAATTGTGCTCCATTTATCCTGCCTTATTCATTATCATCTCCATGTTATGATTAATTTAGTGCCCAGCTCCTATCACCAGATGAGTCAGGAATATTTTTAGGGATCTGTAATAAATAATTGAAAAGGAGAAATGTTATTTTTTTCTAATTCAGCAAAATAATTCTTGGTAGAAAACTACTGTGCTATGAAAAATGATGAGCTCAATGATTTTAGAAAAACATGAATAGACATGTGAAATAATAAAGAGTAACATGAGCAGAACCAAAACTACATTATATATATATATATATATGTATATGTATATATAGTCATGACAATATTGTTTTAAGAACAACCTTTAAGAACAACATTTTGACAATTATAAATTTCCAAATTAACTACAAAGGACATATGAAGGAAGACACTATCTGCATCTAGAAAAAGAATTGATAAAAAGAAGTATGCATGCATAGAATACACACAAACACACACACACACATACACACATATTTGCATGCACAAGTAGCCATTTGGGGGAGAGAAAAATGAGGAAGAAGGAAAGTTACATTTTTATATACTTAAAAGGAATAATAAGCTATACATAATAGAATTGTAACTTCATGTACAATCTTTTTTTTCTATTCTACCATGTTATGAAAATACTTGCTTTACTTCTCAGGATCAGAATAAAATAAATAATTTTTTAAAGGGAGGAAACTGACCATATTCTCCTATCATCATTAATTTCTGCATTTAGTTATAGTTGCCCTAATTTAGTGATTTTGTGATATATGAATCACCAAATCCAAAGAAAAAAGTAGTTCCACAGAAAGAATATTCATGTATCATAGGAAGACAGTTTCTTGAAGATTATTCCTTAAAGAATTGTCAAGAGGACTGCAGTCTGACCCAGAGAGCTAGAGATAAAAAAAAGTGTTATGGTTCCTCCAGATCTCATTGTGGGTCTCCATGAATCATTTGGGAAATATAGAGGTTTACAATCTCAGATCAATGAGAGGAAGGAGTATAGTTCCCAGATTGTCACCAAAACTGAGATGACAGAATTCTAGAATGCTAGTACCAAAGAATACTGAGCTTTCCAATTTCAGACAGAAAAGTTCTCATCTATGATGCTCTTTCAGCTTTCTAGTTCCCAGAAATTCTAGGGCAATGATTAACCAGATTGAATAGCTAATAAAATATCTCTATTGGGGAGAAAACATCTCTGCTATCTATAAGAACTAAGTTGCACTAAAAATTACTTCACTTGAGTTGAAATGCACATGTAGTTCAAATTGGTTATTGTTTTTCATTTGCAAATTGGACCAAAATGACATTTTGGAATCAAGGTATGGTGTGTTGGACCGTGATAATCAGACTGACATGAGTTCGGAAGGCTCTACCACAGGCTGGGTACGAATAGTACAGATAGTTCAACTACCAAAAAAAAAGGTCTTAGTATGAAAGGAATTCTACTGAAGCTAAATGACCAATGAATAGAAACTGGAGTCAGGAAGGCCTTAGTTAAAATATAGCCTCAAATATTTATTAGCTATGTGACTTTAGGCATATCAGAAGAAGGACAAACAGTAAGGACACCATGTTGGCAGCTAGGTGGTACAGTGGATAGAACTCTAGACCTGAAATCAGGAAAACCTGGGTTCAAATCTGGTTTACTATGTGATCTTGGGCAAGTCACTTTAGAAATCTATTTGCCTTAATTTCCTCATCTGTAAAATGTAGATAATAGTAGCATCTACCTCTGAGTTGTTGTGAGGATCAAATGAAATAATAATATTTTTAAAGCCCTTATGATAGTGCCTAGTACATGGTAAGTACTAAATAATATTAGATATAATTACTAGAGGATGATGCTGGGCAAGGCACTTAACATTGGTTTGTCACAGTTTCCTCATCTGTAAAATGTGGATAATAACAGCATCTATCTCCAAAGATTGCTGTAAAAAATCAAGTGAGAAGAAAAATAATTGAGTGAGATAATAATTGTAAAGTACTTCACACAATAGCTATCTCATAGTAAGTTATGATGATTTTGATAATTATGCTTAATTTAGCTGAGCATAACTTCCCGTTATTTAATCTTGTAACCAGTCCATGGTTAGAAGCCTCAGAGAAGGAAGTGCAGTTCTTCAGTCTTTTGTACTCAAGCAGCCAGGAAGACACATCAACAATCTGAAGCAATCAAGTCTCAAAGAGAGTTTTAAGATCTCCTAAAGGGAAAAAAAAAATGAGTTTTAATATCAACTAAGGAAAAGAACTAGCCTAAGCCTAGGAAAAACTAGCCTAAGTCTAGGAAAAACTAACCCAGTCTTTGTGGAAAGGTCCTAATAAATACTGGGGCTCCTGTCATAGGCCTTAAGACTTTGCCTTAAGGAGTTAAAACTTCCCCTGATACATTACTAGTAAGCAATGTCAATTCATTTCTTTAGGAGAAAAATATATTCACTGTGGAAAGAATTACACAAACCAGATATTAAATAAACATTGTGGTACTTTTACAAACACATGAGAAAGTAGTAGAATGAAATTTTGTGTAGGAAATTTACTAGTTTCCACAAAATTTAATTCTTTCTGACCAAAGATGTGCTTTTTTTAATGTGCAAAAATGGAGTAATTATTGGCACTAATGTTTTGTGACTTTTCTCTCCAGTCAGCTGTATGACTATATATAAAACTAACATTTGTTATTGAATGGATGATTTTGATTCTTGTGAACAAGTTGGAAACAGAGGTTATTCTTTTGCTATTTTAAAAAATTGTTTTAACTGATTAAGACATTCTAAACATCTTCAATTTTTTTCTCTTCCAATTTTCAGTTTACAGATTATACTCAACTTTAAACAATGGAAAGTTATAACTATAATATTAAAAGCTTTTTTGGACTATACATAGTTCAAGTGGATCTGCCAAAAGGAAAATGCTTGGCAGTTTTACAATGAAGTCCAGTTGGTTTGTCTTATGTAAAATCCTAACAAATAAGCAAAAAAAGACACAAAGTTCTTGCAATGAATCTGGGATTCATTACTCAACAAAGTGCTCTTTCTGATTCAATTTTCTTAATATCTAAAGTTATCTGAACAACTATGGAAAAGGACACTGCATAGTTCAATGAAGCCATTAAATCATATGGCTGATGGCATAGGCAGGAGGGCAGGTTTGAGCAACAAGAAGGGAAGCATAATAAAAGGAGAATCAAGTATATTCACAGGATACATACATACAAAAATGTATATCCTTCATAATAGTTGTCCTTCATTATAGAAGATCAAAAAATGACATCAATATGTCTGAGAAAAATTACAGTGTCTGACTGTGGCTGATCAGCCCAGTAGGAGCTTGGAATGCTCTACCACAGGTCAAGAACAAATAGTCCTTGTGAACACCTGGGGTGCCCATTTTAAACTTACATATGTCACATTTCCTTTGAGCTGCTTCTGCCCTTCTCATAGAGTGCAGCACCATCATTGATGAGGCACACCATGCTGGATGATCCTGTGCTGTGCAATCGATTCCAAAGTTCTTAAGAGAGACTTTCAAGGTATCTCAGTATTGCTTCTTCTGTCCCTGCTGTGAATATCTGCCTTGTGTGATTTCTCCATAAAATAATCTTTTTTGACAAGCATGCTTCTGGCATTCTAATGCCACAACCAGCCCATCCTAGTAATACTCTCCGTACTAACATTGGAATGCTAGGCAGTTTAGCTCGTGAAAGGACTTCGGTGTCTGGTATTTTCTTCTGCTAGGTGATCTTCAGAATCTTCCTAAGACAATTTAAATGAAAGTGATTCAGTTTCCTGACATGACTCTGGTAGACTGCCCAGGTTTCCCAGGCATACAACAATTAGGTCAGCTCAATCGCTCTATAGACCTTCAGTTTGGTAGTCAGTCTAATATAGCTTCTCTCCCATGCTTTCCTTCAGTCTCCCAAATACTGAGCTAGCTCTGACAATGTGAGTGTCAACCTCATTATCAATGTATACCTCCCTCAAAAGGACATTGCCAAGGTAAGCCCACAGAACTTAAAAGTTCTCCATTTGCTGTAACTGATGGTTCCACATATGGATGGTGTGGTACTGGTTAGTGGAGCACCTGTGTTTTCTTGGTGTTAAATTGTTAGACCAAAATGAGCACAAGAAGCAGAGAATCAATCCATACCTTATTGCATCTCAGTTTCAGAGGTTGCATGGAGGGCACAATCATCTGCAAACAGAAAATCATGCACCAACACTACCTCCACTTTGATCTTGGCTTGTAACTTTCTCAAGTTAAAGACTTTGCCATCAGTGTGGTAGCTGACCTCGAGGCCATGTTGATCCTCAGTGAAGGTGTTTGATAACATGGTTGAAAACATCATGCTACATGGGAGCAAGGATACATCATTGTTTCACTCCAGTGGTGACTGAGAAATCTTGAGAGTATTGTCTACTATTTAGAATGTGGACAAGTACACTATCATGAAACTGATGTACAATACTTATGAACTTTTCTGGACAACCAAATTTTGACATAAATTTCATGTCATTTCATGACTGATAGAATCAAAGGTCTTGATCAAATCTACAAGTGTTGTGTAGACCTCTGTTCTGTTCCTGGCATTTTTCCTAGAGTTATTGGGCAGCAAACACCATATCAACTGTTCCCTCAGGGAGGTAATCATCTTCCAGGTGTATGATTAGCCTATTGAGGAGGACTCTGGTAAGAATCTTACTAGCAATGACTAAAAGAGAAATACTCCTGTGGTTGTCACAGGATAATATATTCCCTTTACCTTTAAAGAGATGGATAAAGGAGGATCCTTGAATTCTTGTGGAATAACCTCCTCATGCCATAATAACCTGAAAAATTACAGTCATTTTTTTGGACCTTGTAGATCTCAAATGGACTAGAGTAAGTATCAGGTGCTTTGCTATCTGAAAGGAGCCCAATGGCATTCAAAAGCTATTCTTCAATTGGAATTTCAACTAGGGACAGATTGACTTCAACTTAAAGCAAATGCTCAATGATTTCTGTATCAACTGATGATAGTCTATTAAGAACACTATGGAACTACTAGGTCTATAACCTGAAGAGACCATGAAAAAGGGTAAAAACATCACTAGTACAAAAATATTCATAGCAGCTCTGTTTGTGGTGGCAAAGAATTGGAAATTAAGTGAATGTCCTTCAACTGGGGAATGGCTGAACAAATTGTGGTATATGTACATTATGCATTGTAGAAGGACAGTCCCAGGGAGTGATATGCACATGTCCTTGGTGATCTTCTTCATCAAAGATATGCAGGGATTATTTCTCATTGTATGGATCCATTGGCTCACCAGTGAACCCTAACCTAGGATAATCTGTGGCTCCAGGGGTGGTTGTAAAAGGTTTCTTTGATAGAGAAGTATGCATATTTCTAAGAACAAATATTGTAAATTTACTCAGGAAATTGTAAATCTGGGTCTCCTTTAGCCAGTCATTCCTGAGATAAGTTTTTGCTATTAAAAAGTCTGAGTTTCCAAAAATAAAGTTGGTAGATTTCCACTTCTCAACCTTTTGTGTTTGGGTATGTTTTTCTACCCTACCTGACTCTGGGAAATTCATGTCTAGACCAGAGCTATTGTGGACAATAATGCAACACTATTATTCTATTAGAAACCAGGAGGGATGGAAATTCAGAGAAGCCTGGAAGGATTTTCATGAACTGATGCTGAGCGAGATGAGTAGAACCAGAAAAACACTGTACATTGATGATCAATCTTAATGGACTTGATCATTTAATCAGTGCAACAATCAGGGACAATTTTAGGGTGTCCTCGATGGAGAATACCATCTGTATCCAAAGAAAGAATTATGGAATTTAAACAAAGACCAAAGACTATTACCTATTATTTTTTTAAAAATTATCTTATGTAATTTTGCTATCTCTTATATTTTATTTTTTCCTTTAGGATATGATTTTTCTCTCTACACATTCAATTTTGATCAATGTATAGCATGGAAACAATGTAAAGACTATTAGACTACCTTCTGTAGGAGGTGGGGGGAGGGAAGTGAGATTAGGGGGAAAATTTATAAAATTCAATAAAAATTTAAAAATATATGCTGTCAAAGAATACTATGGAAGTTTTCAATCCATCTCTCTAGGATCATGTCCCTATCATTAATCAATATGGATCCATCAGCATTGAGTAGTGAGATGTACCATAGGTCTTTGACCCATAAATAGCCTTCAGGGCATCATAAAAGCATTTTGGTTTGTTGCTGTCCTCATAAAAACAGACAGTAACATCTGCCTTCTTACTGAGCCAAGAGTCCTGCATCTCTCTAAGCTTCACTTGCATTTTACTTTTCATGGAATTAAATACTGTCTTCTTAGAAATGAATTACTTGCCTGTTGGTAAATCCTGTGGAGTTCTTCTTTATCATTTAGCAGTTTCTGTATTTCCCATCATTTTCATCAAACCAGTCTTGAGGTTTGCAAGTGTTTTGGCTCAGAGGAGCAAATGCAATGCTCTGAAAGCTGCCCACTCTTTTTCTGCTCCACTGTTGCCAACTATGTGTTGGCTCAGTTTTCCCTCTAAGGTAGAAACAAACTATTCCTATTCAGAGAGACACTCTAATCTCTTGACATTAATTCTTCTAGTAGTCATTTTGCCTTGGGGCTGCTGCTTTGGTTGAATGTGAATATTTAACTTAGAGAGAATGAGTCTGTACCACACAACTGCCTTTTTCACTCTTACATCCTGTCTCTATCTTCTCTTTACAATTACATAGTCGAATAAGTGCTAATGTTTGCTCTGAGGATGCATCTAAGAAGTTTTATTGCATTTAGGTAAACACAAGATAATGTTTGTGACGAGGTCATGAAATGTGCAAATCTTCAATAGTAGGTGATCATTACAGTTGCTGTTACCAACTCCATTCCTCCCCATGTCTGCTAATCTGAGCCTACTTTAGCATTAAAGTCACCTGGAATTATGAACTCATCCTCTTTTGGTACATTAATGATAAGGGTCTCTAGGTCTTCATAAAATTATTCTTTAATTTCATCAGTGTTCATCATGGTGGAAGCAAAAGCATTGATGATGGTAGTATGGAGTTTTCCTGAAAGTGGCAATCTCATTGTCATGAGCTTAGCTATTACTCTTTTTTGCAAAACCTACCCCAACTTCATGGTACTCCCCTTCATTGCAGCCACTCCAGAAAAAATGTGTATCCAGCTCCAACTTCAGTAAATTGGCCCTCGTTTGCCAGCCTTATTTCATTCAAGGCTACTATTTGGATATGATACCTACTGAGTTGTCTCACAACAAGAGCTGTTCGTCTTTCAGGTCTATTGGATCTTGTGTTGTCTATGAGAGTGTACACATTTCATGGTAAGTAGAATCTTCTCTGAAGAAGCTTTTGTAGATTTTTTGTGTCTCGACTACACTATAGGATCCTTGCCTGCCACAGTAATCAAGTCAGGGTTAGATAAGCAGACCATTTTTAGAGCACTTTTTCTAGCCTCTTCCTCACACCAAGAAATGAGCAGTTCGATGCTTAAAAGGGCTGCTCAGTCACTTAGGGGGCTGCCAAATCTCATTGCTTCTTTCAGTGAGGAAACAAATCCATGACCTGGGCAGTGTGTCTGCAGGGTTGTGATTACAGTTTCCAGTGTATCCACACCTGTTGCTTCATCACTTGCCTCCCACAGAACTCTGAGATAGGAAAGGTAACGTGGTATGGATAATTTCTTTTGATGTGTGCCTTAATCAGATTTTAAGTGCAGTAGGGTTGCATAAAATCAACTGCCGCACTCTCTCTTCCAAAGTCCTCATGATTCAGAGTGGCAAAACAGAGTAAAGATAACTGGTGATGGCTTTAGATATAGTGAATGACCTTGGTGTCTTCAATGTCTAATCAAATTCTAGGCACTCTACAGCACCTGCTTCAGTTGACTTCATGGTTGTTGGGAAAGTGTTCTCATCCCCCCATTCCACCAGTGGAAGATTTCACATGTTTGGGGTAGATACCCCACACTGATAAGTTTGAGACTACCTCAGAATCACTTAACCTGGTTGAACCCACTTGCTAAAACAGTTTACCAGGATGCTACAGTTTCTTGGAACTGCAAACATGAGTATATTTGCTGGCAGAGGAGTTCATAGTATTTTGTCTGCCCACAAAGAAATGTCTTGGGCCACCTAAAGAAAGACACTCAGATTTTCTTCTTTTCATCACTCTGGACATCCTTCAGCATTTGGACTTCTTGGTCTTCAGGAAAGACATCTATCATCTTTACTCTCAGAATTGCACTTAGGAAAAGAATCCAGAGAAAGTGAGAGCTCTAGCTAGCTGACACCCCTCAGCACTATTCTATCATGTTTGCACATCAGCTTTGTAAACTTCCAGAATTCATTATCATTTCCTCCTCTGGTTAAGTAGACTATAGTCTATATAGTCTATATAGACCATATACACTCCCATCATGACATCACTTCTGCTTTTAATTTTCATTAATCATTGTGGTTATTTGGTGAATAGAGTAATGAATTTGGAGTCTGAGTTTAAAAATCTAAACTCTATTTTTTTTGGTCATCATGAACTCAGGCAAGTCACAACTTAATTGGCCCTCAACTTCCTTTTCTATACAATGAAGGGGTATACAAGATCTCCAAGATACCTTTCAGTTATAAATCTTATAATCCTTTCCCAACTCCACAAAATTATGGATTTTTTAATAGGGGTATGTCTTCTTTTATACCTTCCCAAACAATTTCCGCTTTTCCCCAGCTTATTTATTTTGAATAAGATGTATGCCAATGATGTGCTGAAGCCAGGTCCAGTTGACTTAGTAGAGACCAAAGTTAAATTTTCAATATGAGCATTTATAACTCAGAAATTGGCATACATTATAAATCAAGCCTTGATTTATTGCTTTGTTGATTTCTATATTTAAGAAAGGAATGGAATATATGTTCATGTAGATTAGATTGAACACTATGCCATGCATATGTTATCTATCCTAAGAGGATAAGTTCCTAGCTTTTGGGAAAGTTGTTAAACATTTTACCAACAGACCACTGAATGCATCCTTCCCTTGCCATATTATATCTCAGCATGTTTCAGTGATACTTATGAAGCAGAATTTACCACTTTGCATTAAACTCTTTAGCTCACATTATTACTCATATTCACTTCTTCTGTAAATAGGCATATGAGTCCATATTATCATTATCAACTCTATGGAAGTTGTCTCCTGTGTATAAAAAGGCCCCTTTATTGCTATTTGTCTTCCCATATATTGTCTTCCCATATATATATGTATATATATATATATATACATATATATATATCCCATAATTATGCCCATTTTAGAGATGAGGAAACTGAAACTGAGAGAGGGTAAATGTCTTGAGAAGGGTGTTGGTAAGTGTCCAAGGAAGATTTCAAGTTTGGGCCTTTCTGAATCCAAGTCCAACACTCTCCAAGTCACTTAGCTGCACAGAGTTGTGCATTATGGAGTGGGTCATTAGGTCTAGACATAGCTAGGATGCTAACTGGCTGCAAATAGAAAGGAAAGTGAAGAGTTGATAGAGCTGAATAGCCAGGCTCAATACAAGAATGAGCAGACCAGGTGAGTAATCAGGAAATTTAGTTCTAGATTGGTTGGCTCAGAAAATACATAGGTTCAAAGCTCTGATTAAGGGTCACTACTTCCTCTTCTAAAATTAAACTAAAACAATAAACCAAATTTGATAGATGACAAATAAGGCCTACCTAAAAAAGCTTCACTAATCTAGTGAAATAGCAGGCTGATTATGCTTCCTCCACTAAAGATTGATGTAGTGGGTGGAGAAATTGCTTGAGATGGGTCACTTTTCCCCAGAAGCTTCCTATTTGGTGAATAGAGTAATGAATTTGGAGTCTGAGTTTAAAAATCTAAACTCTATTTTTTTTGGTCATCATGAACTCAGGCAAGTCACAACTTAATTGGCCCTCAACTTCCTTTTCTATACAATGAAGGGGTATACAAGATCTCCAATAATTTGTTCTCTTTAATTCTGCTCTGATTTCTCAGTTTACACATTACACAACAAAAAGAATTATGGGTCTGGAATCAGAGGACCAAGGTTTGGATTTCGGCCCTTCCCCCACCTACTTGTGTGATTTTGGGCAAGTGACTTGACTTCTCTGAACCTCAATTCTTTATATATTTAATGAGAGTGTTGAACCTAGAGAGTTTAAAGTCTCTTTCAGCTCTAAATCATCTGATCTTTTTCCTACCTCCTGTATTTCATCCCTTGTGAATCCTGGAACAACATCGGCTTATTCTCTTAGATTATAACTTCTACCTGGCCCTTCCCCCTGCCCCAGGAGGTTCCTTTCACCTTGGGACCTATTAATTGCCCCATAACCAAAAGCAGAAATCACTCCCTAGGGGATAGGACTCCACCTTTTTTGTCTCATATCCCAAACAAAAACAACCTGCTCTTAGATGATAGTTTTACTGCTTTTCACCCACCAAAACTAACAGCAGGAACCCCCAGAAACTGCATTGCTTATTACCTGTCAGTCCAGTCCCACTCTTGTGCCCAACAATGGCAAGATCTGCAATTGGAAGGAAATTATAAAAAATCTTTCAGGAAGCTGACTAGTGTCTTGAGTAGCATATGGCATCAAATGTGTTATTTACCAACAGTATAGACCTTTCAACAGGACTCCAATTCAATTTAATGAAAATTTATTAATTAATTACTATAGTAAAGGCATAGAGAAAACATGGGAGTGGATAAAAGTGCTGAGCATGGATCAAAGAAAACTGAGGTTCAAGTCTCACCAAAGATATTTACTAGTTCTGGTAAACTTTCCATATCAGAGAATCCCAAACCTCCTCCATCCATCTTACTGCACTTTCTATGGGCCTGTCTCTAGCTATGAAAAGAGAAATCAAATCAATATCGCCATCCCTGGATAGGACCAATCTATTAATTACCTAGGGTATTCAATAAATGTTTTTTTAATTCATCCATTCAACAATAGGCAAGTTATTTAACCTCTCTATGGCTTCAGGAAACTTCTGAAGCTTTATCTATACTGAATTGTGATCTGCACTGGGTTGGTATCCAAATTAGAGAAGGCAATTTCCACATAGAAATTTTCCCCACACTGTTGAAATCACAAAAACTTCACTAATTCAAGCAGTTAGAGAAATCCCAAACTAGTACAGTGAAGTACAAAATATTTATTTTTTTCATATTTGAATCCCCAGCTCTTAGCACAGTGCCTGGCTATAGAATAAGCATTTAATAAATATTTGTTGACTATTATTCTATAACAAGGGCAGCTAGGTGGCACATCTTTGACCTGCTGCCATATTGGTGTGTTCCAAGGCAGCCACAGGAAGGACTCAAGATTCAATAAATATAATAGGTTTTAGGGGTGAATTAATTAAATATTTGACAAAATATAACCCATGAATGATGTTATAAATATTCAACCTTCCCTTGACAGAAAAAAAGTTTCCTTACCCCTGGTAGAGCACGGGATTTAGAATCAGAAAGACCCATCTTCATGAGTTCAAATTCATTCTCAGATGCTGACTAGCTGTGTGACCCTGGGCAAGTCATTTAACCAGTTCCTCATCTGTAAAATAAGCTGGAAAAGGAAGTGGAAAACTAATCTAATAACTTTGCAAGAAAATCCCAAATGGACCCTCATGTCATTCAGTCAAACACAACTGAAACAACTCAACATCAAAACAACAAAAATTGTATAACAATTAGTATAAGAATCTGTGAACAGCCCATGCTCTCAAAAAGCTAATGATACTAGGAGGAGTAGAACATGAACACAAGCAGACATGTAAATTTATGATAATGTTCAGAAAGAGAAAGAAGCTCTAAAAATAGGAAGACCTAAAAAGGGGCGACCCCAGAGTGGTAGTAATTGAGCTAAACTTTGAAGGACTAGAAGCAAAGCTAAAAAGGGATGTAATTCCAGACATAAATGACAGTTTTTGTAAAATCATAGAGATCAATGTAAGAAATGGAGTTTCCAGTCCTGGGCACAGTTAATAGTGTCATTTTAGGTCTTGAAAAATAATTAATTAGGTTAAAGTCAAGTTGTAGATCTTTTAAATGTCAGATGGAGAAGTTTGATTTTTTTACCTGAAGAATATAGGTAACCGTATTTATACAATGCATTGGAGTTGTTTTGGAGGTCCACAGGATATAATTGAAAAGGGAATTTGATGGAAAAAATTCTCTTGCCAATATGATTTCTGTTTGTTTCACTCCTTTGTTCATATATCTCCAGCGTTTAGGATAATGACTAGCTGGTATTTAATAAATACTGGTTAATTGATTAATTTATGCTAATTGCTTTCTATAAATGAGAGACTTTATGATAAACTAATCTCCATACCCAAGGAGGAAAGTAAGAAGCCACAGGTACAGAATTTATATATACTAGTGATGTTTATTGAAGATACACTTTGCAGCCAGTAGAGGTCTCTAGAGGACTGGAGATGAGCTAACATTTCTCAGATTTGTCTCTAATTGGTTCTCCATCAAATTATCTTTGTAGAGTAAGGCCCTATAGTCCCGGGCTAGTCAGAAAGCAGAGGGTATTAAAGAGTTCCAAATGGTCAGTGGAGGCCTGCAATACCCCAGATGATGGAGTACTACCAAAGAGAGATCACCAAGTATCCCAGAAAGGGTCTCATCTCCAAGGCTTGGCAGTGATGACTTGATTTTCTAGTTCCCAGGGATTCTAGAGCAGTGACTAGCTAGATGGAATGTCAAACTACTCCAAGATAGAAGAGAATTGTCTTTATTTGATAAAGTTAACAATTTTTTCAAGATTCTACAAGTAAGGGGCAACTAGGTGGCGTAGTGGATAAAGCACAGGCCCTGGAGTCAGGAGTACCTGGGTTCAAATCTGGTCTCAGACACTTAATAATTACCTAGCTGTGTGGCCTTGGGCAAGCCACTTAACTCTGTTTGCTTTGCAAAAACCTGAAAAAAAGATTCTACAAGTAAAAACTGGTTTAAATAGTTCAAGACCAGGAAAGGGAAAATTGGTGAAACTTCAGAATTAATATTAAGGAGAAAAGTCCTCATCTTATCAATATTGATGCATTTAGATGAATAGTCCCTAGAAAGCTATATCTGTTTATTAACATTCATAAAGGAAAGATAACACCTCCAACTATGAAAATCCAAAATAACAAATTATCCTCAAGGTTTGATTGGCATCAATACTGAACCACTGAGTTCTTCTGAGCAGGAGAATCATATCCTCACTTTCAGTATATAAATCTGGCAGTTGTGTGAAGGATACCTTGGAGAAGTGAAAAATTCAAAGCAAAAAAATCAACTAGGGAAATGATGAAGGACTGAATTAGGATAATGGTCCTGCAAATGAAGAGAGGGCCATGGTTGTAGAGGTTAGTACCCAAGAAATGAGTGATCCTGCAAAGGAACTCAAAGAGTAGTCACACAGGTAGGAGGGAAACAGGAAAAGAAAAAGAGTAGAGAGCATTCAGGAAAAGAAAATGGTTAAGTGTTATCAAAAGCTGCAGAGAAATCAGGTAGAAATGAGGTCTGAAAAAAATAATACCACTGGATTTGAAAGATCGTTATAGATTTAGAGCTGAGAGGGATTTCAGAATCCATCTAGTTCAATTCCTTTACTTCACAGAAGAATCTGAGGTCCAGAAATGTAAAGTGATTTGCCCAAGGAGCAGAGACTGGAAAGGTATTTAGGCACTGGTGCTTTGGTGAATAAACAGAGCACTTGGAGATCCTGATGGAGTACTTGTCTCTATTGTAATCCATGTCTACTGCCCCACTAACACTCACCTAGGGAAGATTGAAGGAGTCCAGAACTGGAACTCAACATAAGAATCCAGGAAAAGGGACTCTACACCAGACCATGGTAATAAAGTGAAAATCTCAATGAAAGGGAATCACATGAACTTTTTTCCCCCAGGCATATAAAAGTTATGTTACATTATATTGAAGTCTATTAAGAATACAATTGTGTTATGCCTAAAAAAATACCCTAATTTAAAAATACTTTATTGCTAAAAAAATTATCAATATTCATCTGAGCCTTCAGCGAGTCATAATCTTTTTTTATTAGGGAGGATCTTTCTTCAATGTTGATGGGTACTGACTTAATGGGGGGGGTTGCTGAAGGTTGTGGCAATTTCTTAAAATAAGACAATGTTGAAATTTTCCAGATCAATCGATAGTTCCTTTATGAAACATTTCTCTATACTATAGCATGCAATCCTATTTAATAGTATTCTACCCACAATAGAATTTCAAAAATGAAGTCAATACTGCTTTATCAACAAAGTTTATATAGTATTCTTCCAGGAATGGGCAGGCCCAAAGAGAGGGAGAGGGATAGGAAATGGCCAGTCAGTGGAGCACACAGAATAAACACAGTATTTATCAATTAAATTCACCTTCTTACATGGGTACAGTTAGTGGTGCCCCAAAACAATTGCAATAGAAAAAATCAAAAATCATTGATCACAGATCATTTAACAGATGAAATTATGAAAAATTTGCAATATTGTAAGAATTACCAAGATGTAACACAGATATGAGCACATGCTGTTGGAAAAAATAGACTTGCTTGATGCAGGGTTGCCTCAAAACTTCAATTTAAAAAAAAAAAAGGATTGCCATATCTGTAAAGAGCAATAAAACAAGGTATACCTTTATTATAAGTAAGCCTGTGCTTCTCTGTCTTCAGCCAGGTCAATAGACTATCAGCATTTTAAGTTGTAAGTAACCCAAGAAATTGAAGGGAACAAAAAAAAAAACCTTTCCCAGTTTCTCACCAAAATCTATTACTGCACTTTAAATCTCTTAAACTCAAATAGAACTTCCTCCTGATACAATTATTCTCTTTGATTGTCCTTGATTTCTTGGGTGACACAAGGAATAGGCTTGAATACAACAAAGATTCACTCTTGACCTACTAGAAGCAACTTTCTAACATGATCATTACATATTAAGTCCTTAGTACATATATATTTATAAATATATATATATATATATATATACATAGAAATGTATATATGTATACACACATAAATATATATTTTTTTTCACCTCTTAGCCTTTTATAAATTATTTTCATGTTTTTGATCTTTCCAATAATAATAATAAGGGAGACAAAAAGGTTTTGTGTTGATCAGAATACAGGATCAAAGCCAGGAGTTAGTTATTTGTCCTTGTCAGTTATATATAATTACACAGCAATGTGGATAAAGAGGATGGTGGATAATGACTTTAAATTATTCTCTTAGCTTTTGTCTCTAATCAGCTTCAGTTACTGGTCAACTGGGGAGGAGCTTTGAAGCAAGATGAACTAATATCCCCAGCCTACATATAGCTTCAGTGAGGTCTTTATTACTGTTGTTGCTGTTTTTTGTCAAAGGCCCAAAGAGCTGAACCCTGTTCTCTAACTGGAAGTTACAGAGAATTTTCCAATCCTGCCAAAAAATTTCCTGAGACCACAGACTTTGAAATGGCACCAGACAGAGCCAATTAAAAGAATAGTCTTAATCCTATCCTGAGGCATTTTCAATGGTTTTTATTGGCTACCCTTAGCTAGGCTTGGTAAACTATGGACTAAAAGAACTGTTAGTCTGCTCTTTTCTAGGAGTGTTTCTAGTCCCTACACTCTTAATAACTAGAAACAGAGGAAGGAGTTGTTCCCATCCACCTTTTTACTATGTATATTTGCCAGTGACAACAACCTGTCAAAACAACAATCACCCTAATTTTTATAATGAAGTGAAAATCTTACTATTTCCTTAAAGTGATAATAATTACAAGAAATCTTAAGTTTTCAAACTTCAAAATCATTATCTCATTATTTTCTAGCCTCTCCTCTCTAGTAAAATAGAAACCATTCTTTCCAATCTTTCTACCAAAAATTTATTTTCCCGTTCTCTCAAACATAATTATAGATATTAACACTTAAAAGTTTACAAAGTGCTTTATATACTTTATCCCCTTATAAGAACCCTTTGAGAATGATATTGTAAGTGTGAGTATACTTTTTATACAGATGAGGAAGCCAAGACTCAGAAAATCAATATTTGAACCAGATCATTACAAATTTCAAGAACTCTCTCCACTATAAAAGATTTTTTTCACTTTGCAGAGACACATTTCATTCTTTTTCAGTTCTAGTTCCACCCACTTTGATCTTATAATTTAAATCTACTTATCCCTTGCCCCATGGTCTATCTACAGTGTATACCATTTCTCCCATTAAAATATAAACTCAATGTAGTAGTTCAGTCATGTCTGACTCTTTGTGATCCCATTTGGGTTTTTCTTGGCAAAGATACTGGAGTAGTTTTCCATTTCCTTCTCTAGCTCATTTTACAGATAAGGAAACTGAAGCAAACATAGTTAAATGACCTGTTCAGGGTCACATAGCTAGTGCCTGAGGTCAAATTTGAACTCATGTTTTCCTGATTGCAGGAAAGTACTCTACTGTACCATCTAGCTGCAGCTTCCTCATCTGTAAAATGAGATAGAAAAGTTAAGTGGCAAATCATTCCAGTATCTTTGCCAAGAAAACCCCAAATGGAGTCACAGTCATAACTTATGAACAACAACAAAAAGAAAACCAAACAAAAAAAATAAGTCATTTTTACATTTAAGTTCGATGGGCAGGGATAAATTTTGTTTTTTCTTTGCATCCCAAGCTCTTCCCACAGTGTCTGATATCTAATAAATTATTAATAAATGCTTACTGATTCAATGTTGCTTGTTTGACTGATTGATTAAGATATAAGTTTCAGGACTTTGCCATTAGAAGACAAGCTTCTAGAAGACAGGGATTTGGATACTTAACAAATTTTAAACCTTTTATTATTCTTTAATAAGCTCATTCATAATCTAACAGTATCACAGTTTTAAAAATTTAATCTTTTAATGATACAATTATAATCTTAAAATAATGCAATTGTACTACTCTCTGGGTAAAATTTTTCAAATTGATAGCATATTCTATATGATGATTTCTTAAAAGTTATGAGAAAAATTAGAAGCCTACCAATAGCAAAAATAATATTATGGAATTTAAAAACATAATACAAAAATTTTTTGCCAATCAAATGACATTAATTAATTTGAATTTTTCAAGTCCTCTTATTAGAAAATCACCTCATTTACCTATCAATTTGGCATTCTATGCTAATAACATGCAAAAACCAATATGAAGTTTACTATAATAATAATAATAATAATACCTAACATTTACATAGTGCTTACTATTTGCCAGGCACTATGCATAAAACTTTACAATTTTAATATAATTTGATCTTCACAGCTATCCTGGGAGGAAAGTGCTTTTAATATCCCCATTTTACAGATGAGGAAACTGAGGCAAACAGAGGCAAAGTGTCTTACCCACAAACATCTGATTAAGTGGTTCCTTTCTGGCAGATCATTAGGTTTAAATTGCATCCCTTAATTTCATGCCTTGGATCATAGTGCCAAGTTCACTGGGCTAACAGGGAAATTACAAACCAGTCTCAGATCAGGTATCATGGAAGAGTTGAAGTGAGATACACAAAGAAGGAAATGAGAAAAAGAGAGAAAGAACAGAGACAAAGACAGAAACAGAGAGAGAGAGACAGAGAAAGGACCATGACATCCAGGCAAGTTTTAACCTCACCTAAGTCCTTTTCTGGGCTAAGACCAAACATACCCCCCTCTTAACTTTCTGGACATTTGGATTCTTCAGTCCTAATCTAAAACTTTTACTGTGAAGACTCACCAGTCTTTCTTGCCATTCTTGCTTTGTGAATTCTGCCTATATTCAATACAAAGAACATGGAAACTTACTTAGCTTCCATAGTCTTTGGAAACCTTCAGATTTACTGAGGTCAGTCACCAGGGATACCATTTTTTGAATCTAAAATTGTCAATGAGAACAAACTCTCAAACATAAAAAGCATTTTGGTAATAATTTCATTAAATTAATTCAGTAGAAGAGAGAGCCAGAAAAGAGTATGTCCACGTTCCTAAATTTCTGTGAAATTTACATTATAGGGGTCAAATATAAGATTGCCAATACATGAACTACTACATAGACTCTGTGGGATGATGACCACAGGAATCAAGAGTTCAGAGTCTGAGGCAGAGAACAGAAAAGTGTCTTTATTTTTCTCATCAGAAAAAAGACCTAGCCACCATTGCCAAGCAGCATCTGCCAGGGACTGTCAAAAATTGAAGCTTGTAGGCATCTTTTATCCTAATCCTAATCCTACCTCTAAATTCTATTTTATCCCACCATTGACTGGTAAGACAAGCTCACGATATTTTTACTAATGCTACCCAACTGGCACAAAACAAATTCAATCCTCATTATCCTAATTATCATAAATAATCTCTATCTTTTTAGAAAGTTATAGCTTTCAATCCCTTATTACCATAAATATTCATATCTAATCTTTACCCAATGAAAGTGATGTTTTAACAAAACCTCATTACGTATTTCTTTTGTCTAAATTTGGAGTCATCCAATCAGAAAGGAAGTTGGTCTAATTCTCCTTGTAATTCCATAATTTCTGAGAAATCATAGGTTACCAAGGAACCAAAACTGACCTTGCTTTGCAAAGTGAGAAACAGTCATCTTTCACATAGTTTGTTGAATATGTATATGTGTATATATGTGCACATGTGTGTATAAGCAGGTTAATATAAACATTCAATAAAATTGGAGCAGAGCCAAAATACAAGCTTTTGGGAGTGGACCTAAAACTTGGATGAACCCAAAACAAGCACTTTGGTTTTCCTGGAAGATCTTTGAACTTAGCATGACCTATGATTTTCAGGTTAGACCACTTACTAGTCACTTCAAGGTATATTCAAACAATATTCTACCCACCTCACATACCTTTTAATAAATTTGTCCCATATTTAAATACTTTTGTTACTCAGAATGCTTTCAGTTTACTACAGGAAAAGTTTAAATAGTTCTCATCATTTCCTGGGGTGAAAGTCATAGAATTAAAGATTCAAGATTCAACCTGGTCTGTGTGAACTGAAGTTACTCCTCTGAGATACAGGTTACATGGCTGATAGACTAAAGTACTGGAGGAAATTAAGGATCAAGAGATCATAATGAGGCCAAATATGTTCAAGAAAAGTGAATGGAAAAGTTGGAAAATTATAATATTGCAGTGGGAGGATTAATTATAGAGTTCTGGAGGAAGGTTTGTTTTAATAGATAGTGACACCTAAGGCGAGAATGGTAATATAAAGATGAAAGTCAAGTGAGTTGAGGAAGATGGCCAAAGAGGTCAGGGTAAAGATGGAAGTCATGAAAGATAATGGCAGAAATTCAGAGGGAGGAGGAAACTATATGTCAGCTAACAGGGTCATGAAGGAAAGTATAAGAGTGTTGGTTTTTTAGAGCCAAACTTAGTATCTAAGTAGTTTAGAAAATTATGATTTTCTTTCTTGGTTCCATAAGTCTACAGGGCTTGTTTGCTAGTTACAAGGATAAAATTTGCCCGGAAGATCTGAACAAAGGAAAATATTTCCCTACATTAGTAGTAAACTTTTTAAGATGCTGATCATATTATGAAACTGATGAATTCAAATAAGGCCTGTTCTCTGAATATAACTAATTAATTAATAGTACAACAATTTGAAATTTGGGATAAAACTTAAATGTAGTAGCATTCTATTTGACATGTAAAAATTGCAGTCTAATTTTATTTCTGTGTTTTTCATTTGCCTCATTTAATAACAATAGCCTTAAGTCTGGAAGTTACAATTATTTTTCTAATTTCTTTAAAAACAAAAACACTTCAAATTCCCTACCTCTCCTTATGGATGTGGGTAAGAAGCTGGTTTCCATGTTACTTATGTGTTGATCATAGTCTAACAACATATAAAAGAATAACTAGATTCACTGGCAAAAGAAAATCTATTGAAAAAAACATGTCGTGGTAATTGGAGAATTGTTGGAACTGTTGTATATGGGAGTATTGTGAATTATCTTCACCTGGTGTCCTTGAACACTGAGTCTTAGCTTACTAAATATCACGGGAGTGAGAGTGGATTAGAGACTGGAAAGGTATTTAGGTACTGGTTTTTTGGTAAACAAATGGAACACTTAGAGCACTTGGAGATCCTGATGGAGTACTTGTCTACTTTGCCATTCTTATCTCCCGCCCCTCCCCACCTGGAGAGATTAAGGGAGTCTAGAAGTGGGACTCAACATAAGAGTCTGGTAATGGGACTCAACATATTGGCATTCAAACTGGGACAATAAAGGCAGAGTTATCTGAGTAAAGTCTGGTATAAGGACATAGCAGAGACAGGCAAGAAAACCAGGCGACATCCCAGAGAGGAGGACTCTGGAGAAAGTAATAGGTTGATTTGTTACTTAGGGGGATGATTTTAACCAAGAGGAACCAGTGAAAGTGAGAAAATAATTAAGTATTTAACACTGAGGAGTCAGCAGGAAGTAGAGTCTCTAAGGCAGTTCCCCAGGGGATGAAGCTTCTTGTTCAGCTGGAGGTACTATCTTCATGACCCATATGCAGAGGGCCTGCTTGCTGCTCCTTTTGGCCGTGGCTGCCGGCCTGACTGCACTATGCATGTTAAGTGCCATCCAAACCCCTAAATCTATGGTCAACTTCAGAGACATTTCATTGTTGCTGCAGACCCTGACGCAGACTTTGACACAGACCCCGACAAAGAAGCCATAACAAGTTTCACTTGCCAGCCTATAGCCAGCTGCAACTCAGGCCATTGCCCGGGCAGCAGAGGGCTGTGAATGGAATATTAGCTGTGCTTCCTGTGTGAAGAGCAAAGGTGCCACATGCTATTGGACAGTTTGTAATGGTGTTGACTACTGTTTACAAAATGCAACAACTCCAGATTGTATTGTCAACATCTTAAGTAATTTCAAATGCTCTCTCTCATTCTCTGCAGGGGGGGGGGGGGGGGGGTGGAGGGAGAAGGGAAGTCTTTCTTTTTGAAACTTCAAAACTCAAACCCATGTTTCCAAAAACTTACTTTAGAAATCAAGGGACCCCCATGCCTTCTTCCTGGGTTGGAGGGGGGGTGTTGGACAATGACTGTTTTTCAATAGGTTATTGATTGGGAAGCTTCATGATTCAATTAGTTAAGGGAAAAAAGGGGAAGAAGATTTTTTTTACTGGGACTGGGAAATTTGGATTTTGTCTTTCAAATGAAGTCTGTGCCTATGACTTATATTTCTGTTGACCAGTCTTGATTGGTTATGTGTGCATGTGTGTATTTGAACATCTATAGGGCATTTTACATCTCTCTACTGGCCTGGAGAGGTGGGGAAATGTTTCTATATTCTGAGATCTGGTACTAGCCAGGGTATCAGTCTCAGCTTGGTAAATGCGATACAAGAGAGTTGTTTCTGTGTTTGTGTTAGTGTCTAAACTCCTGTGTGTGTGTGTGTAATTCAGATCTGAAATAGTTAAATGCTACCTGAGTTAAGAGTTACTCCTTTTAGTTTGGGTTTTGAATTTAATTGCTTTGAAAGGTTTTTTGTTGGTAAAAGAAAATCTTTGTAATCTTTGTAAGTTGGGGATAAAATGTATTTCAAGGAATTTGGGAATATTGGTTTTTACTATTGTTTAATTGACATTTGTTTATACTATTTTTGAACTTTTGTTTACAATTTATGTGGCCTTCATTATGTAATAATTTTGTTTCAAAAACAAGAAGGGGCATAAGTTGGGAACCATTGTGTATGGGAGTATTGTGAATTATCTTCACCTGGTGTCCTTGAACATCTTACTAAGTGCAGTGGGAGTAGATTAGAGACTGGAAAGGTATTTAGGCACTGGTGTTTTGGTGAATAAATGGAGCACTTGGAGATCTTGATGGAGTACTTGTCTCCTTTGTGATCCTTGTCTCCCACCTCTCCAATGCTCCCTGGGGAGACTGAGGGAGACCCAAAGTGGGACTCAACATAAGAATCCAAAAAAGGGACTCTACAGAGAATGAGTCAGTGTCTGGTGTCTAATTGTGTATGACACACAAAATTAATTAACAGACATATGTAGTTGTCATAAATGTGTTTTTTAAATTAAGAATTATTCATTTTAATTCCATTATTTTTGCAATATCATCAATTTGTTTAGCAGCTCTAATATGAATTATTAGTTGATAGTATTTCTCCTAAAATATACATCTAACTAATCCTCTTCAGAATATTCCCTTAGATTGTGTTAAGTATGCTTGCTTGAGCTGGATCTAGTATGTGGTTAAATTTCTGTTCTTAATCAAAGCAAGTACTAAAAAATGATATATCATATAAGCCAAAGAATATTATTCTGTGACAATTAGCTGATGGTTACTTTGGGTGAGTATCACATTAATTAATTTGCTTGAAAAAAAGAGTCAAGGCATTCTGAAATCTCATTATTAGGGTCATATTGCCCAAGAGAACAATTAGATATGTGACATAGCCTTACTTTTTAAATTGGATAGAAAAGAAGTAGTAGTGGCATGTTAATCCTGAAGATTCTACTGAGCAGTTTTTTCCCAGGCTGTTTTGTACAGACAAATTCAAACTGATTCTTTGATTTTTTCATAGATCAGAGACAACATCTGAAATTTTGATTCATTTGTGAGCACAATGCTATATAACTTATAACCAAATAATATAAACAAAGAATATTGGTATTAGAAAGATAGCCTTCTATGACAAGGAGCATCTTGGGATCATTCATTTTTCATCTGACTTGCCTGTCTGAGAGATGTACATTGATGTATTTATTCAGTGAACTCTTTCCCTGATAACATTTTGTTTAGTCATTTCAATCCTATCTGACTCCTTTTGGGGTTTTCTTAGCAAAGAATTTCTCATTTTCGTTTTACATATGAGGAAACTGAGGCAAATAGTTAAGTGACTTGCCCAGGGCCACAAAGCTAGTAAGTATCTGAGACCAGATTTGGACTCAGGTTTTCCTGATTCCAGACCCAGATCTTTAAGCTATGTAACTGCTCCAATAACATAACTGTGTAGAATGTAGCCTTTATCTGTTCCTTATATGGATTACTAGGGTGATTTCCTTTGGATGAAATCAATAACAAAACTTAATATGCTTCTGGCAGACTTGTCTTTAAGCATCAAATAAGCCTTCATCATGTCTGGAATGGCTTTACTTGCGCATCCCTGGATATGTAATAGCCTGATGATGGTTCATTTCTGTATCCCAAACCCTGCATGGTTTCTTGAAAAATAGTCCCCACTAAGGATAAATGGTTGGTTCCTTTGGGATAATCCTGCTACAGATCAGAACACAAAAATAGGATATCATCTAATTGAGAACTAAATGGATAGTCATTTAAAGAAAATTAAGAAACTGAAAGACAAAATATAAAATTTAGAACCATTATGCCTTCACTCCATATGCCTTCCTCCTGCATTCATTTTTTTCCTTCTTTTTTGATTTTCTTTACTCATTTTTGTCTCCTTGCACTGAAGTAGAAACCTCAGAAATCAAGAAAAATCTGACCTTCTTTATGACTGGGTTCCCATAGATGATTAGTATCCTTCCCTGAGGTTAAGTAAGGATGGGTAAAACTCCTAGGAAGAGGGAAATCTCCCAGAGTTCTTTGAAGATTCAGCAGATCCTGGTTCCTGGAACCCTGGAGCAACTGATAGATAGTGGAAGACAAAAATAGCCTTCATCTCCTAGATGAAGATCTGAGACAGAAAATGGAAGAAAAATGCGTGGAAGGTAATTTGGGACTATCTTGAACTAATCTGTGAACTAAGGCATTACTTAAGAAAAATAACAAACAAGAAAGTTACTGTTCCTTATGATTATACTTGCTTCTTTCCTTCCCAACTTTCTGGTTCACCCACCTGCTCCTTTAGGGGTTGGGAAGCCAGGGACAAATTTTCCCCTTCTCACATATTCTACTTTCTTTGGAGGAGTAGGGTGAATTCATGTCCCTTTCTCATCTGGTTGATTTGGTCAATCTCAAACCTCTGTTCCCCTGAATCAGGGAGAATTACAAGAAATTTGAGAAAATTATAACTAGTATATAACCCAAAACATGCTGATGTGCACTGGTTCCTCTACAACATCATCTCACCAGCTAACCTAAAAAAAAAAGATTACTAGACCAAGCAAGAGGAAATGATTTCTTAAACTTTCTACATCTGGTGTGTACAACTCACAGTGAGCAAGCTGCATGGAACCCTTAAAGCCTATTTATGCAGCCCATGTTGCATAATCAGAAAATGAAGGAACAGGTGGGCCCAAGTGCCAATATTACATTATCATAAACCAACTTAATCCTTAACTAACACTTCTCAACTTTTTAACATAATTAACATTTTGTGGTCTCATAGACAGTTGGAGTTCTTTTTTTTTTACAAAAGATTTATATGGGAATGAAGAACCTTATTTTAAAAAGTTATATGACTCATAATGACAACATACATCATTTTTATATAGTGAATAATTTACATACATTTATATATAATATCTGTTTATATATACATATATATTACATGGCATGGTCATAAACAATTCAATCCCACAATCTAAATAACATTCTCTTGGGGGATGCAAATAGAATGCAAAGAGTTGCAAACATATGCAATTTAAAAAAATTTATTCAAGTGTCTTTATTGAACTTTTATGAGTTGAACCTGCTGTGTTCCTGACATCTGTTTTGGGAATTTGCATATTTGTAAGCATCTTTTTCCCCATATGAAGCATATACAAAAAAGTAAAACTAGAGCAGAATTTCAGATTAGCATCTTGAAAATATTCTTCACTACACTTTGCTACAACCTCTATCAAATCAAATAAAGATTCACTGGTACTGAAAAAGAAGGTTCAGTATTAACATGTAAAATGGTCCATTTTTTTGTTTAAAGAATAAATGTTTTGGGAGGTGGCTGGGTGGTACAGTGGATAGAGCACCAGCCCTGGACCTCAGACACTCAGACACTTAATAATTACCTAGCTGTGTGGCCTTGGGCAAGCCACTTAACCCCGTTTGCCTTGTCAAAAAAAACCTAAAAAAGAAAGAAAGAAAGAAAGATACGGCAGAACAAGTGGGTGACTTTTTTGCCTTGCTTGAAGCTAAGAATTGGGGGACAGAATCTTTGGATGGACCCTCAGAGCTGGAGGTAGTACCTCAGGAATTGTGATACCTTAATGCAAGTATCAAGGGTGGATTGTCAGTTGAACCCATAATAATTAAATATAAGGATATTAGTAATCGATCAAATGTAAAATAATATTCTCTCTCCAAAGATCAAATTAAAGATATTAAACTGGTTATTCAACACCTAGAAAAATCAAGGCAATGTTAAGAAAGAGCTCTCACCCTGTCCTATCCCTATCCTGTCAGAATAAAAAGAAGGAATGACATGAAAGTTCAACATTTACCATTTTGAACAGAACCTGCAGTAACTACCTGAAATGAGCAACTTTATTATTTCCTTTAAGAGCTAACCCTGTCACTACAGTAGCTATTATTGATCATTTTCATTGATTTACTGTTGTCATTCTTTTCCATTTACTTAGCTAAACAATCTTGGTTTCTTTTTACCTTTACCCAACAATCCACTGGAGAAGGAAATGACAAACCCCTCTTGTATCTGTGCCAAGAAAACCCCATACAGAGCCATGAAGAGATGGACATGACTAAACAAAGCTCTTCTCAAATAAGGCCCCTCATAAAAGTTTAGTAGCTTATTGACTTAGACATAGACCTGACCTACAAGATAACCCTCTAAACCATCCCAAATTAATAGACTATCACATATTTAGCAATTCACATCACTTGGACCACCTTAATAAAAGGGTTCTCCTATAACTCACAGAAAAATATTACATAATTAACAAGCACCAACTAAATAAAATCATATAAACTAAATGTATCATCAACAAACAATAAGAAAAGTCCCCAAAGGTGGGTACCTGGGAGTATCCAAACCTAAAGTAACCAAAGTGACTCCATTTTATGAAGTCTCTCCATCTTATCACAAGTCCTTATTTCCCTGAGCATCATACCCCCTTTTATGAACCCACAGATATTTCAACAGCCAAAGTTACTAACAGATGTCACAACTTCTCCCTAAATTTGGAATATTTTAATTGCATGCCAGATAACCATCAGATAGCCTGGAGCCACCTAGAAAGTCTCATCACCTTGACCCCATAATCATAGTCCCATGAGGACTACCCATGCATGCACATAGTAGGTGATTGATATTTCATTCCCATTGGATTGGTAGTCTGAGTTCAGATTCCAACTCTGTTACTTATAATTTGAAGGACATTAGATATGTACTTTCATTTCTCTGACCTTTAGTTTCCTCATCCATAAAATAGAATATGGACTAGATTATTTCTAAGATCCTTTCTAACCCTAAATCTTATGATTTTATTATTTCTGCAACAACATGCTTCAGAATATCCTTGCTTTAGACCAGTCAAAAAAAAATCCAGATAAACACTTACCAAGAATAAAATTAAAGAGAAATATGGTATTTATGTTATTAAACAATGAGAGAAATATTTAAATCTTGATTCTTACATCTTGATTCCTCAGTATGATGTACTTAGTCCATGCTTTGTCATACTTTGTTCAAATTCATCACGTAAGATTAGAAGTGAAATGAACCTGATGTGCCACCTGCCCCAAAATTATTTATATATGTACTATTTTGTTTATATATTTATAAGTTGTGCATAACTGCAGGTAGAGATCTCTGTTGCAAATAAAATTCATGTATTTTTTAAATCAGTAAATTTATTTACTTAGTGTCAAAAATATGACTGTGATATTTTCTCTATAAAATATGGATTTAGTGCTTAAGAGACAACCATTTGCTGTTGAAAAGAAAATTCATCAACATTAATTAAAAGACACAAAGTCAGTATAATAAATTGATGCACAAAAAATAGATGCATATCACTCCCCAGATGACACTTTGTTACTAGGCAAGGTGAATACCAAAAAGAAATCTATAGAAGCTGCTGAGGCAGTGCAACTCAACCTAGCATAGCCAAAGCCATAAATTTGTGCTAAGGAGAACTCCAGGCTCCCTACCACCCCAACACTTTTGAAAATACTGAAATACCTTCATAGCAACTATCACTAAGGACATAATCAGGATACTGAAGAATGTGAAGGAAAAAAGAGCCATAAAAGTGGAGGCAAACAAGGTTGTTGCTCCTGTGAGAGGGGAAATCCAGTACTAAGTCCCCCCAAATAAGTATTTAACCAGGCAGGCAATAACCAATAATTTCAGCTTTTAGCTAATCCATCCCAGTCATCTGATCCATACTCTGCCAAAGGAAAAAAAATCAACCAAAGAGCTGAAAACAGATGGAAATAAAAAATGAATTTATCATTTAGGAAGACAACATGGTCCGATGTATTGAACTAGAGACAGAGAGAAATGCTTTAGACCCAGATTCTTCTGCCATCTCTGGCAAATCACTGAATCTCTGAGTTCATTAGCGTACCATCTAAAAAACTGTGGACAATAAAAATGATTAATCAAATGACTATGAAACAAAAAGATTTTCTACCATGCTGCTAGTGATGTTGAGGACATTTTTTAAAACAAAAGATGAATTTTATTGGCAACAGAGATCTCTGTATTATTGCACAACTTAACAATGAATCAATAAAATAGTTGTGACTAACACATACATAAAGTTACTTGGTATGTTTTGTACAATTTGCACATGAGGTTCATATTAAAAGGTGAACTATATAATATAAAAATGTTGTAAGTAAACATCTTACTCCCAAAAGTCTCCCACCCAAATCCTCCTCCCAAATCTTGTCTGCTGTAATTCTTATAAATGCTGAATTTATATAGAGAAACTCCACAAGAACACATATATGCATTTAAAAGTGTTTAGGAAAAATTTGTAGATGGCTAAATATAATGGGATGATTTTATAAGAAAACATAAAATATGATGCACTTGGTACATAGAAAATGTTCAATATAGAGGTTGAAAAAAACCTTAATTGAATATGAACAGCAAAAAAGATAGAAATCATAAGAATTAGTAGGTGACAATCATACTGGAAAATTAGTCCTTTATGAAAAGTCATTTATGAAAAAAATCCTTTATGAAAGGATTACCTTGGTGATAGCTTCCCACTCTGAGAACTGTTGCTTCTCTATAGGTCTCACAAATTCCTATGAAACATTTTATATATTCAATTTATGAATACATATAATGAATTTAAGACATTCAACTTACAAAATTTTAATCAATTCACAAACTTCAAAAACATATGTAGTCTCCAAATTAGTTACAAGAGGTTCATTCTTATAATAAATATACATAATCAATAAAAACAAATGCCATATGGATCATGTCCAAAAATGTATGTCTCACTCTTTTCTCTGTGAAGACATATGGAAGAATTTTTCATCACTGATACTGTGGAATCATGATTGATCATTAGATTGATCTGTTCTTAAGTCTTTTGAAGTATTGTTTGCTGTTGTTTTTTATGTTGTTGCTATTGTATAAATCATTCTCCTGTTTCTACTCATTTCACTCTGCAACAATTCTTATATATTTTATCAATCTGAGGAACCTCTTTCAGCACTTCAGACTAATTCCATACAGCTCTAAGAATTGAGTCTTGTGTCCAGAGGCTTGTGCCATCTTCTCACAAGGATAGACATGGAGCAACAGGAATGAATGAATACCATTCATTTATTCTTTTTCCTCTTTTTCTACCCTTGGTATCTATAGGACTGGAGGGGGAGGAAGGGAAGTACAGGCAGAATTCTTTCCCTGCTTTCATAAGTTGAATGATGCCCTGAGAGATAGGTCCTGGCTGCAAAGAAGTAGGTGGCATAGTGGATAGAGTGCCAGGTCTGGAATCAGGAAATCTCCTCTTCCTGAGTTAAAATTTGGTTTCAGATCCTTATTAAGCTGTGTGACCTTAGATAAATCACTTAACCCTGTTTGCCTCAGTTTCCTCATCAGTAAAGTGACCTAGAGAAGAAAATGGCAAATCATTCCAGTATCTTTGCCAAGAAAATGCTAACTAAATGGAATAATGATGTCAAACATGACCAAACAACTGTAAAGAGAAAAGGTCTGAGTTAAGACTAGCAATGTTAATGGGCAGAATGAGGAACACCTTTTTCTTTTTGTTCGCTAAACATTGTTTGAGAGAGACAAATCAATATTTGTGTCTTGCCACCATGACATCCTCATTCTCTGAGCTTACAGGAGCTCACAGCAAAGAAACTTCTCTGCTTGGAGTGCTGACCACCTCTGAGTTATTCAGGAATTACACAACAAGCAACTGGCAGTGTAGAATCAATCTGCAGTAAGATTGGTGGAAGATCTATATTGAACAGCCACCAGTTTCCACAACATACCACTGTGTTATAGAACACTCCCCCTGCAGACAACCATTTAGTGTTTAGAGGTCTTGCTAGCACAGGAAGCAATGTACTGCCAATGGTATTAAGTATTAATATGGCTTCATTCACTATGAGAGTTGTAACAAATAATATTGTTGATATTAATGGGCTTCTCTTAGTTTCATGTATTTATACCATGTGGTTACAGTCACAAGAGTCCAGCAACAGCAACCAATCACAAAAATGCTGGTGCCTTTCTTTCTTGAAGAGCCACAAAACCACAACTCAGGAAATACTTGAGATATTAGATATGAGATACGAATATGATATGTGGTCAACTACAGTTCTCCAAAACACAGGCTATATTAAGAATAGCAATCAAGTTGATCCTATTCAAACCTTCAATATGCGGAATCAGGATCAAGGGTCTTGGACAGTTAATGTTACCTTAGCTCAGAAACAAGAGGCTTTAGACCTATATATAATCTGTCTAATGATCTTTTGTGTCTTATGGCTTTTTCTCTTAGAGGGAAGTTACCTCAAGCTAAGTTAATCGGTCTTCAGTAAGACCTAGTACAGCTCATACCAAATGTTGTTGAGCTATACTTCATACAGATATTGTGTTCCCATAGTGCCCTTTTGGTCATTTAGATGAGAATAGGAATATTGCCTCTGTGATTCAGACATATGAGCATTATTAATATATTTATGAGCATCTGGTTAAGAGCTGTACTTGGTCAGGATGCAGATCTGGACTTACTAGTCTCAAGGTTTTAGCTCACACTTCATTTGAATATCTTGATTTTCCACAGCATCTTCCAGAAAGAATGTACCCTCAGGAGTGGGAAAATATGGTAACAGCCCTACATGTTGTAGGTTACAATCCACACTTTTGATACCATGGTGATTTATCACACTACTTTCAAACCATTTCAAGAGTCTATCAAGGGCATATGTATATGTCTTCTAATAGAGAGGGGATAAAACATTATTTGACTAACAAGGATTTGTGGAGTATCACCATAACTATGATACAGTGGATATTATCATTAAGGGATGCTTTCAGTCCCAGGAAGGGCCCAACCTAGATGCAAATTCTACTAAGGAGGAATATGTAAATTTTGTGGCACTTATGGATCTGGCAGTCATACATCTAGTAAATACAGGTCTGTTTATGAATATTCAAGGGCATCAAGATTCAGTGAGGCAACGTGATCAAGAAGCTAGTGACAGTGATGATAGAAGTAGAGGTCCCGAAGTATAAAGTTATTCCCTAGCAGAAGGCTCTCTTGCACATAAATATCATCATCATGGAGATCCAGATGATGAGTAGGGTGACCTTGTGTACTGTAAAAGAGTTTCAACCCTGAGAGTGGTAGTAATACAGCTTTAATCCCCTAAATGGTCCATGGAGATAAATCATCAGTTACCTCCTATTCACATTTTGCTAAGTATTGTCTTTAAAAAAAAAAAAAAACAATAACGGGGCAGCTAGGTGATGCAGTGGATAGAGCACTGGCCCTGGAGTCAGGAGTACCTGAGTTCAAATGTGGCCTCAGACACTTAAGATTACCTAGCTGTGTGGCCTTGGCAAGCCACTTAACCCCATTGCCTTGCAAAAAAAAAAAACAACAAAAAAAAAAGAACAGGGAAGAGTAAGCAAGTACTAGTGCAATCTGTTCCACTACTTTTCTGTCTTTTTTTCTCTCCTGTGCTTTCCATAGTCTTTAATAACTCCCTGAATGATGTTATTCTTGGTGCCTAAATGCAGCCTTTATCACCCACATTCACACCCACTTCATTCCACTAGATAGACAGCTAACTTTTACTCATGTGAAACTCTATCAATATCATTTTAGGAGTTTCCCCTTTTTTTTTCCCTCTTCCTTTCAAAACGGACAAGGAAACAAAGTGCCAAAACCACTGGTGAAGTCAAGATCTTCACCACATTTGCATCAGAAAATGCACTCATAATTCCCAAATGAGACATTACTTGATGACATTGCACATACACTGGAATCTTACAACAGGAAAGTTCCAGCCACAGATTACATACTGCATGTCCAGTGAGTCTAAGCTACTGTTTCCAAAAGACAAGAGGTTTGGAATTTCTTGACTTTGCTGAAATCTTAATTGTGATACATTCTGTAGTAGAACTGAAGAATTCTAAGCATACTTAAAACAAAGAGTCACAGAAAAATCTATATTCCCCCACAACTCTGAAAACAAGTTTTCCTTTTTATTATTGTAACTAAAAGCAAAATGCATTTCTGACATAATAAAGAAAAAGAATAGAGCCATAGCAAGTTCAAAGAGCCAAAGTCAGAGTTATCAGGTGGGTAGAGTCTTTGGCAGGAAGATTTTAAGTATTTGGAAAACATTTAAGTTTGGATAATCTATTCAACTTGTCAAAAATACAAAACATTATCAAAACATAAAAACTTGATATTCTTTCTTATTCTATCTGACAGGGTAAATTTTTGCCAGCTGAAGAGCTTTGACCAGGATTTAATAAAGATATGACTAGATAATTTTTGAACATCATTACCAAAAGTCAGAATCAATATGTTCAGTGAATTTGGCCTAATTAGGGGAGGGAAATGAGTAAGTTAAAAGTAAGAGGAGGGAACCCATAAAGAAACATTCTAGATAAACTATATATACAATGTGTCTTACATAAAAGATTTTAGATGCTAAATAAATATAGTATTCAAATTTAGTAGCAGCTCAGACCAGACTAGAATGAGGGAAGGAAAGAAAGACTTAAACAAAGAGACACTGTGTAAGACTGCTCCTCACTCTATCTCAACATTCTTTAAAATATTTCGTTCCCTCTAACTTTGTATTTTGACGTTCTTTTCTTGGATCATACTAGAGCTCAGTTCTTCTAAATTATAGATACTCTGCAAACTCTAGTTTTCTTACTGAATCATACACAGCTCATTTGTAACATGCTTACCTCTGGGCTCTCCTCCCAAGTAAACATAACCAGGACTTCCCCAGACAAACTCATCCTTGGCCCCCATGTTTTCCAAAGGTGAGGAATTTTGGTACAGTAGAATGAACATACACTTGCTGTCAGAACCTGACTTTAAATCCTAGCTCTGCCACTTACTGGTTTTGTGGTCTTGGACAAAACATTTCATTCATCTGAACCTCAATTTCCATACACTCATCCTATCCTCTGAGATATTTCTTCCCTCCCATCATGTTCTTAGGGAATATTCCATCTGGCCAACAATAATTACACATTTCCATTTATGCTTTCTCAGCACCATTTATATCTAGTTTGTGCTTTTTCACAGAGTTGGTACTCAAAATAGTATAAAATATTTTTAATCTAGATGTCTCAGTTATAACTCAGTCATAACTCATTTATTTCATAATAATTTTAAACTTTCCTAAAAGATTATTCTAAAACTACACAGTTTTAGAACTACAACAATTCAGGTAGTATAAAACACTACCCTCCCCACATTCATTATAACCTAATCAATTTACACAAGTGATGTAGTAAAGCCACTGAATTTCTTATTTATTTTCAATCAATTAGTCAACAAATAGCTATTAAGCACTTTACAATTCACCAGGCACTGTGCTAAGTTCTGAGGATGCAAAAGAAGAAAAAGATAGTTCCTGCCCTCAAAATTCTTAATTCTTCAGTGGACTTTATAGAACACTTGAAATAACATGCTTTGCTCATACCAAGAAAATCACAATTGTGGCAGAAATTTCATTCCAAAAAAGACTAAAGGAGAGCAAGTCCAATGGGAAGCAGCACAATGATATTAGTCATTAATGATTCTGTCATATTAAAGTCACATGTGTACATTGGTTACATGTGTACCCTATATTCATGTTCTCCTTGTCTGTGCTCTCATCATAAATAGGCAGATGCTTCTCTGTGTGCTCTTTTCATGTATCTGTTTTCTAACTGAAGTTTGAGGGAGAATATGCCCCAGATTAATAGAGGAAAATATTTTACAGCTAAGTAGAGAAAACAGAAGGGGAGTGGGTACCTGAAGACATTAGAATGGAAATAGTATGCCCCCAAAGAGGGTCAAATATGCTGAAGATGAAATTGAAAAGGTGCTGAAATTAAAGATGAAGGTCAAAAATTGTTCTCTCAAAGTCTTTGAGATTATGTCTTCAAGTCACCAAAACATCAAAACCAAAAGTGAAAAAATTCATTTAGTTATTTGGCTAGCTTATCTATGAAACAATCATTTTACCTGTCAAGGCTAAAAGAAGAGAAGAGTCATCACTATTTTTTTGATATTTTTTTTGATATCAAGTCACATTCCCAAATATTCTAATGGATTCATGTTATTACCACTTCCCCTTCAATTCCTAAAACACAGATTCCCTTTTGTGGGCTTTCCTCTTTCCCTTTATCTTTAATAGCATATCCTTTGGTAATTTATGAGGGCTTACAACAAAGAGTTACACAGAAAATATTTTTAAAAATTTACAAATAGGGGGCAGCTAGGTGGTGCAGTGCATAAAGCACCAGCCCTGGAGTCAGGAGTACCTGGGTTCAAATTCGGTCTCAGACACTTAATAATTATTCAGCTGTATGGCCTTGGGCAAGCCACTTAACCCCATTGCCTAGCAAAAACCTAAAAAAAAATTTACAAATAAAATGAGGTAAGCTTTTAAGTTTCAAAGGTCTTTATATCTAAACCTTGGCCCTACATATCAACTCCAGGAAACAATTCCCTTTCAGTTCCACTCTCTACACCAGTACCAGATGTTCCCTGATACATTTCTAAGATCATATTATTCTTCTGACTAACTATTCTACTCTCCGGAGATCTTTGACAAACTCACTGAAAAAGAAAGTCTAGGACAGGGATTCTTAACATATTTTTTTGCCATGTATCCTTTTTAGTGTGGTGAAACCCAAGGAGTCCCCATAATAATGCTTTTAAATTACATAGAGTTACAAAAGAAATGGATTAAAATGCAACACAAATATCAATAAATTTTAAAAAGAAAGTTTACTGCACCCACATTAAGAAAATCTGTCTTAAAAAAAATCTGTCCTAGAGCTATTTGTACACTTAATATCTTTCTTGGCTCTTAGATATTAGGTAATATTATATCCTAAATTAGGTTGATGTCCTGATGGATATCCTCCCAGAGGTTTGATATATTATATTTGTTTGTTTAAAATAATTTCAAACAAAACTTCTTAGGACACTGATTCATTCATTCATTCAACAAGTATTTATTAAGTATCTACCATATGTAATCCATACTGAACTAGATAAAACTAAAAGCAATTCCTGTACTCAGGGAACTTACATTCTAATTGTAATGCAATTTTTATTCAGATCAGGAAGTGAATGATAATTTGACCTGGAAGAAACTATCAACAAGTGACCTTCTTATAGGAGGTAGCTCCTGAGTTGAACATTGAAAGATTATAAGAGGAAGAGGTGAGGAAGGAGTGCTTTATAGGTACTATCCCAGTGAGGAGGGAGATGCAATAAGTTTGGAAAACAACCAATAGGCCATTTTGTTAGGAATATAAAGTATGTGAAAGGAATAAAGTGAAATAAGTTTAGGAAAATGGCCACATTGTAAAAGGTTTTAAATACCCATGTATTGTTGATATTGCAATATCACTATCAATTTATTTCATGTCTCTAATATGGGGGTATAATTTAACAAGATGCCAAACAACTGCTCTTACAATTTTATTTACTCTTTCCTTCTTGATTTAAATTTATATTTTGATTTGTATACACAATAGCTACAATAAATTGACTAACTAAATAGCAATAGAACATTTATCTTAAAGATTACACCTGTAATTATATGATTAAATATGAGACATGCAGCTTATATTTCCTAGAATGTAAGTAAAAATTGAATTTGGTAACCAAAATTTAAACTAAAGTAATTAATATCAAAAAAGAATTTTTTTTAGTATGCTGCTCAATTCAAACACTGGAAGATTCTTTTCCTGGATTGTTTCAAATATTTCCACAATTCTCTGTGGTTGCTTAGCTACTACACTCAAGTCATTCATTTTTAACACCATTTTCTTGTAAATAAATTTTAATTTTCTAACTTTAATATCAAAAGAACTGCTTTCTTTTTAAGATTCCTTTTGGTGACTTATTTAGCTGCTAATTAAATATTATATAGGCAACCGCTATCTGTTCTAAATACATATCATTCAAAGCTTAAAGGCTGTCAAGAAAATTTTTTGTTTTGCAATGCTTGAAGAAATTAACAACTTTTATTCTTATTACCAGAAATATATATACAAGAGACGTACAAAGGCAAAGGAAATAATTTTATTTCCTTTTTTTCCAGGAATCCAAAAGAAAGTTTCTCCACTTACTAAAAGAAAATGTTAGTCTACTCTAGACTTTGTATTCTGGGTTTCCTAGGTTGTTAATGAGATACAGCTGGAGCTGGGCAAAAGGAACAAGACCAGTTCTCTCCTGGCCCAGTATTGTTCCACTGCTTTCCAGTGTGCTATTTCTCTCTGTGCCAAGGCTGGGGCTCCTAAAGAAACCCAAGGAGAGAAAGTAAATGAATTTTGTGAAGAAATGGCATACACTCGGAGGAGGGAAGCAGAAGTAAACTCACCTCATTGAGGTAGTGGCAACATCTAGACTTGAAAGACTAGCCTTTCGGAAGAGTATAATACTCATTATTTAGCATGTATTATGTATGTAACCACAGTGACAGAGTTGACCACTTGACTGGTTTAAATTTCTTTACTGTGTAGTCTGAGGGAACGCCTGATGAGGTGAATATGAGGTCAGCCTCAGAAGCAGAAAAAAAAATCTGGGTTTGAATTCTTTCATTAATACATTCTGCAACTTTAATCTCTCAATGCCTCGGGAAACTCCCTAACATTGCAGGTTACAGTATTAGCCATATGTATCAACGAAGGGAGTTTCTTACACTAGTGTACTTATTTCAATGAACAAGACCCTCAGTTTAGGCAGACCTACAGGTAAAAGATATTGAAACTTGTTATTGTAGTACCTCCATTTTCTAACTGTGCACCATAGTACATCATTTTTCTTCTTGCTTTACTCTTTTATCATCAAGAGTAAATAAGAAATAAGTTTGTTTTCTATTTTGGCATGTTATTCTACTTCATATAAGCTAACTCCAACACTGATTTAAAGAGTACATGCCTCATGGACTTAGTTCTTTTATAAACTCTAAGCCATCATTATATATATTAGGTTGTTATATTTGTCGATTTTTCTTTGATTTACTTATCTCTCCAGTTCTATTTCTCAAATGCCAGAGCCAGGATTTTTCCCTGTTGAATGGCTGGATGTGGACAATCATGCTTCGTCTTACTCTGGGTCCCCTGAAATTGTTACTCTTCCACCTTCCTGGATTGTTTCACCCTGGATATTTGAAATTCAAATTTGTGGACCTTTAGGACCTTCTGGTACATAGGAGACAGAATGTCTTTGACGTCAGAACCTTAGGGCTTGGGTTTCCTGATCTGAGCACTGAATAACCATGCTGGCCACCCCCACATGCCCATTCTGGGATTTCCTCAGAGGAAACTTATGTTCCTACCACATGGTTCCCATTTCTGGCCAAGCTAACTCTCCCTTTGCTTAAGAGGTTCCTTTCCCTTTTACCTGTATAGTTCTAACCAGATTTTTCTGAGGTGAAAAATAGTACCAACTTTAGTTTCTCTTTGTACTTCTCAATTATTATTTGATCTGGTGCAAAATTTCAAGTATGACCCCAAGATGGAATGTATATCTGACATTAGAAAACCAGCCTAGATAAATTCAGAGAGATACATCAACAGAGGTTAACCAGAAGACCCAAATGTATTGCAATCTGTATAACTGAAAGGACCCACACTGACAAAATCACATTACTTTGAAAAATTGAAGTAAATAACATTCCACCTAGATTTTGGAAGTTCTCTTCATTCCATCTAATGAATAAACCTTGCATAGAAAAGTTCTTATCTTAATAACCGATTATTGAGATTAAGATTTTTTCCTTACAATTTTGTCATGCAGAAATAAACCCTTAGGGTTATTCAGTCCTTCTGAAGGACATTGCTGATAGATGACACTGTCCAAATCCTCTGTATAGATGCTTCTCAATCCACCCAACTACAGGATCTTACAAGGAAAATCTAATCTAGATGGAATTCTTACTGCACCATCTTTCATTGTTCCTTGAGTTGAGGATCTGACTTGATATGAGTCTCTCCTTGTCCTTGAGTGACATGATCAGAGTCATGGACCCAGACCCTCATTATAGAATAGGTTCACCTCTCATTATAATATTAATTCCTTTCATTAATTTTTAACCAATCAGAGTTGATTCCTACCTGTTAGAAACATCCACTCTTCTAAGTGTGTGTATATATATATATGTATATATATAAGCTTCAAGTGGCCACCATGAGAGGTCTTATGGCTTATGAGAAAAAATCAAATGGCAACTCTTTTATTAATTATTCACTAGTCATGATTAATAAAATGGCTAATTACCTAAAAATTATGTCTCTCAGACTTTTCTTATGTCATATTGCCCTTGTGAAGCTTATATTCTAGTGAGGGAAACAATATCCAAAGGAGAGTCAAGGAAGGATATTTTGTTCCCAAAGATTCCAGTAATAAGGAGTGGGACAGATTGATACCCCATCAAGGAACAAAGGCAATTGTTTTCATTTTGGTTCGTGGTTCCAAAACTGGAGTCAGGGAAAGGAGAAGAAAAAACCCAGAAGGGGAACAAGGTAGTTGTCAAGATTATGAAAGAGACAGACAATACATAAAGGGAGGCATGGATAATTATTTTCCTAATATGCAGGAGAGAATGCTTAAAAATTATCCAAATGATTTTTAAAATGTACTATCTGTATTTTGGAGTTGATTGTCAATGGGTCATGTGGAAATGATAATTTAAAGAAAATATTGAAGACTAAAGTCTTTAATCAAATCACTATGCTTTACAATTCTAAAACTGAATTTATCCCTTACATCTTTGTGGATGTGAATCAGATAAGAAAGTCTTCTCATTAAACATTATCTCTTTCCACTTTAGTCTATTTGCAGGACCAGCTCTTAGGCAAATTCAGGAAACTAATACCTTTATATTCTGCATTCTTCCATCTTGCCATCCTAAGTCCACTGCCCCACCTCATCAACACAACTTATCACCTACTCAAATATTCAATGCTGTCACAATTACCTTAGTTGTCCATAATAATCCCATATAGAACTTCATTATGCCTGCCCTCCCCAAAGTGTCCCTTGTTCCTTCAATTTTTAGGGAGAGGAGAAAATCCAATTAAATTAATTCATGTTAAGATGTGAGTGACTAATAAATGATGATACAGTTAACTTTCCCTGAAGATACTTGCATTTTTAAAAAAAATTTTCTAAGATAAGAGAATATATTTCTAATGTTACAACTGCTGACAATATCCCTAAAGGAAGCAAAGACTTTCACACAATATAATAGAAGTATTTAGGAATGTAGGAAGTACTAAAGGTGACAAGTCCTGGCCTCACTGTCTCTGTAAACACTCTAATCCAACACAAGAAGCATTCATTAAATGTCTACTGTATGGAAGACATTATACCAAATGAGAATCTGAGAAAAGTAATGGTCTTTTCATTTTTAAAATGGTGTTTTTACAACACCATTTCCAAATAAATCTCTCCCCCTCTCTTCCCTTCCCCCTAAGAGAACTATCCCTTATAGCAAAAGAAAAGAAAAAGAAACACACACAAACACACACACACACACACACACACACACACACACAAACACACACCACTCACATTCAAATAAATAAACCATTTAGAACTGATGAAAATGCTTAAATATTTCCTGTCTTTGAAAATGGTACAAGATTCTCAAAGGAAATTTTAACAGATTTCTAAGAATTATTTTCTCTCTATGAGAATTTGTCCTATTTACAAAAATACAAGAAAATAACTACTGAAACAGTTCTTTGTGGTTATAGAGGATATATTGTCACCTACAATAATAGGAGAATTTATATTATTGCTTAATATAATATGAATGGTTTATGCTGAATCATTTCTGACCCTGAATAAAGATTAGATTACAACTTACTGAATAAACAGGCACATGACCTATTACTAATCTTCCTTTGAGAGTTAAGAAAATGCACACCCTAAGATATCATGCAAAAAGAACTTTAAAATTGTTCACACTATGTTAGGAGAAAAGTTTAAACTACAAGTAACTATAATTTTTTTCCTTCTGATTAAGAACTATAACATTGGTTATTGAAGGTACTAAATAATTATGTTTCCCAAAGGAAATCAGATTATGGATTTTTTAAGATAAAGAGAAATTTTAGTGGTTGAATATGCTATATGAAATAACTATATGTAATAGATTACTTTATAATTCAATGTTGGATGTAAACATGAAAAATAATTATGAAATTCAAAGATAACATAATATTGCTTATGTGTTGTGATATAAATCCTATCCACCTGACATTTGGGCTGCTTTTTATTACAAATATAAGTTATATTTTCAGTTGTCCATGTTATTTCCATAGTCTCTAGTTGCATTTCCTCCAAAATCTTCCTTGAATTCATTATATCTTTGACTACTATTGTGATCTATCTGCAACTTGCCCTTTGCTCATTCTACTTATAACTTGTATTATACTTACAGAGTAGGAACTTTAAAAAATGATCATTGAATTGAATGTCTTATCCCTCCTAGCAGACTATGAGTCCTAGAAAAGAAAGGGTTCTATTTTAATCTTCTATATCCCACAATTACTAGCACAAAGGCCTTGTTTCTAATGGGTCCTAAATAAATATTTGTTAAATGAGTTATAATTCCATGTTCTTACAGATATCACAACTTGTGCTTTAATATTGCACCTAAATATTGATATTGGAAACTTTAACAATGCATTTTTATTATATCCCTAATTATAATGGTTCCAGTTATAAGTTATTTAGCCAGTTTCTGTTTGTTATTCGTAGGAGAATTCATTGACAAGTTTATAGTCTCAAGTTTATAGGTTCAAATCTATGCATTCTGGGCTACTGCCAGCTGTCTTGACCTTTGTTTTGCCAATGGACTCCTAGAACTCTGGAGGAGAGAGGGAGAGATTGCCTCATTCAAATCCAATTCACATGCAAGTCAAGATATCACCCTCGCAATGTCAATGGATCTCTTCAAGATCAAGGAACAACAAGAGCAGCGACAAAGATACAAATACTGAGTGGTAAGACTATCTCTAGGTTCTTCTAATATAAATGTCCTATCAAATTATATATGGGTTTTTTGTTAATAGAGCAACAATATAGGGAAAAAGAAGTGACCATATTTTCGACTTGCCAATATGGCACAGAAAGTAGAATGGGTGGGGTAGGGGGAGAATGGGAAGTTATCAAACAGATTTTTTCTCACCATTTTCCACAGACCCCATATTGAACCCAGTAACTGTAACATTGTAAGATGGACACTGAGTCAGATGGCTTTGATAGGTCTAACTAGAAAATCCCAGTATATGGGTTTCTGCTAAAGGTCCCTCTTTCTCCAGAGAATCAATGCTGATCTGAGCATAATAAAGAATCTGAGTAATAATCAAACAACAAACATTTTATTAAGTTCCTACTATGTGCCAAATACTGAAATGCATTATGATTACAAAAACAAAATGAAACAATCTCTTCTCTCAAGAAACTTTCATACTATCAGGGAAATAACAAGCACATATATAAGTATAAACAGAATAATTACAAAATAAGCATGAGGTATTTGAATAAGTAAACTCATAGCAGCAGAATTATGGAGCAATAGGGCTAAAAAAGACCCTCATAGGTCATTTAAACCTTCCCTTTCCTTGCCTCTCCCCCATTTTATAAAGGAGGAAACAGAAGAGCAAAGCAAACATGTAACTTCAATCAATTAACATTTTATTAAGTACCCACTATGGTGTTAAGAACTGAGAATACAAAAAAGAGGCAAAAGACAGTCCCTCCAGTTTAGGAGTTTACAATCTAATGGGGGAGATGACATGCAAATACTTAGAAAATAAGCTATCTACAGAATAAATAGCAAATGATGATAAGAATATGGGGCAATTTTTCTTATGATTGATTTCAATAAAATATTCAACACAACAAAAATACAGTCGCAAAGGCTCTCCTCATGCAAACATTAAAATTGTAAAAGATTGTAGGAAAAATGTGACCTCAAGAGAAAACTTTGATAAATGATCTACTGAGCATTAAGATTTATAGAGCACTCTACTCATGTTAACACATTTGATCCTAATTACTATGTGATGCTATTCTTATCTCCAATTTACAGATGAGAAAACTGAGACTGAGAGATGACAAGAGACTTACCTAGGGTGGTACTACTAATAAGTGATTGAGATAGAATATCACCTCTCCACTTTACTCCTTAACTATGGTATAGATTTGAGACATAAAGCTCATAACTAAATATTGGGAAGCAAATAAAATTAACATGATAGAAAGTGTAGAGTAAGAATAGTTCAGAACAACTTAGCAATCATATCTGTGAATCTTATGAATATACTGAGGGGTAAATTTTGTCCAAAAGAGGTGATTTGAACTTATTAAGAACTAGATGATTTCTTACAATGTCCTCATCTAGCTCATGTTTGAATTCCTTGTTAACTATTTTCATTATAATTATTTCTCCTTCTTTTGATCATTTGTTATGATTCCATACATTGGAAGCCAGTCTCACATCTTCTCTGATCATCTTCTTGACTCACTATAACATATATGTGAGTGTAAATCAACAAAATAGACTCCCTCACACTTTTTTTTCTTAGTCTTCATCTTCCATATCAACTTGCACTAAACTTTAAATCACATGACATTATACTTAAGGAACTTTTTCCTTTTCTAGTGAGTTATTCTCAATTACTTCTCCATTCTTCTGAATTCTGTAATTATCTTTTTAAAAAGATTTAATTATATCAAAGCTGCCTGATTTGTACAACTTTTCTTTCTTATTGAAATTATTTTTACTTAGTTAAATCTAACTCTTAAGATCATCCTATCCCTCTAGGGCCATTTTCCTCTGTAGAATTTTAGTTTGAGGAATTGTGGTTAAGTTTACAACACAACTATCCATTTAAAGAATATTTGCAGCTAAATGTTAGGAAATGGGAAAGAGACACTGGCAGTTTAATGATTGAAAGGAGAGACTTGTGAAAGAAAAACATGAAGAAGGCAATCTACAAGACAGTCTGTCTTTTAGAGTTTTATTCCTCAGTTGTTCATTTACAAATGACTAATCAGAGAACTTTGAAGTTAATAACTGGTGAACTATAAACATATAAAGTGTTTTGTGATTATTAGACAAATGTCCATTAAGTATGTGTTAACATTCTCTTGTTCTGGTCCCCCTGACTACCCTAAACCCCCACTTTTAGTCAGTACAGTAAATTAGCCAGAAGTCAAAACATAGCCAGTACATTTTATTTGATACTTACAACACTAAAAAGTAGATACTATTATTGTCTTCATATGTCCTGTATTAGCAGAAGTCATTTAGGCTTTGTTGTCAAGGTCTTTTGAAAGTCTAGACAAATTCCAGATCTCCACAGTAAAAGCCAGCAGATCTCCAAATGGGACTGATAATTTTGAGAAAATATGGTCATATTAACTTTAAATTTTTACCAACTGATACAATGATTTGGATATGCTAACCCCAAAGTGGCATAGATTAGAGTTAGTCTTTCCCCAAAAAGGCCTACAGTAATGAGACCTGCCCTCCCCAGTATTCTTCCATCTCCATCAGGTCCATGATGCCTAGTGGGCCCCCACTTTAATGCGTGGTTATGTGAGTGATATTGTCTACCTCTCTTCCTCCCCAGCCTCTTCATTATGCTGCCTGTGTTGCTTCACCATCCTATCATCGGCCACTACACTATCTATCTATGTACTTTTTTGCCACTGTCTCTGTGCTTTCTTTGTTGTTTGTTCCCCACATACATTACGGTTATTAAAGTGTGATAATAAATCCACTGCCCTTTGTGGAATTTTCTAGCCAGTACCCCCAAAAATAAGACTACCTGTCCCCATTTCATCATTTCACAAATTATCAGTTCAACCTGGTTATATCTTAGATGGAAGAGAGAAGGATTTGATTACACACCCTCTGTTAAAATAAAATTTATCACTGAGAGGATCCAGGCCTGAATCATTAAGGGTTGTTCTAAGAAAAGCCTTCACAAGGGTGGCTAGGTGGCACAGTGGATAGGAGCACTGGCCCTGGAGTCAGGAGTACCTGAGTTCAAATCCAGCCACAGGCACTTAATAATTACCTAGCTGTGTGGCCTTGGGCAAGCCACTTAACCCCATTGCCTTGCAAAAAAAACCCCAAAAACAAAACCCTTCAGTGCTATATGGAAAAAAGTTCATATTTATCTGTACTCCCATATGCTGCCTGGGAAATGGTTCAAAGTTCAACCAAAGAAGTAGACTGAAGAAGCATCTACAAAATCCAAACCAAGAACCTTTGCCCCTTTTGAACGAGGACAGCATGGACCCTGCCAGTGAAGGTGAGGATCATCAGAGAAACTGCCTGGCCCAGCCAGCAGAGCATTTATGCTAATAGAGCCATCTGGCCCAGTCACAGAGCAGGAACTTTGAAGAAGAGCAGGAAGCATCCTGAACATAGAACCATACATCTAGCACAGATGCTATATTTATCAGACAACTTTTTAAGAATAGTCACTGCAAAAAAGAAAGGAGATCAAGGCCTGCATTTATAATGATGTAAGTTACCCTGGAAATGTGTCCATGTTTTTCCCTCCAAGGTAATTTATGTTTGTGTTCACTCTCCCCCAAGGACATTATGTGTGGTGGTGGGAGAGTATGATTCATGTTCTTGGGTGGAATGCTGTATCATTATTCTCATTATTCTTTTGAGTAAATTCCTTCATTTTGGTTTTTTTTCCCAAATCTTAACTCAAACACCAAAAAATAGCATTGTTTCACATATAGAAAAACATAAAAACAAGGTTATTTATGAAATTGTGACTTTAACAGGCCATAGTGGTACATGCTTACAATTCCTGATACCTGAAAAGCTGAGGCTGGATTGCTTGAGCATAAGAGTAATTGGATTGACTGAGCTAAAGTCTATCAAGTCTATCTAAACACTGAGAATAGCATGAATATAATGAATCTTGAGAGCAGGAGACCACCAGGGTTCCTAAGAAGTAAGACCCAGAGTCAAGTCTGAAACAGAGCAGGTTAAAGCACCTTTGCTCATCTGCAATGGAATTAGGCCCAGGACAGCCCACTTCACTTCCAGAAAGGGAGATTGAGTCTCCAAAAGAGAGAGAGAGAGAGAGAGAGAGAGAGAGAGAGAGAGAGAAGGAAGTGTGAATCTCTATTCCATATCAATTGCTTTTAAAGAAAATAGTAATAATAATAATAATATCTAGTATTTATATAGCATTTTAAGTTTTCCAAAGAAATTTATATGTTTATTTTACTTAATACTCACAATAGCACCATGAGGTAGGTACTATTATTTTACAGATGAGAAAACTGAGCCTAAATGACTTGCCCAGAGTCATCCAACTAGTAAATATCTGAGGCAAAATTTTAACATATCTTACTCACTCTAGCACTCTATCTACATTACCATCCAACTGCCAATTCTTTTAAAACTCCTTCTGTTCTGTGTATTTTTAAAAAATTTCAATGATTTTATTTTTCACATCACTGTCAACCTTTCTTCCTCCATTGAAAACTAAAAGAAAAATGTAAAAACCCTTGTAAAATATAAGCTTGGTTGATCAAAATGAATCCATACCATAATCCTCTCCAGAAATGTACTTCTTTCTGTACCTTGTACACTCTATCTCTCTGTCAGGAAATGAGCAATGTGCTTCATCATATGTCCTTTGAAATAACTTTTAGTCATTGCCTTGATTATAATTTTCACAGCTTTCAAAATTGTTTTTCTTTAAAATGTTGTTCTTTTTTGTCATGATTTTGCTTACTTCACTCTACGTCATATGGCATAGGATTCTCTGAAACCATCTTCTTCATCATTTCTCATGGCACAATATACTACAATTTGTTTAGCCGTTTTTCAATTGTCCAAGGAGCAAGCTATCCTCTTAGAATCTAGTTATTTAAAAAAAATTTTTCTTAGCAAATACCTTTTTAAAGAATTAATTAGGGGCAGCTAGGTAGCGTAGTGGATTGGGGCGGCTAGGTAGTGTAGTGGATAAAGTACTGGCCTTGGAGTCAGGAGTACCTGGGTTCAAATCTGGTCTCAGACACTTAATAATTACCTAGCTGTATGGCCTTGGGCAAGCCACTTAACCCCATTTGCCTTGCAAAAACCTAAAAAAAAAAAGAATTAATTGAAGACCAGGTGTGGTCCCTCATGCCTATAATCCTTGGTACTAGAGAAGACTGAAGCTGGTGAATTGCTTGTGCTTAGGAGTTCTGAACTGCGGTAGGGTAAAAAAGCAAATTGAGTGTAGGCATTAAGTTCAATAACCAATGTTATTAGACCCAAGGGGAGGGGGTAGAGGGACCTGGCCATCTAAGGAAAGAAAAATTCATAAAGGACAGAAATAAAGTAAGGCAAAACTCCCCTGATGATAAACAGTAGAATCGGCTTCATTGGTGACTTACACTTCCAGCCTACGTTAGGTGAGGAGACCCAAGTTCAAAGAATAAAATAAAACATAAAAAAATAGAATAAAATAAAATAAACTGGTAAATTTAATTGAATGAACTGTTGATTTATTAATGGGATTGGTGAAAGTTTGAGGTTACAAAATAATATGAATGTAGCAGTCCACATACATGCACACCATTTTACCCTTAGAATTATGAAATTAGTTGTAGCCATCACCTCTGGGAAGCCCAACTTGTCTGGCTAAATACAGGTTAGGAAAAGTGAACTACTGGAGAGAGTGATTCCAGAGGTCAAGGGGAACAACCTATATACTACACTTAGAATCAGTCCTGTTGGTATGAGCAAGTTCATTAAGGTCGATCGATCATCACTCCTGTGTTGCTGTTAGGGTGCACAATGTCCTCCTGGTTCTGCTCATCTCACTTAGCATCAGTTCATTCAAATCCTTCCAGGCTTCCCTGAATTCCCATCCCTTTGGGATTCTAATAGACCAATAGTGTTCCATCACATACATATACCACAGTTTATTAAGCCATTCCCCAATTGATGGACATTCACTCAGTTTCTAATTCTTTGCCACCACAAACAGACTGCTATGAATATTTTTGTACAAGTGATGTCTTTACCCGTTTTCATAACTTCTTCAGGGTATAGATGCAGTAGTGGTATTGCTGGATCAAAGGGCATACACATTTTTGTTGCCTTTTGGGCATAATTCCAAATTGCTCTCCAGAAAGGTTGGATAAGTTCACAACTCCACTAACAATGTATTAGTGTTCCAGATTTCCCACATCCCTTCCAACATTGATCACTGTCCTTTCTAATTATATTAGCCAGTCTGAGAAGTGTGAGTTAGTACCTCAGGGATGCTTTAACTTGCATTTCTCTAATAAGTAGTGATTTAGAGCAATTTCATATGACTATGGATTGCATTGATGTCCTCATCTGTAAATTGCCTTTGCATATATCCTTTGACCATTCAACTGGGAACTGGCTTGTCTTTTTTTCAAAAAAATTTGACTCAGTTCTCTGTATATTTTAGAAATGAGTCCTTTGTCAGAAATACTAGTCATAAAAATTGTTTCCCAATTTACTACATTTCTTTTGATCTTGGTTATAGTGGTTTTGTCTATGCAAAAGATTTTTAATTTAATGTAATCAAAATTGTCTAGTTTATTTTTAATGATGTTCTCCATCTCTTCTTTGGTCATAAACTGCTTCACTTTCCATAGATATGACAGGTAAGCTATTCTTTGATCTTCTAGTTTGTTTATAATTTTGTTTTTCATGTCTAATTCCTGTTTCCATTTTGATTTTATATTGGTATATGGCGTGAGGTGTTGTTCTAATCCAAGTTTCTCCCATACTAACTTCCAGTTTTCCCAACAGGTTTTATTGGAGAGAGTTTTCACCCCAATAACTGGACTCTGAATTTATTAAATAGCAGATTACTATAATCAGTTTCAGCTATTGCACCTAGTCTATTCCATTGATCCACCATTCAGTTTCTTAGCCAACACCAGACCATTTTGATGACTGATGCTTTATAATATAGTTTTAGATCAGGTAGGGCTAAGCCACCTTCTTTTGCACTTTTTTTTTCATTGACTCCCTGGAAATTCTCGACTTTTTATTTCTCCATATGAATTTACTAACAATTTTTTTTCTAACTCATTAAAGTAATTCTTTGGAATTTTGATTGGTAGGGCACTAAACAAATAGTTTAGTTTTGCTAGAATTGTCATTTTGTTATATATGTTCAGCCTATCCATAAGCAGATGATACTTGCCCAGTTACTTAAATCTAATTTTATTTGTATGACATGTTTTCTAATTGTTTTCAAAAAGTTTCTGAGTCTGCCTCGGCAGGTAGACTCCCAGGTATTTTGTATTGTCTGAGGTTACTTTGAATGGGAGTTTTCTTTCTAGTTCTTTCTGCTGCATCTTGCTAGTCATATATAGAAATGTTGAGGATTTATGAGGGTTTATTTTATATCCTGTGAACTTGCTAAAGTTGCTAATTATTTCTAGTAGTTTTTTAGATGATTTTTTGGGATTCTCTAGGTATACCATCATGCCATCTGCAAAGACTGAGAGTTTTGTCTCCTCCTTCCCTATTCTAATTCTTTCAATTTCTTTTTCTTCTCTTATTGCTGAAGTTAACGTTTCTAATATGATATTGAATAGTAGTGGTGATGATGGCCATCCTTATTTCATCCAGATCTTATTGGGAATGCCTCTAGACTATCCCTATTGCATATAATGCTTGTTGATGGTTTCAGATAGATACTGCTTATTATTCTAAGTAATGAACCATTTATTCTTACACTCTCTAGTGATTTTAGCAGGAATGGGTGCTGTATTTTTGTCAAAAGCTTTTTCAGCATCTATTGATATAATCATATGATGCCTTATAGGTTTGTTATTTATATAGCTAATTATACTAACAGTTTTCCTAATATTGGACCAATGCTGCATTCCTGTGATAAATATTACTTGGTTGTATTATCCTAGTGATAACCTGTAGTCATTTTGCTAAGATTTTATTTAAGATTTTTGCATCTATATTTATCAGGGAGATAGGTCTATAATTTTCTTTCTATGTTTTAATTCTTCTTGGTTTAGGTATCAGCACCATATTGAGGTCATAGAAAGAGTTAGGCAGAGTTCCATCTTCACCTATTTATCCAAAGAGTTTATATAGAATTGGAACCACTTGTTCCTTAAATGTTTGGTAGAATTCACTTGTGAATCCATCTGGCCCTGGAGATTTTTTTCCCTAGGGAGTTCAATAATGTCTTGTTGAATTTCTTTTTCTGAGATAGGATTATTTACATATTTAATTTCCTCTTCATTTAATCTGGGCAATTTATATTTTTGTAAATATTCATCCATTTCCCTTATATTATCAAATTTATTGGCATAGAGTTGGGCAAAAATAATTCTGAATTATTACTTTAATTTCCTCCTCATTGGTAGTGAGTTCACCTTTTTTTCATTCATGATACTAGCAATTTGGTTTTCTTCTTTCTTTTTTTAATCAAATTGACCAGAGAGAGGTTTATCAGTTGTATTGTTTTTCTCATAAAACCAGCTCTTGGTTTTATTTATTAGTTCAATAGTTTTCTTGCTTTCAGTTTTATTAATTTCTCCTTTAATTTTTAGAATTTCTAATTTGGTATTTAATTGGGGGGTTTTAGTTCTTTCTCTAATTTTTTTAGATACATGTTTAGTTCTTTGATTTCCTCTTTCTCTAATTTATTCATATAAGCATTTAAAGATATAATATATCCCCTGACAGCCTCCTTGAATGTATCCCATAGATTTTGGTATGTTGTTTCATTATTTTCATTATCTAGGATAGAATATTTAATTCTTTCTATAATTTGTTGTTTGATCCACTCATTCTTTAAAATGAGGTTATTAAGTTTCCAATTACTTTAAGGTCTACATTTCCCTGACCCAATAATGCATGTGATTTTTATTGAATTATAATCTGAGAAAGATGTATTCACTATTTCTGCAATTCACAATTTTCTGCAATTGATTATTGGGTTTTATACTCTGGTATATGGTCAATTTTTGTGTAAGTGCCACATGCTACAGAAAAGAAAGTATGTTCCTTTCTATCCCCATTCATTTTCCTCCATAAGTCCATCATATCTAGGTTTTCTATCAACCTATTTATCCCCTTAACTTCCTTCTTGTTTATTTTATGGTTAGATTTATCTAAATCGGAGAGCAGGAGGTTGAGGTCTCCCACTAGTAGAGTCTTGCTGTCCTTGTCTTCCTGTAACTCCTTCAACTTCTCTAAGAATTTGGATGCTATACCATTGGGTGCATACATATTTAGTATTGAAATTACTTTATTGTCTATGGTACCTTTTAGGAGGATATAGTTTCCATCTTTATCTCTTTTAATTATATCTATTTTTGCAGCTGCTTTGTCTGAGATAAGAATTGCTACCCCTGCTTTTTCACTTAAGCTGAAGCAAAATATATTACTCTATCTGTATCTCTCTGCTTGAAATTAGTTTCTTGTAAGCAGCATATTGTAGGATTCTGGTTTTTAATCCACTCTGCTATCTACTTACATTTTAAAGGAGAGTTCATCCTATTCACATTCAAAGTTATAATTACTAACTCTATTGCCCTACATGTTATCTTCCCTCTGTTTGCATTTTCCCCCCTTTTTTGCACTTTATCCATATTCCCCAGTATTTTGTTTCTGAATACCACCCCTTCAGTGTGTTTGTCCTCCTATATCCAAACCCCCTCCCCTTTTTCCCCCCTTTCCCTTTGCCCCTTCTTCCTTCCCTTCCTTCTGTTGGTTCCCCCTTTCCTCCACCTCCCCTTTTCCCCTTTTACCACTTTAAAGGTAAGATAAGTTTCTTAATTTAACTGAATGTATGCATGTTAATTTTAAGCCAATCCAATGAGAGTAAGATTCAGGCAGTTCTCAACTCCTCCCTTATTCCCCTCTATTGAAATAAGTCCTTTGTACATGTTAATGCAATGAGATTTACCCCATTCAGTCTCCTCCCTCCTCCCATCTCTTTTTTGTCCTCCTGTTTAAGGAGGTATTGTTTTTAAATCATTCTGAGTCACAGAAAGGTCATGAGTGTCCATCATTTCTGGCTAAGTATATTCTCTCTAAAAGAATTACAATTATTGAGAGTTATTAGAGTCTTTCTCCCAGGTAAGGATATAGGCAGTTTTATCTTATTGGGTTATTGGGTAGCAGTTTCTCAAGTCATGAGTGTCCATCTCTTCTGGCTAATTAAATTCTCTCTAATAGAGTTACAATTCTCAAGAGTTATTAAAGTCTTTCTCCCAGATAGGAATATAGCCAGTTTCATCTTATTGGATAACAATTTTTTCTTTTTTTTTTTTTAACCTTTTCATGCATCTCTTGAGTCTCCTGTTTGGAGTCCAAATTTTCTATTAAGCTCTGGTCTTTTCAACAGGAAAAGTTGAAAGTCGCCTATGTCATTAAATGTCCATCTTTTTCCCTAGAAGAGAAGGTTCAGTTTTGCCATCTTGGCTGCATTCCAAGCTCCCTTGTTTTTCAGAATATTGCTTTCCAGGCCCTTCAATCTTTAATGTTGATGTTGCCAGGTCCTGTGTAATCCTTACTGTGGGTCCTTGGCATCTAAATTATTTCTTTCTGGCTGCTTGTACTATTTTCTCTTTTATTTGATAGTTCTGGAATTTGGTCTCAATATTCCTTGGCATTTTCATTCTAGGATCTCTTTCCAGAGGGGAGCGATGTATTCTTTCACTAACTATTTTGCCCTCTGGATCCATGATATCAGAGCAGTTTTTCCATTACTAGATCCTGTAATATTGAGTCCAGACTTTTTTCCTATTCAATGTTTTCAGAAGACAAATAATTCTTAGGTTATCTCTTCTCTATTTATTCTCGAGGTCAGTAGTTTTACTGATATGGTATTTTACATTTTCTTCTATTTTTTCAATTTTTTGGTTTTGCTTTATAGAGTCTTGTTGTCTCATGAAGTCATTGGTTTCCAAAGAATCCATTCTTTTTTTAATAGAAGAATTTTCTACATTTACCTTTTGCAACTCCTTTTCCAATTGGTCAATTCTATTTTTGTAAGAGTTTTCCATTTGACCAGTTGAAGTTTTGAGAGAATTATTTTCATTTTGCATTTGTCCAATTGTATTTTCCAAGGATTTGTTTTTTTATTGCAAGGTTTAATTTTCTCTCTCAGATTTTCCAATTGATTTTTAAACTCCTTCCTGATTTCTTCAAGGAAGTCTTTCTGTGTTGGAGACCAAATCATAATCTCCTCAGAAGTTCTGCATCTCTCTGAGTTAGGGTCTTTTCCTTCTAGGAATTTTTCTATGGCTCCCCCGCCTTTTCACTGGTCTTTCTTCATTTTCCTAAAATCTTGTATTGGAGGAGGGGTTGGTCCACAGATGTTTGGTGTTGGGATTCCTAGAGGCTTTACTCATTGGGTTTAGTAACTCCAGGAGGGCTGGCCAGTAGGAGATGCTAGAGGCTTTGTTCACTGAGTTTAATAACTCCAGCCAGAAGGTTATGCTAGAGGCTGGAACTTACCCTTCAGCCCTTCCTGTAAGCCTCAGACCATCAGTCCCACCTCCACACCTCTACTCTTTAGTTGTTTCTTGGAGTGGTTCCCACAGGGAAAGCCTCCAGGACTGATCTTAGGCTAGTCCAACTCTCACCCCGCCCCCGTCTCCTCTCTGCACTGAGCATACCCACAATCCCCAAAATCAGACCTTGAGGTAAGTGTTCTCCTGGCTTCTCTTTCTGGGTTTTGTCGATTGAATTTCTATTAAGAGTTTTGTTTCATATTTTATATGAGGGAAACTCAGGAGAACTTAGCACAGGGCCTGACTTCTCTCTGCCATCTTGGCCAGAAGTCCAAACTTTATCTCTTTTAACTTGAATTCAGCACTGTTTGAAAATCTTTTCTGAGCCATTTCTGGGTAGAGCATAGCAAAATGTAATTTAATGTACCAGTAACAAATGTGAAACATTAAGCACAAAGACAATAAGTGTGAAAAAGCTGGAAATGCAAGTAAAAAAAATCTACATTCACTGTGTAAGTCACTCCCAATTTTTAGACCTCAAATTTTTCACAAAACGGTGTGTCTTAGACATGTCTTATTGCTCAAAATATTTTCTCTTTAACCTGAGAATATCAGTATTTAGCTATGATATTCTTGTAGATTTTCCTTCTAGGATCTGTTTCAGATATTGTTTGATGGATTTCTTTCTATTTCCACTTTCACCTTTTGTTCTTTAATTATTTATTTTTTTAAATTATGTCTTATATTATTGTGTCAAGTTTTTTTTTTATTATAGCCTTCAGGTGACCTTCTTATGCTTTTTTTTTCTTCTTGATCTGTTCTCCAGGTCTTATGTTTCATATCATTTTTAAATTTTATTTTATGATTTTTGTTTCCTCCCCATGCTTTTTTCCACTTTTGTTCTAATTCATCTTTCACAACATGTTTATTATGAGAAAACATCCTTATACATTTATGACCTATGTTGGATTGCTTGTTGTTAAGAGGAGGGGGAAAGAAAGGGAGGGAGAGAGAAAAATAAACTCAAAATTAACAAAAGGATCAATGTTGACAAACTATCTTTGGATGTAGTTGGAAAAATAAATAATTAAAATTTTAAAAAAAGAAAGAAATGGGCAGCTAGGTAGTACAGTGGATAGAGCACTGGCCCTGGAGTCAGGAGGACCTGAGTTCAAATCCAACCTCAGACACTTAACAATTACTTAGCTGTGTGACCTTGGGCAAGTCACTTAACCCCATTGCCTTGCCAAAAAAAAAGAGAGAAATCACAAAACAAAATTTTCCCTTCGTTTCTTGTTGGATTTTTAGTCTTTTTTAAAATTCTTCTATTAATTGTTTATAAGTAGGTAACTATTTGATAGTATTCTTTGGGCAAGGAGTGGCTTTTTTTGGCTTCAGTATTCTCCTCTGAAGACAAAGCTGTGTCTGCTCTATTCCCATAATAACTGTGATTGAGTGATTTCTCTTTTGTTCGCTCATAAAAAAATTAGCAGCTTGTTATTATAATCACCTCTAATCCTGGAGTTTGGGGGATTTTGCCTCTAGCCTGAGGTCCTTCTTACTGTTATTTATGAGATTTGTTCTAAAATCAACCTCTGCCCTCCTTTCCCCCTCTAAGTCACAACTTGGGCCCCTCAGCACAGAAATGCCCTTGCTTTTTAGGAACCCTTCACTGGCTATAACCTTCAGTTCTCCCCTATGGTCTGGAACTGAGACCTCTCCAATCAGTGCCTACAACCAGCCCCATTGCTTCTCTACTCATCTGGTGTATGCTGGTTTCTTCTTGCCCAGGACTCATCCCAAGGAAAACTGGGCTTTGGCTCCCTTATCAGCAGAGGTTCCCTCGATTTCCCACCTCCACCCTCCTCTGAGGCTGAATTCCCACAGTCCTAGAGGGGAAAATTCCTGTGGCTACCTCCCAATCCTATTATAGGACTTGCTGCTTCATTGGAGGTAGCCTGGAGTTGTTTACACCTCACTGGCCAAACTTCTTTGCCTGGGATCTTTCTTCAGATTTTTTCCAGTTGTCCCAGGAGGACCATTGTTATGTCCCAACTCTTGTTTATTTTGTTTATCTTGTTTTATTTTCACCCCAGGCTGCTATTTGTCCTCTTTGTGGAGGAAATATGGAAAGTTTAGCATTTTCTTATTCAATCTGCCATCTTCCCAGAATCCTCTCTCTGCTTAATTTTGTTGTTGTTGTTGTTGTTGTTGTTGTTGTTGTTGTTGCCAAGTGGCTCATCTGTGTTACAACAGAGTGCTGCAGGAGAATGGAGAAACAGAGAACTGGACAGATCAGGTATCTATACTTTGTAAAAGAGATCAATTCAATACTCCTACTTCTCTCTCCTCCCAGTGCTGTGGAGATGTAAGCTCCAAAACATTTTGCCAATTTCTCAGTAGTTGCATGGCTGTGCTCTGTACCACCAGGTCAGAGAAATAAGGAATGGAAGGACTAGTTCAAGATATAATGTGTGAGTAAGGTACTACACTAAGACTGAGGGAAAGAACCCAGAATGCAGCTGGGACAAAATCTACCATTACAAAAATGATGGCTCAGGAATCTGGACTGGTGAATCATGTGAGAAGAAGCTGAGATGCTTTGAAATATAACCCTCAGAGAAACTATCAACAGAGGGAAAGAAATCAAAAAGTGAACAACTGTGGGAAATAAGGCAGCTAAATTTACCAAAGATCTCAGGAGGAAGAAAACTCAAAGATCTTGAACATAAACAAATAGGGAAAACATTAATAGCAAGAAGAAATATGGCCTGGTTAAGTAGTGGATCAGTGGGATAGACTAGATGCAAAAGAGATATCAGGAAACAATTATAATAATCTGCTGTTTGATAAACTCAAAGAACCTAGCTTCTGGGATAAGAACTCTTTGATAAAAACTGTTGTGAAAATTAGAAGTTAGTATGGCAGAAACTTGGATTAGACCAACATCTCACATCCTATACTAAGTGAAGATCAAAATGGGTGCATGGTTTAGACATAAAAGACAATATTATAAGCAAACTAGGAGAACAGGAATAGATTACCTGTCAGATATATGGAAAGGGAAGCAGTTTATGACTAAAGAAGAGATGGAGAACATCAAATCCACTGTAACCAAGATCAAAAGAAGTGTAGTAAATTGGGGAAGCAATTTTTACAACTAGTGTTTCTTTCACAAAGGACTTGTTTCTAAAATATAGAGAGAATTGACTCAAATTTATATTAAAAAAGTCATTCCCCAATTGACAATGGTCAAAGGATATGTAAAGGCAATTTACAGATGAAGAAATCAAAGTTTCCATAGTCATATGAAAAATTGCTCTAAATTATTACTGATTAGAGAGATGTAGATTATAGCATCTCTGAGGTACCACCTCACACCTTTCAGATTGGTCAATATAACGAAAAAGGACAACGATCAATATTGGAAGGGATATGGAAAATATGGAACACTAATGCACTGTTGGTGGATTTGTGAACTGATCCAACCTTTCTGGAGAGCAATTTGGAATTATGCCCAAAGGGCAACAAAAATGTGCATATCCTTTGATCCAGCAATGCCTGCCTATATCCTGAGGAGATCATGGAAAAGGGAAAAACATCATTTGTACAAAAATATTCATAGCAGCTCTGTTTGTGGTGGCAAAGAATAGGAAATCAAGGGGATGTCCATCAATTGGGAAATGGTTGAACACATTGTGATATATATTATGGAACACTATTGTTCTATTAGAAACCATGTGGAATGGGATTTCAGAGAAGCCTGGAAAGACTTACATGAATTGATGCTAAGAGAGATGAGAAGAACCAGAACATTATACATCCTAACAACAACATGGGGGGTGATGATCAACCTTAAGGAACTTGCTTATTCTGTTAGTACAATAATCAGGGACAATTCTGGGGTATCAGTGTCTCATACCGCTATCCAGAGAAAGAACTGTGGAGTTTAAACAAAGACTGTTACTTTTATTTATTTTTTTAAGAAAAAGGTTGTCTTATGCACTACATAATTTTGCTATCTCTAATATTTCATTTTTTCTTCAAGGATATGGTTTTTTTTCTCAATGCATTCAATTTTAATCAATGCATGGCATGAAAACAATGTAAAGATTATTAGACTGCCTTCTGGGGGGAGGGAGGGGAGAGGGAAGGGGGGAAAGTGTAAAACTCAAAGCTTACTAAAAAAGATAGGTAGAAACTACTATTGTATATAATTGGAAAACAAAATATTTATATAATTTTTTAAATTAATTAATTAATTAAAGGGAAGTTAAAAAAAAGAAATAAAGCCTACAAGTTTAGTAAATAAGTTTGAGCATTTGTGAATAAATACTGTAAAACAAAGAAAATGATTCAACATGTGATGAAGCAGAGGATCCAGTGGATTTTGAAGAAAGCATGAAACCATATAGATAGATAGATAGATAGATAGATAGACAGATAGATAGATAGATAGATATACATGGTTCCTAAGAGGTTTTAAAGATGAATGGAAATCATGAGAACAGAATTTTGGTGCAACACAGCAAAAAATAATTAGCAAAAATAGATAAACTTGAATCTATTGTGACAAGTTTCACCAAAAATAAAAAATAAAAGGCACCTGATTAGGAATGTGAATATTCCTACACAAATGAGAGAGAGAGAGACAATCTCAAAAAAGAGAAGAAAAAAAATAACATTAAAACAAAACATGGTCTACAAATAAGCAAAATATATTTATCTCAAAGATAAGGCTACATGGAGATAACTTAAAGACCTTAAATATTCCAAAAAAAATACAAACCAAAAAATCTGAACACCATAACATAAGAAATTGCAAGAAAACTACTCAGAACTTCTGAAAATAGAAAATAAAGTATCAAGTGAAAGAATCCATGGATCATCTGAAAACAAAATCCTAGGCTACCAACTCCAAGAAATATAGTGGTTAAATTCAATAATTTTAATAATTGAGAAACTACAAATTCTAGTAATGATTCAGAAAAAAAGAAATTCAATCAACCACTAGGTTATTTCACATTTATCAGAAAATACAGTAGAAATGGGAATAATGTGAACACAATAGAAAAAGAGCAGTTGAAGGTGATTTACCCTGAAAATCTAACCAACCATAAATGAAGAAAAATTGAATGTTCAATAGTAAAGAGGCATTTGAAACATTTTAGAAAGAAATCCAGACCTGATGAAATTTGATTCTCAAACACTCCAGACAATAGTAATTCAGGAGGGATGAAAAAATGTAACACTTGATTTCTCCATATGAATTTACTTACAATTGTTTTTTAGCTCATTAAAGTAACTTTCTGGAATTTTGATTGTAGGGCACTAAATAAGTAGTTTAATTTAGGTAGAATTGTCATTTTTATTATATTAGCTCAGCCTATCCATGAGTAGTTGATATTAGCCCCGTCATTTAAATCTGATTTTATTTGTGAGAGAAGTGTTTTGTAGTTGTTTTCATAGAGTTTAATTTTAGATCTGATAGGGCTAAGTCACTTTCTTTTGCTCTTTTTTTCATTAAATCCCTGGAAATTCTTGACTTTTTTATTTCTCTAAATGAATTTACTCACAATTTTTTCCTAGTTCATTTAAGTAATTTTTTGAAAAAAAATGTAACACTTAAAAATAGCAGCAGCAATGGAATAATATCAAAAAGATCATTAATAGACTTCTTTTTTAAATGTATACAAGGAAATAGGATCTAAAGGTGAAGGTCCAGTGGAAGTAAAAGTGAAGTGGTAGTCCAGGGGCATTATGAACTAAACCTCGCAGCACTCCATTTATAAGTGAATCAATGTTCTTTCATGATACTGAATTACAAGATAGGAGGATGTATAGAAGGATGAGGGAAGGAGGATAAAAAGGAGTGTGTGATGTGCCCTGGTCAAGTTGAAAGCTAGCAATTAGAAAAAGTGGACCTCCTTTTTCTCAGGTAGAGGATAGCCTTCTGGATGTGTGTGAAGAGGGACAGAAAAAAGCCAAGAAAATGGCAAGCATAGGGTAGGGGGGAAGAGTTATGCAGAAGGGAAGGGGAAAGTGTTACTAATGAACGTTACTCTTGCAGATAAAGAGAGATATTCTGCAAATTTCTCTCTATGAAGGAAAGTGGAGACCTAGTGCCTGATGTTTTCCTGTAGGGATTTGGTGCAAAGATAGATCACTAATAGTTCCTCTCATTTGGGCTGTGGGAATTTGGGATGGGTTGTAAGAACTGGACAGTATAATCCCTGGAAGGAGATTTTGAAGTAAATAAGGAAAGAAGATGACCAAAGGTCACATGGGTAACATAAGTCAGTGATGGGTTGTATAATCATGATATGAGGAGGAGGGTCTTGAAATGGGGCAGTATCTTCTTTATTAACTGCAGGAATTAACATTTTTTCTGGGAGTGAGGTATAATGAAAAAGAAGGGAGGAGGGCAAGCAGTACAAGTCAATGGGAAGTGATAGAAACTGTTTTAGAGGGGAGAATACAGAATAGGCATCTCAGAAGTTTTGATTCTGTGAGGAATGCAGAGAATTGAGAGACTAGTTAAGAATAGGGACTATAAACCAAAGAATGAGTGTTGAGAGCAAATAGAAAAGGATTATGAATAGCAAAGAGAGTGAAAGAGAGGAATCTCTCTGAAAAGGGGCACAGAAAATGAAATTTAAAAGATAAATGAATAGGATTAGTTTTAAAAAGAGGAAAGGGAAATGCTACTTAACTAACAGAATGGGGGAATAGGGAAAGAATTAAATAGCTAGAAAAATATCAATATTGCAAAATTGATGTATAGGTATAGTTGAAACTAAAGTATAAGGTAGCTAAATTAAATTAGAATCCTTAAATGGATCGATCTATAGAAACTAGAATTTGGTTTTTTCCCCCACCTAAAAATTTAATACATGACTTGTTATTAAGGAAAATGAAAAAAAAGTATTAGATGTAGGAAACACAGGCATAGGCTTAGAGATAATAGTATCTGATTCAATTTTACAAAGTAATATTAATTCTGTAACTAACTGTGAAACTATTTTATATTCATTATGTTTTGCATTGCCTTGCCTCACAGAATTTTACAGTTCTTTTGTCTTCCTACTCGCACAAGGATTATTAAATTCAATAAATGGAGAAAAACCTCTTACAACTCTGAATGACTGCCAAAGTATAAAATATTTTCTATTTTGTTTGAGGGGTTTTGCAGCTTTATCTTTAATTAGTTCTACATAAAATAGAGCTTTCCTCGCACCCAAAACAAATCTATCTGAAATTTGCTGCTAAATAATATATAGTTTACCCTGGAGCATCAAGTGATGACTAAAACTTAATAACTGCTATAGAATCATGTTTGATCTGTTGATTAGAATAAGAATCACAAATGGAAATTATAAACTGAATGTAGGTTTCTTGTTCTGGCTTTTAGTTTATGGTGATATGTGCAAATACAATCAAATAGGAAATGAAAATGGAGTTAATAATGTAAATGAGAATATTGACATAAAAGAGACTTTTTTATCTAAAGGAGGGGAATCTAAAAATTATCTACTAATATTCAAGTGCTAAAAATATTTTGAGAAAAAATTTTTTAGAGTTTTGGTTTTATTCTTCTCTCATTAGCTATATGAAAGAGTTTCCTTCCCCATTTCAACTAATGAAATCTTAGAAGGCCCAGAAAGTAAGTACAGGGTAATGTCAGTGTTAGGGGATTTTCCTAGAATACCACAACAACATAATTCTATATGATAAGGTTTTAATGCTAAAACAAGATATGTCTATGGTCTATGATCGCTTTCACTCTCCAGGTCAAGAAGGGAGTAGCATGACAGAGTGAGTAAACAAGTTAACCATACCTTGGGTAGCTAGATGAATTTCGTCAATTGTGGATTGAGATTTGAAGGCAGAGGTGAAGAAAGAACCATACTTCTGAAAGGGAACCCTCACCTTGGAAGCAAGTGGTACCTCTTCCACCTTCCTTACTCCTCACCATGGACCACATCACTAATACTACTAAAATAGTAGAAGATAGTACATCCATTTAGACGCAAAGACATACAATCACAGATAGACTTGGCTATAAAAATATAAATACTGCCAAGAAAGGCAGCTTCAAGGAGATTGATACCCTCCCCCCAATAGCAAAGAAAATGCCAGATATGGTTGTAAGAAAAGAGGAGTCACTGAGAGTTCAACTGAGAGGACTTCCCAGTAAAGATATTATACTTAGAGGAGAACTATATAAGGATAATCCTACAAAAAAGATAAAGGAGTTTTTGACAGTGATGTATTAGGAGTTATAAGTTATTCTTTGCCAACTGCATAATGCTACACGTATGCTTCAATGCAATGTACTCACTCTTCCAAAAGATAATATGAATATCTGTGAGAATTTATCCCAGAATTCTGGGGAAAATTTTTGTTACCAATTCTTCCAAAAGTGAGTTAAATGTACTAATACTTAAATAAAAAATATATATATATATATATATATATTTTCATGCGCTATAGTAGTAGGAATAGGTAACAACAAAGTTACATTTAGTTTTGAAGTAGCTGTCACCACAAGAGCAAGTATAGCTTGAGGAGTAGCCCAAAGGTAGTACTGCAAATACTTTATATGTTTGCAAATCATGAAATATGATCTCATTTGAATAAAATATTACTTATGACTTACATACAAAAATTACATGAATGACAGCATCAAAAATATGTCTGACCAAAAAAAAAAGAAGCTCTCTAGCCATGAATTGACATTGAAGATAAGAGATGGACAAATAGGGTGCCATCTTGGTATCTATGAAATATTAAAAGATCTAGTTAAGTCTACTGGGGCATTAGTATAGACCCTGTATAGCAAATTTGTGGAGGGATATTGACAACAATTATTTAAAATGGGAAGGCATGAATGGTCTGTATTCTAAATAGTGGAAGGAGTAAGTAAGTATATTAGAGAGACTACAGATTACTAGACTCTTTTTTAAAAAGAATCCTAATTATCTAATTTACTATGCATTTTAAAAATCATAGTACATAATTTTAAAATTATTTAAAATTATAAAACATCCTTTTCTAAGAATTGTTCCTTGCAGGCACCTGGGTGGTGCAATGGATAGATCCCTGGTCCTGGAGTCAGGAGTATCTGAGTTCAAATGTGACACAGACACTTAGTAATTACCTAGTTGTGTGACCTTGGGCAAATCATTTAACCCTATTTCCTGGCCAAAAAAAATGTTCCTTATCTTAAAAAATCAATTATTGTTCTTGGAGCTTTTAAAACAATTTAAATTTTGATCTCAAACAGTTAGAAAACATAATTTTCTAAGTGCCTACCAAGTTCACTACGATGCACTTGATACTATGGAGAAAAACAAGGGAAGCTAAAGACATAACCTCTTCTGTAATAACCCACAAAAATAGAAAGGACAGGCATAAACAACATATACTGTATAAATACAATGTGAGCTCAAGGTGTAACAATGTATAAATATGTAAAAACATTACTTTTCATATCTACTCCATGCCTTCATTTTTGCTATTTATCCTCCCTCTTCTACTCAGGCCAGAAGATTTATCAGAGAAGAACAATTACTCTCCTTTTCCTTCCTCCTCCCCCTCCCAGGGATGAGGAGATAATAGAGGCAGGACCCAGAAATAGAGATGGAAATTAAATAGAGGCAATAGAGTGATATCACAGAATAAGGCAACAAGCAGAGATCCAAATAAGTAGGCAAAAGGAAAGCAGATGGATGATTAGGAACTGTGATTCAGAAGTTGGGATCCATGCTCAAGACTAGAAGGCATATTTCATGGCTACAATCCTGAGAGAGAGGACAGGCTATCAAAATATAGAGAAACAAGAACAGGAATCTACTACTGTGTCCAGCTTAAAAAATGAAGCAATTTATCATGACGGAAAAAGCAAAAGAATCTGAGTTAGAATTTGTTGGCATTCATGTGACAATGGAAATGGAAAGAGCATGAAGACATTCATGGTCTGACTCTATCATTATAAAACCAGAATATGAGCTTTTCAACAGCAAGGAATCATTTTTTTTGTCCATGTATTCTAAGCAATACCAGCACAATGACTGATAGGTACTTAATAAATACTTGTTGATTGCTCAATTAGACAATCACTTCACCTTGCTGGAAATATAAGTAGAGAGATTTGACATTCCCTAAAATTTTTTCACACCCTAACATTTATGATTCAATTAATGTAGAAAGCCATTAAAACAAAACCCTCTCCCTCCTTCCACCCATCCACCCTCACTTAGCAATAAATTCTTTATATTTATTAGACTCAACCTATGCCTCGTGTCTTTTTTGTGCAACAACTCAGAAAGATGCTATTTTACATGGTGAGTAAAGATATCATAATATTCTCAACTGTGCTTGTGAGGTCAAAAATATTTTTCAAGCAGGAATTTTTCTAGCTTAGGTATTTTATTTTGAAATTCTACTCATAGTACTAAATACAAAATGGAAGGCTCTCTATAGATTATCACAATATTATACAACAGGTGAAATTAAATTCTTAACAAAGTTAACAGGTGGTTTTTGCTTAATCAGTAGAGAAATGATTTGCTAAATATGATCATTTTCTGCAATTCACACCAGAATTTAAATTTTATCATGAAAATGGGTTAGAAATTGATTATAATGGCCTAATCAGAATAATGACCCATTTACATGATTTGATACCCAAATATTATTTCTATATAAAACTGAGTTCTAAAATAGAAGCAAATGAAAATTTAATTTTAAAATTCAAGATATATTTATAAGGCAGCTATGCTGAAAATATCCTTGTGCTGTATTCTTGGGCACACAACAATAATAATAATGATAAGAATAAGAATGTTACCAAAGTGATGCCATGGAAATATTAAGCAGAGAATAAACAGTTTAAATTCTGTGCCTTTTTACAATAAATGGTTAAATCTGATGCTTTTGTGAAAAGTAAGTTAAAGAACAAACTATGTTACACCATTCCTGAGAAATTATGTTCCTGTAAATCCTGTCTCTTTGTACCAAACCTTGAATTGATAACAGTTGTCTAAGTATCTTGTGTCCTATCAACTAGATACAATAGCCTCAGAGAAAGAGGCTACAAGGACAAGTAGAGGCTAGAGACCAATAAAGTGCATCCCACTTTGTTGCCTCTCTGTTTCCCAGTAATGAATCTTAGTTATCTTTGAATATCCAGACACAATCCTTTTTACTACAACTACACAGACCCCAGCACATAGACCATCCCCTGGTACCCCTATATAAATCCTGGCTTTTTTTCTTGCTAGTTGCTTATCCTCTAGGGATAAAGCATGCATGCAATAGCTTTGTATCTGGGTATTAAAACTTATTTGTTCCTTTTAACTCTGAGTCATGAGCCTTTGTGAAATTCTTTCACTATTCAAACCCTAGCTCACCACTTGAGCACCAAATTGCATCAATAGTATGAACAAAGATGGCATATACAAAGGAGTCCTCGATGTATTAGTGCTGTTTGAAGCTATTAAAGATTAAACTATTTAAACTACTAAAGACCAAAACTGTGTTAAGACTTTTAGGACATCCTGTATAATGCTTTAAAGTCTGATGACTTATAATTTGACCCTCACAACATCCCTTTAAGGTTGGGGCTACAGAAATAATTATGCTCATTTTATAAAAGGGAATTAATACACAAAGGTAATTCAGTCATAGCCAAATAACCAGAGTAACAAAGATGAGATATGAACACATTTCTCTCAACACTTAGTGACTAGGGGGAAGAGAGAGAGAGGGAGTGGGAGTCCTTTTGTAAAGATGTTTAACATTCAAACACTATGAGATATGATATATTCAAAGATACCTCGAATACAAAAATTAAAGAGAAGTACCATAAGAGATATTAACAAAGGGTTGGGCAAGGCATAAGGAAATAAAACTATTTTTTGGAGATAGCAACTGAGGGATGTGGTAAGGAATGTCAGAAAATTTTCATGGTAAATGTAGCATTAACATAGTTCTTGGGGCAGCTAGGTGGCGTAGTGGATAAAGCACCGACCTTGGAGTCAGGAGTATCTGGGTTCAAATCCGGTCTCAGACATTTAATAATTACCTGACTGTGTGGCCTTGGGCAAGCCACTTAACCCCATTTGCCTTGCAAAAAACCTAAAAATAAAAAACATAGTTCTCCTATTATTAGGATAAGACTAGCAAAAGAATTCAATTTTTTTCTGATTTTTTTTCCTTTGAGAGACATCCTAATTCAGTCAGTTCTAAAGCAGAGAATATAGTTATTTAAATGACTCCATCTGGAAATAAGAAATTTGAATAATGATACTATCCTTTATAATTGCTCTAATTAGCAGATGATATTTTGCATAATAAAATAGAAAGAATAAAAAGTCATAACTTCTTTTCCCTTGAGTTTTAGGCTGCTTATTTTTAACATATTTTTCCTGAGTTTTTTGTATTGTCTATTTTTAAAGTACAAATGTTTTCTTCAATTGTTTTAAATATTTTCTTTTTATCACAGCTATCCTTCTCTGCCAGAGTTGATCTTCATTTCAAGATTTTAAGAGATTAGAATTAATATAAAATATTTATTTTATCTTATTTAAAATTTTTTATAACAAGCTCCAAAAAGGAACACTATATTAGTGATTCTCAAATTCTTCTGAGTGGCTCTGCCTACCCCACAAATTTCTCCTATTCTATGTTCAAATAGCTAAAATAGCAAACTCAAATATTCTAATAAACCCATGATCTCTCTTTCTTTAGTGTGAATGTTCACTCCAGTGAATCAGATTAACAACTCATTGGTGTCTGCTATACTTGATAACTTTTGTTTATAACTTTCCATAAGTTCACCACAGGAGGTCTATTCTATCTGTTAGTAGTCTTCCTTGTTTTCTCCTGAGATTGTAAGATTATTAATAGATGATTTGGCCATCTGTTATCCCTCAATGTCATCAGGAGACCTACTCTAGTTCTTTTTTTTTTAATTTCCCATCCAATTGTACTTCTCTGGCCTTCTCCATCATGCCTTAGGATCCACTTCATCCTGCAAGATCACTTCAGTCCTGAAATTCAAACCTCATCATTACCTCTGTCCTTAGGTTATTTACATTTTGATTTACATTATTTTGTCCCTCCTGATCTTCAGTTTTTCTGAAATCTCACTGGGATATACTGTTATAAAAGAACTTCTAACTTTTTTCATTTCCTGCAGCAAGATGTTGCTTCATAAAATATTTTTTTCTTCTAAAAGTTTTTGAATCATTTTATCATTTTCATTTCATTTCATTTGTTTCATTTCAATAATTATGCAATTGAGCCAACCCTTATACCAAAGAAAAAAATCAGAAAAAATCAATAGAATGTACCTCAGTGTGATATGCAATATTCTACTCACGGTCTTTCATCTCTGCAATTAAGAGAGGGTAGTGCATTCTCAAAGCTTCTCTGGCACTAGGTTTGGTTGTTATTAGTGAACAATATTGATTGTTTTCCCATTTATATTGTTTTATGGTTTTGCTTACTCTCTGTCGGTTTCATATAAGTTTTTTGAATTCTTTATGTTTGTCATTTCTTAGGTCAGAAATATTACTTAATAAAGTGCTGCCTTAAGTATTTTGCTGTATATGGGATTTTTCTATTTTTTAATCTTCTTGGAATATATAACTAACAATGCAATAGCTAGATCAAGTGATTTAGACATTTTAGTCATAAAGTGCTAATATTCTCATGGTTGCCTTTTATCTTATTTTTGGAAAATACCTATCTCAAGTATTATAATATGCATTAATCAAATGAAATGTTTCATTGTTGCTTGTGGGTGAATGATAAAACCAACTTTCTCAATTATTTTGTTTCTCCAAAGAGAACCCATGTGACATCCTTCCATTTAACTTCAACTGCCTTCTAATTTTGATTCTTGAGAAAGACAAACTTTAAATACTTTAATTCATGAACTTTGGACTAGAATCTTATAATTATAGTACCAATAGCTTTATTAAGGTTGACAGTATAAACCTCTGTCAACCTTTTTTGTTGCTTTATCTTTGTTACTGCAGAAATGGAAAGAGACAGTACAGAATTTAGGAACATTTTATAAATGGTCCTTTTCATATTTAATAGACCTTGTTCTAAAAAGCAGACAATGTATTACCAGGACTATAAATGAATCATTTTCAGCATAGTAGAATCTTCCAAAGTTTGTGTTCTATTGATAGAATTGAGAACCCTTTCCATATCACAAGGAGGAATCAGAGAACAACTGTGCAAATGTGAAGAAGTATCTCACTTTTAGAAAAGGACATATATGGCAATATAGCTCTTATAAACTCTCTAGCCCAATGAATACTTTCACAGATGAGCTTTGATCTCTAGTGGTACTCTTTGAGAGCTGAGGTAACTTTTCTCTAATGCTATAGGTTTGAGTCCCCAATATTTGTTTTACAAAAGGAATTTGATAAGATTCCTTTATTTTGTCAAATAGTTTATATAGTATTGGGACTAATTGTTCCTTAAACGTTTGGCAAAATTAATTTGTAAATCTATCAGTTCCTATTAGAAAGTTCATTTCTTACTTGTTCAATTTCTTTTTTTCTAAGATAGTGTTATTTAAATATTCTAGTCCCTCTTCTGTTAATCTGGACAATTTATATAATGACCTATATTCATCAATTTCACTTAGATTGTCAGTTTAACTAGCATATAGTTCCGCAAAATAAGCTCTAATAACTGCTTTAATTTCATTTCCTTTGATGGTCCGTTCATCCTTTGATTTTGGGGACTGATAATTTGGTTTTCTTCTTTTTAAAAAAAATCAAATTAACTAATGGTTTATCTTTTATTAATTTTTTAAATTTATTATTCTGAACTTAATAAAAGAAACATTTCTATAACAAAGTGGGATAGGAAAATAAACGATTACCCGTGAAATTGCAGATCATTATGAACGACTTGCTATTCCTTTCAATTCTATCATGTGATTTTTGTTTTTCCCTCTTCCCCATACCCCAAAAACATTGAGATGGATATCATTAGACACAAATCTGTCTGTGTACATCTATTTTTTTCAAAAACTCCAACTTTTAGTTTTATTAGTTCAATTTTTTAACCTTTTAATTTTATTAAGCTCTTTTTTGATTTTCTGGATTTTCATTTTGGCATTTAATTGGGGATTTAATGTTTGTTCTTTTTCAAATTTTTTTTTAGCTGCATGCTCTATTCACTGATCAGCTCTTTCTTTTTTATAGATGAAAAGCCCCTAAGTACTGGTTTGCAGTACTTTGCTTTGGTTGCATCTTATTTTATGTTTAGATTTATCTAATTCTGAGAGAACTTCCATTAGTATGGTTTTACTTCTTGTAAAAGAAGTAGCTGTAAAAAAATCCTTTATGGTTTATCTTCTTGTAATTCTTGGTTGTACTTCTCTTTTATCTTCCAGAACATCATATTCCAAGCCCTTTGTTCCTTTAATATCATGGCAGCTAAATCTTGTGTGATCCTATGACTTCACAACATTTGAATGGTTTCTTTCTATCCATTTGAAGTATTTTCTCTTTGACTAAGAGGTCCTAATATTTGGCAATAAGATTCTTGAAGTTTTTATTTGGGAATCTCAGGTGGTAAACTGTAGATTTTTTTCAATTTCTATTTTACTCTCTGATTTTAGAATATTAGAGCAGTTTTCCTTTATAATTTCTTGAACTATAATGTCTAGGGTTTTTTAAATCATGGAATAGTCCAATAGATCTTAAATTATCTTTCCTTAATCTGTTTTCCAGAGCAGTTTCAGTTTACAGTGAGATATTTCACATTTTCCTCCATTTTCTCATTCTTTTGACTTTGTTTCTTGGTGTCTCATGGAGTCATTAGTTTCCACTTGTCCAATTTTTTTTTAACATTTTAACATTTTATTTGTTTTCCAATTATATACAATAGTAATATGTACTCATCATTTTTTGCAAGGCTCTGAATTCCACAATTTCCCCCTCTCCCTTCCCTCCCCCTGAAATCTGTCTGACAGTCTCTACATTGTTTCCATGCCATACATTGATGTAAATTGAATGTTATGAGTAATCATAAGAATAAACATAACCCCCCCTAAGAAGATGAGAAACCTCAAGAATAGAGAGAGACAAAAAGAATTGTACTTCAGTCTGTGTTCAGATTTCAATGACTCTGTCTCTGGGGTGAGTTGCTTTCTTTATCATAAGTCCACCAGAGAAGTTGCTTCAATATTTTTTCCAACAGTTGCTATTACCAGCTGTATCTCCACTCTATTTCTCCCCACTCTCATTTACTCTATTCTCTCTCTCTCTCTCTCTCTCTCTCTCTCTCTCTCTCTCTCTCTCTCTCTCTCTCTCTCTCTCTCTCTTTCATCCTGGTCCTGTTCAAAAGTGTGTTGAATCTGAGTACTTTCTCCCTCAATCTTCCCTCTCTTCTATCACCTATTCCCCCCTTCCCTCCCTCCATTCCCCCCTCATCCCATCCCTTTCCTCCCATCCTTCTTCAGAATAAGATAGATTTCCTCACCCTATTAACACTTGTTCAATTTTAAGGAATTACTTTCTTCAATGAGTTTTTGTACCTTTTTTTCCATTTCACCAATTCTGCTTCTCAAAAAGTTATTGTCTTCAGTACTTTATTGTACCTTTTGCCAAGTTGCAAATTATCTTTTCATAATTTCTTTACCCTCTTTTATATATTTTTAAGAAATATGCCCCTCTTATTTGATTTTTGGAAATCAATTTTTTTAGCTATTTCTGGAATTTTTATTGTGTTTGTGTCCAATTCACATTTTTCTTTGAGGTTTTGTTAGTATATGTTTTAATTTATTGTCTTTATCCGAATTTGTGATTAGATCTTCCCTCTTACCATAGTAACACTTTATGGTCAGATTCATTTTTGTTGATGATTGCTGATTTTCCCACCCTATTTCTTGATTTTGAATTTATATTAAAACTGGGCTTTGTTCCTAGCATTGGAGGGTTAGAAGGTAGAGAGGAACTAACTCAGGTTTCAGGGTTTTTTGCACTGCTACTTTCAGAGTTATTTCTAGGGGTTTGGAAGTTTTTGGTGTTAGTTTTGGTGGTAAGAGGTGTGGTCAGTGATCTCCTGGTCTGCCCTCTGGTCCCTCTGATCCCTTGGAATGGAAATTAATATTTTCATTATAAATTCTTAAAGGGGGTCAAAGGGAAAGCTGTTCAAGTACAGTGTCAATGAACTAATGTTAAATTTTCTGTGGTTCAGTTTTCTCATTCTTAAAGAATGGGGATGGACTAATCTAATGGTCCTCATACTTTTTCACAGTGGTTGAATCCTTCATTATAAATAAAACTTTGACAGAATACTTGTAGTAAAATCCTCTAAAATTATTTTTAATGCCTTAAAATAGCACAAGGGTTCATTTGGAAAATGAGGGATGCCTCAGGGTTCCATACAGCACAATTTGAAAAACATTGGACTTGATCTTTATAGCAACTCACAAAACAGGCAAAAAATAAAATGGCTTTGTCCAGCAACTAATGTTGAGCTGTTTTCTAAGGAACAGAGCTACATAAATATTAACATTATCCCTAAAAATGAAACCAGAATAAAGAAAATTCAGCTAAAGAAGGATGACTCACACATTCTTTCTCCAAAAAGGCAAATAACATCTGATTACTATTCACACAGCTTCTACATTAGTTCAAACAGTCATCACCACAATACCTTTCTAATTTAGGTGCCTGCCTACGTTCTCTGCCCTCTCCAATTTACCTTCCACAGCAATGCTAAATTGACCCTCTTAAAATATAAATCTGACCATGTTACCTAATTTTTCAAAAAATCTTTTATACTTCCCTTTTCCTCCTAGATAAAATTCAGAATCTTCAACCTCCTATTTTGAAGCCCTTAACCAGTCCCCTCCCCTTCGTTTCCTTGTCATAGTTCATATTTTTCCTTTTCGTACGTTTTGACCTCATAGCTATTCCTCACTGTAGTCAATATTCCATTTCTTGCTCCACTCCTTTGCATAGGTAATTTTCCCATATCTGTAATGCACTCCCTCCATGCCTCTCCTTCCCAGGTGCCTAGCTCCTTCAAAGCACAGTTCAGGATCTATTTACTGAGACCTTTCTTAATCTCTTCCTTTTACTCCTAGTTGCTGGTACTCTCTCGTAAAATTATTTTGCATTACTTTGAATATGCTTAGTAATTACTTGTCTATGTACATGTTTTTCTTCAATAGAGTATCAACTCCTTAAGGTAGGGGACTACTTTGTTTTTTTGGGGGGTTTTTTAGGGGTTTTTTTTTAGGTTTTTGCAAGGCAAATGGGGTTAAGTGGCTTGCCCAAGGCCACACAGCTAGGTAATTATTAAGTGTCTGAGACTGGATTTAAACCCAGGTACTCTTGACTTCAGGGCCAGTGCTTTATCCACTACACCACCTAGCCACCCCGGGACTACTTTGTTTTTGTCTTTATATGACCAATGGCAACCATGATAGGTATTTAATGAGTGTTTGTTTAATTGAGTTGTTTTCATTAGGTACTCAAAGATAAAAAATATTTTTATATATAACAATTAATGGGTTCAGGAATCTAATATAATCTATATAATCTACTTATATACTCCTTTCTCTACTTAAGGAGCCCCTTTCAGTCACATACATCATCTTAGGTTCAGGCTTAGGAGAACCTAGCCACCCGGAAGAGGTCAAACTCCTTTTTCTCATATTCTTTGATTCCTTACATCCCCCACCTGGCACTTCAGGGGAAAAAATTCATTTCTATTGTCTCCCTATTGTGTGCAGTAGAAAGGTTAAACTATGAATCAGGTATGAAACATATTTCCTGACCACAAACAGAACTGATTAATGACAACAACACTGAGATGGGCTGAGTACTATTTTGCCACTTAGGAAGAGGTTGAGGGACACACGGTGCTTCCTGCTGCTCCAGGACCATCTGGTCTAATGAGCCCAATTAAACAAGAATAGCTATTTCATGCTTAGAGGGATAACATAAATGGTATTACCATCCCCAATTTACAGATCAGCAATGGACTTACTCCTCAATTCATACTGTTCTTATAATGATTCCAACATTGTTTAATTCAATGGATAACATATATCTTTTTTTAAAAAAAAATTTAAGGCAACGGGGTTAAAGTGACTTGCTCGAGGTCACACAACTAGGTAATTATTAAAAGTCTGAGGTTATATTTAAACTCAGGCCCTCCTGACTCCACAGCTGGTGCTCTATCCTCTGCACCACCTAGCTGCCCAATAACATATGTCTTTAATGGATGCTACAATGTTTTACAAACGAATATACAGTGGGAAGTGTTGACAAAATTCCTTGATGGATTTTGATCTCAAAAGGGAGAGTCTTGATTGTCCAGGTGTATTCCCTCCTATACTAGTGTGTTCTCACATAAGTGTGTTCCTAAATACACTTGACCCCATGTCCACTGCCCAGGAATACATAATGATTAAGCTCTTCCCTAACCTATCCTTGAAGATTCTCTCACATTAGTCATACAAACTAGAGTTCAAACTAAGGAGAGGACTTGCCAGAATTCCTATTTCCTACTTATGGAGTCATTGGTAACTAGGCTAAATGAGCTTCTTCAAGATCAGGTGCTTATTGGAGGGGATCTATTGGAATAGCCGAATAGGTAGTGTTCCAAAGGCTTCAATTATAGGGCTCAGATTATGAATGACATTAATAACAAAGGAATCTAGTCAATCTTGATTTTGAATGTACCACATCCACTTAAAAAACATCTTTTGATCAATCTTACCCCAATCAGTCTTTTACTGTTGAGTAGATGAAAATTTGTGAGACAAAAGTTCCTGAGGTTGAGAGATGAAATTTCTTGAGACAATGAGTGAGGTGAAAGTTAAGATGAAATTTCCTCAGTCTGTCTGCTTCTCAACAGGCCCTCAGGGCCTGCTTTTTGTTAATTTAGTGGAGTCACCCCAGAGGTATCTAAACTTCACTCAGGTGAAATAAGTCCTAGAAATCCTGTCTTTTCTAGGGTCCTCTCAAGTTATCCTAGGAGGACAACTGCTTTATCCTCCTTTTTTTTTTGCAGTACTACATTTATTTTGTGGTGATTTTCTTTTTGTAGAGACAATCTGGAGAGTCTGGACATTTCTGACCTGCTCTTCTATCTTTCCAGACCAGCCCATTTTGTTAGAGGGGCTGTCTTGCATCACCCAAACCATAAAAGGCAACTTTTGGCAGAGGGTGATTATATAATCCTAAATTCTGTTCAGGAGCAACTTGGGACCAAGCAATTGCTTTTCAAAGCTGATATTATAAATGATCTCTATAGGAAATTTGCAGCTTGAGAAGCTTAACAGTTATTTATTTTGACTATCCTTTGGTGCTTGCCAAAGGCTATATTCAGTCTGATCTTTAAGGACATAAACTTCCCAAAAATGGATTCTGAAGGAACACAGGACCCAAGAGGAAAAAAGACAGCTGCTTTAGATCTTCCAGGGCTGTAGCCTGCTCTGAATCTCCCATGAAAGATACAGACTTGCAGGAAGACTCAGTAAATGGGAGCCTCCTGAACAGTCCAATTAAGTCTCTCAGATTCTCTCTTAAATCATGGAGAAGTAAGACAATAATTTATTCCAGATAGTGCCTAGAATTCTTTGGGTTTACCCTTCCCATTGTGCTCCCCAAAACATGACCAAGGAGGTAGGATGGACCCTAGATTTTCATAGGGTTGATTTCTCACCCATAGTCTTTACAAATTTAATTAGTATACCCATACTTTATCAAGTGCTTTCTTATCAAACCCATGATACAGGACAGACATCCAAAACTCTTTCCAGAAAAGGGTTCATCACTTTCTGCCCACCTACCTGGGCAGTAAACTCTATGCCTCATCCCTCCCATTCCCTATTCATGTATTTTTTACTTAGAGTAGTATTTGTCCAAGCCAAAGCTGTTCCAATGTCCTTGAATTTCACCAGGTGATCATTCAACATCCATATAGTTGTATAATGGGAGAGACACACAGCTAAAGTTTGCAGCCACTCAGGTGAGGCTCTACTCAGAAGTCTGGATCTAATTTTTCCAAGGTAGGCTAGTCATAGGGAATGGTAGGCAATAAAGAAGGCATATAAATCCAAACTATCAAACAGATTTCTTTTAGGAAAGTCATCTCTTCCCTTTATATTTCCATCAGGGAGTCAACTACAAGAGGGCATTTATCTTTACAGAACAGCTACAAGTGATTCCCCATCTCAGTAACCTTTGCAACAAAAAGTCATCTTACTGTAGTGGGCAGGAGTCTCAGTAAATAGGGGGCCACCTGAAAAGTTCAATAAATCTCATGCATTGCAAAGATTAGAAATGAACTTTATTAACTAAGGAAATTCCTAGAAATAATAGTAGAAACCATAGTGGTTCTTCTGGTAAAGGATTCCAGTCTCCAAAAGGTAATAATATCTGAAATGAAATAAAACATGGATAGGACTAGTTTTAGTGGGAAATAAACAAATGAAACATGTACAAATATAAACTAAAATAACAGAAAGCAAAAGGACAGAAAATCAGTCCTCTAGTTTTCTGAATTGTCAAAGCTACTAGAAATTCATGATTAAAAAATCTACTGCCAAATACATTGCATGATAGTACATCATTAAAAGAGAATCAGTTAATAATCATTGCTAGGAAATTGTTTATAAAAAGAAACAAAACTTAATGGAAGTGTTGGTACTTAAGCATCTAATTTTTACCTTTTCAAAAACAGCAACAACAACAACAACAGCAAAAACAGACTTGTGGCCTAAACTGAAAAATATGGGGGTTAGCCAAATATATTAGTCATTCATAAAATGTTTGTAGACAGGTTGGTTCATTAGAATAACAAAAATTATACCATCAATTGAATAAATCCATATTAGGATGAATAACCAAATACCTATAAAAATTCAGCTATTAAATATTTGCCTCCAGAGAAAGAATTGATATTCCTTGAATACAAACTGAAGTGTGCTATTTTTCACTTTCTTTCTTTCATTCTTTTTCTTTTTTTCTTTTTTATACAAAATGGCTAATACAAAAATGCTTTACATGATTGCACATGTATAAACTGTATCTGGTTGCTTACTATCTAAGGGGAGGAGAGTGAAGGGACAAGGAGAGAATTTGGAATTCTAAACTTTAAAAAAAAAGCTTTAAAAATTGTGTGTATGTGTGCATGTGTGTATATATATATATATATATATATATATATATATATATATATACATACACACATATGGTGGAGCCAAGATAGCTACAGGAGAAGAGCCTCTCCTAGGTGTTCTCCCCAAAATATTTTTAAAATCTCAAAATTTTGACTCCAAATATTCAAGAGACAGAACCCACAGAAAGATGCAGTGAGGCAATTCTCCAACCCAAAATAACCTGGAAAATAGTGGGAAAACTTTGCTCCACAGGACAGGGAGTGGCCCCACCTCCCAGAAACAGCCCCAGGAAGCCTGGGAAGCCTGGCTCCTGACAGAAGAAGCAGTGTCCTGACCTGCACCCCAGGGAGCATCGGGCACAACTTGGAGAATCTGTGGGGAGCCATGGGGATCCCAGCAGGGATCTGCCAGAGCGAGCATGAAGCCCAGGCCCTCAGGGTAGTTGCTGAGGCATGGAGGCAGCAGCAGCCAGCAGCAGCCAGTAGCCCAGATACAGGAAACAGAAGCAGGCATCTCCAGGCGGATGCTCCCTGAGTACCCAGCCCACCAAAGGAAAGAGATGGAGGGAGAATGCTGAGGCCAGTCCTCTTTCCCTAGAACAGGACTTTGGGGCTCTGACCACACTCAGATCCTAATCACAGTCTAGGAACTCGCTCCCCGCTCAGCCCTGTGGCAGAGGGATGAATTTGTGGTCATTCACAGATCAGGAGAACAGTCAGAGTCACACACACACTGAGGTTCTTGTGGGAGTGCCCCAATTAAAACTCAAAAGCTCAGGAAGCACCCTAAAACCAGGCAATGGGGAAATGAATAAATAGAAAAAAAAGAGGAACACCATTGACAAATACTTTTTCTATGATCCCAAGAAGGATCAAAATACTAAATCTGAAGATGAGGAAGAACAAGCTCCTACATCTAAATACTCCAAGAAAAATAGAAGTTGGGCTCAGGCTTTGACAGAGCTCAAAAAGATATTGAAAATCAAGTAAGGGAGACAGAAGAAAAATTGGGAAAAGAAATGAGAGAGACGCAGGAAAAACATGAAAAAGAAGTCAGGAGTCAAGGAGATCCAAAAAAAAAAATGCTGAAGAAAATAACATGTTAAAACCCAGCATAGGTCAAATGGATAAAACAGTTCAAAAAGTTACTGAGGAGAAGAATGCTTTAAAAAGTAGAATTGACCAGATGGGAAAGGATTATCTCCTTTCCCACCTCTCTGAGGAAAACAAATCCTTCAGATGTAGACTGGAGCTAAAAGAAACTGATGACTTTATGAGAAGTCAAGACACAATACTTCAACACCAAAAGAATGAAAAATTAAAAGAAAATGTGAAACATCTCATTGAAAAATGGAAAACAGATTTAGGAAGGATAATTTAAAAATTATTGGGATACCTGAAAGTCATGATTAGGAATAAAGCCTTGACCTCATATTTAAAGAATTCCTACAGGAAAATTGACCTGATATCCTAGAAGCAGAGGGTAAAATAGAAATTGAGAGAATCCACTAAACTCCCCCAGAAAGAGATTCAAAACAAAAAAAAACAGGAATATTATAGCCAAGTTACAGAACTCCCTAGTCAAAGAGAAAATATTGCAAGCAGCCAGAAGGTCACGATTCAAATATCATGGAACTGCAGTCAGGATCACATAGGACTTAGCAGCAACTACATTGAGGGCTCATAGGGCTTGGAATATAATATTCCAGAAGGCAAAAGAGCTTGAGAATCAACTACCCAGCAAAATTGAACATCCTCTTCCAGGGGAAAAGATGGACTATCAGTGAACCAGGGGAATTTCAAATGTTCCTGTTGAAATGACTAGAGCTGAACAGAAAGTTTGACCTTCAAATACAGGACTCAGGTGAAGCATAAAAAGCGGGGGAGAATGGTAACATATGAGGGATTTTATGATAATAAACTGCATATATCCCTGCATAGAAAAATGGCACTGATAATACTCATAGGAACCTTCTCATTTAATAGAGCAGGTAGAAGGAGCTTTTATAGATGAGGCAAAGGAGAGAGCTGAATTTGAAGATATAATACATTGTAAAATGGAGTGAATGGCTAAAAGGAAAATGTACTGAGAGTAAGAAAAAGGAGAGGTAGAATAGGCTAAGATATTTCATATAAAAGATTTTTTTTCTTTTTTTGCAATGAGCTTTTTCAATGATACAGAAAGGGGAAGGCAAGGGGTGTGGCTCAGAGAGGAAACAGCATACACACTCAATAGGGTATAGACATCTGGAGTAAAAATGGAGAGAAGGGTGGAAAGGGGAAGGGGGGATGTGGGTGATAGAGGAGAAGGTAGATCATAGGAGAGAATAGTCAGATATAACATTTTCTTTTTTACTTCTTGCAAGGGGCTGGGATTGGGTGCTCAGTTTGCTGTGCTACTCAGCTACCCTACAGCACATTTTAGAAGAGGAACAGAGTGAAAGGAGAGACAAAATATAATATATGGTAGTGAGGAGGAATGAATGGAAGAATTACAATCAGGAGCAGCAACTGTGGGAAAGTATGGAAGTAACTTCTGTGCTGGACTTATGATAAAGAATGTAAACCACCGAATACAGAGTTGATGGTATCAGAACACAGACTGAAACACATTTTTTCTCTCTCTTTTACTTTATTTCTCATGAAGTTCTATATTTTGAGGGGGAGGGGATATTATGTTTACTCATATTTTAGTGATGTATAAAATAATCATTTGCATAAAAATATTCATAGCAGTTCTGTTTGTGGTGGCAAAGAATTGGAAACTAAGTGAATGTCCATCAAATGGGGAATGGTTTAACAAAATGTGGTATATGTATGTGATGGAACACTATTATTCTATTAGAAGCCAGGAAGGATGGGAATTCAGGGAAGACTGGAAAGATTTGCATGAACTCATGCTGAGCCAAGTGAACAGAACCAGAAGAACATTGCACACCCTAACAGCAACATAGGGATGATGATCAACCTTAATGGACTAGCTCATCCCATTAGTGCAACAATCAGGCACAATACTTTATTTTTATTCCTTAAGGATATGATTTCTCTCTCATCACATTCAACTTAGATCAATGTATACCATGGAAACAATGTAAAGATTAACAGACTGCCTTCTATGGGGATTGGGGGGTGGGGGGGAGAAAAGCAAGATTAGGCAAAAAAAATTGTAAAAAAATTCAAAATAATATATAAACTTGAAAATAAATAAAAGATGCATCTAGAATAAATTAGTAGTAGATTGTGAGGATATAAAGATTAAGAAAGATTTCTTGCAGAAAGTGTGACTTTAGCTAAAACTTGAAGGAAGCCAATGTAGGTTAGACAGTTTTCTAAGTATAGGAGAAAGCCAGTAAAAAAAGAATTGGAGATAGAGGCCAGTATCACTGATAACCTGGAAAATAGAAGACTGGAAAGGTATTGAAAAACCAGGTTATTACAAGGTCTTAAAGGCCTTAAAATTCCAATAGAGGATTTATATGGGATCCTGGAAATACTAGGGAGCTACTGGAGTTTAATGAAAATTCTTTTTATTTCATTATAGAATCATGTGTAATGGGTGCTATTCTCCCATGTGCAAAATTGTAGTCTCATTATATGACTTTAAGGACTCCAAATTGACATATCTAACATCCTTTATTTCCTTCCAGAAGGGAATGTAAAAAGTTTAAGTCAGAAGCTTGACCACCCTCCCCTTCAAAGAGAGAGGGGAGTACTAGGCTCTATCTGACCCCTTAAATGTTGTTACTCTAGAAAATGTGATTTTCAGGTTCAAATTAAATTTTTGATCACTACTCATCATGGGGGGAACAAGACCCCAAGTTCTATATCTAAAGTTTGACCTCTTCCCCACTAAATACCAGTTCCACAATGAAGACACAAGATAGAAAAAACAGAAATCAAAGAAAGCATACAAAGGAGAATATATACCAGATAATACAGAGTAAAGGAGATCTTCCATTCTTCCATTTATTTCTATGGTAGCAAGATGAAGATAAGTATATGATGAAGACTGCCAGTTCCTCTCTTCTTTTCTTCTTCTCAGACTTTTCCTTTAGCATCCTTAAATGGGGTTGGCACCTTCCATTTTCTTTCTCTTAAAACACGAAGCCAAAAGCCCTGGATGAGGATAGCAGAGTACAAAAAAGACTCAAAGAGGCTAAGAACTCTCCTCTCTCTTTTTCTCCCCAATTCTACCCTTCTCCTCATGCAGTCACAGGTCATTGATCACTACCAATGAGAAGAGAGTTCCACACCAATGGACTTTGGGACTCAAGTTACACATGCTAAAGTTTAAAAATTAAAAAATAATCTAGGACAATTTAAAACATAGAATCATAAATTCAGAGTTAGAAGGGATTTTAGAGATTATCAAGGTTACTTCCCATATGAAGAGAAAACTGAGGGCCAAGCAGGTTAAGTGACTTGTACACTGTCATATAATTTATACATATCTGAAGTAGATTCAGACTAAGAACTTCCTGACTTGGAGTCTAATCTCTTTTAGCCATACCAAATGACCTTCAATATTTTGCTATGCAGACATAATTAGATTAAAATTTTACTTTTAGTGGCAATTCATTTCCAAAGAACTTTAAAAATATTCTTTTTCAGTAATATTGTCCATAATTTTATAAAGGGAAACCATATTGAGCCAAAGTTTGCATAGTAAAGTAGAAGCCAAGATGGTGACAAGAAGAGATCGAGTCTTAGGAGCTCTCTGATAAAACTCATAAGTTAAGTACTCTAACTAAACTTTTGAGAGACAGAACCCACAAAGGGACCCAGTGAGGCAGTTCTCCTACTCAAGGTAACCTGGAAAAGAGCAGAAAGGCTCTGCTCCCCAGGGTCAGAGGGGCAGCCCGCCTGAGGGGTGGCCTGCCAAAGCAAAAGAACTTCAGGAGGAGGCAGCCCCAGGGCGCTGGGAGCCACAGCTCACAGCAGCGGGGGAGTCTCCTGAGCTGCATCCTGGGGAGCACCAGGCACAAAGTGGGGGAACAGCGGGGGACCTCTGCCAGAGCGAGCACATGGAGCCCAGCCCTCAGGGCACACAGCCAGCAGCTTGGTCTTTCCCCAGCCCTGATCCAGGAAACAGAAGCAGGCAGAGCCAATAAGCAGGAGCCCCCAGGGCATGAGCCCATTGAGCTGAGGGAGGGGAGTGAAGAGAGACTGCAGAGCTCTTCTGTCCTCTGCCTCTGGAACAGGACTCTGGGGCTCTGACCACATTCAGATACTGATAGCAGTCTAGGCCCCCCCAATAGAACAGCAGGGCCCCCCCACCTCAGCCCCGTGGCAGAGTGGGGCGCTTATGGTCATTCACAGACCAGGAGGGAGGACAGAGCCTCACACACTGAGACCCTTGTGGGAGTGTCCCAAAAGCTCAGGAAGCACCCCAAAAACAGGCCCAGGCTGGGAAAATGATCAAGCAGAGAAACAAGAGGAAAACCATTTAGAAATATTTTGCATATGAGCCCAGGAAGTATCAAAATACTCAGTCTGAAGATGAGGAAGCACAAGCTCCTACATCTAAAGACTCCAAGAAAAAACAGAAATTGGGATCAGGATATGACAGAGCTCAAAAAAGACTTTGAAAATCAAATGAGGGAGTTGGAAAAAAAACTGGGAAAAGAAAGGAGAGAGATGCAGGAAAAACATGAAAATGAAGTCAGCAGCTTAGTCAAGGACTTCCAAAAAATGCTGAAGAAAATAGCATGCTAAAAACCAGCTTAGGTCAAATGGATAAAACAGTTCCAAAAGTTATTGAGGAGAAGAATGACTTAAAAAGCAAAACTGGCCAGAGGAAAAAGAGATAAGAAAACTCTCTGAGGAAAACAAATCCTTCAGACAAAGAATAGAATTCAGGGAGATTGATGAATTTACCAGAAATCAGGAATCAATACTTCAAACCAAAAAAATGAAAAATTAGAAGAAAATGTGAAATATCTCATTGAAAAAACAACTGATATGGAAAACAGACTTAGGAAAGATAATTTAAAAATTATTGGAATACCTGAAAGTCATGATCAAGAAAAGAGCCTTGACATTATTTTCAAAGAATTACTACAGGAAAATTGCCCTGATATTCTAGAAGCAGAGGGCAAAATAGAAGTGGAGAAAATCCACCGATCCCCCCAAGAAAGAGATCCCCAAAAACCAACCCCTAGGAATATTATAGCCAAGTTCCAGAACTCCCAAGTCAAAGAGAAAATATTACAAGCAGCCAGAAGGACACAGTTCAAATATCATGGAGCTGCAGTCAGGATCACACAGGACTTAGCAGCAACTACATTGGAAGCTCGTAGGGCTTGGAATATAATATATCAGAAGGCAAAAGAGCTTAGAATGCAGCCAAGAATGAACTACCCAGCAAGGCTGAATGTCCTCTTCCAGGGAAAAAGATGGACTTTCAATGAACCAGGGGAATTTCAAATGTTCCTGTTGGAATGGCCAGAGCTCAACAGAAGGTTTGATCTTCAGATACAGGACTCAGGTGAAGCATGGAGATTGAAGGAGAGGGGGTGAAATATGAGGGACTTAATGATGATGAACTGCATGTATTCCTGCATAGAAAAATGACACTGATAATACTCATATGAACCTTCTCAGTTAATAGAGCAGGTAGAGGGAGCTTTTATAGTTGAAGCACAGGACAAAGCTGAATTTGAAGATAAAATATGGTGTAAAAATTGAGTCAATAGAAAAAAAGGGAAATGGAATGGGAGAAAGAAAAAGGAGAGGGGGAATAGGCCAAGATATTTCATATAATAAGATTTTTTTTATTACAATGAGCTATTGCAATGATATGGAAGGGGGAAAGGCAAGAGGGAATGAGGGAATCTTTGCTCTCATCATAGATGGCTAGGAGAGGAAACAGCAAATATACTCAATGGGGCATAGACATCTGGAGTAAGAAGGAGGGGGGAAGCAGGGGGAAGGGGTGGGGATGTGAATAAAGGAGGAGAGGATGGACCATGGGGGGAGAGTGGTCAGATATTACACATTTTCTTTTTTACTTCTTGCAAGGGGCTGGGATTGGATGGCCTGCCAGGTGGATTCTGGGCCTAAGGGGTGGTATGGGGGCTCAGGGCTTCTTGGCCCCAGGACCAGGGATCTGTCTGCTGCACCACTCAGCAACCCTACAGCAGAGTCAGAGTGAAAGGAGAGAGAAAATATAGTACATGGTAGTGGAGAAATAAGAAAGGAGGGAGTTGCGATCAGCAATGGCAATGTTGGAAAAATATGGAAGTAACTTTTGTGATGGACTTATCCTAAAGAATGAGATCCACCCATGACAGAGTTGTTGGTGTTGGAACAAAGACTGAAGCACATTTTTTGTTATTATTATTTGGGGGAGGGTGCAGGGTAAGTGGGGCTGGGTGGCCTGCCTGGGGCCACATAGCAGGGGGATCTTTGGGTGTCTGGGGCCGGATTTGGACTCAGGTGCTCCTGGCTCAAGGGCCAATGCTCTGTCTGTTACCCAGCCACCCCTACTATTATTACTATTTTATTTTATTTTGGGTCTTTTTTTTTTCTTCTTTTTGGTTTTTGCAGGGCAGTGGGGATCGGGTGGCTTGCATGTCATATGGCTGGGTGATTGTTGGGTTTATGAGGCTGGATATGGGCTCGGGTGCTCGTGGCTCCAAGGATGGTGCTTGGTCCATTGTGCCACCTGGCCATACCTACAATTATTACTATTATTTTTTTTTATTTTAATTTTTTTCTCTCCCCTTTACTTTTTTCGCTCAAGCAAGTCTATCTATATTCATGGGGGGAGGGGTATTTTGTTTACTTGTAAACAAGAATATTTTATTAATGTAAAAATAATTTGTACAAAATGAGAATAAAAATAAATTAAAAATACATAGTAAAGAAAAAGCAACTGAACATATTTAAAAGAAGTGTATCATATCTATTCACAAGAAGCAAGAGAAAGTATTCAGTAAACATAAAGATATGATATTTTCATACTAATTCAAATTATTAGTTTATGTTTTACTAGTCTTGGCAAGTCTTTTAAGCATTTTTAGATTATGTCTATCTTATCTTTAAGGCACATACTGGCAATTTTTAATTTGGAAGAAATTTGTTTATTTTTCTACAGCTTTATTCACCTTATGGTATGTTTGAGTTAAATTATTTTGTTATGATGTTATCCCAAAGACCTCACTTGAAAAAAATTAAAATGTTTCTCACTTCTTAGTTAATTTTATCCTTAAGCTAAAATACTACCTAATGAGGAATTCAATTAAGGTCAAAAGGTTTGTTGAAGAATGGAGAAAATGAGATAACGTAAGCTATTTGGTCACCCACCCTGATTATTACATCTCTTTAAAATGACAAATTTGGTGGGGGGCACTTAAACTTTATCTTTGTGATGGTTTCTCTTATTTGGACAAGATATTTTTCACTTATAAATTTTTTTCACATCAAATTATAATCACTTTAAACCTCACTCCCTTTTCAACTACCTTTCATGGACACACATGAAAATTGTGTGAACCAAATGAATGAAAAACTGAATAAACCAAAATTTCTGAACCAAAGGATCAAGCAAAGCCAAATCATTTCATGAACTATTTATGCTGCCCCCCACCCCACCAAGCACATTTCCTCCAACTATAGCCAAAACATCAAGCAACTCTCTGCCTCATTTCTATAGTACTTCAACCATAGTCATACAGCACTCCTCAACCAAAATATCAGGCACACTCTTTCCCACAGTCTCTTTTAGTACCCAAACTAAGGTTCTAAAACCCTCCTTAACTAAAGTAGGGATTAAGATAAAACACTTTCTAATCTCTTTATGTTCAATCCCTCTAAGTAGGTTCCTAGCCTCTGCCCCTATAGTACTTTAAACCTCTAAGTATCTAGTAAAGTAACCTCTGATTTAATTATGTATAGAGCTCTAAGTTGTCTAAGTACTGGGTCACCCTGAAGGTCTCTCTTAAAAACTTTAGAATTGATTGTAAGGCATGAGAAACACTGGCACAGGACCACTCATTATGGGATAGCCTCATCATGGAAATTGCTGAGCTCTTTGAGCAAGGCTTCAAATTAAAGTAGCTCAAAGGGTATGTGAGATCCATAAATTTAGAGTAAACACCCCAAGTGTTCACCAGGACTATTTGGATCTGACCTGTGGTAGAGCATTCTGAGCTCCAATTGATCTAATCAGTCACAGTTGGACACATTGCAACTTGTCTTAAACATAGTGATGTCATTTTAGTCTTCTTCAATAATGAAGGACAAGAACCAACCATACCCATATCCTGGAAGTACAATCTCTTCAAACAAATTCAATCTTTTAACTATGTTAAGAGAAATACAATTCTACAAGTGTTAACTTCCTTTGTAGGACTGTATACAATTTAATGTTCTTGACTAACATTTGTTTTTTTTCCCCTTTCTGTTTATCATTTTATGCAACTCTTGAGTCTTGAATTTGATATGATAATCCTTGGAGTTTTTAATCCTGGGATCTCTTTCTGTAAGTGTTTTGTATATTTTTACAAGGACTATTTTTGTCTTCTTGATCTAGTTAGTATATTGGGACAGTATTCCCTGAATCTTCTGAAAGATATTTTTCCAATCCAGTAAATGTCCTTCAATTGGGGAATGGTTTAGCAAACTGTGGTATATGTATGTCATGGAACACTATTGTTCTATTAGAAACCAAGGAGGGACGGGATTTCAGGGAAATCTGGAGGGATTTGCATGAACTGATGCTGAGTGAGATGAGCAGAACCAGAAAAACACTGTACACCCTAACAGCAACATGGGAGTGATGTTCAACCTTGAAGGACTCGCTCATCAGTGCAACAATCAGGAACAATTTTGGGCTGTCTGCAAAGGAGAGTGCCATCTGTATCCAGATAAGGAGCTGTGGAGTTTGAACAAAGTTCAAGGACTATTCCCTTTAATTAATTTATTTATTTATATTTTTTTAAATTCTCATTTTGTACAAATGTTTTTTTACATTAATAAAATATTCTTGTTTAAGAGTAAACAAAATACCCCTCCCCCCATGAATATAGACTTGCTTGGGCGATAAAGTAAAGGGGAGAGAAAAAAATTAAAATAAAAAAAAATAATAGTAATAATTGTAGGTATGGCCAGGTGGCGCAATGGACGAAGCACCAGCCCTGGAGCTACAAGCACCCAAGCTCACATCCAGCCCTGTAGACCCAACAATCACCCAGCCGTGTGACATGCAAGCCACCCAATCCCCACTGCCCTGCAAAAACCAAAAGGGAGAAAAAAAAAAGGCCCAAGATAAAATAAAATAGTAATAATAGTAGGGGTGGCTGGGTGGCAGACAGAGCATTGGCCCTTGAGCCAGGTGCACCCGGGTCCAAATCCGGCCTCAGACACCCAAAGATCACCCTGCTATGTGACCCCAGGCAGGCCACCCAAGCCCCATTTGCCCTGCACCCTCCCCCAAATAATAGTAATAGAAAGTATGCTTCAATCTTTGTTCCAGCACCAACAACTCTGTCATGGGTGGATCCCATTCTTTATGGTAAGTCTGTCTCAAAAGTTACTTCCATATTTTTCCAACATTGCCATTGCTGATTGCAACTCCCTCCTTTCTTATTTCTCCACTACCATGTATTATATTTTCTCTCTCCTTTCACTCTGACTCTGCTGTAGGGTAACTGAGTGTTGCAGCAGACAGATCCCTGGTCCTGGGGCCAAGAAGCCCTGAGCCCCCATACCACCCCTTAGGCCCAGAATCCACCTGGCAGGCCATCCAATCCCAGCCTCTTGCAAGAAGTAAAAAAGAAAAAGTATTATACCTGACCACTCTCCCCCCCATGGTCCATCCTCTCCTCCTTTATTCACATCCCCACCCCTTCCCCCTGCTTCCCCCCTCCTTCTTACTCCAGATGTCTACACCCCATTGAATATATATGCTGCTTCCTCTCCTAGCCACCTCTGATGAGAGCGAAGATTCCCTCATTCCCTCTTGCCTTCCCCCCTTCCATATCACTGCAATAGCTCATTGTAATAAAAAAAATCTTATTATATGAAATATCTTGGCCTATTCCCCCCTCTCCTTTTTCTTTCTCCCATTCCATTTCCCTTTTTTCTATTGACTCAATTTTTACACCATATTATATCTTCGAATTCAGCTTTGTCCTGTGCTTCAACTATAAAAGCTCCCTCTACATGCTCTATTAACTGAGAAGGTTCATATGAGTATTATCAGTGTCATTTTTCTATGCAGGAATACATGCAGTTCATCATCATTAAGTCCCTCATATTTCACCCCTCTCCTCCAATCTCCATGCTTCACCTGAGTCCTGTATCTGAAGATCAAACCTTCTGTTGAGCTCTGGCCATTCCAACAGGAACATTTGAAATTCCCCTGGTTCATTGAAAGTCCATCTTTTTCCCTGGAAGAGGACATTCAGCCTTGCTGGGTAGTTCATTCTTGGCTGCATTCTAAGCTCTTTTGCCTTCTGATATATTATATTCCAAGCCCTACGAGCTTCCAATGTAGTTGCTGCTAAGTCCTGTGTGATCCTGACTGCAGCTCCATGATATTTGAACTGTGTCCTTCTGGCTGCTTGTAATATTTTCTCTTTGACTTGGGAGTTCTGGAACTTGGCTATAATATTCCTAGGGGTTGGTTTTTGGGGATCTCTTTCTTGGGGGGATCGGTGGATTTTCTCCACTTCTATTTTGCCCTCTGCTTCTAGAATATCAGGGCAATTTTCCTGTAGTAATTCTTTGAAAATAATGTCAAGGCTCTTTTCTTGATCATGACTTTCAGGTATTCCAATAATTTTTAAATTATCTTTCCTAAGTCTGTTTTCCATATCAGTTGTTTTTTCAATGAGATATTTCACATTTTCTTCTAATTTTTCATTTTTTTGGTTTGAAGTATTGATTCCTGATTTCTGGTAAATTCATCAATCTCCCTGAATTCTATTCTTTGTCTGAAGGATTTGTTTTCCTCAGAGAGTTTTCTTATCTCTTTTTCCTCTGGCCAGTTTTGCTTTTTAAGTCATTCTTCTCTTCAATAACTTTTGGAACTGTTTTATCCATTTGACCTAAGCTGGTTTTTAGCATGCTGTTTTCTTCAGCATTTTTTGGAAATCCTTGACTAAGCTGCTGACTTCATTTTCATGTTTTTCCTGCATCTCTCTCCTTTCTTTTCCCAGTTTTTTTTCCAACTCCCTCATTTGATTTTCAAAGTCTTTTTTGAGCTCTGTCATAGCCTGAACCCAATTTCTGTTTTTCTTGGAGTCTTTAGATGCAGGAGCTTGTGCTTCCTCATCTTCAGACTGAGTATTTTGATCCTTCTTGGGCTCATTTGCAAAATATTTCTCAATAGTCTTGCTTTTATTTCTCTGCTTGATCATTTTCCCATCCTGGGCCTGTTTTGGGGGTACTTCCTGAGCTTTTGGGACACTCCCACAAGGGTCTCAGTGTGTGAGGCTCTGTCCTCCCTCCTGGTCAATGTTTCCAGGATTCAGATTTTGTCTGGGGTTGGGACCTTCCCTGTTGGCTTGCTATCTAGCTGCTGGGACCTCTGCTGCTATCTAGATGTCAGAAGCTGGGCTACACTTTAGCTAAAAGTCACTTTCCTTTTCCCCTGTAAAGACAGACCTTCACTGAAGATCCTCCTTAATGTCTATAGCTTTAAACTTTTTTAGATTTTTTTTGGTAGTTTTTTATGATAGGCTTCATTTCATATTGTGTAAAGAAAAGTCTGAACTAAAATTTTGTTTTTAAAATTCCTGTTTTTGAATTACATAAAACTTTAATTGTTTGATTCATATGAAATATCCTCTATGCTCCAAGAGATCATAAAAATAAATAAATAATTCATTTTCAAAACTCTGAGTCCCCAGCCAGAGACAATGTTTGAGGAAAATACTATGATTTCAATTTTTTTTTTCCTTTCCTGATGTTCTCCAGTTGCTTCTCTCTGCTACACTCAATTAGTAATGCATTTAAGAAGACTATGGTCTGTAAACCTAGGGGAAAGATCTCAGGCTGTTATATTCTCCAGAAAGGGGGAGAGGGTGGAAAAGGGGAGATAGAGTTTCTCCAACAATTCCCTTGGGTCATCATTCTGTGTGTGTGTAAGGGTGAGGGGGGCTGTGCTTTTTAGTGAGACAAAATCCAGGTTGACACTCTTTGAGCTCACTGCTTCTTTGGGCTGGATCCAGGTCTAAGCTTCATTCTTGTCCAGTAGAGCCCTAATGATTATCCTTTCCTAAGGACATGAATCTTAAATTCCATAGAAACTCCAAACAAAACATATCCTCCATGGAAACCTCAACAGCTCCCAGTCCCTATTGAACCCATACCACCCTACCTTCTATATACAATTCTCTATAAAAAGACTTACTCTCCCTACTACCCACTGCTGTACATGGCACTTACACAAAAACTGACCATGTGCTAGGGTATAAAAAAAACCTAATGATCAACTGCAGAAAGACAGAAATAGTGAATACATCTTTCTCAGATCATAATGTAATAAAAATCATATGCAATATTGGGCCAGGGAGATATAGAATCAAAACTAATTGGAAACTAAATAACCTCATTTTAAAAAAATGAGTGAATCAAACAACAAATTATAGAAAGAATTATTTCATCCTAGATAATGTTAATAATGAAATAACATACAAAAACCTATGGGATTCACTCAAGGAAGCTGTCAGAGGAAATATTATATTTTTAAATGCTTACATTAATAAATTAGAGAAAGAAATCAATGCACTAAATATGCAACTAAAAAATTAGAGAAAGAACAAATTAAAAAACCCCAATTAAATACCAAATTAGAAATTCTAAAAAATTAAAAAAGAAATGAATAAAATCAAAAGTAAGGAAACTATTGAACTAAGAAATAAAACCGAGTTCGTTTTATGAAAAAAAAACAATAAAATTGATAAACCTCTGGTTAATTTTGTAAAAAAAAAAAGAAAACCAAATTACTAGAATCATAAATGAAAAAGTGAACTCACCACCAATGAGGAGGAAATTAAAGTAATAATTTGGAATTATTTTGCCCAACTCTATGCCAATAAATTTGACAATCTAAGTGAAATGGACAAATATTTACAAAAATATAAGTTGCCCAGGTTAAGTGAAAAGGAAATTAAAAACCTACTACAGCACTTTGCCAAAACTTTGGCATCTGTCATTTCTTCATCCCCTTTTGTTTGAGAGGAAGGGCACTCCATTAAGGGAAGTGTTGGAGGAAACAAATCATACCCAAGGTGAGGAATAGGTTGGTCCACAAAAAAAAGTGTAATTTAAGAGTAACTGACAGTTTTGATTACTAGCTACCACTGCTAAAATAATAGTAATTACTTACACAGCATTTTAACATTTGCAATTCATTTTATGTATATTGTCTAATTTGAGTCCTGCTACTACAACACTGTATGAGAGGCATTACCATAATTATTATCTCCATTTTATCAGTGAGGAAAATGAGGCCCAAAGAAATTGAGTTCCTTTTCCATGATCAGAAGATGTCAGAGGTAGGATATGAATCCAGGTTTTTCTGACTCTGAATCTAAAATTTTATCCTCTAGGTCATATGAATTTCAAATTTCTAATCTAGCAAGTTAAACTCTCTCTCTCAGCTTCAGGCCATCTGTATATTTGAGAAAGTCATTATATTTAAAAAAATTTTTTTTCTGTTTTTGCAAGGTTAATGACTTACCCACAGCTAGGTAATTATTAAGTGTCTGAGACTGGATTTGAACTCGGGTCCTCCTGACTCCAAAGTCAGTTCTATCCACTGCCCCACCTAGCTGCCCCTAGGGTCATCATATTTTCAATCAAATCGCTATCATAAAGAACAAGCTTAGTTCCAAAGAAGAAATATAAGGCTTGTTTTCAGTATATTAGTCAGTTTTACTAATCTTGTCTTTTCCTTTTTTCTTTTTTCCCACCTTTGTTTTTATTTTTAATTTATGGAATAAAACAAGTATTATCATAGCATGGTTTAATAAAAAATATGATTGCTCATGAAACTGCAAATCTACTATGTACATGGGGCTATTCTTTTTAAATATATAATAATCATGCAAATTTCTTTTTTTTCTTCCCTTCCCCTACCCCCTAGATATAGCTACCATTAAACTGAAATAGGCTTATATATGTATGTGTGTGTGTGTACATACACACGCATATAAAATTATTCTTTATGCACTTCTGTCAGTTCTTTCTCTGAATGCAGCTGGCATCTTTCTTCATATGTCCTTTGTAGTAGCAATTTGGATATTTATGATTCTTTTTTTCCCCAATTCCATTTTTTTCATTTTATTATATTTACAAATTACCAAAACCCCTCATGATTTTTTTAAAGATTTTGACTTTTACAATTTTTCTCCCAATCTTCCCTCCCCCCATCCCCCCCCCCCACAGAAAGCAATCTGTCAGTCTTTATTTTGTTTCCATGTTGTACATTGATCCAAATTGAGTGTGATAAGAACGAAATCACATCCTTAAGGAAGAAACAAAAAAGTATAAGAGATAACAAGATCAGACAATAAGATTTTTTTTTTCTAAATTAAAGGAAATAGTCCTTGAACTTTGTTCAAACTCCTCGGTTCTTTATCTGGATAGATGGTATTCTCTATTGCAGACAGCCCAAAATTGTCCCTGGTTGTTGCACTGATGGAACAAGCAAGTCCATCAAGATTGAACATCATCCCCAGATATTTATGATTCTAAGAACGACTTAAAAATCTCGATTTGCTGCATACAATATTCACTTGGTTCTGCCCATTTCATTCATTATTTCAGTCCAAGTTTTTTCAAGTTTTTCTAAGATTACTGAGGTCATCATTTCTTCTATCACAGAAATATTCTGTCACAATCATATACAGCAACTTCTTCAGCCATTCTCCAATTGATGGGCATCCCTGTGAATGGTCTTGCACTTAGATCCCAATGCAGAGGCTGGTTGCGTGATGAGTCATTCCTCCAAGGACCATCCTCAAGAGGATGTTCTTCTCCTTCTGTGACTCTTAAGTAGTATGGAACGGAAAGAGTCAACAGAAATCTCTGCTGGGTCAGTCTGGAGAGGAAGGTGGTTATGTTGAATAATTAGCTCTGTTATCTCAAATCGATCTTCCCCACACATTTTTCCAGAAGTAATTTTGAATAATACCTCACGGCATTCTTTCTAAGAGTGCTGATACAGATTCTTTGGACACTGTAGCTGCAGAGTGAATAGAATTCAGATGACCCATTCTATTTGTAAGCTTGCTTGGTCTCGGCAGAGTATTTTCACACCTCCCTGCCTTCATAAGTGTGGGGCAGTCTAGTTTAGGGCAAAGTGTAGCGCTAGAAATCAAACAACTTGTGGAATTTAGGGAAACGTCAAAGAGGTAAACAAAGATAGGATTTTAATCACAGTAAAAGTGATTAACCTCACCATAGAAAAGAAAGAACAAAACTGGGGGGAGGGAGAGAAGGAAGATATTTTTCTTCTCTAAAGACAAATATCCACGGTGTCCAAGAACAGAAATTCCGACACCAAAGGACTAAACATCGCTACCCCCTCCCCCCCCCCCCCCCCAGTGAAGCCTCAGTCATTAGTGGAGCATCCTTCTGGGACAAGCTTCCCCACTCTGCCTCACCTATGCGATGGATATAATTTGTCTTTTGTAGCTATCCCCACTAAAGGAAAAACAAAAAGTAAACAGACCACTTTAGCCTTAAATATCCTGGCAGCCTTGCAGACGTTCATTTTTTTAGGGTTTCTCCCCCCACACACAACACACATTTCACTGTTTAGGCAAAGCCATCGTGTCTCCTTTCTCCTTCGTTCCCGCCTGGGTTGCGGCCGGTCAGAGCTCCACCGTTTGGAAACGCCTTTGCCTTAGGGAGCAAGTCGCTCCTTAGGGAGCCTGGAGGCTCTGCTGCCCTTTGCCGCAGCCCTTTGCCCGTTCCTCGCCCGATTCCGCTCGCTCTCGCTCCTTTCCGTCCGCGTCCCAGCCCGGCAGGAGGAAGCCCAGCTTCCCGGGTTCCTCCCCAGCAACGCCGGAGCCCCTGGTTGCTGGGGGGCGGGGCTTAGAGAAGGAGCAGCCTTCCTCTGAGCATGCGCGGGGGGCTGCGCATGCTCAGGACCGGGGCAGGCTCCCTGATGGCGAGGAGCTTCTCCCGCTCCGGCCGCCGCCGCCGCCGCTGGAGCCGCCGCTGAGCGCCTGGCTTGGCGTCCCGAGGTATTAACCAAGTTAGCGTGAGACGGGTTTTTAAAGTGAGCCCGCGGCCGATGGGCGGGCGGGAGCCGGAGCCGGAGCCGGAGCCGGAGCCGGAGCCCGGCCCTTCTGACGGGCTTCCCCGCGTCCCCCGGCCTCGGCGGCTCTCGAGGGCTGCAGGAAGGGACCGGCCTTAGAGGGGAGAGGCGAAAGCGGAGCGGGTGGCGGCCCGGAGGTGCCGCCCGGCCCGGAGGTGCCGCCCGGCCCGGAGGTGCCGCCCGGCCCGGAGGTGCCGCCCGGCCCGGAGGGAGGTGCCGCCCGGCGGCGGCCGCGAAGGGGGAAGGGGTCGCCGGGGCGCCTCCTCGGCCCCGGACCGGAGGCGGGCGTGCTGCCCCGCGGGGCCGGCGGATGACGTGACCGGAGCGCGCCCCGGACTGCGGCCGAGGCCGGAGCCCCCTCGGTGCGGCCCAGACACGCCGTGCGGCTTCTGCCCAGCTGCCGGCCCGTGATCCCTGCAGGCGTGTTGACACCTTCCTCCCCTACAAATCCGCATTCATAAGGATAATTAATGCCCGGTTGCGGGGCATCTCGTTCAAGGCAAAGTGTAGCGCTAGCGATCAAGCAACCTGTAGCTGACCTGTCTGCCTTTCCTAATTTACCAGTCGTGTAATGGGAATTCTTGAACCTTTTCACCCTCTGTGAATTTCATGTCTATTATGTAGAACTAGATACGAATACTTGTCACTGCCATTCTAGGAACCTTAATTATGCCATGTTCAGTTGTTTTGACATGATGATGTTTCTCCCTGTTGTTGAAGGCCGTGGCAACGGGGAACTGATGCCATGACAAGCACAGGAATTGGATTTGAGTGAGGGGCGCTGTTCACGTTCTCCTCCAGAGCCATCGGGTCCAGTGGCCAGCTAAACCTGGAGATGGCCCTGGATGGGAGGCAGTCAGGGTTAAGGGACTTGCCCAAGTGTCCAAGATTGGTTTCCAACTCCAGCGCTCCAGCCACTGTGACATACCTTTTTATATACAATGTGTCGCTTTGAAGGCTACAAATATTGTTACTCCACCCAGCTATGGAAAGAAATGTTCCCAAAGCAGAGTTCCGTCTATGATAGACTTTAGAGATTTAACCTTCAGTATCAAATATACCCTCCACTGGCCTTTTTGAATTGGGTTCCAACCCATCTTTCTAGCTATAATAATCTATATGGTTCGGCTAAACTGACCGTTCCTCCGAGGACTCTTACTTTTTTTTGGGGGGGGGGGAGGGACTCTTCTCAATTCTCCCTCTTAGGATACTATTTCCTTCAAAGCTCAGCTCAAACAGCACCCCCTATTTGAGAGCTTTCGTGATTCTCCTTTCTACCCCCTGCCCCACTCTACTGCCTTTTCTTCTCTCAAAAAAGAAACTACCTTGTATTTATTTCGTTTATTCTTATACTTGTCCATTTTTTTTCTCCCTTTAGAAAATGTCAGCTCCTTTACAGCAAGATCAGTTTCATTTTTGTATTTGTTTAGCATAATTTCTAATGTATTGGTGCTTTAAAAATGCTTGTTGATTGATTGCTATTTAATTTAGAATTACAAGTGTTCACTAGTTGAAAGCATGATATTAATACTATGGATGCAAAAATTAAAAGTCCCTTCTCAAGTACTTTACAAGCTTATATAGAGAATAAGATATAGACAAGGTAGAATGTAATAGGGGCCAAGAAAAAATAGAGGTGAAGTACTGTATTATATCATAAACGAGACATCCCTTTAAATTACAGCATCTGGGAAGGCTTAATGGAGGAGGTAGCATCTGAACTAAATTATCTGTAGGTCAATGCAAAGTGAAAAAAAGCAGAACAAAAAAGGAGAGGGTATAATTAGGAACATACACAATAAGAAAAAAAGTGACTGCGGATGTTTGAACAAAAAATTCCAGTAAAGACTTGGGAGTGACAGAAAGATTCCTATGATTTTTTTTTGTAATTGAAATTAAAATTTAGCTGGTTACATTGATAGAATTGTTATTTTTAATAAAGCAATTTTTTATTTTTGTTTTTCTGAGATTGTTGCCAAGTAGGGCCGTGGAGAAAGTATTTTCCAGACATGGAACTCTTTTGTGAGAATATAGGGGCAGGAGAATGTAATATGAGATTAGGGAACAATTTAGTAGTCTAGTTTGACTGGAAGATAAAATACTTTTGAATGAAAGTAAAACTAGATGAGAGCTAGAATGTGAGGGATCTAAAATCCTGGCTAATGTGTCTGTCCTAGACAGTGGAAGGTAGCTAGGTGATACAATGGATGAAGCAATATGGGTCAAGGTCAGGAAAACCTAAATTCAAATCCTACCTCAGATGCTTTCTACTTGTGTAAATTTGAGCAAACCAAATTTATATATCTCGCTTTCCCTTAGTTTCCTTAATTGTACAGTGGAAATAATAATACTACTTAAGCTCCTAGGGTTGTTGAGAAGATCAACTGAGGTAATATTTGTAAAGAGCTTAGCCCAGTGCTTGGCACATAACAGGCCTGTAGAAGTGCTAGCTGTTGCTATTAGTGAGAAATGAAGTGGAATGGGAACTACAGTGAAAATGGCTTGGAGAATGGAGACTGGAGTAAAAAAGGAAACATAGAGACTGGGAAGCTGTAATGATCCAAGATGAGACTGGTGGCCATATTTTTGTGTGAGCTAGAAAGTAATATCTAAATGTTTTTATATCTGAGTAACATCTTAAAAAAAATCAGAAAGCATAGGAGAGAGGCAGATTTTTTTTTTTGAAAGAAGTTGATAAATTCAGTTTAATTCATTTAAGGTTGATTTGCAAACATGAAATCCAGGTTGAAGGAGATAATGAGCAGGTTAAAGATGTTGAACTGGAGTCCAGAAGATAAAGACTTGCTATATAGTTTTAGCAATCATATCAGTGATAATAATTGAAGATGGTACTACTAAGATGGAAAAGATCTCTAGGACAGAGAAAGCAATAGGAAATGAATGAAGACTTAACAAAAGAGTCTAAAAGCAGTCGTATAGGAGGAGAACCAGAAGAGCAGTGTAGGGAAGTCAAAGGGAGGGAGACTCTATGAAGAGGGACTGATGTGACACCTATAAATGACTTGCCCAAGGTCACACAACTAAGTAATTATTAAGTGTCTGAGGATGGATTTAAACTCAGATCCTCCTGACTCTAGGACTCTATCCACTGTGATATCTAATTGCCCCAAAACCCAGAAGTTTCAGAGGGGTAAGGAGAATGAGGATTGGGGAAAACTATAACTTTAAAAGTTGAAAATGTAGGGTAACCCTTGAAAGATTAATTTGGGTCAAGTGGTGGCATCAGAAATCAGAAACCCCACTGGGAAGTGAATGGATAATGAGGAAATTAAGTATAGAGGTAGAAATTCTTTATTGTAGTGTTTGATAGTTTTATTGGAAGATTAGTGTGGCCATTTAAGATTGAGAGTTGGTGAAAGTGAATGTATTCACAATAAGCCCTGGAGTTTTAAAACCATCAGAAACCTTGCCTAGTACAGATGAACTTTTTTTTCCCTCTAGGGGAGACAGTAAATTGCTTGAAGACAGGTTGAATAACAAAGGACTAGACAAGGTGCCTGAGGGGGAGAGAGTGAAAAGGGAAGCAGCCAGGAGACCTGACTGAGCTGAGTGTAAGAGGGAAAAGGAGAAACAACCATAAGGACTGGCTTAGACTCTGCCTCATGGCAGAGAGCCCATGGTTCTCCAGTGGGTCTCGGCTGGGAGCACATGGCACTAGCTTAGACAGAGAAAGAGAGAAATTTCTATTGTTGCAGGGTCAAAGTAGGGAAAAGAGAGGGCTTCTCTTCCCGGTCCCTGACTTTTCTGTAGTGAGTTGGACAAGGGTTGTGCTTGGGGAGTAGTCTAGCACCCTGGCTCCAGGTATTTTCCAGTAGGCAAGCTATGTGCTTATCTTTCTTGTCCCAAAGTGAGTGTGACCTCTTAAGTCCAACATGTCATTTCCTGTGGAAGGTGATTGTCATGCCTTTATGAGCTTGACCCATCAATGACCAAGCTCAATTGAATTTCAAAAGTACCCCCCGCAGTACAGACAGAATTTTAACAATGCAAAAAATTACAAAATGTGTTTCCAGTTAAAATATTTCCTATGCCCATGATTCCATGCATCAACAGGAAAGTGTGTATAAGCGCAATAACTTGAAGAGATGATGAGGTCAATTAAAAGTTTTTAAAGATTAGGATATCTCCAGACTTGTTTGTAAGAAGACAATATAAAATGAAAGATAGTGAATTAATAGCTAAGCTCCCAGAATAAAATGGAATAGGATTAAAAAAAAGTCTAAATTGAGGAGAATGATGGCAAAGAGAGGGATGGAAAATAATGTGGAGAGATTTTTGTGGTGTAGGGAAGGGGGGTGAGTCAGATTTCCTTTGTAAAGTAGAAGAGATGAGGCCATCTGCTAAGAGAAAGAGGCAAAATGGTCATGTTGGGACTTGAGAAGTTTTGGAGCAGTCATTTTGATTGAATGACAGTGAATACCATCAAGGAAGAAAGAAAACAGCAATGAGGATCTGGTTAAGATATTTTATTGTACCCACAGGACAAGATCACGTGACTTCTTCCTTTCATTAGTACAACAGTAGAGCACATTCAAAAGTGAAAGGCAAGAGTTTCCTTCTTATCAGAGAAGACTTGAGACTTAACAAAGACAGGTACTGTTTGAGAGTAGATTCCTGTTTATATACTTTTTGAACCAGATGGCTTTTTAAATGCATTCCAACTTTGAGATTTTGTAAATCAGTGGGGCAAATGGAAAGATGGAAGACAGTGATCATAGAGAATTTTATAGCTCAAGATATGGTGGAATAGTTTGGGATATTATCTGAGGTGGAGAGAAGATTAGAAGCCATGTGATTTGAAGAGATTAATGAACTGGGAACCCAAGGAGTTCAGAGAATAATCAGGGCTGAAGTGAGGTGAAAAAGAAGACTGAACCTAAGTACTGAAATACTTAAGAAAGGAGGGAGGCAGCTAGGTGTCTCAGGAGCAGCTTGGTTGCACAGTGGATAGAGCACCAACCCTGAAGTCGAGAGGATCTGAGTTCAAATCCCACTTCAGACACTTAATAAATACTTAGCTGTGTGACCTTGGGTAAGTTACTCTTAACCCCATTGCCTTAAATAAATAAAATTTCTTTTAAAAAAGGAGGAAGATCTTTCCCTCCTTTTTACAATTTCTTTGGGATACAAATGCAGTAATGGTCATAAAAATGGGGAAAGGAACTATATAAAATATTTATAGCAGCTCTTTTCATGGTAGCAGAATATTGAAAATTGAGGGGATGCCCACCAATTGAACAATGGCTGACCAAGATGTAATGGAATGCTATTGTGCAATAAGAAATGATGAACAGGTAGATTTAAAAAAAACCCCAAACAAACCTGGAAAGACTTGTATGAACTGATTGAAAGTGAAATTAGCAGAAACAGAGAAACAGTGTACTCAGCGTGTTTGATGATCAACTATGAATGATTTAGCTCTTAGCATCACAGTGATACAAGGCAAGTATAAAAAACTCATGAAGAAAAATGCTATCCATGTCCAGATAAAGAACTGATGGAACCTGAATGCAGGATAAAGCATATATTTTCAATTTATTTTTTCCCCTCTTGATCTGTTTCTTCTTTCATAACTGAGACTAATATGAAATATGATTTACATAATAGCACATGGAAAAACTATATCAAGCTACCAGTTCCAGGAGAGGGGAGGGAAGAGAGGGAGGAAAAGTTGAAATTAAAAATCTTATAAAAATGAATGCTAAAAATGTTCTTCATATGTAATTGGGGAAAAAAACAAAATACTATTAAAGGTTAAACAGAAAAAAAAGACAAAAACCAAAAATAGAAAGGAGAAAGAACAACCAGGAAGAACAAGGATCTGGGCCATGTAACTGGATAGAATTAGTCTGAAATGAAGAGAAACTGCATAGTGGTAAACAGCAGAGGGAAGATCTGAAAGGTGGGCAATGAGGAAAGGGGCATATTTTTTTTCCCCTCTTCTTGGCCTTAACTTAGTGTTCTTAGGGAATGAAAGAGTAATAGCATTGTAGAAGATGGTCTGGGAAAAATTGCGTGAGACAAAGACCTTGGTTAAAGAAGAATCTGTTATGGATGGAATGGGGTTGGAGAGGAAGAAGCCCCATGGAAGAGAGAGAGCAGGGGACTTGAGGGACTGGGCATGAGATGAGCCAGGGTGCAAGGAATAGTTATAGGATCACAGACTACTCCTACCTCTTCATTTCATAGATAACGAAACTGAGACAAAGAGGTGGTTTATTGAAGTGTTACAGATATTAAGTAGAAAAGCTCAGATTCAACCAGGTTTTTAACACCAAATTCAATATTTTGAATGTTTTTAAGTTTTTGCAAGGCAAACGGGGTTAAGTGGCTTGCCCAAGGCCACACAGCTAGGTAATTATTAAGGGTCTGAGACTGGATTTGAACCCAGATACTCCTGACTCCAGGGCCGGTGCTTTATCCACTGCACCGCCTAGCCATCCCGAATGTTTTTTTTTTTTAAGAAGCTGTCAGAAATTGAAATGTTTTTTAATAAATGTATTCAGTTTATATAAAATGTCTTATGTGCAAAACACTATACTAAGCTCTGGGGCTGCAAAGACAAAATAATTGTCTTTACCCTCAGAGAGCTTGGGGATAGGGGATGGTGGGGGGAACTAGAGAATAGAACCAAAGGTAAGTAGCACTGAAGATGTTGGTACTAGAGTAGAAGAAAGATAAGTTCATGATAAAAATTGGTAGTGCCAACCATTGGGAGTATTCAAAAGGCATCCTGTTGGAGATAGAACCCGAGTTGGACCTCAAAACTAGGAATCTAAGAAGAAAAATAAGAAAGTAAATTCCATGCATGAAAAATAAATAGCCTTTGTGAGTGCAAGGGCATAGAAAATAGCATATCAAATTCTGGGCTCTATAAATAGGCTAGTTTATCTGAAACATAAAATGATATAATTTAAATTATCTAGAAGCATAGATTAGAGTTAGATTGTGGAAATCTTAAATGCCAGGTTGGGGAGTTTGTATTTTTTTCCTCATTGCAGTAGGGAGCCAATGAAGATATTTGAGAAGTCCTCAGATTTTTGCTTTAGAAAGATTATTTTGGCATCATTGCAGCTATTACAATAATTCATACCAGGTGTCAGTCAGTTAGCATTTATTAAGTACCTACTCTCTGCCAGGCATTGTGCTAAATCCTAGGAATACAAAGAAAAGTTAAAAACTTCCCTGTTCTTAAGAACTTTAGTCTAATGGATGAGACAACATGCAAACAATTATGTACAAATGAGATACAGGATAAATTGATGGTAGTCTCAGAGGAAAGGAAACATTAAGCACTGGGAAAGACTCCTTACTGGTGAGACTGAGACTTGAAGGAAACCCAGGAAGCCAAGAGATAGAAATGAGGAGGAAGCATTCTGGACACTGGCAATAGTCAGCAGGAATGCAATTAGAAGATGGATTATCTTGTTTGAGGAACGTCAAGGAGGCCAGTGTACCTGGATCATAGTGTGTAGTATAAGAAGACTGAAAAGGTAGAAATGGGCCAGGTTAAGAAGGATAGAGGATTTTATATTTGATCCTGGAGGTAATAGGGGAACTATTAGGGTTTATTGACTAAAAAGAATTAATATAGCCATACCTACATTTTAGGAAGATCAGTTTGACAGCTAAGTGAAGGTTGAACTGGAGTGAGAAGAGACTTGAGGCAAAGAGACCAAACCAGCAGGTTATTGTAGTAGTTCAGTCACCAAGATGGTGGCAGTATCAGAGGAGAGAGGGAGAAGATTTTTGAGATGTGTTAGAAGGGGGCAGTTAGGTGGTGCACCAGCCCTGAAGTAAGGAGGACTTGAGTTCAAATTTGGCCTGAGACACTAGAAATTGCCTAGCTGTGTGACCTTGGGCAAGTCACTTAACCCCATTGCCTGGGGGGGGACTTTAAAAAAAAAGAGTTGTATTGTGAAGGTAGAAATGACAGGAATTGACAAGTGATTGACAATGTGGGGTCAGAGGGAGGAATATAGGATGATAACTAGATATGAGCCTGGATGACTGAGAGGATGGTGGTACTTCCCCATTGGGAAGTCTGGGGAAAAGGGAGGTTTGAGGAGAAAGATAATGAGTTCAGTTTTCAACATGTTGAGTTTTAAAATGATAAGACATCCATTTGTCTAATAGGCAGTTGGATGACTGGAGGTTAGTATTAGGTAAGTAGAACTGAGAATCATCTGCATAGAGATTGAAATCATAGGAACTGATGGGATTTACAAAGTAAAATATAGTATAGAGTTAAAGAAGACATGATCTAGATTAATTCAGAATGGAGAAAGGGGACATATATGGTAGGTTATGAGTTAGAATTGAAATTATTTGGTAACAATTTAATGTGTTAAAAGTTTTGTTTTGTATGTAAGTGCTTGACTTCTGTTAGAAGTCTCTTAGATCTTAGTTTCTGACCCAGTTGTTTTGACTTTTTTTTTTCCTGTGTCTCAGACTTGGAGCAGTTGTATTTTCAGGCATTTATTAAGCACCAACTATTTGCAAGGCACTGTACTAGGTGCTGGGGAGACAAAGACAAACAATGAAACAGTCCCTGTCCTCAAGGAGCCTGTATTCTACTGGGGGATACAACGTATACCACCGTAAGTAAATGCAAAGTATATACAAAATAATCCAAAGTAATTTCAAGAGGAATAGAGTTTCTAACTCAGGACCAGGAGTCAGGAAAAATTTTATAGAAAGTGATCCTTGATCTGTACTTTGAAAAAAACTTTCAATTATAGGAGGTTGCATATATGATGCTAGTCCTTTGTAATAAGGGTAATTATTTTTTAACCTGGGTCCATGGAAATTGGATCCCCACAAAGCTTTCTGAGATGTGTTAATTCCTTCCTAGCTCTCCAGACTTTCTCCCTTACCACACTCATCCCCACATAGATCTGGAGCTGGAGAATCTTCCTTCTCCCAGTATCCTTTCTGCTACATTTTTTTTCCCTCTTGGGACTGGGAATTCCAGAGACAGCTTTCTTTCCTTCCCTCCCCCCCCCCCCCCCTTAACACCTAGCCTGTCTTTATCCCACTGCCTCAAGTTAACCAAGGTCCAGATTTTTGATAAGATCGAGCAGCCAAGGTACAGGGGAGAGGGGGGTTTTAACCCTCCTTTCTTATCCCTCTCAACCTCTTCAACTTTTATTGTCATTTTTTTATATTGTGGATGCCTTACTTTTTGGATAAATATTTTTGAAGCTGGCATTTCTATTTCTTTTGTTTTGTAAAATGTTTTCAGATTTTATTTTTTCTTGGGTAGAAAAGAAAACCTGGATTATGATCTTGTATCTTTTGGTTGGTTTGGGTTTTAGGTTTGGTGATATTTGTTTATTTGTTTTTGATGTAATAAATTTTTAAAATGGAAAAAAAATTATAGGAGGTTGCAATAACAAGAATGGGGATCCCCAATTCAATGAGAAAACTTCCAACATGTTTTAGAGGTTGTAAATCTGAAGGATTATTATAAATGTATGGAATGTATTAAATTTAAAATCAAGTTATTCTCTAGCATAATTTTTGTGTTTGAAGAATATCTAACAATGAATTTTTAAATATCTGTGATAGTTTAAAAATTTTTATTTTGATTTCTCTTTACTGAAATATGACTATGTAATGGCTAGAGCCTTGGAGTAGAGAAATGTGTTCAGGTCCCTCCTCTGCTATTTCTAGACTGATGTACTCTGAGCAAGTCATTTAACCTTTTAGCACTCTTAATACTTCAAGTTTCAGAGAAGGTAACTACTTGCCTTAGTAGAGGGAATTTCCTGCTTGGATGGTTCATGAGAGGGAAGCAGGATGTGTCTTTTAAAATTTTAAGTTTCTTTGGAAAAATGGTATTTCCAAGCCTTGAAAAATATTAATAATTCTATGCCCAGAAGTTTGGTTGTAGTACATGAGCTAGGGAGAGTTGTAGAGATAAGAATAAAATTAAAGTTCATAGAAATAAAGCAAGTAAAGAGAACAGTACAGCTATGCCCTATTTTAAGAAAAAATAATTTGAAAACTTGCACTGAATAAATTAGACAGCAGTAATTATCATACTCCTCTGCTGCATATAAAATAACTGTGCCTACAGCTCTTCAGGAATCTGTTTCCATAAAATCAAACCTTAGTAAAGTTCTTCCATTGCCACACTGCTCCGTGGATTCATACTGGCTTTTCCCATAGAGTGAAAGTTCTGATGAACATTGATGGCATCATGGATGCTGAGCTAGAAAGGACTTTAGAAGTCTTCTAGTCTCATCCTCTTATATTACACATGAAGATAATGAGTTATAAAGAGTTAATGATTTACCAAGCTGGAAAAGGTAAAAGGATACACTAGAAAAACTGTCTTTTGTTTGAGGACCATCCTAATTGAATTCTAAGAATCTCCATGAACACTTAGACCCTAGGGTGAAGAATTTTTCAGAACTATTCCCCTTACCCCTACACTTCTGTTAAGTTGTAGAATGGTTATGATATGTTTGAGTGGAAGGAATATTCATATCAATGAAATTCTAGATCTTCATTATGATAAATTGAACTCCTTGAGGCATCCAACCTGTTTTTGTTCCCAGAACTTCAGGCACTTCACATATTCATAAATTTTACTGAGAATTTGCAATAGGCACTGTGGAGAATATTTCTTAAATACTTGGGAAGTATTGGTGATTTTGATTTCATATTTATTTCTTCTACTTACACAAATCATACATACCTTTCCTATAACTCAATAGAGTTGGTCTTTGAGGGGTTTTGTGGCTGAAAAATTTATTACCAATGTGGCTCTTCTGGTGATCAATTTCTCCAATTAGACTGTTTCAGAATGACCAGCATATCTATCATTTTTATCTATCACTTGACCATTTTTGAAGCTTTTAAAGCTTGGGATAAGGCATGCCAGGAAAGACTAGTACTTCTGGTGTGATGGCTTCCTGAGACCCTTTCAGGACCGCTCATCCACCTTTGGTGACCACCTGACACTCAACTCTTCAGCTGTGGTCCCAAGCCAGTAGTCCAAGCCTGACTTTTGTCTTGCCACTGGATGTCAATGACTCAGGGAGCTGATGATTTTGTGAAATTTAAATCCAGTTCATGCATGAGTCAAGAAATCATTGTTATATCATTAGTACTCTTCAGAAATGAAGGACAAACAACAAGAACAAAGCATGTCAGAGCTTGATCTTTAGGAATTTAGGATTATTTTCACCCCCAAATCAAACATTAGAGAAGTGGCTAGGCTGTTGACTTATCTATTAAATTGTGTATTGATTGTTTTATTTCTGTTATTGTTAGGTTTTATATTGTTATACAATCCCCTTTCCGTTTGTATCTCTATAGAATATATATTTTCAAAACCTGTTTATTCACCATTTCTTGTTCATGATCAACATTTGATTCTGCTAAACGAGCATTTTTAAATACTGTTTGAATAAGGATGACATGCACGTTAGAGATTTTTATTTTTTATTTTCCTTTTGCCTACAGATATAACATTAGCTCCCTTATTGTCAAGAAAATTCTCATTGTGTTTGTGTGTTTGTGTGTGTGTGTGTGTGTGTGTAGCAGTCTTTGTGGGGAAAAAAGCATCCATTTCCTTCCTTCCCATTCACTTTTCTCCATTTGCAATCAACTGATTTCATCATTTAATTGCTCTAACAATACTAAATGACTCCTCAATTTCTAAATCAAATAACCTTTCTTCATACCATAACCTTAACATTTATGCATACTTTTCTACTCATTATCACCCCCTTGTACAATATATTCTTGCTTTCCTGAGTTTTTCTGAGACCACCTTCCCCTAGTTTTCCTCTTGTCTAACTGCTTCTCAGCCATCTTTGTTGGTTCATCATCTTTGTTCTATCCATAGGAAAATAGCTTGGGTCCTCTTCACTAACAGAGAACATATAAAGAGAGATCTTGTTACCTAAATCCACTCATCATCTCCTTGCAGATGACTGTCAGATCTACTAATTCAGCCCTCTCTTCTCTGGGATTCAGTTCTGCTGCTTGTTGGATATTTCTATTTGGATATTCAAAAGTTTTTGTACTAGACATATACAAAATGGATCCTATTTTCTTTCCTCCATTCCCACCCCATTCTGAATTTACATTTTCTTTTAAAGAACCACCATCCTTCCAGTTATCCTGGTTTGCAATCCTAAAGTAATCTTTTACTCTTTCTCCTTCAGTTCCTATAATCCGTTCAGTGCCAAGTCTCTTTGAGTCCACCCTTGCAGCATCTCTTTATCCATCCCTCCTCTTCATATAAGCACTACTAACTTTAGTTCTGGCCTTCATGCCTCTCTCTTTGACTGTAACACTCTCCAGATAGGTGTCTTTGTGAGGTGCCAAAGTGAGAGCCCTAAAGCACTTTCCTTAGAACCCTATTGCTTTTAGGATGAAATAGAAATTCTTTTGGTATTTAAAAACCTCTCACAATCTTTCCAGGATGCTTTTGTTTCTCCACATTGTGCATTTTATATTCTAGACAAACTAGACTACTTGTTATTCCCCGAACTTGGTATTCTGTCTCCCTGTTTTTGCAGATTGTACATGTGAACTTCTCACTCATGACTGTAATGATTTTCCCTCGCCTCTCAGAAGGCTCAGCTGATGCTTTTTATAAGAGATCCTTTACTCATCCCACCCTAACCCATTTACTTGATACTTTATTTTATATATTAATCTCTTGTATGAGTTGTAGTTCCTAGAGGTTATGGATGGAGTATTTTTTTTAGCATTATCTGTTACTTCAGTTCCTTGAACAGAATTGACACTTAATAAATACTCATTCAGTTGCATTCATTAAGCATTATGAATTCTATTCTTTTCTCTGTTATATGTCATTTGCTATTAAAGTTTCTTCACTTGTCATTTAGAGTATTACATATTATATACAGATATGGGTAGTATATATGTATTCATGTATTCAAAAAAATCTAATTTAGTGGGATTTCACATATGCCTTTTTAAAATCAGATTTTATTTTTTAATATTTTTCTCCCTCCTATCTCTTCCCCCAATGAAAAAAAAAAAGAAAACTCTTACGAAAATATGCATAGTCAAACAAAACAAATTCCTGTGTTGGCCATATCTAAAAACATGTGTCTCATTCTACATATTTAGTCCATTACCTCTTTATGAGAAGCTTTATAGCATGCTTCATCCTTGGTGCTCTAGAATTCTGGAATTATTGCATTGATCAAAGTTCCTAGGGGTTTCATAATTGTCTATTTCATTTTTTTTTTACAATTTTGTTCCTAAGGGTTTCATAATTGTCTATATAATTTTTTTGCAATTTTTAAATAGTATAAATCATACTCTTCATTTTGCTCATTTCACTGTGTTATCAGTTCATACAAGCCTGAGATTGTCTGAAGCTATCTCCTATGTCCTTAATTAATTCTTGTGGCATAATAGTATAGAAGTAGTACATAATGCCAGGATGCTATATAAAATCTTCTGTCCCCTCTGAATATTTTATATATTCTTTCCTCTCTACTTTTGATAAAAATTATTCTTTTTATGTATTCATGAATACTATTTTGAGCATATATGAAGCTTTGGGTGTCTATGGAAACATTTTAAAAGTTATTAATTTTTAAAATTATATGATATGGTAAAAATCATAGTTTGCTTGATGACTGCATTACTTTAGAAATGGACTTTGTTATATTGAATGCATTCATTGCCTCACATAAGTCCACAACCCTAAGATGAAACATAGTTTATTAAATTGAATTAGCAAAGTGCGGGGGAAAGTACTTTGAATTTATTATGGAATAAGGGAGTTGTCATCTGTTTTGTAACTCCATTCCTGGAATTCTGGAATCATTCATTTAATGTAGTGCTGGGTTTTATTGAGTGGTTTGGTAATTTGGCAAAGTTTTTTTCAGTGATATTACTTGAATATTTGAATAGGGGAGAGGGAATTAAAGAGTCACTTCAACTTTGTAGAAAGACAAAGGAAACTTGAGAATTTAGATTTCTTCTTTTTCTTGCCAGTTATGCAAGTAGTATAAAACCAGATTATACAGAGTGATCATTACTTTTTTGGCCTGGACTGGAGAAAGCACTTGTAGTGAATTATTCCTTGTAGAAAATTCATTTCATTGAAACTAAATTAGCAAGGAAGTATTATTAACAGTTTGTCACCAGCAGATGAATATAATTTTATTTTACAAAACCTTTCTTGGTAGTAATATGCATTTTAATGGAATCTCAGCAGCATTGATTTTTATAATTTTCAAAATTTTTTATTTTTTCCTATTTTTGTTGCCAGTATTTCAAAATTTGGAATAGTTATTGGATTTCATAGAAAAACTGAGTAAGATATTCATGGTGGTGTGATAAAGCCAAATAATATTTTTGTGTCAGTAAATCTTAAAAAATTTGAAATTATTTTCATTTGTGGACTTTTTAGTATCTCTAATATCATGATAAACTTTTTTTTTAATTACAGATTTGAGAAAAAAAATATAAATATCTGAAATTAGTGCTGATAGGAAAATTTATCTTCAACTCAGAATGTTGGAAGAGGATGTGGAAGTGGCCATCAAGGTGGTGGTTGTTGGGAATGGAGCTGTTGGGAAATCAAGTATGATTCAACGATATTGCAAAGGCATTTTTACAAAAGACTACAAGAAAACAATTGGAGTTGATTTTTTGGAGAGACAAATCCAGTATGTACTTGATTTTTTTTTTGTATTGGTTTTGGAATGTGATCTAAGTTTGGGAGATATATTGGGATATTCTTGTGAAGAAGCATTATGATGTACAAGCATTGAACTTGAAGTTGGAACATGTCTGAGTTGGATCCTCTGACCTTTAATAGCTATGTGGTCATGAGCAAATAACAACCCCTTTGGGCTTGAGTTTCTTCATCTGTAAAATGGAAATAATGTCTGTGATACCTACCTTATGAGGTAGTTATAAGAATAAAAAGATAATTTATGTTGGGGGTTTTATAACTCTGAAGTGCTGTGTACATAGGTCAACTATTTACTATAACACTAATTTCACAAACTTGTTCAGGGACTGGTTTTCTATGGCAGTGGTCTGAGTAATGAATGGCAGATTAGGAAATTGTTGATACTATAGTATTTATCTGTATGTGCCTCTTTCTTTTCTGTTTCTGTTACTTTATTTTTTTTTCTTTTTTGCTATCTTTCACTTTCCTTCCTTCCTTTTTTTTTTTCCTTTTCTCCTACCAGCAGTACACTCACTGGTGATACTTAACTTACTCTAGTTAATTTTTGGCTCTCAGAAAATTGAATTTATAACTTGCATTAAAAAGTTTTATCTGCATCAACACAGGATGTCCTTTTGTTGATCTTAAGTATTTAGTAGCAGAAAACAGATTTGGAAAAGATAAAAGATGTGTTGGTAAGAGAATAGTTAATTTAATTGAGTCTTGGGGGGATAGGCTTGCTCACAATTAAGAATTGAATTTAAAGAAAAAATAGTACCTTTTTTTTGATCCTATCCAGTTTTGTTTAGGGCTGCAAAAGAAAGGAGGGGAGATTCCAAGTGAATAAAGGAAACTGTTTCCCTTCATGAGTATCCCCATGGACTTAAAGCAACCAACTGGTTATAGCTAATCATATAGAAATCCTATCAGCAAACAGTTAAATACCTGCTATGTATAAGGAACCAGAGTAGACAGTAGGTATATATATAGTGACAAATATAATAAATAAATATAGTGACAAAATATGTATTATAATACTTGGTGTTCAAAGAAGGTTGTGGTAAGTATACAGGAGAGATCTAAACAAAGTTCTATGAGAAATTCAAGAAGGGAAAGGTCACTTCTTGCTGAGGAGTTTGAAGAAAACTCCATATAGGACGACAGCACTTAAATTGTGCCTTAAAGTAAGAGAAAAATATGAGTACAGATGTGGAAGGCCTGGGTCTCTCCTGTACAAATATAGATGTGAAAGAATGCAATGTGAGATTGGGGAATAACTAGTAGTAAAGTTTACTGGTAAGGTAGAGTATGCAGATGAGGGGCAGAGTAAAATATGATAGAAAGCTAAATCAGAGTCAGAGAGTAAGATCCTTTTATAATCCAGACCAGGGAGTTTGTACTTTATCCTATAGATAATGAAGCAAGAGAGTGACAAGGTAAATGTGTGGTAGATGTTTTGGAGAGTTGTTTTTAGGAGGTGGGTACAGAGAAATAATTAAGAGACTGTTACAGTAGTTTAGGCAAACAAATGAGAACTTCAATTAAGGTAGCGACAATGTGAGGTAGAAAAGAGGAATGCTTTGAAAGAGGTTGTGCTGGCACAGATGGTAAGATGTGACAACTCAGGTAGTTTTTTTTTTTTTTTTGCAAGGCAGTGGGGTTAAAGTGACTTGCCCAAAATCACACAGGTAATTATTAAGTGTCTGAGGCTGAGTTTTAACTCAGGTCCTCCCAACTCCAGGGCCAGTACTCTATTCACTGCTCCACTTAGCTGCCCCCAGATGTGATAATTAACTTCATGTAGGAAGTAAGGGAAGAATTAAAGAGAACTCTGAGAAAAAGGAAAAACTCTTTACTATGGTTCTCTAGGAGGGAAGGAGGAGATCAGATGAGGGGGAAACTTAAATGAAGTAAAAATTAATATTTTTTTAAAAAATTCTAGAATTTCATGTTTGGTTAATGGGTATGGTAGCAATACCATGAACCCTTATAAATAACTTAGGAGGAGAAGAGCAAACTTTGGGAGGGATGGGAATGTGGAAGAAGAAATTCTAGGCAAGAGGAAGAGCAAAAATAAAGGGAAAGATTCTTATGAGAGAATTAGTGCCAAGACCTATCTAAAAGGTAGTTCACCTATTTAAAATTTTTTATTATATTTCTCCTTTTACTCATTCCTTTTCATTAAATGAAAGATTAATTGGAAGCAAAAGATAAATATTTGTTAATACACAGTCAATATTAAAAGTGCTCAGAAACTTGAAATAGAACTTTGATAAATATTATTTAGATATCAGAAAAAAATATTTTTAAGAACTTCAGTTTTTAAAAAATCAAAAATTGCAATGTCATTGAATTTTTCCCCTTAAAATTTAAATGAACATGTCTTTTATTTCAGAGTTAATGATGAAGATGTCAGGCTAATGTTATGGGATACAGCAGGTCAAGAAGAGTTTGATGCAATAACAAAGGCTTACTACCGAGGTAAATTTGTCTTGGGGTTTTTTGCCTAATATTTTCTCATTTGTAATAGTTAGGATTTCAAAATATTTTAGAAATCCAAGTTTCCAGTTTTCTTTACAATTAAGTAGGTGACCAATAGTACCTCACTTTATAGTAAAAAATCATATGAACTTTGTGCAGTTTTTATCTACATTTTGTAAATCATAGAAAATCTGTGAATTTTTATTCAAGAAATCAGGAAAAGATTTGTTTGTCTTGTCCTAAAATAGTGGTTTTTACTTAATAAAATAATAGCTAATTATAAGGATACCATCTACTTTTCTCCTCTACTTTGAAAAATATGGAATCCCTTTTAAGACCTAGTCTAGTTCTTATCAAAGTAAATCTTCTGAAGACAAGAAGTTTCTGTCTTAGCCTTACTAATAAGTATTTATTGAGTGTCCACTGTTTATTCATAGGCATTGTGGGAAAAAACCATAGAAGTATAAAATGTTCCCTTTCTAGCTGAGACTATAACTAAGTATTAAATTATGTAATATAGACTATAAATAGTAAATTCAGAAGAAAGGAAGCTAGGTGGAAGGAACAAAAACTACAAAGTTAGAGCTTCAAAATAAAGAGTCAGTAGCTAGTAATAAAAAAAAAACTTTGGTCTCTAAATGAGACTGAGATGAATGATAATTTCTTGTAAAAATTCCTTTTTTAATTTTAAAATTTTATTTTCTTGACTAGTATGACTCAGCAGTGACTATAACATGTTTGTAATAACAACACTAAATAAACTTTATCTAACACATACTCAGTATAGTATTATATAACATATTAACACTATTCTTTCCAAATTTTCATATTTCAATCCATAATTGCTCTCTTTTCCCATATAGCTATTGTTCTTCTCCTGCCAGCATGTTAGAGGCCGACTTCTTGGTCTTTTAAAAATTTATGAATACAGTGTGCCATCAAATTGTCTTATCTCTTATATTGTCTTGTTCTAGCTATAATGACAAATTCACCTCCTTTTCTGGGCAGGTAATTCTTATACCCTTTTATCTCTTGTACTACTTTTTGGTGGTACAGACTTAGACTCTCTGCAATGGCCATCAAGTCCAAAACACCTATAAAAGGAACCCTTGCTGTAGCATAACTGACAAATATTTAGTCAGCCTCTACTTGAAGATCTCAAGGAAGGAGAACCTCTACTACCTCTTTATGGCTTGCTTCGTTGCATTTTTTCCCCCTCTCTATTTCTTGCTCATGTGTAGTAGAGGTGTTCTGTATTTCTGTAAATATTCAACCATTTCATCTCAGTGATCAATTTTGTTGGTTTGTAATTGGGCAAAAGTATTTTGAATAACTTCCTTTATTTCTTTTTTGTTTTGAGTTCTTTTTTTTTCTTTTTTGATTCTGGCAATTTTATTTTCCTCTACTTTTCTGATATTAGTAGTATTTTATTTATCAGTGTAGTTGAGGTTTTTTGGTTTAATTTTATCTCTACTTTGACTTCACAATATTGGGGGGCGGAGTTTGAGTTTTTTGATTTGCCACCCTTTTTTAGTTCTGTGTCTAATTTAATGACCTATTTTTTTTCCTTTAATGAAAGTATTTCTTAGATATACATTTTCTCCTAAGGATTGCTTTGGCTGCATACTGAAAGTTTTGGTAGGTTGTCTCATCATTGTAAATTTACTTTGATGATGAAATTACGTGTGTTTTTGAATTATTCTTTGACTCACAGATCCTTGAAGATGCAATATAGCCTTCATTTAAATTTGAATAGTTTCTTAAATTTATTCTTTATTGACTCTTTAGTACATTGCATTTATTACATGTATTTTCACTAATCTGTGTTTGATATTTCTCATTTTTCATATTTATGAGATTTTTATGCTATCATGCATGGTCAGTTTTTGTAAATATGTCATGCGCATCTGAGAAATACATATATATATATATATATATATATCCTTTTGATTCCCATTCAGCAATCACTAGAGATCCATCTAACTTTAATAAAATTCTCATTACATTCTTAACTTTTTGTTGTTTATCTTATTCTATTATTCCATTTTATTTTTTCCAATTACATATGCAAAGATACTTTTCAACATTCATCTTTTTCTAAGCTTTTGAGTTCCACGTTTTTCTGCCATCCTTCCCTCCTTCTTCCCCATGGCAGCGAGTAATCTGATACAGGTTGTATGTATACATAGTATTTTACATATTTCCATTTTAGTCATGTTGTTAAAGAAGAAGAATTAGAACTAAAGGGGAGAAAAACCATGGGAAAGAAAGAAAAAACATAAAATAAGTTTTTAAAAGTGGACATAATAATAATAATAATAATATGCTTTGCTCTACATTCAGACTCCATTCTCTGAATGTGGATGACATTTTCCATCATGAATCTTTTAGGATTGTCCTTGAACACTGAACTGTGGAGAGGAGCAGTGTCCATCATAGTTGATCATCTCACGATGCTGCTGCTACAGTGTTCTCCTGGTTCTACTTACTTCACTCAGCATGATTCATGCAAGTCTTTCTAAGTGTTTTTGATGTGTGCCTGCTCATAATTTCTTTTCTTTTTTTGTTTTTGCAAGGCAGTGGGGTTAAGTAACTTGATTAGGGTCACATAGCTAAGTATTTATGAGGCTGGATTTGAACTCAGGCCCTCCTGACTCCAGGGCTGGTACTCTATCCACTGAGCCACCAAGCCACCCCTACCACTCATAATTTTTTTTTTATTTTTTAGGTTTTTTTCAAGGCAAACGGGGTTAAGTGGCTTGCCCAAGGCCACACAGCTAGGTAATTATTAAGTGTCTAAGACCGGATTTGAACCCAGGTACTCCTGACTCCAGGGCCAGTGCTTTATCCACTATGCCACCTAGCCACCCCCACTCATAATTTCTTAACAGAATAATAGTACTCTAGAAAATTCATGTACCATATTTTTTTCAGCCATTCCTTAATTGATAGGCATCCTCTGAATTTCCAGTTTTTTGCCCCTATTAAAAAGAGCTGCTATAAATATTTTTGTACAGATAGGTCTTTCCCCCTTTTTTATGATTTCTTTGGGATATAGACCTAGTGGTGGTATTGTTGAATCACAGGGTATGCACAGTTTTATTGCCATTGGGGAATGGTTCCAGAATTATTGGAACAGTTCACAGCCCCACCAACTATGAGTTATTGTCCCACTTATCTCATTTTCCTTTTTTGTCATTTTAGCCAGTCTGGTAGGTGTCAGATGGTATCTCTGAGTTGTTTTAATTTGCATTCTCTAACCAATAATAATAATCTTATTATTATTATTATAGATAACTTTAATTTCTGCCTATTCATATCCTTTTGATCATTTATCAATTGGAGTATGTCTTATATTTTTATAAATTTGACTCAGTTTTTTATATATTTTAGAAATGAGTCCTTTATCAGAAATATTAGCTGTGAAAATTGTTTCCCAACTTTCTGCATTCCTTCTTACCTTGGTTGCATTGGTTTTATCTGTGCAAAAAATTTTTAAATTTAATGTTATCAAAATTGTCCATTTTATAATTTATAATGTTTTCTATTTCTTGTGTAGTTTTTAACTCTTTTCTCTATAGAAGTCTTTGGGTTTATCAAAGGGTAGATTACTGTAGTCATTTCCTACTGTTCCTTTTGTATCTAATTTAATCCTATCTCCTTATTTATACTTACTTACTTTCTCTCTCTCTCTCTCTCTCTCTCTCTCTCTCTCTCCTTTTCCCTACTCACCAGTGTCCAATGTTTTGCTTCTGACTGCTGCCTTCCTCAGTCTGCATTCCTCTCTATCAGCCTCCCTCTTTCTTCTATCCCCTTAACTTTTTTTTTTAATTTTATTTAAGGCAGTGGGGTTGAATGACTTGCTTGAGGTCACAAAGCTAGGCAATTAGTAAGTGTCTGATGCTGGACTTCAAGGTCCTCTTAACTCCATGACCAGTGCTCCATCTACTGCACCACCTAGCTGCCCCTTCCTCCCTTTACTCTTTTACTTTTTACCTCCCTTCTATCAGCCCCTCCTTCCCCCTTCCCTTCCTACTTCTCTACAGAGTAGGATACATTTCTAAACCCATTTGGAAATGTGTGCTAATTCCCTTTTTGAGTTAAATCTCTCAATATGCACATCCTCCTTTCTTTCCCTCTACTATTGTAGGTCCTCTTCATATGGTGTTCTTCTCTGTCTTCTCCCAGTATGATCCTTTTTTTATGTCTTAATTATTTTATACTTATCTTATATCCACTACCTCTAAGTATATTCCTTTCAGTTGTTCTAATAGAAATACAATTCTCAAAGAGTTATAAGTATCATCACATCGTTCTCAATTTATATCCTCAACTTCATATTCACCTTTCAATTGTTGTAACAGAAATATAATTCTCAGGAGTTAGCAAGTATTGTCTTCCTGTGTAGGATGTAAACAGTTTAGTCTTATTGGCTAACTTTTTTTTCCTGTCCATTTTTTCACACATCTCTTGAGCCTTGTATTTGAAGATCACATTTTTTATTCTGTTCTGGTCTTTTTATTAGGGAAGATTGAAATCTATCTTTTTGCCCTGAAAGAATATGCTTAGTTTTGCAGGATAGTGGATTCTTGGTTGTAAAAAGTTTCTTTGCCCTCTGGAATCTTCTGATCTTTTAATATTGAAGCTGATAAGTCCTGTGTAATGCTGATTGTATCTCCTTGGTATTTATTTTCTTCTTCTGAGAATTCAGAAATTTGGCTACAAATATTCCTTAGATTTTTATTTTGACATCGCTTTTTAGAGGTGTGATTAATGGACTCTTTCAAGTACCATTCAATTACAAGGATATTAGGGTCTTTTTTTTCTTGATAATTTCCTGAAAGATATTGCCCAGGCTTTTTTTTTTTAATCTTTGCTTTCAGGTAGATCAATAATTTGTAAATTATCTTTCTTGGAACTATTTTCCAGATTGGTCATTTCTCCTAAGAGGTACTATACATTTTCTTCTTTTTTTTTCCTTCTTTTGGTTTTGTTTGTTGGAATTTTGATATCTCATAGAATCATTGGTTTCTCCTCAGTTGTCTAATTCTAATTTTTAGGATTTAATATTTTAAATATTTAATTTTTTCTTTAGTTAACTTTGTGTTTCCTTTTCCTTTTCCAGTTGGTTAATTTTACTTGCATGAGTTTTTTTTTTTACCACTTGTCCAATTTTACTTTTTAAAGTATTGTTTTCTTCCATCAATTTTTGTTACTGTTTCTATTTTTTCTCTCTCATTTCTTTTCTCAATTTTTCTTTTCTTTCTCTTCTTTGGTTTCATTGACCTCTTCCAAGATGAATTTTGTATTTGAAACCAATTCACAATCCCTTTTGATGCTTTTCATGTAGCCTTTTTTTTCCCCACTCCTTTTCTCTTCTGAGATGATTTTTGAGCTTTCTTGTTAACGTAATAGTTTTTTATAGTTAGCACTCTTGGTTTTTTTGCTCATGTTGATAGTTGAACTTTGCTCCTGGGGCACAGGAGCCATAATCCTAAGCTATTTTTATTTTTGGTATCTGGTCCCAGGTCTCTGCTTTGGTGTTTTAGGTGCTCATGGTTTGCAACTTGCATTAGGGGTAGCTTGACCCAGTCCCACCTATTGCACCAATGTTTTGGGGCTTAAAATTTGCCTTCCAAACTGGAATTGGGGCCCTCATTGCTGGCATTGTATAAAGCTGGCCTGCTGAACTAGGACTTAAACAGTGCTGTGACTAAGAGCCTCCCATTCATTGGCTTTCCATCTTTCACCCATGCTAGGCTGCACTCTCCTTTTACCCACAGGAAACAAATCTTTCCTTAAGTTCCTCCAAGATATTTTGAGCTGAAAGGTAGTCTTGTAAGTTCTATCTCTAGGATCTATCTTTAGGGAGAAACTCTGGGAGCTTCCTAGCTTCTCAAAACCTGCTTGTTTCTGCCCAGGAAATAGAATTGTTGTTTATCTTTTTGTTATATTTAATTTCTGAAAAGGGTTGATGTTCCCCAAAATAGTTTTGCTGTGTCTTTTTTCAGTTAGCGTCTTTTCACTTAATTTTTTTTTTTACTTTTCCCCTTCTTGTGAGAGGGAAGGATGGGAGGAAGAAAACTTTACAAAAATGAATGTTGAAAATTATCTCTATATATAATTGGAAAAAAAATTTAATTGGTTAGCTTTTTATTCAGATACCATGTCATTTGATATATAGTAAGTGCTGGTGTAGTTCATTATTTGTGATGGCTTTAAGTAAAATGTAGTTTCCTGGCTTTCATTTAACCCGTGTCTATTTTTTTTTTTACTGTTTCCTTACTATTTTTCCTTTTCAGAATTCATCTGAGGTAAAATAAATTCTTCCTAAGTCCTTCATTTTAACTATTTTAATTTTTTTTTATTTCACTTATGTTTCTTTGCTGTTAGATTCTTGTTTTGTTTTTTTTAGGGTTTTTTTTTTTTTTGCAAGGCAAATGCTAAGTAATTATTAAGTGTCTGAGACCGGATTTGAACCTAGGTACTCCTGACTCCAAGGCCAGTGCTTTATCCACTACCCTACCTAGCCGGCTCTGTTAGATTCTTCTTTCTAATTTACCCTGCTACCTTCTTTTGTTTTATGGCAAGTTTATCTCATTCGCATTCTTGGGTACATTGTTAATTGTGTTTTTCACCCCATTATAGCCTCTTTACAAAGAAGATGGTAAAAGACTTACACCAGTTCTCTTACCCTTGTTTTCATCATCTTTTCCATACTTAAGATCATGGTTTTTAAACTTTTTCAAAAGTTATCTTCATTAATTTGCTTTTTCTGTGTGGTTCTTTTGAGTTGTTGTAAATCTTACTTAGAAAGCTTTTTAATATTATGGGACTTGATGTTATCAATATAATATTATTTATAAACAGGAATATCTGTAGGGCTGCTCCTCCAACTTTTGGAAATCCCTTTTCTTTTTTGTCCTTTGTGGTCAATGTAGAATATCATTTGTGGAAGTCAGCCTTTTCAGGAATAATGTATTCTCAGAAATGAGTGATATGAAAACAAAAGACATCAAAAAAAGCAAATAACAATTTTAAAGAAAAATATATCATTGATGAATAAAATTGTATGCTCTGATGTGAATTCAGACTGCATAGTTTTTTTCTCTGGAGGTGGATAGCATTTTTCATTGTGGGTCTTAGAATTATTTTTGTTCACTGTATTGCTGAGAAGAGCTAAACCTATTATAATTGTTTATCACGCAGTGTTACTGTTAATATGTACAGTATTCTCCTGGTTTTACTTATGCCACTCAGCATCAATTCATGTAAGTGATTCCAGGTTTTTCTAAAATCCCTGTGTGGTATATGAATGTAAGATTCCATTACATTCATGTACCACAACTTGCTTAGCCATTCCCCAATTGATGGACTTGCCCTCAATTTCTAATTCTTTGCTACCACAGAAAGAATTGCTATGAATATAGTGTGGGCCTTTTTCTTTTTTTTTTTTTATGATCTCTTTGGGATACAAACCTAGTAAGTGATATTGCTGGATTAAAGGGTATGCAGTTTTATAGCCCTTTGGGCATAATTCCAAACTGCTTTCCATAGTGATTGGATCATATAGTTCTTTGTAGATAACAATAAAACTTAACTTTTTTTCTGATACTTTTGGAAATCAAATTACCTTTTTGGGGTATTAGATGATTTTTTGTTATTATTATAATAAGTTCCACATTATTTGAGATTGTATTATGATGATGGTGAGGTTTTAGAGTTTAGTATATTTTTTTGAAGGATTTTTAAAAATTTAGTAAATAAGGGTTTATAATGCCATGTAATAATTTAAGCAGTATACAATTCATAGTGCTTTTAAGTTAACAAAATCCTAGACTAGCTATGTAACCTTGAACAAGGCACTTACTTAGCCTTTCAGTGCCTGAACCAACCTAAGAGAAAAAGTACTGATTCTTCATTGATGGAGGTAACGTTAAATTTTCAGGTCCTCCTGTCCCTTTCCCCTGTTTGTCATAATTGTCAACTAATTGCTTTTTTGTATTTTTATTTGTTTTTAATAGGTATTTTTACTGATTGTTAAGCTATAGTAATTTTACATTTCTAGATGATTGAAAGTACATCTTCAGAAAATTTAATAGGAAAAATTAACAGGAATTTTTGAAAGTCATTTGTATTCTCTATACTGCATTTTACTTTTAGGAAGACTGGAGAAGCCTACGTAGAGATTTTGATATTTACTTAAATATTATCTTTCTACAGTCATGAAATATATGTATACCTCTAGAAACAAAAAGATGGGTTACCTGACCTGTTGTGACCTCCTGAGTCCAAGAAAAAATATACTAATGCAATTTTTTTCACCACATTATTTATATAAAGTTTAATTATAGTAACATATTATAGTAAATTAAATTATAGTAAACATAGCTTTGTCCTCAAAACAACTAAACAATTGGTTTATTGAATTTAAATCATGTTTGACCTTAAAATGAATTATGAATGCCATTAAAAATAAGTGTATGTATCTACCTATGCAAATTTGTCACTTGTATTTCTCCTAATTTTGTGGGAACCTTTTTGCATAATTTCATCTTTCTTTGACTTCTATTCACCCCTCAATTAATTAACAGTTTTACTGCTGAAGCTTCTACAATCCAGCTCCTCTCATCATCATCATTATTATTATTATTATTAATCCTTTTACTCTTTTACACTTTTCTCTCTAGTGTAACACATGCCTTTCTTCCTACAGGAAGTAGTCAGATTGAAATTTTGGCTGTTAATAGGAAGTTTAGAATGATTGTAAGAAAATGTCTTGATTTATGGAAAAATATTTTTCTTCCCCTTTTTAATCTTTTGTCTCTTACTGCATAGCTGCAGTTGTCCACCCAACTGTAAATAAAAGTTTCAGTTATGAAACCCTCTTTTCCCCTACTTGGAGATGGATTACCCAGTTGTTGTTCTCCTTTTTTTTTTAATGGAGGAAGAATTAGTTAAGTAAGTACAAGTAAACATGATCATTTGAATATTTTTCCATAATATGATTCTTGAAGTAGAATTCAGAACTTGTAATATTGGGCCAGTAGTGGAATTGGGGTGGAAGAACGATACTTTGAACTATTCTCTTCAAAGTGCAAAAGTACAACCCACTTAAAACATTTTAAATAGGCAAACTTATTTAAATAATCTTCATTACAAGTAAAATAAAATATCTTTTTCCATGATTTTATTAGTTTTAATAATATTTTCTGTTTTTGATATTTATAGGAGCCCAAGCTTGTGTACTTGTATTTTCTACTGTAGACAGGGAATCTTTTGACGCAATTTCCAGTTGGAGAGAGAAAGTGGTAACTGAAGTTGGAGATATCCCAACAGTACTTGTACAGAATAAGATTGACCTCTTGGATGATTCTTGTATAAAGAAGTAAGATGACTATTTTTTCTTTTAATTTCACAAAAGTCAGGCATTAATAAGCATTTGACTTAAAAAATTTAAGAAAGTTGCTTTTAAAGACTACATTACACCAGAAGTCTGTGTGGACTGTTTATTCTTTGTGATGGCTTGCATAGAAATGTTTATGCTGAATTTAAAATGCGGGGGGAGGAGAAGGGGGAAATTAAGATTGTTTTAAAAGGTTCTTTTGTTTTCTGAGACTAAATTCTTTTTCTCCCCAGTCCTTTCTATTTATGGGAATCAAGTAATTATAACTCACATTTATATTCAACTAAATTTTAACTCAGTAAGCATTTATCAAGCACCTACTGTGTACCAAGTACCCTGCTGGATACAGGGAAAGCAAATTTGAAAAAAAATATAGTCACTGCCCTCAAGGAGCTTACAGTCTAATAGAAGAAGGTAACAAGGAAACTGTTAAAGGAGCCAGAAGGCATCACCAGGGGATACTCATACAAAGGCATGTTGTTCTGTGGAATCAAAGCCAGACTGATCTTCTCATGGAAAAGAGTTACCAAAAAGGTTATGAGTCCTCAATAAAGAAGACTATTATATAATGCTTTAAGGTTTGCGAATCATTTTATTTGCTATTAGTCAGGGATAATATGATTAATATCCCTAGGTTGAAGACAGTAAAAAGCAATATATTACTTTTATTTTTATCCCACCTTAATTTCTGAATATAACCCTCTTCTACCCAGTAAGCTATCCCTTGTAACTAATAACAGGTGGGAATGGGGAAGCATTTTTCAAAATTAGTCTGTCACCAATCTGAGATTTGATAGTTTCACATCCATAGTACTAACTTCTACAAAGAGGAGAGTAAAAATTGAATTTTCTCAATTGTACTTGACCAAATATTTTTTTTGTTTTTTTAAATAAATTTATTTTTCCAACTACATGTAAAGATATAGTTTTTTTAACAATCTTGTTTTTTTGTAAGGTTTTCAATTCCACATTTTTCTCCCTCCCCCTTTCCAAGACAGAGAGTACTCTAATATAGGTTATACATTTTATAACTATGTTAAATGTATTTTCCATATTAATCAATATCAAAGAAGAATCAGAACAAAAAAAAAACCCGTGAGATTGACTGAGCTTTTTCAATATAATTTTGCAACATTCGGTGGTTGAAGACATTTTAGATATCGTAGATTCTATTTACTGGATGTTGAAATACTAAATTATCTGAAATGTTTTTAATTTAAAAATAATAACTTCTTTGTGGTGTTTGTAAGCAAATGAGAGACAGTATGATTTAGTGGAAAAAATTAAATTCTGCTCTAACACTTTCTAAATGTGTCACCAAATCATTTCATTTTGACTTCAGTTTCTTTAACTGGATGATAGATAGTAATATCTTTTGTAATTACCTCACAGAGTTGTTTTAAGGATCAAATAAAAGAATATGTGTAAAAAGCACTTTGCAAACCTTAAAACACTTTATAAACATCAGGTCTTTTTTTACAAGATCTCTTTCTAGGCCATTTAGAACTATGGTATTCAAATCCACAAATGGAATTTGGCAATCAACTTAATTCTGCTATCATAGTAAATAGATTTACAGAATACAAATTATTATTAATAACCTTGAAAAATCTTGGTTTTGTTTTCTTTAAAACAGTTTTCAGTTAAAATAAAAATTGGAAGTTCATGTTGATATCTTTTGAGTGCATTGTAATGAAGATGTTGACTTTACCTTTTGCCGAATGATGTGCTTTTGTGGCCAGAATGAGTATAAGCAATAATTGTTGCCTTTTTTTCAAAGTGGAAAGAATTAATTATTTAGAGGCTCATATAAATTGAAGTGGAACCATACCAGCTATAATGACTTTAGCTGGTATTAGATAATAGACATATAGAGTGATGATTTTGTAAGATTTTGTTTGCTTCTGGGGATGGAGATTGGTGGGTAGTATATAAACTTGTGTTTAGAACTAGTGAAGAGTGATGAAAGATGTTAATACTAAAAATTCTGTTCCAGTTATCTCTTACAGCTTAAAAGTATAATTACTCAATTTACTTCATTTAAGTGGATTTCAAAAAAATCAAAATCTTGTATTAAACTAATGAGTAAAATAAGATCTTGGTCTGATCATTTTTTCCAAGTTATATCCAGCAAGTTGTATACACTTAATAGGACAACTAGGTGGCAAAGCAGATAGAATGCCAGGACTGGAGTCAGGGAGATCCAAGTTCAAATCCAGCTTCATTTAGCTGCATGATCCTGGCAAGTCATTTAACCCTGTTTGCCTCAGTTTCCTCATCTGTAAAATGAGCTGGAGAAGGAAATGGCAGACTACTCCAACATCTCCAAGAAAACCCCCAAAATGTGGTCATGAAAAGTTGGACACAACAAAACAACAAAAATATATTTAATCATTGTTCAGTCATATTAGAAAATGATGTTTCTATAAGCATTTTCTTTTCTAAATTTATTGCAGTGAAGAAGCTGAGGCATTGGCAAAAAGATTAAAGTTAAGATTCTACAGAGCTTCAGTGAAAGAGGACCTAAATGTAACTGAAGGTAAATTGCTTTTTAAAAAAATTCATTGGGGGCTGCTAGGTGGCGCAGTGGATAAAGCACCGGCCCTGGAGTCAGGAGTACCTGGGTTCAAATCCAGTCTCAGACACTTAATAATTACCTAGCCCTGTGGCCTTGGGCAAGCCACTTAACCCCATTGCCTTGCAAAAAAAAAACAACCTAAAAAAAAATTCATTGTATGGTCTGTTTTATCCTTCCTGCAGCTATCATTATTATACTGTCTTTACCTGAACTATAGTATGATTATTGTTAAATATGAAAATCTTATTGATCTAACAAGTATTTTTTTATTTTTTGATGTTTAGCAGAAATATATGTTGATTTTATTTTTGAAAACAAATAAAATTTGATTAATATACAGTATTATCTCTGTAGTTTATGTAGTTAGCATATAGCATGCATCATTAAACAATATTTGAAAGTAAATGTTGCTTCTAGTTGATAGTGGATTAATAATGCATTTTGTAGTGTATATAATGTATATTTCTTTTAAATTAGTGTCTTTCCTAGCCTTTTGTACCAAAGATAATGGAGTTGTTTTAAATTAGAGCAAAAAAGTAATAAATACCCACCTGGTAACCAACTTCCATATCAATTTCTTATAAGTAAATGACTTTCAAGAAAAGTAATAGAATTAATATAAGTGGTTTCATTATGTATTTCTGAACTTGTCCTTCATTTTGATAAGCTTTGTAGACTAGATTTAGTCTTCAATATAGATCATTTTCACATAATTAAAGCAAAGATTTAGGAATGAGTCTATTTGGAGATCCTGTATGTTAAATACTTGAAGAAAAGGATTGATTGTATGCCAATTTCTACTCTTAGCAATTAGAAAAGGACTGGAAGTTTTATCCAATGTTTTGTATATCTTACCTAAAAATATTTCAGAACTACACAGCTAGGTGCTACATTCTGTAGCTCACCGCCCTGGAGTCACTGATACTTTTCTAAAAACTATGGAGGTGAGGAAACAGCTCATGTACAAGGTGATAGTTGAACTGAGCTTTCAAAGAATTCAGAGATTCTAAGATGTGGAATCCTCTAAACAGTGGTGGGGAACCTATTTTTCTGCAAGGGCCAAAACTTAAAATTAGCCTGCCTTATTTGGTCAAACATTTAACTGATTAATCCCTAAAAAGCTCCTAGAATTTTAAAATTTTGAATCCCATCTGCAGTTGCCTTGGCAGCACTAGACCAAATGATTTCACCAGCATATACAGCCTACAGGCTGGACATTCCCCCACCTCTGCTCTAAAACATTAAGGAATATGAAAAAATAAAAAAGTTCAGTGTGACTAGACTATATTGAATTCATAAAGTGGGATAGTGAGTAGCCTAGAAAAGTAGGTTGGAGCTAGGTTTTAGAGGACTTTACAAGTATGGTACTCCTTGAACACTCAGCACTTGCCCCCTAACTGAACTGCCTAAGCCCCAGAAGTTTACTCTGAAACCTCTGTGGATAATGAAAATCTGAATGAACTCACATTCCTCAGTTATTAATGAACTCTACTTGTGCCCCACCCTGAGCATAACCTTCCTCATCTCAATGATTCTGTACACCTGGCTATCTTTATTTAAACCCTGTTCTGTCACTCACTGCCTTAATTCTCCTTCCCCTCATCCCAGCTCCCACAGTGTCCTAAAGCTACCCTCCCCTTCTACTATCTTCTCTATGATGACTCCTCTATGAATTTGCTTTCATCTTGAATTTTTTCCTTTCCCATTCCTTCCTTCTTCTGGCTGTCATTGAGACCTGGCTACCTCCTGATTACGTAATTTCACTTTTTAGCACAAACTACACTCACTCATTTCTTCTGACTCACTGGTCAAGGTGGGGGAGTTGGGGTAGTCCTAGCTCCCCATTTCATTCTTAGCTACTCCATCACCATCGCTCAGTAACTTCCCCTTGTTTGAGGTTCACTCGATCTGTATCCACCACTCAAAACAAAATTGGTAACTGTTGTCTCCTGACCTCCAGGACCCTCTTCCTCTTTTCCCAAAGTTCAGTACTGGTTCACAATCTTTTCTCTCTTCAATTCCTGCTTCCTCATTTTGAGCTCTTGATGAATCATTTCATCTCTAGATTTCTCTTTAGTTCCTTGTCCCCTTCTTTCCAATATTTCCCTGCCAAGTGTCAGCCATGGATTACTCTCACCATCTATTTCCTTTGGGCATAGACAAATGCTGCTGAAGAAAGCTGGAGAGAACTATGAAACCATGCAAACTAGGTCCATTGCAAATTTATGTTACATGAACTCAACTGAACCTTCATTTTGTTTCAAGGCAATTTATTTTTATCCCCCTCAAATATACTGGAGTTCTCTCTAAGCTTAGAACCATACCTCATATTTTTGGAAAACATTTAGAAGATTCTTCAAGAGCTCCCTCTTCTTTTCTCCCAATCATTTTAGATCACCCAGATCCCTTCTACATCTCTTTTTATTCACCACATCATGTACAAAAAGTTGGTCCTTCTCCTTGCCAAGGCATGAAAAAGTGGTCCTATTTCATCCCAGTCTTCCCCAGCAGATTATCTGTGTGCTCATTCCCACTCATAATTTTCTTTAATCGCTCCTATTTACAGTCTGCTTTCTCTACTGCCTACAGATATGCCCATGTCACCTCATCCTCAAAAATCTTCACTTCATTCATCCATCATCCACTCTAACTATTGTCTTTTCTCTTTTGTGGCTAAATTCCTTGAGCAAGTCAACTGCAATAGGTAATTCCATTTCCTTTGTTCCTAATCTCTTCTTCAATCTGTAGTCTGGCTGATAACTTCATCATCCAAATGAAATTATTCTTTCTAGAATTACTAGTGATCTTTTAATTGCTAAATCTTAATGACCTTTTCTTAATCCTCATCCTTCTTGAACTTTTTGTAGACACTATTACTCTTTTTTGATATGTTCTTCATATCCATCACTGTACAGATATGGCGCAATGAGGATCTTTTGATTTTTAAAGAAATGAAAGTATTTAAGGATGTCAAGAAATAATTAAGAACCCTTAAAGTAATATTTCTTATCTAATCTTGCTTAATGATACAGATTAATTGCTTAACAGGGAACACTTCTTAATGTTAACCTGGTTAACCTTCTTCTGGAAAAAATCTAAAATCCTCAGAAGTAGTTTGACCCAGGCAAAGTCCAGTGATACTCACTTTTGTTAAGCTTGCACTCATAAATTATCATAGAATCAACTATTTAGAATTGGAAGGTACCTTAAAAGTTACCAATTCCAGTCCCCTCATTTTACACGAGGAAGCTGAGACCCTCAGAACTGAATTAACTTGCTCAGTGTCAAAGAGAGAATTTAAAAATGCCCAGATTTTCTTGACTCCCAAGTCCAGTGTTCTACCCATTATCCCACATTAACTCTAAGATATATATCAAGAAATAGAGATAAGAAGGAAACAACTACTATGTGCCAGCATTGTGTTAAATGCTTTACATTTGATTTCTACAACCTCCTTGAAAGATAGTTATTGTTAGCCCCATTTCAAAGTTGAAGAAACTGAAGCAAACAGGTTGAGTTCACACAACTAGATGGTATCTGAGGGTAAATTTGAACTCAGGTCTTCAAGACTCCAAGCCCAGGGCTTTATCTGTGATGCCACCAGGTTGCTTGTAAGAACTTGGGATTTTGTTGTTGTTGTAATGATGTCTCAAGAGGTCTCACTGGCAAGTTGACACCTTGTCTGTGATTTACAGCCTTTGTTGTCCAGAGCAATAAAAGGCTAAGTGATTTTCCTAGGATCATACTGTTGATATAAAGTGTTTCTCAGACTTAAGTACCTTGCTTCTGCAAATAAAGGATGGGGCAAGGTCTTAAATCTCTTCTCTGAGACCCGAGTTTGGTCATTTTTGATTTTTGAGTATTGATTTGTTTTCATCATTATATGGCACTATCTTTCTATGCTTCTCTGTATTCATTACATTTATAATTTCTTACAGCATAATAATATTCCATTACATTCATGGACTGCAATTTTTATGGCCATTCCCTAATTTAATCAAGTGGACATTTATTTTATTTCTATCTCTTTAGTACAACAAAAAAAGTACTACTATAAATATTTTGGTATTTTGGGGGTATTTTCTTTTGTCTTTAATGTCCTTGGTGTGCAGAGCTAGGTTGTTCACGAGGATGGAGTGCTGGGTTTGGAGTCAGAAGACCTGAATTCAGATATTATCTCTGGGCAAGTCACTCTGTTTGCCTTAATCTACTAGAGAAGGAAAGGGCAAACCACTCCACTGTTTTCCCAAGAAAACACCACGAACAATATGGTCCACAACAGGGTCATGAAGAGTCAGCACAAATGAACAACAAAATACCTACCTAAGAGCGGAACCACTTGGTCAAATTAAATGGCCATTTAATTTTCTTGTATAATTTCAAATTTCTTTCTGCAGTGGTTGAACCTATTTACAGGTTCACCAAAAGTGAGTTTGGTATGCCGCTTTTAGTATGACAACTTTACTGCTGACTATAATATCATTATTGTAAATGAAATTTTTATTCACACAATCTTATTGACAATAATTTTTTTTGCATTTTAGTTTTTAAATATTTAGCAGAAAAATATCTTCAGAAACTCAAACAACAAATAGCTGAAGACCCAGAATTAATGCATACAAGCAGTAACAAAATTGGTAAGTGCTAAACAAGAAATATTTGATAACATTTTTTTCCATCCTGTTATTTTATCACATAAATGACTAAGTACAAACTTAGTAATGTTTGAAAGTAACTAAAGGCATAGATTTCCTGATTTAAATACATATTGAGCAATAAATTCTTAACACATAGGAATGTGAAGATTAGTAGAAGCTGTGAGATAGCTTAACTTTTTTAAAGAACCTTCATTTAATCCTAATTGTCTTTTTGAAAGAAAGAATTTTGCTGATTAGCCCATTTTAAAGTTATTTTATCTAAGACAATAGAAATTAAACCACTTGAATTTTTTTCTTAAGTCTTTTCCCCCTCAATTTCCTGTTATGTACATGTTAGGTAAGTAATTTTGTATCCACTTTTTAGTTTCTGTGGAAATAATTTATATTAAAACCAAGTTTTAGATCCACAATATATTTATTATGTTCAATTGAAATTTAAAAACAAAAACTATCAGTAACATTATTAAAAGTTAAACTCTCGGGCAGCTAAGTGGCGCAATGGATAGAGCACTGACCCTGGAGTCAGGAGTACCTGAGTTCAAATCCGGCCTCAGACACTTAATAATTACCTAGCTGTGTGGCCTTCGGCAAGCCACTTAACCCCATTGCCTTGCAAAAACTAAAGAACAAACAAACAAAAAAAAGTTAAACTCTCCAATTATATTTTAATGCAGTCAACTGCCCTTCAAAAAATAGCACTTGAAATTTTGGGATAGAAGAGATAATTCAGAGTATTAGAAATTTGCATTTTTGAATATTATTAGTCTTAGCTGGAAATGATCAGTATGCTATCTAGCTGACCAAAAATAATCTATGTATTTTTTCCCTTCAATTTATATAGGTGTCTTTAATACAGCTGGTGGGAGTCATTCTGGCCAGAATTCTAGCACACTTAATGGTGGAGATGTCATCAATCTTAGACCTAACAAACAGAGGACCAAGAAAAACAGAAGCCCTTTTAGCAGCTGCAGTGTCCCCTAAAGTCAGTTGGTGGGGGATGGTGGAAGGGAAGAAAGAATTGACAGAAATTGGATTAAGCTGTGCAGTTAAGGAGTGTACCCTGCTGTAATGGTATATTAGTGTGTTTTCTAGCAGACACTGCACCTACTGGCTCTCTGATAGATGGTGAACTTAAATATTGCTGTGGCAATGTTCTTTAGTATGTATGGGGAGACCTCTGGTGGCAAAATCGAAAGCATTGCTACCTCTGTGCACTCATTAATTTTATATACACACAACACATGCACACACACACACATATAATTTAGACGATGCTTCTCCTGTTTTGAAGAAACATTTAAAAACATGAAAACAGGTTTTGCTGAATTTTAAAGGATATTAAAAACACAAAAAAATGCACATAAGAAACATTGGTACGGATCTTCATATTAAGTTGGACGAAATGAAGCACATTCTTTTTATGGACTTGATCAGTCTTTAGAGAAAAGTAGTATTGGATCTTGAACACCTATGATTAAAATAATACTGAGGGGGCAAATTTTAAATCTGCTCAGACAGCATTAATGTATTGTCAACTTTACTAGTGCAATATCTGTATAATATGTGAATGTTATCAAAGGTCAGCATGTAGATATCTGGTACTAAAGTTAAGTTGAATATTAAGTACAGTTCAGTATTTCACTAAAGATACTTAAGACTTAAATCTCTGACCAATATGCATAAAACACTACTGCTACACATGCACATATGCACACACACACACACACACACACAAAACCTGTTCGTTTCAAGTGAGAAATTCCAAAACCTATACTTTGCAAGATGAATCCCTTCCTGTACTTGGGTTTAAAAAAATTCATTGTGCCAAAAAAAGATGACATATACATATATTTATATATATGTATATATTTTCTTGAGGGAAAAGCTTCAACTATCTTACTTTTTATTGATTCACACTGTCTTTTAAAAAGTTTTCTAGTTTAAAAAGTTGAATAAGGAGGAACTTCAGTAATACTGAGCTTATTTCAAGCTAATAGTATTGCTTTTGAAAACATTTAATAACTAAATTTTTCTTACAGTCATCTATATTAGTGATGTACTTTTACCATCATAAGCTGACAGAGTATCTGTTGAGATTCATGCAAATATGTAGTTAGCCATAAGATTCTGTAAAATATGCCATGTCTGGTATGGTTAACTGTTGATTGAGCAGCAAATTGAAAACTATGAATTTATGAACATAATTTAAAAAATAAGCTTCAGCTTTAAAAGATTATAATTCCACAAAAGATGTATTTTTTTTACTGATTGTTTTTTAATAGTCAACATCTCAGAAACATCCCTTTGTTTATACAATTTGTAAGATCTTTTAAGCTTATCCCTTTAAGAATTTGTATAATTAAAAATCTCAAATTTATATAGCATCTTTCTTCTGGAAAGCTCCATTGGCAGAAAATGCAAAAATAATTTCCTTTAAGAAATATTTTAATATTGTGCCAGAGCATAAAAATTGAGTAGAGACTATTTACTTAGATAATGTATATATATTCTATTAATATTTGTCATTATAAGTTAATGATAAATATTATCGGGCTTGTTTACTCTCTGTATACCATTTTAACATAGTCAAATGTTATAGGATTCTACAATGGTACTGGGAAAGAAGGTTTCTTGAAAAATATAAAAGTCATGACATTTTACATTTACTTGTATTTAGTATTTGTTTTTTTAAAGAGAACTTACTATTTCAAGTTTTCATATAGTATGTTTGATATTTTAAAGCAATATGATATGTTGGATAGAAGACTAGTCTTGGAGTCTAGAAGGTTCAAGTCTTGTCTCTGCCACAACTGACTCTGTAACCCTCTTCAAATCATTTAACCTCTCAGTGCCCAGTTCTCTTAAGACTATATATTATAACAGTGACAGACCTGCTTTGTTGGAGGGTCCTTGCTACCTGGGAGTTCCATTAATTGGAAGTGTCAAACTCTACCTGTAACATTCTAGGGTGGGCTTCCTCCTCCCCTACCCCCCCCAGTAGATCAAAATGTAATAGAAATATTTAACAAATAAAATACAATAAAACATAGACAGTGTTAATTTGTGGTTTTCAATACGCAACCAGAAGAGATCCTTTTCTATTAGAATTTGACACTTCTCTAAAACCAGTGAAATCCTAGAGTGACAGTTTGGAATTTTTAAGGGCATCCTTATGCCAAATGATTATTTCTTCTTCAAACCCTAAAATAATCTGGAATTATATCTACTGATTAACATAGGTAATATAAAATTCTTGTGCTGGCAGTTATCAGTGATATATAGCCCATTGCTGGCAGTGGGACATGCATCAAACAAAACCTCAGTTCCCCAACATTAAACATTTCATATTTGCTATAGTGTTTTGTCTTTCTTTATATAATTTCTTAGATAAGTTTTTTTTTGGTGGGAAATTATCAGTTTAAGAAAATCATTCATTTTATATCTATATCTATATAGATATATGTGTATGTATATATATATACATATATATGTATGTATATATAATATATATATATATATGAAAACATTGGATTTGTTTCAGGTAGCAATTGAGTATATATATATATATATATATATATATATATGTATATGTTCTTTTTTACTCTGCTATACAGTAAATGTACATGCTGATGAGGGTTTTCCAGTATATCCATCCTTTTATAATAGGAGTTTATGCATTTCAGTTTTTGTTTTTACAAAAAAAAGAACATTCATTTGTACTACTGTACTTTTGTCTTACTATTTTTTGTCATTCCTTTGAAATGTAATCTTGGCTTCAGTTTTGTAGTTCATTAAAAACTGCCCAAATCAGATGGTGAAGACATTTCCCAATTTCATTGAATTTTAAAATCTTTTAACATATTTTGTTTTCTTTAAATTTTTTTTTAAAACTTCAAATTAAAGCACAGATAATAAATAAAACAACCCTTCAAGTTCCAGGTTGTTGTACATTTGTACTGCTAACTTAATTTTTAAATTAAAAGTAACCTAATAATTCTTAGCATGCTGACATGCTGAGGAAAAATTGCCATATTTGAGAGTTCCTCAGGTACCCATTTTCATTGTCAGGAAGTCTGTCTACTGTCAAATAGCATATAGAATGGCCTGTTTAGACAATATAATTTAAATGAGTCCTCATTCAAACAGGCTACTTTTTATCAACTCCAAATTTATAGCACCCTTGTATTTTGGAAAAACTAAAATACAAGTTAACACTAACAAAAAGAGAGTGAATGATATTCCTTATATTGGGGATGAAAAATATTTGGTTGTCTTTTAGAAGTTGGACAATTTAGTACTGAGAGAAATTTTTCTCAATAATGTACTCCCATTTGTGCCTATGAATTTAAGGAATTATGATCTTTTTAGATCTCAGAATAGTAAATTGGCCTTGGAGTTAATTCTCCCACTTAAAAAGTGTACTACTTTAAATGAACATTTCAATGTATAACAATAATGCCATTAATTGCTGGCTTCACAGTTTCTGAACCTCTGAAATAGTTATTGTTTACTTACGGAAAATGCTGCCATTGATATGACATTAGTGATATCCATTTTCTCTAAAAATAAAATGAACTGGGTAAAATCATTCAAAATAATAGTGAGATAACAGCAAAATGGTTTAATGAATATGTAGATCAAATATTATTGTTGATAGTTAGAATACCATTTGCACTGGAGAACATGTCAACATTTAGATTTTTATTTTCAAAACATGTTTATACATTTGAATAATTTCCATCAAGAAAACTTTAAAATATCATTAAATTCCAGTCACTACTGAAATAATTTGGCCAGCCCTTTTCTTCTTGAAAGATGTGTAGTGAGATGTTATTTGTCATTAAAATTTAGTAGTGTCACAACTAAAAGGAAAATTGAGCCTTGTTAATAATTTTGTTTTTTGAACACGATCTTAGCATTTGAATGGAAAAACCAGTGTATGTAATTGTTGGATTATAATTATGGCCTCAAAATTAATTTGAAATGTATCACATGAAATAATTTCATGACAAATCTGAATAAAAATTAACTTTAAAACTGACTTTTTGATAGTCCATTTATTTCACCAAGGTTGAAGTGGAACTTTATCCCAAAGTATTAAAAAAAGAGTAACATGCTACTATAAAAAAGTTTAAAAGAACCTAAGAATATTTAAACTTCTTATACAATGACAGTGCTTAACCTATCAATTTTTAACGCAAAATCTAATGTCATTTTATTGAAATAGTGTTACTTGCAACATTATAAATCACCTCATTTGTCAATACTCATCCTTTTTTGTTAGGAGAATGGTGCTTTGGAAAGTCTGAAGTTAGTATCTGACAATAATGACTTTATAGACAATCTTAAAAAGTTAAAAATTGTATTCTGTATAATGTTGGGCAAGTTTTAGGCATAGACCTTGTTTTTAATAGTTCATATCTTTAGAGTTCGTAAGTGACAGCAATAGATATAGCCAAAAGGAAGATAATCATAATACCGAACTCTAGTTCTGAACCATTCCTAAAACCAAATCTGGTTATTTCTTTTAACACCTTTTGCCAACCCCTTCCTCTAATAATTTTTACTTTGTCCCCAGTGATTTTGTGTATAATCCTAAACCATTGAAGGTGTGATTTGGATGGAGACTAGTACTTAATTCAATTAGATATCATTTGAGTGGCTCCTGTGGGCTTAGCTTTGTCCTAAATGCTGCAGAATGTGTTTTATTCCTAGGAAAGTCTTTGATATAGTGCAAAAACTATTGGTTTTTTAATTTAATTTAATTGATCATGTTATGAAGTACTGTTAGTTTACAGTTAGGTTTGACATAACAATTGCAATTGGCAATTGGCAAATATTGGCAAATATTTTTCAAATTAGTCTAAATATATAGTTGACTATGGACACTGAAGTATGTGATTTATTCAGTAAAATACAACTAGTATCAGCTCTTCCTAATTCTAGGTCAGTTCTCTAATTATCAACCTTTTTTCTCTGGCCTTGAATTTGGCCTTATTCCCTTGAATAATGTTCTTCCTCATCAAAAGGTCTAACGGTTCTGTTTCTGGCATATACAGCTAATATTAGATTATTTTTTTCACTTTGGTTGTTGGTTTAGATCTAAAGAAATTAAACTAAGTCAAAGTTTATCTTTAATATAAATTTTAATTTCCAAACTGTATTTGTCTCATCTATAGAAAAAACTAAAGACCTAATTTAATTGCCATTTTAATTTTACTTGTATTCCAGGAATTAATTATATATAAGTAAATCTTACTAAGGATTAAAACTCATAGTGTATATGTTGACTTGTAAACACACTTTTGACCTATATCATAAATTCTTTTTGTCCCGCATACGAATTTGTTGGTATAAAGGAACCTTATTGAAGAATGTCCCTTTTCCAGTGTTAGTCTTCTGCAAATTATAGTTTTGAGAGACCTGACAGGGAGACTGAAAGGCTAAGTTCCTTAACCATGATCACACAGCCATCGTGTATTAGACTGTATGAGTACTTACTTGGCTTCCAGATCGCTCTCCATCTATATCTTATTGCCTTAAGGTTTTAAGTATTAAATTGAGCCTGCTTTACTCATTTCTTATCCATTTCTGAGCCCAACTCATTGTCCAGTCTATCCTACCATCGTATCCAATAAAGTGAAATCACATTGTACCCCTGGAATAATCAGGGTATCCAGTGTAAAAAATAGAAAATTTTTATGTGACTTAAATAATTTGGCTAGTATGCTAAATAATACTAACTCAAAGGAATTTTAGAGGCAAGTAAGTGGTGCAAGTGTGATAGAGCATTGGAGTCTTGGAATCTGAAAGAACTGAATTCACATCAGTCTTTGGGTACTAGCTATGCGATCCTGGGCAAACCCCTGCCATACTGTAGGCACCATATAAATGAAAGCTATTATCATGAATATCAGTATTATCCCAACTATCCATAAAGAAAAGACCAAGAGAATGAAGAATGTCTCTCGCCTAGACTTTCACTTCCCTTTGATTGTTCTGAGAATTTATCCATCAGTTTGTATAGCTGATATAGATGATACAAATGGAGAATAAGTCAGATCCAGAGTTGACAGGAGAGTAGAGCAGTAAATTGCATGACTCTTTTATGACACTGTGATCCCCATAAAAATAAAGACCCATCTTTTTGTTAACAATATTGTTCTGATATTGTTGCATGGAAGTAACACATGGATAAAAACGTTTCTGAGATGTGTATGAAGGACATGAGCAGGCTGCAACATAAAATCAATGATGGATTCCAAAGGAGAACAGAAAGGATTAAAAAGACATCAAGGAATTGGAAAACAGGAAGAGAAGATAGCCCAAATCCTCTACTGGTACTCTCAAGATACAGAGAAAAAATGAAGAAAGTCTCAATTAAAGATACCCATGATGGATTTAAGGGAATCCATGGGTAACAGTCACACTGTTTGGACAGATGTAGATAGGATGTAATCTGCATTACTGGGGAGAATTTCTGAATTGATGAGATAAGAAATACACTTGATTACCCCATCATCTTGAGAAATGTGTAAGTAGCATATTGGTTAAATTAAAAAACTGTAATACTATCAGTACTAAAAGGAAAGCTGAGCACCTTTAATAATTGCTATTAAAACATTTTTGTGAATTTGAATGGAAAAACCATTGTATAATTTTTTGAATTACAATTATGACCTCAACAAATATTTAAATGAAAAAATGCCAAAATATGAGGACTTTTGGGTGGTTCCCCCCACATTAATTGACATAATTTGTAGTTTGCCAAATAGTTGGCACATTTACTGTCAATCTATTGCATATGGTCATAGAACTGAAAAATGTTTGACACCCAAGTAAAACTGAAGTTCCTAAAATCTTTGATCACAAAGTTTAATCTGGCCCTTGTGAAACAAGAGTTGCACCTATGCCTACTCCCCCCCCTCCCCAGTTTTATTTATCCTTTCAAGCTAGGAGGAGATGCATGCTTAGAAACGAACCTTCGCTTCTCTATGGCCAGAATACACTGAGCCTCCTATGACTTTCCTCATTCTCTCATATCTCATTCTCTCTTTTCCCTCATCCTAGTCTTTAAAAAAAAATATATATATATATTTATTTTTTCCCTTCAAAAGTTAAGGGAACCCTTGTAATAAAGCCAAACATAACAGTATTGTCTTGTTGAACAACTAAATAGTTTATGCTATTTTCAGTCTCATGAAATCACAAACTGAATACATTTTCAGAGTATTATACCTGTTTAATTATTTTAAAGCAGCAATCACCATGCATGAGCAGCTTTCATTAGCTCCTGCCCCAAAGGACGTGACCACAGTCAGGCTTACTGTAAAAGTCCAAAGGGGTTTCGGATATGGGGTTCACAAAGAGCCAACACAGAATAACACCCCCATAGTATAAGTATAGAAATACCCTCACAAAATTTGTTTCCAATACAAAAAAATTACAACATTTCTCTTTGCTCAGAGTTCTCCTGCTTCACTACTTTGTGGGGTTGTTGTAAAGATCAAAATGGATGAAGCACTTGATTAGCTTTATAAGTATCACATAAATCTCCATTGTTGCTATTCAATAAACATTTATTATATGTTATGTGCTTGATACCAAGGACACAAAGATTAAAGAAAAAAAGTCTTTGCCCTCAAGGAGCTTACAATCTAGTAAGAGTATAAAAATCTATGCCAAAATATGTCATAAAGTTAGAATATGACAAGCTTATAGGAAAGGCTAAACAAGAATAAGAAATTCTAAGTATGTGACTTTTAGCCTGGGCTATCAGGGAAGACTTCATGGAGAATTTATTATCAGAAATCTTGAAGAACAAAGGAAACAAAAATAAATTAATTCTGTTATGGCTAACAACCCCCAAACGACAAAGCCAAAATGATACTTGATTTCAGAATGTTTTAATGTCAACTAGATTTAACTCCCAACTAAATAAAATTAGATTTCTAAGGGTACTCTTACTGGATTTGGGGATAGGGAGATAAAAGCTAAGTATTTGGTGAATGTTGGGAAGATGCCAAACCTAGTATTGGTGATTTATATTTGGCCACTGAAGATAACTCATATAAATTAGAATAAAAATCACATTGAGTTTATTTTTAACCCTAATAGATGATGCTGTTTAGGAATAAAAGCAAATTGCTCAGAACCCAATATAGCAGATTAGGGAGAATCATATATCTCCAGGCTTAAGTCAACCTTTAAGATTTTTGGGGGCGGCTAGGTGGCGCAGTGGATAAAGCACCGGCCCTGGAGTCAGGAGTACCTGGGTTCAAATCTGGTCTCAGACACTTAATAAAAAAAAAAAAAGATTTTTGAGAGCAAGGCTGATGCTTTACTAATGTTTGACTGTATAATAACATGTACCATCATATCTTAAGCTTAAATGTTCTAAAAATATTTGTAAAATGAATTAAAGTCATTTTTCTATGGCCAAATATGCTGGTAAAAACTTCTTAAGGGCAATGACCATATTTCTCTTAAGGCACTCAGTATTATTTAACTTAGGGTCTCATGGCCAACCTAATAAGTATTGAACAAGCAAGTATTGAATGAATGAATTTACTTCCATGCTGTTGTTCACCAGAAAGACCTGGTCTGTGTTCTAGCAGGAGTCAGAAGTATATCAACCAGCTGTTACATTTAACTTAACCCATTTTGAAAAATTTTAGATGTAAAAATTTCAGTTGACAGATTGGTACAGGGGCAGCTAGGTACTGATGACTAACCACTAACATCTGCACACTTTTTGTTGTTTTCACATAGTTGAGTGTTTTATCCAAAATATAGTCAAAAGTAATGGTGTACCAGATAATAAGACATACACTTAAAAAATAGAGCTATAGTTAATATTTTCTAGTTATAAATGTCTCCATGGTGAAAGTAGTGATGCTTAGAATATTTTTATCAGCTGAAACAGAATGAATGTGTCTGCCCATCTTTTACAAGAGGAATACATATCACTTAAAATAGTACTTATCTTTACATAGAAACTCATTTGCACCCTTAAGTTGCCCAAACTATTTAAACTTGCTTTAAGCTACTTGACTTCAAAGCATTAGAACCGGCTCCTTTGGAATGCTCCAACAACTTGATAGCTTTATCAGAGTTTTCAATATTTCTAAGCAAAGTCTCTAATCTCCTCTTAATTTTCTTCTGATCTTCAAGAGCACATCCAATAACTATGGATTGAAATTTCTGATCAATTGGTCCACGCGGTACATCAGATGAACAAGCCTCATACAGTGACATTAATTGACTCTTGGCATTTTCTAAATCACCGAGAAACTTATTTACCACTTCATCAATAATCATTGTGGCATGCCTAAGTGATTCTTGTTGCTGGGGATTTCTAATTGTTTCTACAGAAACTTCAACGGTGAGGGTTCTTCCCATCAAGCGATTTGCAGTTAGATTTAATTCTTCTCTTTCTCCTGAACAGAAAGAAAATGTTTTATATAGTTAGCTGATACCAATGAGAATCATGTTTGTGTCAGTAATACTTTGATTGCATTAATATGTTGTTATATATGGAGAACTCTGTTCTACCTTCACAACAGAGTAAGAGAAAACATGATTAAAATGAAGTCTATCACATTTACTAATTAAGAGACAAACTTTTGTGGCCAAAGCATAAAATACAAGTATAGTGGGGGAAAATGTATTTTCTTGGAGACTGGCTTGAAACTAAAAAGTCTCTGCACCTCCAGTTTGAGTGAGATGGGAGCACTCAATCTCAAAAATAAAAAAAAAATAGCAAAAGACATAAAAATCAACAGGATATAATAATAATGGAGGAAGAAATATCATTAGATCTAGCTATGTTATAGTACCTGGAATATATATAGGGTGAACAGAATTCTTAGTACTCAGAAGTATAAGTTATGTGTATCACTACAACCTAATGAGCTTTTATGACTTGTAACCCATAAATGGAATACAATAATGGACAATATCCTTAATTCAAAAAGATCAGGATGGGTAGAAGTGGAGAAAACAGTACAATTTACATCAAAAGAATTATTCGACTGTGTGGAAATCAGCATCTGAAATGAAGAAGGCATAGTAAAGAACATTTCTGTGTGGATCAAAGGATTGAGAAATAGACTCTATAAAGCTGGGAGTCTACAACAAGTAGCTTGGTCAACTGAATGAACTGGATAATCATAAAATGGGCTGACATGCGATGTATTTGTGATGAGATAACTACCTAAATCATTGAATTTAGGACTGAGATAAATTAACCTATCCCAGCTCTGATACTTACTGCAATCCTGGGCAAATCACAACCTCTTTTACAAGTCTTATATGTGTATATGAAGGAATCTAATTTGATGACCAAGGATTTTTTTCATCTCTCAATGTAGAATTTATTGTTTAATCATTTCAATAGTCATGCCCAACTCTTTGTGATCCCATTTGGGGTTTTCTTTGCAAAGATCCTGGAGGAGGCAGCTAGGTGGCACAGTGAATTAGAGCACCAGCCCTGAAGTCAGGAGGACGGGAGTTCAAATCCAGCCTTACACACTTAATATTATACCTAGATGTGTGACCTTGGGCAAGTCACTTAATCCCATTGCCTTGCAAAAAACAAACCAAAACCCCCCAGATATTGGAGAGTTTATGATTTCCTTCTCTAGCTCGTTTTCCAGATGAAGAAATTGAGACAAGCAGGGTTAAGTAACTTGCCCAGGGTCACATAACTAGGAAGTGTGTAAAGTTAGATTTTAACTCTGGAACATGTGACTTCTTGACTCCAGGCTACCTAATTTCTCTCAAATTTAGGATACACACAACAGTATTCTCACTTTACAGGTAAAGAGAAGCTGTGATTTAGCCACAGGCACAGGTTGTAAGTGGGTGAGCCAGGATGTGAACCCCCAGATCTGGTGTACTTAACACTCTATTTTACCCTGCATAGATGTTTCTCTCTCCTGAAAATAAAAGCAGCTAATAAATACATGCCTTGCCTCCAATTTTTGAAAAGGAATGAAGGAATTGAAAAGTACTACTCACTGGACCTGATTAAAATCAAAAAGAACAACTGGTTTGGGAAGCAGTGATCATCCCAATCTTTTGTGGTAGTTTGTAATCTCAGCTATAATCTGAAACACCCTCAGGTTTTTAGAAAAGAGTATTTTCAAGATTTCAGCAATAGTATAAGATGTGACCTGAAGGAGATACTTAACAAAGTTCTAGTGATATAATCATAATTGCTTCTAATGAGAAAGAAAAGGGGATGTGTTTAGAGAAACAGAGAACTCATTGGAATGTGCAAGGGACTGAAGAGAAGGTAGCAAATTAAAAGTGAATGCAAAAAGATTATCAAGATAAATTTATGAATAGTGTCAGAACTACTAGGAGCCACTATAAGCTGAGGCTTGTAAGATTGCTAAATTCATAAAATGATCTTTATTTTAAAAGTTAAGTTGAGAGCAAGATGATCTTCAAGAAAGAAAGGAGCCCAGTTTGCCATGGACAGGAAGATTAATACACATTGGAGAAATATTAGCACTACTCGACTCCTATTTTGCTGTTTTCTCTACCAAAGATCATAGATTTAGAATTGGAAGGGACCTTGGAGATCATCTAGAATAACCCCTCATTTTAGAGATTAGAAAACTGAGGCCCTTTAAGTTGTTCAACATTATTCATGTAGTAAGTGGCAAAACAATATTTGAGTCCAGTTATTATGACTCCAAATTGAACCTCTTCACAGTGAAATGAACCACCTTCAGACAAACTGGGAAGGATAGAAAAAAAATTAATTCATAGGAAATTGAAATCAGAAATAAATAAGAGGATGAGAGTGTCTTTAATGAATATAAGTTATCTTATCTAGACAAAACCTACATTCCAGAGTCCTAAACCTGCTTGCAGCTGTATTGTTAAGTTATAACTACTTATTAACTGTTGTTTTTTGTGTAGTTGTGATAAATGGGAGATGTATCATGGGACTAACTTGAGAACCTGTTCCAGTTTTTGAAAGGGAAACAGTAGAAACCTTAATCTGAAGAAAGCTGAAGGTGATATTGATTCCCTTTTTTTTTTTTTTTAGGTTTTTCTGCAATGGAGTTAAGTGACAGTGTCTGAGGCTGGATTTGAAATCAGGTACCCCCTGACTCCAGGGCTGGTGCTCTATACACTGCACCACCTAGCCCCATGATGTAGATCAGGAAAAAATCATGAACTGAGATTTTTTGTTAAATTATTGAATATATCCTAAAATATGCTTGAGGAAAAGATGAAATTAGTTTGATTAGTAACCCTTCAATGGAATAGTAACCCTTCATGATTTAAGTAGGGTTAGATTCACTTAACTCTGAAATTCCTTACAATTTTTAAGATTATGAGGGATGATAAATAAAATTGATTACAAAGAGAGGTCCCAGTTAAGTGGAATAGGTTTTCTGGAATAATTTATTTGTAAATTTTACATAAAGATAACATAATAAACCTAATAGTCGAGATTACAAAGAGAGGTCCCAGTTAAGTGGGATAGGTTCCTTGGAATAATTTATTAGTAAATTTTACATAAAGATAACATAATAAACCTAATAGTCTCCCAGGGTTCTACGTTAAAAGTGGATAAGTGAATCTGAAGCATATTTATTCAAACTAATGATATTTTATAAGTAATACTTTTTTTATCATAGCAAAGATTAGGAAACTACTGGGGTACCCATCAATTGAGGGATAGCTAAACAAATTATGGCAAATAAATATAAAAGAATATTATTGTGCCTTAAGAAATAATGAAAAAGATGGTTTCAGAGAAACCTAGAAAGATCTGTGTCAAATAAAACCAAGTCAACAATTTACATGATGACTATAAGACTGTAAGGAAAATCAACTTTTTAAGACCTGAGAATTCTGACTAGTGTAGTGATAACACAAGATGCCAGAGGACTACTGATGAAACATTCTAACCTGTCAGAGGAGGACTAAAGGTATTAAGAGTTATACTTATTAGATATGATCATTATATAAATTTGTTTTGCTTTTCTATGACTAATATGGGAGGTTTCTTAAAAATTGGGGAGTTGGAGCAGAGTTGGGAAAAAACTGTTATGATAATGCAAAAAAATTTATATAATTTTTAAAATGCAAATTGGATATAGTGGAGATTAATGGTTTCATATGTACTCTTTTTCTGTTCTTGTTCTTTGTTTTTTCTGATCATGTTTGTTGGTATGTCAAGTTCATAATAACAAAAAAATTAAATTAAAAAAACAACTAGATAAATGGGAGGGGGAGAAGGCTAACCTAAGGGATCTTAATATTGTAGTAGATAAGCAAGCACTATTATGTACAATTAAAGGATTCCGAATTTGCCAAAAATCATAGCATGTGGGTGAAGGGAAGACCAAGCTATCCAGAAAGTTACCCTATTATTTCCAGACAGAAGATCAAAGAAAGAAAAGCAATTTAGCAAATTCTAGTAGGCAGAATCTAGGCTAGATGAGTGCCTGGAGGATTGGTAAGGAAATAATCTAACACATAATTATTCATAAGGTAATATGGACTGTGTCCCTATGCTACAACTTTATTTCAGTATTCTTTTTATTAACTGCTTGTCTGGAATAATAAGCTAGTTGAATAGCATAAAATAGATTTGAGAATCTTTAATGAATATAAGTTATCTTGGTCTGCATACCTAACCCTCATTTTCAAATTCACAACTATGTATTTAACAATGGCTATATAGGGGATTGAATCAGGTTACCCCATTCTCTTTGAAAAGCAAGTCAAACCAAAGACTTAATTCATATTTTTGAACTCAGGAAAGAGAAAAAAAACTATTGATGTAATCATGTGTCTTATCTCGTAAATAATTTAGTTTTTTCTTCTTCCTTTTCTTTTTGATATTTACTTATTTATATATTATTTCTAAGCACCTAAGCTCTAAATTTATATTTTCATTTTTATCATAAGTTTCACAAATATTAACAAATACAAAATTATAATAAATATGCAAAAACAAAAGATTGTATATGAAACTAAACTTCTCTTATATATATAGCTTGTTGTCTAAGAGTGTATACAAAATTTAACACTGCAGTAAATTGCTCAGTGTGTTTCCCTTATGAATTTCTAGGTTTTTGAAAATATTTTTTGATTGATGTTCTTTCAGAGCATCTATCTCTTTTCAAAACAGAAACTTATAAGTATAGTCAAGTAAAACAGATGAACACACTCAAATTTTATGTTAAGGTTTGTATTTTAAATTATCAAAGATATATATTTGAGACTAAAAGTACAAATAGTCATATTTGGCTTAACTTCTTTAGTTAAATCAAAACTCCATGGGAAAGAAAAATGTATTTTTTTAATATTCAGATACACATAAAAGGAACTTTTTATACCCCTATAAGTTTTTAATAACTATTGATGATGTTGATTTGGGAAAGAATTCTTACCATCACTGATTTGTCTCATTTCTTGGCTGTTTTGTATAGAATGGATCATCTCTAGAAGATTTTCTTTTTCTTGTTCTACAGCAGATGCTGTTTCTCTCAAAGCTTCAACCCTATATAAGTTGGAGAAGAAAATCTGTTACCAAATGAAAAATACTCCTGTTTCCTGTTTTATTCTAGATGTTTGAATTGTTAAATCTTTTTTTCAGAACTGAAGAAAATTTACTCTTTAACATTTTCATGTCATTTATCATTTCCTCTTGTTGAAAAGAACTGTATATAGAAGTGCAAGTATGAACAGGATAAAAAGTTAGTTCCCCCCCACCCCGCCATGTTAGGCACTCAACCTACTAACCCCTTTGCAGATTAACAATCCTTTCCATTCATTAGAGTACAACTGAAGTCAATGTGAAGGCCAGTTTTGGGTTATGGAGTTACAGCAAGAGAAAAATATCCTCTAATTTTTGAATTTTTATTTCCAAATCACTTTAACATTTCTAGGATCCCCCCTAATATTGAACAGGTAATTCTGGAAGCAAAAATTGTATGAGTAACTTTTATCTCTTGCTCATTATCTAAAATGATTTTACAAACAAGTTCTATATAATTTTGCACTCGTTCTCTTGGCCTGCTTTCTCGTGTGTGTCTTTTTTTAATTACATACTTTTCACTCTCTACAATTACCCACCTGCCTACCTGCTACAGGCTAACAGTGTTATCCTCAGACTGGTTATGTAGTCCCACTATCCCTTACATATTCCCAGATAGCTCCAAACATATTTTTAATACAATTCAAGACCAGTAGGCCAAAAACTGATTTTTTAAAAAAAAGTCCTGTGTAACCTACACAGGCAAAACATAAGAGGGGAATAATAATTCATATCAAATAGCAATTTAAGGTGTTCCAAATGAATTTCTTACCACAATACTGTGAAGTAATGGACATGAAGTAAATTTGACATTCTGAGGTAAAGAGATCTGGCTCATGGTCATTCAACTGTGTCAAAGGCAGGATTCAAATCTATATTATATTCTAATACCAACAATCTACTCACTACCCATTTACTACCTTGGCTTTTCTATTCTAAAATAATGGCAACACTGATGTTATCTAACTTTACCAATTACAGTCACTAATGTGAAGTTAGAAGGCACTTTAGAGGTCATTTGGTTTAGGAAGAGTTGCTTAAGGTCCATAATAAGAAGTAAAGACTGTACTAAAATTTGAGTTCTGAACCTCCAAGTTCAGGTTTTCTTCCTGTACCGTGCTTCTCTTGTCAGGGAGGCTAGATAGCACATCAGATAGAACATCAGCCCTGGGGTCAGGAGGACCTGAGTTCAAATCCAGCCTTAGACACTTAATAATTACCTAACCCTTAACCTTGGGCATGGTCACTTAAACCCATTGCCTTGCAAAAAAACAACAAAAAAAGGTGAGTGATTAAAATGTCCATACTGAAATTTACCCAAAGATTGCAGATAGCACCACTATCTGAAGGAGGGAATTGGTCAAAAGAGGGCAGGGGAGTCTCCCTATATACCAAAATATTTATAGCAGCTTCTTTTTGGGGTGGTAAAGAATGGAAACCAAGCAGTTTGCTCATTAACTGAGAGGAATGACTAAACAAATTAAGGTACATAAATAGAATATTACTGTTTGGGAAGACTGGACAAACTTGAGAAATACAGAGAAGTAGAAGACTTACATAAACTATTGCAAAGTGAAGTACGCAGAAGCAGAAATATAATAAATACAAGGACTACAACAACGTAGCTACAAAACAACTGGAAATGAATTTTGCAAAACGTTAAAGAACAAGCTCATTAAGAGACATGAGACATTCCACACCAGTGAATCCTCTCTACCTTCCTACCAATACCTTTGCAGAAGAGGAGGAGTGGGAAAGGGCCCGAGTTTGAAATATTCCCTATGAGATCAGATTTTTAAAACGTAAAATTGGTTTTACTGATTTTTTAAAAATTCTTTGTTAGGCAATTTACAGATGAGGAGATCAAAGAAATCCATAGTCATATAAAAAAAACGCTCTAAATCATTAATTATGAGAGAAATGCAAATTAAAGCTTCGCTGAGGTACTACCTCACACCTCTCAGATTGGCCAATATGACCAGAAAGGATAATGATCATTGTTGGAAGGGTTGTGGGAAATCTGGGACACTTACACTGTTGGTGGAGCTGTGAACTCATCGAACCCTTCTGGAGAGCTATTTGGAACTATGCTCAAAGGGCAACAAAAATGTGCATACCCTTTGACCCAGCAATACCACTACTAGGTCTATATCCTGAAGAGATGTGAAAAAGGGTAAAAACATTACTTGTACAAAAATATTTATAGCAGCCCTGTTTGTGGTGGCAAAGAATTGGAAATCAAGTAAATGTCCTTCAATTGGGGAATGGCTTAGTAGCAAACTGTGATATATGTATGTCATGGAACACCATTGTTCTATTAGAAACCAGGAGGGACGGGATTTCAGGGAAGCCTGGAGGGATTTGCATGAACTGATGCTGAGTGAAATGAGCAGAACCAGAAAAACACTGTACACCCTAACAGCAACATGGGAGTGATGATCAACCTTGATGGACTTGCTCATTTCCATCAGTGCAACAACCAGGGACAATTTTGGGCTGTGGAGTTTGAACAAAGTTCAAGGACTATTCCCTTTAATTTATAAAAAAACAGATATCTTATTGTCTGATCTTGTTACCTCTTAGACTTCTTGTCTCTTCTTTTAAGGATATGATCTCATCACACCCAATTTGGAAACAAAGTAAAGACTGACAAATTGCTTTCTGTGGGGGAGTGGGGGGAGGGAAGTAAGACTGGGGGGAAAATTATAAAACTCAAATAATAACTTTAATAAAAATAAATTAAAAAAACAAATAATTCTTTGTTATCAATAATGGTTCCCTAAGAGAGACTAGGGAAGAGGAATATAAGGGAAAATCCTAGATTATATTAAAACAAAATGTATCAAAAAAAATCCATCTTTTAACTTTCAGTGCAGGAGATGTTACGTTGAAAAAAATATACAGTTTCTTCAAGTTGTATTTGTTATTTAGTTATTTTAGATCCATTTATAGGTTAGCTAGAAATAAACTAACAAACTACATCTATAACTGATCCCTTGTGAAATTTATATTTTGGTCCAAATTTGGCACAAAATATTCAGCATTAGTGTGAAAGGGAAAAAAATAAATTTTCAACACTGAAAGTTACAGAGAAAGAAAAATTAAATAGAGTTTTTAACCAAAGAAGACAAAAGATTACAAAAAAGGTGATTACAAAAAGATTAAAATGGATAATTACTATTATTAACTTGTTAATAATGATAAAACAATACTAATAACAATAATAAATAGCTTGGGCTTATTTAATGTCTAACATGTGCCAGGTACATTTTACAAGTATCTCATTGAGCCTCAAAACAACCATGTGAGATAGGTGCTCTTATTCCCTTATTTTGCAGTTGAAGAAACTGGGGTAAACAAATGATTTGCCCAAGGTCACACCAATAAAAACTGTTTGAGGTTTTATTTGAACTTGAGTCTTGCAGCTCCAAGTTCAACATTCTATCCACTACACCACCTAGCTATCTAATTATATTAAATTGAAAACCTTCTGAATAGTCAAAACTATAAGAGCTAGAATATGAAGGGAACCAATTTGTCTTTAACACAAAATTTTCATATCAAATATCTCTTATAAGGGTCTAATATCAAGACACCAAGGTGATTAACAGCAATAATTAATAAGAACAAAATCTATGTTGGAGCATTTCTGAAAAGCTAGACACATGAATGCACTGTTGGTGGAGCTATCAGATTTAATGCATTTGGAAAGCAATTGGGAATTATGGGAAGAAAGTGATTAGAATTGCTTATTAACTCAGAAGTTCAACTGCTATATGTGTAACTATATTTAAACACCAAAGTATTTTTAGCAATACTTTTTTGTAGTAGCAATGCATTAGAAACAAAGTAAATGCCCATTGATGTCGGGAATGACTAGAAAAGTTTTAGTATATGAGAAATGGAATGTAACTGTATTGTGAGAAACAATGAATATGATGAATACAGGGCAACATAGGAAGACATATGAAGTGGGGAAAATAAGCAGAATCAGGAAAATAATGCACACTGATATATATGTATATGGAAATGGAAAGAACAAGAAAAGCATCAAAATTAAAAGTTACAAAGTTAAAAATGAAAGCATGGCCTCATAGGATGGGAAATATCCCTTTCCCAACTCCTCTGCATAGGTGAGGTATTGTATAGGAAACAATACAAACAAGTTTTTCGATATGTTGATTTTGCCGAACAGTTCCTGCTCCCTCTATACACATTCAACCACATCTCTTTTTTTTTATTCTTTGTTATTTTATTCTCTCTGGGCAGAGAAGGGAGAATGGAAAAGAGGGATAGATTGGGAAATATTTTTTAAAAATAAAATGTATGAGACATTCTATATTATATATCATCATTGCATTCACTGACATATAAAATTAAGATCCAAAGAAAATGCGAAATATTGTGGTTCAGGGCGGCTAAGTGGCACAGTGGATAGAGCGCCGGCCCTAGAGTCAGGAGTACCTGAGTTCAAATCCAGCCTCAGACATTTAATAATTACCTAACTGTGTGGCCTTGGGCAAGCCACTTAACCTCATTGCCTTGCAAAAAAAAAATCAAAACCAAAAACAAAACAACTTAAAAAAAGAGAGATATTGTGGTTTACCATGAAAAATTCCTACTACTTGAATCTACTTCCTTAGTACTGACATAGGCAATACATATATACCTGATGAGTAAAAGAGGAGATGCTAAGGAAAAGATTACTTTTTCAGCATATCTTTTGAGTTTATGCTCAAACAGAATATAATGAAAGAAGAACAAAAGATTTCTTGTCCTAGAAGTGGTTATGTAATTTATCAATATAAACCTGTGGAGCTATTAACAAGAAAACAGATTAGAGAAAGTCCTGAAGAATAAGCATATGGTATACATGATCCATCCCTTGTTGTCATGGAAACTAAAAGCAAATCTAGAGGAAAAGGATTTTTTGAAGTTATAAATAATAATAATAATAATAATAATAATAATAATAGAAAGAAATGGTTAAAGATATTTCTCTCAGGAATATCAGAAAGAATCTTAATTTTACAGATGAAGAAACTGAGAAGCAGAGATTAAGTGAACTGCCCAGGATCACACAGCTAAGGTCTGTGGCAAGATTTGAACTGAGGCATTTTTATTTAATATTTTAACATGATTATAAAAATAAAACATAAAGAATAAGTTATATCACACACACCAAAGATTCCACTTTATTTTATGCTACATCATATTTATATTACATTTTGATATGTTCATTGAATATAATTTATAATTTTTAATTTTAGGATTAGGAAATCCTGAGGAAATTAGGAAAGAACCAAAATTCTAAATAAGGAAAAACAGTTGTATCTGAGGTATAAAATTTTTCATTTGTGATAGCAATCTGTCCTTTATCTTCTTTTTTCTCAGTTATCAAACTGTCTGGCAGCAGGTGGCTTCTTCTGATTCCTGCCCTGTTCCTTAACATTTGGTTGGGGGGGTGGTGGCTTTAGAGACTTAATTAAATTAAGTTAATATTAATTAATTGATAATTAAAACAATTAATTCCTTTTTCTCTTAAATTTTCTATTGATAGCACTTTAAAAAAGTATCTTATTGGGGTGGCTAGGTGGCACAGTAGATAGAGCATCCGCCCTGGAGTCAGGAGTACCTGAGTTCAAATCCTCCCTCAGACATTTAATTACCTAGCTGTGTGGCCTTGGGCAAGCCATTTAACCCCATTGCCTTGCAAAAACTAATAAAAAAAATCTTATTGTCTACAAATTTCCTCTCTTTCCCCTCCCATAAGTAAATCATCCCCTTAAAAGAATCACAGAGAGAGGGTAAAAACAGTTCAGTGAAAATTACCAATGTATTACCAAATATAACAATGTATATAATGTCCCATTATCCTATCCCCTGCCAGACAAGAGAGGAAGTAAGTTTTAGGTTCTTTAGGATTAAGCTTATCACAGTGATCAATTTCTTTTTTGTTTTTCTTTGTTCTTTTTATCTATTCCAGAATTTACTGCTTCTGCTTATTTCTCTTTTGCCTAAGCAATTCTTCTAAGAGGCCAGAGAGTCCCTGCCCCAGAGGAATTTACAATCTAATAGATTAAATATATACAAAAAAAGTGATCTACAGAATAAACAGCACAATGGGGAAACCTTCCAGTAAAGGATGGGATTTTAGGTGAGACCCAGAGGAAGCTAAGAAAGCCAGAAGGCCTAGCTGAGGAGAGAAAGCATTCCAAACAAAGGAAACAGCCTGAGAAAATGCCAGATGCTGAGAGATGGGGTGTCTTGTTCCTGGAACAGCCAGGAGGCCACTGTCCCTTGATCAGAGGTGTAGGTGTTTAGGTGCATAGGATATAAATATAAAAAGTTAATAGACTTCCTGTGCTTCAGTGAAATCAAAGTACAAAGTGAGGATCAAATGCTATAAAAAGTTCTGTCAACCATTGAGTTCTGTGAAATGCCAGCTGTTACTACTCTTGTGATTGTAAGCAACTAACATTTCCCATGTTTTTAAGATAGTTGTAGCGGCTTTTTTTCTACAATCACTGCCTTTAAAATTTTCATAAGGTTCTCAGTCCCATTATCCAGCAATTTCTCAAATTTTGGTAAAGTCTTTACTGAAAATATGAAGTTTTGACATTTGGATAAAAGGCTTTTTAATTTAAAATATTCAAATCATTCTATCTGTATATTCTCTTAATTCTTAAGTATTTCGAAGAGAGGAAAGTCTCTTAGGCGCTCTCTCATAAAACTTTGAAACTAAGGAGGTTAACGAAATTTTAGAGAGACAGAACCCACAGAGGTTCCCAGGGAGGCAATTCTCCTACTCAAGGTAACCTGGGAAAAGAGCAGAAAGGCTCTGCTCCCTGGGGTTGGAGGGGTGGCCTCCTGGAGGCAGCCCCAGGGCACTGGGAGCCCTGGCTCACAGCAGCCAGGGAGTTTACTGAGCTACACCCCGGGGAGCACAGGGCACAAAATGGGCGAACAGTGGGGGGGGGGGGGGGCTCTGCCAGAGCATGTGAAACCCAGCCTTCAGGGCAAACAGAAAGCAGCTTGGCCAGCCCAGTTTCAGGAAACAGAAGCAGGTGGAGCCCCCAGGGCATGAGCCCATTGAACCTAGGGAGGAGAGTGAAGAGAGAGAGACTGCAGAGCTCTGCCCCCTGAACAGGACTCTGGGGCTCTGACCACAATCAGATGCTGATCCCAATCTAGGACCCCCCATAGAACAGCAGGGCCCTCCCCACCTGAACCCTGTGGCAGAGGGGGGCGCATATGCTCAGTCACAGACCAGGAGGGAGGACAGAGCCTCACACACTGAGACCCTTGTGGGAGTGTCCCAAAAGCTCAGGAAGCACCCCCAAAACAGGCTTAGGATGGGAAAATGAGCAAGCAAACAAGAGGAAGACCACTGAGAAATATTTCGCATATGAGCCCAAGAAGGATCAAAATACTCAGTCTGAAAATGAGGAAGCACAAACTCCTACATCTAAAGACTCCAAGAAAAACAGAAATTGGGCTCAGGCTATGACAGAGCTCAAAAAATACTTTGAAAAATCAAATGAGGGAGTTAGAAAAAACTGGGAAAAGAAATGAGAGAGATGCAGGAAAAACATGAAAATGAAGTCAGCAGGCTAGTCAAGGAAATCCAAAAAAATGCTGAAGAAAATAGCATGCTAAAAACCAGCTTAGGTCAAATGGATAAAACAGTTCCAAAAGTTATTGAGGAGAATGCTTTAAAAAGCAGAATTGGCCAGATGGAAAAAGAGATAAGAAAGCTCTTTGAGAACAAATCCTTCAGACAAAGAATAGAACTCAGGGAGATTGATGAATTTACCAGAAATCAGGAATCAATACTTCAAAACCAAAAAAATGAAAAATTAGAAGAAAATGTGAAACATCTCATTGAAAAAAAACTGATATGAAAAACAGACTTAGGAAAGATAATTTAAAAATTACTGCAATACCTAAAAGTCATGATCAGGAAAAGAGCCTTGACATAATTTTCAAAGAATTACTACAGGAAAATTGCCCTGATATCCTAGAAGCAGAGGGCAAAATAGAAATGGAGAGAATCCACCGATCCCCCCGAGAAAGAGATCCCAAAAAACCAACCCCTAGGAATATTATAGCCAAGTTCCAGAACTCCCAAGTCAAAGAGAAAATATTACAAGCAGCCAAAAGGACACAATTCAAATATCGTAGAGCTACAGTCAGGATCACACAGGACTTAGCAGCAACTACATTAAAAGCTCATAGGGCTTGGAATATAATATACTGGAAGGCAAAAGAGCTTAGAATGCAACTGAGAATCAACTACCCAGCAAAACTGAATGTCCTCTTCCAGGGAAAAAAGATGGATTTTCAATGAACCAGGGAAATTTCAAATGTTACTGTTGGAATGGCCAGAGCTGAACAGAAGGTTTGATCTTCAAATACAGGACTCAGGTGAAGCATGGAGATTGGAGGAGAGGGAGAAAATATGAGGGACTTAATGATGATGAACTGCATGTATTCCTGTATAGAAAAATGACACTGATAATACTCATATGAACCTTCTCAGTTAATAGAGCAGGTAGAAGGAGCTTTTATAGTTGAAGCACAGGAGAAAGCTGAATTTGAAGATAAAATATGGTATACAAATGGAGTCAATAGAAAAAAGGGAAATGTAATGGGAAAAAGGAAAAAGGAGAGGGGGGGAATAGGCCAAGATATTTCATATAATAAGATTTTTTTTTCATATAAGGTTTTTCTTTATTATAATGAGCTATTGCAATGATATGGAAAGGGGGAAGGTAAGGAGGAATGAGGGAAACTTCGCTCTCATCAGAGGTGGCTAGGAGAGGAAACAGCATATATATTCAATGGGGTATAGGCATCTGGAGTAAGAAGGAGAGGGGGGGAACAGGGGGAAGGGGGGGATATGAGCCATGGAGGAGAGGATGGACCATGGGGGGAGAGTGGTTAGTTATAACACATTTTCTTTTTTACTTCTTACAAGAAGGGGCTGGGATTGGATGGCCTGTCCTGGACCATAGGGCCAGGTGGATCCTGGGCCTAAGGGATGGTATGAGGGCTCAGGGCCTCTTGGCCCCAGAGCCGGGGATCTGTCTGCTGCGCCACTCAGCTACCCTACTGCAGAGTCAGAGTGAAAGGAGAGAGAAAAATATAGTACATGGTAGTGGAGAAATATGAAAGGAGGGAGTTGCAATCAACAATGGCAATGGTGGAAAAATATGGAAGTAACTTTTGCCATGGACTTATCATAAAGAATGTGATCCACCTGCGACAGAGTTGTTGGTGTTGGAACAAAGACTCAAGCACATTTATTATTATTATTATTATTATTATTATTATTATTATTATTATTTTGGGGGGGGGTGCAGGGCAAATGGGGCTGGGTGGCCTGCCTGGGGCCGCATAGCAGGGTGATTGTTGGGTGTCTGAGGCCAGATTTGGACCCAGATGCTCCTGGCTCAAGGGCCAATGCTCTGTCTGCCACCCAGCCACCCCTACTATTATTACTATTTTATTTTATTTTGGGTCTTTCTTCTTTTTTTTTCTTTTTTGGTTTTTGCAGGGCAGTGGGGTTCGGGTGACTTGCATGTCACACAGCTGAGTGATTGTTGGGTGTATGGGGCTGGATGTGGGCTCAGGTGCTCGTGGCTCCAGGGCTGGTGCTCCATCCATTGCGCCACCTGGCCATATGGCTGGCATTTCTGTAGAGAAGAAAAGGCTCATGAAGTTGGAATTCCAAATCTTTGTTCACTGGTTCCACAAGGTTCGTCATATTGAGTCGATTCACAATCGTGAAGCCATGGAAAGGTGAAGCTGACCTTCTATATACAAATAAAGTCTCTTCTATGTCAGTTTTCCTGAAGGAGGCGCTCTTGGATATAAAACGCCATCTCAACTTGGCAGAACAGCCGTTACATCAGCATGTACTGTGAATTGGAGCAGAAAATCCTGGGGGCCGATGCCCAGGATGATCTCAAGTGATTCTGAAGCACCAGTGGGCCTGGCATGCCCATGTATTGGCCACAGTTTGAGGAATGGAACCCAGACCTCACCCATACCATCACCAGGAAGGAGAAACTGCCCAAGAAGAACGATGGTGTGACCTTGACCAATGCCTCGGGGGTGGTAGAGTCTATGGCCCAGGCTGGGGACCGTGGCAGCGTCAGCAGCTATGACTGAGGCCAGCCATATGCCGCTGAATGGTCTGATGATTAAAGTGGAAATCCCTTCAGGGCGGGTGAAGCCAATGGGGATGCCAATCCCTTTGAGGATGATGCCAAGGGGGTGCGTGTTCGGGCACTCTAATTATGATGGGCAGGAGCAAGACGAACTCAGCTTCAAAGCAGGAGATGAACTCACCAAACTGGGAGAAGAAGATGAGCAGGGCTGGTGCCGAGGTCGTCTGGACAGTGGGCAACTTGGCCTCTATCCTGCCAACTATGTGGAATCCATCTAACTGTCTCTCCCCATCTCCCATCAACTCACCTCATTCCTTTCCCTCTTTCCCTCCCAGTCTCCCTTCTGCCATCTATACCTTTCATCCTTTGCCAACACTCTTCTGTCTTTTCTCCTTTCTGATCCACTCTCTTCCACAACCAGCCCATTCCTCTTCCTACCCCTGTTCCATAGAGTTCCAGACATATTTTCCAATCAAGCTTTTATTTTTTTAAAAGTTGTCTTGGGAAGAAAAAATATAGAACAACAACAAAAAAAACCAAACAGAAAAACCAGAAACAAGCATTTGCAATAGCACTACAGAGTTGGGGCAGGGAAGGGGTAGGGTTGGGGAAATAATTCTCCTGTAGGTGAGGGGCCACAGCTTTGGCCAGCAATGTTGGCAAGGGCTTTTTATTTTCAGATCTCCCCAAAGAGGTCTGTCTTTCTGTGCCCTTCAGAAGTCTCCCAAGACCCCCTCCTCCAGAATCCCACTGACTCACAAAATGTCAGAGCTGGAAGGGACCTTAAATATTGACTAGTTTAGCCCTCTCATTTTATAGAGGTGAAGCCTGGATGGGAAAATGACGGTCCTAGTCACATCACGAGGTAGCAGCAGACAAGAACTCAGGATTCCTGACTCCTCAATCCAAAGCTTTTTCTACTAGGTGACACTGATCTCTAAGGACACTTGTTCCTACTTGCTTCCCCCTACTCCATATTAGGATCTCTCTCTCTCTCTCTCTCTCTCTCTCTCTCTCAGTTCTCTGCCTCCTCCTCTCTCCTCTGCCCCTTTCTCCACTATTTCTTCTTCCCCAAGAGGACAAACCACCCCTCCACCTCCTGCATGTCTTTCACCAAAGGACTGCTGTCTGAGGGAGGGCGAGCTCTTTCAGTCTCTTAAGTCTTCCACTGGTGTTCTGAGGTCTACCTCGTCTGATTTGTTCTTTTCTTAAGCTATTCCATCCCCTCTCCCAGTGGCCATGGAAAGGGTGAGGGAGAAGGTGATGCAGGTCAAAGGGCTATGAAGGGGAGCATAATGGACCCTTCCTTCCAAACTGGGAGAGATAGGTCGTAGCTCCCACAGAGCAGTTTTAGGGGACATTGCAGGCACTCCTAGCAATGAGAGATGGGGAGGTAAGGATTCCTTTAGCATTTCCTGACCTTGGTTCACCTTGATTTAGGGCCTTTGTTCAGGGGGCAGAAGGGAAGAGCTTTCTCTTTCCTGAGCTGCTGACCTCAGCCCCATGTCTTAGTGAGAGATGGGATCTGGTGCCGAGTTTAGCTGGAGTCATCAAGGTTAGGGCAGTGAGATTATTCCTGCTCACTCTTTCTCCCATCAGTAAACCTGGATTAGGGGAGTTGAGGATGAGGCAGCATCACTCCTTGGTGGGGCCTCAGGGCAGTCATTTTATTCCAGTTGCTGACCTGGGTAGAAGGAGTTAACCCTCTAAATATACCCACACATGGATACCTCACCCTTCAAATAAACACTTGTTGGATGGTTTCTAGAACCCCAAAGTTCTGAAAAGGTCTAGCACCTTGCAGACAAAATCACTAACAGCAGCAACTACTTTGTCTTAGAGGGTGCAGGAAGCAATATCTCATCATGTTTGGCATTCAGAATCAGAGACCCCTGCCTTTTCCACTCTGTACTTCTAGATATACCATGTGAACCCCACTGTCCCTCTTCTCCTCTGCATCTCTTAGCCTTCCCCTTCCCCATTTCAACCATGTCTCTAAAAGCCTGAATGAGCTTGTGGTTGGGAGCCATCCTTTGAAACTTTGGGTCTGTGGAGCTACTGACTTGGGAGCAGGGGATGGATTCTCATGGGGGACAATAATGTTGTTCCTCTTGGCTCTCTATACCTCCATTCAAAACCCTGGGCTACTTCCATTTTCACCCTTCTCATCAAGAGAGCTACTCCGAGAAACTGAGCTCACCCCATCCCCAACTTTGTCTTCTACTGGACAGGATTCCATATGACTCTCAATATACTAAGGAGGAAGGATGGGGGGAAAGCTGACATTGTTTTTGGAAGGTGGAAGCAAGATGGCTTTGATCTTCCTAGAGTCTCCTTTGCTTCATCTTTACCTTATCAGGGAGATGGTGACTTTGTTCCCATTCCCCTTTTCTTCCCACCTCCTTGGTCTGGACAAGCTGAACTATGGCCAGGTGAGCCCAAGAGGCATGAGATAAAAGACCAGCGGTCTCTATATATGGATGGAAGAATTTCCTGCCAAAATGAAGGCAGGAGATATTAGAGAGAGGATTCCAGATTTTCATCTCCTATCTGGGCAGCTACAGATTGCTTGGGAGATAAACTCCACTCAAACCGAAGGCCAACAACCCTGGAATAAGATGAGAGGAGACTTCACATGGCCTTCCCTGTCCCCATCCAGACCACCCTCTTGCTACTGGAGTGTGTTGGGGCCTAGTAGCAGGGACTGGTGGTGGTGAAAGTGACCCATGATGCCATAGGGAAGCTAATACCAAAGGATGACCATGTGGCAACAGGTGAGACTTGATCAATCCCAAACCTTGGAAATCTTCAGTAGTCCACCTCATAGACAACACTTAGCAGAAATCAGTTCTAGCAGCATCAGGATCCTTAATTCCTTAATCTGATTATCCCTTCCCCACTTTATCATTGCTAAAGTCTGAGCCAGTGGAGCTTTGGAAGTGGAAGTTGAAGCTCAGGACCATGGATAGACACCCTTTACTCAGCTAGGGTCACAAAGAACCCTCAGATAATGAGTTTGGGGGGTTATTTTTGTTTGTTGTTGTTAGGGTCTTTTGCCTCCAGATGCCTTGCCTTTTATCATTTCCCTAGAGTCCACCCTGAAGCTTTAACTCCCAGACCCTCAGAGCTCTTGATGCCTAGGGGCAATGTTCTAAGAGAGTCCTAATTGGAGTCTGACCTCTAAGTGCACTGGCCCTCCCCAGCTCTTCAGTCTACAAATCATCTCATTCCCTCTCCCCCATGACTGATTCAGTATTCGACTTCCATTCAAATTTGAGATGGTCCCTTATAAAACTCAAAGCATTATTCAGGAAACTTCTTATTAATGTTGTACATACTCCCCATCTTCATACCATCTGGACAGGCAAAAAGGGCCCAGGAATCCACCTATCTCCCAGGGTTGTTATGGGGATCAAATGAGATAATCATCATAAAGCTTCTAGCACAGTGCCTGGCTCTTAGGACATGGGACTCTGCCTCTTGTTTTCTCCTCTGCTCATGTCCCTATCTCCATGCTCATGGAAATGATAGGACGCTTCTGCATCTTAGGATATGGATGTCACTCTCTCTTAGTGATAGGTCAGGAGACATCTCTGTAGTTAGGGAAGGGAAGGGGTTGCTACTTTGTCTCTTCTTTTTGCCCTGGACTCCCAACCCAGCTGTGCCCTCTCTTTTTCCCAAAGAATTGTTTGGGCACCTCCATCTCTTCTGATTGCTGAGAAGTCCCCATCCTCACATTCTGTTCCAGGAAAATTTCTACTAGTCTTCTCTGGTTTTTCTGGGACTTTGGGCCTGGCCTCTACCCTGAACTTGCCCAATCTATTGGGAAAACAAGGGAATGCAAGAAGGGCAATGGCGATTTCCTATGGTCCCATAAGACACATACACACCCCATCATTCCTCCATAGGTGCTCCATTCCTATACTTCCCCAGGTCCCAATCAGAACCCCTGACTCTTTGACAACGCCCAAATCTATGAATAAAGACAAGACTATTTAAAAAAAATAAACCCTCACAAATCCTCAACTTTTCTATATATGTCTAGCAAGATACAGCAGGAAGAGCTAGAAAGAGAAATCCCATTCAAAGTAACCTCAGACAATATAAAATACTTGGGAGTCTATTTGCCAAGACAGACTTAGAATCTTTTTTAAAACAATTATAAAACACTTCTCACACAAATTAAATCAGATTTAAATAACGGGGCAAATATCAACTGCTCATGGATAGGTAGAGCTAATATAATAAAAAGGACAATTCTACCAAAACTAAACTATCTGTTTAGTGCCCTACCAATCAAAATTCCAAAAAATTACTTTAATGAGTTAGAAAAAATTGTAAGTAAATTCATATGGAGAAATAAAAAGGCAAGAACTGCCAGGAGCTTAATGAAAAAAAAGTGTAAAAGAAGGTGGCTTAGGGCGGCTAGGTGGCATAGTGGATAAAGTACCGGCCCTGGAGTCAGGAGTACCTTGGTTCAAATCTGGTCTCAGACACTTAATAATTACCTAGCTGTGTGGCCTTGGGCAAGCTACTTAACCCGGTTTGCCTTGCAAAAACCTTAAAAAAAAAAAAGAAGGTGGCTTAGCCCTACCTGATCTAAAATTATATTATAAAGCATCAGTCATCAAAACTGTTTGGTATTGGCTAAGAAATAGAGTGGGGGACCAGTGGAATAGACTAGGTGCAAAAGCAGGAGATGATTATAGTAATCTGCTGTTTGATAAGCCCAAAGAGTCCAGCCATTGGGATAAAAACTCCCGCTTTGATAAAAACTGCTGGGATAATTGGAAGTTAGTATGGAAGAAACTTAGATTAGACCAACACCTCACACCCTTTACCAAGATAAGATCCAAATGGATGCAGGACTTAGACATAAAAAACAATACTATAAGCATTAGAAGATCAAAGACTAGTTTACCTGTCAGATCTATGGAAAGGGGAACAGTTTATGACTAAGGAAGAGGTGGAGAACATCACCAAAAACCAACTAGATGATTTTGATTACATGAAATGAAAAAGCTCTTGCACAGATAAAACCACTGTAACCAAGATCAAAAGAAATGTAGTAAATTGGGAAACAATCTTTACAACTAATGATTCTGACAAAGGACTCATTTCTAAAATATACAAAGAATTGAGTCATATTTTTAAAACAAAAAGCCATTCCCCAATTGACAAATGGTCAAAGGATATGCAAAGGCAATTTATAGATAAGGAGATCAAAGCAATCCATAGCCACATGAAAAAGTGCTCTAAATCATTAATTAGAGAAATGAAAATTAAAGCTTCTCTGCGGTACCACCTCACACCTCTCAGATTGGCCAATATGACCAGAAAGGATAATGATCATTGTTGGAAGGGTTGTGGGAAATCTGGGACACTATTACACTGTTGGTGGAGCTGTGAACTCATCCAACCCTTCTGGAGAGCTATTCGGAACTATGCCCAAAGGGCAACAAAAATGTGCATACCCCTTTGACCCAGCAATATCACTACTGGGTCTATATCCTGAAGAGATGATGAAAAAGGGTAAAAATATTACTTGTACAAAAGTATTTACAGCAGCCCTGTTTGTGGTGGCAAAGAATTGGAAATCAAGTAAATGTCCTTCAATTGGGGAATGGCTTAGCAAACTGTGGTATATGTATGTCATGGAACACCATTGTTCTATTAGAAACCAGGAGGGACAGGATTTCAGGGAAGCCTGGAGGGATTTGCATGAACTGATGCTGAGTGAGATGAGCAGAACCAGAAAAACACTGTATACCCTAACAGCAACATGGCAGTGATTGATGATCAACCTTGAAGGACTTGCTCATTCCATTAGTGCAACAATCAGGGACAATTTTGGGCTGTCTACAATGGAGAATACCATCTGTATCCAGAGAAAGAATTGTGGAGTTTGAACAAAGTTCAAGGACTATTCCCTTTAATTTAGAAAAAAACAGATATCTTATTGTCTGATCTTGTTACCTCTTAGACTTCTTGTCTCTTCTTTAAGGATATAATTTCTCTCTCATCACACCCAATTTGGATCAAGGTACAACATGGAAACAAAGTAAATACTGACAGATTGCTTTCTGTGTGTGGGGGGGAGGGAAGTAAGACTGGGGGGAAAATTGTAAAACTCAAATAATTTCTTTAGTAAAAATAAATTTAAAAAAAAGAAAATTATTTCCTTCAATGAGCTTTTGTAATTCCTATTCAATATGGCCAATTGTATTTTTAAGTTTTCCTCCTTGATAAATTTTTGTATGTCTTTTTCCCATGCTATTGACTCTTTTTTCATGATTCTCCTGAATTACTCTCAATTCTTTCCCCAATTTTTCTTCCATTTCTCTAATTTTTTTTAAAAAATCCTTTCAAGGCTCTTTTCAGGAAATCTTTTTGGGCCTGGCACCAAATTACATTTTTCTTTGAGGTTTTACATGTATCCATTTTAATACTGTCCTCTTCTAAGTTTATGCCTCCCTATCCTTATAGTAACTCTCTGCAGTCATTTTTTTTTTCTGACTTTTTTTGTGACTTAAGAGTTTTAAGTGAGATTTGGGCTTCTGGATCTTACTGCTGACTTTTCACTGGGCTTCAAGACTTAGATGCTTGCTTTCTCTAGAGGGTAGGCTTCTCTTCTGGCTTGCACTGGAATTGGGGGGGGTCCCTACCAGGTGGCATTCCTGGGTGGTTCTTGAATTTATCAACTGGCCTGCTTCAGATATGGTAGACCTTTGAATGCTGGGTTACTGGGGGAACAAAGTCAGGTAGCTAGCCTGGAGGAATAATTTTGTTGCTGATCTGCTGGAGAGGTGTGACCCTCTGTTGGCTATGGAAATGAGTCTTTCTGTTGGTAGGCACCTGGGGTAGGGTATCACTGTTGGTCAACCCTGGGGCGGGGCTTCAGTCAGTAATGGGGTCAAGGCCTGTGCCTAGGAGACTGCTGGCCTCCAAGAGGTTGGGGGCCTTGCTGGTGGATTGCCCTGAGCTGGGAGTCTTGTTGCTGGCCCCTTGGTCTGATGCTGGCTGCTGCTGCTGCTACTCTTGGACCCCCCTCCCACTGTAGTTGGACAGACCCTTCCTGCCAAGTTGGTAAGCTGTCTCCCTGTTCCTAGATGAATTCTGAGGTGGTTTTTCAGGTTTTTTTAGGGGGGGGGGATCTGGGATGGCTTCAGAGGGTTTCCTTCTTTACTCTGCCATCTTGGCACCAGACGACCTCTTCTCTAAATGGTCAATGATATCTTAAAGAAACACAATCCCATAGTCCCTTACCTGCGGAAGACTTGTACTAATATCTATAGTCGACTCTGCCTCTGTCCCACTCTTATTCTTCCTCATTTTGGTTTCTGCCTTACTTGTATGAGAGTCAGACTCATTGCTCCTGTATTTCATCTGGAGACGAGGTTGTTTTTAGTTCTGGAAAAAACTCTCCTGGCTGAATCTCCTTTTATGTGCGTGAAATCTTGACCACCACCACCAGTACCCAACCTACTCTTTTAAGATTGACTTTAACCCTGTAATAACCATTCCTTTCATAAGTGATGAGAATTAATTTACAAAAAGTAGCCTTGTTAAAAAGTATTTTCGTGAACTTTTCTATCTTTTAGAGGATTCCTTTCAGTGGAGAATACTCAATATTTTCTTTGATGACAACTTTCATCATGATATTCTTCACAAATGCTGCAGTTTTATGTGCTGCTGCCTGCTTATGCTTGCCACAGGCTTCACCACCATCCCACTGGGGAATTCTCAACATTTCTTCATAGATCATGCTCTATGACTCAAAGAGTCACACATCATTACTAGAATACTGGTATTAAAACATGAGCCTTTATTTCAAGGAGAAACTTAAGTATCTCAATCAGATCATTACATTCTGTTCAATTCTGGGTGTATTTCACAAAAGGAGATTAAGTGTTTTAGTCCTATGAATAAGAACTGTTTTAAGGAAGAGAGGAAGAGGGTTTTAGAATCATAGAATTATAAGGCAATGGGGCTGTGTCTTGCCCAAGGTCACATAGCCAGGTAGTAAGTGTGTGAGGTTGGATTTGAACTCAGGTTCTCCTGGGGGCCTGTGCTTTATCCACTGTGTCACCTAGCTGATGCTATTATGGGGTTTTTAGCTATGGAATGGGTCATCTGGTCCATTCCTCCCAGTCTAACCCACCCTAGTCAGTCTCATTTTATGGAAGAACTCTGAAATCCACAACTTGTCCAAGGTCTCTTGGTAAGGTAAAAAAGCTGGGATTCAAGCTCAGAGTGAAAGAGGACACATGTGTAGTCTAGTCTGAACTGTCCTGGGAATTTTAGAGAAAGCCAGTTTCACACTTTTGGACATTATTCCCTGTCCTTCATAGCAAAATGCTACATCCATCTTCATAAACCCTCTAGCGAATTCTAGCAAATACTCGAATTTGTCTGAACCTGGGCAAGGGCATCTGTAGAATTCATTGAAATTAAGGTGCCTTGGGGTGGCTAGGTGGTATAGTGGATAGAGTACTGGCCCTGGAGTCAGGAGTACCTGAGTTCAAATCCGGCCTCAGACACTTATTACCTAGCCATGTGGCCTTGGGCAAGCCACTTAACCCCACTGCCTTGAAAAAAACTAAAAAGAAATTAAGGTGCCTCTTTCCTCTTCATTTTGGCATGGGAACATCTTTTCCTTGGCACTGTCATTCTCTTCCAAACACAAGTGAAAGACACTGAGCCCTCTGGGGAAGGTCAGCATCCCACCTCAACAAGAGTACAGCTTTCCCCACACACAGCTGCATCTGGTCTCCAATGGTTCTTTCCCTCCCACTTTGCCCCATTTCACCAACTTAATGTAGGTGACAATATTTCATGTTCTCTCATTTTCATTTTCTTTTCCACACCCAAGTCCCCAAAGACTTCACTGGTTGCACTTCCTAGGACACAAAGCTAGGTGACCTCTGGACAGTCAGTGGACTCTGATCTGGAGCACCCTCTGGTGTTGTCCATTGCTGCATCCCAGACACGTCCACAACACAATGTTCCTGAGGTGGACAGTCATCTTCAAGTCGATGCCATGGCTGTATCTACCAAGTTTTCCCTACTCACACTAACCCGTGTGTGTGTGGGGGGGGGGGGGTTCTGAGGGTGGGAGAATGAATGGGTGAAAAAGCATTTCTTAAATATGTTAGGCAAAGGCACTGGGCTAAGTGCTGGGGTGAATGCAGGCTGCTGGGATGACACCCCCCCCAAGAGGGTGACTAGAAGAGCTCAGTGGTTCTCACTGCTGAATGGAAGGTGTGCTGTTCAGGACGGCTGGAAAGAAGAAGGAAGATGCATACCATTTTTGGTGTCTTTTGAGCGGACAACACCAGGCCCATAAACTATTTAGTAACAACCAAATTCAGGGGATGGGAGCTTGGTTTTCTGGACCTGGAGGATGACTCCAATTACCCAGGCCCATCTGCACCAGGGGAGGCAGGGTCAGTTACTCCAGTCCATCTGCATTGGAGGAGGTAGGGAGAACATTCCTCGGGGCCAAGGAGTAAGTGCCTCAGTATCCTTCTCCTTACCTCTACTTGCCCAGATTCAGGTTCTCAGGGAACTCATATTCTAATGGGGGAGATAACGTGAAAACAACTACATGCAAACAAAATATATACCAGATAAAATGGCCATAATTATAGGGGGAAGGCCCTAGTATTAAAGGGAATTTTAAGCAAGTCAGGAGACAGAGATTAAGAGGGGAGATAGTTCATATAAGAGAAACACCCAACGAAAATGCCCACAGTCTAGAGATGGGAATGTCTTCTAAGGAACAAGATGACCACCATAGTCACTGAATCACAGAATATTTGGGGGAGAATAAGGTATAAGAAGACTGGAAAGAAGAAAAATCTTACTATAACCAAGTAGAGTTTTGTTTTGTTTTGTTTGTCTTTTGATTATACATATCTATATCAGGTTTTGCTTTTTCAGTGGAGAAAGGGAGAGGACAGAGAGGTAGGAAGGAAGAGATTACAAATCGGAAAATAAAATAAAATTTTAAAACCGAAGCAATTGTTCCTAACTCTGTGGAACAGTATAGCAAGGGATAAGACATTTTCATATACAGACAGACAACCATAATAGATAATAATAATATCTCATAAACATACTGGGGGTGCCAAAAAGTGCTAAATGACACTCAAGGAGAAAAATTGTTATTTATAGTGGATCAGATGAGGCACACACCTAGCAATAGCTCTTATCCTCAATAATAATGATTTAATGTGTTTTAAGTTTGTGAATTAGATGTATTTTTCCCTTAAAACATCCAATTATGTATGTGCAAATTAACATAGAAGACTGGCCTTAAAGTTAGGAAGACCTGAATTCTATTCCCACTTCTGACATCTATTGGACAAGTCATTTAACATCTTAGTGGCTCATGCAACTGAGAATAGTATTGCCAATCTGCATTGGTGACTGGAATTTCCACACTGTGAGTTCCACATAAACCTACACTTAATGTGCAATAACACTAATGAGGTAATATTTGTCAAGTGATAACTATCCATGCCTTTTCTTACCTCTTACCTCTTTCTCTCCTCAGGACCTTTAATGAAATCAATGAAATGCAAAACCTACTTATATTCTTACATATCTACTCTTCCTTTTTTTGCTTTCCTTTCTTTCTTTCAATTCATGGCTTTTTTTTTTTTAGATTTTTCAAGGCAATGGGGTTAAGTGGCTTGCCCAAGGCCACACAGCTAGGTAATTATTAAGTGTCTGAGGCCGGATTTGAATTCAGGTACTCCTGACGCCAAGGCCAGGGGTTAAGTGGCTTGCCCAAGGCCACACAGCTAGGTAATTATTAAGTGTCTGAGGCCGGATTTGAATTCAGGTACTCCTGACGCCAAGGCCAGTGCTCTATCCACTGTGCCACCTAGCCGCCCCTCAATTCATATGTATTAAAAAATTAAATGTTTACCTCTTTAGAACACTGCTTTTAACTTAGTTCCAGTTTCCTATAATGTTTCATGTAAAATATATTGATTGACCTTCAAACTTGTATTCCCAAACACCTCATAATCCAGAAAAATCACCATTGAGTCAAAGCTAGTGTTTTTATATGGGAAGAGGAATAGGAAGACACGAAGGAATCTAAAGAGAGACTACTGACCTCTAAACAATGTAAGCAACAAGAGCTCAGGCCAGCTCCAGGGTTTGTACATAGGAGCTAATAAATGATGTTCATAATAATGTACTTGATAGTAAATGCTATAATGTGCTGTTCTTGCAGAAATAAAAAGTGAGCCAAGCAGACGTAATTTTAGCATTACCCTGATGAAATAATCCAATATTGTACAGACAACTAGATATTGTGTCTTCCACTTAGCATTCAGAATTTTACTAGTTTTTTTTTTTTGAACCCTCATCTCTTCCAAAGAGTCTGGCAGTCTGTTAATGTCACATTCAAGGATTTTAATCGACAGAAAAATAATAGTTACAACATGGATATATATTTTATGTTTTATTCTCAGTACTGAAAGGAAGGATGAAATATATTGAGTTTTAACAGTGTGTATGGGGCTGGGGGGTACAACCTGGGTTTCTGAAGCACTTATTCATCTCAAGCAATCTTTAGCTTTTAATGCTAAAAAAGTTAATGAGCATAAAAGAGAAATCAGATTATGTGAAGTCAAAAAAGCCAACTGTTAAGTCTTAATTAAACAACATAAGATTACTCAGACATATAGGTATGGTCTTTTTATAGAGAATGATTTATGAGATTATGATAACAATCTTTTTCAATACTTTAGGGTCACACATTTTCCACTGCAACTTCTTCCAAGCAAAAGTGGCATTAGGTTTGATTACTTACTTTATTCACCAAACTTGGTTGGATGACTTTTCTCTCTAGAACTCAAATACAGCTTCAAAGGAGGAAACTTGTCCAAAACAAAGGGCCCTGACTCTAAAGGCAATTCAAAAAAGAGGAACTCCAAGGAACTCCAAACTTGTTAACAGTGATGGCAGCACTATGTAGAGCGTGTGTGTGTGTGTGTGTGTGTGTGTGTGTTTCTAAGTGAACTCCTCTGAAGTGACAACCAGATATTTATGTTCAGTGTATATGTTTGCTTATTTTTTAAAATGGTCTGGGGGTGGCTAGGTGGCAGTGGATAGAGACCAGGCCCTGGAGTCTGGAGTACCTAAGTTCAAATCCGACCTGTGGCCTTGGGCAAGCCACTTAACCCCATTTTTCTTGCAAAAACCTAAATAAAATAAAATAAAATAAAATAAAATAAAATAAAATAAAATAAAATGGTCTGACAGCACATGTTGATATACTTAAGTAAATGTGTTAGTTTCTAAACTTTTTTTTTTCTTTTAAAGCACTAATTTGTTAAAATGGATGACTAGTTGAAGGGAGGGGAATATACTGGGAAATGAATGTGATCTAAAATGAAAATAAATTAACTTTAAAAAGTTATATAGCTTTGGGGCAGCTAGTTGGAGCAGTGGATAGAGCACTGGCCCTAGAGTCAAGAGGACCTTAGTTCAAATCCATCCTTGCTGTGTGACCTTGGTAAAGTCACTTAACCCCATTGCCTTGCAAAAAAAAAAGCCTTAAAAAGTTATATAGCTTTATATGCTGATGAACATATTTAATACTAGAGTATAATAGCATAAATACATCTAAACAGATGTATTAAAATAAAAGAAAAAATTAAGGAATGTTCTTCCTCAAAGTTCAGCATATAAATGTATGTCTATATATGTGTGAGTGTGTGAAGTTCAAACTACAACAATTGCTTGTATATTTAGATCTAAGAAGGGCTGTGGAGGCTATCTAGCCCAGCCTCTTCATTTAACAGCTGAGAAAACTGAGTCCCAAAGGGTTAGATAATTTGCCCCAATTCACACAGATGATAATTAGGAGGTCCTTTGATTCCACATTCGGTGATTTTTCCACTACACCAATCTCCCCTGATACTCATAAAATATAATCTATTTCTTTTGGAATTTTGATAATTGGAAAAAGTTAAGGGATGAGGGTCAGAGAAAATGGAATGACCCTTATTTATCTCCTAATTCAACTCCTTCAATTTGTAGATGAGGAAACTGAGTCTCAGAGACAAGAAACTGAAGGCAAGTTAAGTTGCCTGAGATAATCTTGGCAGAACTAGAAGTGGCAGACAGGCTTCAAAACTCCTAAGTAGTGAGCTCATTCATTAGAGAGCTTAAAGTAGTCAGGTACTTTTTGTTGACCCTATATGCATTAATTCCGCTACTAATATTGTCACTTTGTTAGTTCTAATGTTCAGCAGACTTCTTAACACCTGAGTAAAATGACTGGGATACGTTAGAATATTGAGAGGTCATATAAATTTCTTTCTGTGGCTCGCTAACAGTGTCTCCTGGATAACTCAAACTCCATTCTTCCAGTGTTTACTATTATCTAATGTAGCAAAATGGATAGGTGGAATGGGATGCAGAACAGTGAAAGTGCTAAAGGAGAGTGGAAGTCAAAGAGAGGGGAAGTATACCTTAGCAGAAAGGAGAACTAGGGAGGCAGGGTAGTAGGAGGCAAACAAGTGCAGCAACAGATAAATACACAAAAAGTTCCTTTTTTCTTTTCATTTTCATTGCCAGAGCTACTACAATTAACCCTAGAGGAAAGAAACTTCTTAAATTTTTAGTTTTTTTTAGCTGAAGATCCATGCTTGCCAAAAATGGTTTCAAGAAGAGAAAATGGAGCTTATCTTCCTCCTTTCAGCAATGAGATGCATAACATTTTGAAAGAGGAAAGTGACAGGGTCATTTTATCTGTTGCTTTTGCTTAATTATAACTTTGGGCATTTGGGGGGGGTGCCATTGTTGTTACAGGAAAGAGTTCAAAGAAAGGGCTAGATAGAAAGTGCATCCAAAAATTCCTGTGATGTAAAAACAAACAAAAAAACTTTAAGGGTCACTGGCTAAAGTTTCCTGCAGAAGCACAGTCCTGGGTGAGGTTAAAGGCAGTGGCCCTGGCTCTGGTATTGATGAAACTCCTGCAGCCTGCTTGGGACACTTCCAGGCAGTCCCAGGCAGCTCAGAGCCACTTGGTTCAGCCCCTTCCTTGCCTCCTGCCAGACTTTGTGCTCTGTAGCAGCTTTGACTAAAATAGGAATTGGAGCCAGAAGTAGAGTGGCCAATTCCAGACACCACCTGCCATGACATATGGTTCCTCTTCCCAAAGGCTGCAAACAGTGGAAGTTGGCAGGTGGAGCCTAGTAAAGACAAAAAAGTAGCTAGCATTTACTTGCCTACCATTTAAAAGTTTTCTCATCAAAGCAAACCCCCTGGGGCGTATGGAATATGTATAAGAAACACTGCTCCAGACACAGCCATTCAGCCCAAAGGGTTTCAGCTCAAACCTTTCCTTATTGTTCTTTCTCACTGTGTTCTATGGAGCTCAAACTTTGTAAACAATTCAACAATCTGCAGGGTAAGGAATTAGTATTTTGCTAGAAAGAATATATACAGCTAGGAAAAAAATAATATAATGAACACCTACTAACCTAGTAATCCAAGTGACTTAGTGCCTCAGCTATTAGCTATGTTAACATACTAAACACATAATATAGTTACTAACTTTGTTATTCTAAGTCACATCCTCTCAGCCTGTTTTATCATCCATCAAATGAGATATCACCTACCTCACAATATTGTTGTGAAAATCAAAATGGATAATATATTCAGTGATTTGCAAACCTTAAAACTTGTATGTGAATATACTTACAATACATACATGTATTTAGGTGTATTTGTACACACATGCATATAAACTTCCTATAGTTCCTATGAATATAGAGGCATACATGTGTATACACATACATACATTTTACATTTACACATAGCTAAGTGGTACAGTGGATAGGGCACTGGGTCTGGAGTTGGGAAGACCTGAGCTCAAATCTGGAATCTGACAATGACCAGCTGTGTGACCCTGGACAAGTCATTTAACATCTGTTTACCTCCATTTCCTTCTCTGTAAATAGGCATAATAATAGTAGCTCCGTCCCAGGGTTGTAGTAATATTCCAACAAGATAATAATCATAAAATCCTTATCATACTTACTAGCACCTAATAAGCACTATGTAAACATTAGCTATCATATTCTCAAATATGGTGGCTATTATTATTATGTCAAATGAAAAGAATTCAACAGCAATGGAGAATTGTTCAGAAATTAAAGATTAATTAGCCCAGGGCCTGGAACACAGCTAATGTTTAAAAAATGTATGTTAAATTGAAGAAAGTATAAGGTGTGTGATCTGGGCCATAATAAGTGGTGAATTTGAATGCACTGCCCCATTTGGGAATGACTAGGTCTTAGTAGAAATCTTCTCTGACTCCCATTACTTTTGGATTCTCCATAGCTATTCCTGGGATTCTAGTAGTATGAAATTCTGCAAAATTTCTGATCATGGGTTATAAAATTATAATTGTATTTAACTTTTTAGAAAATCTTTTGCATTTTGAAATAAAAACAGTCTGGTTGAAATTAAAGTAGAAATCTGCAGCTAGAGGAAGCTATTTTACAAGATTGGAATAGAAAGGAAGACTTTACTGAAGAAAACATTTAAAGAGACAGTGTAAAGAGAAAGACTATTATCACAAAGTCTATTAAACAACAAACCAAAATATTTATCATAACTTTTCAATATGCCAAAATCATGCCTTAGAAAATTATAAACTTTAAAGCAGTGCTTATTGATAATAAAATGCTTAACATAATAGTACTTCCTGTTACATAAGAATTTTTTACATTAAAGAATATAAAAGACAGATGGTAGAACAGATTGATTGTAGAACACTTGAGAACATTTTACACTTATACATATAAACTATAATATTATAGTATTCGTAAATTTACTGTAGTCTACATGAAACCTAAAATCATAGATGTAGTAGAGTTGGAAAGGACCTTAGAGGGTATGAACCCCCCCATTTTGGGGATGAATCATAAAGAGAATAAGTGGCTTGTATAAGATATATGATAAGTGGCTGAATCAGAATTCAAAATAAGATCTTCTTGATTCCAAATCCAACACATACCCTTACCAAAGCACTATACTGCCCTCCCTCTACAATACTTTATCCATTGAGTCTTATTTCACTGACCCCCTCCATATCAAACAATTGCCAAGTCCTGTTGTTTTAACAAAGTGTAGCAATACTAACTTTAACTGGTAATGTTAACATTTTCTCCAGTACTTTTGTAAGGCTAGACAATCAACAGAACAATAAATCAAGCCCTGATTTATAGCTTTCCAATTCCTGAGTTGTAAATGGTCACAATGAAAATCTCATACCCCTGATTTCCACCTTTGTAACATCTCACATATACCCTCTTCTCTGACACTGCTTTGCCCAGAGTTAATCTTGTTTTCAGTTTTTTTTCCTTGGGGGGGAGATTGAATCAGGTGCTATGATAATTACTCATATGATTTTAAATTCACTCATCCAAATTTTTATAGTGTTGCAGTTTATCACACACTTTCATCACAATGAGGTGTAAGATGGGCAAAGCTCAGGGATATGAAGTGAATTGCTCGTGATAGAGTTAGGATTGGATACTACTGTTTCTAGTTCAATCAATTTGGTTATTTATTTCAAATGAAATTAAATTTATTTTGTTAGTGTTTATAGGGTCAAATTGCTTTTATATCTTACTGATTCCATAGATCTGAAGTCCTTCTGACTTCATTCTCCAGTGAGTTTTCAGAAAATAAGCTTAAAATTTGCAATATTCCTGAATTAATGGAAAATTCCTTGAAATAACTGATTAGGCATGGTGCTAATCAGCAGTCTTTCTCCACTCAAGGACTGAATCAAGCATGATTTGTAAGCTAATCTTTTATGTTTCAATAATTGTACCAGGGTTAACATTCAATTTGAATACAATGCATGATTAATACTAATGACTCCTTTTTTTAAAAAGAAAAAGATTTCTAGAATTGTAAAAAAATTGGCTCCAATTCTCTGAATTAGAAAATAATGTAATCAAATAGCACACAGCTAATTCCAGTTTGAGTAGGCCTTATCTCTCTGTAAAGAATTAAAATGGCTTAGTTTTTGAGGCAATAGATGAGAAAGTATGCAATGTATGTATAACATAATATGTTCTAGAAAAATAGACATTTTTAAATAAGTAAATTCTTTTCCTGGTAAATTCAGGAGGAAGTACGCTAAATATATTAGAAAGAGTTCTAGACCTGGGTTAGAACTCCAGCTCTGATACTCTTTTTTTGGGTCAGGACAGTCCCTTCACCAATACAGACGAGCACCTGCTCTGCAACTAAAAATCTTCCATTGAAACATTGTCCAGGGTAAGAGTCGATATTAATCCATGACCATTTATCAATTGCCCTACAGATGGTAAATGCTGGGGATCCAAAGATAAAAGTGAAACAGTCCTTGCCCCGAGACATATAAATATGTCCATGTCACATGTTTATATAGTAGAGATATGTCTATGTGCATATACATTTGTGAATGTGTAGAAGATGTCTGCACATGTGCATGCATGTGTACACATACACACATACACCCCAAAGGAATTTTCTGACCAAGTTTCCCCCTACTCAATAAACTTAGCAGCTCTCTATTACCTCTAGGATCAAATATAAAACATTTGTTTGGCATTTAAAGTCTTTTCCAATCTGTCCTCTCTACCTTTCCATTTCTCCCTCATACATTTACCTCACTTCATGAACACTTTTCAGAATTCCTAACTTCCTTCAAGGCTTAGTTCAAGCACCACCTTCTACACGAAGTCATTCCGGATTGTTTGCCCTGTTTTAGCAGCTAATGCCTTCTCTCCAAAATGATCAGGTTTCTATTTTGTGTATATATATAAAGCCACAGAGATGTGAGATGGAGTAGTGCTGTATGTGAAGGCCAGTTTGGCTAGATATTATATATAGAAGGATAATACATATATAAGATGGCTGGAGAGATCAAGTAGGACCAGATTGTTAAGGGCTTTACATACCAAACAGGAATTTATACTTAGTGCAATTTTACACTATTAAAGTTTTGGCTGCATTAAATCACTGTGCCACCTGGGTAGAGAGAGGATGGTTAGAATGGAAAGGGACATGAAGCAAGGGGGCCAATGAGGTGGCTACTGAAATAGACTAGGAGACAAATGATGAGAGCCTGAACCTTCGATGTAGAGAGAAAAGTAGAGCACGTCAAGAGGCAACATTTGAACCCAGATCAACTTGACTGAGGTTTGTTGTGTGCATAACCATGAGTAAATAAGTCACTATTTCCATGGTTCTTAGTTTTCCTATTTTGTGAAATGGGGGCAATAACACCTGTACTATCTACTTCAGTTGTTGGGAGGAAAGTTCTTTACACTTTAAAACACAATGAGTTATTGTAATGCATAAGCCAATGATAGTGATGGTATTCTGATTACACCCATTACATTTTTTAATAGTTGTAAATGTCTCCTGAAAATTTCTTAACCACAATTAGATGCACAAGTACATGAGATACTGCAAGACTTCTGAAATAAGGAAAATCAATTGTTGAAATTTTATCATACAATCTTAGCTATTAGTATTTTGAGCAGCTAGATAAGGTTTTTGTCAGTGATGAAACCAGATGCCGCTTAAGATAATTCTCATAAAAACAGTTCAAATATGAGTTTGTGAATATTTAATTAGGGCTTGTGCCTTATAATAAAAAGCAAACCCTTTAATCTAGTCTATGAAACTTCCAAAACCTGTAACAACACATACAGGTTAGTACAGGACAGGATTACATATAGGTCTCATGAACAGACACTATTAAGTAGATATTCATTATGTAGGGAGCATCCACATGTGCGCATGTGCAGACATTTATGCACATAGACATAACCTCTAATATATAAACATGTGACATGGGCATATTTATCTGTATATGTCTCAAGGCAGGCACTGTTTCACTTCTATCTTTGGATCTCCAGCATTTATTAGAGTTAATTAAAACAATGCTGTTTATTTTTAAAAGTCTAAGTTTGGAAAGAATGACTCAGGATATAGAAAGGACATAAAAGGATAAATTTTCAGTAATGCTATTAAAAATACTCATCACCTTTTTTTAAACATCTTTTTTGTTTCTCAGTCTAGAATATAGGACTCAAAAGTATCGTTAAGGGTATACCCAGGGGTGGCTAGGTGGAGCAGTGGTACTCCTGGAGTCAGGAGTACCTGGGTTCAAATCTGGTCTCAGGCACTTAATTACCTAGCTGTGTTGTGTGGCCTTGGGCAAGCCACTAAACCCCATTTGCCTTGCAAAAACCTTAAAAAAAAAAAGGTATACCCAATTTTTTGGCATCAACCAGGGTAAATGCCAAGGTTACTTGATATAAATGTATACATTTAATTGGAGCAGTATTAATTTTGTTGCTGAGGCAAACTGAACTTGGTTTTGTGAATGTGGTCAGGGGGCAGGGTGTTTAGAGACCCTAGGATACTGCAAGGTCACTGATAGAGAAGGCTGCCTGAAGGAGATGGGGGAAGTAGCATAACTGGAATGCCCACTGAGAAGCACAGCCATATGGTAACGTCCTATTTGAACTAATTAATTATTTTTGCTAATTATGTGCTAAGGTCTATGCCACTGAAGGACTGCAAGCATAGGCAGTGCCCTCTAAATTTCATTACTAAGAAATGGTGGTCTTGATGAGGGTCCCAATTAAATCCAATTAATGAGCCACCTCGCTAACATTTAGATCCCTAGGTTCAGGAATTCTAACTGACCCCACAATCCCTATCTCTGGCCTCTTACAAGAGGCCTTTAGTCTCTGTTTGTTATTAGGAACTACTACTGGTGTTATCTTTACCCTTATAATCATTTCCATAAAAATCCTTCTTACAAGCAGATTTTATAGCTTAATTAGAAGTTTGGCCCCTTCTTAGCATCAACGTCTGACCTCCAGACCCTCTTCAAACAGACAAATATTAATGTGAGTCTTGTTCCTTCTTTTCCTTCCCATATATAAAAGAGAACATGTCAGACCCCTCTTGGCTAAAGAACCTTGCCCTCTGTGGTCTACTGTAACACACAGTGAATAAATGCCTCCTTTGGCTAGGAGAGAGCCCATTAACTTATAAATTCATTCTCAAACCTCCATGTTGATTTTCTCCCTCATCAGTCTCAGTCTAGAGTTCTGCATCTAATTCTATTGAAAGCAAGGAGTCCAAATTAGAGAAACTGGTTTTTTATCTTCTTTAGGCAAAAATCAAAATCAGGTTTTTCAGTCTTCTTCCTTTCTCCTCCCCCAAGAAAGCTGTTAATTAATCCTATATTGTGTTAATTCTCTAAGCTTTTAATTTTCAATTTCTCATGTTTCATCTTAAGTAGAGATGGAAGAAAAGTAAAGACTTAGAAAATAAGTTTTTGCTAGTTTCATTTTTGTTCTTATCCTAAAAATTTTGAATAGAGAATTGGTTTCTCTCCCTTTCTGGCTCACTGTTGCTTAAGTTAAAGAGTCATAGTTTCTAGGAGAATACATCCATTAATTTTTTACATCTTTTTATTAATGATAAATATAACTGATATTTATAAAAGATAAATACCCCCTTGCTTACCTAATAGGCTGCTAGATGGCACAATAGAGAATACTGGACTTTGGAATCAAGATGGGAATAAACATTTATGTAGTATGCTGGGCACTGTGCTAAGCACTCCTTGTGAATAGTACGGGACTGGATTTGAATTCAGGTCTTCCTAACTCCAACATTTTTATCTCCAGTGCTACCTAGCAGCAAGAAAGAAGACCTGGTTTTGAATCCTGTCTCAGATACTTGCTATGTGACCTGGGCAAGACAGTCTCATGCTATCTCAGTTTCCTCATCAATAAAAGGCATAGGAATAGTACCTACTTTATAAGATAACTGTGAGAATCATATGAGTTAATGTATGCAAAGTGTTTTGGTAACTTTGAAAATGGCTATGCATTATTTTGGGGCTGTCCACAAAGGAGAGTGCCATCTGCATCCAGTCAAGGAGCTGTGGAGTTTGAACAAAGTACAAGGACTATTCCCTTTAATTTAGAAAAAAAGAGATATCTTATTGTCTGATCTTGTTACCTCTTAGAATTCTTGTCTCTTGTCTAAAGATATGATTTCTCTCTCATCACACCCAATTTGGATCAAGGTACAACATGGAAACAAAGTAAAGACTGACAGACTGCTTTCTGTGGGGGGTGGGAAGTAAGATTTGGGGGAAATTGTAAAACTCAAATAATATCTTTAATAAAAATTAATTTAAAAAAAGAAAGAAAATGGCTATGCAAATGTTACTGTTGCTTTGAAAATAGCTTATAGGGGTGGCTAGGTGGCACAGTGGATAGAGCACCTGCCCTGGAGTCAGGAGTACCCGAGTTCAAATCCAGCCTCAGACACTTAATAATTACCTAGCCGTGTGGCCTTGGGCAAGCCACTTAACCCCGTTGCCTTGCAAAAAAACTAAAAAGAAAAAAAAAGAAAATAGCTTATAGCTATGGAATCAGGAGGGTCTGAGTTCAAAATCCCACCTCAGACAATAGATACCTAACTTGCTGTGTGACCTCAAGCAAGTCATTCATCTCCATTGTCTAACAAAATAAAAAGTAACAAACTTTTGGTAATTTTTAGTTCCATACAGTACTTATACACTTGTATATACATACATATATACTTTGACTTGTCTAATCAATCACAAAGTAACTATATTAAAGGAATTTAAAGTTTATGCCACAAAAACAAAAAAATCACCAAGAACATTATAATAAATATTTGGATTGTTATTTCTTATTTGTTATTAGGAACCACTGGGGTTATCTTTCCCCTTAATCATTTCCGTAAAAATCTTTCTTATTCGAATCTATTCCTATATACAGATTTTAGCCATTAGAAAAGCCCAGATATGTACTAAATGCCTGTGAATAAAGCTTTCAACAATATCAACCCAGAGTGCCAGATTATTAATAAAAGGTCCAAATATTAAATGTGATGCTCTATTAGTAAGAGAAAAGTAGCATTAATCTGTTTGTTCTAGGAAGTTCTACGGTGTCATTTTCTCTCTACTCCATTTGTTACTAGTCCCTGTTGAAGCGATATTCCACATTTTTGGGGGGGAAACCTATTTTGAGCAAATAAACCTTTTGCAGTTAAGAAGGTAACCAATCTATGGGATGTTCCAAAAGTTCCAGTGCAATTCTAAGATATTAAAGATCAATACTGCTCTAAAACTTTTGGGGCATCCTGTATGGGTGACCATGTAAAGTCTAGTAAAGAAGAAACAGCAGCAGCCAAGTGAACATAAAAGAGCACTTCAGACGCCAAGCAGAAGCCTGTAATCAGTCAGATGAGATCATAGTGCATTTGGCCATCTTTTTTTTTTTCTTTTTCTAAATACCACATTCAGTCCTCCAAAAGGATCCTGGGAATGGGGCTGTCAAAGTGGTCAAGCCGCCCAAAAGACAATGAAGTTACTGAGATTGTATCTGGCGCAAGCATTCACCCAAGACAAACAGCGGGGGGGGCCTCGGAGACTGGTTACAAGTGTGGCCCGACAAAGAGCAGGGCTTCGCGGCCCCGGGCCCGGGCAGCTTCTGACCTGCCCGCCTCTGCGCGGCCGGGCTGCTGGGGCTCCGGGGCTCCCGGCCTCGGGGGCGCGCGCAGCTTCCCGTGGGCCAGCACTCGAACCCCGGGCCGGCAAGGTCCGCTCTCGTCCTTACGTCACTCGGCCTCGGGGTAGCTGCGGCCCCCCGGGATGCCCCAGCATCCTCAGGGAAGAGCGCCGGGGAGGGGGCGCCTGCGCCCCGCGCTCTGCCCCGGGCAGCCCTGGCCGCGGACCCCCGCCCCCCCGCCCCCCCGCGGCTCGGGACCCCCGCCGGCTCACCTGAGCTCCAGCTGGTCCAGGCTCTCCAGCAGGCGGCTGGAGCGGTCGGCCATGGAGGAGGAGCGGCAGAAGCGGCCCTCGTTGGCTTTCGCGTTGATCTTCGCCTGGGCCATGGGGCGGCTGGGCTGCGGCGGCGGCGGCGGGGACGGCGGCGGGGAGGAGGAGGAGGGGGGGAGGGGGAGGAGGAGGGGGTGACGCGCCGCCGGGGGCGCCGCCCTCCCCGCCCCGCCCCCGCGGGCGGCCGCGCGCTACTGGCGGCTCCCGACACCGCCCCCCCCGGGCACCGCCCCCCGGACGCCCGCGAGGGGAGGCGGGGGCGGCCCGGAGCGGCGACACCTGGCCAAACAAGGGCAGGGGCGCCCGCGGCCCCGCCTCCCCGCGCCTCCCCGGGGGCGGGGCGCAGCGAGCCGGCAGCACGCCGCCCCCAGGGGAGGCGCCTGAGCCCCCCAAGCCAGAGGCCCCCCCGGCCCGGCCCCGGCCCCCGCCCGCACCCCAGCGGCCGGCCTCGGCGGACCGGCCCCTTCCATCAGGGCAACTACCGGGGCACCGTGAGGGCGCCTTCTGTATCCGGAGAAACAACCGTGGGGGCGGAGCAAAGGCCGAGGCCCGTGCCCTTTAATTTAGGGAAAACCCTGATATCCTAGGGTCTGATCCTGCTACCTCTTATACTGTTTCTTCCTTAAGGGTATGATTTCTCTCTCATCACACACAACGTGGATCAATGCCAACTGTGGGGGTGGGGGAGGGAACTAAGATTAGGGGAAAAATTGTAAAACTCAAGATACAACCTAATTAAAAAGTGGGGGTGGCTAGGTGGCACAGCGGATAGAGCACCGGCCCTGGAGTCAGGAGGACCCGAGTTCAAACCCAGCCTCAGACACTTCATAATGACCTAGCTGTGTGGTCTTGGGCAGGCCACTTAACCCCATTTGCCTTGCAAAAAAAAAAAATCCCTAATTGTGAATATTTCTCCTCACAAATGAACCGAGATTGGGGTTTCATTTGTATTTTCTCCTATAATCAAATATTTTTACAACCAATTCCCATGCTTCTTCCAGCTAAAAGCTCTAAGAGACTCCTTTTTTGAGCATTGTATAATCTATTCTTTTTTTTGGTGGTCCCCAATTTCACTGCAGTGAGGATGTATAATTCATTCTCTTCTCTAGGACCTTAGTTTTTTCTGTTACTCAAAATTCAACTTTTGCTTCAGTTCCTTTTGAATTCTACAAGAGTATATTCCATAATATGTGATTACTGTCAAAGAGTATGGATGGTTTAGCCACTTTTTTAAAAACTCATTTAGCATTCAGTTGTAAATTTTGTTGCATTTTAATTTAATAACTAGCTATCTAAAGTTTAATCAGAATTATTAACTCTTTGTACATCACAAGTTCCAATTTGCAGATACAGCACATACTTGACTTCATCCAGCCTTCACCTCAAGAGTAAGCAGTTAAGCACTGCTGTTGGGTAATTTTTTTTTTTTTGACATCAAGGAGAAATTTGCAGGGACAAAACATAACAAATCCAATTCCTTTTCCATGTTAGCCTTTCAAATACTTTTTTTTTTAAGTTTTGCAAGGCAATGGGGTTAAATGGCTTGCCCAAGGCCACACAGCTAGGTGATTATTAAATGTCTGAGGCTGCACTTTTAACTCGGGTACTCCTGACTCCAGGGCTGTTGCTCTATCCACTGCACCACCTAGCCACCCCCTTTCAATTACTTTAAAAAAGCTATTGTATCCATTCTCACCTCCTTCCCCAAATCTCAGAACTCTGACCAAAGATTCTTTCCCATCCTAGGTGCCTAATCACAGTACAGAACTGAACTCAATACTTCAGGTAAACATTGCTTTATCATTATCCAAGTTTTTGATTAAAATTGTCAAATATGTTTGGCAAGCACAGATCCTTGGAAGTAGAATCCTCTGATAAAAAGTCTAGCAATTTCCTATTATATTCACAACTTGTTTAGCCATCCCCCCAATGTGATACCATATTTTGTAGGAATTATAGGTCAACTGGTAGGGATATTTTAGTCACTTGCTTGGCATAATTCCAAAATTATTTCCCAAAATGGCTGGGCCAATTCACAGCTGTCAGTGTGCCTCACTTTCAGTTTTCTAGATAGAAAATCAATAGTGATTTGGAGCAATCTCAAAAGTCCACTAATGGTATATATAACCTTCTTCAACGTTGATTGCCTTCATCTTTCTCAGTTGGCATGATGCAATGTGAAAATATTAAACTTGTAGGATCACTTTATGTTATTTATAGTTCAACTGATTCTTTTTGTTTTGTAAATCTGGTCTCTCTCTTCAATTGCTACCTTCAACAAAATGTATTATTACATTTTCTTTTTTAAAAGTTTGTAATTGGGCAGCTAGGTGGTGCAATAAAGACAGGCCCTGGAATCACACCTAGCTGTGTGATCTTGGACAAGTCACTTAACTCCCATTACCTTGCAAAAAGGGAAAAAAAAATTTAAAAGTTCAAAATCCAGTTGGAATTTATGGCAAATGTATACACAACTATATAAACAATGGATACACACACACACACACACACACACACACACATAAAACTTACCTCTTTTATATACTTGGTTCTAATTTGGATTGTGTTTTGTTTCATTGATATGTCAAAAGCAAAGAAGCAATACCATCTAGACCAATGGAAAGAGTACAGTACTCAGGAACTGAGTTCAGGAACCTTAGGAAATTCTGGAGGAGATAACACACAGAGTGTGTATATGCGCATACACACATTAGTAATAGTCTTTTTTACTGTGTTTCCAACACAGCACAGTGCAAATGTTAATTGTATTGGACATATATGTAAATACGCACAAGTATATAAATATGTTATCTTGGAGACATCTAGGTGGATAGAAAGCCGAGAAGATGTGAATTAAATCTGATCTCGGATTCCTCTTCATAATAGTACTACCTCTCAAGGTTGTTGTGAAGCTCAAATAAGATATTTGTAAAGCACTTACTGTAGTGCCTAGACACATTAGAACTTGCCTACCACAGTGCCCAGTACACATTACAACTCACAACAACCCATCTTGCAGATGAAGAATATGAGGAAAATGTTGGGAGTCAAGGACACAACAATGATTACTGAATATTAAATTACATATTTATTATTTGGCAAGACAAAAAAAAATGAACCTATCTCTTAATTGGTTTTCATGTTTCATACTGTGAAAAACATTTTCCTTATTCCATCCCCATTCAACTAACAAAATGATTTTCCTAAACACAAATCTCCTTGACTCAGTTTTAGCATCCAAAGCTCTCCTTCTTATTCTTACTCCCCACTCCAGGTCAATGGTCTCTTTACGCCATAATTTCCTATTTAACCTTCCTTCTGGGCAAAGACTGTTACCTCTTTTTGTCAGTTTTTACTTGCTTCACCAGGTAAGATGAAAAGATACAATGCAGGCCACAATGAAGGACCAGTAGTGGGCCTTGGAATCATTTAATTGAGCAGAAGGAAACTGTCAGGGACTCTGCTGGTACTGGGTTCAGGACTTTGTGTACTACCCTAATGAATTTCTGGGTTGCAGTCCCAGGCCAAAAAAAAAGGCAATTGCTCTTGTGACTACATGTGGTCATACTCAGAAGATAGTGACCTGTTTCAATTCTAAGACGAAAGGCAAGCACTAGCAATTGCAAGAAAATGGCTTGTTCACAGTCCCAGGAGGAATGATAGCATTGCTTGAACCTCAGCATAGTGCCCCTTCTATCCCAAAATGGAGCCATGATGGCATCGGTGTCAAACAGCTACAAGCAAAGCCTCAAAGAAAAATGACCAAGAATTTCTGGACAATCTCAAAAAGGAAGCATCAACACTCTTTTGTCTGCAACATAGGTCAAAAAATACTGAAGAAAATTGTTTCTGCTAATGACTCCATGAGAATAATTTCACAGTCCCAGGAGGAATGATAGCATTGCTTGAACCTCAGCATAGTGCCCCTTCTATCCCAAAATGGAGCCATGATGGCATCGGTGTCAAACAGCTACAAGCAAAGCCTCAAAGAAAAATGACCAAGAATTTCTGGACAATCTCAAAAAAGGAAGCATCAACACTCTTTTGTCTGCAACATAGGTCAAAAAATACTGAAGAAAATTGTTTCTGCTAATGACTCCATGAGAATAATTCAAAAAATTATTAATCCATTGAGAGAGTAAAATAGACCATGAAATGATACACTCATCCTCCAAAAAAGAAACAATTCAAATATTATGGAGCCAAAGTCAGGATTACAGAAGATCCAGCAGTTTCCAAATTAAAGAAAAAAATATGGCATTCCAGAAGGCAAAAGAGCTAGAATAACTATAAAGTAGACATTATAATGAAAAAGGACTTGAATAGGAAATTTGATTTTCAACATTCTACAAAATACTGAAAACCTTATATAGTCCAGCTCCATTATTTAAAAAAAAAAACCAAACTATCAATAAGATTAATGTGTGCCATATAGAGATATGTTATTACTAGATTTGTGAAACTATCCTTCCTTTGCCTTGCCAGAAAGATCCAATAATGGCAGTGGCACCATAACACAACTAGGATTTTCATGACTAAAAAAATTTATTTTTGTCAACAAGTTTTCATTTTTTAGAGAACAGAGGTGGTTGCAGTAATTTCTAGAGAACTCCAGAGGCTTCCTCTCCCTTCTTTTCATCACCCTACCCCTTGATGCAAAGAATGCATACATATTGGAGCACCAGGTCCACTGTTCTCTAAGATTCCTAATTCCTCCTCCCCAACATTCCCTAGAATTTTTTTTTTTATTTTACTGATACTAGTTTCCTTGTTTTTAACTCCAACATATAAGCTGTTTTATAAATATCAGTAACTAACCTGACAAATTACAAGTCTTTCAGTTATGGGGAGAGGTTCCACAAGGTTCACATCCTTGCAACGAGATGAAGGCAGATACTCCTACCTAAATTTTTATCTTTGTATGGAACCTCTAATGGCATGACAGCTAACTCTCCTGAGAGAATAGGTTCCACACAACAGAGATAAAAATTTAGGCAGGAGTTATCTGCCTTCATCTGGTTGCAAGGATGTGAACCTTGTGGTTCTAACAATCTCTTCCCTCCTTTGAATCATATTGTATTATTCTACATTCTCTTTTCTGGCTTTTACTTATATTTAAAAATACAGGGTTATAGTCATGTAAAAATAGCACAGTAAATTCTTCTATTGTATATCCACAGAAAGGTCTCAGAACTTTAAAAATTAAGACATATTGATGGCATATAGAGAATGAAAAGATTTGCAAATAAATCACAAGCTTTTAATGGGAACTTTTGTTTAAAAAGTTATTTCTAAGAATTCTATTCAAATATTTTAATAATACTCCTTTTAAACAAAAGAGCATAAAATGTGCAATCTATGTAAAAATAAATGAAAAAGTATCCTTTAAATCATTTCCTTATTTGAAGGCATGGATGTAAATTCATGTGCAACACAAGGGACAAAGCAAGTAACATGATTTTATTATCTCTCCAATTATTAAGAACATTTAAAAAAGACATCAGAAAGATACTAAGAGATCATACTCTCAATTCTACATGGACTTTAAGAAAGTTAGACTGGAGTAATTTATGTCAGTAAAAAACAAAAGGCCAAAACAAGATTCATGATTAAAAGGCAAAAAAAGATTAATAAGGAGAATACAAAACCATAGAGAAGGCTTACTTTATATATTTACAGTCATATGGCTACTTAAGAGAGCATTGCAACTATATTAGAACATGGTGATTGAGATTTATATTAAACACTTATTCTCTTCTGTACATTTTATAAATCCACATTAGTACAAGAACATAACATAAACATGAGCTTTCAAGTCTAACAAGTAAATGCATAAGCATCTTTTCATATATATCTTTGCTATTATGGGTTTTTGTCTCATATAGAACTAAAGATTCTACTATTGTTGAGCACCTTCAATGACAGCTATTATTGTGCAGAACTCTCTTCAATTATACCTCTTCCAGACTCTTTTTGAGAACCTCCTGCAATTCCACATCTGTATAAAAAGATTAGAATTACAAAGTTAGGGATTAGAAATAAATACATATGCTATGTCAGTAAAAGTCGGCAGGGTGATGATTATGTTTTCAATATCACACAAATCATGTTCACCCTTGCAAGTAGGGGAAAAATATGTGGGGTAGGGACAGGGAGAAGAGGCAAAGGGAGGGTAAGAATATATTAAGCCTGAGGAGAAATAATATGGCATTTTATTATAATAATTCATATCGCATTTTGAAATAGGTATAACTTATAAATTCATGATTATTTAAACTACTCCAGTTTACAGATGGTTTCCTTCAATTGAGGGTGCTTTAGACCTAGAGATATGTGTAGCAATGTAGTAGCCCATTTTTAGAGCTACCTAGGGACCTCAGCATTTCAAGATTTAATATTTGACATTTGTAGGAAAGACTGCTCACCTATCTAGTCATTCCCTAAGGCCTCAGAGTCCCTCATCTTTGAAGATAGAAAATTCTATCCAGATTATGACTTTCTCTTTACTGTATGGCAAGTAATGTTCTCCATTACGGTCCTCCTCCAATGCCTCAATCATGGCAAGAAGGGGACTCCCGGTTCTCAAAAGCTTTGCCAGTTGACCACAAGCTCTGGCACATCCTGCCAAGCTAGAAAGGCTTATAATACTGGCAACTGAGTATTTGTTGGCCAAGGAACTGTCTTAAGTTCAGGAATGTTCATCACCATGAGGGTGGTCACCAGGTGATGAATTTTATTGGCCACAGCAACTCATGAAGACCATCCAGAGGCCTGAAGTGTTGCAATCAGTGTTGGTGAAGGGAACACCCACACCTTAAGTCACAAATTCTTTTAAGTCAGAAAAGCATATGACTAATTGCAGAAAGGGCAGACAAGCAACATATATATGTACACACATATACTTTAAGCCACATCCCTGCAATAAATAAACTGTATCTGATGCCGGCAAAGTGTTGTCCTAGTGGGACTGGGCCAGAGACACTTGGCCCAGGTTAAAGCCGGTGGAAACTGCTGTACCAGGAAGCCTAGCACTCCTCCTGCTACCAGTGATCCCTTCCGGGAAGCAGGGTGGAGGGGTGAAATGGCCATTGGCTGAGTTAAACCAGCACACCTGGAGGTCCTGTGAGAAGGATTCACTGGTCTCCAGTAGCATAAAGCATTATGGAGGGCCAGTAATTCCAAATTGATTTGCTGCCATTCTTAAATTGGTGTTTTTGTTTGGTATCACTACTGGTACTTAGTAGTTTTATAAGCTGAATGACCTATTTAAATGGATGTTTTGGAACAAGGTCATCATGAATCTGATGCTGAAATTTTTTTTAAAATTGTACTACACACATCTAAAGAATCACCAATATCAACTGGTCCTCTAGCTTTAAGTCAGAATTACTTTAAACATTATCACATTTATAAATGACTTAAATCATGATGTTGATCTGTTAAACATCACCTACAGGATACCCCCTTTTGTGCTTGTCTTTTCATATATTTTGTTTGGTATCACCACTGGTACTTAGTAGTTTTATAAGCTGAATGACCTATTTAAATGGATGTTTTGGAACAAGGTCATCATGAATCTGATGCTGAAGTTTTTTTTAAAAATTGTACTACACACATCTAAAGAATCACCAATATCAACTGGTCCTCTAGCTTTAAGTCAGAATTACTTTAAACACTAATTATCACATTTATAAATGACTTAAATCATGATGTTGATCTGTTAAACATCACCTACAGGATACCTTCTTTTGTGCTTGTCTTTTCATATATTTTGTTTGGTATCACTACTGGTACTTAGTAGTTTTATAAGCTGAATGACCTATTTAAATGGATGTTTTGGAACAAGGTCATCATGAATCTGATGCTGAAGTTTTTTTAAAAATTGTACTACACACATCTAAAGAATCACCAATATCAACTGGTCCTCTAGCTTTAAGTCAGAATTATTTTGCACATTAATTATCACATTTATAAATGACTTAAATCATGATGTCAATCTGTTAAACATCACCTACAGGATACCCCCTTTTGTGCTTGTCTTTTCATATATTTGTAGTCCTATCTGTGAATTACAGGTACAAATTTTCAAGACATTTGGATTTACAATTAACTTGGATGTAATCTATTATCAAGAAATAGTGAAGCTATTGCACTGTAAAACAACTGGGTAGTTTCTGCTACTGTAGCCAGTATAATTAAATAAAGGGTTTCAACAAGGACAGGTTAATGAAGATTTTCTGCAAATTTCAATAGAAACAATTGGTAATTTTGTAAATTTAATAGCCAAAATTCTAAAAAAACAGATTAAATAACTGGAAATAAGTTAAATGACCAACCCACATCAAGATCCCAAGTTTTACCTGGCCATTTGATTCTGTATTTCACAGCTAAAGAGAACTTGAGTAAATGAGAAAAAACAATTAGCACATTCATAAATTAGGGTCATGTCAATTCAATTCACTTCAATTCCAGAAAAAGAAAACACAATGAGCATCTACTAATACATGTTTGTGTATATGCATATGTGTTTACTTGTATACATACAAAACTATAGAAAAGTAGCATGTAACTCAAGCCTCTGCTCTCAAAGAGCTTACATTCTAGTTAGGAAGAAGGATCATAAAATACATACAAAAAATGAGTAGTACTTTCCAAACACATAACTTATTGCTATTATTTCTTCTTTTGAATTTCATTGCTTTGGATCAAAAGCAATATTAGAAGACTAAACAAAATTAGGTATTTTTACCTAACAATTTTAATACTGACAAATACTTCACACCAAAACATCATGATGTTTTCGTAATTGTGGAGTGCTATCTAATAAAGCTTCAAGTCTAATGCCTGAAATACACAAAAAGGGACCCTACAATTATTACCTTTTTCCTAGTACTGTTTCAATGGACACTTGTTAAATGTATGCCCAATAAAATTCTGGCATGGTACTATAAATTGAATAATAAAAATGTGGAATGACCTTCAATGGCCAGTTTATTGGTTCCACAGAAAGAAGCTGGGAAAGATATGAAAAACTGCTATGTTGAGTGTAATTATAAGACTTTTTAAGAAATAAATGTTCATGGGGCGGCCAGGTGGCACAGTGGACAAGAGTACTGGCCCTGGAGTCTGGAGTACCCGAGTTCAAATCCGACCTCAGACACTTAATAATTGCCTAGCCGTGCGGCCTTGGGCAAGCCACTTGACCCCACTGCCTTGAAAAAAAAAAAGAAATGTTCACTAAAGCAATTAGTGAGAATGATCAGATAAAGTGATCTGTTAGAATCAATCATTTTTAATTATATCATAAGACTAGGAAGTTTTTATTCAAATAACCAGATCCCTGAACATGGTATTTTAACTTAAGACAGCACCAAAAGAGGTAGTTTCAATAACAAGGTGGCTGTAGTTTCACTTTGTTCTTTAGTTCACACCTGAGTCAGGTCCTAAATAAGATGTGGTCTAAGGCTTGGTTGAAGGAAATAGGGATATAAATAAATACACCTTCAGAAGCAAAAGGTTCATATATACAGCTCTCATTTCATTTTTTTTAGATGTTTTTTCAAGGCAATGGGGTCAAGTGGCTTGCCCAAGGCCGCACGGCTAGGCAATTATTAAGTGTCTGAGGCTGGATTTGAACTCGGGTACTCCTGACTCCAGGGCCAGTACTCTATCCACTGTGCCACCTGGCTGCCCCTATGGTTTTCATTTCAAAAGATTCCCAGAGAGGAAAAATTTCAATGAGTCAGATCTAGAACACATCTTTTGATTTTCAGGGCAAATATTCCTTTTTTTAGAACTAGACCTGAGATTACACTACTGTGGGGTAATGTTAAAAGACTTGCAGAGAAGAGTCTCCATAACAAGTAAAACTTGAACCCAGAACTTCTTAAATTCCAAGATGGCTTTCTATGCACTACACTTTGTAGTCTTTCTTCCAGATATTCTTTTTACTTTATCATATCTTTAAGTCCCAATTAACCCTGTCAAAGAACCTGTGAATTCTAAGGGTTTCAAGTAAATTGAGATAGCACTTGACCAACTGCCAAGATTAAGATTCACAAATTCTGTATTAGTTGGTAAACCAAGAAGTCGTCAAATCCAGTCTATACCAATGTATCAATCCCTTCTGAAATAGTTGACATGTCTGTTTGAAACTTTCTAATAGGTGTAGGGGATGGTAAAGAGTTGGGGGTTATGTGTGTGTGTGTGTGTGGGATCAAACTACTATCTTCCTGTAACATCCCACTCCATTCTTAGCTAGCTCTAACTTTTAGGAAGTTTTTCATGATAAAATTCTCCAAGTTCTACCCATTGCTGCTCCTACTATTGTTAGCAAAACAAGTCTAATCCCCCTTTTTCCAGTTGATGGGTCTTCAAATTTATTTAAAGATAATGCAATCAGGATCCTTCTTTAAGTTTTCTCCATGCTACATATCCCTATTTCCTTCAACCAAGCCTTACATCACATCTTATTTAGGACTATGTCACAACTTCTCACTGGCTTATCTCTTAGGACCTGACTCAGGTGTGAACTAAAGAACAAAGTGAAACTACAGCCACCTTGTTATTGAAACTACCTCTTTTGGTGCTGTCTTAAATCACAATAGCTTTTTCAATTATGTGTCCCACTTATGTTTAAGAATAAGGCGCTTATTGCCTAATAAAAGTCTCAGATCATTCAAACAAATCAACAAGAGCAGGATACATACATACACACACACACACATATATATATACATACACATATACACACACACACGTGTGTGTGTGTGTGTGTGTGTGTGTATACATATACATGTTCCTTGTTATTAATTTTGAACAACAAAGGACCAAGGAAAAGATACTTGATCCCTTTGATACCTCCCCCCCTCAATATGGTTATCCAGTTTATTTCCCGAATATGCTGCTTCCTCTCCAGATATGTTCCTCAACTCCCTCCCTCTGAAACCTGGATTCTGCTCCTTTGGTCCCTTTATATGTGAGTTTTTAATGTCAATTTCTGATCATTTCCAAATGAGTCGGTCTCTCCACACTTGTACGAGTGTCTTCCCTCCCACTATCCCTCCTTAAGCATCTTGAAGAAAGGAACTGTCTTGTTTGTATTTCTATCTGCAATGTTACACAGTGACAGGAATATAATATATGCTTTAGATACAGTACTTGGCCTGGAATCAGGAATAGCTTTATTCAAATATTTAGCACAGTGTTAGGAATGTAATATATACTTTAGATACAGTACTTGGCCTGGAATCAGGAATAGCTTCATTCAAATCTCGTCTCAGACACTTTCTAGCTGTGTGACCCCAGACAAGTCACTTAATCTGTTCCTCTCAGTTTCCTCAACTGTAAAATGGGAATAACAACAGAGTGAGAATATTTGTAAAGTATTTAACATGGTATCTGGCACAAAGTAGGAGCTATATATAAATATAAATGCTTATTACTTCTATTTATCATTTATTCTTTAGGTCTGATCATTCCACTAGTTCTAAATCCATTTATCATTTTATTCTATTATCCTACAAGGATTGTATGAGAGACATTTGAAATGCTATTTATAGACTATAGCATTTCTTTGATCCACTGGCTAATAATATGTAAAAGAATCAAAGTTAATTTGGTAAAATTTTTCCTTAATGAAGTCATGTACAACATAAAAGGATTCCAATTTCAGCCCATTATCTGAGAGCAGAGATGGTTCCAAATTTGCATTCTATTAGCTTTATAATTTTGTTCAATCAAGGAATAACTCATTATATATAAGATTATTAGAGCTGGAAGGAACCTTAGAGAACCTCTAGTCCAAACTCCCTCATTTTACAGGTGTACAACAGAGAACAAGAAAATTTAAAGTGACTTGCCTAGGGTCACATAGTTAATAAGTGTCTAAGGCAGGATTTGAACCTAAGACTTTCTGACTCCAAGTTCAACACTCTAAATGTTATAAACTATGCTGTTTTAGGAGAGGAGCAGACAGCCACTTTTTATAGAATAGAATTCCAATATAATTGTAAGTCTTCAATAAATTGCTGAGGTGATTTTATAGGTTTTTAATAAATTTTTAGATGTGTTTCATTAAAAAAGATACCTAGATGTTGAAATGTTATGCATTTTTAACAAATTACAATCTATCAAAAGTTATTTGCCTCTCACTATAAACCATTACTTGGTTATATTTTAGAGTATTAGCTTAGCATAGACTGTAATCTTAAGAGTCTATGGGGGCAGCTAGGTGGCACAGTGGATAAAGCACCGGCCCTGGAGTCAGGAGTACCTGGTCTCAGACACTTAATATTTACCTAGCTGTGTGGCCCTGGGCAAGCCACTTTAACCCCATTTGCCTTGCACAAAAAAAAAAAAACCACTAAAAAAAAAAGTATGGGGATAATGAAACTTATACTATCTCTCTGACAAGAGGTATCTGTGAAAAAAAAAGTACTCTATCAAAACAGTAAAATAGATTCTTCCTTGCAATAGGGACAAAAAGTTTAATCATAAGAGGTATACTAGGTCAATATTCCTCTTTGGACTTCATTTTTTCATCTGTAAAATAAAGGTAGCCTAAATGATCTCTCAAAAACCCCTTACAGTTCTAAATCCTATGAGCCTTCTTAGCAGAAATAAATGTGCTTAAATTTTACAATATACTAAAAAGAAAATAAAAGTAATTCAAAGCAAGAGAGCTCACATTACTATAATTTAAGATAGAACTATAAATAATCCTAATGAACATTCTAAACCTCCATTCCCTTTTATAATCTTAAGATACAAGAATTCTAATTATCAAATTAAAATCTGCTCCCTTTTCTATCATTTTTCTCCTCTAGAAATTCAAATGAGATATTGAATATTCCAAATTTAAGCAAGGTAAACTGGTATCACTCAACATGTGAAGAGAGTTTAAGTTTCATTTAATTCAAATATCAATTTGAAGGTTAAAAATCAGGTATTGTTCTTGAAACACATTTCAAAATAAATGCTCTTCTCACTTGTAAATTTTAAATCCTCAAACTACAACCCTAATGTGAAATATTATATAAGATGATTTTCTTGAGTTCCCTTCCTGCATTCCAACTCTATAAAAACAGGATAGTAGGGGAAAATTGGGAAAGCATTTGGATGTGGTCATCACCTTAAATAACCAGTTGCCTAGACATTTTCAATGAGATGAGTCACAAACAAGAGCTTGATAAGTCTGAACTTCTTGGCTATTTAATCACCTTTATTTTTTTTTAATTAGTCTCTTTAATAAGCAACATTTTTGTTGGCTGCTTTTGTTTAAATTTCAAAATCAGTCTCCATTGTTTTAATGAAATATTATGGGACTGTAAAACAGTATCTTGGACAATACTGATTATGCTGGAACAGAGAATATTGTCTTAAAAAACTGTTGCATTTTAAGCTTTCTACTTCATTTAAATATCTTCTACTGCTTTAATTATAATCAACCCCCCCCCAAAAGCACAAAGTCTTAGTATATTTAAGACAATTGTAATATAGGTGAGAACAGAAGTTCTCACAGATGTTTTTCTCTATACATGAATTTCTGTGTGGGGCTACATTTAACTTAGCTTTCCACTCCAAAAGCAATTATCCTTAATGCTCATTGTACCTTTAAACCCACATAAATGCGTCAACATAATAGATTATTGTCAGTTCTTCCTATTGGCAAGTTCAAAGCACTTTGACATGAGAATCAAAATAAACTACAACTAATATGTAGGTATGGAAGATGAAAAATGAGATACTAGTAAGATTAATCATCTTAACAATTAGGAGGGGAAGGGCAGGAAGAAGATACAGTGATACAGGAAATTAATAAGGAAAAATATTGTCAATCCCAATGCCAATGCCAACTGCTCTACAATTATAATTTTAGAAAATTACAGGAGCACTGAGGGTTGAAGTGACTTGCTCAAGGTCACATAGTTAGAATGAGTCAAATTCTGTCTTCCTGATTCCAATGTTAATATAATGGGGATAGTACTACCTACCCAGTGGGGCTGCTGTGAGTAAAGCACTTTGGAAATATTAAACTCTAAACATGAATTGTTATTGATATTATTTTATACTTAATTGTAATAATAAGGATTCATGACCATCTCCACTCCTCCACCAAAGCAAACTGTATCAAATATTAGCAGTTGGTTCAAAGTAGATGTCATAGTCAAATTAAATTGATCACTTGGTGCCAAATTTTTCTCCAAAATTAGCTGAGATAGTAACTGACAATTGTTCACTAAAACTTTACTCAGATCTCCAGTTTGATAGACCTCCTTTCAAAGTTTGGGCTGTGTTGGCATAACCTGAGAATGTAGGTTAATTTCCAGGTATAAGAAAGAATACCAACAAGGAAATAACTTAATTTGGTAGAACTGGTCTATCACAATACATATAAAAGAATGTAATTGTCAAGATAAATAGCTTAACAAATGATTCAAATACTTTTGAATTTTTCTATTTTATACTTTAAGTGGAAAAGGAAGTGTTTTGGATTTCTAGAATTTTGATTTTTAAAATGAGTCAAAAAACAGGTCAGTCTAAAATTTGTCACCAAAATTGCTATGTGATCTAGGAAAGTTAGTATCTCAATATAACTGTTTTCTCATCTATAAAAATAGAAATAATTTAACTCCCTTAGCTATACTTTCATAGTGCTTTGTGACTAAAAAAACTCCATAATCCAAAAAATCCCAAACCAAAACCTATCTCTGTGAAATTGCTTTATAAATTGTAAAGAATGCTATATATAAGAACAAAGGAATTTGGTATCAATTATATCCCATCTACATTTTTAAATGGTAGACTACTTGACCAAAATAATTCTGAATCGAACTTATACAAATAATTACAATCAAATAATCCTTGAATTTTCAGAATAGATCTATAACACAAAACACCTTTATCAAGTCTTCTATTTTCCTTAAAACATTTTTAATATTCTGCAAGTCCATTTAAATTAACTACATGCTCCCCAGAGCTGTGCATTCGTATCATTGGAATAAAAAAAAGGGAAAAATCAATGATTACCTTCTCTGGACTTGATTTCCTCTTCCTGTATAGCATTTCTGCTTGTTCTTGTTCGATCATTTTCACTACTGTCACTGTCTGTAAAGCAGCAACATGTCAATAAATGTAAGTTAACTTTAAAATTATTTTGTTTCACTGCTTTTGCAATGGTCTTTATATCTAAATTTACTAGTATCAGAAATTTATTTTTCTTTCCATTCCCTTATTCACACATTCTAAATTAATACAAAATACCACTTTCATTAAAAAATATCTTATGTTTTTAGAGTAATATACTAATTCAAACAACTTACTCAATTTTATGTGCTTCCTTTAAGATATATGTCCTAGAGGGCAGCTAGATGGTGCAGTGGATAGAGACTGGACCTGAAGTCAGAAGGACTTAAGGTCAAATTTGGCCTCAGACGCTTAACTCCAGTGCCTTGCGAAAAAACCCTCCCTCCAAACTAAGAAATATATTCTATATTTAAAACAATCTTCCACTTAAAGTGTCTTTTCTAAATACCTTATAATTTGATAGTTGACCTATTTTTGAAATTTTTCACTAAGTAAAAATTCTGGCTGGTCTAACAAAATTAGAAAGGTTTTGAATAGAGGCCCAATGATGAATTAACCTTAGGTTCACCTTGCCTAAGTTTGAAAAGGTTCCCCATCAAAAAAAAAGTCTAAGATATTGGTTCCAACAACTCATAGATCCCCTAACTAGCGTTAAGGAACAGTGATTTGTATCAATGATTACAAATATGCATTCGTGGAATCTCACATTGAGTGCCAAGAAACATACCTGAACATTTTCTTAAATGGAAGCACTAAATAAAAACAGAATTGCTAAGAAACATGTACCTAGACACTTCAATGTAGGCACTACATAAAAATAGAATTCCAGCTTTTAGAAAAATCTAGAAATATGAAAGTTATATATATTTGACCAGAGACAAAAGTTGAGAATCTCATCAATTAGCAAAAATAGAATCACACATTTTTCCTATGTCATGAATATTGTAGACCTTTTCCCTCATACATACACACATATCCTAATAAATCACAACCATATCTCTCAGAACTGAATGTTAAACGTTAAAAGGTTTCATTAAAATGTTTTAACTTTTATTAAAAAATTAATTTAAATCTATAATTCTAATTTGTAGCTTTTATCCAGATAAAGTTTAATTTTGTCAAATTTGAAAATGAAATGATTCTCACACGAAAGTCTCAAATGGTCAAATTCAAGTATATTTTTAATGTCTCCTAACAAGCAAACATCAATATTTGCTGAAATATTCAATCCAATAAATGACAGCTAAAGAATTCAAACAGTATTACAAGAATTTACTTTAAACTACTGTTTTTGCAAAATTATGAAAATATTCCATCTATATCTACAGGAAAATCAAAAGTTTGTGGAAATAATGAACTTTTTACTACAGTCAAAAAAAATAAAATGAGGTCTTTTGAAAAAATAATGAAGATAAACATCTTAAGTTCAACTGTCATATGGACAAAAGAAAACATGCAAGTTATGATGGGATTAAGAGATGTGCAAAAATACAAAGTTATGATGCCTTTAAAAGTTTCCTTGTTACAAAAACAACTCAAAAGTTCTCACAGCTGAATCAATAGTATTCTGTTGCCTTATTTTCACTACTTTCCTCCAGGAGAGCAGTAGAAAAATATCAACAAAACCATCAGACAGTTCTATAATTTAGTTATTAAATGCATGAAATCAATATAGGCATTGTGATATTACTTGGAAAAAGTAACATAACAATGAAGGAACATCTAAAGCACAAATGTTCCTTTACTTTTAGGAGTTAAGACAACTCAATGTGAAATCTTTGGTATCTACCTGAAAATACTGGCTGAATGAAATCGTTAATAGATCAGTGATTTTATTACTGTGGCTTGTTCTCTTTTCCTCCAATAAAATCACAAGCCTTACATACTCTAGCAAACTTTCATGAATATATTATATGATGGTCCTTGCTACTGTGGTTCTTAAATTGCAAAATTGCAAACCAATTTAAAAGAATTTAATATAGAGATTCCACTTTGAAGGTCTAGCCTTTCAGAATTCCAGCTCACCTACATGTTACATAGTATCAGAGAAGAAAACAAACATGAGCCACAGCTACACAAATACCACAAAGTTAAGAGATTTTATGCAGACCATGGAGTTACAAGAAACACCTCACCAATTACCATGTTACAGGTTCCTAAAAGAGAATTTTGAATTATAGTAAAACCTTTTAAAATTCAACACCATTAATCCTGAACAAATGTTAATTCAGATGAGCATTTTTTTGAACTTATACTGAAGTTTAAAATTCAACACCATTAATCCTGAACAAATGTTAATTCAGATATGAGCATTTTTTTGAACTTTTACTGAAGTTGATCTTTGGCTATACAGGAATGAAGGATGAGTTAAAATAGTATAAAAAAAACTACAAGGAAACTCCTTTAACCTATTAACTTGTTTTCTTATAAAACTCACAAAATTTATAACTTTAAAAACTAGATCTGTTTCAACCCCAATTTTTCCTGTACTACTCAATGTGAGAAACAGATTTAACTAAGTGACAGGCACAGCTAAAGCAATTTGGCACCCGAATCAGAATTCCTAAATCCTAATCTTAAATCTGCCAAAACTAGTTGTTCTACTTAGGCAGGTCCCTTACCATTTCCAAGCCTCAATTCATCTGTTCCATAAATGGATTTGGATCTGTTATGGTTCCTGTTCCTTCCTGGTTTTCAAGTTCTATGATTCCAAACAATTAAAATGAAGAATATGGAAGGACAGTACAAGTGCCTCTTCCCTTCTAGAAGCTTAACATGCAATCATCTACATTCAGTTAACAAAGTATCCCCAAGAAGATGAAAACAGCTATCAAATGCCAATGTCTACATGAGGGTAAATGCTAAAACAAAATGAAAATCCCAAAGGTTTTAATTTCCAATTATAATGAAGTAGATTTAAACATTTTCCTTAAGAGTTTCTGTGAACATGGAAACAATGTAAAGACTGACAAACTGCTTTGGGGGGGGTAAGATGGGGGGGGGAAATTGTAAAACTCAAATAAAATCTTTAATTTAAAAAAAGTTTCTGTGAGGGGTGGCTAGGTGGCGCAGTGGATACAGCACTGGCCCTGGAGTCAGGAGTATCTGAATTCAAATCCAACCTTAGACACTTAATTACCTAGCTGTGTGGCCTTAGGCCTATATGCCTTGTAAAAACCTTAAAAAAAAAGTTTCTGTGAAAGGCATTTCTTTAAAAAAGAAATAGGGAACTAGAAATTATTGTTGCAGAAAGTTCCTGGGCAATTTTTCAGATGTGATATAATTTTGGTTGATGTGACTTAATCGTTAAGAATAAAAAAGATGGGGGCAGCTAGATAGCCCAGTGGATAGAGCACCAGCCCTGGAGTCAGGAGGACCTGAGTTCAATTCCGGTCTCAGACAATAATTACCTAGCTGTGTGGCCTTCTGCAAGTCATTTAACCCCATCACCTTGCAAAAATTAAAAAAAAAAAGAATAAAAAGATGAATTTTTGAAAAACTGAAATACTAATTTTGTTTTTTCTTGGTATCTAACATGAACAATGACAGCGAAATCTATAAAAATCTATGTTTTCAGTCAAGTTACTAAATTGTGATTATATCCATCTTTCTTACCAGCAGGAATTCGATGTACTTTTCTAGATCTTAAGAAAATCTCTTACAGCTGCATTGTTGCTGCTACAGGGGCTTACTGTATTTTGATAGTGACAAAAATGAGATGAAAAAAGGCCAGCAAGGAAAATAGAAGTAAATGAAAAATAATTTGTCTAAAGATAGTTATTATAATTCAAGCGTAGAATACATTCTGAAAAATACTTCATACCTGCATTTTCTGGTTAAGCAAAAATGGAGGTCTTGATTAAAAACTTTTTCATAATTAACTTTGTATTTTTAAGCAGGTCTATGTTGACACTATAAAAATAGTAATAATAATCAAATCCAGCCCACTGCTGTTGTCATACCCTCCAAAAAAGTTTATTCAAAGAAAAAAAAACTAATTGTTTAGCATTAGTTGTGCTAAAAAAAATTCATGTATTGAATGATTGAGGGTGGCTGAAAAAAACTATGGCATATGATATAATGGAATATATTTGAATTCAAAAGAATGCTAAATGGAAGAATCTAGACAAATACAAGAAAATATGATAATGTGGAAAGCAAGAAAGGCAAAGTCAAAATAAAATCATAAATAAGTTTAAATATACATCCTTTCTATTAACAACTGTTGTAATCAGATAATTAGGTGGTTTGGGGTGATTACCATCCCTAGGAGTGGAAAGATAGATTGGACAAGAGAGGAGAATGGTATGTCTGGAAATGTCTTCAATGTCAAAAAACAGACTGGGGAGAAAACCTTCCTTGAAGAAAAGATTAAGGAACTTATTCAAAAGTCGAATACCAAAATAATGGCAGAATTATAAACTTTTTCATATCTACCTTTCATATCTATCTCCTCATGAAACTATGCCCAAATAGACTTAGGAAGTGTCAAGCCACAAATACCTGCTTTCCTTACTTAAAAGTTAGAAAAAGAATTCCCTATTAATCAATGCACAATATTACAGAAGATTTCTTCCAATTTATACAGAAAGCAGTAGCCTAGACAGAGAGATTCCACCTTCCCAAAAATACTCAGTATTTGAGCTGTCTAGGAGGAGGAACAACAGACAGTTTAATTTTAAGCTTTATGGAAGGATAAATAAGAAAGTTATACAATGCCTGAGTCAGTGTACAGTCTAACTCCACTGTCTTCTGTACCCCACACCTCACAAAACCCAAAATGACAAAGATGATACAGTTTTGAGTTTAAGCACTTATCTGAACTAATATATTTATTTGAAACAGTTGTTACAGTGACTGAACTGATTATAAACTGAAATGAAAAACCCTTGGTCCTAAGGTACATATCCTATTGTTCATAGGAATCACAGCTACCTAAAATGCCTGACTAAAATTGCACCCTCTGGATTAATGTTATAGAGCAGTGCTGTGGCAAAATGCAGCCCACCTGTGGGTTTACTAAATGCTTTAGTAAAGGAAGCCTAGCTGCCACACAGCTCTCATTAGAAAGGCAAATCAAAATATATTTAAAAGTAAGATTGGACAGCCCTGTTAGAGATAATAGAATAAAAAGATCCATTATAGTACCTGGTACTAATGAATTCAAAAGTATTAGATTGATATTCCTTTTAAGAAAACGAGAAAGTAAATGGAGCTTTCAAAGGAATTTCATCTCTGACAAAGAAGATTGCCTTGATTAAGTTTGTTGTCAAGACAATACACTTTGACCTCATCCAAGATCCTAAAAGATACTGATTCAAAAATGTTCAAGAGCAGAACTGGGAAATCATATCTTAACTTAATGTTAACACTTTTAAGGTATATTTGTATTTAAATTATCAGCAGTTTGAAGTTTTCCAAACAATTTATCAAATGATATGTTTTATATAGTATATATATAATTAGTATTGCCATTATGTGTTAACTTCACTGCTCTCAAAGGCCAGAAAATAAACACAATAGTGTGCCTTATGGATCAAAGGTCCACGGTATCGCCAAAATAAAGTCATTAATTAGGGGGAGGTGGGAGAAAGGGTGAGATAATTGATCCTCAGAAGAGAATATTTTAGAGATCATCTAGTTATGAGGGACAATAACCAGAAGATAGTAATAATACCTTTTTCTTAAGCGCCCCATCTTCATATTTTGGTCACTGATTTTCCTATAGTATCTCATTTAACATAGGAAATGCAAGGGACAAAAATCCCATTCACATTCTTTAAATAAGTGCTCAGTTCAGCAATGAGGAAAAACTGAAAAGAAGCACTGATGAAGATGGTAGAAATAGAAGTAAAGGCATAATTTTTCCATCAAGACAGAATTTCTGAGAATCATTTAAAGTATAAAAAATGGCAATAAAATAACTCAAAATAAGGTAAAATAAATAGAAATAGCAAAATACAAAAAATAATCTTCTGTTATGACTACTTTGGGGGTGTTCAGACTTGGGAAAATAAAACCTTTGAAATTATGTTTAAAAAGTCACTGTTCGTATGGAGCAGTCAACACATTTAAGCTCTCATGAATTAACTCTGATTCAAGTAGCATATATTGTGTTCTCTTTTACTTTTCTTCTAGAGACTTTATTCTGACAGATTTTTTCTTTAAACCTATTGTAGGGAAGAGGTAACAGCATAATTAATAATTTTCTTATCTTCACAAAGCTAATAATAGAGCTAAACATATACTTATACAAATGATTCCTATATTTGCAGTTAATTTGCAGCTAAGACCACTATTAGTCAAAAGTGAATCATTTCTTTTAAACTGTGCTAAATTGTAATTGTAATTTATCTCCGAGTAAAATTATAAATGCAACTGAAATTTCATATCTAAAAGAACTGCATAAGTTGTACTACAAAATAGATTAAAAAATTATGACAAATCAATCTTCACTATGAGGGGTAGAAAAGATAAAATCAGAGATGATTATGATTGGTTTAGTAACTGGGGAAACAGTTTTCTTGTGGACAGCCATTTATTGGTTTCTTTCAGCAATGAAGTCTCCTCCTCTTTGGCAGACTGTATGGTATCTGCAGCTGCGTACCTTTGGTTGTATCAGATATACTATTTAATAAGGCACACATCATATCGCCCTCTAAGTGATGAGGGTTTAGGATGTGGGCTGGTCTCTGGGTCTTCTTAAACTGATTCTGTAGCTCCAGAAAACCTTGATCTCCTGAGAGAATGGTGAAAGGAATTTGCTTAGGTAGTTGTTCATCTAATCGGCCAGCCTGTAGAACAAAATATAAAAGTTGGGAAAATAAAGACATACTGAATTACAGTCTATTTGGAATTTTTATACACAGTCATTCAGTAAATATTTAGCTATGTGTGAAAACACAATCATTAGTCTATTATGAATAAAAAAGAGTGCAGACAAGATCTTTGTACTCAGTACAAACATTGTCTAGAAAGGAAATAAGGCACACACACAAATTACAAGAGCACAAAAACAAGCTTGGGAAAGATTATGGTAATGAGAGTTTTAAAAAATGGCAGATTTTTATAATGAGTATAGAAAGAAGCTCAAACTCAAATTAGGTATTGGGGGTTTGGTGATTATAAGAGGTCAAGAAGAAAGGACCGTTGGGGGGAAAATTGTAAAACTCAAATAATATCTTTAATAAAAACTAAAAAAATAAAAATAAAAAAAAAGACCACTGAAAGAGGATGAACATTACATATATAAAATATGTATGTATATGAGAAATTCAAAACTTGATTTTCTCAGAAAAAATGAGTTTGAGATATATAAATCAGCAGGACCGTGATGAGGATCAGTACTGGACATGTGATATATAATGGAACTGGAAATTCCTGTTAGAAAAACTATACCAATGCAGATTGCTACTTTCAACTTCTATTTGTAGGAAAATGTACGTACAAGAATATGAATCTGAGTATGCATCAGAAATGAATACTTGAACACAGGTTGTTTTCTTGGCTTTAATAATTGAAAATGGTAAAAAAAAAACTAGACAATTTGAAGCTGGAAAGGGTATAATTGAAATTGTAAGTGTGTGTGTGTGTGTGTGTGTGTGTGTGTGTGTATAAAAGAGGGGCATGCCTATATCTTGCCCATGTTTCAAGAAGGAGGTTGAGGGAAGGAGAAGGAAAGAAAGAAGGAGCTGATGTAGAAAATGGACCTACCTAATCCATCCCCCAAAATATCAGATAAAAAAGACTTACCTAAACAAATATTTACAGACACAACAAACACCAAGAAATTTAGTGTAAATTTAAGAGAATGGATGAACAAATCATGGCATACATATTCAAAATATTTGAAGCATTAGAAAAAGATATGACATAATACAGTACTAAATTAATAAAACTAGAATTTTTATGCCCAATGATAAAACAAAGAAAATAGGACCAAAGGAGGTAGAAACTATGAATAGACCTAGAAAAGGAGATACAATATTTTCTGTGTTGCTCTATAGTCTAAAAAGCCAAAGGTAAGGAAAGCTCTTCTGTGGACAAGAAGAGAAGGGGTACAGAGGAAAAATCTAGGTGATGTTATAATAAGATTTTTTTTATATTTATTTGAGGGGGAATAGGAGAGGTAGGATCAAATTAGTCAATAGTGTAAAATTCCACAAAGGCATTGAAAAAAATGATTAAAATTAGACAAATAGGCAATTTTTAAGATTTTAGCAGATGGGAAAAGTCAAATTTTATAAGGGGTGCTGAAATAAATAGCAATGAACTGATATCTAATGTAGATTATTCTTTCCAAAAGATGGGCAGAAATAAAAGAACCATGGAATGCAAAAAGACAATGATGGTGGTCAGATCAAAGAAAGGATGATTTAGGAGAAATTTGGGTATATTTAATATGTCAAAATTAAGTTGCTAATGGAAAAGCAAAGCCTTAATGTTGATGATATATGATGAAGAATGGGAGCCAAAAGCACACAACTGAGTAGATCAGTTTTAAAAATAGTATAAACAATGAAAAGATACTAAAACTTTAGCGCAATAGAAAATGTCAGAAAACAAATGGATGAATAAGAGAATTGGTAACCACTCCAAATAAAATAAATCTATAAAACCTTCTGTTCAGAAAGCCATCAGTAAAATTTGGTGTAAATGAAATGTACAAGTATATAGTAAAAGTTAACTGAGCTGCACTACCGCTTGGAATACAAACTTTCATACTTTTTAAGTCCACTTATCAATGGTCAGCTATTAGTTGATAGTATGACATTAAAATTCAAGGACACATAGGGAACTAGGAAAAGAGAATCAGGAGCAGGAGGAGGAATACTTAGGGTCCTGGGTCAGCCACATAGGGGTCAAGCTAGAAAATCATGAAAGATGCAAACATATCGGGGGCCAGACACAGGAGAGCATGGGCTTACAAGTGGGGGTGGGGGGTCACACGTGGGCAGTGAGCTGAGTGGGGGTTAAAGGTCACTTGTCTGGGCATCAGGAGTCTCAAGCCAAAACATCATCCAGTGGCAACACAGGTGTATCTTTTTGCAGATCAGTCTTTTTTTGGTAGTGGCGTGGGAAGCTGCAGAGCACCAAGCCAAGAGGCAGGAATTTCAAGAGTAGAAAAATAGCACATTGCTCTATTGCAAAATTAATACATGTTTTTGGAATGTAGAATTCTATAAATTCAATTTGTGTAAGTGAGAACTGTATTATTTAAATGGAAACAAATGTAGAAAACAGTAGTCCAAAGATAACTCACATGCATACAGATGGCAAAGTCAGCAGCATCTTTTCTCTTACTGCAGCGTGGATGAAGGAAGAAGCATCCAATCCTATTGAGGTAATTAAAGATCTTGCAATTTACTGGAGGCTTCCAATTGGTATTTCCTCCTAAGATTTCAACATTAATGCAAAAATGATAGTCAATTCAGAGAATATTTTTAAATAAATAAAAATCATATCAAAAATTAATATATAAACTCATTTCTTTATGCAAAGGATTACAATTTTAGCTTTGACATATCAATGATATAAACAATAAAACGGTAAATAATAGGATTTCATAAAATTCTTTGTGGGTCAAAATCAAGACATTAAAATAACTTCTCACTGAAGATTGGAGAGATGTAGAGATTTACTTAACAGAATGAAAGAAGATCTGTTAGCCTGAAAATTTAAGGGGTTTATTTTTTAATGTTTCAGTGCTATCACATAAAATGGAATTTTATGTTATAGTTTTATGTCAGAACAAGCAAATGTTATCTAGATTCCCAAATGTAGCTTAAGATAAAAGAAAGACAATGCAAGTTTTGGAGATAGAACTTTGGGTCATCTACTCCAATACTTTCATTACATAGATGAGGAAACTGAGGGAAAGTAAGGCAGTTTGGTAAGAAAGAACCAGGATTTGATTACATATTCTTTTGACTTCCAAATCCAGCACACATTCCACCATAACACTATAGCAGTTGACTCAGAGTCAAGACTAAATTCTAATCCTGGCTTCTCCAATTCGGCAAGTCACATAATCTTTCTAGACTTAGTGTTACCAGTCAATAGTGAGTATTCTCTTTCTTTGCTTCCCTCAAAGGGCTACATATAAAAATGGGCTTACCAAACTAATATGTTATATATAGAATGTAAATTATTAGTAATAGCATCAGTAGTGGTCAATGACCATGATGGATAAGGAAGGAAAAAGATGATCCCAGGGAACCTTATTTGTGCTAAAATTCTTCAGAGCTTTCAGACTCCTGCTAGAAAAATCCACTGGTTTGTCTGTAGCAACATGCCATGGTGCTTCAATTTCTAGTTCTATACTTGATCCTTTTGAGTTCTTCCTACCAACTATAAACTGTTAAGTTCATGCACTAAAGTCAGATTCTCTACTTAGCAAAGTGAGAACTTTAATAATAAGAATAAGCTCCTTAACTTTGGAAAGCATTTCTCTCTACTTCAAGGAAATTACATAGCTTTATATAATCAATAAAAACACATTTAACACTTTAAATTGGGGAATGTGAAATGTGTAGGAAATAATCATTACACAGCATTATTTCAATTATGGAACAGAATTCTATGTCAGAAGGGTTCAAAAGTAGTTGCATTTAAGTGGACTATATTTAAAGATAATATATATATATATATGTATATATATATACATATATATATATGTATACACACACATACACATGCATGTGCATGTATGTATATATCCAGCTTTTATTCTTAACATTACCTTGAAATCCCCAGACAAAGGTTCCCTGATTAAGGAATCCTGGTAGATGACCAAAAAAGTTTGACCAGTTATCAAAATCCACAAAGACTATATGAGTCATGGTTCGCAAGTAATCCAAATCTGGTAACTCAACATCTCCTTCATCTGGTAAAGACACACAGACACGGTCGTTGTCAGTAAGAATTTCGCTAAAATTTCTCAGTGTGAAATTAACACAAAAATATTTAAAAACAGATGCATACACACACAGATGCCCTTTTCCCCTCATCTATCTGAAAAAGAAGTAGTTGTACCATGTAATGACAATTAAATTTTTTAAGTATGTAACATCAGTTAATATGCTGAGTCAGCATAACAAAAAAGTATTACTTTTTTAGAAATGTAATAAAAAGTATTAATTTCTTAATCCCATTCTCATTTTTCCCCTTTCCTTTGTCCTAGGTTCTTAGGGCTTTTAATCCTGCTAAAAGTCTTTGGGGCTGAAAAGATGATTTGTGCCTTTAGTAACACAATGGAAAATACCGTAGGCCTTAGTCAAAGCACTTGGGTTCAAATTCTTACTGTCAATTGCTTCTTTGATAATGGTTTTTACCTGTAAAATGAGATATATGAATGAGATGACTTCTAAGGTCTCTTCCAAATTTAAATCTATAATAGCCTCTGAAAAGCACTTAAGAATGAATGAAAGGAAAAAAACATACATTTGATGGTGGCAGTATGCCACTAGTTCTGCCACTGGGTACAAGAGTTACTGTTATACTTTATCTCTTGCTATTTTATAAATAAGTGCTTGACTAGGAAAAAGACCAAATTCTAAATGCAAGGTGTAGTGGAAGTGACCAGATGGATAGGAAGAGAAGACTCAAAGTGAACTGTATAACAATTCTCACTTGATGTGAGGCTCAAATTACATGTTCTTTTCATTGTGATATTTTTGTTTTATTTTGTAAGGAAAATTGTTTCCTTTTAGATATAATTTTGTATGAACATATACATCATATACAGGTATATGACAGATCCTGGTAATGTGTTAATGTATTTTTGTTATAGTTAAATATTACTTGATATGTGGATACGTGACTGTGTATGAAGAATGAACATGGATTTGTCCTTTTGGTCTATCTACTTACCATTAACAAGTCTTTTTAAATAACTAGTTTTAAATTCAATACAAAAGAAAATTTATTGGCTAAATCCTTTTCCCCATTTTATAAATGTTATACTCAAATATAAATGCCAGTTAGAGGAAAAACTCATGGTTCCCAATGTTTTCTACTTAACCCTTATGGAGTATCAAAAGAAATTTTAATTTTCTGTTTTATACTCAATACTATTGATCCACTGGAAGTTTCATCAATGGGATCAAAACATTTATGATCTTTCTTTGCTAGCTTTTTAATATGCAGGTATACCCTCCAGATTACATGAAAGTAGTTTTTAAAATGACTAAGCATTCTTTAAAGCTAAAACTTGAAACCTAGTCTTAAAAGGTCTTTCAAAAGTCAACTGGTTCATTCTCAAGGGAGGTGAGGGAGGGGGCCGTTGGTTGCTGTTAAAAATGACAGCAATTTGGTGACGCTAGGCGGTGTGGTACATAGAGCACCTGCCCTGTTCAGCCTCAGACACTTAATAATTACCTTGCTGTGACCCAAGGCAAGTTACTTAACTCCAATACCTTAAAAAAATGACAGCAATTCACATTTAACAAAAGAACATCTCCAAATTAACTTCCTTTTCAAAAAATTTGCTGTACCTTATAAGAATCATAATGCTGAGAAGGAAAAATGCCATATGGCATTTTCTCCTTTTAAAAAACTACTATGTACACACTGAAGTTTGGAGAATGACTACGAAAAACCAAGTAAATGGGAGATAATAAAAGAATCCCACATAGTATAACCTGGATGATCTGCTAACCAAAAGCTTTTTCCTCTCTAATTTCTGGTTTTAAAACAGATAGGCTTCACAGGCCTTATATACTCTCATGATTTATCACAGGCCTTATAATTCAATTGAACCATGTATTATAATACTGTCTTATTGGGGATATATTGATTATGCTGTGTGTATGTATTAAATTTCTAAACAATTGAATGAAACTTGAAAAGACATTAAATCATAATTTTAAGGTCATACCTATCTTTTGACAGCCTATGTCATTCTTAGCTTCTGAATCCATGTTTAGTAGTCTATTTGAAGGAGAGTCTGAAATTTTTGGATAGTTTATGGGATGTTTCAGTTTTCTGTCTACACGAGCACCACTGGCAGTAAACTTGAATGAACTTAATTTTTCTGGTCCAAAGTGAGTTATGTTGGATTTTTGGAAGAAGCAATGTTTTGTGTGAAAATGTTGCTGAGCACTCTCAGCATCGTGAAAATTTTTGCTGCAGATACTGCACTTCACAAAGAACTGCTCTTCTTTAAGATTCTCTCCCTTGTGTCGTTTAAGAATATGGGCATTCATGTCTGCTACATTCTGTGCTGTTGCTGAACACCAACAGCAACGAAACCACAGATTACCTTTGTCAAGCAAGATCTGTAGACATCTACTGTGATCTTCCTTCCTGTTTGTTTTGCAGATGTAACTCTCCCGGCAGCCGCATGTTAACAAGTTACTTTTCTCCAATACTGGGAAATCATCCTCATTTTTAATTGATGTTTCAGGTTTTTCTGATACAAACACATAATCTATGCTGTGGACATCCTTATAATGATTCAAAAATGCTTCCTCTACATCAAAAGTCAGATCACAGAGCCCACAGAAATATTTAATTTTTATGTCATTGTCATGTTGGTCTTGACAGTGTCGGTATAATGTCTCTATCTTGTGAAAAGACTTTTTGCAATGGTCACAGCTGTACCTATGAAACTGATGACTTGTTAAACACATACAGTGATGTTTAACACTTTCTTGGGAGTCAAACATATCTTCACAAATTCGGCACTGCCATTTCCCTCGTGGAGGACTTTTTGGAGGGGACTGAATAGTTGAAAGACGACTACTGTTAACAGGGCTACTCATCAATGACTTAGAAGAGGATGGCAAAGGTTCCTCTTCTTCTCCAGCATCTTGCTCGTAAAAATAAGTATGTCCGCGATGATATTCAGTCACATGAGCCATAATAATCTCTTTTCTCCGTAATTCCTTTTTGCATGTCCGACACCAGAAAAGAAAGTTATTTAAATGTGCTCCTCCATGAAAACGACTCATGTGTAAACGCATTACACCTGCATCTTCAGACACCTTCCCACAGACTACACATTTATGGCACATTGTATTTGCTGAGAAAACATGTTTTTCTGCTGCATCTTCACTTAGGAACTTTTGCTGACATTCACAAAACCAGACTGACTTATTTTGCTTTGTACGCACTACACCTTCACTATTTTGATCCTCCAAATTTTTCTTCTTCTTGGGAGTACTGCTGCATGCCTGTGTCCTTGAATCTTTATTGGATAGCGTCCTTTTAAGTGATGAAAATTTTGAATGCTCTAGCAGGAGGCGCAAATCAGAGGGAGATTTACTGCCTCCATTGATATGACAATACATCAAGATGGATTCTTCCATTGAGGCAATGACTCGGACTTTATGTCCTGAATTCTGCTTGTGATAATTGGTACTGCTCTCATCCACAAAGAGTTCATTGCAATTGAGACAATAACCTCTTGCTTTGAATCTCTCTGCAACCTGGGAGACACTCTTCTCAGCTACTGCTACAGGACCAGCATTTCGACAATGGACTCTGAAGTAGACACAAAAGATAAAACATCTCACCACAGTGCAACAAGTACGTAATCAAAGTAACCAATAATTACATTAAAACACCTCAAAATACTTGTTTACATGGCTTATATCTTGCCTGTTTGCCATTACTATGGAAGAGCTCAAAGAGAATGGAGATTTAATAAGACTGACACATAATGGAGAACTGTAAAATAGCATTCAAATGCCATATACACATATACACGTATATGTATACATATATACACACACACACATATGTATGTTTTATAGCTCTCCTACAGTGCATAAACTATTCTTGAATAAATTACTAAATAAGTAAATTTTTCTCAAGTAACAAGATGGTTTATTTTAAAGAACATAGCCTAGAATGATGGTCTGAATAAAGAAAAATTAAACAATACTAATAAGTGTAAAGTTCAAATACAGGGGAAATAGCCAAACAAATTGACGTATGCATGTGTGTGTGATAAATGTGGGTATATAGATAAAAATACAATTCATGTTCCCTAACCATTCATTTTCTAGCAATTTGAATTTTACCTCTCCCATTCCTATTCTAATGATAATGAACTATCAATGATTTTTTTCTGAGACTCTTTTATTTCCTTATATCAGGGATAGAGAACCTTTTTTCTGCCAAGGGTCAATATAATATCATTCAGGGGCTATATAATATGGACAAACATTTAATTAATTCACTCTGAAAAGATTCTAGATTTATTGAATTTTGAGTCCTACCTGCAGTTGCCCTGGAAATGAAAGACCAATACAGTCCCACTGGCTGTAGTTCCTACCTGATACCATTCCCCAATTATTTTTTTATACTGTTAAGCCACTTTCTCCCAACTGAAATAATCTCATTTTATTATATGTCCCCTCTGGTGAGTTTTAATTCAATGTAAATAAGTAAATCACTTTACCTTTATTAATATTTACAAATGTCCATTTCAAACTTTACTTTTCTCTACAAGTCCTATTACAACTCAAAACATTTTTTGCAATGCTTTTCTCACCCCTTTCTTTCAATTGAAATTATCTCATTCTAATAAAAGGTAGATTATCATATATCCCCCCAGGCCAGTTATTTCAATTGAAGTAAACAAACCCCATTTTTCCCCAAAATGTTTGGTCTTCAACCCTTTGAATACTTGCCCAGCTTAAGCTTTCCTCTTTTTTTTTTTAAGTTTTAAATTGCCTTTATCATTATTTGCAAATGTCTGTTCCAACTACAATTCCCATAATACTCCCTATCTTTCTTTTGCTGGACACATTTCCACTTGGACAGTTTACTACTCCAGAACAATTTTGCAATGTTTGCCAAATTTCCTTCCTTTCCTTTTCCATTCTCCCCACAACTTCTTTATGATAAGACTTATCTAATTAAACAGGACTAATATATATATATATGAATTAAACTAACTTCTTTATACATGCAGTTTCATTCACTCTTCTCCCAACTTGCTATATAATATCTATTAGAAGCCATCTTCATTAGTATCAAGCAAGGTTAAAAATGTCTGCTACTTATTACTTGAGTCATGCTTGCCTGAAATGGGCTGTGAGATCCATGTGAGAAAGTAATGTTTTGTGGCAGGCCATGCATTTCACTTGAAAGGGGACTTCTTTACAGAGAGATATCAAAAGTTTCTTTGCAAAAGATGGAAATGGTATAGGACATATTTCCTTGTCATCTATGGAAGAAAAAGACAAAATAAGATACAAATAGAGACACTGATCTTACAGGAATTTGAAGCATTTAACTGAAAAAAGTAACCAATGTTCAAGAAATACAAATACAAAAATAGAGAACCAGGTAGTTTCTTTGCATTCCCAAGAAAACTGAATTTTCCCTAACTTTACAAATACAAAAATAGAGAACCAGGTAGTTTCTTTGCATTCCCAAGAAAACTGAATTTTCCCTAACTTTACAAATACAAAAATAGAGAACCAGGTAGTTTCTTTGCATTCCCAAGAAAACTGAATTTCCCCTAACTTTTAGAGTTCTCAAAATGTTGCATATTGTTAAGCAGGCTGTAATTCTCTTCTAGAGGCTAAGATTCATGAAACACAAAACAATCTTGTGAGAGAATTTTAAAGATCATCAATAAGTCTCAAATCCCAGACACTAAATAAGCTCATGTGACCCTTGGGTATAAGTTAAAAATCTCTGAGTCTCAGGTTCATCATGAGTAAAATGAAAATAAAATTTCCTTAACAGTGAAAAGTACACCTGGCAACATGGATTCAGCGCTAGAGGGCTAAATCTGGCTTTCATCAACAAGAAAAAGTAGGTTTTTATAAAGCAGAATAATATACAGTGGGATAAAATAATGAACTCTTTTACACCTTAGAAACAAGTTTTCCCTTTCTGAGGGTGAGTTTTCTCATTTGTAAAATGTGGGAAAAGGGGGCCCATGCTGGACTAATTTATATCTAAAATTCCTTCCAGTTCTAACATTCTGATAGTTTGTTTAACAAAGCCTCCCTGATCCTGTTCCCTTCCTACACATGTCCATATTTCCTTTGTACATAACTTGGTCCTCAAAAGAAACTTGCTGAACAAAAGTTTTGAAAAAATATAAAAATATAGACATACCACCCAGTTTAAAACTCTGAAGGAAATGATTTTTTCCAGACATATGCCGTAAACATTCATCCTTGTTGCTAAAAAGAAGGAAGCAATTTGGACATGCAAAGCACTGAATAAGCTGGGGAAGAAGATTGGTTTTATGTCCATCAGCTGCAGCTGCCTAAAATAAGACAAAATAGTTTATATGCAACTGAATTGTCAAGTTCAAGGATTTAATATTTAAAAAGCAATTGCATAAAAGTATTTTAGCTTTCTAATTTATACTAAGTATAAGTAAATTTTAGACAAATTTTCATTTATATAACTTGATTTAATCTGAAACGTCCAAAATTTATCAATACATCACCACACTTTGTTAACATTAATTATAGCAACATCTTCATTAGTTATTTGAATTCTAGATACACTGAAAACATGTCAATGTCAGAAAATATCAATTGCTTAACAAAATAAACACTAACATAACTTAACATTTTCTTCCACAAATCAAGTTTGTATTTTAAAGATTCCTCAAAGTAAATATAATAGAATAAAGGTATCTGGTGGGGCGGCTAGGTGATACAGTGGATAAAGCACTGGCCCTGGAGTCAGGAGTACCTGGGTTCAAATCCGGTCTCAGACACTTAATCATCACCTATCTGTGTGGCCTTGGGCAAGCCACTTAACCCCATTTGCCTTGCAAAAAAAAAAAAATTGAAAAAAAAAATAAAGGCATCTGAACAGTGTTACTGTATTCATCAATGTGCGATCTTAAGTCAAAGTCTCTTTCCCTAAATTCTGGGCTTCAGTTTTCTCATTTTTTAAGGTTTTTTTTTTTTTTTTGCAAGGCAATGGGGTTAAGTGGCTTGCCCAAGGCCACACAGATAGGTGATGATTAAGTGTCTGAGACCGGATTTGAACCCAGGTACTCCTGACTCCTGGGCCAGTGCTTAATCCACTGTGCCACCTAGCCACCCCTCAGTTTTCTCATTCTTCTGGAGTTCTCCAAAATCCTTTCTAGCTCTTATGTTCTACTATGAGGATTTAATCACGAGAAACAACTTATTTAAAAAAATAAGCCACCACAGATAAGGGAAACGAAATTTATTCAACAAGGAACAGCCAAGTTTAGCTGCAAGAGTTTTTGAAGGGAGAGTAATGTGATTCAATAATTTTAGAAAAGTAAACATAGATCCAGGTTGTAAAGGGTAATTCAAGTCAGAGTTGATATTTTATCCTTGATGCAACTGCCATTGAAACTTCTGGAGCAAAAAAGACAACTTTAGACATGCACTTTTACGAAGACCAGATTGCAGGAAAGCTCCTAATCCTGTATTTTAGGTATAGATGCTATCATAGTTTATATGTAAACACAGTGCAGGTGTGTTTAGTTTTCTTTTTATTAAATTGAAATTAGTTTAAATTTTTAATGAGGTTACTCATTTAAAATTTTTCCCATTGACACCAAGTAATATTCAAGCCCTAAAACTACATCTATTTGTAGTTGCTTTATCTGCCAGAAGAGGTCACTAGAGTGGTTGCTAGATCTCACTTTTACCAAATATTAAATCAATTTTCATCTGTGGTATCTCTTATTAGCCCAAAAGAAAATGAGCTTATTGCATACACTAATAAGATAGGCATCATAAATTTAGAACCTTAGCTCATTTGGCCATCTTCTTTCAAATACCTTATTTGCAGCCTTTCAATCTTTCTAACTGCATTTAAGATATTAAGAATAATTTAATTAGCTCAAGATGAGAGGCACTAAAAATATTTTATTATTGCCATTGCTATAGGTTTATCTTTGGCGACAAATTATCTTCATTTTTTTCTCCAGAATTATTGCTGCTTCTATTTCCTTTCTATTTTAGAAAGGCCTTCCATACTAAATGCATACTCTACACAAGGTGTTATGTTAATCCTCCTTCCAAGAGATTAATTATAATGTAATGAGGCAAATCTTAGATATATGCAATTATACACATACACATTTGATTCACAAGGTCAGAATAAAATTCTTAAAGAAGAGATCTGAGAGAAGTACACTAGGTTAAGGAATTTATTTTTTTGAGGAGTGGTTTAAAGGAAAGCTTTTTAAGCCTTGAAGAGACCTTCGAAGGACAAGAACAGAGAAATTACATTTATAAAGTAAAATCAATGAAAGGAGAGCTGTGTCGGTAATATTAGGGCTTTACAGAAAAAAACTATAATTCCTAAATCTTTTTTAAAGCAATATCTCAAAAATAATTTTAAAAAGAATAAAAGTATTAATTGAATTATTTTTTATAGTTCAGTCACTTGGCTTTCCCCCCCAACAAGCAGTCTTCTAGAGCTGAAAAGAATTCTGGAGAAATATTCCAACTTCCTTAATTTTATAAGTGAGAAAACTGACCTAGAGTTGGTAAAGAGGCTCAGATTACACAATAGCCAGTGGAAAAAGCTTTTAAAGGTAAAGTGAGGAGGGAAGGGCAATGTGATAAGTCATGAGAAACAAAGCTATGGAGGGAGAATGAAAGGTTGGAAAAATATAAATTCATTTTAGAATGAACTGCCTTGCTGTGATAATTATTTTCAGGAAACCAATGATGGATAAAAAAATCCTTCAGTTAGATATTCCCTTAGTACCCACTCAAGTACTAGTCCTCATAAGAATAATTCAATAGAACTAATCTTGTTAATGAAGCTTACGAGAAGTTTACATAACACATATTGAACTAAATTCTGAATTCCCTTTACCTGCGCTAATGAAAAGGCACAAAACTTCATATTTGTCTTGAGGTTTTGAAGTAGCTAATAAAACGTATACAACTTAATGGATTGCTCTTCCTGAGAAGTAAACCTCCAACCATAAAATTCTGAACCCACATCAACAGTCAATTACTATCACTATCACTTTCTAAAATTAGTTACATATTATCACCAAGTGTTGGGCTGAAATAAAAACCCTAGGGGTAGCTAGGTGGCATAGTGGATAAAGCACTGGCCCTGGAGTCAGGAGTACCTGGGTTAAAATCTGGTCTTAGAATACTTAGTAAATACCTAGCTGTGTGGCCTTGGGCAAGCCACTTAATCCCATTTGCCTTACAAAAACCTAAAAATAAAAAATAAAAAAATAAAAAATAATAAATACCCCAATGTGATAAACCCAATACCTTTTTAACATTTCAAAATTTAGTTTCAAATATGGTTAAATATGGTAAAAACATCATTAACTCACTCACTAATATAGATGTCACTAAAACAGGATAATCAAATCATATCCCCAAATCACATAAAACACAGTAACTTTTTCTCAGAGCAGCCTAAATAAAAGGCACAGAACATTTTTCAAACAAGACCCAAGCAAGCTATACTATGATATGGTAGGGAGAGAATACTTTATTCGTTGTAAAATGAATCCAAGACATCTAGGTCAGGAGGACTGAGTCCTTAGCTCTGCTGCAATCTCTTTCAACTTAGGAAACGTACTTAACCCTCCCCCCATGCCTTCAGTTGATTCACTTACAGATCTGTAATATAAGGGGACTAGAATAGATGATCTCAAGACCCTATCCAACTTAAAGATTCTATGACTAAGATAATGCTCTATAGCTCCTGTTTATTGCTTTTTTTTTAGTTTGCTTTTCTAACTTTCTATAAAAGGTCACAACTTTTTGATGTCTTAAGGCATAAACTTAGAAATTTCTACCTATTCTTTAAAAACAGAATTATAGGGTCCCCCGTATCTTATAAAGGTTCTTACCTTAGCAAAAAGATGATCACTATATTGCTGCTGGGTAGCAAATTTTTTATAACATATTACACATGCAAAGGAATTGGTGAGAGGTCCATGCAGTGTAATTGTTGGATCACATGGAGAATGGTCAAACCTACAAAGTAGCAGAGATTTTATAAGTTTCACATTCAATCATACAAGAAGGATTTAAATACCATGCTAAATGTCTATATTAAGGATGGATATGCATATTAAAATGACAATATTTGCCCTCAAAGAATTTTACCTTTTGAAGGGGGCCTAGCTGAACCAAATCTAAAACTCTACTATAAAGTATAGTAGTCATCAAAATTACCTGGTACTGGTTAAGAAATAAGAGTAATGGACCAGTGAATTAGAACTGGTACAAAAGATAGCCATGGTAAATAACTGTAGTAATCTATTGTTTGACAAACCCAAAGCCAGCTCCTGGGGTAAGAACTCACTATTCTACAAAAACTGTTGGGAAAAATAGAAAATGGTACGGCAAATACTAGGCACAGACTTACATCTCACATGCTATAACAAAATAAGGTCAAAATGGGTACAAGATTGACATAAAAAAAGTGATATCATAGAACAATGAACAGATAAATAAAATATTGGCAAATGGATGATTTTCACCATATTACATTAATAAGTTTTTGCATTAATAAAACTAATGCAGTCAAGCAATTTACAGAGTTCTGATAAAGATCTCATTTCTAAAATAAATAAAAAATTGAATCCCAATTTATAAGGTTATAAAAATCGAAAAATGGTCAAAGGTAGTTTTCAAATGAAGAAATTAGAGCTATATACAATCATGAAAAATGCTCTAAATCAGTAATGATTAGAGAAATGCAAAACTAAAACAACTATAAGGAACAATCTCACTCCTCTCAGATTGGCTAAGATAACATAAAAGGGAAAAAAATGTTGGAGACTGTGGGAAAACTGGGACATTAATGCACTGTTGGTGATGTTGCGAACTAATCCAATCATTCTGGAGAGCAATACAGAACTAACCCAAAGAGCAAAAAAACTGATAACCTTTGACCCAGCAATACTAATACTAGGCCTATACCCAAAAGAAAGCAAAAAAATGAGAAGTCAGAGCAGCTAGGTGGTGCAGTGTGGGACAGCTAGGTATTATAATAGATAGAACACCAGTCCTGGACTCAGGAGGACCTGAGTACAAATTCGGCCTCAGACAATAAATAAATAACAAGTTGGGGGTTCTTGGTTAAAGTCCCCATATGCCTTGCCAAAAAAGAATAAAGTCCACATGTTCAAAAATATTTATAGTAGCTCTTTTTGAAGTGGCAAAGAATCAGAAACTGGGGGATGTCCATCTATTGGGGAACAAGTTGTAGCATATGAATGTTATGGAGCATTATTGCTCTTGAAAAAACCATGAATGATCAGACTCTAGAGAAGCACAGAATGAGGTACACAAACTGATGCTGAAAGAAGGGAGCAGAATCAAGAGAAAGCAGAAACTAACATCGGTGTGAGTTGACCAGCTATGATGGATACAGCATCTCAGCATCTCGCAGCAATTCAGAGATTAAGGACAACCCTGGGCTGTTACGGACAATGTCATCCACATCCAGAGGAGAAAACAAAACAAAACAAGACCTAACAACCCACAGAATTTGAACGGATAATGTTCACTTTTTAAAAACTTTCTATTCCATGATTTTCTTTCTTTATTCTTAGTCCTAATTCCTCATACACAAAATGACTAATATGTAAACATGCTAAACACAAATGAACATGCATTGCAACTTTTAATAGACTGTTCACTGCTGAGGGGAGGGAGGGTAGTAGGGAAATATTTAACTTTTAAATATGCAAATGGATGAATGTTAAACTTTCAAAACATCTAATTAGAAAAATAAAATAGCAATCTAAAGTCTTAAGAAAAAAAGAATCTTACCTTTAAACAATGAGGGAAGGAGAGAAGCAACATGTATAAAAATAAGTCTATATAAATACATCCAAAGTAAATGTAATTTTACTTTTAAATTTCACAGGAGACATACTAAAATGTGACTGGAGGAAGATTAGGAAAAGCTTTTTTCATAGGTAATGGTCTCTGAGATGTTCCCCAAACTAAGTTAACTAATCTATAACAAAAATGGGAAATTTGTAAAAGCGATTTGCTAATTATAAAATTACTTTTCTTATTCAATACTGTTTAGAACTCAATATAAAAATAACATTCAAAATGGTTCAATAGCCTTCCGATTCTTTACCAAGATCAGAGGCATGTGGCATCTTTGGGCTGTTATGACCAAATGTAGAATTTTATATGTAGAATGTTATGACCAATATATAGAATTTCATTCTTATAAAAAATGAATAGAATACTTGGTAGATATTGACAGGATAAATCTAAGTACACAATTCATTAAATTCTCTCCAGATTTCCCTAGGCTTAGTTTATTCCAAATTAGTTCCTGAGTCTGTGGTAAGACACCAGGGACCTGACACAAAGAAGTACTGATTCATCATTTTCCAGTTTCCTCCTACATAACAAGCTCTAGACTAGGAACCCCCTACTCTGAAAGTAAGGAACCTAACAAGTCCATATTGTCAAAGCTCTTTGAGTCTGAGAATCAAGAGAGAGGGAAATAGAGGAAGAGAATGTGGTACCTACATAATTCCCAGAATTTACTGTGCCATTGTCTAGGTGTACAGTATTAAGATTTTAATTAACCCAACTAATGTTAGGTTACTAGAAAGCTACTTTTCAGCCCTGTAAATTGGTAGCAAATGATGGCTCTTTTAAGGATCATATCTTTTATAGTATGGTAGAAACTATATATCCCATACCAAGAAAAGGTCAAAATAAGTGCAGGATTTAGAAATAAAAATAATATCAGCCAATTAGGAGAACAGGGAATCGTTTACCTGTCAGATCCATGGAAAAGGAAGCAGTTTATGACCAAAGAAGAGATAGAGAGCATTATAAAAAACAAAATGGATAATTTTGATTACATTAAATTAAAAAGGTTTTGCACTCGGTCCTGGAGTCAGGAGAATCTGAGTTCAAATGCAACATCAAATACTTAATAATTCCCTACCTGTATGACCTTGGGGTTACCATTATCTTGTCCCCCCCAAAAATAGTTTTACACAAAAATAGTTTTACACAACAAAATCATTGCAAACAGGAATAAAAGGAATGTACTAAATTGGAGAAACAATTTTTACAATTAGTGTTTCTGACAAAGTACTCATTTCTAAAATATATAAAGAAAAGAGTCAAATTTAAAAAAAAAAAGTCATTCCCAATTGATAAATGGTCAAAGAAAATGGAAAGGCAATGATTCTCAGATAAAGAAATCAAAGCTATCTACTGTCATATGAAAAACTGCTCTCAGGGGGAGGCTAGGTGGCGCAGTGGATAAAGCACTGGCCCTGGAGTCAGGAGTACCTGGGTTCAAATCCGGTCTCAGACACTTAATAATTACCTAGCTGTGTGGCCTTGGGCAATCCACTTAACCCCATTTGCAAGATGAAGGAAAGAAGGAAAGAAAGAAAGAGAGAAAGAAAAGAAAAACTGCTCTCAATCATTATTAAAGAAATAAAAATTAAAGCATCTCTTAGGTATGATTTCACCCCTCTCGGATTGGCCAATATGATTTAAAAGGATAATGATCAATATTGGAGGAAAATGATCAATGATCAATATTGTGGGAAAACTGGGATACCAATACATTTATGCTGAAATTGTACAATGATACAACTTTTCTGGAGAGCAATTTGGCATTATGTCCAAAGAGCAATAAGAATGGGCATATCCTTTGATCCAATAAAACCATTACCAGGATCTGTATCCTGAAGAGATCATGAAAAAGGGTAAAAATCCCATAAATAAAAAAATATTCATAGCAGTTCTTTTTGTAGTGGCAAAGAATTGGAAATTGAGGATATGCCCATCAATTGGGGAATGGCTAAACAAATGGTGGTATAATGTTTATGATGGAACACTATTGTTCTATAAGAAATTATGAAGGATGGGATTTCAGAAAAATATGGAAAAGACTTGCATCAACTGACACTGAGTTAAAGGAGCAGAATCAGAAGAGTGCTATACATACTAACAACAACATGAGGCAATGATCAACCATGATGGACTTGTTCATTTCAGCAGCACAATAATCAAAGACAATTTTAAGGGACTTGTGATTGAAAATACCATCAATATCCAGAGAACGAAATGTGGAGCTTAAATGAAGACCAAATCTTATCTTCAATTTTTAAAAGCTGTCCCATGTATTATGTAATTTTGTTATTTCTAATGCTTTTCTTCCATTTGGTTCTGATTCTTCTCTCACACATTCAAATTTGATCTATGTTTAGCATGGTTACAAATGGAAAGGCTTATATCAGATTGTTTTCTGTCTGTGCAGGAGGGAGGGAATGGAGGGAGGGAGAAAAATTGTCAAACTCAAAACCTTGCAAAAAAACTTGATTAGCAAAAACTATCGGCCCTGGAGTAAGGAGTACCTGAGTTCAAATCCAGCCTTAGACACTTAATAATTACCTAGCTGTGTGACCTTGGGCAAGCCACTTAACCCCATAGCCTAGCAAAAAACTAAAAAAACAAAAACAAACCAAAAAAAAAAAACCCTAACCAAAAACTAACATTGAATGTAGTTGGAAAAAAATAAAATATTTACTTAAAAAAATTAACATTTTCAGCAATACTGTGGTTAGAAAGACTTGTGGACTTCCCATAAACCCCCTTTATTTAAGTTCCTCCATACCTCAAAGTTATCTTACAATGAAATCTTTGAGAAAACTGGGCTTCAAATGTAGAAAATTTTATAGCTTTCGTTTTAGGATTTTTTTTTTTATTGTAGATCAAAGGATAAAAGATATATCCTTATTTTGATTCCAAAAAAAAAGGGATAAAAATCCAAGAAGGCCAAATAATTTAAAACATTCCTGAGTTAAACAGGAATTTTCATTATCGTTGTTTCCAATATCGTTGTTGAAAAGTTTTTAATTGACTTCTGGCCAAGATGGCGGAGAGAAGACAGGCACAGTTCTAAAGTCTCCTGATCTCTTCCCCATTTATCACATGAAACAAACCTCTTAAAAGAAATCTGACCCACAAAACCCAGAAAGAAAAGTCAAGAGAAAGAACATCTCCCTCAAGATTTGTCTCCGGCAGCAGCTTTGGCCAAATTCAGGCCGGTGAGTCTGGGCTCAGAGGGAGGATCAGTCCCGGATCAGCCAGATTAGCAGCTAAATTGGAACTGGGAGTCTGAGGGCCAGAGAGGCGGACCTGCTGGATCAATGGTGGGGCTAGACATGGGGGGGGGGGGCGCTTGAGTCAACTGGGGAGCAGAGGCACTGGTGTTGGTGCTGTCCCCCTGGAGCTTGCTGACAGGGCTGGGGGGGAGAATTCTGGTGCAGGAGAGCTGGGGACACCATCCCTGGGCTCCTTGGTCCCATTACAACTCAGACCTCCTCCCAAACAAAGGCAAACTACTTCTGCCTAAGGCCCAGGTGTGTGAGCAGAAGAACCAGCCAGCTGAGGAATGACCTCAGGCCAGGGTAAACAGCACCACTAATTGGAGGCAAAAGAATTCAATAGCTCCAATCCCTCCCTTCAAGCAAAGGGAGAAGGCCTAAATCAAGGTCACAGACACTCCAGAGAAAGCAACCAACACCTCCTACTGGCCAGCCAGCGAAACTGCACTCAGTGAGTAAAGCTTTTGGCAATCCCAAGCCCCTGTGAACCAGCCCCCCCCCCCCCCAACTCAAGGTCTTAGCAAAATGAAGAAGGGTCAGCAAAAAGGCAGATGCATAGAAAAATTCTTGGAAGGGAAAGGTCCTAAATCAGAGAGACATGGAACCTCTGAGAATACAACCTAGTCTTCAGCACAGAAAGACTTCCTTGAATAAATAAGGAAGGAGCTTAAAAATTTGGGAGAGACAATTAATACCTTGCAACAAGAAAACAAAACCTTAGAAAGTACAATTGGACAAATACAAAACGAGAATAAATCTCTCAGATCATCAACTGGACAAATACAAAATGAGAATAATTCTTTCAGATCCTCAAATGAGCAAAATGCAAAAAGAAATTAATTCTATCTGAAACCATCAACAAGCATTATATTCAATGGGGAGAGGCTAGAGGCATTCCCAATAAGATCAGGGGTCAAACAAGGGTGCCCATTATCACCACTACTATTCAATATTGTATTAGAAATGTTAGCATCAGTAATTAGAGAAGAAAAAGAAATTGAAAGAATTAGAAATGGAAAGAGACAAAACTCTCACTCTTTGCAGATGACATGATGGTCTACCTAGAGAATCCCAAGAAATCATCCAAAAGCCTACTGGAAACAATTAGCAATTTTAGCAAAATTGCAGGTCATAAAATAAACCCTCATAAATCCTCAACTTTTCTATATATGTCTAGCAAGATACAGCAGGAAGAGAAATCCCATTCAAAGTAACCTCAGACAATATAAAATATTTGGGAGTCTATTTGCCAAGACAGACTCAGAATCTTTTTGAAAACAATTATAAAACACTTCTCACACAAATTAATTCAGATTTAAATAACTGGGCAAATATCAACTGCTCATAGATAGGTAGAGCTAACATAATAAAAAGGACAATTCTACCAAAACTAAACTATCTGTTTAGTGCCCTACCAATCAAATTTCCAAAAAATTACTTTAATGAGTTAGAAAAAATTGTAAGTAAATTCATATGGAGAAATAAAAAGTCAAGAATTGCCAGGAGCTTAATGAAAAAAAGTACAAAAGAAGGTGGCTTAGCCCTACCTGATCTAAAATTATATTATAAAGCATCAGTCATCAAAACTGTTTGGTATTGGCTAAGAAGTAGAGTGGTGGACCAGTGGAATAGACTAGGTGTAAAAGCAGGAGAGGATTATACTAATCTGCTGTTTGATAAACCCAAAGAGTCCAGCCATTGGGATAAAAACTCCCTCTTTGATAAAAATTACTGGGATAATTGGAAGTTAGTATGGAAGAAACTAAGATTAGACCAACACCTCACACTCTTTAACAAGATAAGATCCAAATGGTTACAGGACATAGACATAAAAAACAATACTATAAGCAAATTAGAAGATCAAGGACTAGTCTACCTGTCAGATCTATGGAAAGGGGAGCAGTTTATGACTAAGGAAGAGTTGGAGAACATCACTAAAAACCAATTAGATGATTTTGATTACATTAAATTAAAAAGCTTTTGCACAGATAAAACCAATGTAACCAAGATCAAAAGAAATGTAGTAAATCGGGAAACAATCTTTACAACTAATGATTCTGACAAAGGACTCATTTCTAAAATATACAGAGAACTGAGTCATATTTTTAAAACAAAAAGCCATTCCCCAATTGACAAATAGTCAAAGGATATGCAAAGGCAATTTACAGAGGAGATCAAAGCAATCCATAGCCATATGAAAAAATGCTCTAAATCATTATTAGAGAAATGCAAATTAAAGCTTCTCTGAGGTACCACCTCACACCTCTCAGATTAGCCAATATGACCAGAAAGGATAATGATCATTGTTGGAAGGGTTGTGGGAAATCTAGGACACCATTTCACTGTTGCTGGAGCTGTGAACTCATCCAACCCTTCTGGAGAGCTATTTGGAACTATGCACAAACCAAAGGGCAACAAAAATGTGCATACCCTTTGACCAGCAATACCACTACTGGGTCTATACCCTGAAGAGATGATGAAAAAGGGTAAAAACATTACTTGTACAAAAATATTTATAGCAGGCCTGTTTGTGGTGGCAAAGAATTGGAAATCAAGTAAATGTCCTTCAATTGGGGAATGGCTTAGCAAACTGTGGTATATGTATGTCATGGAACACTATAATTCTATTAGAAACCAGGATGGATGGGAATTCAGGGAAGCCTGGAGGGATTTGCATGAACTGATGCTGAGTGAGATGAGCAGAACCAGAAAAACACTGTACATCCTAACAGTAACATGGGAGTGATGTTCAACCTTGAAGGACTCGCTCATTCCATCAGTGCAACAATTGGGAACAATTTTGGGCTGTCTGCAAAGGAGAGTGCCATCTGTATCCAGTTAAGGAGATGTGGAGTTTGAACAAAGTGCAAAGACTATTCCCTTTAATTTAGGAAAAAACAGATATCTTATTGTCTGATCTTGTTCCCTCTTAGACTTCTCTTCTTTAAGGATATGATTTCTCTCTCATCACACCCAATTTGGGTCAAGGTACAACATGGAAACAAAGTAAAGACTGATAGAGTGCTTTCCGTGGGGAAGCATGATGGGGGGGATTGCAAAACTGAATATATTTAATAAAAATTTTAAAAAAAGAAAAGTTTATAATTTTATCAACTGTCTAAATATTTGAAAACGATTTACTACATATTTTTTTAGGGTGTTTTTTTTTTGCAAAGCAAAACGGGGTTAAGTGGCTTGCCCAAGGCCACACAGCTAGGTAATTATTAAGTGTCTGAAGCCAGATTTGAACTCAGGTACTCCTGACTCCAGGGCTGGTGCTCTATCCACTGCATCATCTAGCCACCCCGATTTACTACATTTTAAAGTCAGAAAAATAAAAATAAAAGCATTTATTGTTGACTACCTCAAAAATGTATTAGAAAATAATCTAACTACAACAAAAACCCAATGTGACACAATTATTTTTACATCTATTCTGAATGCCGAGAAATGATACACTGACCTTTTCAAATGACCTAAAAGAAGGTGCCCATTGTCAAACTCTTTGTTACAATACATTATGGGGCATGAAATAGGTTTGCTGGCCATTGGCATTTGGCCTGCTCTTCGAATTGGACCTCTTCTTCCAGAATTAATTGTGCCTGTTTTGAGTCCTGCAATGGAAACAAGGTAGAGCTAATCAGATAACTATCAGTGATAGCAATTACTGTTTAAATGAAAGCAATCATGAAACAGTTCCATATTATGCATAAAACCTTACACATTTCTGAAAACAAGCAGGCAAAACATATATTCCCATATTTTAGAATAGGAAGCAATTTTAGTAGCTTCAAAGAAAAACTTTTTTTGACTTACATCTGCAAAATTGCAATTTTAATAGCAGAAAGGCTCAATGTTTCATTCAAATCTAAAAATCCAAAATGGAGAAAGTCAGAGATTTTGATAAATGCTTATAGTTTCATGAGACCCCTCAAAATTTAGAGAGGACTGGCACAAATGGTTTATGTCTCCCCTGGTTTTCCTCTTAAAAATTAAGCATCTAGTATCCCTTTAACAAGTTTAAATGATATGGTTCTTTAGAACCTGGAAACCTAAGTTTCTAGGGGTAAAAAAAAAAAGTAAATCCTTCAGAGCAAATCTTTCAAAAAACTTGTAAAATCATATAGACAATTCTACCCCACAAGAAAATTATTCTTCCAGAGAATCCTGCTAGCCCAATTTGTCAAACAAACTGCATCCTATAGCTATCAAATTAAGTTCCAGAGAAGATCTATAGTCTTCTACTACTTTACATATTAAAATTTACATTATCAACAGAGTACAGTGGAAAAAGCACTGGCTTTGACCAAAGTGTCAAACAGAAACTTAGGTTCAAATCTAGCCTCGGATAATATATCACACCTGCTATACAAAGGATAAATTAACATGAGCTCCCCAAGTCCCAAAAGGTTTACTTCATCTGGAAACAAGACTGGATGGTCTCTGTTGTCCCTTCCAGTTCTTAAATGAGTCAATTGGAGGGGGTAGCTAGGTGGCAGTGGATAGAGCACCAGCCCTAGAGTCAGGAGTACCTGAGTTTAAATGGGGCCCTCAGACACTTAATAATTACCTAGCCGTGTGTCCTTGGGCAAGTCACTTAACCCCACTGCCTTTCAAAAATCAAAAAAACAAAAAAGAGTCAAGAGAATAAAAGTTCCATTTCCCTATTTTCCTTTAGTTCTGTAGTTCCTTTTCTTTAGTTTTTTTCCCTACCTACTCTTCCCAATTTTCTCCTGAAGCTCACACCTCTCCTCCAAAGAGAGATCATGCAAAATTGTCATACATAGCTGTGGCAATTTCTAACACATAAATATCAGAAAAAATTTAGATATGTGTCCAGATGTCACAGAACAAAGAATTGTGAAACTCTGAAATGTCTGAATTAAAGAGCTATAAAGTACATAGCCCAGCCCTGTGAATCAAATATTAAAGTGGCTTTATAAACTTCACTAACATCATATCTATTTTTATGCTCTTTGAACCATGTCAATAAATAAGCAAATGAGTGGCACAGTGTAAAGAGAAGGACCTGGAGTCTGGAAAGACCTGAATTCAAAAATCTGGTGTGATCCTAGGCAAGTTACTTTAACCTGTCTATATATATATATATATGACATAATCAATACAACTAATAAAAACAAGTAAAAGTGGTATTAAAATGGAAAATATGATGATTTTGAGTCAGTTCAAATCCTATCCCCATCATCTTTTAGCAACTCTGAGCTTGGGCAAATTCTTTTATTAACCTCCTTTTCCCTGGGCATGATCCCAGTAGGTTGAAGCTTCATTGCCTCTAAAATTCTAATCCTAATCTTTGAAACCTACCTGTGAATTTGTGAGAAACTTAATCTGGACAAGTTTCTAATAGTTTTAGATAAGAAAAGTATTCCCCCTCAGAGACCTGAGAACAAGTAACAAATCTTATAGATTGTTAAGAGCTAGAAAGGATCAATGAGATTAACCAGACCCTTACTGAGGTCCAGAATTAAGACTAAATTATTTGCCTAAATTCATATAAAGTCAGCAAATAGCATAAACCAGAATTTTAATCCAGATTATCTTCTGATTCTGGATTCACACTGCCTCTTTCAATAAACTTGCAGTGTTACCTTATATTTTCATAATTTGGACCAAATTTCTTTATTTCACTTACAAAGAACTCAAGGGGTCCTAGAAACTTCTAAGATCTTAGAAGTTATCACATCTAATGTCCACTTTATTTTACAAGAGGAAACCAAGGTTCAGAGAAGTTAAATCACTTAAACAGTGTCACACAGAATGGAGCCAAGTATACATCAGGCTGGGATCTGAGACCAGGTCTTCCTCTTGAACTTTATGATTACTATGCTGCCCCTCTCCAGGCAAAGAACACATAGCATGAGATTTTGATTAGAACTACATTTGGTATTAACTTGGATATCTACAAAGTAGGAATGGTAGTATGCAATTCATTAATAATTAAGGATCATGTACAGAGAACAAAACAAAAATTAAAAATAGTCCCTACATTTAGAAATCTTAAAATTTCATTTTTGCCCACAGATTTTAAAGTTTTCTCAAGGGAAGATACACACTAAATAAAAGATACTAAAATGAGCTCTAGAACTACATTTCTGTTATTGTCATATTAATTTCATCTCCACATTTTTTAATTTTGGGGATAACTAGACTACTCCAAATCCTAAGCTCCACTATACACCAGTGGAGATATTTAGATATGACCATATGTTGTATTAACTAAAATATCTACAAAACAGAGGTAATATGCAGTTCAAGAAATTTATTTTAAAAAGCATCCATATGTGAGATCCAAGAACAAAAATGAAACCTTCCCTTTAAAATGCTTAAGTTTTATAATTTTTCTGATTTTTTTTCAAAACAGGGAAAATAAATTAAATCAACCGGACTCTGAAAAAGGTTATTTTGTTAACATGTATCAGTTTACCTTACATTTTTATTTTTTCTATATTCAACAGACAAGATTATGACATAGCTTTCATTATTGCTCAGCCATGTTATGCCGATTGTTTCCTATGAGAAGACTCTACAAAAACTACCAATAGTGATACCTCTGTGAATGAAAAAACAGAAAAAAATGGGGGAAAAGTGAAAAAAAAACAGCAGTCCTCAAGAAACAACAATAAATAACATAATTCAGTACCACCACTCTATCCTCCTTCACAACCCTTCAAGGTACAATGGATCCAAAGGAAGTGAAGAGCATTATAATCTAAAGGGGATTTATGTTGCAAGGAGTTATGTTGACCTATTTTTAAATGATATTCTTCCATAAAGAGGTCATAAGACTGGAAAAATATTACATATAATAGTTATATACTTTTTAAAAAAAGAAACCCTATAGTTAAGGTCATTTAATTCAAGTCAACTATACATCACCATGCAAATGGCAAATTAAAAAATATCTAGTCTGCAGTTCATTATTAAAAATATCGAGCAAAAGCTCCCAAAGCCCATTTTTACAGGATAAAGACTGATGAACATATCTGATGTGAAGGTGGTAAACAGGAAATTTAAAAAAATGCAAAGTACTAACCTTAACCCCCAAGCTCATGCTTCTCAGTACCCGATCAGCCATCAATGAGCTAGGTACAACCTGATCCTATATAAAGCATCAGGTCTTGAATGCATCATAAAGCATAGTTAAATGACACATTTGTTTCCACTTGTCAGGTATAACTTAATTATGCCAGTGCATTAATAAAGTTGTAAAAATTTAGATGCAAAGAATACTTTTTTGCATGTACTACTATAACCTAAAATAGGCATCAAGAAATGGATGCATGCCTAGAAATAAAGCTGAATGAAGTTAGATTTAAGAAGCCATAATGTATTCCAAAAATCTAACACTGTTCAAAATTTAAAAAAAATTTTTTTTAGTCTTTCATGGATTATGATTTCTCTAAAAACCTTAATTTTGGAACTGGATTATCTGTTATCTTGTGCAATAGTATATCCAAATTCTCCTCAAAAATGCCTTTCCAATAAGTAAAAATACAAGGATCAATAAATCCCTAATCGTAATGCCATCAGTAAAGCTCAACAATGACTGTAAATAGCATTAGAAGGTTATTGTTAAGTTGTCTCCCTTGCACAACGTTACCTTTACAAATACAATGTATGCTACTTAATAGAATAACTTTGGAATGGAGTGATTTGATTTTGTAAAAAGTTCCTAAATTCTAAATTAATTCTAAACTTTAGATCTATAATATATAAAGAAAAATGGGCATGAATAAAGAAATATTTGATAATTACTTGTAATCATCTTGTTGAATTATTTAAACTCCAACCCACATAAAACACTTATGACTTTCTGGTATCTGGGATCTTTAAATCCTTACCCAACTAGGTTGAAATAGGTACTAAATAAGAAATATGCTCCACAAATCAGACCTTTGAACACTAGCCCAAGTATTTGGGCCATTCTTTTTCTATTAACTGTCCAAAGAAACCATGTAGGGATGACTATGTGGAAGTGCTACTTCCTCAGAACAATAAAAGATAATTATGAACAACAGAAGATTATTACAAAACAATAAAAGATTTTTAAGCTAGTTCATTTGTATATAGTTATTTACATACAACATTTGGGGGGGGGGGAAGCAAGGCAATGGGGTTAAATGACTTGCCAAGGTCACACAGGTAGCTAATTATGAAGTGTCTGAGGCCACATTTGAACTCAAGTCCTCCTGACTCCAGGGTTGGTGCTCTATCCAGTGCACAACATGGCTGTCCCCTACATACTACATTTCCATAAGAAGTAAACTTATAAGGGCATAGTTAACATAGTTAACTATGTGTGACCTTGGACTAGTCACAACTCCATTGCTTTGCAAAAAACAACAGAAAAAGATGTTTTAAAAAAAGAAATTAACTATAAAAGTTACACAACAAAATCTGGGAGCAAACAGTTATTATCTCAGTGGTGGTATATCAAAGACTCTTCTGTTTGTAATTTCACTACTCTTCAAAATCTGGCTCCAAACCTGCTCCTCCAAATTTATTAAAGCAATACTCACCTGTATAAATTCCCTACCTATATATAGTCCAAATTAACTGGCTTTGCTGCTTACATAGATACTTCATCTTATATCTCCATGTCTTTGTAGAAGCTCTAAAATTTACTTTGTTCCCTGCACATTTCAGAATCACTAGTTTTCTTTAAAGCTTTCAGTCCCTAGCCAAAATAATCTAGTATTTACTTTATGTACACTTAAATGTACATACACATGTAAGGTGTATGTATGCATATATGCACATACATACAAATATATATGAGTGCTTATGGGGGAAGACAAAGATCCCAGGAGTAGTACTGAATGAATTTTTTTAAAAAATCACAATTATGAAACATTTAGAAAAGAGTTCTTTTTCATGTGGTTTTAATAAGTAGAATCAGTAAGCATTAAACATAAACTACATCACTAAATAATTCGGTGTATGTATTGGACAAAATACTCACCATCAGCAATCTTTATTAAACACTTATAGGAAGAGTAGTTGAATAACTAAAGGAACTACTACCACTTCTAAGGGTTAGAAGACTTATCTCCAAACCACATGATTATATCTCACAATGCATATCAAATCAAAATATAATTAAGATTATAAAATGTGAGTATTCAAAGGACATCACATAGCATAGTACAGAATCTCTCCCTCCCCAATTGCTAAAATTCTTTCTCAGGTATCAGAGTGGCAACTTTTTAATATGAAATTTATCTTCCAGATAAGAGTTGAACAATATTACAATAATATTTTGATAATTTGGAAAGTGTAATAAACATGTGGGGCACATTTAAGATTCACAAATACACCTAGTTTTGTACACAAATAGTCTGCTTGAAAAGAGATTTTGCAAACGGAAAGAAAATAATGGGGTGGGGGGGAGATGTCATCATGAGGTTTTACTTAAACTGGCTTTCAATGTCATATCTGATGATTAATAACTCAAGAATACAAATATAATAATTTAACAAAAGTGTGATTCAGAAAATCTTAATAATCCTCACTTTTCTCACTCTGAAAAAAATACCTGGCATTTTGAGCCACTGGTCCACACACAATCTTGCTGCTTCTGTATCACTACGACCTCGAATAAACTCCAGTTCTTGTAATCCATGAGCATGCTGAAAATCTATTTTTTCCTAAAGATTAAAAAATAATCAGATCAATGAATGACTGTCATAGTGTTATTACTATCTAAATGCTTAAGACAGTTTTATTTTATTTATTCATTCTTTTTTAGATTTTTTTTTTTTTTGCAAGGCACTGGGGTTAAGTGGCTTGCCCAAGACCACACAGCTAGGTAATTATATTAAGTGTCTGAGGCCAGATATGAACTCAGATACTCCTGACTCCAGGGCTGGTACTCTATACATTGTGCCACCGAGCCACACCTTGAGAAAGTTTTAAACATTTTAATCTTTGATCTCAAATGTTCCTTTCTTAAAATATACATGGTTATATTAAAGTCAGTCAAACACAAATCAGCAGCAAATAGGAAAATAAAACACTAACTTAGGGTGCGAGGATCTTCTAAGGAAGAGTTTAAAAAAGAATGAGGGAAAATATATTTTTCTCATCTTTTTCAAAAGGCCCCATGAAAATTGCCAATAATTATGAACTTTAATATTAGGTGAATTTCTATTCTTTTTAAAAATACACTTTAAAGTCAGGAAAAAAATACATGTTGGCATTGTCTTTATGTCCCTGTATGATGGAGACAAAGACAATATATCTTCTAGCTGTAGCTTACTTGAAACAACTGAAGCATTTTTAAAAGTTCAGATGTTTCAAGTACGTTACAGCTAGAAGATATATTCTAAAATTAAAAATAACGTAATTCATATACTTATTACAATAATAAATCAATAAAAAATAAGTCAGAACTGATTTTCACTATCAATTCAATTGCACAAAAGCTCAGATTCATACAATTTGTTAGGCACATGGACATTCCTTTGAAATGCCTTATGATGGAATCTAACCCCTGCTGACTCAATCTAAGATGCCATTTTTGCTCTATCAAGGAATCACTTCCATTAATAATAGAATGACAGTGTATTACTTGCAAGTTGATGATTCCATCTGCTAAAATGTCAATGAACAAAGCTGGTCAAATTCATGATGTTCTCCCATCATAACTTGATCTTCAATAAGATGATTTATCCATTCTGAGTTAATTTTTTCATTAAAATGTTCCCACCATTAGAGGAAACTCCATTAGAAATGTAGAAATATTAAGTTAACCAAGCTAAGTGAACTTGGAATAATTCAGAAGATATTTTCCAAGGTATCTTATTATTACCATTACACAGATACACTAAAATTCTTGATGTTCCGCTGTTGTTTCATTTTCCATTTGCTTTTGCTTTTGGTGGACTGGTACATCTGAGATAGAAATGTCCCATAATAGAAGTCAAGGTCAAGGTCTGGAGGAAAAATCATGGTTGGTAATAGAAAACAAATAGACCAAGGAACCTCTGTAAAATTTAGTGAGATATGATGTAGTTAAAAAAAATTTTTTTTTTTTTAAATAGTTTGACTAATAAAAATTTCCTGAACAGAAAACTAAAGTGAACTCCTGATTTCAGATCCAATGTGTGATCCTCTACATGGGTGGAGGATGAAAGGATGAAACTACCCTTGGGTAAACCCTAGTTGTCATAGTAACAATAAGGTTCTCAACAACATCACAACAGCTTCATTGTCCACGAGGGCAATGACTTTGCTAGAGAAAAGAAGCCAGGGCTAGTCAATTAGGAAATGTAGGGAGAAAGTACATAGCTCAAATACTTATAAAAGAAAATTCTCCCCCCCAAAATCTTTTTCATAACTATGGTAAAGACCCACTTAAAATCATTTTTGGAATAACATCTATCTAAAAACTAATATAAAGAGTATAGCAATATCCCTTTTCTAATTTAAAGCAATGAGAATATTTTACAAATTTATACTGCACTTTAGTTTTAATTATACACCATAGTTAAATTCAGTAACTTTTCTCACCAATCTTAAGAGAAAAAAAGTTTTTATTAGACTTAAAATGATAACCAAATAAAACAGTAACAGAAAAAAATAGAAATGAGTAATTTCAGTATAACATTTAATTAGCCCAAGAATATAAAATATTATGGAACCTGTACCATTTAAAATGTGGCAATGACAGGTTTATCATTTTAAATAACTTCTTTTGGGGATTTACAAAATAGGTTAAGAAATATGCCCCAAATAAGTGTTTCCAAGCTTTAAGTTGGGCTCAAATTTGTTAATGTTTCTCCTACAACCTTTGTATACCTACAGCATCTTCTTCTTAATGATGAAAACTGCTTCTAGAAGAGAAGTTTACGAAACTTTAGAATCTTTGGTGTGGGAAGACAACATACAAAAAATATAATGTTATGTAAACACTCCAATGACCTCTCCCAATTTAATTTGCTACTAGTTGCTGGAAGAACTTGTTTAAATTCTTCTATATTGACAATTCTCATGAATTTCTTACCCTAACCTTAACACAAAACCCAAATTCAATTCACCTTTCTTTCTTTCTGCGAATAAAAAATGCTCAAATATTCAAGACCTAATAACCTGGAAGTAAAAGATTAATGAAAAACATAACTAATGATCATTCATGCTTGAATTCAATTAGATATTTTCTGTCTGAAATTTCTCCCTTACAACATTATAAAACTTCTAGATTTTAAAGAAATCATCACATTACCCGGAAAGCTTTATTCTTCTCTTCTTTCTGCTGTTTGTCTACCTCTACGTGACGAGCTAGACGAGCCAGAGTTAAAGCAACTCTATCCTTCTCCTGGTCAACATAGTCTTTACTTTTCACTTTTTCCTGTAATTTAAAGGGCAAATGATTCATTTAGTTTTTTTTTGAAGTGCAGCTATATAAGGAACTTTAATTTATTTTTATAATCAGTAAGAAGGTACTCAGTGCTTACTGAATGACTGGCACTATATTATGATATATGGTACCTCAGGCCTTATTCTTTTAACTGTCTATTTGCTGGATCATCATCTATCTCTTTTGTCCTCAAAGGAGCAATGTCCCCATAAGCACTGTCTTGGGTTCTCTTCTATTTTTTTGATGTATTAGTAATTAATGCAAAATCTATATGCATAGAGTGAAGTTTTACTGATTCTACCTCTATAAAATTCAAGTCTTTTCTTCATATTTCTAATTACAAAGATACTACCATCATTCAATCCCTTATTGTATTTTGCCTAGTTGTTGCTTAGAATCTTTCTCTTCAATTAGCTTTCACAAAGCTACCAGGGCTTCTAAGATAGCAGTCTTATCATATCATTCTCCTGCTCAAAAATACTAAAGATAAAGTATAAACCCTAAAGTCAGACATTTAAAAGTCATGTACAAACTAGTTCCGAGCCTTTCCAAACATTTCATACTATTCAACTCAATCACTGAATGATCAAAGCAAACTAACCTAACCTACTAGCAGTTTTTTGTACTTGACATTCTAGTTTCATGCCTCTATGCAGGATCCCATAATGAAAATATATTTTTCTGTCCCCATCTGTCCATTTATCTATGGAGTTTTCTTTGCAGCTCAGTTCAGGTAGTACACATATCCTTCACAAAGCTTTTTCTGACTCCTCCCTCACCAAGGTATTAAAATGTATTGCAGGGCAGCTAGATGGCGCTGATAGAGCACTGGCCCTGGAGTCAGGAGGACCGGAGTTCAAATGTGGACTCAGGCAATAATTGCCTAGCTGTGTGACCTTGGGAAATCAATCAAACCCCATTGCCTTAAATAAAATTTTAAAAATGCTTATTTAATACCTATTTGTGTATAAGCTATATTCGCACATAAGTCCTATTCTTCTAGAAAAATCAAGTTTCTGTATCACCAACAAAAACAGGGTTTTGTATGTAGCCTTAGTTTTTAAAAAATTCTGTTAGTAACAGGTAGAAAGAAAATAGGCTACTCAGGTCTTTTGGTGAAACAAACAGGATTTTTGTTCTAGGACATAAAAACTAAAATTAAAGGCCTAATCAACAGGAACACAAAAATATTAAACAAAGAACTGAATGACTGATTAGAAAAATAGGAGAAATCCATCCTAACTCAGGATAAGGGGAAAAATAAAGATTTAAATTAAGGAAAACAATTTTAATAGTATAAAGATACCAGTAATTCAGAAAAGAACTTTGCTGAAATATAAGATGCATATATGATGCTACTGAAAAATCAGTGGGTTAAAACTTGCCCTTATTTGGAATTTCACTATATTGTCAGATATAGTTATAAGCACTGAAAATAAATATAAAGGCAAGAAGCCAGTCCCTGTGGTCCCTGTCACCAAGAAATTTTACGTTCCAATGAAGACAACATATAAAAGAAAACTAAAAAAGCAGGAGGAAAAGTCTAAAGTTCAGCCTAAAACAAAATGAGAACTTGAAGACATCTAGAAAGATATCTAGGTAAACACAACAGTCAAATTAAAGAATATGTAAGTAAAGCAACATCCCACCATCCACCCAACAAATCTAAAAAAATTCCACTAGAACAAATTTGATTACAGGTCATTTTTTTAGATGAGGTTAGCAGAAAAACAAGAGAAGTCTTTGATCAATGGAATGATGATTGACCAAGAGATCGTCATACAATGTGCCAGTAGAACAGAAAGGTTGTGATATGCACCAGGTCAAGAAAAGGTTCCAGATTCAGCAGGAAGGGATGTGTATGACTGAAAAAGCTTATACTCACTACCCAGTGCAAAGGTCAAAGATCTAGCATAGATGAAAGAAGACACCTGTGCCCAGAAGTAGCATTTCAGGGTGAGAAACTGCTTCAAGCCCTAGGGTGTTTACAAAGAAAGGAAGCCATTAAAAAAAGCAAGTAATAACTCTATGGTTCTGATCCCAGGAGCAAAGAGGGGTTTCATTTTCAGCTTCTAGCAAAGCCTACAAAGCTAGAGACCAAAAAAAAAGACAAAGGAAAAAGGAAACCCTTATAGCAGATAGCTGACAATGGTTGGTTCAGCAGCAGTCTTCTGAAGCACTAGCTGCTCAGACCAGGGGAACAATGATTAGCTCAGCCTGTCCAGAATCAAACCACCCTGTAAACAGTTAAAGTTTGCAGGTTCCTAGCTTGGGTGCTACCCATTACACATTAGAGTAGCACAAGACTTAATTCCTCAAGAATTTTTCTCAAGCAAAACAGCACCGGTCTGGCCCTTAACAGCCTCAAGACAGAAAATAAGCTAGGAATATGAGCAAACAAAAAAAAGTTATTATGGTGATAGTCATTCAACACACAAACATGAAGAAAATTATTCTAAAACAGCAATAGTAAGCTTCAAAGAAAAAAGTTGTATTTGAGCACAAACTAAACTAGAATTCCAATTAGAAATGAAGCAGAAGGGTGAAGCCAAGATGGCAACAGTCTCTTGGGTGCTCTCTCATGGATACTTCCAAACTTATAAACTAAGGACTCTAATTGAAGTCAACAGTTTAGTCAAGGAGATCCAAAAAAATGCTGAAGAAAATAGCATGTTAAAAACCAGCATAGGTCAAATGGATAAAACAGTTCAAAAAGTTATTGAGGAGAAGAATACTTTAAAAAGCAGAATTGGCAAGATAGAAAGAGATAAGAAAGCTCTCTGAGGAAAACAAATCCTTCAGACAAAGAATAAAACTCAGGGAGATTGCTGATTTTATGAGAAATCAGGACTCAATACTTCAAAACCAAAAGAATGAAAAATTAACAGAAAATGTGAAACATCTCATTGAAAAAAACAATTGCTATGGAAAACAGAGTCAGGATAGATAATTTAAAAAATTATTGGAATGCCTGAAAGTCATGATCAATAAAAGAGCCTTGACATCATTTTAAAAAGAATTACTACGGAAAAAATGCCCAGATATCCTAGAAGCTGAGGGCAAAACAGAAATGGAGAGAATCCACTGATCTTCCCTGGAAAGAGATTCCCCCCCCAAAAAAATATACCCCCCCCCCAGGAATATTACAGCCAAGTCCCAGAACTCCCAAGTCAAAGAGAAAATATGATAAGCAGCCAGAAGGATACATTGCAAATACCATGGAACTGCAGTCAGCATCACACAGGACTTAGCAGCAACTACATTAAAAGTTTGTAGAGCTTGGAATGCAACCGAGAATCAACTATCCAGCAAAACTGAACATCCTCTTCCAGGGAAAAAGATGAACTTTCAATGAACCAGGGGAATTTCAAATGTTCCTGTTGGAATGGCCAGAGCTGAACAGAAGGTTTGATCTTCAAATACAGAACTCAGGTGAAGCATAGAGAGTGGAAGAGAAGGGGAAAATATGAAGGACTTAATGATGATGAACTACATATATTCCTATAGAGAAAAAATGATACTCATAATACTCATATGAACCTTCTCATTTAATAGAGCAGGTAGAAGGAGCTTTTCTAGATGAGGCACAGGAGAGAGCTGAATTTAAAGGTATAATATAGTGTAAAAATGGACTCAATGGCTAAAAGGGAAATGTAATGGGAGAAAAAAAGGAGTGGTGGAATAGGCTAAGATATTTCATATAATAAGGTTTTTTATTGCAATGAGTTATTGCAACTATATGGAAGGGGGGAAGGCAAGGGGAAATGAGGGAAACGTCGCTCTCATCAGAGGTGACTAGGAGAGAAAACAGCATACATACTCAATGGGGTATATACATCTAGAGTAAGGAGAGAAAGGGGCCAGGGAGAAGGGGGGGGGGGGGTGAGTGATGGAGGAGAGGATGGACTGTGGGGGGAGAGTGGTCAGATATAACACACTTTCTTTTATACTTCTTGCAAGGGACTTGGATTAGATGGCCTGTCTGGGACCATAGGGCTGGGTGGATGCTGGGGCATGTGAGCTTAGGGTGCTCGGTCCCAGGACCAAGGATCTGACTGCTAAACCACTCAGCTACCCTCTAGCACATTTAAGAAGAGGGACAGAGTGAAAGGAGAGAGAAAATATAGTATATGGTAGTAGGTAAATATGAATGGAGGGAGCTGCAATCAGCAATGGCAATGGTGGAAAAATATGGAAGTAGCTTTAGTAATGGACTAATCATAAAGAATGTGATCCACCCAAGACAGAGCTGGAGGTGTTGGAACATCTGAAACATATTTATTATTATTATTATTATTATTGTTGTTGTTGTTGTTGTTGTTGGGGTGGGGGAGGTTTGCAGGGCAAATGGGGCTGGGTGGCTTGCCTGGGGCCTCACAGGCTGGGTGATTACCAAGGTGCTCCTAGCTCCAGGGCCAGTGCTCTGTCCCCTGCTCCAAATGGCTGTCCTATTATAATTATTATTATTGTTTTATTTTGGGTCTTTTTTTTGGGGGGGGGTTACAAAGCAATGGGGTTGGGATGGCTTGACCAGGGTCACACAGCTGGGTGACTGTTGGGTGGCTGGGGACAGATTTAGGCTCGGGTGGAATTAGCAATTTTAGCAAAGTTGCAGGTCATAAAATACACCCTCATAAATCCTCACCTTTTCTATATATGTCTAGCAAGATACAGCAGGAAGAGCTAGAAAGAGAAATCCCATTCAAAGTAACCTCAGACAATATAAAACACCTGGGAGTCTATTGGTCAAGAAAGACTAAGAAAATTTTTGAAAACAATTATAAAACACTTCTCACAGAAATTGAATCAGATTTAAATAATTAGGCAAATATCAACTGCTCATGGATGGGTAGAGCTAATACAATAAAAATGACAATTCTACCAAAACTAAACTACCTGTTTAGTGCCCTACCGATCAAAATTCCAAAAAATTAATGAGTTAGAAAAAAATGTAAGTAAATTCATATGGAGAAATAAAAAGTCAAGAATTGCCAGGAGATTAAAGAAAAAAAGTGCAAAAGAAGGTGGCTTAGCCCTACCTTTTCTAAAATTATATTATAAAGCATCAGTCATCAAAACTCTTTGGTATTGGCTAAGAAACAGAGTGGTGGACCAGTGGAATTGACTAGGTGCAAAAGCAGGACATGATTATAGTAATCTCCTGTTTGATAAACCCAAAGAGTCCAGCCACTTTGATAAAAATTGCTGGGATAATTGGAAGTTAGTATGAAAGAAACGTAGATGAGACCAACACCTCACACCCTTTACCAAGATAAGATCCAAATGGATGCAGGACTTAGACATAAAAAACAATACTATAAGCATTAGAAGATCAAAGACTAGTTTACCTGTCAGATCTATGGAAAGGGGAACAGTTTATGACTAAGGAAGAGGTGGAGAACATCACCAAAAACCAACTAGATGATTTTGATTACATGAAATTAAAAAGCTTTTGCACAGATAAAACCAATGTAATCAAAATCAAAAGAAAAGTAGTAAATTGGGAAACAATCTTTACAACTAATGATTCTGACAAAGGACTCATTTCTAAAATATACAGAGAACTGAGTCATATTTTTAAAACAAAAAGCCATTCCCCAATTGACAAATGGTCAAAGGATATGCAAAGGCAATTTACAGATGAGATCAAAGCAATCCATAGCCATATGAAAAATTGCTCTAAATCATTAATTATTAGAGAAATGCAAATTAAAACTTCTCTGAGGTACCACCTCACACCTCTGAGATTGGCCAATATGACCAGAAAGGATAATGATCATTGTTGGAAGGGTTGTGGGAAATCTGGGGCACTATTACTGTTGGTGGAGCTGTGAACTCATCCAACCTTTCTGGAGAGAAATTTGGAACTATGCCCATAGGGCAAAAAAAATGCACATACCCTTTGATCCAGCAATATCGCTACAGGGTCTATACCCTGAAGAGATGATGAAAAAGGGTATAAACATCACTTGTACAAAAATGTTTATAGCAATCCTGTTTGTGGTGGCAAAGAATTGGAAATCAAGTAAATGTCCTTCAATTGGGGAATGGCTTAGCAAACTGTGGTATATGTATGTCATGGAACACTATTGTTCTATTAGAACAATAGGGACGAGATTTCAGGGAAGCCTGGAGGGATTTGCATAAACTGATGCTGAGTGAGATGAGCAGAACCAGAAAAAACACTGTATACCCTAACAGCAACATGAGGGTGATGCTCAACCTTATTGTCTGATCTTGTTATCTCAGACTTCTTGTCTCTTCCTTAATGATATGATTTCTCTCTCATCATACTCAATTTGGATCAATGTACAACATGGAAACAAGTAAAGACTGACAGATTGCTTTCTGTGGGGGGGGGCACGGAGGTAAGATTGGGAGGAAAATTGTAAAACTCAAATAATATCTTTAATAAAACAAATAAAATTTTAAAAAGAATTATATGGTACAAAATAGAAAATATGGAAACAATAGCATAACAATGAAAAAAACAAGTTACAGGTGAATTAAATGAATTCATTATGTTTAGAATGCTGAAAACTGGTTTTTAGAAAAGTTTCATTAAAATTTTCAGAAAAATTGGATTGTAATGTAATAAAAATGAATTTACTTATCTGCATAAGGAATCTGAATCTATATACACATATAAGATGAGACAAACTAATAAGTAAAAAAGTGAAGTTTTTTAAAAATTTGAAAGTTAAATCTAGCAAGAAAAGAAACAAACAAAATAGTTTTCAAATACCAGCTCACACTCACCAAATAAGCAAAAACTAATTTTAAATGACAAAAACATGCGATGTTGGCATTAATGAAGACCTTTTCCTCAAGGAATCTTGCAATCCATAAATTATAAAATAGCCAAAACTCTTGACTGAATTTTAGAAATGCAAAAATAACAAAAATTTTTATTTTTATTAATAAAAAACTTACATTCAGTGGCTGGAAAATTGTGAGGTGTCAATATAATAACACCAAAATATAAAAAATAAAAAGAAATGTGGAAAAACAAATTATGCAAAATGAGAAAAGTACAACCACAAGATATACACTAACTCCATGTATGTGTGTGTACATATATATATGTATGTGTGTATATATATATATATATATATATATGAAATATATTGTACTCAATACTCCAAATGAGGTAGGTATTTACTCCAATAATTCAGATTATAAATTCATCCATACAACATATGAAATTCGCTCCACGGAGTCTCTCACATGGACATGCATGCATGAACAAATAAGTAAAAAGGAAGTAATTTTTATAATAAATAGTTCTGAATTTATTTGCATTCTTTCATTGTTAAGTGCTAAGAACATAATGTTTTCCAAGTTAAAAAAATTAAATCTTTAAAAGAATTTTAGAAAGATTTTACTTATTGAGTTTTACAGTGCACTTAAATATAATTATATCTCCCCCTCCCCCCCCAAAAAAAAACAAAAGGAAAGAAAACCCAAAGAAAGACAGTGATAATATATTCCACATTTCTGGTTCCCTTCCCTGCCACTGCTCCAGAGCTAATTTAAAAAAACCTCATTCTTTCCTACCTTAAATATATTATCATGTACAAATAAAATAGATTTACTTTAGAGAAAGAAATAATTTAAAACCTAGCAAAAAATTCAATGTACTGCCAAAATATACTTCCATTTAAACAAGTTATTCTTGGATTATATTCTCAATGGGCTATCAAACTTAGAGTCTATCAGTAATTCTCTTATGACAAATTACCAATTTTAGTTCAGGAAAATTCTTTAAAAAAATGACTTTGCTTTTGACTGGTTCCTTTATTTAAATTTTTTTTAATTTTTTCCTTTAATTTATTTACACATTACTAAAACAGTCTTCTTTAAGAGTAAAGATAATAGCCCCTCACACACAAAAACATAAAACCTCATGAGAAATAAAGTGAAAGAGAAAATGTTTCAGTTTGTGTTTTTATCCCATCAGCTCTGTCCCAAGTGGATCACTTTTCTTGATCATAGTAGTTACTTCCATATTTTCCCACAGTTGCTGTTGCTGATTGTAATTCTCTCCATCCATTCCTCCCCACTTCCATCTAATATATTTTCTATCTCCTTTCACTCTATCCCCTCTTCAAAAATGTGCTGCGGAGCAGCAAAGTGGCATAGCAGACAGAGCACCAGCCCTGGGACCAGGAGACTCCAAGCCTACATCCCACCCCAAAGATCCAGCAACCACTGACCCAATCCCAGAACCTTGCAAAAACTCAAAAAGAAAATGTGTTATATCTGACTATCCTCTCCTATGATCTACCCTCTCTCCCCTCACCTACATCGACATCCCCCATCCCCTTTCTCTCCTTTTTCTTCTAGATGTCTATAACCTATTGAATGTATATGCTCTTTTCTTTCTGAGCCATTTCTGAAAAGAATGAAGGTTCCCTTATTCCCCTTGCCTCCTCCCCTTCCATACAATTGCAAAAGCTACAAGAAATATCTTTTATATGAAATCTCATAGTCTATTCTGCCTCTCTGTTCTTTCTCCCAGTACATTTCCCATTCACCCATTGACTCCATTTTAACAATATATGTTTATCTTCTAATTCAGCTCTCAGTGGATACTCTCAATTTCTATTTTACACTTTGCTTCCAGGATATCAGGGCAATTTTTCGGTAGTAATTCTTTGAAAATGATGTCAAGGTTCTATTCCTGATCATGACTTTCAGGTATCCCAATAATTTTAAAATTATCTTTTCTGAATCTGTATCCAGATAAGGAGCTGTGGAGTTTGAACAAAGTGCAAGGACTATTACCTTTAATTTAGAAAAAACAAGATACATTATTGTCCGATCTTGTTACCTCTTAGACTTCTCTAATCTTCTCTAAGGATGTGATTTCTCTCTCATCACACCCAATTTGGATCAAGGTACAACATGGAAGCAAAGTAAAGACTGACAGAGTGCTTTCCGTGGGTGGGTGGAGGGAGGGAGGGAAGCAAGATTGGGGGAAAATTGTAAAACTCAAATAATATCTTTAATAAAAATAAATTAAAAAAACAAAATGATGTCAAGGCTCTTTTCTTGATCATGACTTTCAGGTAGCCCAATAGTTTTTAAAATCATACTTCCTGGATCTGTTTCCCAGATCAATTGTTTTTTTTTTCAATGAGATATTTCACATTTCCTTCTAATTTTGTACTCTTTTGGTATTGCACTATTGGGTCTTGATTTCTCACAAAGTCTCAGCTTCTTTTAGCTCCATTCTAAATCTGAAGGATTTGTTTTACTCAGAGAGCTTTCTTATCTCCTTTTCCATCTGTCCAATTCTACTTTTTAAAACATTCTTCTCCTCAATAATTTGTTGAACTGTTTTAGCCATTTGACCTAATCTGGTTTTTAACATGTTATTTTCTTCAGCATTTTGTTGGATCTCCTTGACTAAGCTGCTGACTCCGTTGTCATATTCTTCCTGCATCTCTCTCATTTCTTTTCCCAATTTTTCTTCTATCGCATTTACTTGATTTTCAAAATCTTTTTGAGCTCTGTCATAGCATTAGCCCAAATTTTAAAAATATTTCTTGGAATCTTTAGATGCAGAAGCTTGGATTTTGTAATTTTCAGATTGAGTATTTTGGTCCTCCATGGGAACAAAGTAATTGTCTATGATCAGTTTCTTTTTTTTTCCTGCTTACTCATTTCCCCAGTCTGTGCCTGATTTTGAGGTGCTTTCTGAGCTTGAGTATTATTGGGCCACCCCCTCCCAACTGCAAGGACCTCAGTGTGAGGCTCTGACTGCTCTACTGATCTGTGAATGACCACAAGCTCACCTCTTTGCAATAGGGCTGTGTGTGTGTGTGGGGGGGGGGTGTCCCTGCTCTATGGGGGACCTAGACTGGGACCAAGGTATAAATGTAGTCAAACCCCAGAGTCCTGTTCCAGGGTCAGACACTTAGGCAGTCTCCCTGCACTCCCTTATTTTCAGTGGGCTGAGCACTCAGGGCACAGCTGCCTGGAGGCTCCTGCTGTTAAGTTGCACTAGCCTGCTTCTGTTTCCTGGGATCTGGGCTGCCATGGCCACACTGAGTACCTGGGCTTCATACTCTGTCTTCATACTCTCTCTGGCACAGGTCTCCCTGCAGATTCAAATTGTACTTGGTGCTCCCTGGGGTGCGGATCAAAAAACTGCTTCTGCTGCTGGAAGGTGGCACTCCCATGTGTCCTGGGGCTGTTCGGGGGGGGGGGGAGGGGGGGGAGCTTATGTTCCTTTGCTCCAGTGTGGTTGCCGCTCCAATCCTGTAGAACAGTTTTCCCGCTATTTTCCAGGTTACCTTGGGCTGGAGAATTGCCTCACTGGATCTTTCTATGGGTTTTGTCTCTTGATAATTTTAAGGTTTTTGAAATATTTTGGAGGGAACACCTAGGAGAGGCTCTTCTCCTGCCACCATCTTGGCTCCATCCCCCTTGATTTGTTCCTTTTAAAAAATAATTTAACACTAAAGAAAAGTACCACATTAAAAGAACCTTTTACTATCTTCTAAAAAGGTGTATCAAAAATATCCAATCCAAGGTTCAGTGAATTCTTTAGCCTAAGTAGTACATACTTGTTGACCAGTGATATCACATGGTGATGTCCTGATCTACTCATAAATTTAATTAAAGTGAAGCAGAGCCGCACAAGTCTTCAGCTTTGCTCTCTCTTCTGGATTCATCATCAAAGTCCAGATTCAACCCAAAATTCAAGACAATTAATATCTTTTATAATTGATCAAGCACTAAGTGCTCTAAAAACAGTTTCAGCCACCTTCATAATCCTTGGAACAAATCATTCTCATTTACTTAATCTCCCAAAGGAATTCTTCACAAGCTTGGGTAGATACCTCCTCAACTCACTGATACATCTGTTATCTCAACCTGGCTCAATGCATCTGCTGAGATGACTTTACCAGGGTGGGGCTGTTGGTCTACTGCAGCTTCTAAGAGTCATAGGTTAGACTTGGGTGACAGGTAGACATCAAAGGAAGATAATAAGCACACTTGAAATGGGCTTGGCAGGCCCTCACATCAGAAGTGCATATCCTAGGTGATACATACAAGTCATTCAACCCTGACTGCCTGGAAAGCAGGGCCACCACTAGTGGTTCTGATTCAAATCTGTACACTGGATCCAGGTGGCTCCCTCTAGAGGACAAAGTGAGGCTGGTGACTTGGCCTCACACAAATCCAATTCAAGTGCTTGCCATGACATTCATTACCTCCCTTATATCATAGTCTTCATTGAAAATGAAGGACTCTAATATATAATTGAAAAACAAATATTTATACAATTTTTTTAAATGAAGGAGAAACATTGTATCCTTGGTTACATCACTGAAATAAAAAGGAAAGATGAAAAATTTGGTAAAATAAAGGAAGGGTAGAAATAAAAAGCTTCATTTGGTAGACACTGGTAATAATCTCTAATGAAAAACTCAGGTGCAACTGAGTTTCACTGTTTTTCTAACCCCATAATCCAATGGAGCATCAATTATATGTGAGGCTTTGAAGAAATAAAAGAATGGGGGCAGAGGCAAGATGGCGGAATAAAGGCAGCATTTCCCGAGAATTCTGAACCCCCCAAAACCCAAAAAACAAAAGATGGCTCTAGCCAAAATTTAGAGGGGCTGAACCCACAAAAAGACTGAGTGATACCTTTCCCAGTCCAAGATAACTTAGAAGTTCCTTGGGAAAGGTATGGGATTGGGAAAAAAATAACAGTGCAACCCAGCAAAGCACAGCTTGAAGGGGCAGTGCGAGAACTCTGCTCCACCAGAATGAGTGTGGAGTGAGGAGCTTGGACACAGGAGTGAGAATCTGGAGAAAGCATCCTGGACCCCAGAGACAGTAATGGAAGTCTGCAGAGATTTCTTTGCTCTCCCTGGGGTAGGACTCTGCTGTTTTCCTACATTCATATATTGTAGTTTGGGCTTCCATACTAAATAACCAAGCTGGATCTCTCCTTATAGCCCCAGGGCAGAGGGCAGTGCTATGGTCATCTACATAAAAGCACAAACTAGAGAGCATTAAGACCTTGGAGGAATAAAGGTCCCAATGGAGTGTCCCCCCTCCCGAAAAAAAACAACCCCACAGCCTTGGAAATGCCTTGAATTAGTCTTAGGCTTAGGAATTAAGTAAACAAGAGGAAAAGAAGAATCTGACCACAGAAGTCCCATAGAAGATCAAAACACATACCCAGATGATGACAAAATCAAAGCTTCCATATCCAAAACGTCCAAAAAAAAATAGAAAATGGGCTCAGACTATGGATGAGCTCAAAAAAGACTTTGAAAAGCAATTTGGGGGGGGGGGGGAGCACTTATGGTCATTCACAGACCAGGAGGGAGGACAAAACCTCACACACTGAGATCCCTGTGGGAGTGTCTCAAAAGCTCAGGAAGCATCCCCAAAACAGGCTTAGGCTGGGAAAATGAGCAAGCAGAGAAACAAGAGGAACACCACTGAGAAATATATTGCCTGTGAGCCGAAGAAGGATCAAAACACTCAGTCTAAAGATGAGGAAGCAAAAGCTCCTGAATCTAAAGACTCCAGAAACTGGGCTCAGGCTATGACAGGGCTCAAAAAAGACTTTGAAAATCAAATGAAGGAGTTAGAAGGAAAAATTGGGAAAAGAAATGAGACAGATGCAGGAAAACCATAAAAATGAAGAGTAGCTTAGTCAAGGAAATCCAAAAAAATGCTGAAGAAAATAGAATGCCAAAAACCAGCTTAGGTCAAAAAACAGTTCAAAAAGTTACTGAGGAGAAGAATGCTTTAAAAAGCAAAATTGGCCAGATGGAAAAAGAGATAAGAAAGCTCCCTGAGGAAAACAAATCCTTCAGACAAAGAATAGAACTCAGGGAGATTGGTGAATTAACAAGAAATTAGGAATCAATACTCCAAAACCAAACAAATGAAAAATCACAAGAAAATGTGAAACATCTCATTGAAAAAACAACTGATAAGGAAAACAGATTAAGGAAAGATAATCTAAAAATTATTAGAATACCTGAAAGTCATGATCAGGAAAAGAGCCTTGACATCATTTTCAAAGAATTACTACAGGAAAATTGCCCTGATATCCTAGAAGCAGAGGGAAAAACAGAAATGGAGAGAATCCATCAATCTCCCCAAGGAAGAGATCGAAAAAACCAACCCCCAGGAATATCATAGCCAAGTTCCAGAACTCCCAAGTCAAAGAGAAAATATTACAAGCAGCCAGAAGGACACAAGTCAAATAATGTGGAGCTGCAATCAGGATCTCACAGGACTTAGCAGCAACTACATTAAAAGCTCATAGGCATTGGAATATAATATACCGGAAGGCAAAAGAGCTTAGAATGCAACCGAGAATCAACTACCCAGCAAAACTGAATGTCCTCTTCCAGGGAAAAAGACGGATTTTCAATGAACCAGAGGAATTTCAAATGTTCCTGTTGGAATAGCCAGAACTCAACAGGTTTGATCTTCAAATACAGGACTCAGGTGAAGCATAGAGATTGGAGGAGAAGGGGAAAATATGAGGAACTTAATGATGATGAACTGCATGTATTCCTGCATAGAAAAATGACACTGATAATACTCATATGAACCTTCTCAGTTAATAGAGCAGGTAGCAGGAGCTTTTATAGTTGAAGCACAGCTGAATTTGAAGATAAAATATGGTGTAAAATGGAGTCAATAGAAAAAAATGGAAATGTAATGGGGAAAAAGAAAAAGGAGAAGGGGAATAAGCCAAGATATTTCATATAATAAGATTTTTCTTTTATTACAATGAGCTATTGCAATGATATGGAAGAGGGGAAGGCAAGGGGGAATGAGGGAATCCTCACTCTCATCAGAGGTGGTTAGGAGAGGAAACAGCATATATATACTCAATGGGATATAGACATCTGGAGTAAGAAGGAGAGAAGAGGGACAAGGGGAAGGGGTGGGGATGTGAATGATGGAGGAGAGGATGGACCATGGGGGGAGACTGGTCAGATATAACACATTTTCCTTTTTTACTTCTTGCAAGAAGGGGCTGGGATTGGATGGCCTGTCCAGGACCACAGGGCCAGGTGGATTCTGGGCCTAAGGGGTGATATGGGGGCTCGAGGCCCCAGGGCCAGGGATCTGTCTGCTGCGCCACTCAGCTACCCTACAGCAGAGTCAGAGTGAAAGGAGAGAGAAAATATAGTACATGGTAGTAGAGAAATACCAAAGGAGGGAGTTACAATCAGCAATAGCACCGGTGGAAAAATATGGCGGTAACTTTTGTGATGGACTTATCATAAAGAATGTGATCTACCTGCAACAGAGTTGGTGGTGTTGGAACACAGACTGAAGCACATTTTTTATTATTATTGGGGGGGGGGGGGGGTACAGGGCAAATGAGGTTGGGTGAACTGCCTGGGGCCGCATAGCAGGGTGATCTTTGGGTGTCTGAAGTAGGATGTGGACCTAGGTGCTCCGGGCTCAAGGGCCAGTGCTCTATCTGCCACCCAACCACCCCTATTATTATTATTACTATTTTATTTTGGGTCTTTTTTTTTTTTTTTTTTGGTTTTCACAGGGCAGTGGGGTTGGGGTGGCTTGCATGTCATACAGCTGAGTGAGTGTTGGGTATACAGGACCGGATATGGGTTCGGGTGCTCCTGGCTCCAGGGCTAGTGCTCCATCCACTGTGCCACCTGGCCATACCTACAATTATTACTATTATTTTTTAAATTTTACTTTTAATTGTTTTCTCTCCCCTTTATCGCTCAACCAAGTCTATATTTTTTTGGGGAGAGGGTATTTGTTTGCTCTTAAACAAGAATATTCTATTAATATATAAAAACACATTTGTACAAAATGAGAATAAATATTAAACAAAAAAACTAAAAAATAAAAAACCCAAATACTCAAATGATGACAAAATCGAAGCTTCCATATCCAAAAACTCCAAGAGAAATAGAAAATGGATTCAGACTATGAATGAGCTCAAAAAAAAAACTTTGAATAACAATTGAGAGATGGAGGAAAAATTGGGAGAAATGAGAATGATGCAGAAAAATCATGAAAACCAAATCAAAAACTTTGTGAAAGATATACAAAAAATAATGAAGAAAATAACGTTAAAAATTAGTTTAGGCCTAATGGAAAAAGCAAAACAAAAAGGCAAATAAGGAGAAGAATGCCTTAAAAAGCAGAATTGGCTAGAAAAGGAGATAAAAAAAAGCTCTCTGAAGAAAATAACTCCATCAAATGCAGAATGGAACTAAAGGAAGATAATGACTTCACAAGAAATCCAGAAGAAATAAAACTCTTCCCAAAAAAGCCAAAAATTAGAAGAAAATGTGAGATATCTCATTGGAAAAAGAACCAACCTGGAAAACAGATCCAGAAAAAATAATTTAAATAATTTAAATTAAAATAATATAAAAATTATTGAGCTATTTGAAAGGATAAGAGACTAAACTTCATTTTACAAGAAATAATACAGCAAAATTGCCCTGAGATCCTAGAAATAGAGGGTAAAATAGAAATAGAGAAAATTCACCAGTCACATCCTAAAAGAGATCCCAAAAGAAAAACTTCCAGGAATATTACAATCAAATTCCAAAACTCCCTAATCAAAGAGAAAATTCTAAAAGCTGCCAGAAACAAAAAGTTCAACTAATATAGGATCTGGCAGCATCTACATTAAGGGCTTGAAGGGATTGGAATGATATTCCGGAAAGCAAAAGATCTTGGTTTACAATTGAGAATCAACTGCCCAGCAAAACTGAGCATCCTCTTTCAGGGGAAAAGATGGATTTTTCAATGAAACAGGGGACTTTCAAACATTCCTATTCAAACAACCAAACTTGAACAGAAAGTTATATCTCCAAGTACGGGACTCTGGTGAACCACAGAGGGCGTGGAAGAGAGGGACTGACTATGAGGAACTTGATGATACTGAACTGTTTGTATTCCTGCATGGGAAGAAGATATGGATAACTCATGAACTTTCTCGTTTATAAGAGCTGTTAGAAGGAGCATATATAGACAGGACATTAAGAAGGAGTGGAAAATAATAGTATAATATAGTAAAAAGATGGAGTCAATGGGTGATAAAGGAAAGTACTGGGAGGAAGGAAAAGGAGATGAAGATGCTAATAAATTTCACATAAGAGTCAATAAAAAGCTTTTTCAATGGAGTAGAAAGGGGGAAGCAAGGGGGAATGAGTGAGCCTTCATTCTCATCAGAAATGCCTCAGAGAGGAAATAACATACACACTTGATAGGATGAGGAAATCTATCTTACCCTAGAGAAAAATAAGAAGAAAGGGACGGGATAAAGGGGATAAGGGGGAATGGGGAAGGGAAGGGGGGGAATAGGTGATAGAAGAGAAGGAGGATCAGGAGATAGAGTACTCAGATTCAACACACTTTTGTATAGGGCCAAGATGAAACGAGGAAAAAATAGAATAAATGAGAGTGAGGAGGAATATAGAGCTAGTAATAGCAACTGTGGGAAAAATATTGAAGCAACTTCTCTGGTGGACTTAAGATAAAGAAAGCAATCCACCTTAGAGACAGAGCCACTGAATTCTCAACACAGAATGAAGTACAAATTTTTTCTCTCTATTTTTGAGGTTTCACATCTTCTTAGAGGGAGGAGTAGGGGGATTTATGTTTATTCTTATGTTTACTCTCATAACACATTCATTTTACATCAATGTATGGCAAGGAAACAATATAGAGACTATCAGAGAGCCTTCTGTGGGGGGGCGGATAGGGAGGGAAGGGGGTAAAAATTGAAGAATTCAGAGCCTTGCAAAAAATGATGGATACATATTACAATTGTGTATAACTGGAAAACAAAATGTTAAATTTTTTTTAAAAAATGGCAACAACAACAATAATATAATGCTGTATACTAATATAATGTTATGAATATGTAATATTTTATATAATTATTTATATATTCTATTTTTTCTCCCTCATTAGAATTTTACCTCATTGATACTAAAAATAAAGAAAAAAAAGAAAAAGAAAAGCAATTAAGGGAGGTGGAGGAAAAATTGGGAGGAGAAATGAGAGCAATGCAGAGAAATCATGAAAACCAAATCAAAAGCTTGGGTGAAAGATATACAAAAAAATACTGAAGAAAATAACATTAAAAACCAGTTTAGAACTAATGGAAAAAAGCAAAACAAAAGGCAAATGAGGAGAATGCCTTAAAAAGCAGAATTGGCCAGCTGGAAAAGGAGATAAAAAAAGCTCCCTCAAGAAAATAACTCCCAAATGCAGAATGGAACTAAAGGAAGGAAGCTGATGACTTTACAAGAAATCAGGAAATAAAACTCTTCCAAAAAAAAAAGCCAAAAATTGAATGAAAATGTGAAAGATCTCATTAGAAAAACAACCGACCTCGAAAAACAGATCCAGAAGAAATAATTTAAAAATTATTGGGCTATGTGAAAGCCACAACCAGGAGAAGAGCGTAGACTTCATTTTACAAGAAATAATACAGCAAAATTGCCCTGAGATCCCAGAAATAGAGGGTAAAATAGAAATAGAGAGAATTCACCAGTCACCTCCTCAAAGACATCCCAAAAGAAAAACTTCTAGGAATATTATAGCCAAATTTCAAAACTCTCAAATCAAAGAGAAAAATTCTAAAAGCTGCCAGAAACAAACAATTCAATGACCAAGGCTCCATAGTCAGGATTACACAGGATCTGGCAACATCTCCATTAAGGGCTCATAGGGATTGGAATATGATATTCTGGAAGGCAAAAGATCTTGGTTTACAACCAAGAATCAACTACCCAGCAAAACTGAAGATCTTTTCCCCTGTCTGATCTCAAAGTACAGGACTCTGGTGAACCATAGAGGAAGTGGAAGAGAGGGACTAACTATGACAAACTTGATGATGATGAATTGTTTGTATTCCTGCACAGGAAGAAGATATTGATAACTCATATGAATTTTCTCATTTATAAGAACTGTTAGAAGGAGCATATATAGACAGGACATAGGAAGGAATGGAATATAATGGTATGATGTGGTAAAGGGATGCAGTCAATGGGTGATGTGGGAAAGTACTGGGAGAAAGGAAAAGGAGATCAAAAAGAAGCTGAGAGATAAGAGTCTAGAAAAAGCTTTATCAATGGTGGGGAAAGGGGGAATGAGTGAACCTTCATTCTCATTAGAAATGGCTCAGGGAGGAAATGACATGTACACTTAATAGGGCGAGAAAATCTATCTTGCCCTGCAGAAGGATGGGAAGAAAGGGATGGGATGGGGTGGGGTGGGGAATGGGGGAGGGAAGGGGGGAATAGGTGATAGAAGAGAGGGAAGATCGAGGGAGAGGGTACTCAGATACAACACACTTTTGGACAGGGCCAGGATAAAAGGAGAGAGAGAATAGAATAAATAGGAGTGGGGAAGAATAGTGAAGGTACAGCTATTGAGAGAAAAATATTGAAGCAACTTCTCTGGTGGATTTATGATAAAGAAAACAACTCACCCCAGAGACAGAGCCAATGAAATCTGAACATATACTGAAGTACATTTTTTTTCTCTCTCTATTCTTGAGGTTTCTCATCTTCTTGGGGGGGGGGGGTGAGTTTATGTTTATTCATTTGTTTACTCTTATAACATTCAATTTACATCAATGTATGGCATGGAAACAATGTAGAGACTGTCAGACAGACTTCTTTGGGGGGAAGGAAGGGAGGAGGGGGAAAAAATTGTAGAATTCAGAGTCTTGCAAAAATTGATGGGTACATATTACTATTGTATGTAATTGGAAAACAAAAAGTTAAAATTAAAAAAGAAATAAAAGGACGGTATGGTAATAAAGAGTACTGTAACTTGGAAGTCAAAAGAACATAGGTTCTCATTCTTAAACAAGCCATTTAATCTATAAGCTTCAGCAATGGGTCATGGTGATGTTATAAGACTCGAATGAATATTATTTTATAAATTATAAAATCTCAAAAATGAGTTATATTTCACACAGGCATATACATTCTCTGTAATTCAGCTAAATACCTACTTCCAGAAATAAGAAACAAATCTCAAGATGGATTAAAGGCATCAGCTGAAATTCAATCCTAAATTATGAAGCTGGACTCTCAAATTTTTAGCTTAAAGAGTAGCCCTTACTAGTTTCTGTTCAAAGCTTTGCTATACAAGTTATAACAAAAGATCACTTTGCACCTCTCAAAATCCTATATCAAAGGATTTTCTAGACAATATATCTGTGTAAGGAGTGCAACTTTAATATAAAAGCTAAGTCAAGAAATAAGTTGTAAAAATAAGCAAACAGCAAATAATCTGACTATAGAAAGTTATTATGACAGGAAAAAGTCAAAACAAATTCAGAAGGACAATAAAGTCTCAAAGAAAAATGAGAATTGATCACAAGAAATGAATTTTAAATAATCAAATGAGACAGAATAAAATGTGGGAAATCAGAACAATGTAAGAAAATAAAAAAAAGTCAATAGGAAGGTAAAAGAAGCACAAAAAAAATTTTTTTAAGATACTAGTACCTTAAAAAAAAAAAAAACCAGAACAGGCCAAATGGTAAAGGAGATACAAAAACCTAATGAAAACACTTTAAAACACAGAACTAACCAAATGCAATAATAGGATACTGAAAAACCTTGTATAAAAATTCAAACAAAACAACTCTTTAAAAAAATGAATTAGTCAAGTGGAAAAGGTAGTATTATAAAGTTCAGTTTGGAAAAATAATTCCTTTAAAAAATTTAGAATTGTACAACCAGAAACAAATGATTTAAGACAAGAAACAATAAATGAAAATCAAAAGAATGAAAAATAGGGAAAAAACTTACCTGGAAAAGAGATTCAGGAGAGATAATTTAAGAACTACTGAACTACTTGTAAACTGGTTCAAAAAAAGAAAAAAACCTGGACATCATTTTTTAAGAAATTAGCAAGGAAAACTGGTCTGATGTCTTAGAACCAGAGGACAAAATAGAAATTCAAAGAACCTTCTGATCACCTTCTGAAAGAGATCCAGAGCTCCTAGGTCAAGTAGACTATACTGAAAGACGCCAGAGAAAAAAACAAAGTATCACGGGGTCTCAGCATTATACAGGATTTAACAGCTTCTACATTAAAGGATCAAAAATCTTAGCATATGATATCTAGAAGGGAAAGGAGCTATCCTGAGAAACAAGAGTATGATCCTTCAGAGGCAAAAATTGAAATTCAACAAAACAGGGGACTTTTAAGCATTCCTGACAAAAAGACTAGAACTGAACAGAAAAATCTAATTTTCAAAAACAAGACAAGAGAAACATAAAAAAGTAAATAAGAAAGAAAACAAGGGATTCAATAAAGCTAAACTGTTTAAATTCCTATAGAGAAGACCAAAATTGTAACTCTTAATTATATCATAATTAGGCAGTCAAGAAATATGAAGGGCACTGAAAACTATATTATTTATAATTCCAGAAGATCACTAAAGTAGAATAAAACAAATAAAACTTATTCAAAACAATAAATTTGAAAAAGAAATTGATCCTAACAATTCCAAGAAAATAAAAAGTGAAATGATCAGAAAAGGCAAAGAAACACAATAGTGCAAAAATATTTTTCAGTAAATTAAGGAATGTTCCTTCCTAATCAGTGTTCTAGTAGGACTTGGAAATTCTTCTGAATAATGAGTAATGGTGCAAGAGGTAACTAAAAGGTTAAAAAATGGAAAGAACAAGTGAGTCGTTAAGCCATGGCATTACCACAAATACAAAATAGTCTTTCACCAGAATTCTACAGAAAGGGAAGAATGAATGAAAATAAGATATGTTGAGAAGATTAGACCAGCAGGGTCAACAGATTTGCCAGGCAGAACAGAGGTTCCTTAACAGTGCCTAGCACATAAGAGGTGCTTAATAAAAGTTTGAATTTTGTCCCTGCCAAAGATACTCGGGAAAATCTGGAGACATCTTGGAATAATGTTTTTAAATGCATAAAATAAAATACATATAATCAAGAAGGAAAGTTACTGAAATATCTATTTTTAAAATTCACAGATCCCAGGTTAAGAGTAGAACAGGAATCCTTTAGGGGATCCAACAGAGTAATAACAAAAAAAACCTGATCGTTTATTTAGGATTGCTATGAAGTATAACTATCTTAGCATAGCACTGCTATGCTAAGTTCTCAGGAATCTGATGGCATTGACAGAATGCCTTCCTCTAAGTGTTTTGTTGGGGTTTTTTTTAAAACATAACAGGAAAACACCTTAGTTCTGGCATAAGTTCCTGACAGGTTTTACATGCAATATATCTTTTGCAGTTGGTTGTCTGTTCACAGGTCACCAAGTATTATAGCTAGTCAAATACAGCATTTGAGATTCTAATCTGTAAGTGAGATTAGCCAGGTTATGGGTGAGATTTTGCTCAGTTTCTTCACAAATCGTTTCTAGGGCAACAAAGAAAAAAATATATAGGGGTGGGTATGTGTGCATACATACATCAGCAAAAGTAATTTTATTTGGATTATCATAGAGGGTTGACAACCTAGAAGACTAAAAGTCTAGAGGCTCTGTTCAATAATTTTTTGTGTTACTGATACCTTTATTTTACCCCATGATAATTCTACATATAATTTGTTTCCTACCAAACAACTTCATAAAACCCTTTCTTGTAATAAAGAGGCACAGTAAAGCTGGAATGGGCAGACTGTCATCTGCTTCCACTCTTTATTAAATAAAAGTTGAAAAGCACATTTCCACCATTTTCTAAAGTGAAAATATTGCTATTCTTTTCATTTGTATAATTAGTTCTTCTGATTCTGCTTTCTTGCTATTTATAAACTCAAGACAAAAAAAGTTCCTGGGCAGATCTGTTATCCAATTAAAAAAAAAAACATGACATAGTTAAATTTGCCAATGGTTCACCAACAGGGCAACCTAGGATGGCTTCACCATGCCATGTAAGTCTAGTTTAGTAGTTTCTTGCTCCTTTAGGCAGACATCTATTCTGAGATAGCATGGATCAAGAGCTAACATCAAGCGCTGAGTGAAAATAGCAGAATCAGAACATTATACATACCACCTACAATATGGGATGATGATCAACTATGATAGACTTGTTCATTTCAGCAGTACAATAATCAAAACGATTATGAAACAAAAAATAACACATAGATCCAGAGCAGGAACTCTGGAGGTTAAATGAAGACCAAAACTTAATATATTGTCAAATTTTGAAAGTTGCCTTACATACTTATCATGCCATTTTTTGTCCCTAATGTTTTATGTTCCTTTTGAATTTGATTCTCCTTTTACAACATTTTTAAACTATGTTTAGCATGGTTATAAATGTAGAGCCTATAGTATATTGCTTTCTGTTAGGAGGGAGAGAGAAAAATGTAAAAAAACTCAAAGCTGGGCCAAGAAGGCAGAGAGAGAAGACAGGCACAGTGCTAAAAGTCTCCTGATGTTCCCTCATATATAAAACAAACCTCTTAACATAAATCTGATCTACAAAACCCAGAAAGCCAGGAGAAGAACATCTATCTCAGGATTTTCTTCCAAGATCCTGGGTGAGTCCAGGCCCAGAGGGCAGACTCTGCCAGGAGTACAGAATGGGGAGAGCCTGGGAGCCTGGATTAGCCTTAGATTAACTTGATTAGCAGAGGAGGTAGGAGCCTGAGGGCCTGACAACTGGACTAGCTTCATCAGCTACAGGGCCAGAAGCTGTTAAGTCACAGTTGCTCAGACCAACTAGGAAGCAGAGGCCTAGGTTCTGGCCTTGACAAGTCTGGAGCTTGCCAGCAGGGCTGGAGAGAGAGTTCCATTGTGGGAGAGCAGCAGACATAGATCCCTGGGATCCTGTGGTCAGGAGGAACTCGGAGTCCACATCTCCATTTCAGCTGAAGCCTCTTCCCAGAACAAAACATAATTACAGACTACTTTCTGCCCCAGGCCCAGATGTGAGCAGAAGAAGCACCTCAGCTGACAATAAGGAGAGTGATCACCTCACCCCAGGGTAAAACTCACCATTAATCAAACACAAAAGTATTTAACAACTTCAATCACTCCCTCCAGGCCAAAGGAGAGGGCCTCAATCAAGGTCACACACACACTCCAGAGAAAGCAACCAGGACCCCCTACTGTCCAGCTGGAGAAATTACACTCAAGTGAGCAAAAACCTCTAGCAGCCCTACTGGCCAGCTAGAGATATTACACTCAGGGAGTAAAGCCTCTAGGGGTCCCAACACCAAACCCCTGTGAACCAGCCCCTCCCCAACACAAAGTATTGGGAGAATGAAGAAAGGCCATTGTAAAGGAGGTTCCATATAGAAATCCTTGGAATGAAAAGACCCTAACTCAGAGACCTAGAACCCCTGAGGAGAATATGACCTGCTCTCCAGCACAGAAACATTTCCTTGAAGAAATAAGGAAGGAGTTTAAAAATCAACTGGAAAACTTGGGAGAGAACATGAATACCTTTCAACAAGAAAACAATTCTCTCAAAACCTCAATGGTCAAACAGAAAACTTTTACAAAAATAGAATTGACAAATTGGAAATGGAGTTGCAAAAGGTAAATGAATAAAAATTCTTCTCTAAAAAAAAAAAGAATGGCATCTGCTGAAACCAATGACTTCATGAGACCGCAAGAGTCTGTTAAACAAAACCAAAAAGTAGAAAAAAAAATAGAAGAAAATGTAAAATACATCATCAGCAAAACCACTGACCTTGAATTCTCAAGATCTAGGAAAGACAACATGAGAATTAAAGGCCTTCCTGAAAACAATGAAGAGAAAAAAAAAAGCCTGCACTTAATGTTACAGGATTCAGTGATGGAAAATTACCCTGATATCATAGAACCAGAGGGCAAAATAGTTTTTGAAAGAATACAGTGATCCCCTCCAGAAAGTGATCCTAAAATGAAAACATCAAGGAATATGCTGCGGCCAAATTCCAGAACCATCAGATAAAAAAGAAAATCCTACAAGCAGCCAGAAAGAAGCAACTTTAAATACCAAGGGGCCACAGTAATGATCACACAGGAACTGGACACATCAACATTAAGGGATCGAAGGGAGTGGAATGAGATATTCCAAAGAGCAAGGGAGCTTGGAATGCTGCCAAGAATCCACCATCGGGCAAAACTGAGCCTTCTTTTGCAGGGGAAAAGATGACCATTTAGCAAAATGGGAGACTTCCAACAATTCCTAATGAAAAGATCAGAGAGCTAAATAGAAAATTTGGACATCAAACAGGAGGTTCAAGAGACATATGAAAAAAGTTAAAAAAAAAAAGGTGGAGGGGGGCTAAAGAGGAAAAAAAAAACTTCTATCCAGTGAAACTGGCTATATCCCAGCATGGGAAAAAGATTCTCATAACTTGTGAAGATTTTAACTCTATCAGAGAAAATATATTTAGCCAGAAGTATGGAAATTCATGACTTATCCATGAGACTGCTATCCAATGGGAAAAAACTGGCTATATCCCTATTTGGGAGAAAGACTCTTAACAACTCTTGAGAATTGTAACTCTATTATCCAGAAGTGATAGATACTTAATGATTTTCTGTGACTCAGAATGACTTAAAAACAATACCTCTTTAAAAAGGGGGACAAGAAGGAGATGGGAGAATGGAGTGGATTGAATAGGGTAAATCTCATTACATAAAGAGGAACAAAAGACCTATTGTAATGGGGGGAGTAAGGAAAGAGATGAAAAACTGACCTCTCATCAGACTAGGCTTAAAAGTTAACTTACACACACACTCAGAACTTAAGAAACATTTCACCTCTCAAGTATTAAAAGGGGAAAAGGGGAGGGGGGGATGAGACAGAGAGGGGGAGAAAAGGCTTAAAAGTTAACTTACACAAACACACTCAGAACTTAAACATTTCACCTCTCAAGTATTAAAAGGGGAAAAGGGGAGGGGGGATGAGACAGAGGGGGGAGAAAAGGGGGAACTAAGAGAAGGGAAAAGGGGAAGAAAGGGGAAAGGGAGGATATAGGAGGGCAAAAACACGCTGAAGGTGGCAGTATTCAGAAACAAAATACTAGGGAATATGTTTAATGTGAAAAAAGGGGGAGAAAAATACAAACAGAGGGAAGATAGCATGGAGGGCAATAAAGAGTTAGTAATTATAATTTGGAATGTGAATGGAATGAACTCTCCCTAAAAACATAAGTGAATAGCAGACTGGATTAAAAACCAGAATTCTACAATATGTTGCTTAGAAGAAACTCATTTGAGGCACAGAGATACAGAGTAACAGTAAAAGGTTGGAGCAAAATATATTTTGCTTCAGCTGAAGTGAAAAAAAGAAGCTGCAAAAATAGATAGCATTAAAGAGATAAGGAAGGAAACTACATCCTCCTAAAAGGAATTATAGATGAAGTGATTTTAATACTAAATATGTATGCACCCAATGGTACAGCATCCAAATTCTTAGGAGAAGCTGAAAGAACTACAAGAAAACATAGACAGCAAAACTTTACTAATGGGAGACCTCAAACTCCCACTCTCTTATTTGATAAATCTAATCATAAAATAAACAAGAAAGAAGTAAAGGAGGTAAATAGATTGTTAGAAAACCTAGATAGGGGACGGCTAGGTGGCTTAGTGGATAAAGCACCAGCCCTGGAGTCAGGAGTACTTGGGTTCAAATCCGGTCTCAGACACTTAATAATTACCTAGCTGTGTGGCCTTGGGCAAGCCACTTAACCCCGTTTGCCTTGCAAAAACCTAAAAAAAAAACCCCCCAAAACCTAGATATGATAGACTTATGGAGGAAACCAGAGAAACCGTGGAGTTTAAAGACCAAAGACTATTAACTTAGCAAAATTACATAACAGTTTTTTCCCCCTATCTCTTATACTTTTATGTTTCTTCCTTAAGGATATAATTTCTATCTCATCACATTCAATTTGGATCAATGTATACACCATGGAAAAAATGCACAGACTGGCAAATTGCCTTCTGTTGGGGGGGTGGGGGAGGGATGTAAGATTAGGGGAAAAATTGTAAAACTCAAAATAAATAAAAGCTTTGAAAAAAAGGGAAATTACCATGGTGCAAAAAAGTATAAAACTTCAAAGAGTTAAATAAAACATCTTTAGGTCCAAAAAAAACCCAACCCAAACTCAAAACCTTGCAAAAAAAATGATTAAAAACTACCATTGCATGTAGTTAGAAAAACAAAATATGTAATTTAAAAAAAAAGATAACTTGATCAAGAAGCAGGATTTAGAAACATATTATGTGGAGAAGGAATTTTGAAAATCGAGAATATAATTTTTTAAATGAACTACTGTGGACAGAAAGATGGTTCAGTTGTCTTGGTTGTGTAAAATGTAACTTCAGGGGTCTGAATTATTGCTTGTTCACAGATACCAGGTTTAGAAGTACAGGTGAAATATGACTTGAACTGCTATACAATGAAGAAAGCTGTCTCAAAGTGAAGATTACTGTCTGTACTATGAAATGTGCTCAGAAGGTTGAAGAGACTGAAAATTTCTTATATAAATTGCAAATGACTTCAAAAGGCTTAGGATAATTGATATGGAGACATAGTAGACCTTTCTAGTAAATATTGCTTTTACAAGGAAAATCTTTGCGTTATCTTTCCACTTATCTGTTGCTTTATGTCCTCCAGTTTTATTTATAGCAACACTGTCAACATGGAATCGGTTCAATTCTTCCAATAGCATATTATCTTGCTGATCAATAAAAACAGAGGAGAAAGAATAAGATAGTGAACAGGAAACATTTGTAAATGTTCTACAACCAATCTTAGGAGTTAGAATTGACAATACATTGGATATAATGCTGTCTAGAGCAATTTAAAAGTTTTGTAATTGTGAGCAAGTCATTTAATCTTGGTGCCTTGGGTTTCTTCAGCTGTGAAGTGTATATAGTAATGCAATACAAAATGCAATGAAAACTTACATTATACCATTGTAAGTAGTTATGCTTACTGAGCTCACTATTCACCCTCTTAAAAACAATAAATATCTTACTTCATGGAATATCTAATCATCCTGCTTTACACTGCATGCAATAAGGTTGATTAAATACACAAAGATGGAGATTACTATACCAATATCCATTACAGAGGATGAAACAGCAGACAATTTACTAAGGATTTGAGAAGAATCACAAAATTAAAGCAAACAACATATATCCTTTTGCAAAGGCCTTCTTTTTGTTTAAGAATAACACCAAATGACCAAGCCAGAGAGGGAGATCATCATTAAAAACAAACTAGATAATTTTGATTACATTAAATTAAAAGGCTTTTGCACAAAAGAAATGTAAATTGGGGAAACAATTTTTATAACTAGTATTTTTTTTTTTTTTTTTTAGGTTTTTGCAAGGCAAATGGGGTTAAGTGGCTTGCCCAAGGCCACACAGCTAGGTAATTATTAAGTGTCTGCTGAGACCAGATTTGAACCCAGGTACTCCTGACTACAGAGCTGGTGTTTTATCCACTGCGTCACCTCGTCACCCATATAACTAGTATTTCTAACAAAGTACTCAATTCTAAAATATATATAGAGAACTGAGTCAGTTATTAAAAAAAAAAGCCATTCCCCAATTGACAAATGGTCAAAGGATATGCTGAGGCAATTTACAGATGAGAAAATAAAAGCTGTCCAGTCATATGAAAATCTGCTCTAAGTCATTACTTGATTAGAGAAATGCAAATTAAAGCATCTCTGAGGTACATCCTCATACCTCTCAGTTAAGCCACTATGACCAGAAAGGACAATGATCAATGTTGGAAGGGATGTGGGAAATCTGGGACACTTAATACATTGTTGGTGGAGCTGTGAATTCATCCAAACTTTCTGGAGAGCAATTTGGAATTACACCCAAAGGGCAATAAAAATGTGCATACCCTTTTATCCAGCAATACCACTACTGGGTTGATACCCTCAAGAGATCATGAAAAAGCGTAAATACAAAAATTTCTGTAGCAGCTATTTGTGGTGGCAAAGAATTGGAAATTGAGTAAATGTCCATCAATTGGAATGGCTTAATAAACTGTGGTATATGTATATGATGGAACACTATTGTTCTATTAGAAACCAGGAAGGATGGGAATTCAGGTAAGTCTGGAAGGATTTTTCATGAACTGATGCTGAGTAAGATGAGCAGAACCAGAAGAACATTGTACACCCTAACAACAACATGGGGTTGATGATCAACCTTAATGCACTTGCTCATTTCATCAATGCAATGATCAGGGACAATCTTAGGGTATCTGCAATGGAGAATACCATCTGTATGCAAAGAAAGAATTGTGGAATTTAAACAAAGACCAAAGACAATCACTTTTAATTTTTTTTAAAATGTTACGTATTATGTAAGTTTGCTGTTAGGGATCCTTGAGGACCACAGTTGTGAAATAACAAAGGTAACAGTTTAAAGACCCTCTAAGTCTCTTGTTGATTTGCAAATAAACAGGTTCGGTTTCTCAGGAGAGGAGACTAGCATGACCCAACTCCTTTGTTTTTCCCGACCACAGGCTCAGTTTCTCAGGAGGAAAGCATAACCCAGCTCCTTTGTTTTTTCCAGACACTTATCAAGAATCGCACAACCACAGGAGCAATGAAATATGCATAAAAAATGTGTAACTATTTCACCAATATGTAATGATTTTACCAATGTGTAACCTTTAACATGATTGGTGCTTAAGCTGCTAGCATGAGTTGTCCATGAATACGGAAGTAGACTAGGAGATAAGCTGCTATGTTAACCTAATAAAACTGGAGTGCTCACCACCTTTGCCTCCCATCTCATTCAGTGTAGCTGAGAATAGTTCTTTGCTGGAGAAGGACACTCAAAGTTGTCAGTGCACCTTTTAGTTTACTATCTCTTATATTTTATTTTTTCCATAAGGACATGATTTTTCCTCTCAATACATTCAATTTTAATTAATGTATAGTATGAAAAAATGTAAAGACTAACAGATTGCCTTCTTTGGGAGGTGGAGGGAGGGAAGTGAGTTTAGGGGGAAAATTGTAAAATTAAAAAAAATTTTACAATAAAAAAAAAAGAATAACACCAAGGAATAAACTGATATAGTTGAGGCACAAAGAACAATGTAGAATACTATGTTAGAAAATGTGAATAAGTATGAAGAAAAAAAGAAATTTAAGATATGTAAACTACTATGAAGGGCCATACTTTCATCAAAAAGAGAATCAATGATGATAAGCACTAAAGGTCTTCATAGAAAAATCACAGAAATTCAACGTTAAAAGGGAATTCAAATCATCTATTCTAACCCTTAAGTAGAAAACAATGCTCCATACTACAGAACCAACAAATATATATAGACTCTGTTCAAAGATTTTCTGAAGCCACTACCTCCTGAAGACATGTGTTCCCTTTTCTTGACACTTAAGTGTAAGAAAATCTTCCTTAACAATAAGACAAATTTTACTCTATGCATCTTTCACTCAGTCTATCCTCCTGCCAAACAGAACGAGTTTAACCATCTTCCTAGTGATACGCTTTCAAATATTTTACTGTTAAATTCTTACTTTTCTCCAAGTAAATCATCTCCAATTACTTCAGCTGATCCTCATGTGAAATTAATGAGGCTCTCTACTATCCTAGTTGCTCTCCTTTAGTTTATATTATATTCACTATTTTATTGGTCTTACTCATTAACATTAATAAAAAATCAGCCACCATACACATTAGAGCCACATTTGTTGGGACATCTGAAAATGTGGTGCTCTGGACAGAAGAAATATTTTTAAAATATATTTTAAAACATGGGAATTTATTTTTAAAATATATTTTAAAACATGGGAATTTAGACATAGGAGTCATTCTAAAATTAGCTATTTACGTACAGTGAGGGTACTTGCTAGTTGGAGCAAACATACAAATAAATAGCAAACCAGAAAAATGTACAAATAATGCAATACATATACACAGCAGTAGCAGCTCTTGAACTATGACACACATGTCTGGTCCAACACTCAATTTTAACAATTTCAATATCAAGTTCTCAAGCTATAATTTATAACTCAAATTTTTATTAAATTGGTGCTAAGTACAATGACCATATTTAGAAAATTTTAAAAAATTTTTGTTCAGATGTTAAATTTACAAGTGATAACTGCAATCAACTCAAATAATGCAGTGATGATTTTCTAACTACTTCATATCTATTCTACAGTTCTTTCCTCAAATATAATTAAGTTTCCTTTAAAACATTCTTTACTACAAGCCATAATCATTTAAAGTAAATGTACTCTGTGTAATTGACACCAATTCTCTTAAAGCACTGAGTAATATTACCAGTACCATGATATAACTGGAGTATTAAGTTTTCAAAATCAGATACTTTGTTAATTATGGTACAGACATTATGATATTCTTAAGTACTTTATTTCATTTCTTTTACAATAAGTGTAGTTATTCATGTTGCATTGTATTTTATAAACAATTGGCAAATCTATTTCATTATTCTGTTGCAATTCTGAAAACTCAATAAAAGGCCTATTATACATTTTCTAAAACTATAAACAGTATTGAAAACTTTGATGGTAGAATCTTCTTGGGGCGGAGCCAAGATGGCGACATTAAGGGACCGAGTCTTAGGAGCTCTCTGATAAAAACTCATAAACTAAGGACTCTAAACTTACGAGAGACAGAACCCACAGAGGGATCCAGTGAGGCAGTTCTCCTACTCAAGGTAATCTGGAAAAGAGCAGAAAGGCTCTGCTCCCCGGGATTGGAGGGGCGGCCCGCCAGAGCAAAAGAACTTCAGCCTCCCGGAGGCAGCCCCAGGGCGGTGGGAGCCACCTGATCGGGGAGTCTCCTGAGCAGCACCCTGGGGAGCACTGGGCACAAAGTGGGGAAACAGCAGGGGACCTCTACCAGAGCGAGCACTTGGAGCACAGCCCTCAGGGCACACAGCTAGCAGCCTAGACCCGGAAACAGAAGCAGGCAGAAGCCATAAGCAGGAGCCCCCAGGGCATGAGCCCATTGAGCTGAGGGAGGGGAGTGAAGAGAGAGAAAGACTGCCAAGCTCTGTCCTCTGCCCCTGGAACAGGACTCTGGGGCTCTGACCACATTCAGATCCTGATCAAAGTCTAGGCCCCCCCCACAGAACAGCAGGGGACCCCCCACCTCAGCCCCGTGGCAGAGGGGGGCGCTTATGGTCATTCGCAGACCAGGAGGGAGGACAGAGCCTCACATACTGAGACCCTTGTGGGAGTGTCACAAAAGCTCAGGAAGCACCCCAAAAAACAGGCTTAGGCTGGGAAAATGAGCAAGCAGAGAAAGAGGAACACCATTGAGAAATATTTTGCAAATGAGCCCAAGAAGGATCAAAATACTCAGTCTGAAGATGAGGAAGCACAAGCTCCTGCATCTAAAGATTCCAAGAAAAACAGAAATTGGGCTCAGGCTATGACAGAGCTCAGAAAAGACTTTGAAAATCAAATGAGGGAGTTGGAAGAAAAACTGGGAAAAGAAAGGAGAGAGATGCAGGAAAAACATGAAAATGAAGTCAGCAGCCTAGTCAAGGAAATCCAAAAAAAACGCTGAAGAAAATAGCATGCTAAAAAACAGCTTAGGTCAAAAGGATAAAACAATTCAAAAAGTTATTGGGGAGAAGAATACTTTAAAAAGTAAAATTGGACAGATTGAAAAAGAGATAAGAAAACTCTGAGAACAAATACTTCAGACAAAGAATAGAATTCAGGGAGATTGATGAATTTACTGGAAATCAGGAATCAATACTTCAAAAGCAAAAAAATGAAAAATTAGAAGAAAATGTGAAATATCTCATTGAAGAAACAACTGACATGGAAAACAGACTTAGGAAAGATAATTTGAAAATTATTGGAATAACTGAAAGTCATGATCAGGAAAAGAGCCTTGACATCATTTTCAAAGAATTACTACAGGAAAATTGCCCTGATATTCTAGAAGCAGAGGGCAAAATAGAAATGGAGAGAATCCACCGATTCCCCCCGAGAAAGAGATCCCAAAAAACCAACCCCCAGGAATATTATAGCCAAGTTCCAGAAATCCCAAGTCAAAGAGAAAATATTACAAGCAGCCAGAAGGACACAGTTCAAATATCGTGGAGCTGCTGTCAGGATCACACAGGACTTAACAGCAACTACATTGGAAGCTCATAGGGCTTGGAATATAATAAACCGGAAGGCAAAAGAGCTTAGAATGCAGCCAAGAATGAACTACCCAGCAAGGCTGAATGTCCTCTTCCAGGGAAAAAGATGGACTTTCAATGAACCAGGGGAATTTCAAATGTTCTTTTTGGAATGGCCAGAGCTGAACAGAAGGTTTGATCTTCAGATAAAGGACTCAGGTGAAGCATGGAGATTGGAGGAGAGGGGGAAATATGAGGGACTTAATGATGATGAACTGCATGTACAGAAAAATGATACTGATAATATTCATATGAACCATCTCAGTTCATAGAGCAGGTAGAGGGAGCTTTTATAGTTGAAGCACAGGAGAAAGCTGAATTCGAAGATAAAATATGGTGTAAAATGGAGTCAATAGGAAAAAAGGGGAAATGGAATGGGAGAAAGAAAAAGGAGAGGGGGAATAGGCCAAGATATTTCACATAAGATTTTTTTTTATTACAATGAGCTATTGCAATGATATGGAAGCGGGGAGGCAAGGGGGAATGAGGGAACCTTTGCTCTCATCAGAGATGGCTAGGAGAGGAAACAGCATATATACTCAATGGGGTATAGGCATCTGGAGTAAGAAGGAGGGGGGAGTAGGGGGAAGGGGTGTGGATGTGAATAGAGGAGAGGATGGACCCTGGGGGGAGAGTAGTCAGATATAACACATTTTCTTTTTTTACTTCTTGCAAGGGTCTGGGATTGGATGGCCAGGTGGATTCTGGGCCTCAGGGGTGGTATGGGGGCTCAGGGCTTCTTGGCCCCAGGACCAGGGATCTGGTCTGCTGTGCCACTCAGCAACCCTACAGCAGAGTCAGAGTGAAAGGAGAGTGAAAATATAGTACATGCTAATGGAGAAATAAGAAAGGAGGGAGTTGCGATCAGCAATGACAACAGTGGAAAAATATGGAATTAACTTTTGTGATGGACTTATCATAAAGAATGTGATCCACCCATGACAGAGTTGTTGGTGTTGGAACAAAGACTCAAGCACATTTTTTGTTATTATTATTTGGGGAAGGGTGCAGGGCAAGTGGGGCTGGATGGCCTGCCTGGGGCCACATAGCAGGGTAATCTTTGGGTGTCTGGGGCCGGATTCGGACCCAGGTGCTCCTGGCTCAAGGGCCAATGCTCTGTCTGCCACCCAGCCACCCCTATCATTACTATTTTATTTTATTTTGGGTCTTTTTTTCCCCTTCTTTTTGGTTTTTGCAGGGCAGTGGGGATCGGGTGGCTTGCATGTCACATGGCTGGGTGATTCTTGGGTTTATGAGGCTGGATATGGACTCGGGTGCTCGTGGCTCCAGAGCTGGTGCTTCGTCCATTGCACCACCTGGCCATACCTACAATTATTACTATTATTTTTTTTAATTTTAATTTTTTCTCTCCCCTTTACTTTTTTCACCCAAACAAATCTATCTATATTCATGGGGGGAGGGGTTATTTTGTTTACTTGTAAACAAGAATATTAATGTAAAAAAAACATTTGTACAAAAATGAGAATAAAAAAATTTAAAAAAAGAATCTTCTTACTATTGAGCTTATGCACTAAACTAGAAACTGAGTCAAATGGTGACTCTTAAGAAATTTTGAAATTTTATATGTACTTTAGAAATGTTTCCAATTTTTATTTTTTCATCACAGGGCTTATTCTAGAGGCTTTATTACCAATATTTCAGGTTATAAAATACAAGTATGAATACAAGTATGAAACATGGATACGTTGTTCTACTGTCACTTCTAAAAGTAAATCTTTAAATCACAATTTACCTTTTTTAAAAAATTGTACAAGTTATTTTATAAATGCTTGTTTTTCATTCTACCAATCAAGAAGTGCAAGATTATCTATTTCTTCCAAGGATGACCATATTTTTTTAATGATTAGTCATTCAACAGATTCAAAATTTTATTCCTATAATTATTTTCATCTTCACATTAAATACTTTTTTGGAATTTTAGGGATTAGTATCTGAAAATTAATTTTATATTAGTAAAATTCACAATACCACTTGAGGGATAATGTAAAGATTTCTGTTAATAATGATTTCTTTTTAAACTAAGATTCATATGATTTTTCAGTTTGCTATAACTTTAAGGCAGACTTGCTAATTCTTATAATTTCATATTGATTTTTATGATTGCATTGCCAGCAAAAGTAACAAAATCAGGTTAGAAATGAATGATAAATAAATGTATCATTCAGCAAATAAGTTGTTCATTTCATGGTCCCAAAAAAAAGGTAGCTGTGTTGTATAAGGTCGCTAATATTTTTTAATGTTAATAAGTCAAACAATGAAAATAATATTACATTTTCTCCATTATTTTCTCAAGTCTAATTTCTGATTTGTAATATTTACCAATTTCCTCAGGGTAAACAAATTCACCATAAACCACCTCAGTCTAAATCCATAGACATATGAAAAATTGCTCTAAATCATTAATTATTAGAGAAATGGCAATTAAAGCTTCTCTGAGGTACCACCTCTCAGACTGGCCAGTATGACCAGAAAGGACAATGGTCAATGTTGGAAGAGATGTGGGAAATCTGGGACACTATTACATTGTTTGTTGGTGGAGCTATGAACTTATCCAACCTTTCTGGAGAAATTTGGAACTACGCCCAAAGGGCAACAAAAATGAGCATACCCTTTGAACCAGTAATAACACTACTGGATCTATACTCTGAAAAGATGATGGAAAGGGGTAAAAACATCAATTGTACAAAAAGATTTATAGCACCCCTGTTTGTGGTGGCAAAGAATTGGAAATCAAATAAATGTCCTTCAATTGGGGAATGGCTTAGCAAACTGTGGTTTATGTATGTCATGGAACACTATTGTTCTATTAGAAACCAGGAGGGATGGAAATTCAGGGAAGCCTGGAGGGATTTGCATGAACTGATGCTGAGTGAGATTAGCAGAACCAGAAAAACACAATACCCCAACAGCAACATGGGATCAATGATCAACCTTGAAGGACTTGGTCATTCCATCAGTGCAACAATCGGGAATAATTTTGGGCTGTCTGCAAAGGAGAGTGCCATTTGTATCCAGATAAAAAGCCGTGGAGTTTGAACAAAGTTCAAGGACTATTCCCTTTAATTTAGAAAAAAAGAAACAGATATCTTATTGTTATCTCTTAGACCTTTTTGTCTCTTCCTTAAGGATATGATTTCTCTCTCATCACACTCAATTTGGATCAATGTACAACGTGGAAACAAAGTAAAGACTGACAGATTGCTTTCTGTGGGGGAGTGGGGGGGAGTGAGGTAAGATTGGGGGGAAAATTGTAAAACTCAAATATTTTTAATAAAAAAAGAAGACAATATCAGCCTCCCAAATGACTGATGTCATTGAACATGGAATCAGAAGGAAATGTGTAGCAGTAAAACCATTATAAAGTATTTCCACTCTATAGAAAAAATATGTATAAACAGCCTCAATAGCATACTAATAGTAAAACTGCTAAAAAACAATGAGTTTAGAGAAGATAGTGCAGTGGATAGACCACTGGCCCTAGAGTCGGTTGTTTCGGGGGTTCAAATTCGACCTCAGACCCTTGAAACTTACTAGCTGTGTGACCTTGAGCAAGTCACTAAACCCCACTGCCACACAAAAATAAACAAAAAGAAAGTTTAATTATGAATATATATGTACATACATATACATCATTTTTTTTTTTAACAACTGGCAACTGAATACTTAACAAACTGGATCTACTGAGCCAGTATAAGCCATCTCCAGCAAATCACTGGGAGCGGGCAAAGAGTAGAGGGTCGTCTTATAATTCTTCCTTCAAGGGACATTTGGTTCGTCATTTTCCAATATTCACTTTTGATATGTCTATATGGTTCCTCCTGATTACATTGTTCCATTACTTTCTTGGCTCAGCTTATTTTGCTCTATCAATTCATGTAAGGCTTTCTATATTTCTCTATATTCGTTATTTGTTTTTTAAGTTTTTGCAAGGCAATGGGGTTAAGTGGCTTGCCCAAAGTCACACAACTAGGTAATTAAGTGTCTGAGGCAGCATTTGAACTCGGGTACTCCTGACTACACAGCCAGTACGCTATCCACTGCACCACCTAGCTGGCCCGTTACTTATTTTTAAGAGCAAAGTAAAATTTTCTTACTTTTATGAGTCATGCTTTGCTTAGCCATTTCTGAATCCCTGGCTATCCACTTTGACTCCAGTTCTTTATTAGGACAAAAAAGTGTTGCTATAACTATTTTGATAGATAAATTTCTTCTATCACTAACCTCCTTATAGTACTCGATTCTCTGAATCAGAGTTTATATTTAAGTCACTTACTTGCATAATTTCAAATTGCTTTCCTTAATGGTTACAATGATTTTTAGTTCCACCACAATGCATGTAGATTGAGTCTGTTTTCCCCTTAATTCTAAAAACTGTTCATACTATTTTACCATTTTTATTGAGGTATGGCTTTGGTTATATTGTTTAAAGGTACTAACTGTTCACTTATGTTAAACCTTTAAAAAAAATCTGATACACATATTTCTTGACCCATTTGACCACTTACCTTGCATTGTCATCTGAATAGAAACATTTTGATTTACTTTGCCATCAATATTTCTTGCCTAGCCTGTTCCACTGACAACTATTTTAAACGATTAACAATGGTATTTATAACATAATTTAGGGTATATAAGTTCCAGTTCTACCTCTAACTCTACCATCTTTCCTTATTTCCATTGATAATCTAGATCTTGATTTTTCCAAAGAAAATTTGCTACTATTTTACTTTAAAATATGCCTTGAGGAGGGGCGAAGCCAAGACAGCACCAAGAGAGGATCATCTCTTAGGCATTCTCTCATAAAACTTATAAACTAAGGACTCTAGCTATATTTTCTAGAGACAGAACCCACATAGAGTCCCAGGGAGGCAGTTCTCCTACTCAATGTAACCTGGAAAAGAGCAGAAAAGCTCTGCTCCCCAGGGTCGGAGGGGTGGCCAGCCAGAGGGGGCCCGCCAGAGCGAAAGAACTTCAGCCTCCTGGAGGCAGTCCCAGGGCACTGGGAGCCGCGACTCACAGCTGCAGGGTAGTTTCCTGAACTACACTACAGGGAGCACTGGGCACAACTTGAGGGAACAGCAGGGGACGTCTGCCAGAGCAAGCACATGAAGCCCAGCCCTCAGGGCACACAGCAAGGAGTGTGGCCAAGGCAGTCAGTCCAGATACAGGAACAGGAAGCAGAAGCCTCCAAGCATGAGCACCAAGGGCATGAGCAAGCTGAGTCTAGGGAGGGAGCTGAAAGAGACTGCCCAGCTCTGTCCTCTGCCCCTGGAACAGGATTCTGGGGCTCTGACCACATTCAGATCCTGATCCCAGTCTAGGACCCCCCATAGAACAGCAGGGCCCCCCCCCCACCTCAGCCCCGTGGCATCGGGGGGTACTTATGGTCATTCACAGACCAGGAGGGAGGACAGAGCCTCACACACTGAGACCCTTGTGGGAGTATCCCAAAAGCTCAGGAAGCACCCCAAAACAGGCTCAGGCTGGGAAAATGAGCAAGCAGAGAAACAAGAGAACACCATTGAGAAATATTTTGCCTGTGAGCCCAAGAAGTATCAAAATACTCAGTTTTAAGATGAGGAAGCACAAGTTCCTGCATTTAAAGACTCCAAGAAAAACATAAATTGGCCTCAGGCTATGACAGAGCTCAAAAAAGACTATGAAAATCAAATGAGGGAGTTAGAAGAAAAAATGCGGTAAGAAATGAGAGAGATGGAGGAAAAACATGAAAATGAAGACAGCAGCTTAATCAAGGAAATGCAAAAAAATGCTCAAGAAAATAGTATGCTAAAAACCAGCTTAGGTCAAATGGATAAAACAGTTCAAAAAGTTATTGAGGAGAAGAATGCTTTAAAAAGCAGAACTAGCCAGATGGAAGAGATAAGAAAGCTCTCTGAGGAAAACAAATCCTTCAGACAAAGAATAGAACTCAGGGAGATTGATGAATTTATGAGAAATCAGTACTCAATACTTCAAAACCAAAAGAAAAATTAGAAGAAAATGTGAAACATCTCATTGAAAAAACAGCTTGATATGGAAAACAGATTTTGAAATGATAATTTAAAATTTATTGGAATACCTGAAAGTCATGATCAGTAAAAGAGCCTTGACATCATTTTCAAAGAATTACTACAGGAAAATTGCCCTGATATCCTAGAAACAGAGGGCAAAATAGAAATGGAGAGAATCCACAAATCTCCACAAGAAAGAGATCCCAAAAAAACAACCCCCAGGAATATTATAGCCAAGTTCCAGAACTCCCAAGTCAAAGAGAAAATATTACAAGCAGCCAGAAGGACACAATTCAAACATCATGGAGCTGCAGTCAAGATCAAACAGGACTTAGCAGCAACTACATTAAAAGCTCATAAGAATTGGAATATACCACAAGGCAAAAAATCTTGGAATGCAACTGAGAATTAACTACCCAACAAAACTGACTGTCCTCTTCCAAGGAAAAAGATGGCAAATGGGGTTAAGTGGCTTGCCCAAGGCCACACAGCTAGGTAATTATTAAGTGTCTGAGACCTGATTTGAACCCAAGTACTCCTGACTCCAAGGCTGGTGCTTTATCCACTACGCCACCTAGCCACCCCCTAAAAAGATGGACTTTCAATGAACCAGGGGAATTTCAAATGTTCCTGTTAGAATGGCCAGAGCTGAACAGAAGGTTTGATCTTCAAATACAGGACTCAGGTGAAGTATAGAGAGTGGAGAAGGGGAAAATATGAGGGACTTAATGATGATGAACTGCATGTATTCCTGTATAGAAAAATGACACTGATAATACTCATATGAACCTTCTCAATTAACAGAGCATGTAGAAGGTGCTTTTATAGTTGAAGCACAGGAGAAAGCTGAATTTGAAGATAAAATATGGTGTAAAAATGGAGTCAATAGAAAAAAGGGAAATGTAATGGGAGAAATAAAAAGGAGAGGAGGAATAGGCCAAGATATTTCATATAAGATTTTTCTATATTACAATGAGCTATTGTAATGATATGGAAGGGGGAAGGGAAGGAGGAATGAGGGAATCTTTGCTCTCATCAGAGGTGGCTAGGAGAGGAAACAGCATATATACTCAATGGGGTATAGGCATCTAGAGTAAGAAGAAGAGGGTCAGGAGGAAAGAGAGGGGAGTCAGTAGGAAGGAGAGGGGGGCCAGGAGGAAGGGGTGGGGATGTGAATGAAGGAGGAGAGGATGGACCATGGGAGGAGAGTGGTCAGATATAACATTTTTGTTTTTACTTCTTGCAAGGGGCTGGGATTGGATGGCTTGTCCGGGACCACAGGGCCAGGTAAATGCTGGGCCTAAGGGGTGGTATGGGGGCTTGGGGCCTCTTGGCCCCAGGGCCAGGGATCTGTCTGCTGCACCACTCTGCTATGCTACAGCAGAGTCAGAGTGAAAGGAGAGAAAAAATATAGTAGATGGTAGTGGAGAAATACCAAAGGAGGGAGTTGCAACAGCAATAGCAATGGTAGAAAAATATGGAAGTAACTTTTGTGATGGACTTATCATAAAGAATGTGATCCACCCGCAACAGAGTTGGTTTTGTTGGAACACAGAGACTGAAGCACATTTATTATTATTATTATTGTTGTGGGGGGGGGGGGTGCAGGGTAAATGGGGCTGGGTGGCCTGCCTGGGGCTGCACAGCAGAGTAAATAAAAAAATAATAAAATATACCTTGATAATTTAATTGGCATAACGTTAAATACACAAATTAACTTTGCTGCTACTAGTGTCATGTATTTTATATTAGTAGAGTTCATCAATGAGCTACAACTATTTAAGTTCTTTATTTCTTTGATGAACACTTTGGAATTGAATCTATACAAATATTTTGTCTGCTTTGTTGGATGATGTCCAATATTTCATACTTTTCACGGTTATTTCCTTTTCAATTACTGCCTCTTGGAGTTTATTATTAGTATAGAAATGCTCTATTTGGTTATATTTATTTGTGCTGAAGCTACTGTCTCATTCTTTGATGAGTCTCTAAAATTTTCGAAATGAATCATGAACACAGATGGTTCTACCACCTCTTTAGTTATCCTAATCCTTTAATTTATTTCTCTATTGAGATTTCTAGCATTTCTAACATTTGGAATAGTGGGAATGAGCATCTTACTTTAAATTTGTAACATATCAATCACAATTATGCTTAAGTTATTTTCATTAATGATATGTTGTATAATTCTATGCATTCTTTGTCTGATTTAATTATTAGGATGATATTTGTCTAATAAAAATTATCTGGTTAAGATGCTTTTCTTAATTTTTTTCGAACTCTTCATGTAATATTGTACTAACTCTTCTTTAAAAGTTTGATGGGGAATTTTCCTATGACTCTTACCAGGAATAGAAGACTTTTTCTTTTATTAGTTTCTGATTTTCTGATAGTATGTTACTTCAGCCCTCCACTTGGTATTCTTTTAGTATTAACATTTTATAAGGTATTCTTCAATTTCTTTTTCTTTGCAAGGCAATGGGGTTAAGTAACTTGCCCAAAGTCACACAGCTAGGCTGTGTCTCAGGCCAAAGTTGGACTCAGGTCCTAGCTGTCCCCTCTATTTCTTCTGCATTCTAATTTTAGTTAGTATAGAACTGCATAGGTATCACTATATTTTTTATTCTTTCTGATTTTATTATTCCACCTTGGTCCTTTTCTATTTTGTTATCTTTCTTTTTTTAAGATTAGATAAAATTTATCAATTTTATCAGTGTTTTCAAAGAACTAGTTTCTTCATTTGCATTACTAGTGTTTTTTAGTTTCTAATTTTGTCTCCTCTCATTAAAATGTTTATTTGTTGGCATTCTAATTTTTATAGATGTATATTCAGCTCAAGAATCCCATTTTGTTCATCCATGTTTATAATTATATATTTTAAAATAAGGATTCTAACAGCTATATCCCAGAAATATTAGGGGTTTTTTTTCCATATAGCTACTGTTTCTACAATTTGTTTTTTAACCTACTTGGCACTGAGAAATGTATGTTCATTTGCAGTCCTATTGAGAATGTACCACAAGTCTTCATTCAGTAAGCTATTTTTTCAGTTTTCTATTTTCTTTTGTTTATAATTTTATAATTTTTATAAATATAATTATAATAAATTCTCCATATCTCCATAAAGACATTCTTTTCCCCCCACAAGGGAACATTAATCAGCCCTAACCTCTTCCACCAGTTGACAAGATTTCCCCCTCTTCATTCCAATTTTAATCCCTCCCTTTGTCTTCCTGCAAATTCTCAGGTAGGATCTCTCAAACCTGAAAGATTACAGGAGTTGCTTGTTTATAATAAATCACATCTCTCCTATCTTTTTATTCCCCTTCCCCTTTAAATGCAACCTTCCATTTTATAATTAATTCTCTCAATAAAGAATTGATTCCAGGGCTGTTCTGATAAGTTAATAGATATTTCAGGCCTGTTTCATTTTACTTTTTCTTTCAAGTTTTAGAAATAAACATTTTAATAGTCTTTTTGTGGTTATTCTATGGTCTTCCTATGTTGTTGCTTTAGTTTTCTATATTATTTCCATGGTCTAGAATGTTTTGGTCCAATTTTCTTTCAAAAAATGCTGATTTTTATATTCAAAATCCATTTTTTCCATTAATGATTAAGATTAAAGTTTGCACTGTAGGTCAGCCAGGGTAATAGCTTAAGTACCTTTGTTTTTTAGAACACCCTATTTCAGTCCTTTCAGTCCTTCTGGACAGTTTCTCAGGGGTGCAGAACAGTATGTTATTTGAAGTTTCTTTCCTTTATATTTGAAGATTATCCTTTTGGTTACTTGCAGAATGCTTAGTCTAATTGTTCAATGTAACCACCAGGAATCTGTGGGCATTTGAGCCATAGATTTTTATTCCCCTTTTCTAGAGAGGATATATGAATCCTTTCAATTGTTTAGTTGAAAAGTTCTAAGCATTTTTCTTCTATTATTGCATGCAGGGCCATCTGCAGTCAATCTATTTTTACCTGGCCACAGTACCCAGTTGGCTCCAGAGGATAAAATAAGGCTAATGACTTTGCACAGCCCTCCTTCACTTATATCTAAATCACCTGCATGTCATGGTATCATCAAAAGTTATCTAGGAGAACAAAGAACAAACATCAGTGAACGGGAGCTGCCTTATTGGGGACCATCTGGATTGACTTTCTTCCAATCTTTCTCTCTGCTTTCCCATTCCTTTTCTTTCCTTCCCCTACCACATAGGGTATCATACCTGTAGCTGTATGTGTTAAGTCCAAAGGAATGTAAATTTTTATCATTCAAGATACCTTAAGATTTAATGACTAGATTTCTTAAGGATCAATCCTTAAACCCAAATCATCCAAGGCTCTCTGGGATTAGCCAACAGCTCCCAGGTCAAGTCCCACAGGGTTTTTGTTATGTTAAGCCATATTTAACTCATATAAACTCATTTCTTACCTAGCCTTAATCAATGAATGGGCATTGTCTCAGTCGAACTGAGATCTGTTAAAGCAAAGGGTCTTCCACTGCATCCAGTAGTCCTTAATTTCTGCTGGTAAATTCTTGCCAGGGTTGTCTTTAATAATTTGATCATTCACCTGGAAGATAGTCACCTAAGAGCCAGTGTAGCTTCAGAAAGGATCAAGGAACAATTGATATGTTGTTTGTTGACTGACAACTCCAGGAAAAATGCCAGAAGCAGAACAGAGGTCTGTCTACATTTGTAGATCTGATCAAGGTCTTTATACCATCAGTCATGGGGGTTTATGGAAAAATTATGTCAGAATCTGATTGCCTGGACAGCATTGTATGTCAATTTCTAGGCAGCATGTTTACCCAGATTCTGCTTAGTGAATGATGCTCTCATGAGTTCTGGGTCATCAATGGAGTGAAACTCTGTGTTACTCCAATGAGTTTGAACATGATGTTTTCAGCCATGTTATCAAACACCTTCAATGAGAATGAACACAGCATCAAGGTCAGCTACCAAACTGTCAGTAAAATCTTCAAGGTGAAAAGGCTACAAGTCAAGACCAAAGCAGAAAGAGTGTTGGTACATAACTTTCTGTCTGCAGATAATTGCGCACTTGCACTCAATGGAGCATCTGAAGCTGAGATGCAACAGATTTTCTGTTGCTTGTGCTCACTTTGGCCTTACAATTAATACCAAGAAAATGCAGGTGCTGTATCAGCCAGCATCCCATCATCCATATGTAGAACCTGATGAAAACAAATAGGGAAGTTTTGAGAAACATCAAAAAGTTCACTTACCTTGGTACTGTTCCTCTCCAGGGAGGTATACATTGATAATGTGATTGACACATGCATTTTCAGAGCTAAGTAAGTATTTGGGAGGCTCCGAAACAAAGTGTAGAAGAGGTATTAGACTGACTACAAAACTGAAGGTCTACAGAGCTGTTGTGCTGACCTCATTGCCATATGCCTGTGGAAACCTGGGTAGTCTACCAGTGCCATGTCAGGAAACTAAAATTTCTTCCATTTAAATCATCATGGGAAAATTCTGAAGATCACCTAGGAGATAAGACACTAGACCCTGAGTTCCTTTCTGTAACTAAACTGCCAAACATTCAAATGTTACTACAAATAATACAACTATGACAAGCTGGCCACATTGTCAAAATGCCATATATATGTTTGCTCAAAATACTATTTTATGGAAAACTTACACAGGACAAATACTCACAGGGGTTTTAGAAGCCATACCAGGATACCCTGAAGGTCTCTCTTAAGAACTTTGGAACTAATAGTATGGCAAGGGAGACACTGTTACAGGATGACCCAGCATGGCATGCCCTCATCAGAGTACTGTGCTCTATGAGCAAGGCATTAATGGAAGCAGCTCAAAGGAAACATGAGATGTTTAAGTATAGAGTTATCAACCCAGGTGTTCATATGGATTCTTTGTGCATATCCTGTGGCAGAGCATTCTGAGCTCCTTTTGGTCTGATCAGCCATTGTTTGACACGTGACTTGCCTCTAGCATAGTGATGTCTTTTTGGTCTTACTTGATAATGAAGATCAAGAACCAACCAACCAAATCTGGCCAAGATACCCAGATAGCACAACTCTCCCTTACTTAAATCCAATTCACTTCCATATCACTAATTCACCTCCCTGATTGTCATGAGCCTGGTATAGAACAAAGGATAAACAGCATACTATAGTATTCAGAGTTTTTGACTTTTTCCTTGAAGATCTGTTAAATCTTAAATTGTCTCTACTGATACACTGTTGGAGATCATAATCTTTTGCTTGTATGAAGATCATGTTTTCTTCTGTTAATTACTTTTCCCCCCTTTCAGATGGAGAATGCAATATGCAGAAACATAAGACAATTACTCTTTTTTTCTTTGGTGAGAAGTGCAATAGTGAATTTAAATCTTTCTATTCTGCGCTCCATATGTGCAGACCATAAATTCTGCTTCTGACCATTCTTAGTTCTTTTGTAAAACCATTCAGAGGGCAGCTAGGTGGTACAGTGGTCCTGCACTGGTCCTGGAGTCAGGAGGACTTGAGTTCAAATCTGACCTCAGAGACTTAATATTTACTTAGCTATGTGACTATGGCCAAGTCATTTAACCTCAAAGCCTTGAAAAACCAAACAAAAAATTTTGAAATATCCTGCTATGGTTCCATTTCACCTTGATACTCACTCCATAGAATCCTATCTCATCAGGTATTTATCCATTTTCCCTTTTTTTGTATTAGAGAATTTCTTAACCTAATTAGGATATAAAACTTGTTATTTATGTATTTCCTATTAGCTTATCACCTTTTGTTTAAATTATTAAACTGAGTTATCTACTACTTGAAGTCTTTGGTAATTTCAATCTCTTTTCCAAGTTAAATTCCCCTATTGCTCACTTTTTAACTTTGTTCCCCTCTGAAGGCAGTTTTCCTGGGATGCTGGACTTCAACACATCCATTGTCTTCTCCAATCCTTAGGTTGCAGCAGCCTTAGTCTTTGCCTCAAGGAACTAGGAGACAGAACTCATTCCAAACGGATGCCATCCTTTTTCCCTCAGGCCTTGTAAAGTGCTAACCAGGCATCTACATGCCCTGTTCCTCCAGTGTCTGGCTGAGCTCTATAACAGCACAGAGCCCTCTCTCATGGTGCTGTTCTAACTGAAGCAAGCTTTTTGTCTTTCAGTTTTCCATGGCACTTAGAAGGTGGGCATTAATGGAATTAAATTTTACTGCAAGGTTATGGTCAGCTTGTGCAGCCCTGCTACTTGAGAAAGTTGTTGACAGGATAAAGTAGCACTAAGCAAGTACATTATGGGCTAGAGATTAGATTCTGTTTTCAGTTCATGAAGCTATTATCTCATTAGGGCTTTTCATGACCTAAATCACTGATTACTTATCTGTTGGATATTACTCCTTTATCAGAGACATCTATGAGGACACAAGAATCGGAAAAACATCTAGTCCTCTCTCATCAGTTGTGTGACCCAAGAGTAAGCAACATCATCTTTTTTTTTTGTGGGAGGAAGGGGGAAGAAATGGATGTGAGGGACATGCCCAGGGTCACAAAGCTATTCAAGGGCCAAGCCTGGATTTGAACTTGGATTTTTCCTGACTTCAGGATCATGGCTCTATCCACTACACATAATCTTAAAAGCTATAATGAATTATGAATAGATCTTAATGAGAAGGCTCCAAAGGAATTTAAAAGTTCATGAATATTTTCACAAAAAAAAAGGATGAGAAGAATGGAACAAGATGACATCAAGAGCTACGAATTCAAAATGATCAATTGGCATTTATTAAGACTTTATTATTAAGCATTTATTGTGTGTCAAGCTTTTATTCTTAAGCTCTTTAATAAAATCTTTTTAAGAATCATCTGGGGGCGGCTAGGTGGCACAGTGGATAGAGCACTGGCCCTGGAGTCAGGAGTGCCTAGTTCAAATCCAACCTCAGACACTTAATAATTACCTAGCTGTGTGGCCTTGGGCAAGCCACTTAACCCCACTGCTTTGCAAAAACTAAAAAGAATCACCTGAAGGGCAACTAAGTGCTGCAGTGGATAGACCACCAGTCCTGGAGTGAGGAGAAACTGAGTTCAAATTCTGTCTCAGACACTTAATACCTACTAAGCTTATGTTAGTTTAGTTATGTGATCTCGGGCAAATCACTTAACCTCACTACCTTGGCAAAAACCAAAAAAAAAAAAAAAAAGGGGGCGGCTAGGTGGCGTAGTGGATAAAGCACTGGCCCTGGAGTCAGGAGTACCTGGGTTCAAATCCAGTCTCAGACACTTAATAATTACTTAGCTATGTGGCCTCCTGACTCCAGGGCCAGTGGTCTATCCACTACGCCACCTAGCTGCCCCAATGACGTAGAATTTTAGAAGATATAAGCAAGCACAGTGAAGTTTAAGAGAAGAGAACCGATAAGCTCCTGTCAGTAATCATTAAAATCCAAAATACCATTCAACTTATGTATTTGGCTGAACATCAGTAAAATAAAAATTAAAACTTTTAAAATTACATATCCCCTACTGCCTAAAAATAGATGAAGTCATTACATCAAAGAATTGCAGTATCTTCTAATAATAATATGATAATAATAATAATCTAAAAATTATGTGAAAATAAGGAATAAATTCTATCAGAAACTATAGAAAAGCAATTGGTTAGTGTGACTGGGTACGACTAAATTAATACATTTAAATAAAATACCACGTAGACTAGAATACAGAAACTGTTATCATGGATCTTACTGTAATACCACAAAGTTGGTATAAAATTTTAAAGCAACCAATTTCTAATGTAATCAAAATAATTTTGTTCTCTTTAATTCAACCTCTTATTTATCATACAGGCGCCCTAAATGAATTAAGCTGCTTAGGAAACATTAGCAAATTCATATCACACTAAAGTACCATGTAACAAACTATGGGTACCATTTAGTATACCAATTAAGTGGTCAAAAAAAAAAGCTTCTTACAGAGTGTCACATTCAATAAGAATAAAACAGACAAGAAAAAGTGTTAAAGAAAATTTTATAAGCTCAAAACAATTTTTTCTGGCAACCTATTTTTTTCCCTTTTGGGGGGCTTTTACTTTTTTGGCAAGACAATGGGGTTGAGTGATATGCTCGTCACATAGCTACTGAGTATAGAGTATCTTGAGGCACTTTGAATTCAGTTCCTCCTGACTCAAGGGTCAGTGCTCTAGCTGCTGAGCCACCTAGCTGCATCCTGGTTTTTTTTTTCTTAGTAAATAAACAAAGCTACTTACCAATAATTTAACAATTCACAATAATGTTATTACTCTATTTTTTTGGTTTTGTTTAACAGGTTCTTGCTGTCTCAAAGTCATTAATTTCCACAGATTTCATTCCTTTTTTTTTTAGAGTTTTCTTCATTTATGTTTTGCAACTCCTTTTCCAACTGGTTAGTTCTATTTTTGAAAGAGCTTTCCATTTGACCAATTGAGGTTCTGAGAGAATAATTTTCTTTTTGCATTTGCCCAATTGAATTATTCTGTTGTATTTGTCCAACTGTATTTTCCAATGATTTATTTTCTTGTTGCAAGGTGTTAATCTTCTCTTGGGTTTCTTTTCCCAAATTTCCCAATTTATTTTTAAACTCCTTATTTCTTCAAGGAAGTCTTTCTGTGCTGGAGAGAGCAGGTCATATCCTCCTCAGGAGTTCTAGATCTGCCTGAGTTGGGGTCTTTTCCTTCCAAGAATTCTTCTATGGACCCTCCTTTCCACTGGTGTTGGGAGCCAGGGTCTCTAAGCTGTTTGACACAGTGGCAGCAAGAAGACTCAAGGCAGTCACATTGCCTGATGGAACAACATTTCCTTCTTCAATATATATATAGGGATTTCATGCATACCAATATTTATAGGTTTATTATTGATTACAATATTTACTCACCCTAATACTGGAATGACTATAAAGGAAGGATTTCAGAAAAATTCCTTGAATAAAACAGATTGTAAACTCTGTCTGCCTCTCCCTGAGGCATACAAAAGGCTTCAACATTATGAAATCTCTGGAAAACGCAGCACTGGGAATTCCAAGGAAATGCCAGAATATATACAGGGAAAACAGATACAAGATGAGTCAGATAGAATTCCAGGGAAATTAATAGTTTTGCCCCCCCTTACCATACACAAGAATATATGAAAAAGATGGTGAGAAAATAGTACAAGTGACTGATATGTGAACTCCAGCAGCCTTAGTTTCATGGGAAAGAATAAAAAAGTCACAGAAACTGGCTTCTACCAACTAGGCCAGAAAAAAAATTGGTTATTGTAAGAGTTAATGGATGGGTGGACAAGCATAAAGACCCTCACTACAAAAACATTACCTACACAAAAAATATAAAAAAACTTTCCATTAAAAGAATTGCTTAATTAATAACTTCAAATGAATTAACAATTATACAATGTAGTAATAAATATGGTAGCAGACAGGTTACGGTCATCATAGTCTGAGTAGGGATAAGAAATTAATTAACTATATGATTATTACTTAAACTTGTAATCACATGATTAAAACTTGTAATCATATGAACTATACAACTGATGATGAAAATTGTACACTCTTGTAACCAAGGAAATGATCTCAGCTTGCTTGAAACATACATGATTCTGAGACTATAAAAATAAATCCAAGCAGCTGTCAGTCAACCTGCTCCTGCCTTTACCCACTTGTTGACTCAACTCATTTCGCCAACTCTATCCCTCCTGTCAGGTTCCAAGAACCCCACAGAGGCTGGGTGTTGTGTCTCCAGCTGGCCAGTAGCGGGTGGTAGAGGTTTTGGTCACAGTGTAATATCTCCAGCTGGCCAGAAGAGGGTGCTGTTTGCTTTCTCTGGAGTGTCTGTGACCTTGATTGAGGCCCTCTCCCTTGGCCTGGAGGGAGTGATTGAAGCTGCTAAATACTTTTGTCTTTGATCAATAGTGGGCTATACCCTGGGGTGAGGTGATCATTCTCCCTATTGTAAGCTGAGTTAGTTCTGCTGCTGGGCCTTAGCCTGGGGCAAAGATAGTCTGTAATTGTTTTTGTTCTGGAAAGATGCTTCAGCTGAAATGGAAGCATGGACTTAATAAGTGCCTCATATCATATATTCAGGAAATTTTAGAACTGTGCCTGTCTTCTCTCTGCCATCTCGGCCTAAGTCCCAATGTTATTACTCTAATAGAGGATAATGTTAAATTTGTTAAACCAAGTGAATTAATTAGGCAACATAGCTGCTTTTAATGTCCAGATAACTGTACCAATTAAATAACTCAAGGAACTCACATAATTGAGAAAAACAAAACAAAACAACACAAACTCTACTTACTTAAATAGGGCTTTTGAGGCAAAGCATCTATGATAGCAATACAGTGAAGGAAAAACCCAGGTCTAACAATTCTTTGGGAGACTTGTAGGCAAATTCTGAAATTATTAATAGTTGGACCTGGAAGTTAAGCATAAATACAATTCAAACTACATAAAACCTTCACTAGATGGAACTTGAAAAGGCACTATATGTGCAAGAGCTCAAACTGTCTTGATACACATTTTTCCTCTGTCATAAAAATAGTCCCTTCAAATGAATCACAGACCCTTAAATATAATTCTCTTAAGTATAATACATTTTAAGATTATGTATTTACCTATGGAGAATGCTGAGTTATGGAGGCTAAGCTTGTGAAGTCCTACTCTGAATCACTGCACAAAGCAGGCAATTAACAATTCAAACATATTTACTTATTGGCCAACTACAATCCGCTACATACAGGCCTGCAAAATGTCTAACTCTTCACTTCTAAGTTTCTGAACCAAGCTTAATTCAACAGAAAGAGGAAGAAAAAACTGTTTTGGTAACATGAAAATCACAATGCTTTCACTTCACAAATGGATAAGGAAGTTTGGGATGACTCAACTTTGTCCAAAAACCTTTTGAGAAGTGTTATCTACAAGCAACTTATCTTTTTCAAAAGGTAATAAGGGTATGTCATCAAGTTAGTGAATTCTGAGGGGAGGGTTGAGTAGAGTATATGTATTACATACACTGGAAGCAACTGTTGGAATTCACAAGGCTTTCATGATGTAGCAAACTGGCAGATGCTATAAAAATGTGTCAAATTTTAGTTTGTGAAGACTCTGTTGTTGAGTCCATGAATGTAGTCCCAATGGAATGAGTCGTGTCTTTTCCTTCCAGGTGAAAAATGAGCAAATTTTTTAGAGCTAAAATAAAAGATAGATGGATGGATGGATAGAGATAGATATACTCATGTGTATTTGAGGCATGTGTATCTATACATATATGTAAACAAACAGCCATGAATAGCATATGTATAATATACAAAGTATAGTAAATGTATAGTAAATCAAAACAAATTCCTGCATTGGCCAGGTCCCAAAAATATGTCTCATTCTGTACATGGAACAACTCTCTATCAGGAGATGGGTAGCTTGTTTCATCTTCAGATTTTACAAATTATGGATGGTATCATTACATTTTTCAGAGCTCATAAATCTTTCAAAGTTGTTCACTTTAATAGTGTTATATAAATTGTTCTTGTCCTATTTACTTTGTTCTGCATATACTTATTTAAGTATTTCTACATTTCAATGAAATTATGATTTAAAAACTAAGCCTAGAAAGTAAAATACAGAGTAAGAATAAAAATATCTCCAAAGTCCTTGGCAAACAAACAGAAACCACAAAGACCATGACAGATAAATTGCTAATAAAATATTAACAAGTATTCAAGAATATGTGGATAAATCAGAAGGATTTATTTAGATGTTTCAACCTTATAAATTACAAATGATTAATTTTTTTAAAACAGAAAGGGCAGCTAGTTAGCACTGGCCCTGGATTCAGAAGGACCTGAATTCAAATTTGACCTCAGACACAATAATTACCTAAGCTGTGTGACCTTGGGCAAGTCCCTTAGCGCCACTGCCTTGCAAAACCAAAAAAAAGAAATAAATTACATATGTACTGATGATATTCTGATTCCTAGAAAAAACTATGAAAATGCATTCTATTTGATAATTTTTCTCTCAGAAGGGACTTTGAAAACTAGAATTCAAGGGAGTGGGATACAGAACCTACTCAGTCCCTAGGAGAAGAGATGATATACTTTGCAAAGTCTTAATGATTAGTTTTAATTAGTCCAATAAGAAGACACTAAGAGTTACTGACATTTTAGTTAGTTTATTCAGATTAACAGTATTAAAATAAAGGCATACCCAAATTCCTAATTCTATTATTACTGACAGGGAGAAAAAAACTACATAGCGACCAAAACTACGGCACTTGTAGCTATTCTTACTTGCAAAGCATTATAAAGTGATTAACTTGCAATTTATCACAATTCTGAATATTTTACTCATAAAATATCTATCTCCACAGTCCAGTACCCACAAGCCTTCTTTGGGCCTTAAGTATCTTCCTAGGATAAAACTAAAATGTTATTTATTAAAACTGACATCAGATTCACTCTTGTTTAGTATATTCCTAATATTTCTGATCTACATATCTTAATGCTGTGTGAACATTTAATGTATGCCTCTATGACTATCATTTAATTTTGTAAAGATTTTAAATGAGCTAGCCAATCTAATGAAGTAGTTACTTTTGGAGTGGGTTTCTTTTAAATTTCACACTATGAGAAATTTGCATTCAAAGCTTTGCAAAGATCATGTTACTCATTAACAAGAGACTGATAGAACACAGAATATTAATAACATTCCCTCATATATAGTTACCTTAGTGTTAGTGGCTACCATTAAAATACTATGACAAACAACTAAGATTATAAAATCTATTCTAATTTCATGATATATATAAAGATAGTGTTGAGTTCAACCCCTGAAATCCAATCACTGCAATCAGGTCAGACATGGTTCAAACTGAGTTCCTAAAATAAGTTTCATGGATTGCAGATGAGATGAGCTCTTGGTAATCTGATCTGATTATAATAAGATATAGCAAACAAGGATGTATTTCAAGAAGACTTAGGAAGCAGGGATCAACTACTAGTCACTTATCAGTGAAAGATTTTTGTATTGAAAGATTATTTCCAGATGTAAAACATATAAGTAATCTTCTAGGTTTATGAATGTAAAGATTTCCTACAGAGAATGTTTTAAAACTTTCTTGTGGCATATGAACATTCTATCTCCTAAAGAACATGTTGAATTTATCCTGCTCCGAACTTCTTGAGATCAAAATTAACAGTATTAGAATCACAGAATTCTTATTCCAGACTTCATTAATTAAAAAAGACAATCACTTAGAAAATAAAGTGTCACTCTTTTAAGCAGGGCATTTCATTCCAAATCTAAACAATAATAAATTACTTAATACATAAGTCACATAATACATCAGTTCTATCATTGTTCTTCAGAAATGCACTTAAGAATTCTATATATAAAAGTGGAATAAATAGGATAGGTTTAGAATATCCTCTGAGGATGTTTCTGAACTTGGGGTTCTTATGCCCACAGAACTACTGGATCTCTTTATTAGACAATTTTGACATTAATATGAATCTTCTGTAATGTGCTTTATATGATCACAGTTAAAATTAAATTGAAGATTGCTAGAAATATATCTGCATAGTTTACAATAATCTTTGGCAATACATCTATTTTTATGACAATGATATTTGTTGTAACATTAAAAAGCTATGTAAGATTTTTGTTTATTCCTTTGCAGAGAGAAATACAAGTTAGAGCCAAACTTGCTATCAATGACTGCCCAAGAGGTAAAAGAATTTGTTGCATCTCTGATAGTGGATAGTTACCAAGAGTCACCCTCTATTTATTCTATCAACAATGATTTCTTTTTTGTCTGAATAAAGCTATGGGTTCAATATTGTATCCCCCTAGAGTATCAAGTTAGACAGGTTTCATAGTTAATAGATAATGTCACAGTGAAACAAGCTAGCTTGTGGCTAGTCCACACCATCCATTTCTTTTGAGGTAGAATCTAGCTTTGAAGAACATGTTCCTTTGTAGTCCAATATTCTCTACAATCAACTTTTCTGCTGAAAGGTTAGGTTGGAAAAGTGAAGTATCCATAGCCACAGGATACATGGATGGATACACACACACACACACACACACACACACACACATATTTACTTTATAATGAAGGACAGGTTATCAGATATAGCTTTAAATATGATTGTTAAAGTTTCTAAAAATAGATAGGATAGGGTATCCAAACATTTGTTGAAGGCAAATTCCAACTCCCATTAATTTGACTTCAGGTCATCCAGCTACCATCTTTAGGTTCCTGGATACAATCTCTCTTTATTCCACAGGTTTGTAAAATTAGAGAAAACAATAAAGTTTCAGCAAACCAAGGGGTTTTCTCAATCTTTAAAAGATGCAAAACTTAAATTGCTTCTGAGTTTAATTTCATGATACAGGACAATTTAACATTTATGTCCAAATATGTAAGATGAGACTTTTTCTTTATGTAAGGTCCTGAAGAGCAGATCTCTACTCCTCCACCCCACTCCAACCCCTTGATTTCTAGCAGATCTAAAGGTTCTTGTGAAGTCAAGTGCAGGAAGAACCTCATAATCTAATGATGGATTATTTCCAACAGTTAGGCCTATCAAAGATAGAGAGGAGAACTACTACAGTTGGAAAAATTCCTAAATGCTCACTTGAAAAAGATGATATACTCTGCATGCAAGAAATCTTTAATGGTCACTTAACCAGGAAAATCAAAGAGAAAAATGGTTTTTTTTTACTATTAGATGTGATATATAGATATGCATGTCCAGTGAGTGAACCTTTTGTCGTAAAAGAATTATTAATACTAAAAAGATGAAATTCTTTTGAGAAAGAGATTACAGAGACGCAATTCATATGATTCAATCCCCCACACCTGGTTTTTACAATTAACTATTAACCAGGGGTCCTATCTCTTAAAGAGAAGGGACGGAGGAATAAAGATTGGTTGCCAGGTTTCTTGTGTTTGTGCCTATACTACACATCACATTTTTTGTTTGCCACAAACAGATCAAAATGGGCAATTTACTGCCCCACCACTAGATCAATCCCATGCTGGGAATAGGTGGGGCAGGAAAGCCACGGGCACTCAGAAAAAAAAATAGCTCCTTTGCTAAGAATAGGGAAATAACAATAGAAAAATTATCTGAGGAAGGGTTTATTTGAAATAAAATGTCTTACCATTATGTAGGGCCATTTTTGTTTTCCTCCCCCCTTTCTTTAAAAAAAAAAGGTGGGGAAGGTGTGGCCAACTAATCAGCCTATCAATGAAATGAGAGCAGAATTCTTATGTCTATTACTGTTGTGGGATACTAAGTGATGTCATGAGGTAGGTGGTACAAATAGGGAAGAATCATTCCATTTTATTAAAGAGGAAACTGAGGCTCAGAAGTAAAATGATCAGTTCAGGTCTCACAATAGTGCTCTCCTCAATTTACAAAAAAAGGGAGCAGTTGGTTAAAGAACAAGACTAAGATATAGATTGGCTCCTGAGCTCATTATTGGAAATCTACTTGGCAAGGTTATCATTTGTCTTGTTTCCCTCCAATGGGGGCTGAGTGATATAATTAAGAATCCATATCTGATAACTAACAAATACTTACATTTGAGAGGGTGAAGTTAAGGAGTTCTTGGCAGGAAAGTCTTAACAATTGATCGAACAAGACTTTCTAAAGAATATCCTTTTCCTCTTTACCAAGAAGAAATAGGTCAATGTGTCATTCCCCCCAAAATAATTTGATTGTCTAGGACTGGAGATCTCAATCTTACAAAGTGTCCGTTAGAAAATAATGAGCAAAAAGAATAGGAATCAAAAGATTTGAGTTTTCCATTTTCCCTTTATTCACACCAACTTCAAGACCTTCCATTCAAGTGGGACTTAATTTTGACACCTTCTCATTTCATTACTGGAAGGGTGGCAGAGGGAAACTAGAAGTAGGAGTTTAGTCTCTAGAGAGATTCTAGATGTGCTACTCTCTCATAGCTCACCTGAGTGAGTTACAGAGGCAGATATCTCTGAAGCTCTCTAGCACCAGATCCTCCAAAGCAGAGAAAGTATTAACTAACTTAATGGCTGAATCTGCCCTCATTCTTGGAAAATGCCATTTGAATTGAAGAACTGGAAAATGTCATAAATAAAATGCATTGTACTTACATTAATATGAGAAGTACTAGGTCCTTCATCATCACTACTAACCAGATCAATGTATTCAAGGACAGGTCTCAATGGCCCTTCCTAAAAAAAAAGAAAAAGGGGAAAAAAAAGAAAAAATTTACAAATCAGTGAAACAGTTTTTCAAATAAGAACTCCTGCATTAATCAAATGCTTTTTGGCTGAAAGGGACATGAAGCCAGCATTAAGGATAATCCATAAATGTCATGCAAGTCACCAGTAAGAGTTCAAACCCCAGAGAAATAAGTAGAATTTTATGAAATAAACTGCAATCACAGTGATCCCTCTGGAAGAAGGGAAGAAACTGGTATCAAATTGCCATATGATGGTATTTTTTCATCAGGCATGAAAAGTAATCATTCTTAATCATGTAGAATCTAAACCTTAGAGTCATCTTTGACTCATCTATTTTGCCACAAAATCTGGGTAATGGGTGGAAATGGAGGAGGAAATTAGAATTTTGAGCTGCTTAAGTTTTCTCCAGTCTACTTGTAGCACTTGTTTTTCTTAATACAATGACATGCTAGGCCTGACAATTCAACCCACCAAGGTTAATTAATTAATTAGCCTTATTGTAAGAAAATCATGGGCAAGAAAAAGAAAATTGGTTCCTAAAGCTTGAGGTTAACATGTTATTTCCACTGCTGAACGGAGAAATTACAATAGAGAAGACTATCTTCCTCAACAACATCAGCAACAACTGCAGATCAATTGCCATCAACAGGAAGGTAAGTACAAGAACCCTCAGAATGAATTCTGCCCCAGCCTCCAGACCCATTTTCAAACTAGTTCTCACATCCAGTATCTGGGAACAGAATTCCTTTGGAGAAAGAGACTGCCATGCCCAAATGCCAAGTGTCACACACAGGGCAAATAAGCCAGCTTAGCTGAAGTTAGCAAAGGTACCCTGAGGGAAAAGACAGGAGACAGGGTGAAACATGCAGGTCAAATCACTACCTCCCCTCAAACCAACAGACACAGCCCAGGACCTTGCTTTGGGAATAACAATATTTCTGATCTCCTGACTATCTGTTTCATCCTAAGCAAGCCTTGAAGAGATTGTAGCCTGTCCACTGCTCCTGCAGGGGCTACACGTGTACATAGCTGCAGACCCAAAAAAGAAATTTCTAATCACCAAAGTCCATGGCACAAATGGTTCAACATCAGAAAATTATTCCAACATTTGGAAATGGTGTTGAAAAAGAGGCATTACCATCTGCTTTACTAATGCAGGTAAGGACCACCAGACCTATACATCTAACTTGTAAACAAAATCTTTCATTTTTCCTCCATTAGAACATCTCAGTGCATAGTAAGCTCTTAGTAAATGATTCATTCAGTCAATCAAGCTAATAGAATGGCAGCATTTCATTAAAAGCTTTTTTTTTTTTAGATTTTGTAAGGCAATGACATTTAAGTGACTTGCCCAAAGTCACACAGCTAGGTATTAAGTGTCTAAAGCCAGATTTGAACTCAGGTTCTTCTGACTCCAGGGCCAGTGTTCTATCCTTTGCATCACCAAGATGCCAATAAACAGAAGATACTGAAAATCTGGCCTTTTTTTAGGGTTTTTTTTTTTTTGCAAGGCAATGGGGTTAAGTGGCTTGCCCAAGGCCACACAGCTAGGTAATTATTAAGTGTCTGAGGTCAGATTTGAACTTAGGTACTCCTGACTCCAGAGGTGGTGCTCTATCCACTGCACCACCTAGCTGCCCCTAAAATCTGGCCTTTTGATAGCCTATATAGACCTGATTAAGGACTACTTAATTAGCTATTCAAGGTCACAAGTGTCAAGTCAACAGGAAAAATCACACTTTACCAGATATTTCTCCAAAGAAAAGCTATTCTTCCACTCTACTAGGTTGCCTACACTTCAATCTATCTCTCTCCATTCTCTATGCCACGGTCAAACTAATTATTACCTGAACAATGCTTTCATAGTTTCATTCTTCCTACTGTAAAAACTAAACTTTTTGAGAAAAACTAGCTCCAATGTATCCTACTTTATTTTTGACTAGTCCAATGATCCCTTCTATTCTTGTCAAGACAATGTCTTCACTGTATTGCATATGTGTCATTCTTATTTCTTCTTCTTCTGTGCTATTTTTTTTCCATAAAAAGTCGCTTCATTTCAGAGCTAACACAGAGTACTACACCACCATATTTTTCCAACCACTCCCAGGTACACTGTTGTCCCTATTTTCTGAATTTCTATTAAAAATTGTGGCTTATACTATACAACTTGATCAACAAAATACTTTGCTTCATGGGGTCTTTTAACTCATTCAAAGTTACGACGAGTGATAGAAAATGCCATCCACATCAAAAGAAAAAATTATGGAATCTGAATGCAGACCAAACGTATTATTTTCACTTTTTAAGATGTTTTATATTTTTTTCTTAGCCTTGAATTTCCCCTTGTTTCTGGAATGCTTTCCCTTATCTGTTTTCTAGTTTCCTTAACATCCTTCAAGAGCCTACTTTCCACTAGTTTCCACTAAACACTAGTCTTCTGACTACCTTCCACCTCTTTGGTATATATCGTGTGTTCATGCCTATTTATATATCTCTATATAAAATTACTTTCATGTCCATCAGATTCTAAAGACCTTGATTTGCATCACCTTGCTTCTCTTCAGGAAGGTTTTGGGCTTTTTATAGCTTTACCTCTTTTAAGTAAATTTTTGTTTTGGCCTTGTTCTTTTGTACTGCTGTCATAAATTCGCAGACTTTTGTATTCATTGTGAACTCTGTACTCCACATGCATTTTCATTTCTCTTACAATAAAACTATTTTTCACATAAGTTTCATAATGTGATTGCCTACTGACACCAGAACAAGTTGTGGTGTGTGAGTATGGGGGAATACTATCATGCTTTAAGAAATGAAAAGCAGGGGGACGGCTAGGTGGCACAGTGGATAAAACACTGGCCCTGGAGTCAGGAGTACCTGAGTTCAAATACGGACTCAGGCACTTAATAATTACCTGTGTGGCCTTGGGCAAGACACTTAACCCCATTTGCCTTGCAAAAATCTAAAAAAAAAAAAAAAAAATGAAGAACAGGAGCAAGATGAGCAGAACCAGAAAAACACTGCACAACCTAACAGCAACATGGGGGTAATCAACTTTGATGGACTTGCTCATTTCATCTGTGCAACCATCAGGTACAATTTTGGGCTATCTGTGATGGAGAATATTATCTGTTTGCAGAGAAAGAATTGTGCAGTTTGAACAAAGAACAAAGATACCTTCAATTTCAGAAAAAAAACCCCACTATCTTATTATGTGGTTTTGCTATCTCTTATGATTTTTTTCCCTTAAGAATATGATTTCTCTCTCATCACATTAAACTTAGATCAATGTATATCATGGAAACAATGTAAAGACTAACAGACTACCTTCTGTGGGGGGTGGGAGGAGGGAAGCAAGAATAGAGAAAAATTGTAAAACTCAAAATAAAATCTTTCTAAAAAAGAAGAAAAAATGAAGAGCAAGATGGTTTCAGAAAAACCTCGAAGATTTACATGAACTCACGCAAAGTGAAATGAGCAGAATCATCAAAATGCCTCCATAATAGAAGCTATGATGTTTGCAGAATCAAGATTAGAGAATAGCTTGGCAATATGTGATAAGTGTGTGTGTGTGAAGTACATGTAGGACGTAGGACTTTTTTCTTGGGAACTTCTAGACTATGAAGATAGGATTATCTGCCTGGTCTCAGCTGCACAAGCAAATTTTTCAGCCTGGCACCAGTCTCCTGGACCTCTACTGCATACTCTGGTCCAATGTTTCTGGAACATATGGCATCTCAAAAAGACAAGTTTGAGGAAAAGACTTATGAACTGATGCAAAGTAAAGTGACCAAAAAGTAGAATATTGTACCTAGTAATAGCAATACTGTAAAAGGATGATCAACTTTGAAAGACTTAGCTACTCTGATCAAGAGAATGGTCCAAAGGACCCATGAAGAAGAAAAGGATACCCAGAGAGAAAAATGATGAATTTTAGTGCAAATTAAAACATACTTTTTCACATTTCGGGTGATTTTATGTGATTTCTTTTGCAATAAGAAAGTATATTTTATGTGAGTTCACATGTATAATTGATATTATATTGAGCAGGAGGGAAGGAAAGAATTTGGAATTCAAAATGTTTAAAATTAAGGTTAAGTTTTTTTTGATGCAATGGTAAATATTTAACAAAATAAATAAAAGTATATTTAAAAATAAATATGGCTGACCAAAAGAAGATCAACAAATAGCATAGCTCAGACCCCTAGGAGCAAAGCAGGATTTCAGTTTCATCATCTTTCTTTGCCTAAAGAGGAATGACAGGGGCAAAAATCTGAGTTATCATCAGAAAGCTACAATTCTATCACTCTGAAACAACAGAATTTCCTATTTGGCTGAGAGGGGCTTAATTAAGTAACATTCCGTTATGGTTCCAATCAAAATCCTGGTCAGGAACTTGCAGAATTCAGAGTAGAAAGGCAGCTATTAAGACTTTGTGTTGGATCAGAACTCACCAAGAACAAAGAAAATGCTTGCAAATTCACCAATCTGTTATTAAGATCTTGAATCAGCACTAGACTCAATACTCCTAGCAATGGAATCAACTTTCCTCTGGAAGTACAACAAAATCCAGCCCTAACCATCAAGTCCAAAGTCAGGAAGTAGACTGGAAAGATAAAGCAAACAGAAAAAGAGAGGCCCCTACAATAGTTATTTGGAGGCAGGGGAAAATTAATACACAAATAGAAGAAAATATTTCTAAAACATCTATAAACAAAGCCTCAAAAGGAACACACAGCTAGGGAACAACTAGAATTCCTAAAAGAGATAAAGAGTTATTAAAATATTTTAAAATGTTTTTATAAATGACATGAGAGCTTCTTGAGGAAAAAGTTGGAAATTAGAGTGATAGAAGAATTGGAAAGGGAATTAAAAAGCTCAGCAAGAAGTTTGTTGCCCAAATTAGAATGAACAAAACAGAAGGCAATGACTGCATGAGTCAACAAGAAATAAAGGCAAAAGACTAAAGAAAAAAATGTTAAGGTATTTCAATGCAAAAACTGAACAAAATAAAAACTGAAGAATCATCAGAGAATGTGAATAGCATAACTAAAAAAAGTCTATACATCATTTTAAGAAATCTTGAGGAGAAAAAAAGGCCACCCAGATTTCTTAGAACCAAAGAGAAAAGAGAAATATAAAGAATGCACTAGTTATCTCCCCAAACTCAAAAACTTAACTCCCAGGACCAGTGAAAATCCAGAGATTCTAGGTCAAAGAAAATATGGCAAAGCAGACAGAAATAAAGAATTCAAATACCAAGATACCTCAACCAGGATCACACATAATTCAGTAGCAGACATCATAAAAGAGTATACTAAAATTTAGAATTAAAGGGCTTACAATCAAAAGACTTACAACCAAGAATAATTTACATAGCAGCAATAAATAGAATGGATCCTCAAGAAAGGGTATTCTACTATGTATTTCTGTTGAAAAGACCAAAGCTGGGGCGGCTAGGTGGCGTAGTGGATAAAGCACCAGCCCTGGAGTCAGGAGTACCTAGGTTCAAATCCGGTCTCAGACACTTAATAATTACCTAGCTGTGTGGCCTTGGGCAAGCCACTTAACCCCATTTGCCTGGCAAAAACCTAAAAAAAAAAGAAAAACCACAAAAAAAACCCCCAAAGCTGCTCAGAAACTATGAAGTTCAAATCTAGAACCATAAATGAACAATATACAAGACCTGAGCATGGATAAACTATACATTCTGCTAAAAATAGGATAGCCAACATGACTACAAATATTCCTCAACAAAGTATATATTTTGGCTCCTTGGCAAAACCTACTCATAATATATGCTATCATCCTACCTTAAATCTTATTCCATCTTAAGAACATTATGCCATCACTTTTTGGTCAAGACAATTAAAAGTGGTGCAGAGAGATATTTCTTCATCCTCAAGAATCAGTTTTGAGCCTCTATATTTTTCCTATAAACTCTGGGGAGTGAATGGGCATCAATCAATTGCTTAAAGAGAGACTTCTGACATCAAGCAATCTTAGTCAACTGTTCTATCATTTTTTAAGTGATACAGCAAAGAACAAAATCACATACAACTCTCAGCTGAACACCTTCCTATCTGTGTAAACGGTTCCATGGAAGAGTAATTTGGAAATAAATGAGAGCACAGTGTATCTGGTCTGTGATCACAAGCTAAATAATTGGGTAACAAACAACAATGACCTGTGTCAATGACTGAATGAGTCTACTGGACCAAGAATGGAGAGGAATCTAAAACAAGGGTTGGTATATCATTTTAAACAGTCTAAAATCACAATCAAGGTAATGTATATTCTATTTCTTCAATGGTGGCAGTCTCATTTTTTTTAAATGAGGGACAGATCCTTTACCTGATTTGCAGACAGGCAATTAATTCAAGGATAGACAGGTCTGCATCCCACTGAATGTAGCCAGAAGATCTGGCTATTAAAAAAAAGTGCTATTGTCAATGTGAGGCACCTATCAGACTGGCTAAGATGACAAAAAGGGAAAACAATCAAACTTGGAGAAGTTGTGGGAGAATTGGGACACGGATGCATTATTGGAGGAGTTGTGAATTGATTCAAACATTCTGGAGAACAATATGAAACAATGCCCAAAGAGCAATAAAACTGACCATACCCTTTGACCCAGCAATATCAATACTAGGCCTATAGCCAGAAGAAATCATAAAAATTGGCAAAGTCCCACATGTTTCAAAATATTCATAGTAGTTCTTTTTATAGTGTCAAAGAAATGGAAATTGAGGGAATGTCCATTAATTGCGAATGACTGAACAAGTTATGGTAGATGAAAAATATGAAATACTATTGTTCTATAAGAAAGCCTGATTGGTCAGACTCTACAGAAGCATGGAACAAATTACAGGAACTGATGCTGAGTGAAGGGAGCAGAACCAAGGGAACATTGTACACATTAACAACAACATTGTGAATTGATCAACCTTCATGGATGTAATGCCTCTCAACAGCTCAGAGAGCTAGAACAACCTAATTAGACTGGCTATGAATGTTATCCCCACCCATCCAGAAAAAAACAAAGAAAACAAAAAAAAAAACCCCCCGCAGAATCTGAATGAACACTCCATTCACTTTTTTTGTTTTTGTTTTATTCAAGGTTTTGAGTTTTACAATTTCCCCCCCAATCTTACTTCCCTCCCCACCCCCCCCACAGAAAGCAATCTATCAGTCTTGTTTCCATGTTGTACATTGAACCAAATTGAGTGTGATGAGAGAGAAATCACATCCTTATGGAAGAAACAAAAAGTATAAGAGATAACAAGATCAGACAATAAGATAACTGTTTTTTTCCCCTAAATTAAAGGGGAACTTTGTTTGAACTTTGTTCAAACTCCATGGCTCTTTATCTGGATAAAGATGGTATTCTCCATCACAGACAGCCCAAAATTGTCCCTGATTGTTGCACTGATGGAACAAGTGAGTCCATCAAGTTGATCATCACTCCCATGTTGCTGTTAGGGTGTACAGTGTTTTTCTGGTTCTGCTCATCTCACTCAGCATCAATTCATGCAAATCCCTCCAGGCTTCCCTGAATTCCCATCCCTCCTGGTTTCTAATAGAACAATAGTGTTCTGTGACATACATATACCACAGTTTGCTAAGCCATTCTCTAATTGAAGGACATTTACTTGATTTCCAGTTCTTTGCCACCACAAACAGGGCTGCTATGAATAGTTTTGTACAAGTGATGTTTTTAATCTTTTTTTCATCATCTCTTCAGGGTATAGACCCTGTAGTGATATTGCTGGATCAAAGGGTATGCTCATTTTTGTTGCCCTTTGGGCATGGTTCCAAATTTCTCTCCAGAAAGGTTGGATGAGTTCACAGCTCCACCAACAGTATAATAGTGTCCCAGATTTCCCACAACCCTTCCAACAATGATCATTATCCTTTCTGGTCATATTGGCCAGTCTGAGAGGTGTGAGGTGGTACCTCAGAGAAGCTTTCATTTGCATTTCCTCTAATAAGTAATGATTTAGAGCAATTTTCCATATGGCTATGGATTGCTTTGATCTCCTCCTCTGTAAATTGCCTTTGCATATCCTTTGACCATTTGTCAATTGGGGAATGGCTTTTTGTTTTAAAAATATGACTCAATTCTCTGTATATTTTAGAAATGAGTCCTTTGTCAGAATCATTAGTTGTAAAGATTGTTTCCCAATTTACTACATTTCTTATGATCTTGGTTACAGTAGTTTTATCTGTGCAAAAGCTTTTTAATTTAATGTAATCGAAATCATCTAGTTGGTTTTTGGTGATGTTCTCCAACTCTCCTTAGTCATAAACTGCTCCCCTTTCCATAGATCTGAGAGGTAAACTAGTCCTTGATCTTCTAACTTTGCTGATAGTATTGTTTTTTATGTCTAAATCCTGTATCCATTTGGATCTTATCTTGGTATAGGGTGTGAGGTATTAGTCTAATCTAAGTTTCTTCCATACTAACTTCCAATTTTCCCAGCAGTTTTCATCAAAGAGAGTTTTCATCCCAATAGCTGGACTCTTTGGGTTTATCAAACAGCAGATTACTATAATCGTTTTATTCCACTGATCCATCACTCTATTTCTCAGCCAATACCAAACAAATTTTGATGACTGATGTTTTACAATATAATTTTAAGTCAGGTAGGGCTAAACCCCCTTCTTTTGCACTTTTTTCCCATTAAATTCCTGGAAATTCTTGACTTTTTATTTCTCCATATGAATTTACTTACAACTTTTTCTAACTCATTAATTTTTTGGAATTTTGATTGGTAGGCCACTAAACTCCATTCACTTTTTAAAAATTTTTCTTATGTATTTCTTTCCTGTCTCATGTTCCCTTAATCCTAATTTCTCAAACCAAAAATGACTAATCTGTAAACATGTTAAACAAAAATGTGTATGTATAATATTCATCTGACTTCACCACTGATGGGAAGGAGATAAGGATGGGAGTGGGAAGAAAGAAATAACTAACTTAAAAATATGCATATGCATGTGAATGAATGTTGGAAAACTTTTTAACAGTTTACTGATTCCTTTCTTGGTCTCTTTATCAGAGTATCTAACTTCAAAGATCTCTTCTTAATTCTAAATCTATGATCTGTCTCCCAGTGTGTTCTAAGTTGAAGTAGAAAAGATATTCAAGAAAACAAAGATGGGAAAAATAACAGACTAAATCAAGTAGAAACAAGAGTTACATGCAGGAAATAATAATTTTAAAGAAATTAAATGGCTAATTATTAAGATATCTTGAGAGAAAGATCCTGAATGGTAGAAAGACTCCTGACCCCAAAAAGTGATGGAGAGGACATCATTAACCCCTTTCTCATGGGCAGAAAATTGCAAAACTGTTCTGCCTATGATAAAAATATGAAAAGTAGCTTATGCAAAAGATCGCCTACATCAGAAGCATATTTTATCACATAACCTCTAGAAAAAATGCAGAGAAAATAAGCTCTCCCTCTTATATTGACTATTAAAAGAATTTAAAATTCAATAGAACAAAATGCAGACTTAAAGGCTTTCCTTCAAATAGGAGCCACCCATATAAATTTCACTGATAGCTTCAACAAGAGATTAGGTTTAATAATAAGTATTAATAATAACTAGGGCAAAAAGTAAGGAAATATAATATATATATAAGGCTGGTGACTTAGCATAGCACCCCCTCCCTCAACTCTATTTCCTATGCATGTCATTGGCATCATCTCCCTGATGTCACAGTCTTCTTCAAAGGACAGACAACAACAGCTGAATAAAGTAACAACAGGGAATAGAAGACAGCTGGAAAAGAGTACAGTCCTTTAATGAATCCAAATTTGTCTCTAAAGAAAAAAACAAAATAGGGTATTATTCCAGTTTTAGAGCTACAAATCATGGAACATTATGTCTGACTGGCCTAAAAGGTTGCAAGGTATTATTACTATAAATGATTTGAACTAAAGATGGGGCATTCAAAGTTATGATCCATATGATTTTATGACTTCCAAAGAAGTTGTAGTATATTACACAGTGAAGTGAGAGATAAGATGGGACAGCCCAAGTGTGTCACAAGTATTACCTATGTAATGTCAGAAGACCCTGAAGAGGATTTCCTATGTATAAAGTGGACCCTCTCTGAAAGATTAATATAAACAAAAGTCACTCAAGATGAGATGATGAACTGCAACCTGAGCAGTTCACAGTACTCATGTTGTCAAGATCTTAGATTTGTTGATGTATGAAGACAAAAATGTTAGAGACTCAAAATAAGCAATATAGCACCAATGCCCCAACAATTAATAATCCAAAGAAGTCCTCAGAGATGCATCAGTATGAATAGCAAAATCCAAGGAAAAACCAATGGGTCATCTCTGCAGTATAAAATCACAAATTGGACCCAGAGGCAAGATAAGAGCAAAAAAACAAGGAAAAGTGGCTGATCCAGCATATGCCAGTTAATCACATCTCTCCCAAAGGAATATCAAAACCAGGGGAACTTGAAGTCAAACCTGGTAGCAGAAAGGGGCCATTGTGATATCCCTCTAACCCACACTCAGAGCCAGATTTAGCAACAGATGGTTGGTTGTAGAGTTTAAACTCTATAAGACCCATAAGAAATGCACAAAGTTTAACCAAAAACAAAGTCCTAATCCATAAAGGCTGAGGAAAATGAAAAAATAAAAAAAGACACCAGAGACGCCTATGACAGAATGTCAAGAAAATAGTTTCAAAATACGTACAAAGTCTTAAAACAAACACATACACATACAGAGCTTGAACACAAGATAAATTTCTTAGCAGAAATGAAGCAAGAGTGTTTTAAAAATGATTATAATAAAACAAAACTGTAGATAAATTTCTAGAGGAAAGAACAGAAAAAGAAATGAATGCTATAGAAGAAAAGTGGAAAAAAAGAATTAACACAATTAATTAGGTACAAAAGGTTAAATACTTAGCTAAGTAAAAGATTCCCTAAAAATCAGAATGGACCAAATAAGTCACTAACTCCACAAAGCAACAAAATACATTTAAATTTTAAAGACTGAAAAAAGTAAAGAAAATGTAAAAATGTAAGCCACCTAATATTTTTTCTTTTGAATTTTTATTTTTAGTTCCAAATTCTCTCCCCCCGCCAAACTTCCCATTCATTGAGAAGGCAGGAAATATAATACCCAGTGTGCATATGAAATCATGCAAACTTATCAGCAAATGTTATGGGGGGGGAGAAAAATAAAAAGAGAAAAAAACATTTCAGAGGTGGTTAGGTGGCGCAGTGGATAAAGCACCCGCCCTGGAGTCAAGAATAGCTAATTTCAAATCCAGCTTCAGACACTTAATAATTACCTAGCTGTGTGGCCTTGGGCAAGCCACTTAACCATATTTGCCTTGCAAAAACTTAAAAAAAAAACATTTCAATCTGTACTCATTAGTTCTCTAACTGGAGGTGAACGGCATTTTCCAGGAAGATGATAAAAAAACATTTAAAAACATTTTGTCAACAACAAAAAAAAACCTGACCTGGGAAATAGATCAAGTCAACACTTTATAAAACATCATTGGACTCCCTGAAAATCAAAACCAAAAATTAGTGTAGGCATTGTATTTCAAGAAATCATGAGGGCAGCTAGGTGGCAAAGTGGACAGAGCATGGGCCACTGGAATCAGGGCGCCCTGAGTTCAAATCTGACCTCAGGAACATAATAATTATCTAACTGTGACCTTGAACAAGTTACTTAACTCCACTGTCTTGCAAAAACAAACCAAAAAAAAAAAAAGAAATCATGGAAGGAAACTATCCAAAGTATTGGAATAAAAAGGCAAAAAAAAATCACTTACTGAAAAAAAACACAAAAATGGAAACTCAAAAAAGTAATGGATTTATAAAGTACTTTTAAATCATGGCTATACAAATCTAGACCAAACAAGGAGTTAAAGACAAATATAGAATAAAGACCTCTACCAATTTCTGAATGTAAATAAGTTGTATAAGTATTTCTTAGTTGTACTTTTTCATGGAGTTTGGCTTATAAAGGGATTGGGTAATATAGACTGAGTGAATGATAGGGTCTAGTGAAGGATTTTTAAGGATACTGGAGTTGGGCATGTAAATTTGTAATAGAAATAGAACCAAGTATCATAGATAGATTAAAGGAGAGACATAGAGGCTAAAATCAAGCACAAAACTTTTTTTTAGAAACACTTTAAACAGCAAGTTATGATTACATTAATTGGAATCTCCTCCCAATAGGTCTGAGTCAAGTCATAAGTACAAGTTTTAAAAAAAATCAATAATCACTTCATAAATCATAAAAACAGACACTGTTCCTGCTTTCCTTATGAGAATTAAAATGGGGTTAACAAAAAAAAAATACTCCTCCAGATCATCATATGCTCACTGTTGAGACCTCTTTAGGCTGTTACTCTCACTGCATCTCACGCATTCCTCCTCCAATTCATCCTGCCTTCCCTTCCCAGTCCATACCCTTGCAAAAAAACAATCATGAGAAAGTCAGACTTTTTTATCACTTGCTCCTTTCAAATCTTTCTTGCAATTATGATAGTGAGATTTGCCGTAGTGCTTAAGAAAAAGTCTGGGTTTAGCCAGCACCTCCAACAAGACCTGTAAATCTGAACAACTTCATTGCTATAAAATTTGTTGTCATCAGTCCTCCGTTTTTAACGATTTGCTAAACAAAGAAAAATTTGACTCTAAAAAATCTGAGTTATTCAGAATGTCTGATATGTGACAGTTTTATTTAACTAACAGGTTTGGTTTTTAAATAATATTTCTCAGTATTTTATCTCAAAATCTACTTTGAAATATATATAATACTTTATGCTGAAAATACAGTAAGGCTGTCTTCACTTAAAAAATGTAGGACAACTCGAAGAACAAAGTGGGTGAATATAAGAACCATTCTGTTAAGACCATATATATTCTGTGCTTTTTAGTACTTGAGATATGTAACATTTGTAAATCTGAAATCATTTTAAAACTGTAATGTACAGTCTTGAGATACAAGATGGAATGTGTCTTCTTAAAAAAAATTGCATTTACTTTGAAATAAATAAATGCTTTTTTTCAAAACCCTGTATCATTTTTACTTTTAAGTTTTTTCCAGGCAAAGGGGGTTAAGTGGCTAGCCCAAGGCCACACAGCTAGGTAATTATTAAGTGTCTGAGACCGGATTTGAACCCAGGTACTCCTGACTCCAGGGCCAGTGCTTTACCCACTGCACCACCTAGCCTCTTGTATCATTTTTAAACATAAGATGCACTTAAATTCTTAGGTTATAAGAAATCATCGTGTCATTGTCCTTACCTTGGGAGAGTTACATGTTAAGGGTCAGATAAAGTGAAATTTGTGTAAAAACCTTCATTATGGACTCCTTTATAATCTGACTGAATTAGCAAGTATTTCAAAGTTAACCACGAAAGGACTTAGCAAGAAAATTAAATAAAATCATATCATTTGAATTAAAAAAAAACAAGCGCAATTTGCTACTGAATAAAGAAAGTTTTTAAATAGGGGGGCAAAGTTTTTATAGACTTGCTGAAAGTCATCTTAAAATGGGAGTAACTGTCTATATACCACAAATGTCCAAAAGGTAGGTACTGTCTCCACTTCATAAACCATTATCTATAATTTGTTCTGGGCCTTACATTTCTAAAATAATGGAATATGGCATATAAATTCCTCATGGGTAGGAACCATACATATGATTTTTGTCTATATCCCCAGTGTCTAATACATCACCTAGGTACAAAGTAGGTTAGAGTTAATATTTTTTGAGTGAAAAGTAGTCTACAATCATTTTTATTAAAAATTCCTATACCATTTGAATAATAAAATATTTTATGCATATATAAGAAAAGACTTAACATGGCTCAAATGATTTGAAAGTCATTATAGAGATTGTTAAAGGATAATTTTCTAATTTTTTTTAAAGAAATAATTATGGAGTTTTTATTTTATTTTTATTTAAGGCAATGGGGTTAAGTGACTTGCCCAAGGTCACACAGCTAGGAAATTACTAAGTGTCCGAGGTCAGAATTGAACTCAGGTACTTCTGCCTCCAGGGCCGGTGCTCTAGCCACTGCACCACCTAGCTGCCCCTCTAATGTTTTCTAAAGTTATAATGAAAGGAATGCTTCTATGTTTTCCATCTCCAGGGTTGGTGTTCTATCCAGTGTACCACCTAACTGCCCGTAAAGAGATCTTATTAAGAGCATATGGCTCAACACTTCTTTTTTCATATGAAAAACAAGACTTAAGGCATGTTAAATGACTTCCCATAGGGTCACTCAAATAGGTTAAGATTCAAACCAAGACCTACTATCTCAATACCTCCACAACAACTGCCCCTTTACATGTTGTCCTCCCCCCTCACACCAGAATGTAAGTCCCTTGAGGGTAGAGGACTATCCTGTTTTTACTTTAAGTGCTAGAGCCACTAATGCTAAAGCCATTCATGAGTTTTTAAAAATATGAAGGTGAAAGCAAAGGAAAACAAATGTTGCATATGTGCTTTTACAAATACAATCTAAAATATCTAGTAATCAAACGTTTTTTAAAAAAACAAACCAACTGGGGTGGCTAGGTGGCGTAGTGGATAAAGCACCAGTCCTGGAGTCAGGAGTACCTGGGTTCAAATCCGGTCTCAGAGACTTGATAATTACCTAGCTGTGTGGCCTTGGGCAAGCCACTTAACCCCATTTGCCTTGCAAAAACCTTAAATTTTTTTTTTTAAAAACCAATTATATTATCCTAAGTCAAAGAGCACTCAAGGCCAAGAACAGGAAGGATCTTGTGTTTCCCCATGCTGATCTCCATAGTTCAACTGTGAATCATGCAATTCTATATTCAACTCTCCCTTACAATTACAATGATTGTGTGACTGCAGAAGTTTCACCCAAGATCTAAAAAAATCAAAAGACCAAAGAATGATAAAGAAAATTCATCAGAAACTATGGTTAAGTACCTTCATAGTCCCACTGCCAGTGCAAGACAGGTACATTCTGGCTGATCAGAGAATTCAGGAGCACCTGAAGCCTCTCTACCCAGAAGGCAAAAAAATAAGAATGCTTGAAGAGGTTGTGTCCAGGAGAAGAAGCTGAAGCAACAGGACAGGAAACCAGAAGAACTCCCTCAGATAAGAGACAGCATGCTGATCTGACTGAGTAGATCCAGTGGGTCCTAAAGAACACAGGGGGCTCTGAAATGGGTTAATACAGAGTTTGAAAAACCTAGCAAGATTCTATAAAGAGATATACCACAGAAAGCAGAAGCAGCAGCAAGAAATAGAGGCCCAAACACCCCATTCAAAACTGCAGAGAGTAAAGTCTATCCTTGGTAAAAAGGTCTAAAACAGCAATTGATACAGGAGACACAGAACACTATTAAACAAAATCAAATCTCTAGTTGAGACAAATTTAGGAATGATTAACTCCAAAAAAATGACAAAGCAGAGGCTTGGGGGGGGGGGGAAGCTTGGACATAAGATTTGTTAAAGAGTATCTGGAAGAAAAGCAAGAAATAAAAAGATGGAAATTATAAGTGATATTATAAAACTGCAGGAAAAAAAATCAGGAGAATAAATAACTTAGAACAGAACTTAGAAAACTTTTTCAAGTATTAGACTACCTGAAAATTAAAATGTACCAAACAGAAATCAATGATTCCACAAGAGAAATAAACAAAATCAGAAGAGTGGAAAAAAAAAAATAAAGTATCTACTATGAAAAAAATGACTGACCAGGAAAACAGGTCAAGGAAATTTAATAAACCTTCAGACTTCCTGAAAACTAAGACCCCCAAAATAGAAATAGAGAAATAAAATCCTGGATAAAGTTACTTCTTAAAACAGTCTCTCTCGAAATAAAAACCGCTTGAACTGTTCCTAGAACTTCAAAAGAGTCAATTCAAACTTTCACAAAGGATAGTAATATTTATCAGGATAAAACAGTCAAAAGGCTAAATATGCTACTCACTTAAAAATAAGTAACTCCCATCTAACAGTCTAATTTTTATGCTTTCTGGAATTGAATGTAAAAATATCACACTTACTCTTAAAGTAATTTGGGAGATAAAGATATTAAAAATATATGTGGAGCAGTTAGGTGGCCCAGTGGATAGAGTACTGGCCCTGATGTCAGGAGGACCTGAGTTCAAATCCAGCCTCAGACACTTAATTTCCTAGTTGTGTGACCTTGGGCAAGTCACTTAATCCCACTGTCCTGCAAAAAAACCCAGAAAAATGTGACTCTTAGAAAAATACCAGGATAATATCCCAAAAAAGGATGCAGCCCACCTTCCTGATTGGTGTATCTGTAGCTGGGCCATCATTTTATGAGGGTCGCAGTCACCATGCCTTTACTCCCTCCTGGACTCTGAACTTCCTTTCCATTTCTCCTCATCAGAAGCCTAACTCCACAACAACTTCCCCTTTAGATGTTGTCTTACCCCTCATACCAGAATGTAAATCCCTTGAGGGTAGACTATCCTGTTTCCACTTTAATCCTTGATTTAAATCCTTATTTAATCCTTGATTTATGAAACATATAAACTGGGAAAATCCCACAACTACAGATTCTCAAACAATTTCAATTCATGTTTTAATATGAATATCTAATTTTTTTTTACCTTATCTCATTGTTGAGTAGTTTTGTTGGTGACCCCCCCCCCCATTTGGGATTTTCTTGTCAACCTTCTCCAGATCATTTTAAAGATGACAAACTGGAGCAAACAGGGTTAAAAGACTTGCCTAGTGTCACACAGACAGAAAGTATCTACATCTTAGGGCTTTATTTTTTTTTCCCCTCCAATATTTCAGAACCAGAATTCTTGCTCACTTGAGTAAAAAAGGAATTATGATGCAACAATCATTAGCTCTTTAAAAAGTTACTACTCTGTAAAGAGACAAGATAAAAACATTAACTCCTCAGCATCACCCCTGTCTATTAGGATTATTTAAGCAAATTTGTACATATTACTTAACATTAACTTGTTTCCACCTGTATATTATAATCATTTATTATAAAAGCAGAAAATTTACCTCTTAAAAGTTCTTGGAGGTTAGTCAATCCAAACCTCTATTTATACAGGAGAGAAAAAGTGAGGGCCAGAGAGGGGGATACATGATGTAGATTGTAAATTAGTTGTGTTGCAATTCAAACTCAGATCTCTACAAATCTAATGTTCTTCCCACTGTACCAGACACAATTTGTGATGTTGTCAGGTATTAGGGACAGAATATTCATCCTACCACTAATGAGTAAGAAAACAAGGGGTTTGTTTTAGAGAAAACTTTCCAAAAATCCTACTAAATTACCTGAATAACAATGTGACTAGATAATGGCCTAAACATTTCATTAACCAGGTTTATTTAGTAGACTTTAACCATGTGCCAACCAAGACAAACAAGAGACAGGAGGAGATACTCTAGGACAAGGCTGTCCAACCTTACTTCTAAAAGATTTTGTTCAAACAACAGACAATATATTTTGATTTGCCATTTACTAAACCCACAGGCTGCATAAAATCAGCCACATTTTGGATAACCCTACTCTATGACAGTCAGGATTACCATAAAATTTATTCTGGAAAAGTTGAGGATTTAATGTAGTAATAGTCATGTTAGTATAGTTTTTCCTTACAATGTGAGGTATCTCCATTTTGCATAAAGAAACTAAGTACATGGGGCGGCTAGGTGGCGTACCTGGAGTCAGGAGTACCTGGGTTCAAATCCGGTCTCAGACACTTAATAATTACCTAGCTGTGTGGCCTTAGGCAAGCCACTTAACCCCATTTGCCTTGCAAAAACCTAAAAAAAAAACAACCCCAAAACTAAGTACAAAGATTAACTGAGTTACATAGTCACATAATAGGAGGCACAGCTTTAACTTGAACTTAAGTCATCCAAATCCTGTGTCTAATATATAATAATGACTTTATTTTTAAGCACCAAAACTTTCTCATCTTATCCTCTTTAGATGAAAATATTGTCTAAAATATATATATATATATATATATATATATATATATATATGGAATATGAATGAACATTCTTGATAGCACAGGACTATTAGGGAAATTATGGTAAATGATCCTAATAAAGATGTGCTTTGGGGAATTGGTGAGTAGGGTTTGCTTTCTATTTCCCAATGATTGTCCTATGCTCTTGATTACATTCTACATCAGCACTTTTCAGTATATAAGTTACAGACTGAACTTAAGAGATCACTAATACTTAGTATTAGTGTACCCAAAACAATAGCAAATAGGCTGATTAATCCTGAAACTTAACATGACCCAAACTAAATACCAAATCACATTCCCAAAATCTGCCATTAACCCTACTTAACATTTTCTTTTACCTATTTGGTCTCTAATGAGGCTAAAACCAATCTCCTGAGTCACCTAAAAGTCATTTTTGACTGTTCCCTTTTCCTTCACATACAAACTTTTGCTAAGACCCAGATTACTTTTATCTCAGAATATTTCATCCATATTCTCCTCTCAATTCCCACCACAACTAACCTAGATCACATCTTACTTCTTTTGAACTTGGAATAATATATTATAAATGGGTTGGGTTTTGTTTTTTAAGTCTAAACTTTCTGTCCCCAATTTATCCCCTTCAAATCACACAATGTACAAATTTTCTATCATACTGCTGTCATCTTTCATTCCTCTCCTCAAAAAACCTTTAGTGGCCCCCTGCAACTGCCTCTCCAGTAAGTTTAACATGTTTTAGTCCTTGGAATTCAAGACCATCTATAAATTCTCTCAAACTGACCCTTCTAGTTTTATCTATCTACTCTTATTCTCATTCTGTCCTCTACTACTTATCTTGGGGCTTTTTCTGATCCACCCATCTCTAGCTGCCCAAATCTACTCTGCCAAATTTCATGGGTAAACTCAGGTTTCCACCTCCCACCACGAAGCCCTGACACCCACTCTCTTCTTCCACCTGAAACATGATCATTTTCAAATTCCTCATAGCACTTCTCATTCTCTCCTTTGCCCACTTATTCCACTTTATATATGTTTTGTGTTTGTGTTTTCCCCCCACTTTCAGGAAATAAGACTTCCAGAGAGAAATTACATTGTTTCTCTTTCTATGTCTAGCACACCTAATAGTAGGGTCTTTCAAATAGCAAATGGATGACAAATACTTGGTGAATTGAAGTGTGTAGACTTTATAATATCTATTTTAGGTTCTTCCATGATTCTGAATTGTCATGCCTCTTCCAGAAAGGTAAAGTTGTTTAACATCTGAACTCCAAAGTGGTTAAGCATTGCAGTGTAGAAAAACTAGCAAAGCACAGAAGGAAACATATAGATAAAAAGCTATAGGTTTGGTTCCACATCTGCCATTTCCAAATTGTGTTACCTTGAACAAGTCCCTTAGCTATTCCAAGTTTCAGCTGAGGAAGGTGACCCTCCAAGGGTCACTTCTTGTTCTAAATAAATTTTATATGGTGCTAGACTTGGTGCACTAGGGAGCAGTTAGGTGGTGCAGTAGAGAAAGCACTGGCCCTGGAGGCAGGAGGACCTGAGTTCAAATCCAGACTCGGGCATGATTACTATAATAATTACATAATAATTACCTAGCTGTGTGGCCTTGGGCAAGCCACTTAACCCCAATGCCTTGCAAAAACCTAAAACCAAAGAGTACTCTGTTTGGGTGGATAGGTTGCACAGTGGATAGAGCAATGGCCCTGAAGTCAGGAGTACCCGAGTTCAAACCAGACCTCAAGACACTTTAATTACCAAGCTGTGTGGCCCTGGGCAAGCCAAGCCACTTAACCCCATTGTCTTGCAAAAACCTTTAAAAAAAGAAAAGCACTAGAGGGGCAGTTCACAGTGGCCACAGCACCTGCCCAGCAATCAGGAGAACCTGATTAAATCCAGCCTCAGACACTTAGTAATTACCTAGCTGGGACCTTGGGCAAGTCACTTAACTACACTGCCTTATATAAAAATAAACACTCCATAGTTATTTCTTTAAAAAAAAATAGAAAATTATCCTTTAACAATCTATATAACGTGACTTCTACTTTCAAATCCATTGCCTTGCAAAAAACAAGAGAAAAAAGAAAAAGAAAAATACTAGAGTCCTGGATCAGACAATTCCTAGCGGCTGCTAAAAGCTGTTAAATCCCATTCTTAATCTCTCCGGTGCCTCGGTTTCCTCATCTGTGAAATGGGGTTAATACTTTGAATATGAATTCCAAGGGGCTGCTTTATGGCTCAAAACAAGTTAAAAGTCTGAAGACGCTTTGAGATCCCGACAGAAATGCAAGCTATGACTATTACCGTGTAATGAAGGAGGAACGGTATGGTTTGATTTGTCTCATCTCCTTTAATTTGGATCAATGTGCACCAGGGAAACAATGGAAAGACTGGCTGATTGCCTTCCGTGGGGGGTGGGGGGAAGTAAAACTCAAAATAAATAAAATCTTTAAAGGAAAAAAAGTTACTGTGGTCCAGCTGAATGCAGCAAGTACTTACACTAACAAACTGAATGTCATCTTCGGCGTCTTCCTTGGGTGACTCGGGCTCGGAGTCGCTGGAGGATAACTCCATTATCTGCGGCACAACACAAAGCAAAACGTTCAGGATGAAAAGCCGGGGGCCAGGTAGCGCTTCACGCCGCCCCGCGCCCCCCGCCCGCCCGGCAGGGGCGGCCGGAACTACCAGCAACGGGAGAAAAGCCACCGGAGGGCTCAGGAGGTCCGCGGCCGGGAGGCGACCTGGGGCGATGCTCGGCCAGGGCAGGAGCATGCCCCGATGGTCTCGGGGAGCCCGGGGTCCGGACGGCCAGGTGAAGTGGGTCCGCTCGTGGCCCGAGCCACGGGTTCTGAATACCTCCCCAAATAAGGCGCCCCGCGGCAGCCGCACCTCACAATGCCGCCCTCCCCTTCCCAGCGCCGCTTCGCCCCGGTTGCCGGAGCAACCCCCCCCCCCCCGCCGGCCCGCCCCGCCCCCACCCGGGCCGGCCCGGAGGTTGCATCAGGCCGCTCGGAGCGCCCTCCCCCGCTCCTCACCCACCTCGGAACCCGGCTCTCCCTTCTTTTCCGGCCGCTCCTCAGACATCCTCCCCCCGCCGCCGCCGCCGCTCCGCCCGGCCGCGGCTCACGTTCCTCCGCGAGCACCTTCCCGCCTCTCCGCGCCCGCGCCGCCGAGCGGGGCCCCGCCCCCGCGTGACCGCCCGCACGCGGCGGGGGGGGGAGGAGGGAAAGGAAACAACGGCGGCTCCCACTTCAAAAGTAAGCCCAGGCCCGGGCGGGGGCCGCGGAAGCCGGCCCCGAGGAGCTCGCCCTCGCGCTGCCCGCGCCCGTGACCGTTCCCACTCCTCTCGGGCCGCCGCGCGGGCTGCTGGGATTTGTTGTTCTCTCCGGGACCCGAGCCGGAGCCCCGAGGAGGCGGCGGAAGAAAGACGGTGGCGGGGCCACGGAGCGGCGAGCCGAGCGCCGAGGAGCATGCGTACTGCGGCGCGCTGACAGGGCATGCCTGGTGGGAGGGGTGAGCGGGAGGTGCAGGGAAGGGTGGCTTGATATGCGCCCCGGGGTGGGGAGGAGTTTTCGAGTTTTTGTGTTAACTTTAAAGGAACAGGCTCTTCCTCCTCTTGCCAGCTGAGCAGCACCCTAGGCCGCCTTGTGCCTCCACCTGCCCTTTTTGCTGCCCTTTCTCACACCCCACCTCCGGATTGTGCTAGGGGGACCAGCAGGGCCCCTTTCAGGAAGGCTGGATGTGGGTGGAAGAAGGCAACTGAATATGAAACAGGCACGTCCTGCTAGGCCTTCCAGGCCTTGCTTAAAAACTGGCCTGGAAATCACTTTGTCTCTGCCTTCGGGTTTTTTTACAGTCCTATTTCACTCCTTTCCCCCGTCCTGCACACAATTCCATGCTACTCCCTCAAGAAACCCGGCAGGGATTATTCCTCAAGTACCACAAATGGAAGGATGGGTAGAGCCTCTCAACTGGTCCAGGCCTTTCACCAGGGATGGTGAAAGAAAGGATCATAAAGATGTGTCATTAGAGAGGTAATAAAGGGCATTTGGGCCTTCGTAGGCCTTTCAGAAGTTAACTGTGGTGATTCACAAGGCCAAATCAATCATAAACCAGTGCTGGATTATTTGAATTTGAGAGTTTTACAAAGCTTTCTCTATCCATAAAAGGGATTAAGTAACAGTCATACCTAGTAGTATCCAATCCTACACAGTCTTCTGGCCATTTGCTTGGCCTAGTCTCATAAGTCATATAGTAGCAGAAGGGAATGTATATCAAGGGTGAACACAATATATAGTTATATATTTATACATATGTATAGCCTTCAAGAACCCTGGGAAAGGTGGCCTCAAATAGTCAAGTGTCCCTTTATAAATTCACCCAATGACTATGGCCTTTAAGACACTTGATAGAATAACTACCAACCAGCATCTATGAAAGAGGGAATACTATTAGTAATGCTAAAGGGTCTTTTCCAGCACTAACATTCAAGAAATTTACGAATTAAATGCATCCTGACACTGTCCACCGTGGAGTAGTAGATTATAAACACAAACCTCCTGGGCTCCCCAAAGCCACACCCCCCCCCTTGAAGCCACGTGTAGAGCTAGCTGTCAAACCACTAGAGTAGAGAATACACTGGCTCCACAAAATGAATGAATGAATGAGGGGATGGGTGATAGTAGAAAAAATAACTGCTCTCGTCCAATAGTTTTCATTCTAGTTTTCATTCGCTGACTCTGTAGCCAATAAGAAAGTGCGACAAACTTCCCGTGATTCCGTAGTTGCTTAACTGCACCCCGCAACCACATGGCTTTGCGTGGGGGTGTGGCTTCCAACAGGTCCACATGGTTGTGTTTATCTTCCGCCTAAGAACCACGTGTGGGAAATCATGGTAGCCAACCAAGGCAGAGCGCAAGATACGTCACCTTCCTTAAGCCCAGCCCCCAAATTTTACTTCCGCCACCAATTTTTAGGAAAATGTACCCCCAAAACTGATCCTTTTCCAAAGGGTAATTTTTGGAGTAAGAAAAAAGAAATGTGGGCGAGAGGGAGAAGCAGTGCTTAAAGTTATTCAGTAGTTACCTGCAAGCCTTTGCAGTTTAGCCCCGCAAATTCACCAATATAAGCGTGGTTTAGTTCTCAGTACTTGCCGAAGGGTAACTTGGAGGCAAAGGCAATTTTAGGTCAACTGCCATATAATAGAAGGAGAATCCATTCCATTAAACAACTAGGTGAAGGATTATTCCTCCCGGACCAGCTTAGTAACTTTTTTGTCCAGCGGCTGCAGCAGCAGCAGCAGCAGCATCAGGGGAGGGGGAGGAGAGGGGGAAAGGGAAAGCATGTCTCGGCGGTTAGTTCTGACTGGTGGATGGAAAAGAGAACAACTTGAGAAGCCTTGAACGGTTTTTCTTTAGTAAAATCCACAGGGCTCCTATTCTCCTTCAGTTGATTTCAACCTTCAGTCTTAAGGGAGTTTGGTGGAGAATTGGTTCCGTTCCCCTAGGGGGAGGAACATTGGGATTTGGAGACAGAAGAAAATATAATACTTGACATTTAGTTAAACCTTAAGAATTAAGTAGCATTTTACTTGCATGCAAGAGGAAGAGTTACTATTGGAGCCAATACATTTGCTCTCCAGCTCAAGGAAAAGTTCTAGTCATACTCTGGAAGGGACAGTGATTTCATTGAATCCCTGGTCAAGCAGTAGAGGGTGAAGAGAGTTTCAGTCTCCTGGCAGAAATATTTGGAGGTTATAGGCAAAACAACAAAAGCAAAAAGCAAGCAGACCTGGGGAAGTGTTGACAGGTTCCCAACATTATTTCCCTAAAATGCTCTCTCAAACTAAAATTTAAGATAACTAAATGAAATTCTGCTTCTCAAATCAAATCTGAAAAATAGAACTGTTCAATTAGATTGCCAAAATTCCCTGCATATATTGTAGAGTCTGGAGAAATATTCATGCAAATTCAAGTGATATTAGGGGTTGGGGGAATGGGAAAGAAAGAAAACACTGGAGATGTTTAAGGAGGGTAAAATGCATCTTATCTAGTCAGGATAAAGAGGAGCTTCCCATTCTCTTTATAATACAATATGTAAATGGTAAAAAGATTTTGATCAAAGCTCTAACTTGGAGGTACAACAAACTACTAACAGCTATTTGTCCTCTGGATAAATTATATCTAATGTCTTACAATATTGACTTATATTGATGTGATCCAACTTCCCTGTGATCTCATTGAGTCCATTTCTGGCCACATTAAAAGATAAGTCTTATTCATATATAATGGCCCATGTGAGGAACACTAGTCACATAGAAACTGAAGGCAGATGTTTGAATTGAGGAAAGGATCTCTGCTCTTAAATAAACTATCTGCTATGATTTCTCTTTCATCACATTCAATTTGGATCAATGTATACCATGAAAACAATGCAAAGACTGTCAAATTGCCTTCTGTGGGGGGAAGTAAGATTAGGGGAAAAAATTGTAAAACTCAAAATAAATAAAATCTTTAAAAATAATATATCTGCAAAATCAGCCACTGGACTCAATTTATAAAATGTCATAATGGTATGTTTTTAGTAGAATGGTAAGATATGAAAACTAATTGTTGTGACTATGCTTTTCTTTCATTGAACTGAAACAGGGTTTTCTCACTTTTGGGTGTCATAGTCTAGTAAAGTCTATGAACTCCTCAGAATGATGCTCTTTTCTGGTGACAGAGAATCAGAAATTGCAGTGGATGTACATCATTTGGAGAATGACTAAACAAGTTATGATATATAATGGTGATGGAATACTATTGTGTTATGAGAAATAATGAACAAGACACCCTCAGAAAAACCCAGAAAGACTTACACTGTTGCAAAGTGAAATAAATAGAACCAGAAAAGCATTGTATACAGGAATAACAATATTGTAAGATGGTCAACTCTAAGCAACTTAGCAATTCTTAGCAAATCCAATGATTCAAGACAACTCTGAAGGACTTAAAATGAAAAATGCTATCCATCCCCAGAGGAAAAACTTGATAGAATCTGAAGACAGTATTACAGAATTCAGTATTCTTCCCCCTTTGTTTTTCCTTTTTTTCCCCCACTTGGCTCAGTTTTGTTTCACAGCATGACTAACATGGAAATGTTTATTATGAATATACATAACCCATATCAAATTGTGTGCCTTCTTAATGAAGGGGTATGGAGGGAGGGAGTGAAGTTGGAATACAATTTTTAAAATGAAATATTAAAAATTTTTCTTCCATGTAACTGGGGAAAAAAATAAAATGCTAATTGAAAATAATGCCCCTAAATGAAGAAAATTGCATAGTATTATAAAGAAAACCAGTTATATTGAAGTAGTTATTCACTTTTTAAAAATGTATTGACTGCAAGTTGAGAATTTCTCCTTTAGAGAAATTAAAATGGAAAGTAAAGTTTTATAATCAGTGTTCATGACTGGGCCATGCCACTGATAAAAATGACAATACTAGAAAAATTAGTTTGCACTTTTAATACAGATTATCAAAAAGATACTTTACAGAACTTGATAAAATAACTGTTAATTTGTAAAAAATAAATGGGGACAACAGTTAATTTTTAAAAAATAAATGGGGGTAGCTAGGTGGCACAGTGGATAGAGCACTGGCCCTGGAGTCAGGAGTACCTGAGTTCAAATCCGGCCTCAGACACTTAATAATTATCTAGCTGTGTGGTCTTGCCACTTACCCCCACTGCCTTGCAAAAACCTAAAATAAATAATAAATGGTCAAGAATAGTAAGGCAATTTATGAAAAAAGGAAAGAAGGAATAGTACTTACAGACCTCAAACTATATTGTAAAGCAGCAGTCATCAAAACCATGCGATAATGGGTTACAAAATAGATCAGTGGGAATAGACCTGACAAGGGAGAATCAGAGTCAGTGGAACTCAATAACCCAGTGCTTGAAAAACTGTAAAACATAAAATATTAGGGGAGAAAACTCAAATTTGATTTAAAAAAAAAAACCTTTGAAAACTGGAAAGCAATCTAGTAGAAATTTTGCTTTCAATAATACCTTATGGGGGCAGTTAGGTGGCATAGCAGATAAAGCACCAGCCTTGGAGTCAGGAGTACCTGGGTTCAAATCCAGTCTCAGACATTTAATAATTACCTAGCTGTGTGGCCTTGGGGAAGCTGCTTAACTCCATTTGCCTTACAAAAAAAAAGTCAATAATACATTATAAATGAATACATGACCCATTATAGTACCCAATATGGGTCAGACAGTCCCTTAAACATTTTATAATAATTTCATTTGACAACCCAGAGAGGTAGATAATGCTATCTCCATTTTTACAGTTGAGGAAATTGAGACAAATGGAGATTAAGTAACTTGTTCAGGGTCACACAGCTAATATCTGAGGTTAAATCTGAATTTGGACCTATCTGATTCATGAGCTAGTATTCTATATACTGTCCCACCCAGATGCCTCAGAAAGTTATATACTCTCACAACTACTGGTTGGAGATAGTCTTAACCAAATAAAGGATAGAGAAAATTATAAAAGATAAATAATTTTGATTATGTGCAATTGAAAGACTTGTGTAAAAGCAATTAATTAGAATAATCTTCTGATACAGGTTTATTTACATAATACAACAAGATTGTGCTATTTACATATATGGGTTTATAACCAAAAGTCATTCCCCACTATACTAATCAAAAGATATGAACATACAGATCTTGGAATTGCTAAGTACTAAAAAAAAAAAAAAAACCCACGTGAAAGAATGCTCCAGTTCACTAATAAGAGAAAAGAAAATCAAAACAACCCTCAGTTTTTCTTTACAAACCTTGAAAACTGACAAAATTGACAAAAGATGGGAAGTCAGCTTTGGAAGGGTAGTGGAAAGATAAGCACAGTGGTGCATTGTTGATAGTGCTTTATAGCAGTATAACCATTTTAGAAAAAAATTTGGGCTTACACAAATAAAGTACTAAAATATCCTTTACCTTTGATCCGAAGATTTCATTACTAGCCTTATACCCCAAGGAGGTAATAAGAAAGTCCCCATTTGCATCAAATTATTTTGGGGAACATTTTTTATGATACCAAAGAATTAGAAACAAATTAGATTCCCTTAGATTGAGGAAGTGACTAAACAAATTGTGATAATGAACGTAAAAGACTATTACTATAGTGTAAGATGGGGCTGTCCAACCTTTTAAAAGTTTTTATTGAAACAATAGACAATATATTTTGATTTGCCATTTTAGTGAGAGCTTTGTGGTAACTCAGCTCTGTTTACTAAAACATTTAGCAAACCTACAGGCTAGCAATATAAAATTGCCCTGCAGGCAGCATTTTGGACAGCCCTGGTGTAAGAAATGATGAATATGATGACTACAAAGAAGCATAGAATGAACTGATTTAGAATGAAGTAAGCAGAGCCAAGAAAACAATATACACAATTACTATAACTATATAAACACAACACAAGCAAAAAACAATAGGGATTGTAAAATTGCAAAGAACAAGCATATATCAAAAGAGAAATGAGAAGATAACTCTAAGCCCTACCTCTCTGAAGAGGTGAGGTCAACAAATGTTTTACATGGCACATATTTTCAGACTTTGGGTACATAGTAGCTAGTTATACTGGGGTTTTTTCCCTTTTTGGCTTAAAAATATTGTTATGTGGAATGCCTTTCTGGAAGGGTAAGGGGAAAGGATATCAGGGATTACTATAGTGATATGAGACAAATGACTAATAAAAACTTATTTAAAATAACAAAAGAGGGGCATCTAGGTGGTGCAGTGAATACAGTACCAGCCCTGGAGTCAGGAGGACCTGAGTTCAAATCCAGTCTCGGACACTTAATTCCTAGCTGTGTGGCCTTGGGCAAGTCACTTAACCCCATTGCCTTGCCAAAAAAACCCTCTAAAAACAAAAACAAAAAAAAATAATAAAAGAAAATGAAATTTTTAATAGAACAAAAAAGGAAGAGATACAGACCTCTCACCCTTGAAAATGTGAAAGGTATTTAGTAGTATACAAATTATCAAAAAGATACTTTACAGAACTTGATAAAAAATAACACTTAATTTGTGTGTGTATGTTGTGTATAATGAGTATATTTTGGCCCTCTCTTCTAGAGCTAGGTCAGTAAGTGACTGAGGTCTGCTCAGGAAAATGAATCTTTCTGACTACAGGTGCAGCACTCTTATCTACTGCACCACTAACCATCCCTAATTCCTCCAATCTCTCCAGGGATTACTAACCCTATACTACTTTCTATTCTGGAAGAGTAGGTTCAAAATTTAAATCAAATCCCACAAAGCATTGGTTCTACTAAGTTCACATCCAAAGGCAATCTTGTCTGATGAGACTTTGTCTCAACTTCCTCAGGCATAAGTCCAGAAAGTTGCTTCCAAAAATGCCCTTACCCATCCGGGCATTAATGTTGATTTAGCTGCAACAGTCAGATTGGGATCCAAGCTTTAGAATTTTAGGACTACAGAGCACTTTCATGATGACCTTTCAAATTCACTAAATTAGGCAATGCTATTCCTGTCACCGCAAACAGAAAAAGAACAAGCCAAAGGGTTTCAATGCCTATTTATTGGGGCCTATAGCTTCCTTTATAGCATGATCTTTCACTGAAAACTATGAACAGAAGGTCAATGAGCTCTCCCAGATGTGAATGGAGGCAAAGAGGCTAATTTAAACTTAAATGAAAAAAGCCTCCAACCTAACCCATGTTTAGCCAACCAGAATCAGTTACAGAACATCACTGTATCATATTTCCCCCATCATGATTTTTTTTCATACTTTTTTTTAGGGTTTTTTTTTTGCAAGGCAATGGGGTTAAGTGGCTTGCCCAAGGCCACACAGCTAGGCAATTATTAAGTGTCCGAGGCCAAATTTGAACTCAGGTACTCCTGACTCCAGGACCAGTGCTCTATCCACTGTGCCACCTAGCTGCTCCCTCTCCATGCTTTTAATATAAGCCCTATCCCCAAAATAAGCTCCAGTTAAGATTGTCAGCCAAGGGGGTTCATTTAATAAGTCTATTGCGACAGATGGACATATTCAATTATAAAATAAAAATGTATAATTTTGTTATATTATTGACATTAATACTTAAAATAAATGATAATATAAGTTAACAGATGAACTTGAAACTTATTGCAAAATGATCAAGCAGAGTACAGACACAACCCCAGGAATAACATGTGTACTTGATAAAGTATGCATGAAAAGAAAGCCCCACCTCTAATCATCACTAAGGGCAAGAAAGATAAGATTGAATGTATTTTGGGCAGAGTCTTGAAATCAAAAAAATCTGCTGCACACAAGTAATTATAAGGAAGTAGGTTAACATTGTCACTCTCTTTACAAGGTGACCAAAGAGGTCTGCTAGACATGTCACTAAAGACATGAAGAGCTTCTTTGCAAAAGGAAGAATAGATCAAATAATGATTCCCACAGGAATGACTACCTATCTCCAAACTCTTGATATTGTAATAAACAAGCCATTCAGGGACCATTTGTGCATGGAAATCAAGACATCAACATAGAAACTTTGTGAAGCTGAACCTGCAAGAGGTCATGACTTGGGAGAAGAATTCATGGGATAAAATTGCTGACAGCTGTGTTGCCAATGCACTATGAGCTGGTTACATAGACAAGAAATACTTATATAAGGAGAGTTCTTTTGCTGGACATGAGAGATTGGAGATAATGATTCTACAGGAAATGGAGTTGCAAGTAATTCAGGCCAGAATTGGGGGTTTGGAGAATTATGACAGTGTTCCAGAAGAAGATGACATGACTGTACATAAATAAATGTAGATTTTTATACATGAATATATGAATGAATGTAGATTATTGTTCATGAAGAAAAAAGACATTTCCTAAAAATAACCCCAATGTATCTTTTGGAGCAAAAATTAATATAAGATCTGGTCTTATTTTCAGGGAAATACAGTGTGTTCAAGGCTCTCAGACTAATTGCTGGAAAGGTTGCATTAGTTAAGCAAGTTAATGAGATGAACTAGATGCACATGCACCAGACTCTCATTATTTACATAAGTGCATATATACATATATAGCATGTATAATGTATACATAGCTTACTCATCTATGACAAATTTCTGACAGAGAATGGTTTAGAACCTTTATTGTTTTGACTTCTAGTCTATTTCTTTTCTTGCCTATAGCCTGGTATCATCCTGAGCCTGAGAAATGGTTACCTTAGCCAAGGAAGACAGCAAGCCTTTTGAATATATCCAATTTTTGCTATCCTTTGGAAAAGGTTTACTTCATCTTTTGCCATTCAAGATATCATCTCTTAGAATTAAATTGTCTGGTTTTGTTTAGTTATATCACACCCTTTTTGTCACATCATTTCCACATCATTTTGTCTTATTTTATTTCATATTATTTGAGTTCATCCCACTTGATCTTCTTATTCTGTTCTTGCACAGGTAATGAGTTAACATCTTCAGAAGCAAATAGTTTTCCCAGGTGCTTTCTAAACTAATAATCAGATCTGATTGTTTCTTTACTATCATATTTTTCATGTTAAAAAGCATAATAGAAATGATAAAACTGAATATAGGTCTATGTTTTTTTCTGAATGGGTAAATAGAATGAAAGAAAAAAGTAGAGAAAAATAAGCAATTTCAAATTTGATTTGTATTTTATGTATGCATTCAAAACTCATATGAATCTATTCATACATAAAAATCCAAGAAATTTTGAAATGACCAATTTTCTCGTTATGAATATTTTAACTCATATATTATGATATTTACTTTTTTTTTAAACTAACCTTGCACTTTCAATTTTTTAGGGAATTCCCATTGAGGAAACTCCAATACAAAACAACAGCAACAGTTCTACAAACTGGAAGATCTGCCTGGGTCACTAAGAGGTTAAGTCAACTGGTCAGAGTCATGCAGCCAGTATGTATAAGAGGCAATAGTGTGAAGTGGTCAGTTTCACAGTGCTAGTAGAAGAGTTGTTAAATTTTCAGTGTGAGCATTTGAACCTGGAAATCAAGAAACCCTGCAAATCAGGGTCTGATTTGTTGTTTTGTTGATTGTAAACTTGGGAAAATGGTGGAAGAAGTATCCATAATACAGATGATTGAAAATTATAAAACAAATTATGTTATGTATGTAAATGAACATAATGGAATATCATTGTAAGACATAAATATGAGAAATGAGAGAAATAGAAAGATCAATGAGTAGATGCATAATGAAGAAAGCAGAACCAAAAGAAAAATATAAAAAATTATAACAAATGAAGACAATATTAAATGGCAAGAAGATACAAGATATGTGAAAAATTGTTACTAATAATTGCTATCTAACACCACACATCACATACTGAGATAAGGTCAAGATGGGTACATGATTTAGATTTAAAGGATGATAACATAAGGAAATTAGGAGAAATTGGAAAATTTTACCTGTCTGATCTATGGATAAAAGAAGAATTTATGACCAAACAATATTATGGGAGATAAAATGATTATCAAATTTAAAAGGTTTTGCAGAAACAAAACAAATGTAACTAGGATTAGAAAGAAAGCAGGAAACTCGGGGTGGGGGGTGAAATTTACCATGGCTTTCTCTGATACATATAAAGAACTGAGTCAGATTTATAAGACTATAAGTCATTTCCAATTTTAGGTTGTATGCAATGATCTAGCTGCAATGATCTAGCCATTCTGGAGAGCAATTTGGATCTATGCCCAAAGCGCATATAAAATTGTGAATACAGTTTGATCCAACAATAATACTACTACCAGGGGCGGCTAGGTGGCACAGTGGAAAAAGCACCAGCCCTGGAGTCAGGAGTACCTGGGTTCAAATCCAGTCTCAGACACTTAATAAGTACCTAGCTGTGTGGCCTTGGGCAAGCCACTTAACCCCATTTACCTTGCACAAACCTAAATGATAATAATAATGATAATAATAATAATAATAATAATAATAATACCAGATCTGTAAACCATCAGGTTTACAAAGAAAAGGAAAAGGGACCTTATTCATACAAAAGTTTTTGTAGCCCCTTTTTTTGTGATGACAAAGAATTGGAAAATGAGGGGATGCCCATCAATTAGGGATTGGGTAAACAAGTTGTGGCATATGATTGTATGGAATACTATTGCACTATAAGAAATGATGAGCATTCTAAATCATTACTTATTAGAGAAATGCAAATTAAAGCATCTCTGAGGTACCACCTCACACCTCTCAGATTGGCTAATATGACCCGAAAGGAAAATGATCATTGTTGGAAGTGTTGTGGGAAATCTGGGACACTATTACATTTTTGGTGGAGCTGTGAACTCATCCAACCTTTCTGGAGAAAAGTTTGGAACTACGCCCAAAGCTGCAACAAAAATGTGCGTACCCTTTGATCCAGCAGTATCACTACTGGGTCTATACCCTGAAGAGATGATTAAAAAAGGGTAAAAACATCACTTGTACAAAAATATTCATAGCAGCCCTGTTTGTGGTGGCAAGGAATTGGAAATCAAATAAATGTCCTTCAATTGAGGAATGGCTTAGCAAACTGTTGTATATGTATGTCATGGAACACTATTGTACTATTAGAAACCAGGAGGGATGGGAATTCAGGAAAGCCTGGAGGGATTTGCATGAACTGATGCTGAGTGAGATGAGCAGAACCAGAAGAACACTGTACACCCTAACATGGGGGGGGTGGTGATGATTAACCTTGATGGACTCCCTCATTCCATCAGTGCAACAATCAGGGACAATGTGGGGCTGTCTGCAATGGAGAATATCATCTGTATCCAGATAAAGAACCGTGAAGTTTGAACAAAGTTCAAGGACTATTCCCTTTAATTTATTTATTTTTTTTGCAAGGCAAACGGGGTTAAGTGGCTTGCCCAAGGCCACACAGCTAGGCAATTATTAAGTGTCTGAGACCGGATTTGAACCCAGGTACTCCTGACTTCAGGGCTGGTGCTTTATCCATTATGCCACCTAGCTGCCCCTATTCCCTTTAATTTAGGAAAAAAACTTATATCTTATTGTCTGATCTTGCTATCTCTTATACTTTATGTTTTTTCTTTAAGGATATGATTTCTCTCTAATCACACTCATTTTGGATCAATGTACAACATGGAAACAATGTAAAGACTGGCAAATTGCTTTCTGTGGTGGGAGGTGGGGGAGGGAAGTAAGATGGAGGGAATTGTAAAACTCAAAATAAATAAGATCTTTACTTAAGAAATGATGAGCATGATAGTTTCAGAAAAAAATTGGGAATATTTACCTGAACTCATATAAAGTAAAATGAGCTGGGCAGCTGGGTGATACAGTGGATAGAGCACTGGCCCTGGAATTTGCCCTCAGACACTTAATAATTTCCTAGCTGTGTGACTTTGGGTAAGTCACTTTACCCTATTGCCTTAAATAAATAAAATTTTCAAAAAAGTGAAGTGAGCCAATAGAACATTGTGCATAGTAAAAGTAATATAGATTGGGGTGCTAGGTGACCACAGCACCAATCCATTGCTTTCCAAAAGAAAAAATAAAAAAAGTAATTTTGATTAACTATGAATGACTTAGCTATTTTAAGCATTGCAAAAAAATTCCAAAAAAATACAAAAAGGCTCATGATAAAAAAATGCTATGCACCTATCTTTTGATACAGCAATACCACTACAGGGTCTATATCCTGATGAAATCATGAAGAAGGGTAAAAACATCATTTGTACAAAAATATTTATAGCAGCTCTGTTTGAGTTGGCAAAGAAATAGAAATTGAGTGAATGCCCATCAATTGGGGAATGGCTGAACAAATTATGGTATATGTTCATTATAAAAAACTACTGTTCTATTAGAAACCAAGAGGGATGAGAATTCAGAGAAGCCTGGAAGAATTTGCATGAACTGATGCTTAGTGAGATGAGAAGAACTGGAAGAACATTGTACACCATAACAGCAACAAGGAGATGATAATCAATCTTAATGGACTTGCTCATTCCATCAGTGCAACAATCAGGGACAATTTGGGGCTGTCTGTGATAGAGAATACCATCTGTATCCAGAGAAACAATTGTGGAGTTTGAACAAAGACCAAAGACTATTACCTTTAATTTAAAAAAAAAATTTTTTTTAATTATGTGATTTTTCTTTTCTCTATCTTATTTTTTTCCTTAAGGATATGATTTCTTGCAAATTAAAGCTTCTCTGAGGTACCACCTCACACCTCTGACTGGCCAATATGACCAGAAAGGATAATGATCATTGTTGGAAGGGTTGTGGGAAATCCAGGACACTATTACATTGTTGGTGGAGCTGTGTATTCATCCAACCTTTCTGGAGAGAAATTTGGAACTACACCCAAAAGGCAACAAAAATGTGTATACCCTTTGATCCAGCAATACTACTACTGGGTCTATACCCTGAAGAGATGATGAAAAAGGGTAAAAACATCACTTGTACAAAAATATTCATAGCAGCCGTTTGTGGTGGCAAAGAATCGGAAATTAAGTGAATATCCTTCAATTGGTGAATGGCTTAACAAACTGGAGGGACGGGAATTCAGGGAAACCTGGAGGGATGTGCATGAACTGATGCTGAGTGAGATGAGCAGAACCAGAAAAACACTGTACACCCTAACAGCAACATGGGGGTGATGATCAACCTTGGTAGACTTGCGCATTCCATCAGTGCAACAATCAGGGACAATTTGGGGCTGTCTGCAATGGATAATACCATCTGTATCCAGAGAAACAACTGTGGAGTTTGAACAAATACCAAGGACTATGAACTTTAATTTAGAAATAAAAACTGATATCTTATTTTCTGATCTTGTTATCTCTTATACTTTGTTTCTTCCTTAAGGATATGATTTCTCTCTCATCACATTCAATTTGGATCAATGCATACCATGGAAACAATGTAAAGACTGGCAAATTCCCTTCTGTTGGGGATGGGGGGAGGGAGTAAGATTAGGGGGGAAATTGTAAAACTAAAAATAAATAAAATCTTAAAAAAAGGATATGATTTCTTTCTCAATACATTCAACTTAGATCAATGTGTACCATGGAAACAAGGTAAAGACTAACAGACTGCCTTCTGTGGGGGTGGGGGAGGGAAGAGAGATTAGGGGGGAAATTGTAAAATTTAAAAATAAATAAATATATAAAATAAAAAATATATAAAGATATAGGCTAAATAGAAATGCAATTCAATAATTGTGAACTTAGGTAGTGGCCATGATGTAATAAAGTGTAATGTAAGCAGCATGGTATAATAAAAAATGTTGAATTTGAAATCAGAAAAAAAAATGCTATGCTCCTCCAGAGAAAGAACTGATGTAGTCCAAATGCAGAATGAAGCATTTTTTTACTTTGTTTTTCTTGTTTTTATTTTTTGCAACTTGGCTAACATGGAAATATGTTATGCATGATTTCACTTGTATAATTGATATCACATTTCTTCACTTCACAATGGAAGGAAAGGAGAGAATTTGAAACTCAAAAAAAACTTTTAAAGCCATGTTAAATATAAAAAATGGTCATTTTTTAAATGGAAAAAATTATTGTTTTCTTCTAGGTTCTCTACTTTCATTCAAACTCAGCTCAAACTCTACTTTGCAAATGTAAAAGAAGACTTTTTCTTAATTTCTTCAGATTCTAGTCCCTTCTCCCAAAAATTTACTTTGAATTCATAGTGTGTATATATATATATATATATATATATATATATATATATATATAAATGTAAATGCCATATTTCTCCATGTATAAGATGCACCCTTTTTTTTTGAAAAATTGGGGATCTAAAAACTGGTAGCATCTTATATAGTGGTTGTAGAATTTTTCACTTGCATTTCCTGCTTTTTTGCACTTTTCTTTGCACTCATTGTTTCACAGTTGTTGCTGGTGTATCAGGTTACATTTTGCCATGTTCTGCCTGGAAATGGCTCAGAAAAGATTTTTGTACAGTGTTGAATTCAAGTTCAAAGTGATCCAGTTTGCAAAAGTGAATGGAAATAGTGTTGCTGAATGACAGTTTGATCCTCCTTCAAATGAGAATACAATTCAAGACTGGCTACAAGAAGAAACCATACTGAAAATGCCATAGCAGAAGACCATGAGAAGTAAGTCAGTCAAAAGGCCTGGTTCAGAGAAGCAATTGAAGCTATGGATTAAAGAGCAAAGAGCAATTGGAATTCCTGTGTCCGCAAAGATGGTTCAGCATGAGGCAAGAATTGCTGATGAAAAAGAAGTTACTGATTCCAAAGGAGGACACAATTGATGATTCAGTTTCATGAAACAGAATGGACTGAGCATGTATCCACATGCCAGCCTTTGCCCAGGGAGAACTTGTAGTCAACCCCAGACCAGAGCACAGGCAGGATAGCAAGCAGAGCCCCTCCCAAGACAGTGATTCATCATCAAACACAGATGAGGACGAGCTAATGATGGGAATTTTGGCAGTGATGAGGAGTTGTATGAATTTTATGATGAAGAAAACTCGAGTTCAATAACTTTATGTAATATAATTTTTTTTCAAATTTTGGGCCCCAAAATACATGGGACAGTCTTATACATGGGGAAGACAATATATAGACCAGCACAGAAAGGCTGTGAAAAGAAGCTCCTGATTGATTTTGATTACAGGCCAGTTATAAATTGAACCTTTTCTTAATTTTGTCTAAGTTGTTTTGGGAGGAGTGCCCAGAGAGGGTGAAGTGATAGGTGGTGCATAATAATTTATTCAGAAAGTGACAGTTTTCTGATAATAACATTTATATAGCACTTTTTGGTTCAGTATTTCCTTATATCAAGTCTTTTAGACAGTTACTTCAGGTACTAATGCATCATTTTATAAATTAGAAATTTGAGACTTATTTATACTTCTTTGATTTCATCAATATGGATATTATCTCAATCAACAAATATTTATTAATTGCCTACTGTACAAAGCACTAGGCTTAGTATTGCGGTTAGAAATAAAAACAATAGAATCTTTGCCATCAATTAACATAGGAAATAATTTTTACATTATTAAATACCTAAGGTAGATTATTACCCATCTCTATTTTAATAGGCAATCTTTTTTGCATTGCTGTGGCGTACCTTTTGATATAATGAACTTCTCTCAAAATTAGCCAATATGGTTGCTGGAATAACTAACAAACACTTCATCACTGGGCTTTATCCAAATTTTTTTTCTGATTGATAATTTATTTTATTTTTCCAATTAGATGTTATGAAGGTTTTTCAACATTCATCCACTTGCATGTTTATGTTACACAGTGTTCTTCTACCCTACCTTCCCACCCCACCCCCTCAGGAGATGAACATGTTATTTAGTAAAAGTTGGACTTGTCATTTGTGTTTAATATGTTTAGGGTTTTTGTATATGAGGAACTAAGACTAAGGAAAAGGAAAGAAAAACATGAGATAGTAAGAAAAAAAACAAAGAGAAATTTTAAAGACGTGAACATAGTATTCATTCAGATTCTGGTTTGTTTTGGTCCCCACCCCCCAACTGATGTGAATAGCATTGTCTATAATAGATCTCCCAGAGTTGTTCTAGATCTCTGAACTACTGAGAGGAGTTGCATTCATCCTAGTTGATCAATTTACAATGTGGTTATCAATGTGTACAATGTTCTCTTGATTCTGTTTCCTTTGCTCAGCATCAATTCATGTAATTATTTCCATGCTTCTCTAGAGTCTGACTATTCATGGTTTTCTTATAGAACAATAGTATTCCATAATATTCATATATCATAACTGGTTCGGTCATTCCCCAGTTGATGGGCATCTCTCAATTTCCAATTCTTTGCCAAGACAAAAAGAATTGCTATAAATATTTTTGAACATATGGGATTTTCCCCATTTTTTTTTTTAATGATTTCTTCTAGACACATTGCTGGGTCAAAATGTGTATGATCAATTTTATTGTTCTTTGGGCATAGCTACATATTGCTCTCCAGAATGGTTGGATTAGATTACAACTCCACCACCAACGCCTTAATGTCCCAGGTCTCCCATAACCTCTCCAATATTGATCATTATCCCTTTTTGTCATCTTAGCCAATCTGATAGGTGTGAGGTGGTACCTCATAGTTGTTTTAATTTTCATTTCTCTAATCAATAATGATTTGAGCTTTTTCATATGATTACATACAACTTTAATTTCTTTGTTATGAATTGCTTGTTCATATTCTTTGACTATTTATCAATTGGGGAATGACTTGCAACCTTATAAATTTGATTCAATTCTCTATATATTTTTAAAATGAGACATATCAGAATTCCAGCTGTGAACAAATTGTGGTATATGTACATTATGGAACACTGTTATTCTATTAGAAACCAGGAGGGATGGAAATTCAGGGAAGTTTGGAAGGATTTGCATAAATTGATGCTGAGCAAGATGAGTAGAACCAGAAGAAAATTGTGCACCCTAACACTTTTCTATTTTTCCTTCTAATTGTGACTGTATTTGTTTTATTAGTGCAACCCCCTTTTTTTTTAGATTTTTCAAGGCAATGGGGTTAAGTGGCTTGTCCAAGGCCACATGGCTAGGTAATTATTAAGTGTCTGAGGCTGGATTTGAACTCAGGTACTCCTGATTCCAAGGCCAGCACTCTATCCACTATGACACCTAGCTGCCCCTTGTACAAACCCTTTTTTAATTTAATATAGCTAGAATCATCCACTTTGCAATTTGTAATAATCCATTTTGTGTTTGGTCATAATATCTCCCCTTTCAATAGATCTGACAGATAAAGTATTTTTTGATCTATTAATTGTATCATTCTTTATGTCTAAATCCTACATCCATTTTGGCCTTATTTTCTTACCCAAATTTCTAATGATTTGTCTGATGTAGCCTTTGAAAAATCAGCATTACCTTCTGACCACAATGATGCATCAGTCACTATTCATAATAAAACTGATTTTTATATAAATTCCTTAAAGTTTATAAAAATTGGCCTATGCACATCATTGAAACTGACCAAAAGGTCGATATTCTTTGTGCTATTTGTTCTTTTTTTTTTTTTAGGTTTTTTGCAAGGCAGATGGGGTTAAGTGGCTTGCCCAAGGCCACACAGCTAGGTAATTATTAAGTGTTTGAGACTGGATTTGAACCCAGGTACTCCTGACTCCAGGGCCGGTGCTTCATCCATCCACTGTGCCACCTAGCCGCCCCTAGAGGCAGGATTTGAACTTGTTTTTTGCTTTCTTAAATTCAGTATTCAATTTATGATACTTTGATGTTTCTTTTTAATAGACTACAAGGTCACATAGTTAGGGAAAGGAAATCTGGGAGACCAGCCCTCTTTCCCCAGAGCTATCACTGGGAACTCAAATAAGCTAGTATGGAATGAATTCCTATGTGTATATAATATGTGGTGATTCCTTAAGTGTAAACTTTGAGAAAAGGAATTTTGCTATTCCCAGCACTTATGCCTGGTACAGAGGACCAGTGTCTAGTGCATAGTATAAATGCTTGATATCTGCCTAATCTATGCATATTTGATCTAGGCTAAGCGTGTCTCAGGCTGGAAGGGAAAAAAAAGTCACTGGTAGACAAAAGTGTGCTGATAAATATTTATCAACCAGTTCTGGTATGGTTAGAGGGGAAAGTGGAACAAGGCCATGACACACTTTTAAGTTTAATTTGCATTAAACATTTTCCCCACCCCTTTCTTAAACCTTAATCCACAAAATAATAAATTGAGCCCTGATTGACTTCTGAGGTATAAATACTTACACTGAAAATTTAACAGTTGGCTTGAGCTGGCTCCTCTTAGACCATCTGACACTTAACAAAAGGAAGTTTATGTAATAGCATGGAAAGGATATTTAGTAAGGACACAGCATTTATTCAGTTGGCCACAGCTCCCTTGCTTCTCTATTTGCCACAGAGGGTCACCCAGGTAATAGTACATGTCACATCTGAATCGTTTTCCTATTTTTCAAGTAATGGATTACTTAGGCAACTGTGAAGTGATTCCAATTCCAGCCTTAGTTTCCTCAACCAATAAAACAAAAAATCAGTTTTGTTGAGTGGAAAATTCCCTAGACTAGAGAAAAACTTGTCTAGCCTTCCAGGAATAGATGTTTGCTCTTACTACAGTATCCATACCTAGTTTATTCATAGTTGATATATTTTTTACTTTAATAATATTTTATATTTCCACAAGTATATATAAAAACAATTTTAAACATTCATTCTTTTTAAATTTTTGAGTCCCAAATTCCACCCCCCTTCCCCCTTCTTCCTCCCTGTAATAATAAATTATTTGACCTAGGGTATATGCAAGATAATTAGTATATTCAAACTGCTTGAGCTAGGTTATATGCAAGATAATTAAATTATTCAAAACACTGGTGTAATCCATTAAAGGACTCCCTTGGTATAGAGGTTCCTAATCATAAAATAGCTTAAGTCTCAATGATCAGGAGCTTTACATGTCAGTTGGTAGTCCTGGCCAAGCTGAACAATGACCATTTGGATCTCAAATGCACTGTGACATTCCTCATATTAGGACAAAAGGGACTTGAGTGACCATGTCAAAAGTTGGCACATAGCTTCAATGTATCTTTTGTTTATTTCATTAATAACTATGTGAGTTTCCTGTAAATGGACTGTACCTGTCTTTCTTAAATCACAATGTATTTCCATACTTGGATTTAGAATCCAAGCATTGCTAACCATATGGACAGTACTTTTTTCCCATTAAATTGTGTAGACAAACTATAAACCTATGATCCTATAATTGAGGAGCAACAGCCTAAGTCTTTGGGCAAAGAGCACTATAATTCCATTTGGATTTTAGCACACTGAACAAAAGGTTATTGAAAAGGAGAGTAAAAATCCTGAACTTCAAACAATTCTCTTATCTCTAGGATACTCACATTTGAATATATATATTGACCAGATCCATGACCCAAAGGCACCCACATCCTTCTCCTCTCAGAGCAAATTATAGACAGAGAAAAAGGTTTTGGTGCCTAGGATTTTTTAAAAATAATATATTTGTCATATCATATTTATAAATTAAACCTGAATACAAATACTGTCTGCATTTCAATTAAATTTCATTTTTCTGAGAATACTAAAATAAAAAGAGGCTGGATTTGGAGTCAGACCACCTCCATTCAAATCTTAGCTCTGCCACTTTTATCTGTAACCTTAGGCAAGTAACAATCTCTCTGGGCAGCAGTTTTTCCATCTATAAAATGTTGAGGTTGGACTAGACAACCTCTTAGATCTCTTTCAGGTTAAATATATGATACTAAAATATTTCATTAAAGTGGAAGACAAGGTTCATAAACCATTGTCAGATTCTGGATGAACTACAAGCAAGTATTCCTTCCATCCTTTTTTCTTTCTGTTTTTTTAAATTAATATATTTTGTTTTGTAGCAACAAGTATATTCCCCCCCAAAAAATGCAAGTTTCCTATAAAGTATATTCCCCAAAACAATTAAGCAAAATAGTTAGAAGAGTGAATGTGGCTGATGATACATGTCACTTTCCTTTTAGATAGGAGAAAGAGTGCTTTAACTTCAATAATTGATCAAGAAGTATTTGTTAAAATACTATATGCAAGGTACTATTTTAGGCACTGTTGATACAAGGACAAAAATAAAACTGTCCTTCCACTCATGAAGCTTACATTTTATCAAATGAGGTAACATGTAAATATATTTGTATTTGTTGTTGTTCAGTCATGTTCAACTCTTAATGACCCTCTTTTTGGAGCTTTCTTACAAATAGATACTGGAGTAGTATTCTGTAGTATATCGTCCTCCAGCTCATTTTATAGATGAAGAAACTAAGGCAAACAAGATTAAATTACTTGCCCAGGGTCTTCTAACAAGTAAGGGTCTGAGTTTGGATTAGAATTTGAAATGTGTCTTCCTGGCACTCTATTTAATGTACCAACTAGCTGCCCTGTATCTACCATATTTCCCCATGTATAAGACTCTCCCATGATTAAGATGCACTCTAATTTGGGGGGCTCAAAATTTGAAAAAAAAAGTATTACATAAAAGTCATTGAATTCAAGTTTTCTTCATCATAAAATTCATACAACTCCTCATTACTGTCAAAATTCCCATCCATTAACTCACCCTCATCTGTGTTTGATTAATGCATCACTGTCTTAAGAGAGACTCTTACAGCAGTAAGGCTCTCCCACCTGTGCTCTGGTCTGGAGTTGACCACAAGCACTGCCTGGACAAGACTGGTGCATGGCTGCATGCTTAGTTCATTCTATTTAAAGAACCTGAAGCACCAATTGTCTCTTCCTTTGAAAACAGTCACTTCTTTTTCATCAGCAATTCTTCTTGGCTCCTACTTAACCATCTTTGTGGACACAGGAATTCTAATGGCCCTTTGCTCTTCAATCCATAGCTTCAATCTCCTCTCTATATCAGGCCATTTTACTGACTTGCTTCTCATGGCTTTCTTCTGCCATGGAGTTTTCAGTAGGGTTTCTTCGTCCTGTAGCCAGTCTTGGATTGTTTTCTTAGTTGGAGGAGGACCAAACTGTCATTCAACAGCATGATGTTCATTCACTTTTGCAAACTGGTTCATTTTGAACTTGAATGCATCACTGTACAAAAATCTTTTCTGAGCTATTTCCAGGCAGAACATGGCAAAACGTAACCTACACCAGTAACAAATGTGAAACAATGTGTGCAAAGGCAAGAAATTTGAAAAAGCAGGAAATGCAAGTAAAAAAAATCTACAACCACTGTATAAAATGCTCCCAGTTTTTAGACCTCCAAATTTTTTGGAATAAAGCACCCACCCTGGAGTCAGGAGGACCTGAGTCAAATCTGGTCTCAGACACTTAATAATTACTTGCTTGACTGTGTGACTTTGGGCAAGCCACTTAACCCCATTGCCTGACAAAGAAAGAGAGAGAGAGAGAGAGAGAGAGAGAGAGAGAGAGAGAGAGAAAGAAAGAAAGAAAGAAAGAAAGAAAGAAAGAAAGAAAGAAAGAAAGAAAGAAAGAGGTGCATCTTATACAAGGGGAAATATGGTACTATAAATGTTGGAGAAAGAAGAGAAAAAGACTGACCAAAATGATTCACTTACAACCTAGTCCATCTTATAAACTGTTACTAAATCTAGAACTCAGCTCCTAATTTTCTTAGAAGTCTCTCATATAATTCACTGAATTACACTGTGATAACACATGTCAATTATTATTGTAATTATAATTCCCTATTTTAATAAAAATAACTATATTTTTCCTATACCTAATTTTACCTCTTTGGTTCTTTTTCCACTCACCTGTCTCAAAGCCATCTGATTAATGAGCACCCAAGCACTCAATCTAAACATTCGATCATTCAAACTTTTAAATTTATTATGCCCCAATATTAGGTCTTTACCCTTCAGCCCATTCAGGCATGTCTCTAGTCACTCCAAGGTCCAAAAAACATCTCAGGAACTGTAATGCTTATAAATAGACTCGGGATCAGGAGCAGCTGTGTGTCCCTTTAGCACATAATTTCCTTCTTTTCCCCAATCTCTCACAGTTATTATCTGGAAAATATGTATAATAATAAGTTTAGTACCTATGTTGTTCTGAAGCTCAAATAAGATAAATATGTAAAATGGTTTGTGACCACAAAGTTTGATATAAATATAAACTATTACTTTTCTTGCTTTTATGTGGTTTCAAAAGAGATTTAGAATGGCTTTTCATTTAATGTTAGCCATTTCTAGGGTGGGGGGAGGGAGAAGGACAAGAAAAGGAAGAAAGTTTCAAGATGTAATATTATTATTGTTGTTATTGTTATTATTATTATTATAGTATATTATTTTTTGTTTAAAAGGAATAGCAAGTTGTACAAAGATTTTCAGTTTCATGTCCAATTGTCTTTCTTCCCTCCTCCATTGTACTGATATGAAATGCTTGTTTTATTTCTTAAGTTCCAAATTAAATAAAATTTTTTAAAATGAACTTTAAAAGGTGTGCTTTACCCCCCCCCCATTTGAGTCTTTACAGATGATTCTTTGATACCTTTCTATATTAGTCACCCTTAATTTGGGTTTCAATTTGGGACTGACTTAAAGAACAGGTGATGAAATGCATTGGTAGAAGGAAACCATAGGACTATACAGAAAAAAAATGTTATAGATGTTTGGACATCTTGCTATGCTTTATACATAGCACTGTAAGTCAGCAATCATTTAAGTACTATTATGTGACAGTTTTTTAATTAAACCTGAATGTACTTCCTCCTGTCCTCCACAGCTTTGAAACCTTCACTTGCATCAAAATTCAAGTATCACCTTGTAATATGAGAGGACTTTCTTCCTCTCCCCAGCTACTAGTTTTCCCTGCCTTTCCCTTTTACTGTAAAAGAGAGAGAGAGAGAGAGAGAGAGAGAGAGAGAGAGAGAGATATCTGCGTACACACACACACACACACACACAGTGTATATGTATATACAAGAGTATACTAAATTCAGGTTCAGGTTGAATTTGAGCCCAGAGGCCTTTAAATTTTTAGTGTGAGCATTTTCACCTTAGAAACCAGCCAAACTTGCAAATCATGACTTGATTACTTGTTTTATTAATTATCTAGAATTTAAAAAGTGCTGGAGAAAATGTTAATAAAACATATTAAATTTAAAAGTGTCAAGTTAATTTTTTGGTGAGTTGGTTGTTAAACATTTAAACAATGCTTCGATATCTCTCTGATAAACTGTAACTTTCTTGAGAGCAGAAACACTCGTGTGCATGCGTGTGTGCCCGCGTGCACACCTCATAGGTATTGAAATATGTAGTAAATTTAATTTTTTTTTTTTTAGTTTTTTGCAAGGCAATGAGGTTAAGTGGCCTTGAGCAAGCCAAGTAATTACTTGAACAAGCCAAGTAATTATTTAGTGTCTGAGGCTGAATTTGAACTCAGGTACTCCTGACTCCAAGGCTGGTGCTTTATCCACTCACTACGCCACCTAGCAGCCCCTCATCCTTCATTTTCATTTTTTTGTTTTTTTTGTTTTTTTTTGTTTTTTGCAAGGCAAATGGGGTTAAGTGGCTTGCCCAAGGCCACACAGCTAGGTAATTATTAAATGTCTGAGACCGGATTTGAACCCAGGTACTCCTGACTCCAAGGCTGGTGCTTTATCCACTCACTACACCACCTAACCGTCCCTCATCCTTCATTTTCAAAGTGAACCAATGACATCATAAGATGATGTTTTGACTCACTCATGAATTGGATTTAAGTGAGGCAGAATTGCACAAAGTCTTCAGCTTCACTCTCGCTTCCAGAATCATCAAAGTCCAGAGGCAAGACAAAAGTCAAGATGGCTCAGGATGCAGTAAGTGGCCAAGCTCTATGTGTTCCACAGTACCTGCTTCAGCTTCCTTCATGACAATTGGAACATATTGGAACATTTTGGAATATTTTGACAGGGAAACTAGAGTTAATTAACAAATGTTTGTTGATTGATGATAAGAAAGCAATCTACCACTCCTGATAAGTAACCTAATGTATTAGTGCCTTACTCCCTCCCTTCTTTAGATTTGAATTGGTGATCTTTCTATGATCCTCTCAGAATCCCATGGTTACCTCATCATTATCAATTCAACCAATATCAGTTCAGGTTGGTGGAAGGGAGTACTCAACTCTCAAGACAAGATGTGAAATTCAAGCAAAAGTCAATGACCTAAGAATAAGAACTCCTTTAGAGCTATAACATTTCAAAAACTTTAGCAAAGTCAATAATGTATCCTGTTCTATCATGTGCCAGCTGAATCACAAGAAAGACACAACAGGAAAAGAATGACCATTCATTGCCTATCTTGCAGGGCTATTGAACTGAGCAAATGAACTGCTATTTGCAAAATTTCTTTGAAAACTATAAACTAATATAAGATAGCACTAGCTTGGGTGGCTAGGTGGTGTAGTGAGTGGATAAAGCACCAGCCTTGGAGTCAGGAGTACCTGGGTTCAAATCCGGTCTCAGACACTTAATAATTACCTAGCTGCGTGGCCTTGGGCAAACCACTTAACCCCATTTACCTTGCAAAAACCTAAAAATAAAGCGAAGAATTCATTAGCTATTATGCATGCATGAAATTTACTTCATTTCTTCAATATAGAGTTCGAGACTGGAATTAGGAAGACTCATTTTCGTGAGTTGAAATTTGGCTTCAGACAGTTACTAGCTTTGTGACTCTGAGCAAATCACTTAATCCTGTTTGCCTCAGGATTTTAAAATGAGTTAGAAAAGGAAATGGTAAACCACTTCAGAATTTTTATCAAAGAAACCCCAAATATTCGTGAAGAGTTGAACACAACTCAAAACAACTGAACAACAAATTGTTTCATGGCTCAATTACTATTCCCAATACAAAAAATTGCTAAGGTCCACCCAAAAAAATTGTGACTTAAAACAGTCTGAATTTGAAAATGTATAAGATTTAATGGGGCCCTTTATCTAAAGTTATTTTTAATTTTCAATTCTTTAAGTAGATATACCCTTTCAAAAGGGAACTCCCATGTAAGATGAGGAAAATCCTTCTACTGTACCATTGGGTGCCTTTTCTTTAACTTTTAATGTCAGTGTCCTCATGCCAAGACCACCCCTCTCTGCAGGGGTCCAGCCTCCGCAGGGTCCTTGGAACCTGACAGGAGGGACAGAGTTGGTGAAATGAGTTGCGTCAACAAGTGGGTAAAGGCAGGAGCAGGTTGACTGACTGTCAGTTGCTTAGATTTATTTTTATAGTCTCAGAATCATATCAAACAAGCAAACTAAAATCATTTCCTTGGTTACAAAAGTGTACAATTTTCATAATTAATCATATAGTTCATATGGTTATGAGTCTGATCATGTAGTAGTTACAAGTGTGATTATCAATTATGTAGTTAATTTTCTTGTCCCTGCTCAGACCTTGATGACCTCAGCCTGCCTGTTGCCTAGTTTGTTGCTGCATAGTAAAGTGATTAATTAAACAGAACTTTCCTTATAATAATCTTTGATATAATTTGTTTAATGGAATGCTTTTATGTTTTTGTGCCGCATATGTAATGTTTTTTCATATGCTCCCTTGACAACCTATAGTGAGGGCAGTTATGTTTGTCCACCTGTCTATTGACTCCTTCAATAACCAATTTTCCTTTCAGCCTTTGTTGGTAGATGCTACAGTTTCTATGACTTTTTCTTCTTTTCCAATAAACTAAGGCTGTTAGAGTTCACGTATTGGTCACCTATACTATTTTCTCACCATCTTTATTATATATTCCTGTGTATGATAAGGGGGGTAAAACTGTTGAAATTAACAGTTTTGGGATTCTATCTGACCCATTTGTATCTGGTTTCCCTGTATATATTCTGACATCTCCCTGGAACTCCCAGTGCTGTATCTTCCAAAGATTTCATAATGTTGAAGCCTTTTGTATGTCTCAGGGAGAGGCAGTCCTGTTAAATTTGGACAGAGTTCACAATCTGTTTTATTCAAGGAATTTCTCTGAAATCCTTCCTTTATAGTCATTCCACTATGAGGATGAGTAAGTTTTGCAATCAATAATAGACCTATAAATATAGGTATACATGGAATTCCTATATATATTGAAGAAGGAAATGTTCCATCAGGCAGTGTGACTGCCTTGAGTGTTCTTGCCGCAACTGTGTCAAACAACTTAGAGACCCTGGCTCCCAACATTTCCCCCTTTTAGATTTAATTTGATAGCAGAAAGTTCAACTTGGGCTGTTCAAATTGATCTTATTATAATCTTGAAGAGGACTAGAGGACAAAAAAGGAGGATTAACAGAGATAATATAACATCCAAAGATGCTATAATATACAGTATTAAATTGCGAGAATGAAAGGAAGACTTCAAGTTTGTTAAAAATTTGGAAGTCACATCAGTGGGAGTCAGAAGAGCCGATGCAGCAGAAGACAAGGCAGATATTTGGGAATGTAATTTTGATAAATCTAATGACAAATCAGAATGATTCCAGATACCAAGGACATGGTTCTTAACATTGTCCCAGGGAATAGCTGAAGCATTCCACAGCAGAGGGGTAACACAGATAGATTTCAGGGAAAAATGACACCTAGCGGATTGACAAACTTTCAAAGCTTGTAGCTGATCCCCTAAATATAGAACTGTCTCCTCTAAAGCATTGACCTTAGCTTCTAGCTTCCTATCAATAATTTCTTGTGACATTAGGGCTCAGGAAACATTCTTTGTAATCTCATCCACTGTGTGTGCTGTATGTACTTCTTGAATAAGAGCAGTGGAGGCTAAGGCAACAGAATAGCAATTAAGGCAGAAATTCCCAGTATCAGGGAGACTAAATCTTTTTTGTTGAGAGAGAGCATTACTGATGACATCTTTTTTTAATATTTAATATTTATTCTCATTTTGTACAAATAATTTTTTATCCATTAATAATATATTCTTGTTTAAGAGAAAATGAAATACCCCCTCCCCCCCAAAAAATATAGACTCACTTGAGTGATAAAGTAAAGGGGAGAGAAAAAAATTAAAATTTAAAAAATAATAGTAATAAATGGCCAGGTGGCTAAATGGATGGAGCACCAGCCCTGGAGCCAGGATCACCTGAGCCCATATCTGGCCTCACACAGCCAACAATCACCCAGCCATGTGACATGCAAGCCACCCGAACCCCACTGCCCTGCAAAAACCAAAAAAAAAAAAAAAGACCTAAAATAAAATAAAATAGTAATAATAGTAGGAGTGGCTGGGTAGCGGACCGAGCATTGGCCCCTGAGCCAGGAGCACCTGGGTCCAAATCCGGCCTCAGACAAGCAAAGATCACCCTGATATGCAGCCCCAGGCAGGCCACCCAGCCCCATTAGCCCTGCACCCCCCCCAAAATAATAATAATAAAAAAATGTGCTTCAGTCTTTGTTCCAACACCAACAACTCTGTCACATGTGGATCACATTCTTTATAATAAGTCCATCGCAAAAGTTACTTCCATATTTTTCCACCATTGTCATTGCTAATAGCAACTCCCTCCTTTCATATTTCTCCACTACCACATACTATATTTTCTCTCTCCTTTCACTCTGACTCTGCTGTAGGGTAGCTGAGTGGCACAGCAGACAGATCCCTGGTCCTGGGGCCAAGAGGCCCTGAGCCCCCCTACCACCCCTTAGGCCCAGCATCCACCTAGCCCTATGGTCTCAGACAGGCCATCCAATCCCAGCCCCTTGCAAGAAGTAAAAAAAAAAAAAATATGGTATATCTGACCACTCTCCCCCCATGGTCCATCCTCTCCTCCATCACTCACATCCCCCCCTTCCCCCTGTCCTCCCCTTTCTTCTTACTCCAGATGCCTATACCCCATTGAGTATATATGCTGTTTCCTATCCTAGCCACCTCTGATGAGAGCGAAGATTCCCTCATTCCCCCTTGCCTTCCCCACTTCCATATCATTGCAATAGCTCATTGTAATAAAGAAAAATCTTATTATATGAAATATCCTGGCCTATTCCCCCTCTCCTTTTTCTTTCTCTCATTACATTTGCCTTTTTTCTATTGACTCCATTTTTACACCATATTTTATCTTCAAATTCAGCTTTCTCCTGTGCTTCAACTATAAAAGCTTCTTCTACCTGCTCTGTTAACTGAGAAGGTTCATATGAGTATTATCAGTGTCATTGTTCTATGCAGGAATACATGTGGTTCAACATCATTAAGTCCCTCATATTTTCCCCCTCTCCTCCAATCTCCATGCTTCACCTGAGTCCTGTATTTGAAGATCAAACCTTCTGTTCAGCTCTGGCCATTCTAACAGGAACATTAGAAATTCCCCTGGTTCATTGAAAGTCTATCTTTTTCCCTGGAAGAGGATGTTCAGTTTTGCTGGGTAGTTGATTCTTGGTTGTATTCCAAGCTCTTTTGCCTTGCGGTATATTAAATTCCAAGCCCTACAAGCTTTTAATGTAGTTGCTGCTAAGTCTTGTGTGATCCTGACTGCAGCTCCATGATATTTGAATTCTGTCCTTCTGGCTGCTTGTAATATTTTCTCTTTGATTTGGGAGTTCTGGAACTTGGCTATAATAGTCCTAGGGGTTGGTATTTTAGGATCTCTTTCTTGGGGCGGGGGGGGAATGTGGATTCTCTCCATTTCTATTTTGCCCTCTGCTTCTAGGATATCAGGGCAATTTTCCTGTAGTAATTCTTTGAAAATGATGTCAAGGCTCTTTTCCTGATCATGACTTTCAGGTATTCCAATAATTTTTAAATTATCTTTCCTAAATCTGTTTTCCATATCAGTTGTTTTTTCAATGAGATATTTCACGTTTTCTTCTAATTTTTCATTTTTTTGGTTTTGAAGTAATGAGTCCTGATTTCTGGTAATTTCATCAATCTCCCTGAGTTCTATTCTTTGTCTGAAGGATTTGTTTTCCTCAGAGAGTTTTCTTATCTCTTTTTCCATCTGGCCAATTTTGCTTTTTTTTAATAAAACACAATTATTTTATCGATTTCTTGCAATCAAATACTGACAACTAGCATTGCTTCCATTCATGCACCATTCAGAACAAAGGGGGGATTCCTTGGGTGTTTTGTAAATGATGTATAACATTTTAATACAGCAAACTCAGTTAAAACTTAAGATGCACCCTGATTAATTATGTAAACTGATAATTTAAAAAAGCAGATCTAATAATTTGGTTCTTTTCTTCATGAAGTGGAAGTTGAAACGTTTCTCCTGATAGTCCCGAGGTTGGCGCCACCTAGGAGGAGTGCACAGCGTGGCACGTGGAGGACTCACCCCTGAAGGCTGGGCATGCATCCCGGCAAGATGGGAGCCTCCTCCCAGACCAGGCCACATTATCCTTTATGGCATTGTGGATCAATTATTACGTAGAGCATAACCCTGAAGTGAAGAGAAGGAAAATCAACTACTGCTTGCAAAGTTCTTCTGGGGGACAGCCTGATTGGAATGGGAAGAACCAGAGGGGTCCATGCTGTCGACCCAGCTCCTGCAGCTCCGGCCATACCCCAGCTGGCGTGGGCCTCCCCGTGACCCTTCTCCATGCCGTGGCCAGGCCTCTTCTCCTCAGGTGGTCCGTCTGGTGACCCTCTACCTGGAGCGGACCACCTCGAGCCTCGTGGTGTCCCTCTAGTTGTCTGATTGCCTCTCCCTCACCACCACCACCACCATTTGAGCTCCTTGTGACCATCCACTTAACTATTCATGAGTCCTTTCAGAATATCTTTGGGGAGTTCCAGAAGCGGGAGCTCGGGGGACTGAAAGTCCAAGGGAGGAAGGTTGGGGATGTGAATGTCCTTGGCTTTTCCCAGGGTCGGAAGCCAGGTGGAGGGGCTGGAAGCAGTCTCCATGGGGCTCCACAGCTCAGATTTCTCCGCAAAGTCGGCATCAGCTTCCAGGTCTTTCTCGAGGCGGGTCTTCTGGAGTCTGGCCCTTCACTGCACAGAGCTGCTTGTTCGCTCTTCTCAACCTTTCGTTGTCGGCCACAAGAAACTCCACATGTCACTCCAGGTCGGCGATCTTGGTTGCCTGCTCTTCTATGGTGGTTTTGTCATCTTTTGGGACTTTGCTGCCAGGACACGGTTCTGTGGGATCTTTCCTCTCCTGAAGGAGAAAAAGGAGAGTGTCTGGATCCCTGTCCAGGACGGCTGGCACCGGCGCAGGATGAGCCTGCTGCACCCTGGGCGCACTCTGGCCCTCAGATCCATCCTCCATCAGTGGCTTGCAGGCTGCCAGAAGATGGGGGTCTCCGTCAGGAGTCTGCTGGGCTTTCCACTTTTCCTCCCGCTTCCCCATCTTCCACCTCTCCTGAATAAACAGGAGTTGTTTCGTGTGGCTATGCCTATGTAATTCCAGTGATAACTGAGCCTGCTTATACTGTGTCAGCTTCATGGCTTCAGAAAGATATGCGGCTGCCTTTTGGTGACTCAAAATGGCCTCTTTGTATTTCCCTGCAGGTAATGACCAGTCTGCTTTCCTGCTCTGCTGATGAGCCAGTGAGCCAGGTTGAGGGGGCCCGTCTGTCACTTCCATAGACGCTGGCGCGGGGGTGGGGTGGGGTGGGGGGGTGGGGAGCTGCAGGGGCGCCCTGCCTCATGGGGGGGCCGGAGCACCGGCCGCACTCAGACAGGCCTGGGAGCCAAATCGACATCGCCGCCCCACCACTTCCTCCTTCCCCCCCAATTTTGCCTTTTAAAGCATTCTTCTCCTCAATAACTTTTTGAACTGTTTTATCCATTTGACCTAAGCTGATTTTTAGCATGCTATTTTCTTCAGCATTTTCTTGGATTTCCTTGACTAAACTGCTGACTTCATTTTCATGTTTTTCCTGCATCTCTCTCATTTCTTTTCCCAGTTTTTCTTCTAACTCCCTCATTTGATTTTCAAAGTCTTTTTTGAGCTCTGTCATAGCCTGATCTCAGTTTCTGTTTTTCTTGGAGTCTTTACATGCAGGAGCTTGTGCTTCCTCATCTTCAGACTGAGTATATTGATCCTTCTTGGGATCATAGATAATGTATTTCTCAGTGGTGTTCCTCTTTGTTCTCTGCTTGCTCATTTTCCCAGCCTAAGCCTGTTTTGGGGGGTGCTTCCTGAGTTTTTGGGACACTCCCACAAGAGTCTCAGTATGTGAGGCTCTGTCCTCCCTCCTGGTCTGTGAATGACCACAAGTGCCTCACTCTGCTACAGGGCTGAGGTAGAGGGGGCCCTGCTGTTCTATGGGGTGGGACTAGACTGAGATCAGGATCTAAATGTGGTCAGAGCCCCAGAGTCCTGTTCCAGGGGCAGAGCTAGGCAGTCTCTCTTCATTCCCCTCCCTAGGTTCAATGGGCTCATGCCCTGGGGCTCTTGCTTACTGGCTCTGCCTGCTTCTGTTTCCTGGATCTAGAATGCAGTGGCCCTGTTGCTTGCTGTGTGCCCTGAGGGCTGGACTCACTCTGGCAGAGGTCCACCTGCTGTTCCCCCAATTTGTGCCCGGTGCTCCCCCGGGGCATAGCTCAGGAAACTCCCCTGCTGTTGTGAGCCGGCTCCCAGCGCCCTGGGGCTGCCTCCTCGGGGAGGCTGAAGTTCTTTTGCTCTGGCAGGCCACCCCCTGGAGGCTGCCCCTCCAACCCCGGGGAGCAGAGCCTTTCTGCTTTTTTCCAGGTTACCTTGAGTAGGAGAACTGCCTCACTGGGTCCCTCTGTGGGTTCTGTCTCTAGAAAATTTAAAGTCCTTAGTTTCAAAGATTTATGAGAGAGTGCCTAAGACAAGATCTGCTCTTATGACCATCTTGTCTCTGCCCCCCCCCACTGATAACATCTAAAGCAAATAATCCAGAATCATCAGACCTTGTCTCATTGAGGGTAGTAGGTAGTAGGATAAAAGAGGGTTGATGAATTACAATAACAGCATTTACATTAGATTTAGAATCAATGCAATTAGAAATTATACAGGTGGTACAGTTAACAACAAATAAATCTGGAGACATTTCTTTTAAAATAAAATCAGCATCAGATGGAACTAACAAGAGAGCAAAAGGCTCTGAAACACATGATCTAACAGAGGGAGAGTCTTCTTCTGGAGGCGGGTGGAGAAATAAATGTGTCTTCAAGAGAGAGCTTCTGAAATGGGTTCACCAAGGAAGAAATAAGGACACCTTGTGAGTCATCATTCCACTATGAGGATGAGTAAGTTTTGCAATCAATAATAGACCTATAAATATAGGTATACATGGAATCCCTATATATATTGAAGAAGGAAATGTTGTTCCATCAGGCAGTGTGACTGCCTTGAGTCTTCTTGCAGCAACTGTGTCAAATAGCTTAGAGACCCTGGCTCCCAACACCTCTCTTTTCACCTTGCTCTATTAAGAGACACCTTGTTTTCCAAAGTTAAAGCCCATCCAATAAGCTGTGCCTGAATCACCATGTAGACAGAAAGGCTAGTTAGGGGAATGTTTACCCCAAGCATGTGAAATAGGAATAGTGGAATAGGAAAAAAAAATTCTCCTATTGGAATAGGAGAATGAAAACAATTTGTTCCAATGACTTCAAAGGCAGCTGAAGTAGGCATTGCAGAATGCTTAGAACTTAGACATCAAAGACACCAAGTTCATTCACTGTATCTCCACCATCAGCAGTTGTTTTTATTCTGATATGCCATTGGACTGTAATGATTCTGGAAGAGAGAGTGAAACCTATGACTTCATACAACTCCACCTCCCTTAAATAGGTCATAAGTTTAATATAACAATCTTTTTTGCTCACCCTCTGGATGAACACTGTTGCATCTAAATCACAGAACTGATGATCCCTGAGCTTGTAGGCCCAGACAAGAAACTGTGCTTTGAATGAACTTTTTTCCACTAGACAACCTTGCCTCACAGCTGGTATTATGCCTCATCTCTGTTGTTACACCATACTTTGAATTTTTTTGTCTAGCCACAACTACATATATCAAGGTTTAACCTTAATGCCTTAGGCCTCCTTTTAGAGGAGACCCTGGCACTTGTATCTAGTTTTCCTACTCCAACAAATAAGGAAGTCTTTTTGCCTACATCCTCTGTGAGCTCTTTGATATTTTTCAGAATCAACAGTGGTTGCATAACTATGCAACTCTGTGGCTCTTTGGTCATTTATTTTCATAGTTGGTCATTTAGGGGGCAGCTAGGTGGCAGTTAGGTGGCACAGTAGATAGAGCACCAGCCCTGGACTCAGGAGGACCTGAGTTCAAATCCATCCTCAGATACTTAATAATTATCTAGCTGTGTGACCTTGGGCAAGTCACTTAACCCCATTGCCTTGCAAAAAGTAAAAAAAAAAAGAGTTGGTCATTTAGAGTTGCCATGAACAGGTTCAGTAACTTGTCCATGGTCACATGGCTAATATCTATCAGAAACAGAATTTGAATCACATCTTCCTGGCAATGAAGCATTCTCTGAAGCTGCCTCTCTCATTGGGCTTATGCTCTTAAAAGGTGTGACTTTTATTTCTCCCCCTTCCTCTCATCATTTCACAAAATGACAAAATTTCAGAGATGGGAAGTCCAACTCATACCAAAAAAGGAAACTCCTCTACAACCTAAAGTAGAAGTTCATCCAACCTTTTCTTTAAGAAGACCTCTATTGGGAACCCTTCACACATCTCAGATTGGCCATTATCAATGGACAATGATCAATGTTGGAAAGGATGTGGGAAACGGGGACACTAATACATTGTTGGTAGAGCTGTGAACTCATTCAACCTTTCTGGAGAGCAATTTGGAGTTATGCCCAAAGGGCAATAAAAATGTGCATACCCTTTGATCCAGCAATACCACTATTGGGTCTATACTCTGAAGAGATCATGAAAAAGGGTAAAAACATCACTTGTACAAAAATATTCATAGCAGCCTTGTTGGTAGTGGCAAAGAATTGGAAATTGGGTGAATGTCCATCAATTGGGGAATGGCTGAACAAATTGTGGTATATGTACATTATGGAACATTATTGTTCTGTTAGAAACCAAGAGGGATGGGAATTCAGGGAATCCCAGAAGGAGTTGCATGATGATGCTGAGCAAGATGAGTAGAATCAGAAGAAAATTGTACTACCTATCAGGAACATGGGGGTGATAATCAACTTTAATGGACTTGCTCATTCCATCAGGCACAATTTTGGGGTATCTGTGATGGAGAATACCATCTGTACCCAGAGAAAGAATTGGGAAGTTTGAACAAAGAGCAAAGACTATTATCTTTAATTTAAAAAAAATTATCTTATGTAATCTTGCTATCTCTTATACTTTTTTCCCCTTAAGAATATGATTTCTCTCTCATCACATTCAACTTAGATCAATGTATTCCATGGAAACAATGTAAAGACTAACAGGCTGCCTTCTGTGGGGGGGTAGGGGAAGGGAAGTGAGATTGGGGAAAAATTATAAAATTCAAAATAAATAAATAAATTAAATCAAAAAAGAAAAGATATCTATTGAAAAGGAAACTACTCTCTCCTAAGACAAGCACATTTCATTTTTTGTTAACTCTAAATGTTAGGAAGATTTTTCTTACCTCATCTCTAATTTGCCTCTTTGTAAAAGAATCGCTTCTAGTTCTGTCCTCTCAGGCTAAACAAAACAAACATAGGGGCAGCTAGTTGGCATAGTGGATAGAGCACTGGCCCTGGACTCAGGAGGATCTGAGTTCACATTTGACCTCAGACACTTACTAATTACCTAACTGTGTGACCTTGGGCACATCAACCCCACTGCCGTGCTAAAAAATAAAATAAAATAAAACAAACATAATGCTTCTTCCAAGAAAGGACCTGTCAAAATGCTTGAATATGATTATCATGAACTCCTCCTCCGTCTTTTTTTCTCCATGCTATACATCCCCAGTTACTTAAACTGATCTTAATATGGCATGACCTAGAGACCATTTATCATCCATATCACCCTCCTCTGAACATTCTCCGATTTGTTACTTCTCCTTTCTAAAATAGTGAAAAGCCACTTTTTTAACTTGGCTGTAGTAACGTCAATATATAAAAATTAAATTAAAAACTAAGATAAAGCTGAATATTTTTAGATCTACAGAGAATCCAGTTGAACACTAAAGTTTTAAAAAAAACTATTTATTTAAAATATGGTACAATGATATTTCTGAAGTCGATAACTGCTTTAAAAAACAAACAACAGGGTAAGTTTCATTATTATGTGAGAGAGAGAGATTAATACATTAAGGAAACATCATTAGAGGTATACATTTTTACAGGCACTATGGTTTAATTAAAAGTGACATAAATACTAGACATTTTAAAGTGCTAAAAGTCGAAGTAAAATTAATACATTTTTAAAGCATAATTATAACTATCTAGTTTTTTAAAATCCCCAAGATTTATTTACCTTTCTTGAAAGTTTTTTTTAAAATCCCATGTGGTTTGTAGTTCCAGATAGGATAAAAAAAAAGGAAAAAATCCTACTAATGCATTTTAGAGTAAGTGACAAACAACAATCTAGAAAAACTTTCTTGTATATTACAAAAATGCTTTATCTATTATAAATCCTTTTAAGTGTAAAAGTCCCATTCCTCACCCAAATTTGCAATATTCATTCCCACTCAACAGTTGTTTTTTATTGGTCCAGAAACCTGACAATATTTGCTGTATAATCAAACTGTCATCATTAAGCAACACTTATTAAATTCTATTGAGTTCATGGCAGTAAGCTCATATCTATATAACTCATATATTGTAAACTGAAAGGAGTAATCTTGTACATGAGTTTTGGAATTAGAATGATTTGGTGTGGAAAGCATTGTCTGACATAAGGTGATTAAACTTCTATTAAAAATGTATGATTTTCCTATAAACTTTGTTATATTCATTTTCAAATTTCTGTTTATTCTCTTATGGGATTCCCAAATAAATCTTTGTCACTTTTGTGTTCTGGACTTCTTTTTTTAAAAACAAGATTAAAAACTTTTTTTCTGGCACAGTTAAGTTAGACTAAATAATTTTAATAATAGTTATATAGCAAGAATGAAATATAACAGAAGGAAAACTCAAATGTTATGCTGGTATTCATGGAATATTAAAAGACACAGTGGAAGATCTCTAGCATAGTTGAAGGTCTTTAGCCTCAACTTTAAATTCATGCAAGGACATGGCAAGAATCACAGAAGAGATGTAGAAGGGGTGAAATCTGCACCAATATAATAAGAATGAGCTCCTAGATTCATTCAAGTAAAAATATGGTAACTATGAAACTGATTATGCTGCTATACATTAGATTTTCATTTTTTGGACCCATTTAAAATTTAGCAGGTAAAAAGTTAAGGTAAAAATCATGACTAATAAACATTTTTTAAAGTTTATGTTGAAAGTTGAAGCTGTAATTTTAACATTACTATAAAAGATTAACTTCTTTCATTGATAGAATAAAAGGGACACAAAGTATTTGAAAGCAAAATTTAATAGTTCTGCTCTTTTTTATAACTTTTTATTTTATTCATTTTAAATAGCTGAGGGGGCAGCTAGGTTGCTCAGTGAACAGAGCACTGGCCCTGGAGTCAGGAATATCTGAGTTCAAAGCCGGGCTCAGATACTACCTAGCTGTGTGGCCTTGGGCAAACCACTTAACCCCATTTGCCTTGCAAAAACCTAAAAATAAATAAATAAGCAAATAAATAGCTGGAAATTATTTTTTAACTAAAATTGCCCAAATGGCATTTCTTAGTAACATATATTCTTGATTTTATAATAATTTTTCTAATGTTATCTTTAGTTAATTCATGCTAAAGCGAAGATAGCCCAATATTGCCTTTGTCTAGTGAGAGACTATGAATCTAAATTCCAGAGCAGAAAATTCTAAGTAGATTTTTATATGAGAAATAAATATGATAATGCTTAATTTTGTCATGGCAATAATTTTCCAAAAACTCTAGATCAACAATCTGGTTTTTTTTACTTATTAATTCTTGTCATTAAAGGTTCTTATAGGTTTTTTCCTACATCATAAGAAATAACTATGCTCATGCTCACTAGGCAAATGAAATGAACAGAGGCATATGTGCATATATTATATTTTAAGTAACATAAATATTCTAGAATAACCTGTACTGCATATTTATTCTGATTTGAGTAACAGTTACATTTCTCCAAACTCTGTCTTGACAATCTGGTTACCACATTAAGTTCTTTCTGTAACGTGTGTTTCTTCATCAGGAAGATTCAAGTCATACTGTTGCTGTTCCATATTGGGTCACTCCATATATGTTTCCACAGAAATACTGTACATCGCAGATTTTTCAATATTACAATTGTTCTGGAATGGGAAATGTTTTTTTCTAGTTTAGCATTTTTAAAAGCAATTTTTAAAACTTTATTTTTAATTGTATAAGGGTGGGAGTTCCTTTGATTGTCCTACTCACTTGAAAATAATATAAGCAATCAATGAATCAGGGACCAGAGTGTGAACAGGTTTGTTTCACCTTTTTGATTCAAAGTTTTATGTGAAAGACTTAGTCTTGATCTCAAGGAAACTGAATAAGGTAAGAGTTACCTTTGAGCTAAAGAGATAATCTGAGCTCTGGAAGAAGAGAGGAAGGAGTGAAGTGGGGTGTCACACATAGCTGAGCCAACAACAGGAGGACCTTAGGCAACCAGCAAAAGGAAACAAAATAGGACTGGTCTGTGGAAGAATGCAGTAGAAATAGGGCTATAACATCTACGTGCATCGTGTTTTTTTTTTTTAGGTTTTTGCAAGGCAAATGGGGTTAAGTGGCTTGCCCAAGGCCACACAACTAGGTAATTATTAGGTGTCTGAGACCGAATTTGAACCCAGGTACTGGAGGGCTGGTGCTTTATCCACTGCACCACCTAGTTGCCCCTACATGCATCTTTAAGCAGAGGACCCATGTTGACATTGCCAATTCGCCCAATGACTCAGATTTAGGGAGTTCCAATAAAATGTCTGTTCCTTCTCCAACTTTGCCCTCCTGGTTCTTTTCTATCTGATACACTAAAATATAATCTATTTCACTAATATTTCCAGAAACCTGAATTTTGTCTCAAACACAGAAAGGTCAGGGATTAGTTAGAAGTATGAATTCAGGCAGAGAGCCCAACCTCACCTTTCTAATTAAGGGTTTAGAGCAATTGTGATTTAATTGTTAGATTTTCTTCTAAAATAAATTCCCTGAAGCATCAGAGAGAACCATGTAGACCTTAGAGAACATTGTATTTATCCTAGGCTTAAAATAAGCTAATTTTTGTAACAGGATGTTACAAATGTAACATGTACAAGCTGGTCATTATAAATTAACAGTATGTTATTTGTTTTTTTATATCTCTGATGACCTTCTAAAGTTAGAAAATTTGGGCAAGCCACTTAACCCCATTGCCTTACAAAAAACAAACAAAAAAACCCCTAAAGTTAGAAAACATAAATTGATATTACTAAAGTACAAAACACTATTGTGATAGTAAATTTAGAAATAGCATTCAAACTGGTATTAAGACAACTAAGGTGATGTTGTCTTAAGTGCCATTAATAAAAAGATTATTTAGGTGGGATAAATGGGCCTTTGGTTACTTTGAAAAGGTGAAGGTGAAAGAGGCATGGAAGGAGTAGCTGTGAGTCCAGACTTTGGTAAGTTATAGGAAGATTTTTACTTCAATACTCCAAATAATGCCCCTCAGTCAGATTCTAAAAGGTACCTCCCACCTAAACAAGCCCACTGAGGAAAAGTCATGTGTCAGAACATAAAGAAGAGAAGAGAAGGCAGAGAAATGTTGGATTGCCCCATCCCGCTACATGGGTTCTAGCTATCTTTAAACCTATCATCTGGATGTTCTCTCAAGGTGGATCAGAACATGGAAATCATATGACCTTCCCATAAACTCTCCCCTCTTGCTTCTTGGGGATCTAATCATGAGAGCTGTGATCTGCTATTATTAGGGGATTGTACTATTCATTCAAGAGGAAAAAAATCTTTAAACATGGTAACGTAAATCAGGACACTTTGGGCTAAGAAGATTGTCTTTTATTTATTCCTATCTAGCTTAGGTCCTATTTGAAATCAAAATGGAGGAACAACTAAGGACAGGTTTTCCAAATTGTTAGAAGTCCGGATGGCCCCAGGATGAAATAGTCTTTACCCCCTTGAAAATGAAAGGAACGGGAGTCTAGGTGGTGTAGTGAATAGAGCACCGGCCTTGGAGTCAGGAGTACCTGGGATTAGAATCTGATTTGAACTGTCATTTTGTTTCATTTTATCTTATCAGTTTTCTTCTTGATTTGGTCAATCAGGAAAAGAATAAATGAAAAGATAAAGCAAAATATAGAAAAAAGATTCTCTTACTCCCAAGATTTGTTGAACTAAAACAAAAATCCCCCAAATTCACGATTCATAGATTTAGATGAGAAAGGGACATTGGAGGCCATCTAGTTCAACCACTTCAATACTTTGTTTTACATGAGGAAACTTGGATCTAGGCAAGTTCAATATCTTGCCCAAGGTCATAAAGGTAGTAAGCATTAGAGATGGTTTTTGAACCCAGATTCTCTAAATCCAGCCAATTCTCTTTCTGCTAATCATAAGCCCCCCTTAAGCACTCATTTGAAGTGACAAAATTATAATTATGAAATTAGAAAGTACTCCTATGATATAAATCAGTCATTGTGTACTCTATAAATGTACAAAAGAAATAAGTTGGAGATGGCCTTGATATTGTAAATTATATTGTCATAATCAACAGGCTAAGATAATTTAGACTCTTGTACAAAATTTTGTTTTTTAAAATTCCAAGTCCAGCTAAAGTAAACAAAATTACCACAGCTAATGGCTTTAAAGAGTATGTTCCAACAATTCCAGTTTTTAAAGGGTAAAAGTTTTGACATTAAAAATTAGGTCACTGGTAAACCTCCCTCCCCAATTATTTGCAATGTAATCCTGAAAATGAGTAAAAGGATTGTTCTGCTGGACTTAGATTGAAGAAATACCTGGAATCAGACCTTGCTGCTGATACTCATGAAGGCCCTCCCTCAGGTTCTTCTTCTGTAAATTACAGTCCCTCCCCCACAGGGTTATTGAGAGTACTAAGTTATTTAATATTTGTGAAGTATCTAACCTATTCCTCAAGGCAATAGATCAGTCATTTATATTATATCTTGTTGGGTTTTTTAATGAGATCATTCCTAGAGAATTTTGAAGATTGATAATGATTTTACACTTAATTTTACAATTAATGAAGTCCTGTGGTGGATCTGGAGTAGACAGATGAAATTCTAATACAACATTAATTAATAGAGACATTTGTCTACAAATGCCCCCATGCCTGGATTAATCTCCCCACTGATCCCTGCCTCCTAACTTCCCAGGATTTCTTCAAGTTTCAATTAAAATCTCAATTTTTACAGAAAGCTCTCCTCAGTTCCTTTTAATTCTAGTGTCTTTCCTCCATTGATTATTTCCAGTTTATTATATATATATATATATATATATATTATATATATATATATATATATATCTTGCTTGTAGGTAATTCAGTAGATAGAATTCTGAACCTGGAGTCAGAATTACCTGAATTCAAATGTGACCTCAGATAATTACTAGTTTTGTGACCCTGGGCAAGTAACTTAGCCTCTATTTGTCTCAGTTTCCTCATCCTTAAGATGGAGATAACAAAAAGCATTTACCTCCCAGAGTGGCTGTGAAGATCAAATTAGATAATAATTATGAAGTGCTTAGCAAAGAGTCTGACACAAAGTAAGTACTACATAAAGATTACTTATTGTTATTATTACTATTTATAATTGTTTGCATGTTGTAACCTCCATTAGATATGTGATCACATTGGGAGCAAGGATTTTCTTTTATGTTTCTTTGTATCCCCACTGAAGTAACAGTGCCTGGTCTCTAATAAATATTTTATGACTGATTTGATTCCTTCTTCTGGAAAAAAGGAGTATTATAAAAGCTTTATTAGTAGGTATATATATATATATATATATACATCATGAGTTAATTTGGATTGGGGAAAACATTTCTCTAAAAGTTACAAAGAACAAGCAACCTTGAGAAACTGGAAATCATTTCAGGTTTTTGGCAACTTTAGTCAGAAAAAAAAGTCTTCATAATATTCCAAGCTGCCTTGAGAAAGATCATTTAGATTCAAATTCAGTGGTTTTCCCAATATGACTGTTAGAAAAACTGGTTTTTAGACTCAAAAATTTAAAATTAATTGTAAAGAAAGGTTACTTGAATTTTGGATATTAAAATATTAGGAAATGTTTCTTTTGATGAGAGAAAGAATTTCTGAGGAAGTAGTAGAGAACTGATCTTGGATCTTGGAAGAACTCTATTTAAATCCCACCTCTGATACTACTGGTTCCAAGTGCATTGGAACATGTTATTTAAACTTTCAATGACTTAGGCACCTCGGGCTATAAATTCAAGCAAGTATATCCATTTGTATTGATGAAAGGATTTTTATTGTTGGAAGCTCCTTATACTAATTATCAATACAGTCCCATCCTATACATCAGAGTTTATCTGTTATGTATCTTCTAAACAGGAGATCTAAGGGTAGCTGACCACTTTTTTTCAGATGGGAGAATGCCAATTTTATTAAGGATTGGTTCAATCTCAAATTCATTCTGATTTTCAAACAACTTTTTGAAAGAACAGGAAGGAAGATATATATTGCCTCTTGCTTGGAATGACACAAACACAAGAACAAAATGACCCCTTTTGAAAACAGTGTAAATCACTCGGAAAAAATTATATGAAGTTATGCAAAATGAAGTGAGCAAAACCAGAAAAGCATTGTACACAGCATCAGCAATAGTGCACGTTGATCAACTGTGCATAACTTAGCTATTCTCAGCAATACAATGATCCAAGACAATTTTGAAAAAGGATTTGCAGTAAAAAAAAATGTTATTCACCTCCAGAGGAAGAAATGATGTAGTCAGAATATAGATTGAAGCACACTTTTTCTTAATTTTTCTTGCTTTTGTCTGTGTTTTCTTTCATATAGATGGCTAATATGGAAATAGGTTTTACATGATTGTACATGTATAATCGTTATCAAATTTCTTAAGGAAGAGAAAGGGAAGGGAGAGAGATAATTTGGAACTCAAAATTTTTAAAAAAGCTTCTTTTTTTTTAGAATTATTATTATTATTATTATTTAGGTTTTTGCAAGGCAAACGGGGTTAAGTGGCTTGCCCGAGGCCACACAGCTAGGTAATTATTAAGTGTCTGAGACTGGATTCGAACCCAGGTTCTCCTGACTCCAGGGCCAATGCTTTATCCACTACACCACCTAGCCACCCCCCCAAAAAAAAGATTCTTAAAAGATGTTTTTACATGGAATTGGATATATATATATATGTATATATATATTAAAAAGAAAGTATATTTCATAAAGTATAATCATAAGAATTGAAAATATTTGAGGTAAAGTCAAATATGAAATTGAGCAGATTTTATTCTGCTTAAATGGAGTTTTGTACACATCATCAATGTTCAACTGTACACTGATTTGTTCATGGTGGTTAGTACTGAGGCCACCCATGGGTGGCCTTAGATAATCACCATGTATATTTTTTTCCCAGGTAACAAGAATTAAAGTAATTCAGGAAGCTCACTTATCTTCCTATCTATTTTTTTTTTTTTAGATATTTCAAGGTAATGGTGTTAAGTGGCATGCCCAAGGCTATATGGCTAGGTAATTATTAAGTGTCTGAGACCGGATTTGAACCCAGGTACTCCTGAGTCCAAGGCCGGTGCTCTATTCACTGTGCCACCTAGCTGCCCCTTCCTATCTATTTTCAAGAACTTCTTTGCTATAGAGGCCCAGATTATGGACAGAATACTGACTCTTTATACCCTGAAACTGGAATTCTTCACCTTCTTTGTGTTATGAACCCCTTTCCCAGGGTAGTAAAACCTATAAGCCCCTTCTCAGAATAATATTTTTTAAGTGCATAGAATAAAATATGTAAGGTTATAAAGTAAGCCAATTATATTGGAATATAGTTATCAAAATATATTAAAAAATAAAAGTTCATAATCCCCATGTTGAGTCTCTGCCCTATAGCATACTAAGATCTGCATAACAACCAAAATGGGTACTTTTTTCCCAAACTGAGGCACTCTAACTACATAGTGGGAAATAATTTTACTTTATATACACCTTGACCCCTGAAGTTAAGAATTTATTTCTCCTATCCAAGAGAGGCCAGGGTCTATGGGGAACTGGACAATTTTCTTATTTGGGCAGCAACAATGCCATTGTAGATTTAAATGTACCAGTAAACCATGCAAATATAACATGCCAAAGTGCCTTTCAAATTCCTGGGCCTGGAGAAAGGCTCTGCTCCCTGGGGTTGGAGGGGCAGCCCACCAGAAGGGTGACCCAAAAGAGCAAAAGAACTTCAGCCTCCCAGAGGCAGCCCCAGGGCGCTGGGAGCCATGGCTTACAGCAGCAGGGGAGTCTCCTGAGCTATGCCCTGGGGAGCACCGGGCACAAATTGGGGGAACAGCAGGGGGGGTGGGGTTGGGGACCTCTGCCAGAGCGAGATGGAGCGAGCATGAGCTTGCCCCTCAGGACACACAGCTAGCAACAGGGTCTTTCAGCAGCCCAGATCCAGGAACAGAAGCAGGCAGAGCCAGTAAGCAGGAGTCCCCAGGGCATGAGTGCATTGAACCTAGGGAGGAGAGCAAAGAGAGAGACTGCCAAGTTCTGTCCTCTGCCCCTGGAACAGGACTCTGGGGCTCTGAACACATTTAGATCCTGATCACAGTCTAGGACCCCCCATAGAACAGCAGGGCCCCCCCCACCTCAGCCCCGTGGCAGAGGGGTGCGCATATGGTCATTCACAGACCAGGAGGGAGGACAGAGCCTCATACACTGAGATCCTTGTGGTAGTGTCCCAAAAGCTCAGGAAGCACCCCAAAAAACAGGCTTAGGCTGGGAAAATGAGCAAGCAGAGAAACAAGAGGAACACCATTGAGAAATATTTTGCATATGAGCCCAAGAAGGATCAAAATACTCAGTCTGAAAATGAGGAAGCACAAACTCTTGCATCTAAAGACTCCAAGAAAAGCAGAAATTGGGCTCAGGCTATGACAGAGCTCAAAAAAGACCTTGAAAATTAAATGAGGGAGTTAGAAGAAAAACTGGGAAAAGAAAAGAGAGATGCAGGAAAAACATGAAAATGAAGTCAGCAGCCTAGTCAAGGAAATCCAAAAAAATGCTGAAGAAAATAGCATGCTAAAAACCAGCTTAGGTCAAATGGATAAAACAGTTCAAAAAGTTATTGAGGAGAAGAATGCTTTAAAAAGCAAAATTGGCCAGATGGAAAAAGAGATAAGAAAACTCTCTGAGGAGAAAAAATTCCTTCAGACAAAGAATGGAACTCAGGGAGATTGATGAATTTACGAGAAACCAGGATTCATTACTTCAAAACCAAAAAAAAAGATGAAAAATTAGAAGAAAATGTGAAACATCATCTCATTGAAAAAAACTGATATGGGGGGCAGCCAGGTGGCGGCTAGGTGGCGCAGTGGTTAAAGCACCGGCCTTGGAGTCAGGAGTACCTGAGTACAAATCTGGTCTCAGACACTTAATAATTACCTAGCTGTGTGGCCTTTGGCAAGCCACTTAACCCCATTGCCTTGCAAAAAAATCTAAAAAAAAAAAAAGAGAAAAAGAAAAAAACTGATATGGAAAACAGACTTAGGAAAGATAGTTTAAAAATTATTGTAATACCTGAAAGTCATGATCAGGAAAAGAGCCTTGATATCATATTCAAAGAATTACTACAGGAAAATTGCCCTGATATTCTAGAAGCAGAGGGCAAAATAAAAATGGAGAGAATCCACCAATCCCCCTAAGAAAGAGAGATCCCAAAAAGCCAACCCCTAGGAATATTATAGCCAAGTTCCAGAACTCCCAAGTCAAAGAGAAAATATTACAAGCAGACAGAAGGACACAGTGGAGCTGCAGTCAGGATCACACAGGACTTAGCAGCAACTACATTGGAAGCTAATAGGGCTTGAAATATAATATACCGGAAGGCAAAAGAGCTTAGAATGCAACTGAGAATCAACTACCCAGCAAGGCTGAATGTCTTCTTCCAGGGAAAAAGATGGACTTTCAATCAACCAGGGGAATTTCAAATGTTCCTGTTGGAATGGCCAGAGCTGAACAGAAGGTTTGATCTTCAAATACAGGACTCAGGTGAAGCATGGAGATTGAAGGAGGGGGGGAAATATGAGACACTTGATGATGATGATGAACTGCATGTATTCCTGTATAGAAAAATGACACTGATAATACTCATATGAACCTTCTCAGTTAATAGAGCAGGTAGAGGGAGCTTTTATATAGTTGAAGCACAGGAGAAAGCTGAATTTGAAGATAAAATATGGTATAAAAATGGAGTCAATAGAAAAAAAGGGAAATGTGATGGGAGAAAGAAAAAGGAGAGGGGGAATAGGCCAAGATATCTCATATAGTAAGTTTTTTCTTTATTACAATGAGCTATTACAATGATATGGGAGGGGGGAAGGCAAGGGGGAATGAGGGAATCTTCGCTCTCATCAGAGGTGGCTAGGAGAGGAAACAGCATATGTACTCAATGGGTTATAGGCATCTGGAGTAAGAAGAAAAAGGGTGGGGACAGGGGGAAGGGGGGATGTGAGTGATGGAGGAGAGGATGGACCATGGAAGGAGGAGAGTGGTCAGATATAACACATTTTCCTTTTTATTTCTAGCAAGGGGCTGGGATTGGATGGCCTGTCTGGGACCATAGGGCCAGGTGGATGCTGGGCCTAAGGTGTGGTAGGGGGGGCTTGGGGCCTCTTGGCCCCAGGACCAGGTATCTGTCTGCTGTGCCACTCAGCAGAGTCAGAGTGAAAGGACAGAGAAAATATAGTATGTGGTAGTGGAGAAATACAAAAGGAGTTGCTATCAGCAATCGCAATGGTGGAAAAATATGGAACTAACTTTTGCGATGGACTTATCATAAAGAATGTGTTCCACCTGCAACAGAGTTGTTGGTATTGGAACAAAGACTGAAGCACATTTTTTATTATTGGGTGGGGGGAGGCAAATGGGGCTGGGTGGCCTGCCTGGAGCCGCAAAGCAGGGTGATCTTTGGGTGTCTGGGGCCGCATTTGGACCCAGGTGCTCCTGGCTCAAGGGCCAATGCTCTGTCTGCCACCCAGCCACCCCTACTATTATTATGATTTTATTTTATTTTGGGTCTTTTTTTTTCTTTTTTTTGGTTTTTTCAGGGCATTGGGGTTGGGGTGGCTTGCATGTCACATGGCTGGGTGATTGTTGGGTGTATGGGGTTGCATATGGGCTCGGGTACTCCTGGCTCCAGGGCTGGGGCTCTGTCCATTGCGCCTTCTGGCCATACCTACAATTATTACTATTATTTTTTTTAATTTTAATTTTTTCTCTCCCCTTTACTTTATTGCTCAAGTGAGTCTATATTTTGTGGGGGGAGGGGGTATTCTGTTTACTCTTAAACAAGACTATTTTATTAATGTATAAAATAACATTATTTATACAAAAAGAGAATAAATAAATACAAATTCCTGGGCCTGGATGCACCTCATTCATTTTTTGTGCCAACTCTATTCTCTAATGAACTATGTGAAGAACACTCTGGGAGGGATGGATGGGCGTCATGGACTTTATATGCTATATAATGCTTTTCATCATAAAGTTAATTTCCCTGTAGTTTTTTCCTGAAATGCTTTCCTTTCTGGATCAAAGCCTTGGAGAGTTGTTCACCAAGGTTTTCTACCTGAAGTAGGACTCCTACACCTGAATATTTAAGCCTCAAGGGAGCAAACAGAAAAGAGAGAGTCATGAAGTGTGTTCAAGTAATAAACACAAACTGGCTATCAGTAGATAGCAGTGGATAGAGTGCTGGGCTTAATTGGATCAAGAACTGAATTCAAATCTAACCTCATCAGCTATGTGACCCTGGGCAAATCATGTAACTACTGTTTGTAAAGTAGACATAAACATAACACCTGTTTCTCAGGATTGTTGTGGGGACATAATGAGATAATATTTATATGTTTAAAATCTTTAAGTGCTACATAAATCCTAACTATTATTATTGCATTTATAATTTCTTCTTTATCTAGAGGGAAATGGCTTCTCCCTTCATGATATACATCTCTCTGATTCAACAGATTTTTGTATTCTCTCTCAGCCAGTGGTAATCCCTATTATAAATTATCTATACTATTCCTGAAAGGTAAATTATAATGACATTTGTGATTTGTTCATTCCCTTGAAATTTAAACCTCCTTGTTGTGAATTCTTTAATTTGAGTTAGAATAAGAGGGTTGATTTCTCTTATTCTTTCTATGCAAAATTATATAATGCTCTTGATTTATTTGTGCTCTTATTAATTTGCCCCCTTACTATTTCCTTCATATTGTGTTTTGATGATGATAAGGTGTTGTATATATTTAAATATGATGTGGGCATGCCCCAACGATTTGTCCTAGGTTTTTTTCACTCTATTCTCAGTTGCTGATCTCATAAACTATCATAGGTTCATTTATTACTTCCATGCAAACACCCCCTAAATCTGCATAGCCATCCTAATCTCTCTCCTGATTTCCAGTACAATGTAATTTAACTGCCTATTGAAAATCTTGAATGGTCCAAGACAAAAGACTTATGATGAAAAATGTTAACTATGGTCTGAGGGGGGAAAAAAAAAACCTATGGAGTCTGAATGCATACTATTTTCACTTTTATTTTTTTTTTTATTTTTTCACATTCACAACAGGACTAATGTGGAAATATGTTTAAAATGATTGTATATGTATAACCTATATTAGATTACTTACTGTCTGAGGGGGGAACAGGGTTAGGAGGAAGGAGAAAAATTTGGAACTCAAAAATCTTACAAAAATAAATGCTGAATTGTTTGTGGAATTGTGAACTTATTCAACATTTTGTAGAGCAGTCTGGAACTTTTCTCAAAGGGTTATAAAATTATGCCTACCCTTTGATCTAGAAATGCTACTAATAGGTTTGTATTCCAAAAGAGATGAAAACAAAAAAGGAAAGGACTTATATATACAAGGATATTTATAGCAGCATTTTTCTGATGGCAAGGAATTAGAAAATGGGGGAAAGTCCATCTGTTGGAGAATGACTGAACAAATTGTGATATGTGATTTTGATGGAATTCTATGCTGTCATAAGAAATGATAAGCAAGATGCTCTTAGAAAAACCTGGCAAGTCTTACATGAGCTGATGCAAAGTAAAATGTACTGTGTACAAATTAACAATAGTATTGTAGGATGATCAGCTGTGAATGACTTAGCTTTTCTCAGCAACATTGTGACCCAAGACAACTCTGAAGGACTTATGACAAAGAATGCTATCCCTCCCTAAAGAAAGAGCTAATGGTGCCTGAATATAGATTGAAGCACTTTTTTTAAACTTTATTTTTCTTTAGATTTTTTTTGGGGGGGTGGGGGATATCCATGTTTTCTTTCATAACATGACTATTTTGGAAATATTTTGCCTAACTAAAACATTTATAACCTACATCAAATTGTTTTGTCAGTGGGAAGGAGAGAATTTTGAATTCAAAGTTTTAAAAGTAAATGTTAAAAATTGTTTTTACATGTAATCAGGGAAGATAAAATACTAAATAAATTAGAAAATATAAATGCTGAAAACTCTTGTAATTGGAAAAAATAAAATACTATTAAGTAAAAAAAATCATTTTAAAAAGAAAGGAAAAAACAAGCAGGATGATGTAAGAAAAACCCAGAAGATTTATAGAAATCAACACAAAATGAAGTAAGCAAAACTAGTAGAACAATGTATACAGTAACAACAATATTGTAAGATTATCAGCTGTGAATGACTTCATTATTCTCAGCAATATAATGATTTAAGATAATTCCAAGGGGCTCATGATAATAAATGCTATCCACATCCAGAGAAAGAAGTAATAAAGTCTGAATTCAAATCAAAGCATACCATTTTTCACTGTATTTTGTTTGTATGTGTGTTTTGGGGGGAGGAGGTTATTTCTTCTTTCACAAAATAACTAATGTGGAAATATGTTTTGCATGCTTACACCTGCATAACCTATATCAAACTGCTTACTGTCACAGGAAGGAGGAAAGGAGAGAATTTGGAACTGAAATTTTTTTTAAATGAATGTTAAAAATTGTTTTTGCATGTAATTGGGAAAAGATAAAATATTATTTAAAAAAATTTTTTTCATTCTTCCCCTACTTTAATTAATCCTCCTTATAGCCTGTCACTGTGATTTTCCTAAAAGACAAGTTTGATCTTATTACTTCCCCTCACTCAATAAACTTCAGTGGCAACCTATTATCACTGGGATCAAATAGAAAATATGTTTGATGTATAAAGTTCTTTAAAAACTGACCCCTGGGGCAGCTAGGTGGCTGGTGGGAGGTCAGGAGGACCTGAGTTCAAAAGTGACCTCAGACACTTAGTAATTGCCTAGCTATGTGACCTTGGGCAAGTCATTTAACCCATTGCCTTAAATAAATAAAATTAAAAAAAAACTTACACCTCAGTTTTTTTATACATTAATTCACATCTGTGTACTCCCCGATTCAGCCAAGTGGGCCTATTTGTCTTTCTTCATACGAACAACTGTCACCCATTTCCATGCCTTATAGTAGCTGATCACTGTGCCTAGAATTTTCTCTTTCCCACTTCTACCTCAGGGAACTCCTGGTTTCCTTCAAAACTCAGTTTAAGCACCAGTTTGTACATGAAGCCTTTGGTGATTCTCAAGTATCTAGCATCCTTCCCCCCAAATTACTTTATATTAGGTTTTTTAAAAATATATTCTGTGGGGTGGCTAGGTGGTGCAATGGATAGAGCACCGGCCCTGGAGTCAGGAGTACCTGGGTTCAAATCCGGTCTCAGACACTTGATAATTGCCTAGCTGTGTGGCCTTGGGCAAGCCACTTAACTCCATTTGCCTTGCAAAAACCTAAAAACAAAAAACAAAAATAAAAAAAGTTTATAAAGAAAACATTGCTTTGGGAAACCTACAGAAAATCAAATCAATATTATTCTGAACAGTGATAACTGTCTTTATCAAAGGATATGAACAGGTAGTTCTCAAAAGAAGAAATACTTGTCCTGAACAACTATAGGAAAAAAATGATCCAAATCACTGAAAAAATAAGGAAATTAAAATAACTCTGAGATTCTACTTCCTTGGCATCAGATTGGCAAATGTGACAAAAATGAAAAAAAATGACAATTGTTGGAGGGTCAGGGGAAACAAACTGTGAATTGGTGCTGAATTGCCAAAAAGCAATTTAGAATTATACCCCCAAAGTTACCCTTAATGATTGTGTAAGTATATTTTTTAAATCTCCTTTTTTAGTTTCTCTAGAAATACTAAGTCACATTTCCTTGGCCAAAACCCTTCCCAAACTTTTCCCTTTCTCCCACATTAGAAAGTTAAGTACCTTGAGACAGACTGTTTTTACTTTTTCTTTGTATCATCAGCACAGTGTCTGGAATATAGTATTTAATAATATGTGTTAGTTGATTAAACTGATGAAAGCAGGAGGAGAAAAGGCCTATTCTGGGCACAGTTCAACTTTTGAGTTGGGAAAGGCACCTGGGAGTAAACCAAGTGGTCATAGTATGCAAAGGTAGAGTTCTATGTAAAGTGGAACTGATTAATAATAGCCTCAGCATTTCAATGGAAGCAAAGTAGATCAAGACCGGGAGTAAATAAACTGGGAAAACTGGGAGGAATGAAATGACTGGTAGAACTATAGGTTTGGGACAGGCTAAGCAAGAAACACTTATGGAAGGAGATACACTAGTAGATTTCTAAGAATATTGGAATTTTGCATTGTGGACTTTGAATTCTTGTGGAACTTGAAGTCTAGAGTATGACTGTCTTTTTATGTCTAAAGTGCATTGAGGTTGCAGGTCATAGAAGCAGAGGAGGTCAACAAACTGGGAGGTCAATGTTTGAAGGAACAAAAATTTCTATATTGAATTCTCTAAGTATAAGGGTAAGAATTGGGTTGGAAAAGAAGAACTTGAGCCAGATACTGAATTTTTTGAGAAAGAGAAAATATCTTGGGATAGTGGATATTGTGAGAAATGTAGGGAGTTGGTCTTCACAGGATGTGGAGGGGAGCCCTTAGGGAATCCATTACAAAGGGGGAATGGCCCAGCCAATCACAAGGCTGGAAGATTTTTCCTAATCCCATTGCAGGGATACCAAACCCCAAACCAGGTTCTCAACAAGAGTGACCTAGAGATCTTGACCTAATGCTACTGAGTTTGTGGAATTAGGTAATTGAATATTAACCCACACACCCCCTGTGATGATTAGGTTCATTAGCATACCATGCATTGTATGATGTGGGGGGATCATATTAGGGGCATATCATGAAATGGGTGGACCTTTTAGATTGTAACTCAAACTCTGAGAGCCTATGAACATCCAAGAGGGCGGGGAAAGAGTTTCTGAGGACCATAAATTACCTGACTTTCAAGGACTAATTCATGCTTCACACCTAGGTGAAGTGCCTGTACCTTGTAAGGTATATCTTGCAAGGTTCATGAATAAAATGCACAATTTTTTCTCACTCTAGCAGGTTTTTCTTTTCATTCATTTATAACAATATCCATGTCCCATGATATCCTGGCTCTGGAGAGGGTGCTAAGCCTGGATACTAGGAACCTTAAAAAAAGGTAGATTGCTAAATGATGGTGAATTGCAAGGAAAAGTGTCAGTGAGGACAAGGAATAGCTTATTCTTCTTCCTGCACCTCTGTATTATGGGACATGAAAGAAGGAACATTTAGTATTGGGGAGCATGTCCTGAGATGCTTCTGTGGTAAACTACACTCCTGTGGTTATAAGGAGATAGAAGGCATATATATAAGAACATAAGTGAGGGGGTGGAGCCAAGATGGCGACAAGAAGGGATCTAGTCTTAGGAGCTCTCTGATAAAACTCATCAGCTAAGGACTCTAAACTTTCGAGAGACAGAACCCACAAAGGGACCCAGTGAGGCAGTTCTCCTACTCAAGGTAACCTGGAAAAGAGCAGAAAGGCTCTGCTCCCCGGGGTCAGAGGGGCAGCCCGCCTGAGGGGTGGCCCGCCAAAGCAAAAGAACTTCAGGAGGAGGCAGCCCCAGGGCTCTGGGAGCCACAGCTCACAGCAGCGGGGGAGTCTCCTGAGCGGCACCCCGGGGAGCACCGGCACAAAGTGGGGGAACAGCAGGGGACCTCTGCCAGAGTGAGCACATGGAGCCCATCCCTCAGGGCACACAGCCAGCAGCTTGGTCTTTCTGCAGCCCAGAGCCTGAAACAGAAGCAGGTGGAGCCAGTAAGCAGGAGCCCCCAGGGCATGAGCCCATTGAGCTGAGGGAGGGGAGTGAAGAGAGACTGCTGAGCTCTGTCCTCTGCCCCTGGAACAGGACTCTAGGGCTCTGACCACATTCAGATCCTGATCACAGTATAGGCCCCCCATAGAACAGCAGGGCCCCCCCCACCTCAGCCCCATGGCAGAGGGAGGTGTTTATGGTCATTCACAGACCAGGAGGGAGTACAGAGCCTCACACACTGAGACCCTTGTGGGAGTGTCCCAAAAGCTCAGGAAGCACCCCCAAACCAGGCCCAGGCTGGGAAAATGAGCAAGCAGAGAAACAAAAGGAAGACTATTGAGTATTTTGCAAATGAGCCCAAGAAGGATCAAAATACTTGGTCTGAAGATGAGGAAGCACAAGCTCCTGCATCTAAAGACTCCAAGAAAAACAGAAATTGGACTCAGGCTATGACAGAGCTCAAAAAAGACTTTGAAAATCAAATGAGGGAGTTGGAAGAAAAACTGGGAAAAGAAAGGAGAGAGATGCAGGAAAAACTTGAAAATGAAGTCAGCAGCTTAGTCAAGGAAATCCAAAAAAATGCTGAAGAAAATAGCATGCTAAAAACCAGCTTAGGTCAAATGGATAAAACAGTTCAAAAAGTTATTGAGGAGGAGAATGCTTTAAAAAGCAAAATTGGCCAGATGGAAAAAGAGATAAGAAAACTATCTGAGGAGAAAAAAATCCTTCAGACAATAGAATTCAGGGAGATTGATGAATTTACCAGAAATCAGGAATCAATACTTCAAAACAAAAAAAATGAAAAATTAGAAGAAAATGTAAAATATCTCATTGAAAAAACAACTGATATGGAAAACAGACTTAGAAAAGATAATTTAAAAATTATTGGAATACCTGAAAGTCATGATCAGGAAAAGAGCCTTGACATCATTTTCAAAGAATTATTACAGGAAAATTGCCCTGATATTCTAGAAGCAGAGGGCAAAATAGAAATGGAGAGAATCCACCGATCCCCCCGAGAAAGAGATCCCAAAAAACCAACCCCTAGGAATATTATAGCCAAGTTCCAGAACTCCCAAGTCAAAGAGAAAATGTTACAAGCATCCAGAAGGACACAGTTCAAATATAATGGAGCTGCAGTCAGGATCACACAGGACTTAGCAGCAACTACATTGGAAGCTCATAGGGCTTGGAATACAATATACTGGAAGGCAAAAGAGCTTAGAATGCAGCCAAGAATGAACTACCCAGCAAGGCTGAATGTCCTCTTCCAGGGAAAAAGATGGACTTTCAATGAACCAGGGGAATTTCAAATGTTCCTTTTGGAATGGCCAGAGCTGAACAGAAGGTTTGATCTTCAAATACAGGACTCAGGTGAAGCATGGAGATTGGAGGAGAGGGGGGAAATATGAGGGACATAATGAGGATGAACTGCATGTATTTCTGCATAGAAAAATGACACTGATAATACTCATATGAACCTTCTCAGTTAATAGAGCAGGTAGAGGGAGCTTTTATAGTTGAAGCACAGGAGAAAGCTGAATTTGAAGATAAAATATGGTGTAAAAATGGAGTCAATAGAAAAAAAGGGAAATGGAATGGGAGAAAGAAAAAGGAGAGGGGGAATAGTCTAAGATATTTCACATAAGATTTTTTTATTACAATGAGCTATTGCAATGATATGGAAGGGGGGAGGCAAGGGGGAATGAGGGAAACTTTGCTCTCATCAGAGATGGCTAGGAGAGGAAACAGCAAATATACTCAATGGGGTATAGGCATCTGGAGTAAGAAGGAGGAGGGAGCAGGGGGAAGGGGTGGGGATGTGAATAAAGGAGGAGAGGATGGACCATGGGGGGAGAGTGGCCAGATATAACACATTTTCTTTCTTACTTCATGCAAGGGGCTGGGATTGGAAGGCCTGCCCAGGACCGTATGGCCAGCTGGATTCTGGGCCTAAGGGGTGGTATGGGGGCTCAGGGCTTCTTGGCCCCAGGACCAGGGATCTGTCTGCTGAGCCAGTCAATGACCCTACAGCAGAGTCAGAGTGAAAGCAGAGAGAAAATAGAGTACATGGTAGTGGAGAAATATGAAAGGAGGGAGTTGCGATCAGCAATGGCAACAGTGGAAAAATATGGAAGTAACTTTTGTGATGGACTTATCATAAAGAATGAGATCCACCCATGACAGAGTTGTTGGTGTTGGAACAAAGACTCAAGCACATTTTTTGTTATTATTATTTAGGGGAGGGTGCAGGGCAAGTGGGGCTGGGTGGCCTGCCTGGGGCCATATAGCAGGGTGATCTTTGGGCGTCTGGGGCCGGATTTGGACCCAGGTGCTCCTGGCTCAAGGACCAATGCTCTGTCTGCCACCCAGCCACCCCTACTATTATTACTATTTTATTTTATTTTGGGTCTTTTTTTTTCTTTTCTTTTGGTTTTTGCAGGGCAGTGGGGTTTGGGTGGCTTGCATGTCACAAGGCTAGGTTTATGAGGCTGGATATAGGCTTGGGTGGTCGTGGCTCCTGGGCTGGTGCTTCGTCCATTGCGCCACCTGGCCATACCTACAATTATTACTATTATTTTTTTTTATTTTAATTTTTTTCTCTCCCCTTTACTTTTTTTGCCCAAGCCCGTCTATCTATATTCATGGGGGGAGGAGGGGTATTTTGTTTACTTGCAAATAAGAATATTTTATTAATGTAAAAAAACATTTGTTCAAAATGAGAATAAAAAATAAATTTTAAAAAAATTTTAAAAAAAAGAACATAAGTGAGGTGAAAGAAGTTCCTTAAGGAGAAAATGAATTTCCTGAGGACCCAACTGAAAGGCAAGGCAGGTTAGGAGGGGCATGCCTTAAAGGGGATGGGGCAGATGTAGCTGAGAGAAATAACCCAGGAAAGAGGTTTCAACTAATCACCCTTACCTCAGAATTACACTTATTTGAAGGCTTCAGAGAACTTTTAGCTCTAGGCTAAGAGGAATTCTTACTTTATATTCAGCCTGGAAGAATAGGTTTATCTTCAACCCTTACTCTTTTGTTCTAGATTATAACTACTCCTATACCCCCCAGGATGGGGAATCTATTTCTGATTTTGGATTGTATAGCAGGTCCTAGAAAAAGGGTCCTATAACTAGGGCAGGAGATTCACTTACCTTAAATGGTCAATTAGAAGGGGATCCTATTCTAAGGCTGTTTGAATGAGAGAGAATAAATAGAGAAAGAAAGAGAAATAGAAAGACACTGAGAAAAAATGCCAGAGACAGAAAGACAGAGAGACAGACAGAGAGAGAGAGAGAGACACGCAATAGAAAAATACAGAAGAGAATGCCAGAGACACTGACAGACACAAAACCAAAGACAAAAACAAACAAAAAAAATAGAATAATTTTGGGATGGAGTTTGTTTTTATAAATATAGGCACTAGAAAAAGAAAATTATAGGAACACAGAGTTAAGAGTGGAGTATTTTAGTTTACTTAGAGAACCTAGAGATTCAACTGGACATTAATTGAAGCAGCTATTAACTTATATAGTATATTTAAAAAGTCCTTAAAATTCATTAGTCCTTATATCGAAAACTTTATATCTATTACTGTTTAACCTAACAGAAGTCTAAAGAAAAAAGAAATTCCGCTGAAAGTAACTATAAAATGCATAAACTATCTGGAAATTAACTTCCCTATACACAAGATGTCTTTACTGAAATAAAGGAACACATAAATTTTTGGAGATATATTCGCTGATCATATTTGGGTCTTGTCAGTATTTTAAACTCAAAAAATATCTCAACAAATAAAAAATATGCCAACAAAATAAGGAATAAAATTCCAAATAAAATTATGAAATCTGAATGATTTGAATTTTCATTAAAAAAATAAACTTTTCTTAAACATTTATTCTATGTCCTTTTCTAATCATTTCCATCTATGTCCTTAGAATATTTAGATGTTGGATTTCTTGTGCCCTTAGAGCCTATGTATATTATAATATAATAACTATAATAATTTGCTAAAAGTTTTTATAAATCTTTTTCTAGTCCAAGGTTTATTTTTGTGAGGAATGGAATGTGTCCTCCTTAGACTTTGAAAGGAAGACTTGTCCTCTCTCCTTTAGTCCAAAAAAGAACTGAGTCCTTTAAAATTTGAGAAGAGTACTTATCCTACCTTCCTGGTATTTAAAATAAAAAAAAAGTTACCTCCCTCAGGCAAGATAACATCCTAGAATGATGATTCTTGTTAATATCAAGTAATAGAATGGTTTTCAGGGAAGTTTAAGGTTTTGTGTACTCTGTTTCCCTCTCCTTGTTGCTGTATAAATTTTTAAATCTCTTATAGCATAGGTAGTCTTTACTAGAATGGTGAATGGCTAATGGCCAATATTAAATCCCAGAGGATAAAATCTCATATCTAACCATTATTTTTGTTGTATTTTAACCATTTATTTTTAAGATTTTGTTTTTAAAGGTTAACCGTAATGGTGCCATGGTGAACTCAATTGGACTGGAACAGGTTGCTGTCTGGACTCAGATGTACTCCTTGGAAGAAAAGAGGTCTGTAAAACAGTCTTAGGTCAATAGTAAGATGTGTTCCTTGGGAGAAAAAAAGATCTATAACTTTTGAAATCCCAACTCTATTCCAAACCAGAGTTTCAAATTGACAGATGTGGATTTAGATGGTTTTGACTTGGAAATGTGGTAGACTACCTTTTAACAATGCACAGAAGCCTGGGCAAGGGAGTGATGAGATCAGTTAGAGACAAGTTTTGCAAATCTTTTGTTTGCATTGTAAAAGGAATTTTACTTTGTCCCTCTATACCTGAGGGCCTGACCTTCAACCTTATTTGGATTGCATTGTTTTTTTGGTGGGCAGCCAGGGAGGAGAGGCCCTGGAAGACAACCCAAAAGAGACCTTCCCCAAAAGGCAAAATATCTAGTGAGGGACTTGGGTCATTCCCAGGTTACCACCCCTTCCCACGGACTCTGGGAGAGAATTTAAGAAGAAGGAGGGAGGGACTCAACTTTTTTTACCTTCCATTCTCCTGCTGAACCCTGGCCAGCTAGCCTGGCCAATTCAATCAGCAATCCACGGGATCTTCTCTTTAAACTCTTTTTAACGTTTTTATCACTTTCTTAATATGTGTAACATTTTTTAAAATAAAATCTCTATTTTCTTTCCAAAACCTGAATTCCTGAGTCCAAGTCTTTGAGGGGCAGAGCCAACCCAAAAAACAAATCAGTGACAACAATATGGCATCCCTAAAAAAGCTAGTACAGTTTTTGAGCTTAAATACTAGTCTTGGATTCAGGAGACACTACTTTTTCAATTCAATTTTATTTGGAAATTATTCTCTGGACTTTACCTCTGGTTTGTTGGGGATTATCACCTTTGATGAAATGGCCTTGGTTTTTCTACAGGGTGGTGCTGAAGACTTGTCCCTTTAGCATTTCTTTTGAAAGGGCTAAGCTCTAGATTTTTGTGGCATTTCCTGATGAATATACAGGCTTGTGGGGCACCCTTTTGTCTTTATTTTGTGTTTTGAGGACCCTCTAGTATGAGAGCAATGTGGGTTTTCCCAGGAGTTTGGGGACCTCTCCAAATCAAGTTGCTCTGACTTGGTTTATGTGTTTTATAAGTATTTATTTTAAATTGTGGTTCTAGGAGGCAGCTAGTTGGCATGGTGGATGGAACATTGGCCCTGGAGTCAGTGGGACCTGAGTTCAAATTCAACCTCAGACACTTGACAATTACCTAGCTGTGTGAAGTTTAAAAAAACTAAATTGTGGTTCTGTGTGAAGATAGGAAAAATGAAGTTCTCAGTTATCTCTGCCTGGTCAGGCTTGCTATTATGTCTCTGTCCTTATTGACCAACTTTTTTCATATATCATAACCATAAAAAACAAATATTAAAATACAAATCTTTGCAAAGATTTACATAAAATTATACAAAGCAAACAAAATCAGAAGAATTAACTATTAACTTTTAAAAACAAAATCTAAAAAGGTAGGCTTAAAATTTATTGATTGACTGGCTGACTTTGGGGAAATTTCCTTGAAGAATTTTGCCAGTTATAGCAAATGTCCACAGTCAAATAGGAGTTTGTTTGTTACTGGGGCTTAGATGTTCTGGAAATCAGAATTAATAACGATGTATACAATTGTTCATCCTCTTAAAAGCAATAACTTGAAAGTTTCTTTTCACTAAGTGAATATTTTGTATGATAAAGTTGACCCTGGCCTGAATAAAAAGGCTCAAGTTCTGTTTCGGGTCTGTTAAATTCCCTAGAAATTACAAGCAAACAATGTTCCACCAGATGGTGCTATCTCTAGTCTAGAAATTACAGATTTATCTAGTCTAAACTCCAAAAGGACATTTCCTCTATTCTTTCAAAAAAAAATATAAAATTCAATTAGAAAATTCATATATCTAGTAATTGGCAAAACATCTTGGTTTTGATTCATGAATAGGTTTGTCCTCCAAGTTCCCTTTCATTTAAGAACTGAAAGCAAGTTCTCTCTGGCAGTACAAAACTCATAACTAGATAACAGTATGTGTCACTGAACAGGTGTCCTGATGTAGTGGAGCAATTAATCTCTTGGTTTTAATGCATGCTTTGTTTAAAGAGCTTGTTATATTGCTTGAAAGAAAGGAGCAAGTCAAACTAAAAATAAAATCTCCTGTCCTAGACTAGGAGGAGCACAGAGCACATTTCTGATTCAAATAACTACATCTTTGATTTTGTATTTAGTATCTCGAGAAGTTAAGAAAGGCAGAGGTCCAAGCATTAGGCACTTTAAAAATATTTGTAATACACTAATATGATTATTTTTGTGACATGAGAGCCTTTTCTATGTCAGTAGTCAATAGTCAATAAACATTTATTTTTGTGGATTCAAAATCTGGTCCACTTATAATAGATGTGTGACCCTGGGCAAGTCACTTAACACTGCTTCAGTTTCCTCATCTGCAAAATGATTTAGAGAAGGAAATTGCAAACTACTCCAGTATCTTTGCCAAGAATACCCTAAATGCAATCACAAAGAATTGGACATTACTGGAATGACTGAACATCAAAAGCTATGTTAGGTAGGTATTGATGATTGCAGACAAAAAATAAAAAAACCAAACCATAACTTTAAAAAAACACCCCTTTATTATCACTAGTTTTTACAGCACCCAAATTTTTCCATGATCTTTTCCTTGCCCTCTCCAAGAGCCATTCCATATATAATTTTCTAAATTTTTCTTTACTTCCCATTTATGCCTCAAATTTTTTTGTAATCTCCCTACACTATACTGAAACTCCTTTCTCTAGGGTCACTAATAAATAACCTTTTAGTCACACCGTACAAAGATATGTTCATATTCCTTATCCTTTTTGGCCTCTTTGCAGCAGATCACATTTCTGGCAATCCACTTCTTTAGGATAGTCTTTCTTCCATGGGTTTCCATAACTTTGTGTTCTCTTGTTTCTCTAAAATAGCTACACTCTTTCATTGAATCTGAACCCTTTTGCCCACCCCACCCCCAGGCCCTAGAGGAAGGGATGATGATGTCAGATAGGCTGCTCCATCTTTGATCTAGGATATTTATAGCATTGTGCCATCAAAGGAAGTATAGTAAATGGAAAGAGCTTTGGTTTTAAAATCAGGATGAGTGTTCATAATCCTACCTCTGATTTTTACTATTTCTAGACTGCGTTCAAGCCCAAGATATAGATATGTTATAAAATATTTCCTTATTTAAAAAATATATTCAAAGTATTATTCTTGGTAGGAAGTTTACCCTTATGTATATTATTATTATTACTATTACTACTACTACTACTACTACTATTATTATTATTATTATTATTATTATTGTTAACTCATATGCCCAGAATATCTAAGACCTAGGAGCAAACCACCCTGTAAAAAGAGGGTGAGTTGGATTGTAAAATCTTTACAGCTTTAGATCACTGATCATTTTATAGTCCAATTATATGCAGATTTATTCTATGCAGATATATAGAAATTTCTAGTTGTCTTAGGAAATATTTTAAAAAATGAAAAAAAAACCCCAACACTCTAATCTTTTTTAAAAAAAGCAAATTAATAGCCAGTGGTATAATAGCAGGGTCACAGTCAAATGAGAATTTAGAGGGGGAAACCCGGTAGATTTTTCATTAGCATTATATCAATCTACTGATATCAATCAGGTTTTTCATGGAAATTGCTCTGTTAATGAATGCTCAGATTTGTCATATGCTTATCAGGAGCAACTAATAATAAGGTAGCCTTTTTATATCCCTTACTATGTGCTAGACACTGTGTTAAGCACTTTATAAATTCTCTCATTTGATCCTCACAGTGGGTGGTATTATTCTCATTTTCAGAATTAGGAAATTGAGGCAGAGTTTAAGTGACTTGCCCAGGGTCAGATAGCTGGTAAAAATCTGAGGCCATATTTGAACTTAGGTCTTTCTGATTCCAGATCCACTATACCACCTAGCTGTCCATGCATCTTAAAAAAAAAAAAATTTAGAATGTTTTTTATTTCATTTTCCCAATTATATGCAAATATAGCTTTCAACAGGCATCTTTTTGTAAGCTTTTTTGAGTTCTATATTTTTGTACTGCCCTCCATGCCCTCCCCCCCTCTTCATGACAGTGAGTAATCTGATATAGGTTATGCATGAATAATCAGTTTAACATATTTCCACTAATATTTAATACATTAGTCATGTTGTGAAAAAAGAATCAGAAAAAAAGGGGGGTAAGCCAGGAGAAAGGAAAAAAGCATAAAAAAAAGTTTTAAAAAGTGAACATAGTATACTTTGGTCTGCATTCAGACTCCATAGTTTTCTCTGGATGTGGATGGCATTTTCCATCACAAGTCTTTTAAATTATCCTCAATCACTGAACTGTTGAAAGAAGCTGAGTCCATGATAAATTTATCATATGATTCCTTGCAATTCTTCCACTGTGGGCACACACCCCTTACCTTCAACTTTAGAGCCCACAACTTTTTCTACAATTAGCAAGTTTCTGCAATTGCCAGGGTGGGGGTGATGAATCAAAAAGTGTGAGAATTTCCGCTGTTAAAAACTCAGAAAATCTTAGCAATGAACCTGCAAGCCTATGGCATTTCTGGGCACAGAGCAGAAAGGGGTGAATACATGTACACATACATATTTATACACAAAAAGACAGAGGCAGAAAAGCAGAGAGACATAGAGAGACAGGAAGACTGAACTGCATGGAACAGCTATAAGTATAGATCAAAGACCAGGGATTAAGGATTTGGCACAATTAGAACTCTAAGCTTGTCAGCTGTTCTTCTGAGGGGGAGGGTTCTAGCCATACCCTCTCATTAGCTCATTGAACCAAAGCAGCAATTGTAGGTATCTGTGAATTATAATATTATACATATGTGTATTTGCATATATATATATATGTATATATATATATACATATATATATATATGAACAGACATATATGTAAAGGATTAAAAGGGTGGGAATATTTCTTTATAGTAATATAGAATTAGGGGTGGCTAGGTGGCGTAGTGGATAAAGCACCTGCCTTGGAGTCAGGAGTACCTGGGTTCAAATCCGGTCTCAGACACTTAATAATTACCTAGCTGTGTGGCCTTGGGCAAGCCACTTAACCCCATTTGCCTTCCAAAAAAAAAAACCTTAAAAAAAAATATAGAATTAATTTAGTAGTTTATAGTAAATATTGCATACATACTTTGTCCATACATAGGATATATACATATAGATATATAGGCTATATATCCTATGAATGCATAGGGGAAGTTATTTTTATAGATTGCTGATTTTATATATGCAAATATATTTATTTATTTTGTGGTTATTTGTTTTTTCTTTTTCCTTCTTTATTTCCAATTACATGCAAAGATAGTTTTCAACATTCATTTTTTGTAAAATTTTGAGTTCCATGATTTTCTTTCTCCCTCCCTTTTCTCTCCCTTTTCCTTGACAATGAGGAACCTGATATAGGTTTATATAGATATATTAATAGAGGGTTTCTGACCCAAACCACATGCAATTCCTGCTGGGTTCATTGAACTGAATAGGAAGATGTGACTCACACATCAGATCAAAAAGACTTCTGGAAAGAGGAGCCCTTGGCATCAAAAATTGTTCTTCTCTGACCTCTAATCCAGTTTTGGATTTCTTGGCTGTTAACCTGATATTAAATCTATGAACCCCGATTTAACCTAAGATCTTCTCTGAGATATGTTTGCTGCTTTATCATTGAACTGCCATAACCTGTGAAGTTAGTCTCCATTACTATTGTAGAATCCTTAGTTGATTTTTGACTGTTCTGACCCATGGCTTCATTCTGTTAAATCTCCTTTTGCCTCTGTTTCTCTGGTATTATCCTGAGACTCCCTTTTCCCAGATTCCCTTGCTTTCCCATTCCTCAATGTATTCCAAAGAAAATTCTATCCAGAAGAATATTCAGGTTCCTTTCCTTTCTGGTTCTAATTCTAGACACAGCAAGGTAGGACAGAGTAATGCCATACATTTAGAAGACTTACCAAAAGGCATGCTTCCTAAAAAAATGGGTATTAAGATCTTGGCTTAAAATTGGCTTCTTAGTACAGTTATTTAACTTTTGACCCATCATTCTCCTAATTAAAGCATCATCTGTATTGGGAAATAACTGTTTTGTGACCCCTATAAAATTAAAAACAAAAAAGAAAGCATTTATAAGGTATCTTGAGCAACATAAATGAGTCATACTAACAATAATGCATATTTATACAGTTCTATTTTAATAAAGCATATCATATATATTGTTTTACTTGATCCTTACTTCTTAGGGAGGTTGTTAGTACAGGAATTATTTTCCCTATTTTACAGATAAAAAAAATTGAATCTAGTTATATAGCTATTAACTGATACAGAAAGACATTCTTCCAGATATTCTTCCTTAAAAAGTCTACTATACACATTAGAGAAAAAAAAAACACTTTCCTTATTTTAAATTATCCCATCTCTCTAATGCTAAAGACCAACCCCTCCCCCCCAAGAGTTTAGCATAATCATTTAAGACAATGAAAAAAAATGATAGGTTTTACAAAAATACATGACTCACTAGTTATAAAACTAATGGCTATAAATCTACTTGCCTAAAAGATGAGGTTGTTTTTGTACCTGTTTCTAGCATGTGCCAGTCACTGTTTATCAATCAGCTGGAAGGGAGGAAGAGTATACCTTCTTAAGTGTGTTCAGTCAATAAAACAACAAATAAAATGCTGATTTGTAGCTTTTGCTGATTTCTGAAGTATATATACTTAGCCTCAAAATTTAACAATCATACTCAGGAGCAGTTAAAAAGTGACTCTAGCACAGTCCTGACTATTTTTAATACCTGATAAAACAACTGATCCTGATTTATAATTCTCCCAATTTAAAACCCATTTGCTAGTGAAATATATGCAACATGTGAGGAAAAGAATTCCCAAACTGATTATATCTTTGTATTATAACCCCTTATATTTATATTGACATATTTATATCTGAAGTAATTCCAAGTCCTTAAATGAATTCTTTGTAGATGAGGGAGTAATACTTTTTCAAAAAAATTTTTAAATGGCTAATTAATCTTTTTCTGGACTCTATTAAAGATTAAAAAAATTGAAAAATAATTATGACAAACAATAAAATGGCACACCAAACTTTTTATTTCACATTTTGAATAATTTAAGCTTTCAAGAATTTCAAATAGTGGCACTTCTGGTTAATAGAGTGGCATTTAAATTCCCAGGGAAGACCAGGTCTACCACATGCACTTCAGCAAAAATCATCACCAAATTGGAAAAAGATCAAGAAATACTTAGAAGAACTATAGTAAATGCCATAATATAGTCCAGAACTAGATAGAAAGACACCTATGGGGTCATGTATCATTTTGACCACTTTACCCTAAGGTAACTGAAAGTATTTGGGCCTTTGATCTAGATGGTTTGAAAGGGCATTGAAACCTGTAGAAGTCTGTTTGGGCAGTCAGGGAAGTCCTGGAATGGGGGTTAGACAATCACAGCACTTTGACTCTTTTGATTGTAGATTGAGTCAGGAGCCAGTAATTCTTTTTTTTTTTTTTTGTATTCTGTTGTTATAAAATAATGCTTCCGGGACATATTGCTATATATTTTTTTTTTAGGTTTTTGCAAAGCAATGGGGTTAAGTGACTTGCCCAAGGCCACACAGCTAGGTAATTATTAAGTGTCTGAGGCCAGATTTGAACCCAGGTACTCCTGACTCCAGGGCCAGTGCTTTATCCACTGTGCCACCTAGCCACCAGCCAGTAATTCTTTTTTTGGGACAGGAGAGCTGGAAGTCAGCAGAAATGTGACCTGAGATGCTCAAAAGCTTAGACTTTGGGACTTGAAACATGTTAACCCTTTGAGCAGACACATCAGTAGAAGATAAAATAGTAGAAGCAGCCCAGGTCATTGAGGACAAAACAAATAAGACCCAATCATTCCATCTAAGAGTGTGGGAAAGGGTGGATCCTGGCTTGACACAAAAACCCAAATTAGTAACTAAGGCTTGAGATATGAGTAAACAGAAGACAACAAACTCTATGAAGAAATATAATGGATAAAGAAACACTCAGGAGACAAACATAGAACTGAACAACTCCTTAACTATACACAAAGACTCAGAATAAAAAAAAATGACAACCTTAAGTACTACAAGAGTTCCTAGAAGAAATGAAACAACTGATAAAAATGAAATTATAAGTGAAATAAAATTTCTAGAACAAAGAACTTTTTAAAAAATATAATAAAAAGTAACAATACATTTTATATTTAAAGACTACAAAAAATTAAGTAATCAGATCATAATTACAAAATTAGATCATAATTTCTAAAATATTACATTAAGTTTTAATGTAGGAATAGTGAAAGCTTATTGTCACCTATGATTTCCTGGACTTCATTTTGATTCATAGCTGGCTTTGCTGCTTTCTCCTTAGAAGAAGATGATTTTGCCCCTGTTAAGCTATGTGTTGCCATATATTCATTGGTATAAAGTGCTTGCATTAAATCATTTATAAACTTCTGAGGCTTGCTCTTATTGCAAAGGGCAATCTGCCATTTTTCAATCTTGAACTGAAAAATAAAACAATTTATAGATATTAATAATTAATGAAATTCAGTAAAAATAATCACTTCCTTTTGATTGAATCTTTATTTTTTCTTAATTATGCTTAATTTTTTTCTCCTTGAGTACAGGAAAAAAACTGTACTTTTGATTTCATGGGAAGAGATTCCTAGTATGGAAAATTTCTCCACCAATTAAGATAAGTGATTCTGTGATAATTTTGGGTTTGTGAGAGGAACTGACAAGTTCTCTCTTAGCTAAGAGACACATGATCATAGAGTTAGCATATGTCAGGAAACAGAACTCCAAGCTCTTCTGGACCCCAAGGCTATCTCTCTATCCACAATTCCAATTGTCAATATTTGTACTGTATGAAAATAGCAGCATCCCTTTATTTTATTTTTTTACATTTTTTCTTTTTTTTTTTCCATTACATGTATAGTTTTAAACATTCATTTTTGTAAGATTTTTGAATTCTACCTTTTCTCCCTCCTTTTATTCCCCCTCCCTTTGACAATGAGTGATATCCAAATGTTACACATATTTCCATGTTAATTATGTAACATCCCTTTTTAAAGTGTTACATTTGACAGAACAAGGACTGAAAATTTACTTTGGTATAAAGAATTTCCAGATGAAGAAACTCCCTTTATCCATTCAGGTCTCAGGCACCTCCTTTGTTTCTTACAGTCTAAGGGAGCCATCTAGTACACTTAAAGGGTATCTGGGTTCACACAACCAGTATGTGTCAAAGGCAAGATCTGAATACAGGTCTTCATGACTTCAAAGGTAACTCTAGAGCTACTCCTTCATGCTACCTCTCTTCCTATATGTAACATTTATGAATTTATAAAAATAGGAGAAAGTTGAGGTAGTTATAGAGGTTCATAATCTTAATCAAATGGTTAAATGTCAACTTGTCATTTGAATTATAAAGAAATACTCTTTAATGGCTTAATGAATAGCTATTCATTAATTTTTACACTTTACCATCCCAGCTATTGACTGTTCATATGATTTAACTAACCTCTTTGTCAGTGGGATGCTCTCCCTCTTCCACTTTCGAGGAGAGAGGTGAACTGGAATTACTACCCAATGTAGAAAAAGAATGTGGTATAGAATTTCCTGCAGCCTTCCAGATGCCTTGGGAATGAAGGTTGGATGCAGAAGGGGCTCCTCCCCTTTTAAGCAGTGCTTCTGCCATGCCCACCAGCTCTTCAAAGTGGGTTACTGCCTGGGGCAACACTAAAACCAGAGAGAAGCACAGATGGTGTGGAACCTCATTTGGATTCATAACTGTTTCCATTTTATTTATGAATTTTTAAATAAGGGAAGGAAATGAATATTTATTAACCACCTACTATATGTCAGATACTGTACTTTACAATCATTACCCCATTTGATTCTGCTAATAACACTTTACAATCTTTATCTCACTTGATTCTCCTAATAACCACACAATTTTGATCCCAATTTTACAGTCAAGAAAACTGAGGTAGACAAGAGTGAAGTGACTTGTCCAAGATCACACAGCTAGGAGTTATCTGAAGCTAGATTGGAATTTAGGCCTTCCTTATTGCAGACCCATCTACCTTATCTGCCATACAATCAAGTTTCTTGCTTTTCATAAGGAATAGGGACTGAAGCTGTGATCTCATTGGTTCAGGAAGCTCCAGGTAAGATATAGATTACTATATAGCTCTTAAACAGATCCATGTTGTACTTTTCTCTTTTTTGGGGTAACAGAAAAATCCAGGATTCTATAAGTATTTGTGGTAGCTCAAAATAGAGTGATCCTGAACCAACATCTAGCTCACTTTTCCCACCACATTAATCAATCCATGAATGTTTCTTAAGTACCTACTAAAAGTCAATTAATTAATAAGCATTTATTAAGTGTGATGACGGGTGGCTTCCTTAATGTTACCTGTTAGGCCAAAATTAGCACTATTTATAGAGAATCAATTCATACTTTGTTACATTTCACCATCAGAGTGCACAGTCATCTGCAAACAAAAAATGATGCATCAATACTCCTTCACTTTAGCCTTGACTTAGTGCCTTTTCATAAATAATTTACCATCAGTAAAGCTGACTTTGACGCCAAGATACTGGACAGTATACTTCCCATAGATCATGAGATTGATATATACATTGCCCGAGCCTGACAGTTTTTGGGAGACTCTAAAGAAAAGTATGGGGAAGAAGAGGAATTAGACTGTCTACCAAACTGAAAGTCTACAGAGGCATTATGCTGACTTATTTATTTTATGCCTATGAAACATGGACAGTATACCAACTCCATGCCAGGAAACCGAGTTGCTTCTATTTGAATTGTCTTAGGAAGATTCTGAAAATTGCCTGGCAAGATGAGTATAGGACCCTGAAGTCCTTCCTTGAGCTAAACTCCTAAGTATTCAACCTCTGCTGCAGAGAGCACAACTTTGATGAGCTGGCCTTGTTGGCTGAAGGTCAAATGTATGTTTGCCTAAAATACTATTTGACAGGGAATTAGGGAATTCATGCAAGTCAAGTGCTTACATGGAGGTCAGAAGAAGCAATACAAGGATATGATATGCACAAGATCTTTCTGAAGAACTTTGAAATTGATTTTGGGATATGGGACCCATTGACAAAAAGGATTGATTAGCATGGCATACCAACATCTAAGAAGTCACTTGCTCTATGAATGAAGCAGAATTGTAATAGTTCAGTAGAAAATTAAATACATCTTCACTCCAGATGTTCAGAGGTACTATTTATGTCCAACCTGTTGTAGAGTATTCTGAGCTCATATTGATCTGATAAACCACAGTTAGACATACTGTACCTTGAGTCTAACAGAGTCATTTTTAAAGATCAAAGGACAACCACCACCATCACCACCATTAAGTGTGAAGTGATAAGGATCTCCACCTTGGGATACCATTCTTTTAGTTCTCCTACCTATCAAAATAAGTATCTATTATGTTCCCTTCCTGGATCATTGCCTTATAATGGTGAAGGGCCTTATTTAGCTCATTGAGCTATAATGAACTTGGACAGACTTTAGGAGAAAGTGGAGGACAGAAAGGCCTGTTGTACTTCATAGTCCATGAGATCTCAAAGAGTTGAACACCAGTGAAATAAGCAATGATAAAATGTACCAGGCACTGTGTTAAACCTGAGAATACAAAGAAAAGTTAGAGTCTCTGTTCTTATAAGGATCTTATGATCTTATAATCTAATGGTGGAGACAACATGCAAACCAAAATATACAAACTACATATATTCAAGAGAAATTGGGGATGATCCTGGAAATAATAGTCATTGGTGTGGATTCAATAGGAGAGGTGTGGTGACCAAATTTTTAACATAATGAGATCAATATTAAAGCTGAGTGAATAGAAGGTGGAATGGAGTGGGGAAATACTTGAAGCAAGAACTATGAGGGGTGGCTAGGTGGCATAGTCAATAAAGCACCAGCCTTGGAGTCAGGAGTACCTGGGTTCAAATCTGATCTCAGACACTTAATAATTACCTAGCTATGTGACCTTGGACAAGCCACTTAACCCCACTTGCCTTGCAAAAACCTAAAAAAAAAAAACTAACTATGAGGCTATTGTAGATATCTAGGTATGAGGTGATGAGGGCCTAGACCAGAGTGATAGTAGTGTCAGAGGAGAGGAGTATATACATATAAGATATATATATATATATACACATATGTATATATATATAAATATATATATTTCAGAGATATTGTGAAGGAAGAAATAAAAAGATTTGTCAGTTGATTAGATATGGGGGATGAAAGAGAGTAAGGTATGAGGAAGGATGCAGTTGAAAGGAAACATTGTTTGGGCTTTTGTCCTGATTTATAATGCAAAATTCAGGATAAAGAGAACTAAAAAGAGTTTATTATAAGTAAATCAAAACAGCAACAAATTGATGAAATGATTAGCTTTTATGGGTAACTTTCCTAATGAGATAAAGACAATTCAAAACAAGTCCAAATTCAAATAAGAAGTTGGGACTTTTCATCTCAGTTTCTCCCCAAGGTAGCAAATACTTAATAAGGCAAAGAGCAGGAGATGAATGATGTCCTTTCCTCCAAATGAATATTCCCCAATAATGATTGACTAGCAGGGCTGGGAACAATAATTCACTGACTAACCATAACTTTGAACAGTGCTCAAGTTGTGAGTCTGAGTTACTAGGAGAATTGTGGTACCCTCTACAGTAGTAGAGAAGTTAGGAAGAGGGGAAGGTTTTAGGAAAAAGGTAATGAGCTCAATTTTGGATGTGTTAGTTTAAGATATCTATGAGACATTCAGAATGAAATATCCAAAAGGCAGGTGGAAATTTGAGAATAGAGACCAGGAAGGTGGTTAGGGCTGGACAAATAAATCTAAGAATCATCTATATAGAGACAATTATTGAAACTACAAGAACTGATAAGATGATAAAGTGAAATAATATAGAGGAAGAAGACTTATATTTTGATATTGTGAACATGAGCTCTGTAATGACTATACTGTACATTAAAACTTCTGGAGTCCTTTTTCCAGACACTTATGTTGAGTCCCAATTGTGGACTCCTTCAGTCTTCCCCAGGTCAGGGTTGGAGGGGCAGGAGACAAGGATTACAAAGGAAACAAGTACTCCATCAAGATCCCCACATGTTCATTTATTCATCAAAACAACAGTGCCTAGATACCTTTTCAGTCTCAATCCACTCCCATTCCTGTGGCATTTAGTAAGATAAGATTCTGGTGTTCAAGGACACCAGGTGAAGATAATTCACAATACTCCCATACACAATGGTTTCCAACAAGAACTTCCCTTCTTTACAGTGGAGCAGGACAATGGTCAATGAGAGCAAGGCAACTGACCAAATTAGAAGGATTTCTATGACTCAAAACTGCTTAAAATACCAGTGATTCTTTGTAAAGATGACCCAAAGGTGGCCTTGAGTAGCAGTAGCTGCAGACTGGGGATTTTCCAAACACCTTACTTACAGGCTTATTGTATCTAAAGATATCTTCTCTCTTAAATCCTCAAACCCTCCAAAAACATCTAGAAACTATATTATTTTAAACCTTTTCTCTTTGAGCAGATGAGAATTCTCTCCTCTTCTCCTTTGTAGGATCTTCTCTTCTTGACAAGTCTTTTCTCAGATAATAAGTACATTTAACTGGTATATATTGGATGCTGCTTCATTTCAGGTACTTTTATGGATCTGGGAAACATTTGTTAATAGTATACTATTGAAAAAAGAGATTACCAAGTAAAATAATATAGAATAGTTTGGTGAAGAAAGAGACTCCTCACTGGGGAACATTGTAGTTTAATGATACCATTAAATCTGTATGTAGTCAGGAAAAGGGACTGAAAAAGAATAGTCAAAAGGTAAGACAAATAGTGCCTTAGGAGAGAATATCAAGAAGGTGATAGTACCAAAGGTCAAGAAGGAGGGGACCTGGGGCAGCTAGGTGGTGCAGTGAATAAAGCACTGGCCCTGGAGTCAGGAGTACCTGGGTTCAAATCCGGTCTTATACACCTAATAATTAATAATGTGTGTGTATATATATATATATAAAATTTTTAAATGTATTGTTAAATATTTCCCAATTACATTTTAATCTAGTTTGGGTTGCCCTCAGGAGTGTTTTGGGCCTCATGCAGCCAGATATTCCTGGATTAAATGACCTCTTGAGTTCCTTTAAACCCAGGATCAATTACCCATTGCAAATTAGTATTAGGTAGACAGATTTCTATATCTGTATCTATTTCTATATCTATATCTCTCTCTATCTCTCTCTATATCTATATATCTATATGTATATCTATATGGATCTATGATCTATGATCCTAAGTGACTTCCTTCTTTCTTAAATCTTGTATATGATGCCTTGTCTAAGCTTTGTTTTCTTTGAAGCATACATTCCATATTGGAATGTCATCTTCCTCAGGTAGACTTCAAGCTCAGTAAAGAGAGGGCTCATAAGTCTTATTTAAAGTTTTCATTGACTGAGCAAATCATAGAGTTTTGTTCACAGTAAGAATTTAATAATTGTTGTATTAAATTGAATTCAATCAATCAAATTTTTATTAAGCATTTACTAATGCCAAGCACTATGCTAAGAGTATCCATCATCCTTGGGTATTCAGACTGAGTTTTGGATGACTTGAAATGCCATCCCCCCAGTTCCCCTCCTTCTCTCATCCCCCACCCCCACCCCCCTTTGGTCTGATAATCTGAAGATCTCAAATGTAGTTTGACCTTGTTTTCAAAAGGAAAGAAATTGCAATATCAACAAAAACATCTTCTTTTGAGTATAACAGTCCAGTCTTCCTCCTGTGACCTTGCTCATTAGACTAAGGGAGTTAAACACCTCCCAGCTCCCTTAGTTCCAGTTAATAGTCCTGCCTTTTAAATGCAGTTGTTTCTTAGCAACCTGCTCCTTGCCAGATATTTTTTGGGGGCAGGGAAATTGTCTCTAGCCACAGAACTCCTCAGAATTTGATAAACGGTTTAGAACAAAGCTTTTGATATCAGAAAATATAACCCAAGCAGGTTTCAAAACAAAGATTCTATCTTTAATGTCTTCTCTCACCCTGCCCCCTACCTGCCCAATCTTTTCTCTCCAAACATCCTGCTCTGCCTCCTTAGGAGGCAGGCTTGAGAGAGGTTTGCCACAGTCAGCACACATGAGTCTGATAGTTCTGAGCAGAATACAAATCCTCACCTGCCCCTGCCCTGGGCAAATACCTAAAATCAAATCTGCCTCTCTCATGAGAATATAAAATGAGTTACAGCATCACAGACACTCAAGATGTCTTAAATCTAGGAAAACTACCTCACTCCCCATCTACCTATTTAATAACTCTTTTACAAGGGTTAAGGTTGATTTGGTATGACCTATTCTTGATGAAGCTAATATTGGCATTTTGTGGTTACCATTTCTTTTTCTAGACATTCAATAACCATCCCTTTAATAATACATCTTGCTATCGATTGACTAAAATTATAGGTAGCTGAAATATAGATGAGTGGCCACCAAAGGAAGCCACAAAATTAAGGGCATACACTTAAAGGATAAAATTCAGTAGGGAAAACTTTTTGAAATATACAAAAAAACCCCAAGCTTTGGTAGAGGTGGAAAAAAAGAAGTGAGGAAGTGATTACTATTTGGTATTTTCAGGAAGAATCCTGTGCTGGATGTAATAAACTGGATGTTTTTTAATTGATCATCTCTATGCTGATGCCTCTCAAGACTATTTATCTTGTTGCAACTTCTCTATTGACCGACCACCAGTCTCAAATCTTATATTGTCTTTCAGACATTTCAAATGGATGGTCAGGAGATATTTTAAACTTAAAATGTTGGAAAGTTAACTTTCCCTTAAACCCTCCCCATCCCCAAACTTCTCTATTACTATTACCCTCCCACTTGCAATCTAAGTGTCATCCTTGACTCCTCACTATCTTTCATTCTTCCATTACCCTATACAATTTGTTGCCAAAGTCTGTTAATTTTTGTTTTACAACATCTCTAGAAAAAGCCCCCCTCCCCCCTTTTCACTTCTGATATTGCCACTTCGCTGATACAGGCCCTCATTAACTTCACTTGGACTATTACAGAATAAGCCTGCTGGTCAGTCGGCCTGTCGTCTCAAGTCTTTCTCCACTCTAATCCATTCAGCTTCCAATGTTATTTTCCTAAATCAAAGATTCTCCCCACTTCTTGCTCAATAAATTCCAGCAGCTATTATCTGCAGGATCAAATACAAAATCTTCTATTTGCCATTCAAAGTGCTTCATAAACTAACTAGACAAACACCTCACCTTTCTAATCTTCCTATACCTTATTTTTCACCACATATTCTTAAAAATTCTGTGATCGTGACCTCCTTACTGTTCCAGGAAATAGACTCTCCATCTCTTAGCTCTGGACATTTTCTCTGGTTGTCCCCTAGTTATCTCTGTCTACTGACTTACCTGATTTCCTTCAAGTCCCAGATACTCTAGTAAGCCCTTACCACCCTTCTTAATTCTAGTATTTTCCCTCTGTTATATCCTATTTCTCCTTTATATTTTGTTTGTACATGCTTGTTTGATATTTCTCCCCTTTACTTGTGAGTTCCTTAAGACAAGGGATTGTCTTTTGCTCTTTTATATATCCCCAGACAAACCTGTCGCAGTAAGAGCTTAATAAGTGCTTATTGGCTAGAAGACTTAACAGAACTTTTTCTTAGTCAAATTCTACGATCTCTTAGTATTTCTTTTTTAAAAAGTATCATTTTTTGATATCTGCACCCCCAATTTTCACTTAAATCTTCCTAAAGAAAGAAGTTAAATAAAATGAACAATTTTTCAAAATAGCTACAAATATTTACTTCCCAGTGAAAAGGGTACTGTGCTTCATTTTTGGGTGGCATGATGGTCCATTGAAATGAATTTGGTTTTGATGCCTTTTAGTGTTGTTTTTGTTTTACGTTACTGCTCTGGGTATCCCTGACTCAGCTCAGTTTCCTGATAGTTTAGGTTAGGAACAAAGTGAGAACAAATAGTGCATTCAAACCTTAATAAAAGGAGATTTACTGAGCCAGAGCAGGAGAAGGCTATTAATCAAGGACAGTTGTTGAGAACAAACACCTTAAGATGATTCAGCTGAACAAAATTCTTACTATGGAATTCAACAGTGGAATATCTTAGAGCTCTGTTAAATCCTGGTGGCTGTTTTGTACTTAGGCTAAGAAGAATTGATGTCAACTGTCTGAACTTTTAGTTTCCTGAGCTAACCAAGTCATAGGAATATTTGATATGTTAAATGCAATTTTACAAGTACAACCTGTATCAGAGTGTTTCTGACATGGGGAGGGAGGTGAAAAAAATGTGGAATCAAAAACTTGCAAAAGGATGAATGTTGAAAACTATCTTTGCAAGTAAGTGGAAAATAAATGAATGAATGAATGAATGAATGAACAAATAAGGGAAAAAGGAGGAATATTTCAATACCTTATATGGAAAAACTGTTCTAACTCTGAATGGAAAAGTAAAGTTTATTAATCTTCCCACAATCCATCTCTTCATGATCAGCTCCTTAAGTTTATTAAACTGTTAGTTCAATAAATATGTTGACTGCCTGACCTTCTACCATTTAAATTACTTTATTATTACTGTTACCAGTCAACAAAGACCTCTGATATTTAAGAGGCCTGATTAACAAAGCACAAAAGAAGAAAAATTAAAAACAAAAAACAAAGAAACATAAGAAAAACCAACAACAATGTAAGTTTCCAGAAGTAGAGACTACATCAGGAAGAGTGTCAAGAAGGACCACTTCTATATCTAAGCAATCAGGGCCATATGGTTAGTGATGCAAAAATCTTTGCAGTTCATAGTGGATCTCAGTGTAAAAAAGATAATTTAAGCAGAGAAAGCACCAGGAATATCAAGCTTAAAGCAAAGATGATACTTCCTGCCTAGTCACTGATTCGTATCATATGCCAGGAACAATTGCTCTGTGCCATCACCCTAATCTAATGCCAGGAGCTGCCCTTTCCTGGAAAATTCCACAGGGTAGGGTCAAATATAAAATCTTTGACCCAAGTTCCTTCCCAACAATATCACCCCTTGGCCCTCTATCTAGCCCCAACCTGGGAGGCGTTATACAAGAATTCTTGGGGGTTGTACTGGCAGCATTGTTGAAGTATCCATCAGTTTTACATTACAATAAGCAATGACCTATAGTGGGTCTGCCTCAAACCACTGAAAATGCCAGTGCCCACTCTTCTGTCACTGCTGCTGGGAACTGATCTGTTGCCTACTATCACTTAATCCTACATCTTTGCCCACTGATCCTAAGAGAAGCTAGGTGGAGGAAGGATAGTCCTGGAGTCATGAAGATGTGAGCTTAAGTCCAGTCTCAAGTCAGCTATGTGATTGGGCAAGTCACTTAACTTCTATCTTCAGTTTCTTCAACTATAAAAGCATCTACCTCCTAAAGTTTTTGTGAGGATGAAATGAAATTTTTGTAAAGAGCTTAGCTCTCCTGTGTGTGGGGAAATAGATGGAGCAACACAATAAACAAAAAAGCCAGGCATATATAAGCAATAGTTATTTCTGGTGCAATTGGTAAATGCTTCTGAAGTCAGAGCTCTACCCTTTTTAAGGACCCTTCATTGAGAGTTCCAAAGAGAATATTATAATTTGAAGTTTATAGTTCAAAGGTTAAACTGGAAACTTTTAAAAACTGATGCAGTCCTATGTTTGTCCCCAGTTAATTAAATGGAGTCCAAATGGCAAATTTTCCATATCCTCCATTCTAAAAATGTCCCTAGTCCCCTGAGAAGAATTTAGCATTGTTCTTTCAAGTACTTCCTCCATTGGCTTACATCAAAGAATTACCAAAAAATCTATGTGGCAAAATTGTGGTTGGTCTCTTAAATTCCAAATTTAAAACAAAATGAAAGTTTCCAAAATTTAAAATTCCGTAGTTCTCACTGTTGAATTCTCTTATACCACTCTTTAATGACTTGACTAGATCTGAATCAGGGCATGGAGAAATGACCATGTTGAACTTGAAGGTCATTCAGTAAATGGTCATGTTAAACTTGAAGGTCTTGCCCTTTGGGACATGAAAGAATAATGCATAGAATGTCTCCCATGCTCAATGAGAACTACCTTAGCCACTCCTTGGAGGGCCTCCCCTGAGATAGTATTGGAGAATACCTGTAGCCAGGTGCTAAACCATACCCCAAATATCACCTTTGTCCAGCCCCCTATGGGAAATGTATTTAAGGTCTTCTGAAGAGATCTCTTTTTTCCTTCTCTTTTCTTCTTTGCAGGATAGCCACTTGCCTGTTCTCTAAGCTAGAGCCACGTACTCCTGGCCCATGCCCCTGAAGAAATTTGGCCTCAGCTTCAAGTAGGCAGCCTCACTCAAGTCTAAGACCAGCCAGCTCTTATGGCTGTTTTCCTTTCTCTCTTTTCTTCAGGCATTCTCTTCTAGACCTTTGTTATTCAACATGTCCTCAAGCAATTTAATTTCTCTCCAGGAAAAAATTTAATCAGTGAACTTTTCAATCTTGTGAAATAAGAATCTTGAGCTTTTCTACCTCCTGGGCTAGTTGTGAGTTTTTCACTTCAGAACTCTCATCTTTAGACACCACCAATTTCCCATCAACAGATCCACTTAGTATTTATAGGATTGAAGGCTGCTGATTCAGCTGCCCTGGCATTTCCAAAAAACAATTCAAAATGGAATATTTTTCACAAATGTCTTTAAAAAGCAGGGCCTTCTTTTAGGCTTCCTGAAAGCAATATGATGATAATGATGGTAGTGATATAAAAACATCTATCTAATCCCAGCAAGGGTGCCACACTACTAGTTGTTCTGAAATTGTTCTTTTGTAATGAGGGGAAAATCTCTTTCTCCATGTCCCAAAATGCTATCTTCTGTAAGGTTGCTTTGAAGTGATAGAACTTAAATTGCCAAGGTAGGAAGGCCCAACAAAGCTGGAGGGTCTAAAACACAGTTTACCTCAATTATCTTTGAAGTACAAAGGACAAAGACTTTCATATTGTTTTCTTCTTGGTGAGTGACCCGAAAAAATTTTCTCTCTAATCTTCCAGAACCTGGGATACCTCACAATTAGCAAACAAATTTCTAGAGACTTCACCAATGCCACCACCAGATTCATGAAGGCCAATCCTGGTCTATTTTCATTTATATAGTCCATCCCTCACTTTAATGATCTCATCATGTTCCAATACTGCAAGATTATTCCAATTGTTCTGGACAGAGCCTAACTCAGACTAGTCTGGTAGTTTAAATCTGATATCATTCCACACTGTAGACTGTTACAGTTAACAAAATGAGACTTAGTCATGCCAATGAGGTATTCATCAAGGATAGACACTGAGAACCCCTTGATTTGATTCAATTGGATAGCTCCCACTGGGAGCATTTGAGATCCTCCAATTCTTTGGGCTTCTTAGAGTCAGGTGATGACAAAGTAATTTTAACAGTCTGAACTCTTTGGTCCCCAGAGACAATCAATCTCAAGGAATGTCTCAGTACCTTTTTTTTTGTTTTTTTTTTTAGGTTTTTGCAAGGCAAACGGGGTTAAGTGGCTTGCCCAAGGCCACACAGCTAGGTAATTATTAAGTGTCTGAGACCGGATTTGAACCCAGGTACTCCTGACTCCAGGGCCAGTGCTTTATCCACTACACCACCTAGCTGCCACTTCTCAGTACCTTTTAAGGAAAAATTAGACTAAGAATGCATGAGAAGAGGCATTTAGGATATTGCTCCTATCACCATTACTTTAGTAATTTTTATCTTGCTCTGCATTAGTTTATGCTAGTCATCTTATACTCCTGAGAATTTATTCTGTGAAAAAATTAAAGCTATTAACATATAGAAATGTTCTAAATCACTATTATAAAAAGAAATACAAATTAAACCAATTCTGAGATACCATGGCATACTTATCAGATGGGCTAATAAGAAAGAAAAGGGAAATGATAAATGTTGGAGGGGATGTGGAAAACTAGGACATTATTGCAGGGTTAGTAGACTTGTGAACTGATCCAACTGTTTTGGAGAACAATTAGGAACTATGTCCAAAGGAAAATAAAACTTTGCATACCCTTTGATTCAGCAATACCACTACTAGGACTATATCCCAAAGACATCATAAAAAAGGGGTGAAAGACCCACTTGCATATTCATTGAAACTCTTTTTGTGGTGGCAAAGAATTGGAAATAGAGGGGATGTTCATTGATTGGGGAATGGCTGAACAAGTTGTGGGTATTTGGATGTAATGAAATATTATTGTTCCATAAGAAATGATGAGTAGGCAGATTTCAGAAAAATCTGGAAAGACTTACATGATCTAATGCTGAATGAAGTGAGCAGAACCAGGAGAATATCATTCTTAACTTCTTATGGCATAATTATATTTCCAATATTCCTTTATTTTAGTTTTTTTAGTTTTTGCAAGGCAATGGGGTTAAGTGGCTTGCCCAAGGCCACACAGCTAGGTAATTATTAAGTGTCTGAGGCTAGATTTGAACTCAGGTACTCCTGACTCCAAGGCCAATGCTCTATCCACTGCACCACCTAGCCGCCCCTCAATATTCCTTTAAAAGAGGCAACAAAGCATATTAAATCCAACTGACCTTGGAGCCTGGGCTCAGGTTTTACCTTCAACACATACCAGGGTTAGTAGACTTCTCATGTCATTTAACCTCTTATCACTTTAGGCAATTCTTAAGACTTATAAGTTGCAGAGAAGGAACCTTTGAAACTGCATTAGTAAAAAGAGTTTTCTGATCAAGGGCACCACTAATTTCCCATCAACAGATCCACTTACTATTTGTAGGATTGAAGACTGCTGATTCAGCTGCACTGGCAATTCCAGAGATCAATTCAATATGGAAAAGTTTTCACAAAAAATCTCTTTAAAAAGCTGGGCCTTCTTTTAGGAGACTTCCTGTGAGCCATTTGATGATAATGATAGTAGTGATATAAAAATATGAAATCCCAGCACAGCACTCTCTATTGCCAGTGAAATTCTACATTCATTTATAATTTGTTTAACCAATCCTCAGCTGATGGATATCCACTTGTTACTATCTTTTAAAAGTGTTGCTTTGGATATTTTAGTATATTTAGGACTTTTCTATTTTTATACTTGAGGATATCAATTATGGATGTCAAGTAGTAGGATCTCTTGGTCAAAGGTTATGAAGAGTTTAACAACTTTTTCTGATAATGCCAAATTGTTTTCTTGATTAATTTTCATTGTGTTTGTCTTACCACAACCATTTCAAGCAACCACTAATTCTGTCTTATCAAATTTGCTAGTATGATGGATAAAACCCAAGAGAACTGTAGTTTTCATTTGCTCTTATTCTATTATTAATCAGTCAATAAACATATATTAAATGCTTGCTATGATAGGCACTTAAAGTAGTTTTTCATATATTTGTGGGTAATTTACATTTCTCCTTTGAAAAATTGTTCAAATTCATAGTCCATTTATCTATTATTGTGGAATGAATCTTGGTCTCATATTATTTGTATCAATTTTCTGTATATCCTATTTATCAGACTGATTACTGTCAGAGTGCCTCCCCCACCTGACTTGATTTCTCTTCTTGTTTTCAGTGTTTTCACTGACTATCCAATATATTTTGTAATATCTTTCCTCCACTCTGAAAATTTCTGTCTTCTTTCAGTATTTAGATCAAAAGTCACCTTATGAAGGAGGCCTTTCCAGTCCTCCTAGTGTTAATGCTTTCCCCTCTAACTTTACTTTTCTTCTATTTCATATTTCTATCTAATTATATATATTTGTTATCCCCTCCATTAGATATTTTAAGATCCTTGAAGTCAAGAACTGATATATATATTTTTAATCTACATTTTTTATTTATTTTGAGTTTTACAATTTCCCCCCTAATCTTTTAAGAACTGATATTTTTAAAAGAACTGTTTTTATTATTTCTTTTCATTCTTAGAGTTTAGTTTAGTGTCTGGCATATTTTAGGCATTAAATAAATATTTATTCATTGATTATTCCAGATGCATTGACTTTGTTTATACAAGAGCTTTTAAATTTCATCTTGTTGAAATTTTCTGTTTTATCTTTTGTAGTCACCTTATTTCCCCTCCTTAACTAGAGAGTTCATATTTTGGCAATAAACTTCAGTTTATTTTAAAAACATTAAGAAATAACATTATGGGAGGGTGGAGCCAAGATGGTGACAGGAGAGAATCCTCTCTTAGGTGCTCTCTCTCTCTCTCTGATAAAATAAGGACTCTAACTAAACTTTCTAGAGACAGAACCCACAGAGGGATCTAGTGAGGCAATTCTCCAGCCCAAGGTAACCTGGAAAAGAACAGAATGGCTCTGCTTCATGGGGTTAGAGGGGCAGCCCACCAGAGTGAAGAAACTTCAGCCTCCTGGAGGCAGTCCCAGGGCACTGGGAATTGCAGCTCACGGAAGCAGGTGGGGACAGTTTCCTGACCTACACTCCAGGGGAGCACTGAGCATAACTTGGGGAGATCAGCAGAGGTACCTCTGCCAGAGTGAACTGGTGAAGCCCACTCCTCAGGGCACTCAGCAAGCAGCATGGCTGTGGCAGCCCAGATCCAGGAACCAGAAGCAGGTGGAACCAGTAATCAGGAGCCCCCAGGCAAATCAGCCTTGGGTACTCAGCCTAGGTAGGAGAGTAGAGAGAGACTGCCAAGGTCTGTTCTTTGTACTTGTAACAGGACTCTAGGGCTCTGACCACATTCAGATCCTGCTCATAGTCTAGGCCCCCATAGAACAGCAGCCCTCCCCCACCTCAGCCCTGTGGCAGAGGGGTGCACTTGTGGTCATTCACAGACCAGGAGGGAAGACAGAGCCTCACTCATGGAGATCCTTGACGGGGGGTCCCAATAATACTCAAAAATTCAGGAAGCACCCCAAAACCAGGCACAGGCTGGAGAAATGAGTAAGCAGAGAAAAAAGAGGAATACCATTGAGAAATACTTTGTCTATGGTCCCAAGAATGATCAAAATACTCAATCTGAAGATGAGGAAGTACAAGCTCCTGCATCTAAAGACTCCAAGAAAAATAGAAATTGGGCTCAGGCTATGACAGAGCTCAAAAAAGACTTTGAGAATCAAGTGAGGGAGATGGAAGAAAAATTGGGAAAAGAAATGAGAGAGATGCAGGAAAAACATGAAAAAGAAGTCAGCAGCTTAGTCAAGGAGATCCAAAATAATGCTGAAGAAAATAACATTTTAAAAACCAGCTTAGGTCAAATGGATAAAATAGTTCAAAAAGTTATTGAGAAGAATGCTTTAAAAACCAGAATTGGCTAGATGGAAAAAGAAATAAGAAAGCTCTCTGAGAAAAACAAATCATTCAGATGTAGAATGGAACTGAAGGAAGCTGCTGATTAGACAAGAAATCAAGACACAATTTTTCAAAACCAAAAGAATGAAAAATTAGAAGAAAATATGAAACATCTCAATAAAAAAAACTGATATGAAAAACAGATTTAGGAATGATAATTTAAAAATTATTGGAATACCTGAAAGTCATGATCAGGAAAAGAGCCTTGACATAATTTTCAAAGAATTACTACAGGAAAATTGCCCTGATATCCTAGAAGCAGAGGGCAAAATAGAAATGGAGAGAATCCACATTTCCCCCCCGCCCAAGAAAGAGATCCTAAAATACCAACCCCTAGGACTATTATAGCCAAGTTCCAGAACTCCCAAATCAAAGAGAAAATATTACAAGCAGCCAGAAGGACACAGTTCAAATATCGTAGAGCTACAGTCAGGATCACACAGGACTTAGCAGCAACTACATTAAAAGCTCATAGGGCTTGGAATATAATATACCGGAAGGCAAAAGAGCTTAGAATGCAACTGAGAATCAACTACCCAGCAAAACTGAATGTCCTCTTCCAGGGAAAAAAGATGGATTTTCAATGAACCAGGGGAATTTCAAATGTTCCTGTTGGAATGAACAGAGCTAAACAGAAGGTTTGATCTTCAATTACAGGACTCAGGTGAAGCATGGAGATTGGAGGAGAGGGAGAAAATATGAGGAACTTAATGATGATGAACTGCATGTATTCCTGTATAGAAAAATGACACTGATAATACTCATATGAACCTTCTCAGTTAATAGAGCAGGTAGAAGTAGCTTTTATAGATGAAGCACAGGAAAAAGCTGAATTTGAAGATATAATACAGAGTAAAAATGGAGTCAATGGCTAAAAGGGAAATGTAATGGGAGAAAGAAAAAGGAGAGGTGGAATAGGCTAAAATATTTCATATAATTTTTTTTATTGCAATGAGCTATTGCAATGATATGGAAGGGGGGAAGGCAAGGTGGAATGAGGGAACCTTTGCTCTCATCAGAGGTGACTAGGAGAGGAAACAGCACATATACTCAATGGGGTATAGATATCTAGAATAAGAAGGAGAGAAAGGGGACAGGGGAAGCAGGGGAAAGTGAGTGATGGAGGAGAGGATGTGCCATGGGGGGAGAGTGGTCAGATATAACACATTTTCTTTTTTACTTCCTGCAAGGGGCTGGGATTGGATGGCCTGTCTGGGATCATAGGGCTGGGTGGATGCTGGGCCTAATGGGTGGTATGTGGTCTCAGAGCCTCTTGACCCCAGGTCCAGGGATCTGTCTGCTTCACCACTCAGCTACCCTACAGCACATTTAAGAAGAGGGACAGAGTGAAAGTAGAGAGAAAATATAGTATATGGTAGTGGGGAAGTACGAATGGAGGGAGTTGCGATCAGCATTGGCAATGGTGGAAAAATATGGAAGTAACTTTAGTGATGGACTTATCATAAAGAATGTGATCTACCCACGACAGAGCTGGAGGTGTTGGAACACAGACTGAAGCACATATTTTATTATTATTATTTTTAGGGGGGGGTGCAGGGCAAATGGAGCTAGGTGATTTGCCTGGGGCCACACAGGTGATTGTTGGGTGTTTGAGGCCGGATTTGCACCTGGGTGCTCCTGACTCCAGGGCCGGTGCTCTGTCCATTGCGCCACCTGGCTGCCTACTATTATTATTATTAATTTTTATTTTGGGTCTTTTTTTTTTTGTTTGTTTTTACAGGGCAGTGTGGTTGGGGTGGCTTGCCCCGGGTAGCGCAGCTGGGTGATTGTTAGGTGTATGAGGCCAGATTTGGGCTCGAGTGCTCCTGGCTCCAGGGCTGGTGCTCTGTCCATTTCACCACCTGGATGCACCTATTATTATTATTATTATTATTATTATTTTAATTTTTTTCTCTTTCCTTTATCGCTTATGCAGGTCTATGTTTTTTGGGGGAGAGGGTATTATGTTTACTCTTAAGCAAGAATATTTTAGTAATATATAAAAAACATTTGTACAAAAATAAGAATAAATAAATAAATTAAAAAAGAAAAAGAAAAGAGGCAGCAGAGAAAAAAAGAAATAATATTATGAGTGTTTTTCAAGATTAAAGTCCTTGTTCTCACTTTAATAAAAAAACTTTATTAAGCCATAAATAGAAGAATTAATCAGTATTTTTAAGAGGGATATTAATTAACTGAGACTAAGATCATTAGAGACTTAAAAAAAGAACCTTCTACTTAACATTGGCTGGAAAATAAGCCTAAAAGAAGGGATTCCAGTTTCCTAACACATCTGCTTCTCTGTACAAGGTTTCTCAACTGGCACATAAGAGACAAATTTGGTACAACTTATATATAAATAGCAAGTCTGATATTTCTCCCTACGTTGTACAGAACTTATTTAGCATGTGGACTTGTTCTGTATCTGGACTAGAGATATCAAACACATGGTTGGGGGCTAAATGTAGCTTAGAAGTATAACTCAAACTAGATTAAAATGTAATTGGGAATTATGTAACAACATAAATTTAAAAATTAAGTACAGATAATATTATATATTAAAAACTAAACCAATATGCAACCTACAGAAATCCATACATGTAGGTGAGTGGCTCCTATTTCTATTTGAGTTTGACTCCACTAGTCTAGACAAGGATCTGGTAGGAATTGCAAGAAATACTACAGTCACAAGAAAAAAATACTTTAAAAACGACAGGAAACCTATCCACTAGCTATCCTTAGTCTAGATTCCTGCCAGAAAGTAAGGTCTAAACACAGATTTCCTGAGTTGGTAAGGTTTGAATCAGGCTCCTGAGAGCTGATTAAGGTTGAGGCCACATATACTCCACTGTTTAGAAATCAGAATGGAATGTCTAATGAAAAAAAAAATAGAAGGAACATCAGATAGGAAACAGTATTTAAGAATGATTATTCCAAAAAAGGGCAGCATTTAAAAAAAATTCTTCACTTAATAAATATCAACTTCAACAAGTCCTTCCACATGTAGCAAAATAATAGGGTTGTACATGAATTGTACATCTCTGTTATTAAACTATTAAGCATTTCTATTATTGTACTAATTATCATTACCTTGAATATTAAATTGTGTTTCTATTAAAAAAAGAAAAGTTAGTCTTCCTTTTGAAAGATGAGCATGTAACTTTCAAAGCTTCCCCATTTGTCTGTGATTTTGTATTTTATATTTCACATATTACAGAAATGGAATTTCTAAGAGTTTAAACAAATGGAATTGATACTTTAGAGATGATCAGGCTAAAAAGTTTCAAATGAAAGATCCTTTGATCCAACTTGTGCACTCAAAGCGTTTTTAAAAATTGATTCAATAAATGGTTGCCAGCAAAAAATAAAGAAGTGTTATTGTGTTCTTTATATATTTAATGAAACTGGTTCAGTAAAAAAAGGATTTAGTTCCTTCCAGATTTAAAAACTCTGTGTGTGTGTGTGTGTGTGTGTGTGTGTGTGTGTGTGTGTGTGTGTGTGTGAAAAAGAAAAGAATCCGCTAACTGAGCAGTTTTGGTAAGTCTTGTCTTCAGCTTGGAACAGGAATTAATCTTTTGGGAGATGGGAAGTGGATTTGAGATGTAAGTATATTTAGTATAAGGTATTTCCAAATCATGAAACTCCCTCTACTGGTTACCTTCTTGAAAATTTATAGTCTTGGAGATTTATCCAGAGCACTGGAAGATCCTGTGACATGAATCTAAATTTCTTTAAGGAGGGGAATTAACTGCTTAACTTTTAGACATAATATTAAGGAAATAAAGCACCTCAGGGGAAAAAAAAAGCAAGCAAAATACTTTTGTAGAAAAGACAATACTTTTCTCTTTAGGCTTGGTTCCAGGAATTAGCCTTTTGTTCTTTAGAACAAAGAGTTCTAATGGAAATGGCAGAAATAGGATGACATTGATGGCCATGACAGATCCTTAGAATCAATGAAATGCCAGTAAAAGTTTAACTCCCTTATCTTGTGCCTGGTATGGGCAGGCACTTTACACATGATTTTTTATTTCTATTTCATGATTTTTGTCTCCTATAAATTATAACCAGTCATAAGTGATCCGTGATTCATGTATATTAATTAATTACATGGTGATGGTGGTGGTTGGGGGGAGTGCAGTGGGGGAGTGCAGTGGGGGACCTCAGGGACTACCTTGGTATACAGAGAACTAACTAGGTTAGAGGTTTAGACCTCTATCCAGAATACTAAGTTTTTCTAGATGGGAAATGAGTCAAATGGGATAAGAATCTTAGGGTTTTAATTTTCATAATTAACTTTTGTGAGGAGTTAGGTAACATGTTTTATCGTGAATCTATGGAATTATGCCAAATTTCCAAACATTGCCAGAAAAAGACACCTGTTGCTTACAATGATTTATGTGACAAAATGATAAAATGATTGTAAACCTGGACATTTCACTTCTCACTCAGTAGCAAAGTTATATAATGAATTTTAGATATTTTGTTTAGCCCACCTCTGGTGCTACCTCCACAACTTGCACAAGTACTTAAAGCCTGCATCCCCAAGAGGGTGAATGAGTGACTACTCTAGGGTTCTAGAGTAGGGGTAACACTGTGAAACTTCCCCAATAACATTGTAGTTACTGAGCCTTTACTAATATACCTGTCCTTAACAATTAGCTCTTCAAAGGAAGTAAGAACAGTTATTACAAAACATTCTTTCCAAAACCTGGGGTACTTCTACAAATAAACAGTGTTCTTTGTTCAAGAAGGCCTTTCCTGAGTTCATAGTCAACATTCTTCTTTGATATATATTCCCTGAAGCTGCCTTCTTGCTTGATGTGTCTCATCAACTCCAGTGAGATACATTACCTTTAATTTGTCCAGTTTCTCTGGTCAATGGTGGGGGGGAAGGGAAAGAGGGTGGAATATAATAACCCCCTCTGTGTTTATTTTTCTCTACTTCTTCTGCTGGCTGGTACAGGCACAAGGGCCCACCTTGACAAAATAGTTCCAAATCTGTAATCTTCCCTCTTGGATTGGTTTATTCCAAGATTGATACTCTCAGCTAATCACATTGCTTTCTTTCTTTGCCTAATTCGAGAGGTTTGCATTTGATATAGTAATTAGGGTTTAACCCTATCTTGTTTACTCATTCAAACCTGATCCTGTATGATTTACATTGTTGTAGAATTATAGGAAAATTCCTTGATACCCACCAAGGTATACTTTGTGATTACTTTTTAGAATTAATGATTGATTGATTCTATGATCCAGTCAAAGGGGCTTTGGCAACTAACTTAGGCACCTATTATCTATAGATTTGTTATGGAAATAATATCCTAAACCTCTATCTCTATATAAGTTGGGCTCGTTTTTTCCTTATGAGATATTGAAACCAAACTTGAGACTTGGTCCAGGCTGTTGACATCACTTTCCTGTCATCTGAAAACCCTTTAACCACTAGGAGCTCTAGGAGTTCTCTGAAGCTTGGTTGGCAACCTTTAAAACTAAACTTTTTAAAGTTTAGATTTCTGTTAGAAAGAAGACCTAGAGATAAGTATAGACAATGATGCTATGCCTTTATATGTGAGGTACAAAGTGAAATTACTTTATATTTTCCTCTGAAAGCAACCAGCATGAATATCAAAATTGAGGGGTAAAGGGAAATAGTATCCTCAGTAGCATGAGATTCTGTCCATCTTAATCTTGATCCAAATAGATATACTTATATGCTAATGGATTGTTTTTAACAGACTACCTAAAATGTAGTATAGAAGTTTTCTTCTATCTTTAGAAGGCACTTTTTAATATTTATTTATTTATTTATTTAATTTATTTATTTAATATTAAGATTCTTTTTATGATGTGACTCTTCATGTAAAAGTTGTTTATTGGGAGCGGCTAGGTGGCGTAGTGAATAGAGCACCGGCCTTGGAGTCAGGAGTACCTGGGTTCAAATCCAGTCTCAGACACTTAATAATTACCTAGCTGTGTGGCCTTGGGTAAGCCACTTAACCCCATTGCCTTGAAAAATCTAAAAAAACAAAACAAAAGTTGTTTATCCTTCATGTAAATATGGTATATTGTATAGTGAACAAGATGTTGACTTAAAAATATTTTCTGACAAACTCGTTTCTAGTTTTCCTAGCAGTTCTCATTAATTTGGGAATTCTGGCCACAGGAGTTTGGGTTCTTAAGTTTAGTAAGAAGTAAAGAAGGAATAAGGATTTATATGGCTCCTACTATGTACAGTAGTATGCTAAGCATTTTTCAAATGGAATCTCATCTGATCCTCCAACAACCCTTCAAGGAAGGTGTTACCATTTCCCCATTTTGTAAGTGAAGAAACCGAGGCAAATAGGAGATAAGTAACTTACTCGGGGTTGTACAACTAGTAAATATCTGAGATTGGATTGAAAATTAGCTCTTCCTGTTTCCAGACCCAGAATGCTATCTACTGTTCCACTAGCTTCCTGTAAGCATTGCTACATTTTATTATTTCTAATTCTTATTTTTTAATCTGTTTTACTGATCTTTTTTCTTTTAACCTGTATCAAATAGTTTTGATAATTGATTCTTTATAATTTCCTTTGAGATCTGATTTTGCTAGACTTCCTTCATTCCTATTTTTAAATATTATTTCCCCAGAAATTATTGATCTTTTGTTCCTCCAAATGAATTTTTTATTATTGAGACTAGTTGTATAAAGTAACGCCTTGGCAGTTTGTTATAATACATGATCTGAGGACTAATTCAAATCAAGCTGTCATTTTTTATTTTGGTCAAAGCCCAATCAAAAAGAGTGAGTATTTACTTTTCTTTTGTTTCTATAAAGAGTCTTTTGTTCTGGTACTCAGTGATACTTTTTGAATCTGGCCTCTGACACATATTGACTATATGACCCTGGGTAAGTCACTTAACTTCTCAGCATTTAGAAGTCACCCTCAAAAACATTAAATTACATTTAGTTGCTGATTTTCACTGTAAAGAGGATTTTCTCACCAGGAATTTTGACATCAAAGAAATCATAGAATCTTATATAATTTATTTATTTAAATAAGTCCTCAGTATTTCCAGGAAAATAACATCCAAATATGTTACACATTTGGTAGTTATCTTGAAGAGAATTTCTCTTTCAGTTATTTTCTCTTGATTTTTGATAGCACCATGTAGAATTTTGTAAATTCTTTTTATCTTGCTACTAGACTTCTTAGGATATAATTTTGTTGAATTATTTATAGTATTAAATGTTTTTGTTATTCCTAAAGTACTCTTTAAATTGTTTTTCATTCATATAAGGCTTTTCCATTCATCCAAAATATCAAGTTCTTTCAGATTTTACCTTGAAGTGTGACCAGTGATTGCCTAAGACGACAGTTTTCTGTCATGGTGTCAGAGAGTTTCTGTTTCAGATTTTTTATTTTGGCACACAATTCCACTTTTGATAACTGGATTAAAGACTCTTCATCATCACTGCTGCTTTCAGTGGGCAGAAAAGCAGTTCCAGAAGGTTCTCTCTTTCAAAAAAAATGGAGGAAGGAAGGAAGGAAGGAAGGAAGGAAGGAAGGAAGGAAGGAAGGAAGGAAGGAAGGAAGGAAGGAAAGGAAAGGAAAGGAAAGGAAAGGAAAGGAAAGGAAAGGAAAGGAAAGGAAAGGAAAGAGTATTAAAGAAATATTTCATGTCCCTAGTCACATCATCTATGAAATTATATTTCACCCATCTCTTACTAGGTGTGTGACCATGAGTAAATCTCTAAACTTCTCAAAACCTTATAGGTAAAATGGGGATGAGACTTACAGAGCTTACCTCATAGGACACTTGAGAGGATTAAATAGAACATGTAAAATACTTTCCAAACTTAAAAAAATAACTTATTGTTATTTTTTATATATAAAACTTATTGATGGTAAACCTTTCTGTATAACTAAACCTTTTGTTTTTAATGTAGTATAAGTGTACATATAACACATAACAAACCCATACAAATTTCTTAAATCCCCTAAAAGTAGATGCCTTTATAATTTTTTAGAGATGCATGATTCTATCACTATGGATATTCCCTCCACCAACAGAGGTAGCAACTCCTCTAGAGTTTTTGATAGGTCATGTTCAAGAACTGATCAGTGGTCAATTGGTAATGAGTCTTTCCCAATTTACCCAAACTTGTTCTTGTATGCCTGAAACATATGCCATTCCCTGACTCATTTTGTGCTTTAAGAAAAGTAATGAATAAAGACATAAGTATAGATCCCCCAGACTCTGTTTCTTATAGACTACCAAGCAGGTTTTGAAGAAATGATAGACACTCTAAGTCACTCTAATTATTTACTGAATTTCAGGAAAAAATATATGTGGCATATGAATTTTGGAAACCTTTCACCCATCTCCAGAATGACAGTTTACATTTCCTAATTAAGGAAAGGAGTTCAGAAAGGATTAAAGAATCAATCAGAGGGATAACTAGGTATCACATTGGATAGAGTCAGGAGGACCTGAATTCAAATGCAGACTCAGACACTTAATAATTAACCTAGCTGTGTGACCTTGGGCAAGTCACTTAATCCCATTGCCTTGGGAAAAAAAACAACCAAAAAACCCCAAAACAAAAAGAAAAAGAATCAATCAGAAAATGGAAAGAACAGAGGAATTATAAATTTAATGCAGATTATAGTTATATTGGTCTATATAACTTTACAAAAGGCAGAAAAATATTTACATCCATCAAGTGATTAAAAAAAACAACACTACAGTTATCTCTTCCACATCATGGGGGCTAAAGTAGTGCTGTTCCCCCCCCCCCCTTCCTCAACCACCCCCCATCCCCTCCAGGTTTGGAAAATCTGAATAAAATTTTTTGGCCCTCCTTTTCTATCAGATAAGTCTCCTGATTTTACAGATTTGCTTTTTTCCCCCCTTGATATTATACATACATTTTATTTTATTTATTTTAATTTTTACAAGGCATTGGCTTAAGTGACTTGCCCAAGTTCACACAGCTAGGTAATTATTGTCTGAGGTGGATTTGAATTCAGGTCATCTTGACTCCAGGGTTGGTGCTCTATCCACTGTGTCACCTAATTGCTCCTATACATACATTTATGCATTTCTGAGTTTCTAAACTTGCAAAAAACTCCCACTCAAATTCCCATTTAATTTTTTATACTGACCCGCAATATATCAAAATGAAACCATGACACTATGTCGAAGGCATAGCTGTCCTTTCAAATGTTTCATATAGATGAAGGTTAGAAGGGTTGGATGAGTCAGAAAATTGGATGAGACTAGTTAAAATGAACAGTAAAAATGAATAAAAAGAGGGAGGAAATGAGTAGAAAGAAGGAAATAAAAGGGAAAAGACTATTACTTTCCTTTTAACTTATTATTTTATTATCATTATTTTGCTACTTCCATTAGGATTAGAAAAGAGTATGCCTCTTCTATTCACTAGTATGCAATTGCTTGGGCAAGTTTATTTGAATTCCCGAGCCCTCTCCCTCACCCCGCCCCTTTTCATTGAGATAGAGAGCTTTTGGTTAATTGACATAGAGAACTTTTTAAGGAGAAAAATTCTCTCCTATTACATTCAGCAATTGTTCTGCATTTTGTAGTGTCAGAAAGTTTCCTGGGCTACTGAGAGGTTATGCTTGTCTGCCCAGTATGTCAGGATGTTAGAGACTGAATTTGAACTCAGTTCTTCATGATTTCAAAGTCAGTTTGCTATCTAAACTTCCTCTCATATCTTTAGATTTGAAATATTTTTAAATTATTTTTTCAAATAATAAGCATTTCTTTTCTATCCTTTCCACATACTCCCAAGTGAAAAGATAAAAGAAAAAGAAGCACCTTGTAACACATATTATATTTAAATTTTAAAATAATACAGAGGGTTGTGGATTGGTTAACTGTTATATTTGTAGAAAGTATCTCTAAAGAAATAATAAATAGCATACAGGTTGATGTGCATTTGTGCAGGCTGATAGATTTTTTTCAAATCTATTTGTAAGAGTCTCAAGTGATTATCAAATAATAAGGATGGTGACAATGAAGGTCATATAATTCTTCTCTTCATCTAGCATAATAATAATGATGCACATCTGTTATAGCTAACTCCTGAAAATTTAAGACTTTATTACTTTTCATCCTGAATGAATGAATAAATGAAGAGATGTACAAATCTACTAAACAGTTAACATGAAAGCTTTGAAACTATGAACGACTATAATTTTTGAATATTATTGAACTCATAACTATAAATCTTTAAAATATTCACATATTTGTAAACTATGACTCCTTCTAGTACCCCTCTAGGTGGGTTCCTTTGCTCTATGCTCAGGACAATAGTTTCTGGTTTTTCATTTCATATTGCTGAAGACTGTTGAAGATGAAAGATTTACCAATTTATCTGTCAAAGGTGTTTCCAGTTGATTCAGTGTATTAGCAGAAGAATCCTGAAGAGATTTGTTTCTTTTTGTGTTCTTTGTTAGCTGTTCCTGAAAGATGTATTTTAACAGTGTTTATTACATTTAATTTCATAGTAATTGTGATGTCTAGAAATAAGGGAAAAAACTTTAAATTTCATTAAATCACTTTGAAAAACTAAAAAGTAACCTAAATTCCAAATTTTAGAAAATTTGTGTCACTATCTATAATCCTTATTTAATTTCTTTCTTTTTTTTTAGGCTTAATTTCTTGAAAATGTCTGTGTACCCATTATGTACTTGGAACATAGCCAGCAGCTTAAAACATATTTGTTGATTGATCATTTGTTTGTCTGAATTTAGAGAGCCTTCCCCAGGTGTCCTGGATCCAGATAGCTCTGGAGAAAAAAGTGACTTTGCACAGCCCCTCACTTAAATATAACTCACTTGCATGTCATGGTATTACACCCCTGATTGTCATGATTATCTTCAAAAAATCAAAGACAAAATGACAATAGTCTGCATCTAGCTCTTACTAAATGATAATACATAAAGTGTCAAGTAAAAATAAGTTGAATATAGAATCAGGGAAAAAAAGAATCAGGAAAACTGATTTGGAAATAGGTTTGGCCACTTTGTAACTGTATAATAATAGGTCATTTTTTTGATACATCTATACTTCATTCTTTGAAGTGAATAAAAATAACTGCTTTGACTATATCACAGGGATAATCTGAAGACAGCAACTGGTAAAAGTAATATATTTGTGTTTCTGTGGGACAATTCTTATTTTAACAAGGTGTCAAGCTCAATATTTTTACATATCAGAGCTTCAAAGTCCTATGGCACTAATGGCCAAAGAACAGACTGTTGATCTTGGAGTTAGGAAGACTTGACTTCAAATCTAGTCTCAGATACTTACTAGCTGTGCGACCCTGGACCCAAGATGATGATAAAAATAGTACTTTCCTCATAGAGGCTATTTGTCCTCAGTTTGAAGAAGACCAGGACACCAGAGAGTTATTGTGAGGATCAAATGAGATAATATCTGTAAAAAAGTTCTTGACAAAAATGCCTAGTACTTGAATACATATGAAGGTGCTATTCTCTCTTTATCCCTCTCCTCCACCTATAGTAAATAAATGAGTTTCTCTATCAATTAACCAATAAACATTCATTAATCACCTGCTATATTTCAGGCACTCTGCTAGGTGCAGAGATAATAATAGCTAACTTTTATATAAATGATGATAAGAGCTAACATTTACATAGCATTTACTATGTATGGGACATTATGCTAAATGCTTTGTAATTATTATGTTAGTTAATCTCACAACAAACTTGGAAGGAAGGTGCTATTATCCTCATTTTACAGTTGAGGAAACTGAAGCAAAAAGAGGTTAAAAGACTTGCCAGAAGTCACAAAGCTAGTGTCTCAGGCTGGAGTTGAACTCTTCCTAACTCTAGGTCCAGCACTATCTGCTGCAACATATAGTTGATTTCCAAGTACAAAAGTGAATAAAGATTTGCCATCAAAAACTTTCCATTCTATTAGGAGAATCTGTGTTCTCAGGTAAGGATATACAAGATATATATACAGAAATGTATAGTGATTTAGTGAGAATGAGGGATACTAATGTCTAAGGGAATCAGGATAAGCCTTTTGAAGGAGATGATTCTGGAGGCTAACCTTGAAGGTAATTAGGATTTTTAAAGAGACAGATAAAGAGGAAGGTTATTCAAGGCATCAGAGATAGCCTGTACAAAGGAATGGAATCAAGAGGTAGAATGTTATATTTGAGGAAAACAATTAGGGTGAAGCATAGAGAGATGTGAGGAGGGGGTAATTATATCAGTCTGAAAGCTAGGTTCAAGCAGTTTGGGAAGCCAAAGAAAGGAGTTTGTATTTTAACTTTAAGACAAAGGGGAGCTATTTAAGTTTGGGATATGTTTGGAGAGGGGTGGGGATAGCTGAAGGAGGTCAATTATGAAGCTATTATAATAGTCCCTGTGAAAGGTAGACTTAGGATGGCAGTGGTGGTCTGTCACTGTTACTCAATTGCTATATACAAAGCATTATGCTAAGTCCTGGATATAAAAAGAAAGGCAAAAGACAATTCCTTCTCTTTAGTAGTTCACCTAATTGGGGGAGACAAAAAAGCAAAGTACTACGTACAGTCTATGAACAAGATAAACTGGAGATGATCAATAGAGGCATTTGTTGTTTTTATTCAGCAATTTTTTGGTTGTGTCTGACTCTTCATGACATTCAGTGATTAAGGCTAGAGGAGAAATTAGGCAAAGAATAGACTCTTTTTACCTAGTCAAAAAAAAAATCAGTCTGGGAAGGTAAATCCAGAATTCTGGCAAAACAGAAACAATTGCTATTTATTCTTATTATCAGGCCACATCCTTCCCTGTATGTCCAAACAGTGTTCTTTGTCTTTACCATAACCTTTAGTCCCTCATGCCCTTTGTCCTTTTCCAGGCTACCTCTCCTCCCTTCTCTTGAACCCTTTAAATCTTTTATCCTTTTGCCAATTTTCATTCCTCAATTACCTTTGCTGCCTTTGCTCCTACCCATATGCTATTGAGTGAAGCTGGGGGAAAAAATTACAAAATTGTTGACTTATTCCACCATAAAACTTATTAATACATAATCTCAACTGTATCCTTACTGCTACATGATAATTCTTCTATACCTCACTATCCACTTACCACAACAGCTCTTTGAAACTTTTTCAATGCACCTCAAACATTTCATCTCCTCCTCTCTCCACCCTCTCAGCTGAGAATCTCATATTTTACAGAGAAAAATGAAGACTATATACTATAACCTTCTCCCCCTCCCTCATCTCATATCCCTCTGCTATCATCTTCTCCTTTACCTTATGCCAAATAAATAGGTGACCCCCACCTTACCAAGGCAAATTATCTCTAACTGCACAAGTAATCTCATTCCATTCCCTTTCCAGCAAATTGTCCCCCTTATTGCCACTATTTTTTTCTTTGATCTCTATCTACTGTTTTCTTCCCTACTGCCTACAAACATGACTCCATCCTCAACAATGCATCACATGATTCATCCATTATCACCATCCCATGTCTCTTCTCCCTTTTGTAGCTAAACACCTTGAAAAGGTCATCTATCCTAGGAGTTTCTACTTCCTTTTTTCTCACTGTCTCCATACTCCTCTACAATCTAATCATTTAACCAAAACTACTGTCTCCAAAGTTACTAGCAATCTTTTAATTCAGTCAATCTGACACTTGCTATTGTTGTTTGTCCTGTGTTCTCAAAGGGGACTGTGACATCAAGAAGGTGATGTAATGACTTATAAATGGATTTCATAGTTTATAACCTAAACGTGGAGCACTTGTGATAACTGTAGATGATTGAAATGAAATAGAGGAGTAGTTAATGAGAAAAGAGCAATATGAAGAAGTAAAAGATGAGTGTTTGGGGAAATATCAATATGTATTTTGAAGTTACCTAGACTGAAGGCAGTAGTTAAGGAAGGAGAAAAGACTGATGGTGGGTAATCGCCAAACTCATTGAAGAAAGAAGGGTAATGTCAATACAATAGCTACTGGAATTTGGATTGGGTAATAGATATGAATTGAGTGAACTTCAAAGACAGAGACATTCCTGAATCCAAGGTGGTAGAGAAAGATCATGAAAGAGACAATGGGGAAGAAGGAATATTCTAATTTCCTTTCCTCCACCCAGTGGGTGAAGGAAAATGAGTGAGAATGGAACTAGTGCTGGAAAGGGTGCTGGGAAGCTGCTTCATCAGAAAAGAGTCAGGTCCCGCTGAGGAGAAAGAAGTTATGTATACTAGAGAAATTGTTGAGATGGAATTGATGTGACTGGGCTCTTAATTTATAAATTTGCAAATAACTTTTCTTCCCTGCTTTCAGTTTATTATTAATAGTAACCAAAGAATTCATTTGTTCATAAAACTACCCATGTATACATTTGGGTTTGGAACCTAGTGTAAGAAAATAGCTCTTTGTTCAACTCAACTATGCTCATAAACTACTGTGAATAGCTACTTAGGCAGGATAAATTAATTGACAAAGTGCTGCAGAATTAAAATTTTTTAAAATTAATATAAACCAACCTGTTCTTGATCATTTTCCCTCTCTTCATTCTTTGAGCCTAGTGTTTCAGATTGTTTCCTTTTACCTTTTTGAATGCCTTCTGTCTTTTCATTTGCTTCTAAGATTTTCTGAATAATCACAACCAGTTCTTGAGGATCATCTGAAATGGAATTGGGGGGAGAAGGAAAATAACAAGTGCAGATGATGCCATCTGCAGGTAGTCAAAATCACCAAAATGTTTGAGGGAAAGAAACGAGTGAAATAATGCTGCATAATTCACTTACCACTCATAGATAGTACTTTAGCTAACTGTTTCTCAGTCTTTTTTTCCTCCACTGGCCAATTTACTAACACATTTTCATTTGCTTTTATTAGACTTGCAATTTCTTTGTCATCACTGGGAAGGTCTTGAATCCATGAAGTCTCTCCTACACGGAGGGAATTGTCATTTGCAAAATCAAAGAGTGTAAACCTTTTCATCTCTGTAAATTTTTCTTGTCAAGGAGTTTTGCATAAGTCTAAAAAAAAGAAACAATACACATTTATGTATTCCTAGTGACTTGGGAGATAATTCTTAGTTTTCAAGAAAATATAAAATGAATTATAACAGACCTGGCCAAGAACAAGATTTACAGTGATGAGGTCCCAATTAATGACTATTCAGAGGTTTATTGCTAGCAACACTGAAGTCAGATTTAAGGAACTTTCCTTGGAGGAGGAAAAAAACAAAAAACAATGAATCATGCTGAAGGAAACCAAGAAAGAAACTGTTAAAGCTAAGAGTCTATTTCTTAATTCCCAAGCTTTGTGGTTGTTGTTGTTGAAGTAATTTCAGTTGTGTCAAATGCTTTGATCGAATTTAGGGTTTTCTTGGCAAAGCTATTGAAATGCCTTGCCATTTCCTTTGCCTATTCATTTTACAGAGGAGGAAACTGAGGCAAGAAAGATTAAGCGAATCGTCTTGCATCACAGAGTAAGTTAAGTATCTGAGATAAGCTTTAGAGATGGAAAAAAGGTAACTGTAGATTGGAACTGTTCTTTTTTCTTGGAGTGGGGGAAGAAGGGGGCATAAATGTGTTTCACCCATATGTATTGTTGTTTATGTATGTAAGAACTCAGATTAGAAAGACTGAAAGTAGAATTACAGATGACAACCTCCATGATTTTGGTCTTTAAAAAAAATAATTAAATTAAACATGTTAACCTCTAGAGTTTGGTCTCAAGGAGGAACAAAACAGAATTAAGTTAACATACATACTTATTAAGGTCTGATGAGTATACAGACATGTGTGGGCCCAGTTAAAAAATCAGACCCGCAAAATGAAGTTTGGAAGAGGGATTCTTAAACCTTTCCCTAACATAGTAGGGCTTTACAGCACTGCAGACAACAAACCACAGAATATAAGTTCACTTTATATAATGGTAGCTGACATTTGAATAGTATTTTGCAGTTTATCTCATTTGATTCTCACAACAATGCCTGTAAATATTTTTTCTTTTTTTACAAAAAATTTTCTTTTAAAATCCCCCCCCCCCAAATTGCATGCAAAAACAAGTTTCAACATTTACTTTCAAAACCTTGAATTCCAAACTCTTTCTCTTCCTCCCACCCCACTCTTCCTATTGAGAAAGCAAGTTACTTGAAGTAGGTTAAAGATGTGTCGACAAGGGGCAGCTAGGTGGCAGTGGATAAAGCACTGGCCCTGGAGTCAGGAGTACCTGGGTTCAAATCCAGTCTCAGACACTTAGTAATTACCTAGCCCTGTGTCCTTGGGCAAGTCACTTAATCCCATTTGCCTTGCAAAAACCTAAAAAAACAAAAAATAAAAAAATAAAAATGTGTAGACAAGAAAAATTATACAATAGTCACATTGTAAAAGTAAATACAACCCCACCTCCCCATAAAGAAAGAGAAACCTCAAGAAAAAAAATAACATGAGAAAAAAGTATGCTTCAATCTATATTCAGATACCAGCAGTTCTCTCTTTGGGATGAATAGCATTCTTTATCATAAATTCATTGGAGAAATTGTTTCAATATTTTTTCCCCACAGTTGCTCTTGCTAGCTGTATTCTCCTCTATCCCACCCCTGTTCCCCCAGTTATTCTCTCTCTTCTTTCATCCTGCTCCTCCTCAAAAGTGCATTGCATATGACTACTATCCTATAGGCTTCCTTCTCACCTATACCCCTCTCCCTCCCCCTGTCCCCTTTCTCCCATCCCTTTCCTCTTCTATTTTCTTCTAGGGTAAGATAGATTTCTATACCCAACTGGGTATGTATGTTATTCCCTCTTTCTTTTTTTTTAAATTTTATGTATTTAAGGCATTGGGGTTACGTGATTTGCCCAAGGTCACACAGCTAGGCAATTAAGTGTATGAAGTCAGATTTGAACTCAAATCCCTCTGACTGCAGGTTTGGTACTCTATCCATTGTACCACATAGTTGCCCCATGTTATTCTGTCTCTGAGCCGTTTCTGATGAGAGTAAGATTCCCTCACTCACTGCCCCTTACCTTCTCCCTCTTCCACTTCATTGCAAAAGCTTTTTCTTGTATCTTTTATATGAAATTCTACTCCTTTCCCTTTCTCCCAGTACATTCCTTTCCCCCACCATTAACTTCATCTTTTTAAATACATTATACCTTCAAATTCAACTCCCACCTGTGCCTTATTTAAATATGCTCCTTTTTTTTTTTGCAAGGCAATGGGGTTAAGTGGCTTGCCCAAGGCCACAGAGCTAGGTAATTATAAAGTGTCTGAGGTTGGATTTGAATTCAGGTACTCCTGACTCCAGGGCCGGTACTCTATCCACTGTGCCACCTAGCCACCCCTATATATATGCTCCTTCTAACTGTTCTGATGGAGGGTTCATATGAGTTATCAGTGTCATTTTCCAGTGCAGGAATACAAGCAGTTCAGTATCATTAAGTCCCTCATTACTTGCCTTTCCCATCCACCCTCTCTATGCTTCACCTGACTCCTGTACTTGAAGATCAAACTTTCTGTTTGGCTCTGGTCATTTTTTTCAGGAAAATTTGAAAGTCCTCTTATTTCATTGAATGTCCATCTTTTCCCTTGAAAGAATATATTTAGTTTTGCTGGGTAGTTGATTCTTGGTTGTAATTAAATTTCTTTTGCCTTCTGGAATATCATATTCCAAGCTCCATGAGCCCTTAATGTAGAAGCTGCTAAATCTTGTGTTTTCTTGACAGGAGCTCCATGATATTTGAATTTTTTTTTTCTGGCTGCTTATAATATTTTCTCTTTGACTTGGGAGTTCTGGAATTTGGCTATAATATTCCTGGTAGTTTTCATTTTTGGATCTCTTTCAGGAGATGATTGTTGGATTCTTTCAATTTCTATTTTATCCTCTGCTACGAGGATATCAAGACAATTTCCTGGATAATTTCTTGAAAATGATGTGTAATCAAAAACATTATGAGATGTTGTTAGAACCTTGATGGAAGCAACTCCTCACTACAGTCCAGAGAGCTAGGACAACTGTATTTGACTGGTTATGGGCAATATTATCCCCCAACCAGAGGAAGAAAAACCAAACAAAGCAAAACACAGGAAAAAACCCAACTCTTCCATATCTAATGAACACTATATAAAAATTATCTCTTATGTATCTCTTTTCCTTACTCCTAATTCCTCATGCCCAAAATTAGTAATCTGCAAATATGTTTAACAAAATATGCATGTAAAATACTAACCTGACTATTCCCTGATAAGGAGGGGGTGGTAAGGGAGGGTGGAGGGAAATTTTATAACTTAGAAATATGCATATATAAATGGATGAAAATAAATTAATTTTAAAAAAGAAAGAAAATGATGTGTAGGCTATTTTTTTTGTCATACTTTCAGATAGTATAATAATTTAAAAATTGTCTCTTCTGGATCTCTTTTCCAGGTCAGTTGTTTTTCCAATGAGATAATTCTCATTTTCTTCTAGTTTTTTATTCTTTTGGTTTTGTTTTATTGTTTCTTGGTTTCTCACAAAGTTATCAGCTTCCCTTAGCTACATTTTATATTTTAAGGAATTATTTTCTTCAGAGAGTTTTTGTATTTCCTTTTCCATCTGGCCAATTCTACTTTTTTAAGGCAATCTTCTCCTCATTGACTTTTTTTGGACTGTTTTTTCCATTTGACCCAAACTGGTTTGAAAGATATTTTCTTCAGTATTTTTTAGTTTCTCTTTCACTAAGCTGCTGACTTGGTTTTCATGATTTTTCCTGCATTGTTCTTATGTCTCCTCCCAATTTTTTTCCTATACCTTCCTTACTTGATTTTCAGAATTGTTTTTGAGATCTTCCACAGCCTGAGACTAATTCATATTTTTCTTGAAGGCTTTGGATACAGAAACTTTGACTTTGTTATGTTCTGAGTTGTGTTTTGATCCTCCTTAGGACAAAAGTAATTATCCATGGTCAGATTTTTTTCCAGCATATGAATTGATTTTAACTCTTTGTTAAGGTGGAGCTCCTAGTATGGAGGATGCACTGTCCCAAGATTTTGAGTGTTTTTGCAATGTTTGTCCCCTGAAAACAGGGATACCCCCCCCAGGGACCTACAAGTTCTCAATTCCTCCAAGGTCTTAAAGACTATGACTGCTCTCCTGACCTGTGCTCTGATCTGTGGATGACCACAAGTACTTCTTTCTGTCTTGGAACCATGAGAAGAGTCCCTACTCTGCTACTTCTGTTCCTGTGACTGGAGCCCAGATTGTGACCTGCATCTGAATATGGGAGAAGCAACAGAGTTATGCCTCAGGGGTAGCAGAAAGATCTCTCTGCAATCTCCCTCAACCCCTTACTGTCAGTGGATAAAGCTCTCTGAAGCAACTGCTGGGTGGCTCCCTCTTAGGTGGCTCCCCAGGCCTGCTCCTGGTCCCTGGGGGGGGTTGGGTCTGCACTGAGCCTGTTCTGGACTGGGCTCTGCTTTCACTCTGATATGGCAGAGTTTTCCTGCTGCCCTTCTCAATGGTCCTTGGCAAAACTTGAGCTGAGAGATCTGGAAATCACCACCATTACCATGGATCCAAACACCACCAGGGACCCAGGCACCCTGTGGTCTGTTCCTGGATTACTAGAGTTGGTTTACTCTGGTGAAGCTCAGGCTGCCCTGTGTGCCCTTTCTAATCCTGGTGCAACAGACCTTCCTGTGTGTCTAACAAGTTGTCGAACTGGAAAATTGTTTCAGTCTTTTTTGTGGGTTCTGTCACTTTAGAATTTTGTTAGAATCATTATTTAAAGATATTTGGAGTGATTTGGGGGAGAGCTCTCAGGAGTCCCTATCTCTTTACTCAATATCACAGTTTTAGTGATATGAAAATGGTCATTTGGAAAAATTAAATGACTTTTCATGGTTGCACAACTGGTAAAGGTTAAGGGGGGATTTGTAAGGATTCCAAGTCCTCATATTTTCCATCATACTATTGGTTGCTCAATTGTTCAATAGTGTCTTCAAGACACTATGAACGATATGGTCCATGGGATTTTCTCAGTAAAGATACTGGAGTGGTTTGCCATTTTTTTCTTCAGTGGATTAAGACAAATAGAGATTAATCAATTTATCCAGGGTCATTCAGCTACAAAGAATCTGAGATCAGATTTGAACTCAGGTCTTCCTAACTTCAGGACAAGTGCTCAATACACTTGAGCCATCTAGCTTTCTCCCCACTTCCCCAACACACACACACTGAACTATATTCACTTTTAATACCTATAAAGTAGAAGAGAACCATCTTCTCATTAAACTCAGTATACTGTGAGATTGAAGGCCCATTATAATAAAGGAGTGATGCTAGGAGATCTCCCTAGGGAATTGATGCCATAGATAATTGGTGACCTTTTACTTAAAGAAGGAAGTGTGGTATAGTAGAAACAAGATTGCATCTAGAGTCAAAGAATATGAGTGCTTTTGAATGACATGGGCCTCCTTGCTGTTCCTCACACAATCTCTTGACTCTTGGCATTTTCACCCACAATTGAGATGGTCTCTGTTCTTATCTTTACCTCCTGACTTCCCTGATTTCCTTCAAATCCCTTCTTCTTCAAGATACCTTTCCTAGTCCCTCTTTAATTCTAGTACCTTCCCTCTGTGTTATTTCCCATTTATTCCTCACATAACTTGTTTTTTTATATATTTATTTGCTTATTGTTTTCCCTTTTAGATTGAGCTTCTTGAGGGGAAGTATCTTCTCTTGCCTCCTTATATTCCCAGAGATTAACATTATGCCTGGTACATAATAAGTGATTGCCCCAGGATGGTAGCAGTATCAGAGGAGAGGAGGCATATTCAAGTGAGGTTGTAAAGGTGAAATTTATACACCTTGACCACAGATTGGATATGGAGAGTGAGAGATAGTGAGGTATTAAGGATGACAACTAGGTTTCAATCTGGGAGACTGTAAAGATTGAGCCCTTTACAATATTAGGCTAGTTTGGACGAGTAAAGGATTTAAGAGAAAGTTAATGAGTTCAGTTTTGCACATCCTGGGTTTAACGTGTCTATTAGACACATCTGAAAGTCTATCCAAGATATAAGGCTAGAGGTGAGTAAAGAGGTTAAGGCAGTATAGATAGATTTAGAGAATCATTAGTTTATAACTGTTAATGAAATGAAATTGATGGGAGGTAATGAGATCACCAAGTGAAATAAATAAAGGGAGGAGAGGTCTCAAGAATAAATCCCTGTGGGACACCTCTGGTTAAAGGGTATAATCTAGATGAAGGTTTGGCAAAGGAAAATGAGGAGTGGTCTGATAGTAGGAGAACCTGGAAATCTTGAGGGTAGAAAGTATCAAAAAGAGACTGATCAGTTAGTGGAAGTTCAGAGAGATCTAGAAGAATGAGGACTGAGTATAAGCTAGTGGATCTGACAACTAGGAAATCATTGGTAATTTTGAGAGATCATCTCTTGGAGTGATGAAATCAGAACCTAGATTTAAAACTAGATTTAAGAAGAGACTAAGGGGAGAGAAAATGGAAGGTAGATGGTCTTCCCAAGGAGTTTAGCCACAAAAGGCAGTAGAGTTAAAGGACAGTAGTTAGCAGGAATGGAAGGGTCAAATGGAAAGTATGAGGGTCAAGGAGATATGAAGGAGACCATCCCTATGGCATGCACATTGGAGAATACCTGAAGCCAGTGTCATTCAAAAGCACTCATATTCTTTGACTCTAGAAGGTAAGGAAGGATCCAGGAAATAGGAAAAATTGAATATTGAAGAGAGAGTGTAGGGATGATAAAGGTATTTGTTGGAAGAGATGGAATGTAATAGAATTATTTTTGTGAGTATAGGGCCTTGACTTGACCTTTAAGGAGAAGGAGAGAGAGAGAGCAAACTCCTTAGCTAAGAGGGTAAGAGAAGGGGATACCATGGGAGGTTTGAGGAAGAATGAAAAGTTTTGGAAGAATTAAAGTGGACAATGGGGTAGTTGATTGATGAGGAATGTAAAAGTATTGACTGGTAGCAATAAAGGCCCAGTTGAAGCTGTGAAACATAAATGTGTAGTGGACCTAATCAGAAGGGTTGTGTGAAGAACATGTTCATCACATCACATCACATCACATCACATCACATCACATCATATCACATCACATCACATGTCCTTCACCTTTGTCCAGCAGTAGGCTGAAAGGTGATGTATGTTGGGAGTGATATGGTACTGATATGGGGCTTGGTTGGCAAGACAAGACTGGTGAGAGGATCAAGGGGCAAAGGGTTAAAGAAAAGAGGACTGTATAGATTTGAATAGATGCGGTCAGGATGACTAGTGAAGATGGAGTGTGTGACAGTTGAGGAAAGAACTGAGGGATAGAGGGATCAGAGGTCATAGAGTAGACAAAGAGTAAGATTGTAGAGGAAGGCACAGGGAGAGGTAAGCAAATCAATAGATTAGGGTCAGATAAGGGGATTTTTGCATTTTTGAAAATGGAAATAGCACATTTATATGTGATAGACATCACTAAGATTATGACCATGTCAACATGTAGCAGAAGAGTAGGTGATGGGAACTGACCCGGTTGAGGAAATAAATGGTTAGGCTGATTGAGAGATAGTCAATGTGTATACATTAAAGCCCTAGGATGAAGGCAGGAGTTAAAGAGGAAAGAAAAATGATGAACCTGGTACTGAACTCATTGAAGAAGGAAAGGAAGGGACTGCTACCAGGATTTTAACTAGATGGTAGAAATAGATTGCTTGAACCTCAAAAAAATAAAGCTTATTTGATGGTTATGAAGCAGGGGAATTCTGGGCACAGTGAAATGATGTAACCTTTTTGTACTGGAAACTTTTCTATACTGGAGGGGGGAGTATTCTCCATTTTGTATTGACTCTGTGAACCGCATTTCCTAAGCCAATTTGGACTTTAACAGTAAGGTTGACCTTGATCAGCCTTTTGGGGCAGGAGTGTGCTTAATCTGTTCATGCTCAGTGAGTGCTGTCTTGGACACTCCTTGGGTACCACCCTTGTGGCATGCACATTGGAGAATACCTGAAATCAGGTGCTAAAGCACTTCCCAAACACCACCCTTGTAAGATCCATGGAATGTATTTGAGCAAGGCTCTGCCCAGCCTTGCCCTATTTTTTCCTATTGATTCAATCAGCATGCTACTGCTCTAGCTGCTTCTCCTCCTTTCTCATCTTCTTTCTCTAAGCTAAATCCAGGTGTTCGTGCTGCTGTACCAACATGGTTCCCATCTCCAAGCAACTAGATCTATGTTGAACTAAGTTTCTTTTCTTTTCCTCTTTTCCTTTTTAAGATGATTGTTGCCTTTGCTATTGTCTCTCAAAGGTCTCTTTTGATTAACTTTATTACTCACCTCCTTTCCCAGCTTGTAACTATCTCTTTGAGATAATTATCCCCTTTACTATTCTCCCCCCAGTCATATCTTCTTTAATTAACTCCTTTACCTTCTTAGCAACTACCATCTCCTCAATAACACTATCTCTTTAGAAACTATTATCTCTTTTAAGAAACTTACTATCTAGCTGCTTCTCCAAAGAACCTAACTTGAGAACTTTTACAATAGTTTGTAGACTTTTTATAGAGGCCTGGGGAACTTTTATGCAACCTGTAAATTAAAATCTAAGTCTTTCTTATGTCCCTGAGTCAGATTGGTGAGTTCTTCACAAAATGAACCCACACAGATCTGTAAGCCCCCTTTTCTCTAAGTCCATTTTTCTTCCTTCTTCAGTTATAGGGGGTAACCTGGAAGTGGCAGTGGGTAGCTAGGATGCCAAATACAATTAGTTTTACTTTTTAGCTCCTTAAATCTCGCCTTTTGCAAGTGGTCTTTCTGGATCCCCTTATTTCTAGTGCCTTCCCTGTGTTAATTATCTCCAATCCATCCTGTAAATATCATGTTTGTATATAATTGTTTGCATGCTGTCTCCCTTGATAACTCCTCAAGAACCATGACTATTTTTTGCCTTTCTTTGTATCATGGAGCTGAGTACAATGACTGGCACATATCAGGTGTTTAGTGAATTTATTCACTTGAGATATGAGTTAGCTAGAAAGGCTGAGAGGAAGCTTATTGTAGACGCTAACAAGTTGGACCCTTGAGTCCAGAATACCTGGATTCTGATCCTGTCTCTAACTCATATTACCTGTGTGACCCAGAGCAAGTTAACATTTCAGGACTTCACTGAGCATTAGAGACTATCATTTGCAGATTGGGTCCAATACATACACACACACACACACACACACACACACCCCATACATTTGTAAAGGGGGTTCCCTCACTTGGAATTAATTTTTTTAGGGTTTTTTTTGCAAGGCAATGGGGTTAAGTGGCTTGCCCAAGGCCACACAGCTAGGTAATTATTAAGTGTCTGAGGCTGGATTTAAACTCAGGTACTCCTGACTCCAGGGCTGGTGCTCTATTCAGTGCACCACCTAGCCACCTCAGAATTAAATCTTTTTCAACTTAGTTCATTAAACTTTTATTAAGCACACACTGGATGCTAGGCCAGGTGCTAAGCTCTGAGGAACCAAAAAGAAACAAGGAGTTTACAGTCTGATGTGAGGCTAAGGGAGAGAGCAATCTACAAATATCTATGATGACTATACAAAGCAAACATATAAATATAGCAGGCTATATATAGGATAAATTGGAAATAATCAACTAGCTAACATTTATGTGGTATAATGAAATCACAGGTTTGTCCCAATGGTAAAATTACAAATTAAATGAAACTGTTGTAGGAAAACAAGGTTTGATATCTTAGAGGAAACATTCCTCATTATAATATATAGTTGGTAAGTGATGTCAGCTGGAAACAAAGAATACTGCCAATGTGGCAAAAACTAGGATTTGTGATGGAGGCAAGGGAATGGCAATTGGTGTCACCAGTAACAACAGCAGCAGAGTACTGGTAGTGCCCAAAATTGGACAGGGAGATAAGGTTAAATACATTGCTCAAGGGAAAATCTATAGAAAGAATTGGGAGAGGTTTGGGAGTGGCAGCTCAGGGAGAGGGTCAAGTGAAGTTTGTTTTACAAAATAATGATGGAGAGATCCCTTTTTTCCAAAGCTTTTGATAACCACTCTTTAAACTAGTTTAGATTGCCCTTAGGAAATTCACAGCTCTGAGTTCTGGTTGTGTTAGTTCTTAGCTTCCTACAACAATGATCTTTGTGCAATTTTAGCCCTTTCAAATTGCTGATTGGAGTGAGTTGATTCATCTTATAAAAATCACCATTATAATTTAAAATGTTATGCGTAGTTTGGAGAAATTAAAATCTTGATTAAGCTGAATGGTCAATAAATCAGGGATTGCAATTAGCACCAGGAACGAGATAGGATGGCACTGGACTTGTGATTACATTTGCACGGAGAATTCCTGATGAAATTCTCAAAAACTAAAGGTTGTGCATAGATACCATTTCTGCAGATAGGTGGACAGTGTGATGGGAACAGCTAGGTTGCACAATGGATAGAGAGCAGGCTTGGGGTCTGGTCTTAGTTACTAGCCTTGGCAACTCTGGGTAATTCTTAACCTCCATATGCCTCAGTTTTCTCATCTGTAAAATTGGTGAAACAACACTGAAAGGTCAAAAGGTGAACCTTCAGTAAAATGGAAGATGGCACTATAAATGGAAGTGAATGCAAAACTTAATTGAAGGAAAGCACAGCACAAGCAGACTCTAGCAGTGGGTAGTAAAGAGAGTAAATCTTTTTATAGGGTATTGGATACAGGAGGCAGGGTGGTTTGGTTTCTATAGGGACAGGGAGTCCATTGGGGTCTCCATGGAGGATGTGTTTTGGTTAGAAGATCCCCAAGATGAGATTGGGCATTGTTTGGAGTTTCTATTAGGATTGTGTCCTTAGGAAATGATAATCAGTGGGGCTCTATTGGGCAAGAATTAAACTCAGGCCTGGATCCAACATACCAGTCTTTTTTGTTTTAATTTAATAAAGGGAATTGGAATAGGAGGTTGGTTCTTTTGGAGCTCCTTCTAGACTGTTGGTATCTTTGGGCCTGAAGTCAAATCATGGATTTGACTATCTGAGATGTTGTGGTGTTCATTGTTTTTGGATGAAGGGTGTAACAAAGGAGTACCTAAGAAGAGTGAATGGTTCAGAGAGATATCCTTAATTGCCTCAGAGAGAGGTTTGACTAGGATCCCCAAGTTGGGAATACAGTTATGGAAGTATCCAGTCAAGTCAAGGAAGGACAAGAGTTAAGAGGAATGGTCATGGAAGAGAGAAGTTCTCACCTCACAGCTGCTGAGTTTGAAACCTAAATAAGCCACAGATGGAAAGGAGAGCTGGGCTTTATCCTGGATACCTGATAACTCTTATCAGCTAGGAAATTAAGGAGTTCAGCAAAATTCTTTTGGGAGGATTCAAAATCTGGATTACATAAAAGTAAATCATCCACATATCGGAGAAGAGTAGAGGGGGAAGGGTTAACTCCCAGAAGGTCTGAGCCAATGCTTGGCCAAAAAGGGGGGTGGGGCTGTCTCTACAACTTTGAGGAAGGACTGTCCAAGTTAGTTGTTGAGACATTTGGGTGTCAGGGTCAAGTCCAAGTAAAGGCAAAATGATTTTGAGAATTTGAATAGAGTAGTATATTAAAGAAGGCATCTTTAAATCCAAGACTGTGTACAGTGTGGTAAAAGAGAGAATGTGGGAAAAGAGCGTATATAAGTTAGGTGCTACAGGATATAGAGGGATAGCGGTTTTGATCAATAATGTATAGGTCTTGTACATCATGGAAGGGCTTTCTTTCTGGAAGTATCAAGGCATTTGAAGAGGAGGCTATGGGTTATAAGAACCCTGCCTTAAGAAGTCTAACAGTTCTGGACTTGAGGTTCCTAAGCTCTGCTAGAGGGATAGGATGTTGTGGTCTGCTAGGAAAGGAGCTGGAATGCTTCAGCTTAAAGTGAATTGGCTCATGATGGGAAGCTATTACAGGGACAAAGATGTCACAAATGACATGATTTATGGGGAGATATGGGAGAGTAGAAGTATCATGAGTGGGACAATTGCTTTGTCTGTCATTCTTTTTTTGTCATTTAAAGCAGTGTGGTTAAGTGATGTGCGCCCAAGGTCACAAGCTAGGCAATTATTAAGTGTCTGAGGCTGGATTTGAATTCAGGTCCTCCTGACTTAAGGCCAGTGCTCTGTCCACTGCACCACCTAGCTGCCCCCTTGTCTGTCATTTTTTTTGCAAGGCAATGGGGTTAAATGACTTGCCCGAGGTCATACAGCTAGGTCATTATTAAGTGTCTGAGACCAGATTCTTGTCTGACATTCTTGAAGAAGACCATGACATCAGGGAATGTCATGACATGAACATGAATTAGATTTGAGTGAGGGGTGCTGTGCAATGTCACCAACCTCACTTTCTCTTCCAGAGCCATTTGGGTCCAGTGGTCAGATATGAATCAGGATGACTGGAGATGGTCCTGGATGTGAGGTAATCAGGTTTCAATGACTTGCTCAAGTTCACACAGCTAGTAAGTGTCAAGTGTCTGGATCCAGATTTGAACTTGGGTCCTCTTGACTTCAGTGCCAGTGCTCTATCCACCATGCCACCTAGTGTGAGAGAAGGAAAATACTCATGGGATTCTCCTATGATTGTTGAGGGGAAGAAATTAAGATCTGAGCCTTTAGATAAGAGAGGATATCCTTGCCCAATATAGGTGTAGGATAGCTGGCACAACCAGAAAGGGATGAGTAAAAGCGAAAACCTCAACAAAACCAGGGTAAAGGACAAGTATTTGGAGGATTAGAGGTGAGTCCTTCAATCCCTTTAATTGAAATAAATGAGTTCTTTGTGGGTCTTTTCTGGCAGGACAGAGAAAGCTAGCCTCCATGGCTTGGAGAAAAGATGTTGTCTTACTTGCCATTTGTAGAGTTACCCGAGGTTGTGCTTGCATGATGGGTTTGAGGGCCAAGGCAGATCCTGGGCACCATCGGTTATCCATGACCAAACCAAGAGAGCAGAAAGGTCATTAGGAGTCAACCAAGGTCCTCCCTTTTGAGGAAGAGAGGTACAGTCCAACTTTGTGTCCTTTTTTGCCACACCTTGGGCAGGCATGGAGGGGGTCTGAGATTTGGGCAATGAGCTGCCCAGTGTCCCAACCTGCCACATTTAAAACAGTCACCTCTGGGATCATTGCCATTATTAAATGTTCTTTGGGGGTTTGGGGACCCATTAATGGCAGAGGCTAATATCTGGAGAGATTTGGTCTGGAATTTAGCTTTCTCTTCATCCCAATAATTAAAGACTGAGAAGATCACATTGACCAGATCTATAAGTGCCCTATAGCGGTGCCCTTCCTTATGCAAATACATCTCTGCTACCCAAATTCTTCTTTTCCATCAACCAGAACCTCCTAGAATATTTACATCGAACTCCTCAACCCCTTTTACCACTCCTCCAGAGTGTGGGCCAGCTTCTATCTTCCTCAATTTTCAATGGATATCAGGGGCTGACTGAGAAATGAAGTGGCTATTTAGGAAAACAATCCTTTCAGGAGATTTAGGATTAACATTAATATATTTGGTAGTAGCTTCTATTAAGAAATGTTGTGAGGTTTTCATTGGGGTTCTGTGAAACCTCCCTAACTTCATAAAAGGTGAAAGCTTTTCAAACTATGGTTTGCTGACCAGCCATGAGGCAAGCAATCATGCGATTCCCTAGCATGTACATCTTGGGGACATTGGAAGTTCCATTTTTAGGCTCTTCCCAAAGGATGGCAGCTGTCCCTAAGGGCCTGTCTGTGGGATTTTGTCTATTTAACATGTCTGCATGGTCCTGTGCTACTTTCTAGATCCTTTACTTCTCATCAGCAGTCATACAAGTGGGAAAAGTAACACAAAGATCTCTCTGGAGCAGGTCACAGGACACAGTAAGCTAATGAAATTCTTTAGAAAACTGAGAGGGAGAAGTAGAATAGGAAGGTATTCTTCAATCTGACAGATCAGAAAAAAAGAAAGAAAAAGAGAACCTGATAGGTTTACCTTCAGGAGCTGCAATTTCACAAAGAGGAAGTACAGGACAAGGAAGAAGGCAAGCCTGAGGAGAAAGTGAAAGAGGGGGGAAGGAGTGGTGGAAGGGGTTGAGGGGTTCGATGTAAAAATTTTGGGAGGTTCCGCTTGATGGAAAAGAAGAATTTGGGTAGTGGATCTGGATTTGCATAAGGAAGGGTGTCGCCTAGTTAAAAAAAACCACTGGACACGTGGAATCTCACTCCATTTTCCTTGCTTCTGACCCAGGTTGTTAGGTCAGTGAGGGTGGCTTAATCAAAAGTCCCTTCAGGCAAACCTACCTCCCCATTATCCAATTTATATTGAGGCCACTGCATAGTAAAAAGAAAGCCATTTCGGCTTGAATTGGGAATCTATTTGTTTCAGATTTTTGTAGGCACAACCCAGTGGAGTGCCTGGGGTGTTTTGGGAATGTAAGGTTCCCATGAAAGACAAGTTTTCTGAAAGGGTTCCTTTAAGACACAAATCAAGGAGTTAGCCTGAGTGTGCTAGCACAACTCATGGCTTACCTGACAGTGAGCCTTCAGGATTCCCTGTGACTCCTCTCCAGGGTTTCAGCACCAAATGATAGATCAAAAGGTGAAACCTTGGTAAAAAGGAAGATGACACTATAAATGGTAGTGAATGTAAATCTGTTTATTGAAGGAAAAAACAGTGGACTGGATCCAAGCAGATGCTGGCAGTGGGTAGCAGGGAGAGCAAGTCTTTTTATAGGGTATTGGTATAGGAGGCAGGGTGGTATGGTTTCCTCTAGGATCAGGGAGTCATTGGGGTCTCCGTAGAGTATGTGTTTTGTTTGGGAAGTTACCAAGGTGACACTGGGCATTGTTTGGAGTTTCTTTGTAGGTTAGGATTCATGTCCTTAGGAAAAATTATTCAATGGAGCTCTACTGGGCAAGAATGAAATCTAGACTTGGATTCAACAAATACCCACCTCCCAGGATTGTTGGTGATCATCAAATGAGATTAAAAAATTAATTGTAAAGTGCTTTAGCTCAGTTACTGGTACTTAGTAAGCCTGTATAAATGTTTTCTTATTGACAAACAATTAATGAAGTATTGATCTCTGTTCCCAGACCAATGAACCACAGGACCAGAGGAGGTCACTTCCAGTCTCCCAATTATTTTTGTAAAACTCCCAAACTCTCCCCCCTAGAGATTCCCAAATTTTCTTTAAAGGACTTTTGTTTGTTATGTAAAATACTTACCTAGTTAAACTGTGAGATACCTAACCATTCCCACCTGTGGCCCAGTCATTCTCTCTGCCTTACACACCTATATAAACCTTATTCCCAGCTCTCTCCTAGGGTAGCCCAACCTTCCCTAAATTGCAAGTCACCTTCTCTGATTAAAGATCTCAATTTTGCTATATTGGTTATTTTCATTTAAATATAAGTTGATAGTTTCATTGTTATTCTGAAAATTGTTGTCTTCCAGTGTTTCTTGTGGACATTGAGCAACTAAGGAACTTGGTAAAAGTCACCCTGCCAGCATATGTCAGATACAATATCTGAATCCAGTTTTTCTTCCTTTAAAGCTACTTCCATTCACTACACCACATAATGAAACAAGACCAAAAATGAAATATTTTCTGCCTTGATTCTAGGGGCATCCTGCTAAAATGTTTAGCAATCAGTTCTGGGGGTGGGGGGGGAATGTGTGCATGACACTTTTAGGTTTAATCTGAATTATTTAACATTTTTCATTATTCTCTGAAGTCTAGACAATCAACAAAACAAATCAAGTCCTAATTTATAGTATTCACCAATTTTGGAGGTGTAAATATTCACAGAAACGTTAAGTCTTTGGTTCTAGTTGAGTTTATGTTTTAAAATGAACTGTCTTCATCCAGTGACTTCAATGTAGCAATAAATCCAAAGTGCTGGGCCTCAGTAGGAGCGTAATAAATACTTGTTTCCTGTTTGCCAGCCTGTCTCAACTGCTCTCTGTTCTTGAGTTGTAAAAAAAAAATTCATTTTATTCAATTATGTAGTTTTCCAATTTCTTTTCAAATGATATAAATCTCATCTTCAATTTCTAAATGGTTTTAGCAATAACCTGATTAAAAGAGGATTAGAAAATTTCAAAATGTTCCATTGACATTGCCAGACTATATTCATTACTTAGATTAAAATGTAGGATTGTGATTCAAACTAGAGATGGAAATCAGTATGAGGGTGGGGGGAGTAATGGGGATTGGGGAAAAACATTTAAAAACCTATAAGTCTTTTCAAGTTTTACATATGGGGTTAGCAAAAAAAACCTAATATCTGGGTAAAGTTTTCAATTACTTTTGCCTTCAAACTAACTCAACAATTCAGCAGTAATACACAGCCCTGCATTGTAGAAACCCAGAGTTTAGGAAAGGATTTTACTTATTTTTTTCTTTCTATTGGTACAACTCCCCATATGGCCTTTTAGTCTTTTCCCATTAAATTACTCTTCACCTAAGCATTTAATTTATAGTACTTTAAGCTATACCCTGTTCTTGATCCTCAAAACACAAGTACCAATTCCAGATGCAGAAGAATTAGGTCAGAAGCTCTGGTGGCAAACAATAAATCAAGTATTTACCAAGTGTGCATTATGTCTCAGGCAGTAGAAATAAAAAGTGAGAAAGCTTAATAAGTTTACAAATCTATGGATCTGGTTAAAAAATTAGATCTTCCTATTGTAGGAAATTAATAGTTATCTCTCCATATGTTAATTACAAACTCAGGAAGACAAATGATTAGAAAAGCCTGAAAACTTGTCCTGCTCTTCTTATACCTCAATTCAGGAAAGAGATAACAATGTATCTTCCTTTAGACCAGATAGTTTTGTATAAAGAGGATGTTCTTAAAGGAACAATTATGCAACTAATATTGTAAGTAAGCAGTGCCTGCCCTCAAGAAGCTTTCATTCTAATGTAGGATACAACACACACACACACACACACACACACACACACACACACACAAACACACTAAGGCAATATACAAAATGAATACAAAGTAATTATGGGAGAGAGAGCATTACACCTGGTTGAAGTGAGAGGGAAAATGAGTCAGGAAAAGCTTCATTTAGAAAGTAGTCTTTAAGCTAAATTCTCATTTATTTATTTATTTATTTAAATTTAAGGCAACGAGGTTAAATGACTTGCCCAAGGTCACACAGCTAGGCAATTATTCAGTGTCTGAGGTCACATTTGAACTCAAAACCTCCTCACTCCAACGCCAGTGCTCTATCCACTGCATCACCTAGCTGCCCCTAATATAAGTTTTTAAGAATAGCAGGGGTTCAAAAGGTGGAAAGAAAGAAGAAAAACATTTCAGGTTTGAAGGGCAGCTACTAAAATTTATTGAAGGCAAGGAAGCTGTTTTATTTTAGAAAAATGGATCTGGAAGAAATGAGGCATGAAAATCAAATATAAGACTTCAATAACCTAAGCTAGACATGATAGAAATCTGAATTTAAGGTGGTACCATATAACCTGAGAGAAAGGTAGTGAAGATGATGAAGAGAATTATGAATGTAGAAAAATTATAATCAGAAACAAACTCTGTAATCTTTTAATGCTGATAAAATCCAGGAATCTTGTTAAGGGTGTGGAAAGATCTTTGCCCTTGAGATGCAAATTGACTCCTTATTGTTTCACTGTTTAATGTAAAATTTGTATCTTGACTCCTCATTTCCTTACCCCCAAACTTCAACCCCGCTACCTGGTTTCGGTTATGTAAAGGGGGAGGGATTTCCCCCTTTGCCCTCATTACCCAGATAAGGGGCAAGGCTATAAAACCTGGGCTGGACCTCTACTCAGGCCAGTCTGCTCTCTGGCCTAGTCAGTTCTCTCTATCCTTCCTTATCATACTCTCTTTGTCTCAGACTGTCTACTAAGCAACCTGGTTTAACCTTTTGTTATTCAACCTCTCCTAAAGTGCTTGTTGTCCCTTTGGAAGGAAAAATTTTTTAACCAGTTTACTTTGTTATATTTTATCATAAAATCCTGAGCAGTTTTAAAATCCCAGAAAGCATGTGAATTCTTTCATCATTCTGGGGCCCTCAAATTCTTATCCTTATCTAGTTTATTCCAAATCCCAGCCACATTAAGGAGATTAAAATGACAAGGTAAAATAACTGATTTGCTATGTGAGGTGATACAATGTTTGTCCTTCATTCTTGAAGAAGACCTTGACATCAGGGAGATAAAGCCATGACAAGTGCATCAATTGGATTTGAGTAAGGGATGCTATGCTAAGTCAACAGCCTCACTTTCTCTATCAGAGTCATCTAAGATTCAGTGGCCAAATATGAATCACGATGATTGGTGATGGTCCTGGATGAGAGGTAATCAGGGTTAAATGACTTGCCCAAGGTCATACACCTAGTAAGTATCTGAGACTGGATTCAAATTTCCATCTTCCTTACTTCATAGTCAGTACTCTATCCACTATGCCACTAAGCTGCCCTAAGGATGGTATTAAAGCTGTGAACCTGAGTGTTTGACATATTGGTGGTTGTTTGACAGCAACAGGAATATTTGAAAGAGAGGTGGGTTTAGGGAAGGAAAAATAAATTCTTTTTTGGTCATGTTCATCAAGTTCAAAGTATCTAATAGGCATTTGGTGAAATGGAACTTTAAACTTGGGAGTGAGATGAGGGTTGGTGAGAATATATCAAAACTATCATACAGGGGCAGCTGGGTGGCAAAGTGGATAGAGCACCAGCCCTGGAGTCAGGAGTACCTGAATTCAAATCTGGCCTGGGACACTTAATAATTACCTAGCTGTGTGGCCTTGAGCAAGTCACTTAACTTCATTTGCCTTGCAAAAACAAAACAAAACAAAACTATCATACAGGTGAGTAGAGATGAAGAAGGAGGAAATTGAGACTGAAATCAGAGACACATAAAACCAGGAAATGATACTAGGTAAATGGATACTGTGGCTCTGGTACAATTTAAGTATAAGTAATTAAATTTAAGTAAGAATATGAAGTGCATGTTTTGTAAAAGGGCGTAAGATATTAGAGCTATAAAAATGAAAAATGATACAGTCCTTGCTTTCAAAGATTTCACCATATACATGGATACAAGTTAGCATAAAGTGAGGCAGATTGTTGTGAAAGTCTCCAAAATAAGAAGGGGTCCTTCTTATATTATATTCTTATATATTAACTTCCCAGAGTTTCTCCCATTTGGGACAAATGTTAAACCCAAAGTTTATCCTAATTAGGGACAAATAATACCAGAGTTTTGGTCTTAAGAAAGAGCAAAATAGAATTAGGTTAATATATATACATTTACTGATATTTCTCTTAAGTCATGAACTACCCAGTCAGTCAACCCCCCCCCCCCAAAATGGAGTCCTAGGCTGGGGTTTATATAGTTTTGAGCATCAGAAGGTGAGATCTGAAATGTCACCTCTGACCTGTTCAATTAAAGAATGGTATGACCCCCAACCCAGAATGGGATGGGGCAATTTAGGATGGGGAGGGGAAGCCAGATATCAGAAATTTCAATAAAAGGAGTGCCCTATCATTACACTAAATACCTTCAAGTATGACAGTAGTAGGGGGGCTATCTTGATGGGATTAAGAAGGTAAGCCACCTTTGTTCTCTTTACACTGAGGCTTTCTCAAAACACCATTTACAATTGCTAAATTGATCCGAAACTTCTTTAGTATGTTCTTAAAAGACACAGAAAAATAATCCAAATATATCATATATATGTATATGTAAATATCATATATATAAATCTCATATATATCCTATATATGTACACACACATATTTATATGTGTGGTCACGGTTCACACTATGTTCACTATTGGCATAGAATTCCAGATCACATATTCCGGGAAATATTCTGGTGATATAAATAAAAAAAAATTAATTCTGCCCTCAATCAGATAAAGAAAAGCAAAACACCCCAAAAAAGTGAAAAGTGGATGAGGGAGCAGGAGGAAGATAACCATCTCAGGGGCATGTTAGAGAAATCAGTCAGTGGAGAGTCAAAGTAGTAAAGCCAGATAAGAAATGAGATGTTTGAACTAAGCTCTTAGGTTTGAAATTCATGGTCTCTCCCTCCAATCAGAAAGGCTAGTGGTGGCAATGAAATGGAGTCTGGAGATGCACAAGATTTTAGGAAGAAGGTATTATCCCAATAATGAGCTTCCTAGAGCTTGATGGAGAAGTGAATGAAATCTGGTCCAAGTTAGGTGAAAAATTGAGTCTAGGTTTCTGTTTAGATGGATTTGGGACATAATCAGTACAGGTTCTTCCTTTCTAGTATAAGTCAAACCCAGTCATTCCTTAAAATCCTTTGAAATTCTTATCCATGTTCCTATGTAAATCCAGAAAAATTCTTAGTATGGGATTCAGTCAATGTACTAGAGGTCTTCTGATGAATCTTTTAATATTTCAGGGTATTTTTGAAGGTAGCATTCTAGTTGTCCATATATTACTTCTCATACTTGATACATTGGCAATTTTTCCCTTTTTTTTGGTTATTCACATCCTTATGATGTTTCTCATGCCAGCTAAAACACTGCAACCAATACATCCACCAAGCAAAATAATTTCTAGCTATCTCTGCTTAAAGAAGATAAGCATATTGGAATCACTGAAAATGCTATGTACTTTCCTAAATTCTGTTTGTTTCAATTTTGGACCACCTCCTTTTCCTATAAAATTTCAAGATAAAAAGTGATGAAAAAAAAACAAGAGTGGTGTTTTTGTGCTATTGTGAATAACTCTCAAAGACACAATGATAGGTAAACTTAAATTATGAAACTTTAAGCTTGTCTATGAAGGTAAACTAGGGAAAGAGCTTCAACTATGTCGGAATCCAATAATTTAGAAGAACTAATATTTCTTGGGTGACTTTTTTTTCAAGATCTCAGATATAATTTTATATATCATATAACTTTGGTTATTGGGATCCCCTGAGGAAGGCCAATTCTGAATACCAGGATTTCTGGAGAATTTAGGATTTACCCCTTTAGCCTCATGGTCAACATTAGGAAAGCTAATTTTTGCATTCTGTTGTTATAAAATAATGCTTCTGGGACATATTGCTATATTTTTTGATATGCAAAATAGCTCAAGACTTCTGTGTTCTTAAATTTCTGGTGTCTGTTTTTAATAGTTCTTCCTCCCTGACTGTCAGGATACAGTTTCATGTCTTTGAGGGAGGACCTAGAGAGCTCTTCTATGAATAAGAAGCCTGAGCTTCAGTGCATCAGTTGTGTGGCATTCATTTAGTGTCTTAGAGACTTTTTTTTTTTACTTTTTTATCTTCGTTCCGTTCTAGATGGACAATATTGTTGGATAATTAAATCGGAGATAAGGTAGGTATATTAGAAAGAGTACTGAATGTAGATTCAGAAGAGATTGTCATATCACCCTGGCTCTACTGCTTATTAGTTTTGGACTTTGGTCATGGCACTTATTCTCTCTGAAGTAAACCTCTTCAACAGTAAAATAGGGAAAGTAATATTTGTACTTCCTGCCTTAAAGAATTGTTGAGAAGTCTTAAAGTACTGCATAAATGGGGCTGCTATTATTATCATAATCACTTATATAGTCTTTACTCTGAAAAAATTAAGCATTTTCAAAGTAAACCCAAGTCTCCTGGATACCACAATTAGGAATAATGGAAAAGGACCCTAGTACCATTTTGTTACTTTTTTGGAACTGAGACCATAATTTTTTTTTTGAGGCCATAATTAAGAGGGAAAGTCAAGGGTATTCATATTGTGCTGCCAGAGGAGAACTTCTTGGAGCAGTACAAGAGGAACCAGAGCTAAAATATTTGCCAAGAATGCTTTTATTAATCAAGAACAAACATCAGGGGTTAAAAGATGATCAGATACTGTTATAGTTCCGACCATAAATGATGTTGACTAGTGATCCAGTGGCATTATTTCTATGACTGATTGGCAGCTTCTAGAAAATTGAAGTCTTGGGTCCCAGTGGGAAGAATGGTTGCTTGCCTGAGAAGGAAAGATCATGCTGATAATTAAACCACCATGAAACAAGTTTAAATATAGGGTGCTGTTGCAAATTTGTTGCCAGAAAATCACATTTGTCATTTTTCTCTGATGTTGCTGGAGTGCTGGGGTGCCATATCCAGACCTTTACCAGAAATCTTATTTCATATCAGATCAGGACATAAAGTGAAATGGTTCTGGAAAAAGCAGTGAGAAAGATGTCTTTGCACAACATTCCCCTCACTATAATAAACATAAAAACTAGTCATACCATTATGTATTTAATGCCATGATTTTCTTTGATTCTGGAGGACAAACAAACATACAATCAAGTATAATTTTTTGAAGCTATTATAATCTAAATTTTTCTAAATTTAAATCTAAAATATCTAAAGCATCTTTTTCTTTTTCTTTTTTTCTTTTTTTTTTTAGATTTTTGCAAGGCATTGGAGTGGCTTGCTCAAGGTCACACAGCTAGGTAATTAAGTGTCTGAGGTCAGATTTGAACTCAGGTACTCCTGACTCCAGGGCCACTCAAGAATATTTTTTCAAAGCACCTTGGTAACTATTTCCAATTACTTTGCTTTTAAAATGAAAATGTGATCACTATAAAAATATTTTAACTCAAATTTATTCATTTTCTTGACCACTAAAACCAAAATGCCTATGAGGAAAGACAAAAGAAAGGTAATAAGTTATATGGTGAACAGAAGAAATAAAAATAAATTATTCTTCAAGTTAGTTAACTAGATAGGTACTTAGATAGCAAATAAATATATGAGCCCAAATGATGTTAATCTATTACAAGCTATATTTTAGAAAAAATTAAATTCTACATTGGAAGGAGTATAAATAACTTAGAAGAGAAATGGTAAACTTTAACAAGTAAAAGACTACCTGAAAATTAGAATAGATTAATCAGAAATTAATGACTCCATGAAATAGCAAGAAATATTCAAATGATTGAAAAAAAACAAGAAAATGGAAGTTAACTGATGAAACCCCACCCCCACCCCAAAATCACCTGGTTAAAATGGACAAGGAGACCAGTATGATGTAAAAAAATTTGTGGATACTTTCTTTCAAGTATTCATAAACAAAAACTACTCAGATATGTTCGGACCAGAAGACAGAGCAAAAATAGAATCTATCAATTCACCTACTACTGAATGAAACTCCCAAAAAAGTAAGTCACAGATATGTCATGGCCAAAATACAGAACTCCCACATCAAAGAAAAAATATGTTAACTAGAAAAGAAAACAGTCAGGATTGCATTAGACATGGGAGCTTCACAATATATGAAAGGAGATCTTACAACCAAGAGTAACTTATTCAAGGCCAGTGCTCTATCCACTATGCCACCTAGCCTCCCCTTCCAACTTGATTTTTGACAAAGCTTTAGTGTTCTTGAAATTTTCTTTTTTATGTAGGCAGTAACAAAAATCATATTTTAAAACTAGTATTGTTTATTTGACTTTTATTAAAAAGAAACAAATTATTTAGGGACAGTTAGGTAGATAGAGAACTAGCCCTAGAATCAGGAGAACCCGAATTCAAATTTGACCTCAGGCATTTGATATTTACTGTGTGCCCTTTACTGAGTAAGCCCCTGAAAAATGAAAAAAGGAAATTATTTTAAAACAGAAACATTATTCAGTCACTTCATAGAATCACACAAGAGAAATGGAACTTGGCTGTCTCCTTCAGAATGCCTGTTTGGATTTTCTTTTTCTTGACTATGATTATTTGCTGCAAAGAGATTTGGGCCAGAGGGAGGGGCTAATGATAATGTTGCCAGAAAAAAGAAGACACAGAAGAGACCCATTGGAACTTTTAAAACAAAATGCACAAAAGGGAATATCAAGAAGATCAAAATAAAGACAACAGGATAGCTTTAAAAGTAACATGTAGAATTTATTAGATTATATTTTTTAAAAGGCAAGCTGTATGTAATAGAAATTTGTAGTTTATTGTAGCATCATCTATTTTTGCTTTGAATGTAGAAATGCTTGTTTGGGGTATTTGTTAAGTGCACAATTAAAATTTAATTTAATTAAAAAAACTTTAGTCAGCATTTCCAGATCTTTGCATTTCAAGTTTCACTCCCTGGCAGACTGGTTGTCGGCTGCCATAAGGAACAGGCAAGTAGTTCTGCGTCTACCTATCCTTGATTGCTGTTTTGGACTGTTGACTTTCTGCCACCTAGTGGTAGGATATGACAAATACAGCAGGACAAGGTAAGGAGATCCTTAGAATTCAAGGATGCGGGAGAAATTTGATGGATAAGAACAGCATGGGTTGAATAGGGTTGGTCAAATTCAAGGTGTAGATAATTAGTGAAGTTATGTAAACATAGGCTAGTACTGTCAGTACACAGAGAAGAAAAGATTCCAGGAAGAGGAAGATCAGTAAAGACAGAGAAGATCAGGTAATTCAAGAAGTTCAGGGAGAGGAATCTATATTGTGATTTTTTATTTTAAGCAAAGGTACCTTTGCCCTGAACTCTGATTTGCACTCCCTGCTCTATTTATCCAGTAAGAGTTCTCAGGAGAATGTTGCATTCGGGGAGTGTCAAAGCCCTAGGGATATGATTACAATTGTAGGGTCTAATGTAGATACGGTGAAAGGTTTGTATCTTTGCAAGGCTATAAACTTACAGAATAAACCCCCAAGATAGGTGGTCCCTGACCCATACATCTGATGATTCATTAGGTGATAGAGGTACCTTTAGACCCTTCTGACATGAATGATTTAATGGATCTGATTTATTAGTTTTGACTGTTAACCAGTTAATAAGACAGAAATGAAATTACAAAGGCTAGTTTTATAAATGAACTTTTATTCTCTAAGATCTTACCAAGAACCCATGGGTGGATGATCTCAAAGAGATGAAATGAACCCTGATACAAAATTTGGGGGGCATCTTATACAAAGATTCACTAAGAATCATAAAACTGAGTCAGGTAACTAATGAGATTTCATATAGATTACATAGTTCTACATTATGATCCTCTCATAAGTTATAATATTTGCTTCAAATTCCTATTGATAAGAATCCCACCTAGACTGGAGAGGGAATGTTTACAAATAACCATAGGATTTCTCTAACCTTATCCAAGATGTCTCATATCTTTGATTTGATGACCCAGATAAAGGAATTTATTGCAAAGCTGACCAGGTAGTATTGACCCAGGCCAAGTCAATATTTAGATGTAGGAGACAGGCCTTGACATGGCAGATTGGCATTTTTACACTCAAAGACAACATTCAGATTTATAACTATTAATTGGAGGTTGAGAAACCAATTTTGATCAGAAATATAACATTAAAGAGTATTCACTGAAGGGTGAATGGAGTTTGTCAGGTTAGTATTGGTGGTAATTTGATTTTCCAAAAGAGGCCATATCTAGAATTCCTGTTCATACATTGCTCAGACTAAAAGGTCTCTGAATTTCTTCTCAGCTCAGAAATTCTGTGATTCTATGTTCACAAATGATAGCAACAGAAACCAAAGGACTTAGAATGATGAAATGAGTGAGGAGTAAAAACCATAAGTGTATAAAAGCTGCGATACTGCCAGGAGGGTCATTGTCATGGTAGAAATCTTTGAGAGTTAAAAAGTTGCCCTATTGTTACTCTAGGAAACACCTAAGTTATCTTAGTTATCTCCTTTCCTTTGTGTAGTGTAGTGGAAATCTGAAGAAACTTGAAATTTGAATTCTGCTTCATACACATACTAGTTGTGTGACCATGAGACAATCTCTCAGTCTCAGTTTACTCATCTGTAAAATCAATCAAAAAGTATGTATAAAACAGCTAACATCTATTGTACATTATGCTAGGTACTAAGTATACTTATAATACCTCATAGGTTTGTTGTCAGTATCAGATGAGATAATGTATATAAATTGCTGAATTAACCTTAAATTGTGATATTAATGTCTTTTATTATTAATTATCCTCTAATGGCTATTGATGATGAAGGGAAAAGATGTAGAGAATTATGAATATAGTAGAAGCAAAATCTGTAATCTTAAAGGCTACTAAATCTTGTTAAATGGGTGAAGGTTCTCTGCTCTTGAGATGTAAATTGACTCCCATTGTTTCATTGTTTGATGTAAGATTTGTATCTTGATCTGCTTAGTCTTCAACCCTCTACTCAATTCTGGTAAGGGGCAAGGGAATTGCCCTTTTGCCCTCAATGCCCAGATAAGGGGCAAGATTATAAAACCTGAATTGGAACTCTGCTTGAGGCCACCACCCCTCTTTCTCTATGGCTCAGTCAGCTTTGCTTGACTGTTCTTTCAACTCCTTTCTCTCTTTACCTATCTCCCTCTCTGTCTGCCTCCTTCTCTACCTACTAGGCTCTGCCTACTAGGTCTTTGTTATTCATCTGTCTTAAGTGCTTCTGACCCTGAGAAAGAAGTTTTTTTAACCTGTTATATTTTATATTTTGTCCTATTATATTTTAAAATAAAATCCTGAGCTCTCCCCAGATTGTATGCAAATTCCTTCAACTTTCCAGTGGCCTTAAATCTTCTGTCTTCAATCTCTAATTCTTTAATAATTGGCAATAAGGGGAGGGTGGTGTGTATGAGCTGACTTTTGCATTATAGAGAGACTGAAAATGAAAATGTTTTCTAACATGACCTGTGTTTTTGTGGAATGTTAAGATCGAGAGGCAGTTGGGGCCATTCAGTGAATAGAGTTCTGGGCCTGGAGTCAGGAAGGCCTGATTTCAAATCTGAACTTAGATACTAGCAGGCAATATATCTTGGGGTATACAGGTCCTAAATCACTCTGGCTTTCTTTGATTGCCAACCAGAGGTCTTACAGCAAACCCCACTTGGTAATTGTTTGGGTCCTCATTGGGTTAAAGGGAGGTGATGAGCTTTGCCTCAGTCAAACTAAGACTTTAACTTAAAAAGACCAAGGTCTCTCACTGCATTCAGATTCATCTACAGTTGTCCTAATCCATATCTGGCCATTGGAATCAAATGGCTCAGGAAGAGAAAAATACCCCCTCACTTAAATCTATTTCAATTGCATGCATTGACATCATATCCCAGATGTGTCAGGGTCCTCTTTGAGAAAGGACAAACAATAATCACCAGCTCCTATCAATTAAATTATCATTTCCAGGCAGGCAATTCTCAGATCTGTCTTATCTATCTATCTATCTATCTATCTATCTATCTATCTATCTATCTATAGATTTTTTCTGGATCTCCTGTCTCACACCTTCAATTATCTATTGAATATCTCAGGCCCCATGTCCTCTTATTAAACCCAACTTGTCCCATATGGAAATCATTATTCTTTCCCTTCAAATTCTCCCCTTTCTAAATTTCCTATTCTTGTAGAGAGCACTACCATATGCCTGATCAACCAGACTCATAAACCTGATTCCTCAGTCTCTCTCCCTGTTGTCCACTTTGTAACCAAGTCCTGGTGATGCAGGAAGTTATGACATAGGAGATGTGATTAGAATCAAATTTTGTAGAAAGAGAAATAGAAGAAATATCAGTCTAATAGGAAAATGCTATATGTGACTGTCCCTAATGGGATATAAATTGACTTCTATTCTTCCATTGTTAAATGTAAATTTAAAGATTGGAGCAACCTCAGCTTGTTCCACCGCCTCTAGCTTCCAGTTTCTAGTCTGTAAATCTGGCAGGCTTGCATAATAAATCCTGAGTGGTTTAAAAATTCAAGGGCTAAAAAGTGAATTTATTCACTTTCACCAATGAATCCTCTGGCAATTCTATCAAGTCCACCTTCCTAATCTCTTTTATATATCCTCCTTTCTCTCCACACCATTACCACCCTGGTGTAGGATCTCATTACTTTAGTCAACAAATATTTATTATGTATCTACTTTATTCCAGACACTTTGTTAAATACTAGGGATACAAAGAATAATATGAGAGGCAATATGCAAATAACTATAGACCAACAAGTTATATACATATCATGGACAAATTATTTATACATATCTGATAGTTAGACTGTTTAGATAGTTTACTGGTTGGTCTTTCCATCTCAGGTCTCTTCTCTCCAATCCATCTTCCATTCATCTATCAAAGTAATCTTCCTAAAGTATAGGTCTGACCATGTCAGCTTCCTGTTCAATAAGCTTCGATGAGTCAGTGCCCTGTGACTTCCAGGATCCAATATAAAATCTTCCAATTTGGATTTTAAAACCCTCATAACTCAACTACTTCTTATCTTTCCTGACTCCTTATGTATTCTTCCTGTCCATATATGCTGTAATCCAGAGACATTGGCCTTCTTGCTATTATTCCTTACACACAGTACTTCATCTCCTGACTCCAGGAATTTTTCCTGGCTGTTGTCCTTATGCTAAGAATTTCTCTCATTTCTGTCTCCTGGCTTCCTTGGGTTCCTTCAAATGTCAGCTAAAATCCCACCTTGTAGAAGAAGAAAGTCCCCCTTAATGTTAAAATTATCTCTAATTTATCCTATATAGATCTTGTTTGTATGCAAAGTCACATGATTATAAAGTGCTTAAAAACACAGTGCTCAGCATAGAGCAAGTGCTATATAAATGTTAACTATTATCATTTCTTGAAATAGATGTAATTGTTCATACTTGATAATTTTATATGGAGTTTTAGATATGATCAATATGCAGTGCCTATGGTGATGTGAAAAATGATTTTCTATATGAGGTAATTTGGAAATGCATTCAAATGAACGAGGCCACATGATTGGTTATGGATTTTGTTTCAAATTGCAAATACATAATATTGTTTATGATGATGAGATAAATGATTTTCTGTATAAGGTAATTTGGAAATGCATTCAAATGAATAAGGCCACATGACTGGTTAATGGGTTTTGTTTCAAGATGCAAATACATAATATTGTTTATGATATTATGTTTTTATATTTTTCTTATATTGTGAAATTTGGTTTAAAATTGTTGTATTAGATGCTGTTAAAAATCAATTTCTCAAGCAAAATGGCAAATGTTGGAGGGGATGTGAGAACACTAATATACTTTTGGGGAAGCTGTATATGAATAAAACTATTCTGTAGAGTAATTTGGAACTATGCCCAAAGGACTATAAAACTATGCATTCCCTTTGACCAAGCAATACCAATACTAGATCTGAATCTCAAAGAGATAAAAAACAAAAAGGAAAAGAATCTATATGTACAAAAATGTTTATAAGCAGTTCTTTAAGGGGTGGTAAAGAATTGGAAATTGAGGGGATGTCCCTCACTTGGGAAATGACTGAACAAGTTGTATTCGATTTTGATGTGTATATGATTATGTCTTAAGAAATGATTAGCAGAATGCTCTCAGAAATTCATGGAAAGACTTAACATGGACTGCTGCAAAATGAAATGAGCAGACGGCATTACTGTATGATAATCTACTCTGAAATAATTTATGTTCTCAGCAATACAATGATCCAAGATAATTCTGTAGGATTCATGATGAAAGGTGCTGGACATCTCCAAAGAAAGTGATATAGAGAACCTTGGGGATAGGGAATATTGAAATAAATTTGAAATAAAATTTTGTAAATCTTCACTTTTCCTCTATCACTGTTAAAACACTCTGTCTTGACCTCCCGTCTGACCTTGGCTACCTTCTCATTGGCAAGGCAAGCTAAGTTACATAGATACCGAAACAACATCTGACACCACCCAGGCCAGAATCTGAAACCTGAGCCCTTTCCAAAAGGGAAACTCTCAGATTTGAGACTTGTACAACTCCCAAGGAGCTACCTCTTCCCAAGGAGATTTCAGGAGAGACTCTTACTCTCTTGTTCTTGCCTACAGACTTCTGCTTAACCTGGCAGCTGGCCGCCAAGATTAATTAGCAATCCACTAGACTTTTCTTTAATTTCTTCTTAACTGCTGTCACTTTCTTTTGTGTTGTAACTTCTTTTTTTTTTTTTAATCTGTTTTTCTTTTTACTGCTGCATTCTTGGGTCAAGGAGTGATTCTTCACTGGGGACTACTGTAGGCAAGGCAACAAAAGAACTGATAGAGCCCCACTGCAGATCAAAGATATTATTTTTTTACTCTTATTTATATTTATAATTACTTTAATTTTACTTTTTAAAAATTTATGTTTTCTTTCACAGAGTGACTTACATGTAAATGAGTTTTGCATGACTAAAGATATGACCCAGATATATATATCTTCCTTGCCTTCTCAATGGTGAAAGGGGAAGGAAGGAGAGAATTTGGAACTCAAAGTTTGAAAAAAAAATTTAAATTGTTTTGCATGTAATTGGGAAAAACAAAATATTAAATAAGATATATAAATAGAAAAGTAACTTCTCTTATAATCTGAGTGCTGTAAGATTAAAAATTGTACTGGTAAAAGAAGGTAAAAAAAGTTTGAAAACTGTTAGGTCATTTATACTATCCCTGCTGACCCTAGTAATATTCCAAAATTCTGTGACTTAAGAAATTTCAAATTCCTAGCTTTGCCTATATTTGAGAGTAAAGAGCACCTCAGATTATTTGACTTAATTATTAGGGATTGTTATAAAGCTAATTTAATTAGCTTTCAGATTGCATCACTTAGGAAACTGAACCTCCTCCCTATCACAAATACCTTTTGATGACAGGGGGGTGGCAATTAGGAATTTACTTGTTTTTTAATTATAAATTTATTTTATTTTTGGAATTTGTAATTTATTTCTGATATTTAAGATTTTTAAAAAAATTAATAAGTCTTAAACTCAAATTTAAAGATATATATTTTTACATTAAGGATTGAATAAGAAATATCTATCAATTTAGAGGTTTCCATCTATATTATTTCATTAGGTGTGAATAACTGCCTTTTTATATCAAGATAAATTTTTTTATCTTAATAGTATTTTATTTTTTCCAATTGCACGTAAAGACAGATTTCAACATTTGTTTTTGTAAGACTTTGGGAACCAAATTTTTCTTCCTCTCTCTCTTTTCTCCTCCCTCCCCAAGACAGCAAGCAATTTGTTATGTTATACATGTACAATCAGGTCAAGCATATCTCCAAATTAGTCATGTTGTGAAAGAAGAATCAAAACAAAAGGAGAAAACTACAAGAAAGGAAAAACAAAAATTTTTATTAAAAAATGAAAATAGTATACTTTGATCTGCATTCAGACTCCACAGTTCTTTCTTTTCCATCATAAATCTTTTTGGAATTGTCTTTGATCATGATATTTCTGAGAAGAGCTAAGTCTATCATAATTACTCAACACATGTTTTTGTTACTGTGTACAATATTCTCCTTGTTCTGCTCATTTCACTCATCATCAGTGCATACAAGTCTTTCCAGGTTTTTCCATAAGGATAAATTTTAAGCTGTTTTTTTTTTAGGTTTTTGCAAGGCAAATGGGGTTAAGTGGCTTGCCCGATGCCACACAGCTAGGTAATTATTAGGTGTCTGAGACCAGATTTGAACCCAGGTACTCTGGACTCCAGGGCCAGTGCTTTATCCACTGTGCCACCTAGCTGCCCCTTAAGCTGTTTTTAAGAAAAAGAAATATTTTATTTATTTTAAGTACAAAAAAAGGTTTACTTAAGTATTGCTGTAGTTAGCAGAAGCTAAGGAAGAGAGAGAGAGAGAGAGAGAGAGAGAGAGAGAGAGAGAGATTCATGAGAAGATAAGCAGTAAAGTGTAGGAGCATACAGGCTGCCCTACTAAAAGAAGATGAGTGAAAAGAAATACTTTTAGAAAGAATGTTTGAGTAAAAATCTTTTGTGTGATTATTAGCCTAATAAATTTTGTTAACTAATTTATTGCAATAACCAGATAATATTGATAGCAATTATGTCTAGTCCTACAGTTGTAGAGGACCAGCCCTGGGGAGTGATATTCACATATACTTTGTGACTTTTCCCCATCAAAGGTATGTGTGGATTATTGCTCGTTGTATGGATCCGTTGGCTCACCAGTGAACCCTGACCTGGGATAATCTGTGGCTCCAGGATGGTTGTAAAAGGTTTCTTTGATAAAGAAGCATGCATTTTTCTAAGAACAAATATTGTAAATTTACCCAGGAAACTATAAAACTGGGTCTCTTTTAACTAGTCATTCCTGAGATAAGTTTTTGCTATAAAAAGTGAGTTTCCAAAAATAAAGTTTTTAGATTTTCAATTTTCACTTACCAACCTTTCATCTTTGGGTATGTTTGTCTCCCGGACTTGACTCTTGTAAATTCATGTCCAGACCCACACCAGAGCTATTGCGGGCAATAAACTGTGATTAATGAGACTTTATTGTTTGAGGTGAACCATTTTTGGGATTCTGAATATTCTTTTTGAATTTTCTTCTTAGGGTTGTTATGTCCTTTGGGTCAACCTTAAACAAGTATTTCAAGAAAAACATCAACAGCAACTCAGTTAGAGGGATATCGGAGACTAAGGATCTGTCCCTAGATTCTCTTAATTCATTTCCATTTTCAATGAACTCTCTTTAATTCATTTTCAACAAAACATCTATCTACCTGGTTCCATATACTAGGTAATTTATAGTGGTTTAGGCCTTTAGAACCAAATATTGATGTATTAAATTTATACCCCCTACTTCTTCCTCTAACAACAAATCTGTCCAAATAAGGTCAGATAAGTTGTAATTTTTTTATGATGCCTCTCATACTGTTACCATTGTGAGATTATAGTCAATGCTTCTTAATAACAGAATCTATCCAAAGCTATAATTACTGGAACTTGCTATTTAAGACCTTATGGGACTGTGATCATCAAAGAATGCTATTAAGACCATGATGCCAGCAATTCTATGGGGCTAACATCCATGAACTGCAAATGGAGTTCTCATGAGAAAGGTTGGGAGAATGACTTGGCATGAGATGTTGTAGGTTCTCTTGACTTGATTTTCCAGTATAATATTTCTTCTTCAATGAAAAATATCGCACCATTGGCTACCTATATAATCCTAGACTGGAACTGACATGAAGATAGGGGAATGTTTCCATTAATGCATATCTATATCCTTTCTCTTTTATGTCAAATTTCAATAACTATGTTAGATGATCAATATAAATACAAATTAGATCTTTTAGGCTAATACTGGAACATATCTCTCAATCATGTAAGATGCAAGAATAAGAACTGAGCTATTTGACCTAGAATTTTAGTCCTTTCTCTATTCTAAATAACTTAATAAATGGGTATGTAGTCTTGTCATGTCTGTTACTAGTTATACATTCCTGTGTAAGAGAATATCCTTTAATTTCTCACAATGGTATGGGAATCATCTGGCAATGATGTAAAAAGATGCATGCAAACCAGACTGTAATTCTATTATTTAGTGAGGTCAATATCATAATTGTCTCAGTTCTGTATTAATGAAAATAATATCAGCACAATTATTTTTCTCAAAAGAACATTGGTTTATGATCTTTGAAAAACTTAAAGAAATATCCACTTAGATGGAAATAAAAAATGTTTTTTAATAACAATATTTAATAAGCATTGTCTTAAAATTGTATTCATACATTCATCTAATATCTTTTGTTCCAATTGTACTATTAAGTACCATATTAATGGTAACTATTAAGTGAGTTTATTCTTTTGTTAGAGTTCATTTTCTTGCAAAAAAAATGTTCTGTAATTATTTCCTTAGCAGAATTTCATCCTTATAATGGGGATATATTAACAAGACAATTGGTCAACCTGAAAATTCTCTGAACTAAAAGATTCCCCAATTTGGTTTTCTTAATAGAAGAGATATAGTGTTTGAGTTAACTCTTATTAATTGACCTGGTTATTGGCAAAGTAAATTTAAAATTATGTTAAGACTAACTTTGTAAGAAATTTTTAGCAGAGAAGGAAATCTACACAAGTGACTTGAACCAGAGAAGCCAGTCATCTGGAAACTTTTCTGATATCCCACCCAGATGAGAAGGCTGCATTAGGAGATATTTCCTGAGAACCAGATAGCTACATGAAATGAGATAGCTGAGCTTTAAGATCTGATGGACCTATTTTTTTAAAAAAAAATTTACTTTTTCATCATGCATCTTTCATCTGTAAAGTCTGCTTACCCAGGGGTCCCCAACAGGTATATGTCAGTCTCTCTTTTCTTCTCACATTGTTTCTCAACTTAAGCTCCATAGTTAAAAACTCTTTAAGAAATGTTTGTTCTATCGGTTAGTGACTCAGTAAGGAATACCGTGTCTCTCACTAGAATCAAATGGAGGAATAAGAGAAATGATTATTTCTCCCTTATATTAAAAACTGATTATTAAGTTAAGATAAACGTTTTCCCTTCCTATTTCCTCATTCAGAAACCAGTCCTGTAGGTTATTCAGTCAGTCTTTGAAGGGCATTGCTGATAGATGAGATTGCCCAAATTCTCGGGGTACATGCTTTTGGATCTTGATCCAAACAGAATCAAATCTAGGTGAGATTTTGCCCCAAGAAAATAAGCCCCTATTCTTGGAACATTCCATTAGAATTTAGAGTGATACAGCTTATGAAGGGCGAAACCAGTCAAAATGGTCTGAGTATAGATGGATTCTTTTGTCCAGATTGTCCAGGTGGCTGAGTCATCTCAAGATGTCTCAGCAAGAAGAGCTAAATACTTTTTGCCCACCTCCTCATTAATATGTCCTCTCCCTCACTGATGATTTTTTTTTTTTTTAGGTTTTTGCAAGGCAATGGGGTTAAGTGGCTTGCCCAAGGCCACACAGCTAGGTAATTATTAAGTGTCTGAGACCATATTTGAACCCAGGTACTCCTGACTCCAGGGCTAGTGCTTTATCCACTGTGCCACCTAGCCACCCCTCATTGATGGTTTTTAACTAATCAAAGCTAATCTCTACTCTCTGGTATACAACTTTTTTCAAAGGTTCTTTTTTAAGTATTAAATATTCTCCAAGTAGCGGGGAGGGTCTTTGGTTTATAAGAGAAAGCTGTTGACCTCATTAATTATTTGCTAGCCATAATTAGTCAATTGAATATTAATTCCCTAGAAATTATGCTTCTCAGAATTTTTCACTTGTCACAGTACAAAAGATTTTATTACAGTTTTTCTTATGAACATGTAGAGATTAGGATAAAAAAGCTCAAGTTTAGGGAGAATATGTGGCAAAAATGATAACCTTCAGTTCTTGATTATTGAAAGTCTTTTTTCTCCCATTGGAGGGTATTCAAACAGTTCCTTTCAAGTATGACATAGCTTTTTTTGCTGGGCTCTATATGGAGCAGTAAATCTTTGTACTGTCTGTTTCCAACAGAGACATTGCCTGATGACAATGAAGTAGAATGGCAGTGAACTGATGACTGAACAGAGGTACCACTAGGAAATCAATTTCCCAGTGGTGGAACCTTTCTACCCAAGGATAAAATTGAAACTCCCCCTTACATCTCTACCTCATGTAACTCCTTGGGAGGTTTAATTAGAATGTCCTGCTCACTCCAGTTTCTAAAATGACTCTCTTCAATTCATTGGTTTTTTTATTTCAACTTTTTAAAAATTTATTTAAGGCAACAGAGTCTAATGACTTGCCCAAAGTCATACAGCTGGGCTATTATTAAGTGTCTGAAGTCGGATTTGGACTCAGGTCCTCCTAGCTCCAGGGCCAGTGCTTTCACTGCGCCACCTAGCTGCCCCACTTTTCAATTCATTGATAAATTGTAGGTTACTCCTGAGGTGTGGAAAGGTTTCTTCTGCTTAAACAAGCATGATTTTGGGGTAATAACACTCCACTTTTAAGGATTTTTTGAACTTGAATGACACATGTTCTTATCTTTTTTAAAGTAGTGAATTTAAAATGAGTTAGGAGGTGCTTACAATTCCACCCTTATATGTCCATAGTATGTGTACATATTGTCTCCTTGAATTGAATGTAATTTCCTTGACAATTTTTATATTTGTATGTCCAGCATTTAGAGTGCCTGGAACATAACAAGAAATAAAAAATAGAATATTAATTGCCTGATTGTCTTCTGAGGGTTCTAGAGCATGCTTCCCTGGTACCATTGGAGCAGGCTGGATTAGCTGTCCACATGAGCCTTCAAATTCTATGATTCTGTGATTATCTCCATCTGTTTTTCTACTTGGACTTTGCTGCTCCATCTTCTCTTGTAGAAAAGAATGCAGATGTTTATATTTTCCCCCATCTGCTATTTTTTCTATAAGCATAAAACTTTTCTCTAACTCTCCTAAAGGTTCTTATTTCTGTTATGTAGGGGAAACGAGTCAAGTGCTTAAATTAACAAAGAGAATAAAAATTATAAAACTGCAAGTCTTATTATCCTAGCAGAGGCAGCCATAATGTGGTGGCTAGAGAGGTCAAGGTCAAGAGAGATAAAAAAACCCTTGCGTTTAGGTCTCATTTTTATATACACTGGCTGTGTGACCCTGTCTTATCAATTAAGACTGTCAGATTCAGAGAAGGCATCAGATTTACAGTAGTAGAGGAAGACTTTCACTGGGAACATAATATAATTCTAGTAAATATCTATCTATATCTATCTTATCTACCTACCTATCTAGCTATCCTCTCTCTCTATCTCTCTATCTAATCTTGGTGTTGACCTTCAATGAAACCGAATGAAACGAGAACTGGGTCTTATTTATTTATTTATTTTTTTAGTTCTTTCTTTTGTTCTTAACTATCTTTTATACCTGACAATAATTCACCCTGTTGTCTGTACTTGAACATTGAAGAAAACTCATCTAGCACCAGTAGGATCTAAACAATTTGCTAGGCCAAGGAGTATTGCCAGTCAACTGGCAACATTAAAAGTGGTGCCCATCCCAGTGGTAATCATTGTTAGAGTTAAACATTTGAAGGCAGCCACAGACCACAAACTTGTTGAACATGGTGCTCCATTCACCCACCTGCATCATGCAATCACTATAATAACTACTGTGAAACAATTCTCCTTGGCTAATAAATTCAGGTGTCCAGGGCCCAATGTTCCTCACAGTTGGCTGAATTGCTTCCACTGCACACAATATATGAGTATTAACCCTTGGATTGCTTCTGGAAGAGAAGGAAAGACATTATTAAAGAATATTTGAATCAGGCTAGAATTCATTTGGTGTTCTACTCTCTACTATTTTTCCTGAAACTTGCCCAGGATTAGATGCTGTGGTCACTAGCCCAGAACAGATTTATCCTTTTATGTCTTGGTTACTTGGTGCTGGTGTTTGTGCTTTATTAGTTTATAAGAATTTTATATTAGCAGAAGCTAATTGTGCTCCAGAATATGATAACCACTTAGATGACTCACTCTTACATGTAGATATTATATGTAGAAATACATGTATACATATACTTATATGTAAAACACTTTGTAAACTTTAAAGAATATACAAATGTGATTATTTTATTACTTACAATTATTATAATTTAGGCTAGTTTCATTATTATATTTAGTAACTTACTTTTACAATTAAGTTATTTTGAATCCATCTACTAGTATTGAAAAAGTGCTCTAGATATATGCCAGGCATTGTCCTGGACACAAGGAATAAGAGTTTTTTTGGATCAACAGAAACTGGGAAGTTTGTAGAAGGATCCAAGTTAGAAGAGAAGATACTGAATTTCAGGGGTTTTTTTAAGTTGGTTTTTGTTTTGTTTTGTTTTGCAAGGCAATGGGGTTAAGTGGCTTGCCCAAGTCCACAAAGCTAGGTAATTATTAAGTGTCTGAGGTCGGATTTGAACTCAGATACTCCTGACTCCAGGGACAGTGCTCTATCCACTGCGCCACCTAGCCACCCCTTAAAAGTTTTAAAAAAAAGAAATAATACCTATTTGTTTATACTATATTCTAATAGGGATGACAAGTACATGTATAAGTACATACAAGATAAATATATAGAAAATAAATATAAGGTAATTAAATACAAAGCAGTTTGAGAATGAGAGAACTAGTAGTTGAGGGAATTGAGAAAGACTTGGCATAGGATTTTTTTTTCTTTTCTCCTTTCCTCTGTCCCTCCTCCAACCCCTTGACAGTGAGTAATCTGATATATATATATATATATATATATATATATATATATATATATACACACACATACATATTTAAAAATATTATCATAACTATATTTGGATATAATTGATTTCCTTTATAATTCTATATACTTTTTCTCATGATGTTTGAAAATTATTCTGGAAGGGGTCCATAGACTTTATTAGATTGCCAAAGGAATCAGTGACCTACAAAAAAAGATTAAGATCCTCTAGTGAAAAAAAATGTTGGGTTGGAGCTACATCTTGAAGGAAGAGGAATTTTGTGAGGCATAGTTAAGAGGGAAGATTATTCCAGGCATGGAGGATGGCCAGTGCAAAGGTATAGAGATAAGAGGTAGAATGTAGTATCGGAAATAGAGAGAAAACCAGTTTGACTTGATTTATATTGTATCCCAGAAGCAACAAGAACCATTGGAATTTATTTAGTAGAGGAAATTACATGGTCAGATATGCACTTAAGAAAAATTATTTTGACAATTGTAGGGAGCAAAAAAGGTAAAATTTAAGCTAAAGCTTGCAAGTAGTTCACAAAACACCTAGGTGCCCCCAAACCAGGTTGAAAATGTAATTAGGAAATGTATAACAAAATAAATTAAAATGCAATACAACAAGGTTAAGTTGTGGTTTCCTAAGTCAGTTATGTGGATCACAGGGTTTGTTGTTGTCTAGTTGTTTCGTTGTATCTGACTTGTCTTGACACTATTTTGGGATTTTCTTGACAGGAATATTGGAGGGGTTTACCATTTTCTTTTCTAGCTCCTTTTATAGATGAAGGAACTAAGGCAAAAAGGGTTAAGTGACTCGTCAAGGGTAACAGCTAATAAGTGAGTAGGTTAAAATATAAAGACTCTATGAAAGATTTAAGAACTGCGGTCAATGTCATGATCTATCACAATTTCAGAGACCATGGAACATGCTACCCATCTCCTTTACTGAGAAATAATTAGGCAATTTGCAATGAGATATTCCTTTTTGGACATTGCCAATATGGAAATTTGTACTTAATTATGCACACTTATTATGAGGGTTTTGTTTTTCTTTTCTTTTTCTCAGGAGAACAGGAAAAAATGGGAGGGAGAAAACCAAGGGTTTGATTATTGAAAATATAAAATTTAATTTACAAATTAAAAATTAGATCCTTAACTACTATTTTAAATAAAGTAGAATCCCAGATTAGCTCTGTCTTGGGCAGTCGGTGAACCAAGCTTGCTCATGGACTATAGACTAATGTTATATCAGCAAGTGTGGGTTTTCTCTCCATTGAGATCATAATCTTTCATTACCCAGTTCCTCTGAGAAAACCTTATTTTTGAAAAGAATATTTTTTTCTTTTTGTTTACACTTGTTTTCTAGAAATTGTATAAGAATTTGTCTACAAAAATATAATTTTTCTTGAATTTACATACCTTTCCCATTTTGCTTTTCATATTCTTAGTCTTAAAAATGAGTTTATTTTCTTATTAATATAGGATATTTATTAAATTCTATCCTAGATAATATAGTAAAAGTCATTTAAACATCCTGGTACAGTCAAAGGAACTCTTATTTGGGAATCAAAAGACTTGAGTTAAAAGCCTGGCCTTTCCAATGTACTACCTATACAACCTTGGACAAGTCATTTAACCTCTCTGGGTTCCAGTTTCCTTATCTGTAAGTAGGGAATTGGATTCAATTGCCTCTGAAGTCTCTTCTAGCTGGAAAATATCCTATCCTATAATTCATATATGTATTCTCACCCTTTAAGACTTTGTTATGTTTTTCCATAAATCTTTCATAGAATCCACACAGTGGTCTAATTTCCTTGATATTATGTATAAACCAAGGGAGCACAGAGACAGCCATATTTTTTTTACCTCTTTTTTTTTAACCCTAGGACTTACCATAAAGGTGGACTTATAGGAAGTATTTAATAAATATTCATTGACACCTCTAATTGCATACTTTACTCAGGGTTTTCTTCCAAAATTCTTGATTGATCATGCATTATATCTTACTTATAAGCTTCAAACTTCTCTCTGTTGTCTTTTGAATGACTTGCAATTTTTATCCTCCATATATTATATATAAGTCATCCACAAAGCATCTCTGGAAGAATATTATCCTTTAAAAAAGGACCTTTGTTTCATGGTCAAGCTTGAGGTCATTATAAGCACTGCAGTTTCTCAAAGGCAATTCAGTTTATTGTCCTCCTTTTCACTTCTGGGCCCAGATCATCATTCATCCACTGAGCTTATACAAGATGTATACAGACAATTTTCTCTTTAGGTAGCCCCCTACTTAAAACGATTTGCCTCAGACTGAAGGAGAGGGAGGCAGGAAAGGGACTGTGGGTTGTGGAGGGAAGGGGGTACTATCATTCCAGGATCCATAGTGGGGCAGAGGCAGAGACCTTCTTTGGGACTGGGCTAACCTGGAGGAAAAGGGGGAGAGGTACAGGGTAGATATGTGAGGGTCTGACACTGACACAAACAGGAGAGAGCTGGAGACAGGCAAGGCAAAGACAGATAGACAGAAGACAGAAGACAGACACAGACCTGGGGCAGGTGGGTGAAACTGGGCAGAGATCTCTTCTCCCTGGGTTCTCAGGTCCCCTCCCCCATCCAGTTCATCCTGGTCCAGGGGTGAGGGTCTCTCCTTTAGTCAGTTCTGCTTTCATTTGGAGTTTTTTTGTTTGTTTGTTTGAGGGGAGGTGTTGGAGGCCAGGAAGGGTAAGAGCTGAGAGAAAGCAGAGTTTGTTGTTATTTGGTTGTTTCAATCATGACCCCATTTGAGGTTTTAATGACAAAGTTACTGGAGAGGTTTGCCATTTCTATCTCCAGCTCATTTTACAGATATGGAGACTGAAGCAAAAAAAGGATTAAATTTCTTGCCAGGGTCATATAGCTAGGAAGTATCTGAGACCAGATCCAAATTCATCTACTGCACCACTTAGCTGGTTAACCTAGGTGTTTTTCCTGAATTCTTTACATAAATTCAATTTACATAATGTGAATTGATGTAAAGCAAGAACTGTGTGTATATTTATATATGTATATAATGTCATATGAACCTCACAACATTTTTGTCAGATTAAGTATTGTAGGTATTATTATCCCTGTCTTTATAGATGAGGAAACTGAAGCTATAGAGCTCAAATGATTTGGCTATAATTATATAACTAGGAATAACATAAGGTTTTGAGATCATAGATCTAGAATTGGAAGAGATTTTAGTGGCTATCTATTCAAATTCTTTTATTTTTTACATGTGAGTAATCTCAAGTTTGGGTGATAAAATGTTCAGATAGGATTTGAAACCATGGGCTTACTTTGATTCCAGAGTCAATGTTATTTCTATTTTATTATGATACATTGGATCTTCAACTGTAATTGTGTTACACAATATCTTTGTAACCACCAACTGTCAGTTCTGAGGTTTCTGGCACCAACAAAATTTCATTGTAGTGAAAAGAAAAATCTGATTTTTTTGCGTTCCTAATTTTCATATAATCATAAAAATTATAAAGTCTTGAAGGAGGCAGCTAGGTGGTGCAGTAGATAGAGCACTGGACTTGGAGTTAGGAATACCTGGGTTCAAATCTGACCTCAGACACTGAACAATTACCTAGCCATGTGGCCTTGGGCAAGCCACTGAACCCCATTACCTTGAAAAATCTAAAATAAATAAAGTCTTGAAGATGGCCCTCTTCATTTTACAGATAATGAAACTGAGGTCCAAGAAGGCTGAGTGATTTGCCCACTTATTTTCTTGACAAGTTTTGTCTAATCTATATTATGTATTAAATTCATCACCTGCTTTAAAAAGTTTAATGCTTAAATCCCTAATCTGAGTAGCTAGGTGGCACAATGGATAATATTGCACTTAGAGTTAGAAAGACCTGAGTTCAGATCTTTCCTCAGTCACTAAGTTACTGTGTGATCTTGGGCAAACTGCTTTACCTCACTCTATCTTAGTTTCTTCATCTGTAAAATGAGGATAATAACATCAACACCATGAAATTGTTGTATTCATCAAAGTAGATGATGAATGTAAAGTGATTGGAAAACCTCAAAATGCTATACAAATGGTAGCACTTAATTACCCGGGATTAGTTGAATAGTGAGAAGTTGGCTTGCAAAATAAATTTCTTTCTAAGACTGTTAGAAATATCATTCATGGTTATGAATCAAAATGCATTAATATTATATAAATTAGACCACCATAAATCTCTCTGAAAATTTCTTCTTTCTCCACTAAAGAATAAAGAGATGTTTTTTTTATTTTAACTAAGTCTCATCTCTAAAGGTAAATTCTTCAGTTTTTGAACTTGACTTGTTTATTTCCATTTTTAGAAATGGAAAATTTATTTTACAATATCTGAATGGGAAGAAACAAAAGAGAATTCACAGTTCTAAAGGTTCTGGCTACTCATATTTTCTGTTGGCAGCTAATTCAAATCTGAGTAAATTTCCTGGACTAGTGACTCAGTATTTCATTATATAACTAATTAAATCCCTGTATCCTTCAATGTTTTTCCTTATGGATAGTATTTTATTTATTTATTTATTAAAACTGCCTTTCAAGCATTGTGTGATGATACAATAAGAATTCTGTAGAAAAAAATTTTATAGACAAAAAAACAATAAAAATCTTTTAAAGCAAGACAGATTGTTTTTGAAATCTGTGAAACTCATGAGAGGTTGATTAATTTCTCAACAATGCCATTGACTTAAGATTTGGTAATCCAAAGGATAATCATAAGCTTCTAAACATGTTAAAATATAAGATGGAATAACCTAGTATTTAGTTAACAGTGATAACTTTTCTTTGACTTGTTATTCCTGTAGTCAAAGGACTAAAATTAAAAGAAAAAAAATCACCAATAAGGTCTAACTTTAGAGTTTTATTTTGGTATAGAGTTATCTTAGGTTCTCAATGCTTCTCTCTACTCTAGCAGAGGATAAACTTTACCAGGTCCTAGATAATGAGAAAGGTTATAAGTGAATGCTAGCAAAGTATGTTTGCTGACTATGGACTAACCTAAGATCACAGAGAATCATCACTAAAATAAAGACAATCTTTTTTTTTTTTTTTTTTGGCAAGGCAATAGGTTTAAGTGCCCAAGGTCACACAGCTAAGTATGTATTGTCTGAGGTTGGATGAACTCCAGGGCTAGTGCTCTATCCATAATACTACATAGCTGACCCCTAAAGACAATCCTAAACCTTAATATAGAGTTGTTAGTTCCCTTGCCAACAAATTACTTTGTATTTATTTTTTTATATTTCCTGTTGTAACATGTATGGTCTGGTCTCACTTCCTCCCTCCTACCAACACTTTCTGCATTCTCAGGTACTCTTAGGAGGTTAGAGCATTTCTCTTTTCCAGTACCATCATGCTGAACTACCACTGACTCTGTTTTCCCCACATTTAGGCTCCAATGTTAGCATCCTTATTTCATTTTTTTCTTTTGTTTTTCCTTCTTTTATTAATTTAATATTTATTCTCATTTTGTATAATGTTTTTTTTACCTCATTTCATTTTACATTTAACATTAGATTAGATTTTACAAAGGAATATTTACTTCACAAATATAGGACAAATGAACAAACTTTTCCTTCAAAACTCATCTAATACCACATAGGGCATGTCTCTTGAGTGTTGGAGAGGAGGCTCCCACATGTAATTGGGAAAAAATGAAATACTATTAAAAAAACCAGTTCACATCCCAAATAAAACTGATCCTACTAAGTTCATGTTATGATTTACCATGAGTGCTAATTAAGTCTTTGTCCCACTGAAGGTCATTGCTCCTAACTACTCCTTATTTCTCAGATCATTAGTTCTATTCTACCAGCAAAACCTGGGTTCCAGAATCACTGAAGAAGTCTCTACTTTTTTCATACTTTGAGGCACTGATGTATTGTATGAAATTATGGGATCTTGAATGAAGATATTTTGAACTTGGATTCCATTCTTTTCACCAAGGACTGAGCTCTTCCATTAGCATTGAGAATGAGACACACCTGTAGCTAACAGGTCTTTTTTATTGCTTTTGTAGTTAATCAAAAAATCTCTCGATCAGGTGGCTAGCTGCTTGTTGCTTTATTTTTTAATAGTAGGCTCACAATCTAATTGTGAAAGGAATATCTATATTGATGAATATAGATAAAAGGATCATAGATTTAGTTATAGAAAAGACCTCAGAACTTATCTTGTCCAACCCCCCACATTTTACAGGTAACTAAACCAAGGCCTTGCCAGATTATAAGATGTATCACAATCACACAAGTATTAAATAGCAGATAAAATATGATAGAAGAGATGGAAATTCCTTTTCTAAGAAATTTTTCCAAGGAAATTTATTTATTTATTGATAACATCAATATTGCTTTTTAAATCAAGAACTCAAAGCAATAAAAATGATGAAAGAAATATATTCCTCATATAACTTCACTAATTCAAAGGGTTGGCTATCCTCATCATATTTGTTTTGCATTAACAAAACATCCAAATCAGGATCACATTGATGAGTATGTGGGATCCTGGGCAAAGATGCTGTTTTTGGCTTTCCACATCAATGCATTCATGGGTTCCTGGCAGTAAGCCTAGTCTCACACTAACACAATAAACAGTCTGGCAATAAATAGGTCATGGAACATATATTATTCCAGATTTGGCTCAGTTCCTTTTGAAGTCAGTCATTTTGGAGAATGCCTTCAAAAAAATAACAGGTTCTCAATAAGTTTGTTGAATGAACACAGGAACTGGCAAAGTTCACCCCGGAACAAATGCTAAATAGCCTATCTAAGCAGATAAGCAGTCAAAGTGCTGTTTTTTTTTTAAACAATTCAGATATAGACCCATTCCTGACTACAAGTTTGGGTCTCCTAAGGTCAAACTTTTAGCATTTCACACTGATGTCACCAATTGGACAATTTGTCTGCTTTTGTATAGATCAGCAATAAAACGTTAGAAGGGATATCCAAATCACATTTCAAGATCTTTCTTCTCTGTACTTTATATCCAACAAAAAGTTTTCTGGTCAGGTTCCTACTAACTCACTCATTGCTAGGGGCTAGTGGAAAGGAACCAGCTATAATCAATGAACTACTAAGGTTAAGTCATAAAAGCAGTTTTTTTTTGAGGAAGAGGGGGAAATATCAGGTCCAATGATTTTATTGGTGCAGCTATTAACTCTACCAGTATACATCCACAGCTGTTTCAAAATTGCTCAGAAAATTGCCTGAGACAGTGAAAGGTACATGGGCAAGGTGCCACAATAAATATTTGTCAGAAGAGATACTGAAATCCCTGTCTTTCTGATTTCTGCAACTTCATAGAGTAACTACATTTCCTTGTCTTATCACAAGGTAAATCTTAACCTTGTATATTCAACTAGCTACCTGCATGGTCTTTTCTTCCCCCTGATACCATCAGTTCTGTCTCAGGTGGATCACATTCTTTATCATAAGTCCATCACAGAAGTTACTTCCATATTTTTCCACAGTTGCTGTTGCTGATTGTAATTTCCTCCATCCATTCCTCTCCACTACCATCTATTATATTTTCTCTCTCCTTTCACTCTGTCCCTCTTCAAAAATGTGCTGTGGGGAAGCCAAGTGGACAGAGCACTGACCTTGGGGTCAGGAGGCCCTAAGCCCACATCCCACCCCAGAGACCCAGCAACCACCCAGCCCTGTGGTCCTGGACAGGCCACCCAATCCCAGCACTTTTCAAAAAGTAAAAAGAAATTGTGCTATATCTGACTATCCTCTCCTATGATCTACCCTCTCCTCTATCACCCATATCCACCCCTTCCCCGCCCCCCTTCTCTCATTTTTCCTTTAGATGTCTATACCCTATTGAGTGTATATGCTGTTTCTTCTCTGAACCATTTCCAATCAGAATAAAGGCTCCCTCATTCCCCTTCACCTTCCCCCCTTCCATACCATTGCAAAAGCTATATGAAATATCTTAGCCTATTCTACCTTTTATTTCTCTTACTCCCAGTGCATTTCCCTTTCACCCACTGACTCCATTTTTACAGTATATTATGTCTTCAAATTCAGCTCTCTCCTGTGCTTCATCTATAAAGGCTCCTTCTACCTGCTCTATTAAATGAGAAGGTTCATATGAGTATTATCAGTGTCATCTTTCCATGCAGGAATACATGCAGTTTTTCATCATTAAGTCCCTCATAATATCCCCTTCTCCTCCACTCTCAATGTTTCACCTGAGTCCTGTATTTGAAGTTCAAACTTTCTGTTCTGCTCTGGTCATTTCAACAGGAACAATTAAAATTCCTCTGGTTCATTGAAAGCCCATCTTTTTCCCCTGGAAGAGGATGTTCAGTTTTGTTGGGTAGCTGATTCTCGGTTGCATTCCAAGCTCTTTTGCCTTCCAGAATATTATGTTACAAGCCCTATGAGCCCTTAATGTAGTTGCTGCTAAGTCCTATGTGATCCTGTCTGCAACTCCATGATATTTAAATTGTGTCCTTCTGGCTGCTTATAATATTTTCTCTTTGATTTGGGAGTACTGGAACTTGGCTATAATATTCCTGGGGTTTTTTTGGGATCTCTTTCTGGGGGAGATCAGTGGATTATCTCAATTTCTATTTTGCCTTCTGCTTCTAGGATATCTAGGCAATTTTCCTGTAGGAATTCTTTAAAAATGAGGTAAAGGCTTTTTTCCTGATCATGACTTTCAGGTATCCCAATAATTTTTAAATTATCTTTTCTGAATCTGTTTTCCAGATCAGTTGCTTTTTCAATGAGATATTTCACATTTTCTTCTAATTTTTCATTCTTTTGGTGTTGAAGTATTATATCTTGATTTCTCATAAAGTCATCAGCAGCTTCCTTTAGCTCCATTCTACATCTGAAGGTTTTGTTTTCCTCAGAGAGCTTTCTTAAGTCCTTTTCCATCTGACCAATTCTTTTTAAAGCATTCTTCTCCTCAGTAACTTTTTGAACTGTTTTATCCATTTGACCTAAGCTGGTTTTTAACATGTTATTTTCTTCAGCATTGTTTTGGATCTCCTTGACTAAGCTGCTGACTTCTTTTTCATGTTTTTCCTGCATTTCTCTCATTTCTTTTCCCAATTTTTCTTCTATCTCCCTTACTTGATTTTCAAAATCTTTTTTGAGCTCTATCATAGCTTGAGCCCAACTTTCATTTTTCTTGGAGTCTTTAGATGTAGAAGCTTGTATTTCCTTATCTTCAGATTGAATATTTTGATCCTCCTTGGGCTCATAGAGAAAGTATTTGTCAATGGTCAGGTTCCTTTTTTTTCTGTTTACTCATTTCCCTAACCTGTGCCTGGTTTGGGGGTGCTTCCTGAGCTTTTGAGTTTTATTGGGACACCCCACAAGGACCTCAGTGTGTGAGGCTCTGACTGCTCTCCTGGTCTGTGAATGACCACAAGTGTACCCCTCTCCACAGGGCCGGGGGGAGCATCCTTGTTCTATGGGGGGCCTAGACTGCAAGCAGGATCTTAATGTGGTTGTGGTCAGAGCCCCAGAGTCCTGTTCCAGGGACAGAGGACAGACCTTGGAAGTCTCTCTCCACTTCCTTACCTTTGGTGGGCTAAGCACTCAGGGTGCAGCTTGCCTAGCTTGCCAGCTCCACTGGCCTGTTTCTGTTTTCTGGAGTGCTGTGACCACGTTGAGTGCTGTCACTGTGTGGAGGGCCTGGGCTTTGCACTTGCTCTGGCAGAGGTTTCCCTGAGGATCTTCCAAGTTGTGCTTTATGCTCCCTGGGGTGCAGGTCAGGAAAATGGTTCTGCTGCTGGAAGCCATGGCTCCCAGGTGTCCTGGGGCTGTTCCTGGGAGGTGGAAGTTTCTTCACTCTGGCAGGCCACTCCACTAACCCCATGGAACAGAATTTTCCCACTATTTTCCAGGTTACCTTGGGTTGGAGAGTTACCTCATTGGATCTTTCTGTGGGTTCTGTCTCTCAGAGTCATAATTTTAAGATTTTTGAAATATTTTGGAGAGAGCACCTAGGAGAGGCTCTTCTCCTGCTGCCATCTTGACTCCACCCTCATGATTCTCCTGAGTAGTCTTAACAGGAGAATGTTACATGGATTATCAGATCATAGATCAGGACCTGAAAAAGACCTCAGACTCAACTTAGTGAAGCCTATTCACTTAATAAACGAGGAGACTGAGGCCCAGGAAGTTAAGTGAATTTTTCAAAGTCACACAGATTACCTATTGTCAGAGGCAGGAAAATAAATAAAAAATGGAACACCAAATCACTGTTTGGGGACATAAAATAGTTTAAACCAGAATTTACTCCTTAATGGGGAAAAATAAACTATCCCAGACTCCTGCCATTGATCCATCTTTTGGGGGTAATATATTATAAACAAAAGGTAAATCTGAAATAGAAATGCAATTCTAATTTGATGTCTAGTGAAATGATTATTTCTCTCTTATGTTAGTTACCAATTAACATAGAGAGGTCAAATTTAGGTTTTGACCTTAATATTTCCTCATTTTGAAATAAACCCCTCTAATGTTATTCAGCCAGTCCTTGTGAAAGGCATTGCTGATAGATGAGATTGTCCAAATTCTCTGGGTAGATGCTCTTCATTCCACCCAACTGGAAGAACTTACAAGGAAAATCTAATATAGATGGAATTCTTACTATACTATCTTTCATTATTCACTGACTGGATGGAGGATAGATCCTAGAGGGATGCCCTTGAGGACACTATATTGACTAGATAACTACATAAAGCATCTGAGGTCCAGGATGAAATGTGTTGATAGAATGGATATTGGAAAGGAATACTATGTTTCAGGGAGACTTAATATTTGTAAAAATTGTTTTCCATTGTTGTATATCATTGACTTTTATTTTCTTTATCTGTATACTACATCTCTCCATTATCTTGATGTTGTTTAAACTGCCCCTTTGAATTGGTCCCTAATTTTGTTTTTTATTATGTTCTTATTATGACTTGTACTACTCTTGGTTGATGGTTTTGCTCTCACTTTGTAACTGGAGCTGATCCTAATGATATCTATGTACTGTTTTACTCAATTTACTCTTTGTGGTCATCAGTTACTCAGGTGTTTCCATTGACAAATGGGGACTGGGAAAGGGTAGTGGGGTGGGTGGAAGGATGGGAAGGACAAGGGAGGGATTGTTAAGAACTATTAAGGAGTCCCTTAAACTTGTCTTGTTGAGTTGCAATATTTTCCAGAAACACTGGACTCAAAATATACAAAAGGCCTTGAATGTATCAAGGATGAAGTATCTCCACCTCCAGCTTGAGATAACATAATTTGTTGTTTGCATCCCAAATGGATAACCAGAGCATCTTTGGGAGTCAAGTCAGACCCCAGTCAGTCTGAACTAAACTGAGAAACTGCTTCTGCAACTGAGAACTACTATCTCTTCATAGTTAAACACTTTGCAAAGGAAAAGAATGTGGTTTTTGCTTTCTCGTTGTCCCTTCCCTTAGGGAGTTTTGTCCTTTTTTCCACCTTTAGTGCTATGTCGCTTTAGGGGATTTCTGGTATCTCCTCCTTCTTTTGATTTATTGTTATAAAAATATAATCTCCTCGAGTTCTATATGCATAATTCATTTTTCTTGTAATAAGCCTAGTTTTCATATTTATCAAAGTTGTGATTGCCTGCTGACAGTTCTTTTGAATACTCCCTCCTTGGGCAGGATGGGTCTGGTTTAAGATAAGTCTCTCTTTGTCCAAGAGTCATACATCCTCATTAGAATAAGCCCATCATTCATTATAATATTCATTCTTATGAATTGTTAACCAAACACAATTGATTCCTGCCTCTTGGAAATCCCCACTCTTCCAAGGGCATATAAGAATTGAGAGACCGCCATGATTTGTCTAAGGTTTACAAGAGAAAGTTAAGTGAACACTCTTTTATTAATTATTCTCTAGCCATAATTAAAAAATGATTATCAGATTTTTCAAATGTCACAATAGTAAGTAGCAATGACATATGATAGGTAGAAATCTGACCTTGGAATTAGGAAGATCAGAATTCAAGTTTTACTTCTGACACATATTGGCTTTATGATTCTGGTAATTTAGTAATTTACTTTAAAACTCATAGCTATCAGAAAATTTTCTAGAATGCTAAATTGTAGAGCAGGTAAATATTGGTATTGGGAGAAATTTCCTCACCACAATGCTACTTAACTTGTTGAAATCATAGATCTAGACAAAAAAAATATTTTTGGGAAAGGTAGAATAGAAAGCCAGGGTCATCAATTAACACTTTCCATTATCATTTTAGCATAACATAATCTATTAGATTAACTAATAGAGAATAAGCTCTGATAATATGGGACAAAAATATGACCCCAGACAGCTATGAGCTATTTGACCCCGGGCAAGTCACTTACCTTAGTTTGCCAAGGTTCCTCATCTGTAAAAATGAGCTGAAGAAGAAAATGGTAAACCACTCCAATATCTTTGTTTAAAAAAAAACCCAAAATGGAGTCATGAAGAGTCAGACATGCCTGAACAACAACAACAAACTTCTATAGCCTTAATAATGTGAAATTCATACAGACTGTAGGGACATTAAGGAGAATGAGGATTGGGAAAAGGCTATTGGTTTTAGAAAGTAAAAGATTATTAGTTGCTTTGGAAAAAGCAGTTTTAGTAAGATAACTTTAGTAAAATTAACCACAAATATATTGTAAAGTATTAAGAAAGATAATGAGAGACTGTAGAGGCACCCATTGTAAGCAGGAGTTTAGCCACAACAGCCAGAAGAGATATAGGAAGGGGGAAGAATGGACCAAGTAAAAACTTCTTCAAGATGAGGAAGACATGGGTATGCTTATAGACAGCAGGGGAGTAGTCAGAGGGAAACTAGTAGTCAGGGAGAAACTGAAAATAAGTACAGTTGTGATGACAGAGAGGGCAATTTGTCAGGAAAGATGGTATATAATAGGATTGTTTGAGTAGGCAGAGACATTAGTCTTGGTAAGAAATAAGTATCATGTGAGAAGTGAAAGAAGGCATAAGAATGATAGGAGATGAGGAAGAGGGGAGAAGAGGGAATTCATGGGGAAATGACCTTGATGTTTTTTTTGCTATTAAATATTTGTGAAGCAACATTTTTTTTTTTTGGCTGAGAGTATGGGTAAGAGGGAGTCATCAGGGGTTTGGGCAGGGATGAAAATGTTTTGGAAGAACCAATGTGAAAAGTGAGACAGCTAGTTAACAAGAAGGTAAAGTGGGCTTGCCTAGCAATTAGTAGCAGTGAAGAGCTAGTTGAGATTGTGTATTGCAAATCTTGCTCCTGAAGTTTGTGAGAAAGTCAGCTAAAAATCTCACCTTCTGAAAGATTTTTCTCATTTTCTTTAATGATATTGCCTTCCTTCTAAGATTTAGCTCAAACTTATCCTAAGTATAACTTGACTGTACATTGTTGTTTTCAAGCCATCTCCCTTATTAGATTGTGAGGGTCCTTGAGAATAGGGTGATTTTTATTGCTGTTTTTTGGTCTTTATTTGAGACAGAGTCAATAAATATTAAGTGCATACTATGCAACAGATATAAAACATCATAGGTACTTAATCAATGCTTGCTGACTTGATTACTCAATAAACTTCAATGACTATTACATCTAGGATAGCATATAAACTCTATTTGGCAATAAAAATCTCTTTTCCTAACCTTCTAGTTTTTTTTTTCTTTACACACTTTAGTCTCCTGTATAGTCTGTGGTCCAAATATACTGTACAACTTCCTATTCCTCATGCAGGATACTCTATCTCTTCTATCCCATCTCCAGGTTTCTGCAATGACAGGTCCTCATTTCTAGAATGCTCTCCCAAGTAATTATTTTTTCTTTTTTGCAAGATAATGGGGTTAATGTCACACAGCTAAATAATTATTAAATGTCTGAGGCCAGATTTAAACACTGGTCCTCCTGACTCCAGGGTTGGCGGTCTGTCCATTGCATCACCTAGCTATCCCTTCCAACTTACTTTTGACTGAGAATTCTTGGTTTCCTTTAAGACAATCTGACTTGGGGGCCACTAGGTGGCGCAGTGGATAGAGCACTAGCCCTGGAGTCAGGAGGACCAGTGTTCAAATCTAAGCTCAGACACTTAATAACCTAGCTGTGTGGCCTTGGGCAAGCCACTTAACCCCATTTGCCTTGCAAAAACCTAAAAAAAAAAGATAATCTGATTTTGCCTTCTCCCTAAGGTTATCATCTTATGTTAGGTGGCATGATAGAGTGCAAGGCCTGGAGTTAGAAAGATTCATCTTTGTGCGTTCCAATCCAGCCTCAGACACCAGCAATATAACTCTGGGTGAGTCACTTAATCTTTTTTGCTTCAGTTTCCCCATCTGTAAAGAGAGCTGGAGAAGAAAATGGCAAGCCATTCCAGTATCTTTGCGGCCAATACCCCAAATGGGGAAAAGGCTATCTTTCATCTAATCTGTATGTTATCTTTCCCTGTAGAATGCAGTCCCTTGAGGAAGTGACTGCTTGTTTATTGTATCTCAAATGCTTAGTGTGATTTCTGGCACAATAAATTTAAAAAGTTAATGAAAAGACTATTGGTAGACATAAATAGGTCTTGACTTTTGCTGGTAGTGATTTCCAAAGAAGAAGTGATAAAAAGACATTATAAAGAATGCTTATCACTAGAAACTGGTAAGCTGGTCATAAAGAATGAGAAACAATAGCAATTTTAAAAGGACTGACATTTAATTTAATTTTTAAATAGATTCTGTTTGTGATGATGATGATGATGACAATGATGCTTGTTCTTCATTCTTGAAGAAGTCCATGACATCAGAAAGGTGTGACCATTACATGTACATGAATTGGATTTGAGTGAGGGGGTGCTATGCTAAGTCACCAGCTTTGCCTTCTCCTTTGGAACCATCTGGGTCCAGTGGCCAGATATGAATCAGAACAACTGAAGAGGAGATAACCCTAGATTTGAGACAATCTGGGTTAAGTGACTTGGTCAAGGTCAAGTTCTTGAGGTTGAATTCGAATTCAGGTCTTCCTGAATCTAAGACCAATGCTATATCCACTGCTTCATTATCATCATCATATAAAGAGTTTATAGCAAATGTGAACAACAATTGCACAAGATGAGGGATGGAAGAATTTTTATTTATATGTATATATATATATATATATATATATATATATATATATACACACACACACACACACATACACATAAACTGAAGGGAGAACCACAAAGGATGAAATTATCTTTCTTACCCCAACCCCCCCCCCCCAAAAGGGACATCGGTTTAGTCCAGTTAGCAGGACATAGAAATCTAAACCTGTTATCTAGTTTTCTATCTTGAAACGTTAAAAAAATTTTTTTTCAGAGGAAGTATTTTATCTTCTGCTTATCAAAAGCAGATCTAGGGGTGGCTAGGTGGCACAGTGAATAGAGCACCAGCCCTGGAGTCAGGAGTGCTTGAATTCAAATCTGGCCTCAGACAATAATTACCTAGCTATGCAAGGCACTTAACCCCATTGCCTTGCAAAAAACCTAAAAAAAAAAAAGCAGATCTATACATGAAATAAGTAAATAAATAATCTATGGGATGTATTTTTAAAAAATGGGAATGTATTTTAAGTTGCAAGTACCTACAATCTAAAGGCAGGTATTTTTCAATGTAATGGAACCATCTGGTGTTGCTTGCAATGTCAAAATTTTAAAAATTAAGATTTTACTGAATACTACACACATTCCCTTGAATATGAATTTTAGAATATGAAATTTGATTAGGAATAAAGGATTATGAAAATATAAAATTTAGAATCATTTAAAATTGTATCAAAATTAAAATTAAAAATTAAAAAATTAAAAAAATTTAGCATAATTATAGCTACACATTTATATTTTGACATTTCATAGCTATCTCTTAAATGAAACTTCTCTAATGTTACAAGGATGAGATCTTAATTGCTAAATGATTTTTCTCAGTTTTCATTTTAATGGATGAATCAAGAACAAAGTTTGTATTAAACACTTATTATATGCCACATACTGCTTATACAAATACAAGAAAGTCAGGCAGCCACTGTCCTTAAGGAATTTACATTCTAAAGGGGAAGGGAGTAATAACAGATGGAGGAGATGTTCCTATTGGGATAGTATAGTTTGTAAAAAACCAGCAACTAACACAGAGACTTGATTCTAGTAAGATTAAGAGAAAAGCACACCTATCAAAGTCCAGGATCCTAGAGGTGAAATTCCCAAATTGTGGTGTCAGGGGAAGAAAAGGAGGATGAATAGTTTCCTGCAACTTTTGATCCCAATCATTCCTTTTCTGTTGGCTCCTTTGACACTTCCTTTTCCTAGTTCTCCTTCCTGTATGACCATTTTATATTATGTTTGAGACACTGAGGATCATTTGTCACATATCTACAATAGGTGATATGCCCTTGGTGTTGTTTCTTACCTTTCTGTACTCTGTCATGGTGATTTCTCTATGTTTTATATACTTTTTGAGAAACCTCTTCTACACAATTTTCTCCAATTTGCTACACTTTTCCCTCCTAAACTAGGGAGGGGGAGAAAGCAAACCCTTGTAACAATAGACAAGCAAAACAAGTTCTCACATTATCTCTTTCTGAAAATTTATGCCTCTGCATCTTAAGGTAGGTAGACTGTTTCATCATCCATGCCCTGAAATTGTAATGGTTTGTAGCGTTGATCAGAATTTTGATTTTCATTCACACCCATCCTCTCCTCCCAACTAGCCTATTTCTATTGAGGGCATGACAACCTTTCTAGATAACCATATTCAAAATCTGATCATTTTTACTTTTCCTCTCCCTCTTCATCCACATCCAATCAGTTGCCAAGTCCTGTAGTTTTGTTTGCAGGTCATCTTCCCCATTAGATTGTGGAAGGCAAGGACAGATTGACCTTTTTTTTGTATTCCTGGCCCTTAATTCAGTGCTGGCACATTACAAGGACTTTATAAATGCTTATTGCCTACATTTTAACCTATTGCCTCTGGGGCAAAATTTATTTGAACTAGACTCCCGTAGATCACTTTTAAAAATAATATTTTATTTTTTCCAATTTCATGTAAAAATTTTAAAAATTCATTTAAAACTCTGAGTTCCAAATTTTCTCCCTCTCATTCTTTCTTCCCCCCTTTCTAAAGATAGTAATAGCATAAACCTTTCTAGATATTTCATATCACTCCTCTTCACAACAAGGTTTCAAACTGGTCTAAAAGCTATTCCCAGAACTCATTTCGCCATCTATCATCTCTTGTCTTAGGCTGTTCCTCTTTGCCTAGAATGCAAACTCTTTTAACTTTACTTAGATTCTCTGTTTTAGAGCACAATTTAGATTCCATCTCCATCTGGAAATCTTTCCTGCTCCCTTTCCCTCCCCCAGTTGTTAATGCTGTCTCCCTCCTAAAATTTCTTCATATTTTAAAAATGTATATCTCTAGTTGAAATAACTCCTGGAGGACAGGACTTTTGGCTTATTCTTTGTGTCTGATGTGCAGTGCTTTTATAATTAAGTGGTAGACCCTTAATTAATGTTTATTGAATCAAAATATCTTGTTTTTTACAAAATAAATTTACAAAGACTTTCTCATGCTAAGCATCATCTCATATGTTTGTTTGTTTTTTAATATATGTTATAGCTCTTTTATGGTAGTAAAGAACTGAAAACTTAGGGGATGCCTATCAATTGGGGAATGGCTAAACAAGTTATAGCACATGTATGTGATTCAATGCTATTATGGTATAAAAATAATGAAGAGGATAATTTCAGAAAAACCTGGGGAGATTTTTATGAACTGATGCAGAGTGAAGTGAGAAGAACCAGAAGAACAATTTATATAAAAAGAGCAACATTGAGAAGATAATCAATTTTTAAAGACTCACTAACTCTGATCAACACAATGCCCAATCACAATTCCTGAGGAATCATGATGAAACATACTGTTCACCTCCAGCTAGAGAGAACTGATGGATTCAAAGTGTAGATTGAAGCACATTTTTTCCCCCTATTTCTTTCTTTTTTTGGGGACATGGTTAATGTAGGAAATTCTTTTGCATGTTTATATATATATATATATATTTATGATGGATTTTGTTTTTCTTGCCTTCTTAATGGATGAAGGAAGAAGGATGTAGATAATTCAAAACTGAAAATAAAATTGAATTAAAGATGAAGTACATAGCAAAAAATAAATCAAATAAAAAGTATGTGTTATAAACACAACTTGAGGGGCAGTAATTTTATTGAAAAATTTCTAATGACAGATATCAAGGGTATTTCCAAGTTAGTGAACTGATAATAGGGAATTATATTTACACTTAATCCATAAATTAACATAGCTTTCAACTTCTAATATAACATTCTAAAAATTCTTGGTATAGTAAATTCTTACCATTTCCTCATTAATCTGTGAATTTGTCATGATATTTTAAAATCTTTGCCTTTTCTTGTACCCAACATTATGAAATAGAGAGAGAGTGTAGAAGCTAAATTTACTCTACTAAAAGGATTAGTTGGCAAAATAATTTTCAATTATGTCCGTAAGTGGGTTAGGAATTGTAAAGAATATGCTTAAAAGAAATAATTTTATGCATATATATGAGAATATAAAACATTTTTATATGTAAAAGAAAAAAATTTCTACTTTTTAAGGAAATTATAAATTAGACTCAAAAAAGTAAGAAAATGCTAACAGAAATATGGATTTTTTCAGTAAATGAAATATACCTTCAGTGATTTAATTTGCCTGTTCTTGGTGGATCATTGGTGATAACCAACATAAGAGGAAAATTAAATTAATTTTCTGAGAAGCATAATCCTCTTTGGGTGTCAGCCATTTATGTATTTGCTAATACAGGGAGATAAATACTGTTCTCTCATGCACCTGAAACAAATAAAGGAATGCAGTAAAATTTATGGAGCTGGCAAATTGCTTTAAAATAAGGAAATCAAATTACAGTCATATTTTTGCTAAAAATTCAGAATTTGGGAACAAATTAGTTGTTTGTATATTGCATTCATAAAATTTGGTATCTTTTTTGCCCAAGGATGTTTTAGGCTATTTTATCACAAATCAGTTTTAAGTGAAAAAAATCAGTTAAGTTTCCTCAAATCTATCAGCATTCATTTCCAAATGTATTAAGTTTTCTTTTAAAGTTTCCTATCACTGCAACATTCATTGTGAGAAGTTGAATCAGTAAGCAATTTTGTCGCAGAGTATTTTACAGTATTTGGCCATATGTTGCAAAGTACCAGGATGCGTTTTAATAATCTTCATTATTGCATTAATATTATTCTGCCTTACTGCAGTCTACTGCGGTATCAGGAAACATTTCAGGAGTACCAGATCACATGATGCAGTGCTACTTGATAACATCAGTCAGTGACTAGAGAGATTGGTAATGCCTGTGATACTATAAAATTCTATTTTTCCTTATTAAATAGCCTTTCTAGGTGTTCAATCACAGCAGTCATAGGACCTCTTCAATTCCAAAACAATAAACTGAAATACAAATGTAGATCAGTACTCTGTATGTAATTTTGAGTTCTCTTAGGGTTCTGAAATCTTAGGTGACTTTCCTATAATCACTCAGCTTATAGACCTGAAGTAGGGACTTTAAGAAAGGTTATTCTTATGTCAAATTTTATCCTAAATCCACTAAGCCATGTGACTGCTCTTCCTTTGCTTGTAGCATTCCTACAGTTCAATACTTTTGGCTGTGTAAGTATTCCCCCAAAGTATCAAGCATACTTTTTTTTTGGGCATTGCCAAAAGTTAAACAAATTTTCAAGAAGTCTTGGCATTTTGTTTGAATTGAAATTTAAGTCATGTGCAAATCTGCTCTCTGGAGTACTATATTCCAAAAGAAATAATTTTTTATTTAAAAAATTGTATTAAAAATTCTATGAAATATTCTCAATTTAATATTCCTGCAACCTAAGGCAAATTACTTAACTTCCATGCCTATGGATTTCCTATCTGTTGCACTAGAATGCCCTCTAAGGTCCCTTCCAACTCTTAATGAAAGATCCCATAAAGCAGCAAGTTTGGCTTTAAAAAACATCGTCTTGCTTATCATTATAATTGCCTGTTCAGTTGAAATACTGCTTCTGGAATTGTTTAGCAGTTTTCTAGTTACTGTATTCTGAGACATTCTTTTGGGATGACATCCCATAAGGAGGTTCACTGATGCAGCAGGTATTGCTGCAGCAAGCTGCAGTTTACTGCAGGAGAGAAATGTATCTTCTTATTGTGTATCCAACGCAACAATCGGCTCCGGAGCTTTGCTAATGCCTAAGGAGCCTTAGACGTCACAATGTACTAAATCATAGCTTCCATAGTTTATTTACCAAGCGTTTCACAACTGCAATAACATAAAAACCCATCTACTATAAACTGTCATAGCCTTCGAGATGACATGTGGGTCTACACTGAAACAATACTATTGCTTTCCAGTCTTCCCCAGGCCTTTATAAAAAGAATCAACCCCTAATTCCTGCCAACTCCCCCCGCCCCAAAACCAAAAAACCAATTCAATTCTCAAATGAATTCAGTGGCCAAAAAGTTTGAAATAGTGGTTTCCATGAGATTCACTAAATGAGACATAATTTAGCACCCATAATGCTAGACTAACCATACTCCTTTACCCCTGCCCCGGCCTGAGGAATTCACATGAAATTCTAGTGAGGGGTAGGAGTGATGCAGTTCGCACCCCCAGCCCATCGACGTGGAGGCTCAGGGAGGGCGCTGGTGATGAAGGGGCTGCAGAGGGGGCAGTCCCCTCCCCCCACCCCCCGTCCGGCCCCACCCCACCCAGTTCTGGAACCCGCAGGACTTTAAGAACTTCCCCGTTTTTCCGCGCGTCTGAGCCCTAGTTCCTCCTCCTCTCCTCCCACCTCCTCCCTGAACTTCAGAAGCTTGGGAGGCCGTGTGCTAGGCAGGGCCGAGCCTTCCTCCTGGAGGCTGGGCACAACTTCAGCCCCCTGCCTCGCCCCTCTCCTCCCGCCTTCCCCTGTCCCCTGGGTCGCACCCACCGCAACTCTGGGCAGGGAGGCGAGCTGGGGAGCCACAGACTATTCCAAACCATCGATGAATGGGCAGCCGGCTGCCCCTCCCACCCCCCACTCCTTACCCCCTCCCTGCCACTGCCTCAGCCGCTTCACCGGGGCCGAATCCTTCCTGCCTGAGGGGCTGCAGGGGAACCCCCGAAAGCCTTTCTCGGCCGTTCGCTGCCCAGGACTCAGTGTACCTCACTTGGAGCAGCCATGTTCGCTCTCCCCCTCTGCAGCATCCCCAACCTGTGATGTCATCAGCCAGCCAAGTCCAAACCATCCCCCTCTTTTCCCTCCTCTCCCCCCCCCTCCCGGGGAGCCGCCGACCGCAGACAACTCGGGGATGCGCTCGCGCGCCCCACCCCCACGGCTTCTTCCCCGCCAGCCCCGTCTCCAGTCCGGGGGGCAGCACTGAAATTGGGCGCTGCTGGGATGCTGGAGCTGGAGGCGTCCACCGGGCTATGCGGCGGGCTCCGGCGGAGCGGGGGCTCCCCTCTCTCGGGTTCCATGCAGCGCTGCCGCTGGGGGCTGAGCCGCACCGACGCGGGAGGCGGGGGGAGGGGAAGGGTGAGGGCAAAGCGGGAGGGAGGGGAAAAAAATCCCCGGCTGCCGGGTCGCTTCCCCGTCGCCGTCTGCTGAGTCATGCGTTGAGCTCCCCCCCAACATTCAATCCTCAGCTCAGATCCGCTCGCTGTCTGCAGCCATTGGGGAGCCTCCTCGCGGCATCAGCAGCCCCGAGAATGACGCCGCCGCCGCCGCCGCCGCCGCTCTAGAGCCACCACACAGCCTGCCATCCAGCCAGCCATCCATCCTGCGTCGCGCTGTCTGCGTGTGCGCGTCCCCAGGTGCTTGTGCATGCGTCTCCGTGTCCTTCCAGCCTAGTCTGAGCATCCCCCGCTTCTCACCATGATTGCCGCAGCCTTCCTGGTGCTGCTGAGACCGTACAGCATCCAATGTGCCCTCTTCCTCCTGCTGCTCCTGCTGGGGACCATCGCCACCATCCTCTTCTTCTGCTGCTGGCACCGCAGGCTGCAGAAGGGGAGGCATCCCATGAAATCTGTCTTTTCGGGTCGTTCCAGAAGCCGAGGTAAGAGCTGCCCCGGCTACGTTTCCCTGGACAGGAGAGATGATTGGAGTCGCTAGAGGCAGGGAGGCAGAAGCACTCCCCCTTCTCCCCCACTGCCCACCACCCACAGTTTGCCCGCTCCCTGGCTGACTGCTGGTATTTACCCTCATCCGAGATGATGCAGGGGTTGTAGGCAGGGAGGGCAAGGAGGAGTGAGGGACTCCCATTTTACCCTCAGTTTGCTAAAAGCTCAAGGGATTTTAAGCAGCGTCCAGGACTGCGGCAGCCTGGTCCCCACCCATCCTTTTTCACAGGAGCCTAACCCGGGGGCAGGAAGAAAGTCAGGGGTACAAGAACTGGGGTTCCCGTAACTCCCCGATAACTTTGGCGGGACCTTCTGGCAGATAGAGCATGGAAGGGGTGATGGATGGCCTGATGTGCTAAGACGGTGTGTGTGTGTGGGGGGGGTGGTGGTGGTGGTGGGGGGATTGCCTGACCTGAACCGAGGTCACCTAGTTTAAGTTATGAATTAATGATTCAGCTGGTACCGAAATCAGTGTCCGATGCAGTTCAGGCTCTTCTTTTCTCTCTCCAGATGCGGTCGTGAGATCTCACCACTTGCGTTCAGAGGTAATTTATTTAGCCCGCACTCTCAAGGTCAGAAGAAGTTCTATTTCCTGAGTACCAATATTCATTGTGTTAATGTTATGAAATTACTACGTTACCGAGTTTCTCAGCATGACGGTCCAAGTGGCATGGCTAGTGAAGTAAATCTTTGCAGGTGCTTTCCCAAACAGTGCTGCTCAGCTAGCTGGAGCAAGCTCAGCCTTAAGAGGTTATTTAACAGATTTGTTTCCCTCAGATTTAAGAGATTCTGTTTCTGTACATAGGTATGTATTGATTTATTGAGGAGGAGACTAGTTTAAAAACAATCACAGAAGCAGAGAACATCTTGCTGGAGAGTACCTGACTTTACTTTTTAGTCAATAACGTATAAGTTGCTGGAAGATGCTTCCTACATATGATTAGTTCACGAATGTTGCCAGGTTGTTTACTTTGATAAGACAGAGAGGACAGACCACTTTAAAGAAATGAATTAGGAGAGAGTTTGCATACTTCTGCCTTGCATTTTCAGCATTGGCAAATATATCTCCATAGGATTATAGATCTAGATTTGAAAGGAAACTTAGAAACCATTACCAGCTCTCCTTATTAATAGAGAAGATAAGACATGATTCTTTGAAGAATATGTTATATTTAGGAGTTTTTGATAATTCTTGCAGAATGATGATATTTCTGATGAATGAAAGAGTTTTAATTTTTCTACTAGTCTCCTAACGTTTGGAACTATACCTTTCACTCTGGATACTGGTGATGTTACAGTAATTAGGTGGAGCTTTTTTTTAATAGAGTTATAGAAATAAATGATACTTTTCAAGCAGCACAACTATTTTGTATTAAGATATTAATCAAGCACCACCAAAAGGTCATCATTGTCATTATCAGAGCATTCAGACCTTAAACCTTTAGATGAGATGACTGTTTTCTTCTTAATAGAGTATTCCCATAGCCAGTCTTGAAACTTGGTGGTACTGATAGTATTATTTGTATTAACTGAGAGAAGACATCACAGAGTTGTGGGAAAGAATTGTTGTCTTTTTATTTAAAGTCAAAAAACACAACAGACTTGAGTTAAATGAAGAACTGAATTCTTCCTGTCTGTTCTATATGGAAATTCATTTGAAAATTATTTCATCAAGTTCTTGGTTAATAGGGATTACATTTTTAACCCTACATTATATTCTGACCTTTGTTGCTTATGTATTATGCTATAATAACACATTGGTGTAATAAAATTAGTGATATCTCTATAAATACAGAGGGTATGATTATTCTCTCTTCACTTTAGGATGGTGGGGAATAATAATCTACCAATCCAGTAGTATGAAATGTTTTGAAATATGTACAAAAATAAATGTTTTATTTCTGAAAATTTTAAGTCATTGTTAATCTACTGAATTGCAATGCTTAGTAAGTATACAACTTGAACAATGTTACAAAAACATTTGAGTTTCTTGCTATAGTAATAATAAAATATTGGGCTTTATTTTTCTTTCTTGCTCAGTTGTTGGGGAAGGCAGAGCAAGAGAATCTGGAACTGAAAATAAAATAAAATTGAATTTTAAAGAAACCCCAAAGCAATACAAAATACATTTGATGATCTCAATAGAGCAGTCTGTTGAATGTGATAGAGTAATGGAAATGTTGCAAAACCTGGGTTGGCTGAGCTTTTTCTTCTGAGAAATAAAACACTCATCATGAAGAAATAAATGCTACCATTAAAAGCATTTTTTAGGTCCTATAATGGATGATTTCTACTGGTGATTAGTCATTTAGTCTGAAATAGACATGATCTTATCGAAGAAAGGTCTGTGGTAAGTACAGTCATTGGATAGTTTATCCCTTAGTAAACTAAACATAGTTTCCTCTGAGATGTTAAGTACAGTGACTTTATTCATTGACTCATTCATTCAGACTCAGTCCAATTTACACGTGGTATGCATTCAGTAATCTGAAAAATGCCTCTTTGGATGTTTCTTGCCAGATTAGCCTGATAGGTAGTTAATTGTTCATATAATCAGTTGCATGTAATCATGTTATTTGCCTGCAGAAATTCCATTTTGTATTGATATACATTTACAGGTAATACTGCTGGGAGGAAGTTTGTTCAGTACTTGCCTTTGCTGGATGTTAACATTCCTCCTCTTTCCCATTGTCTAGAAATTTAGTTTTAAAAATATCTATATGTATGTGCTCATGCACATTTATGTCTATTTGTACATATTTGTATGTATATATACATGCTATATTTATATATAAAGCACACCTAATTACACACACACACACACACACACACATATATATATACACACAAGTGATTTTTTTTTACTATATTTTCTTTTCATATCACCTTTATTTCCCAAAATATTCCTTCCATTTTTTACCCAGTGAGTCATCCTTTGTAACAAGATGAAAAAAAGAGAGAAAAGGAAAAAAATACTTAAGCAAAATTAATCAACATATCAGTTAAGTGTGACATTATGTGTAATATTCTATCCTCCTAGTGTCTCACCAAGAACTGGAGAAATATTTCTTCTTTGGGGGTCAAACTGCATCATTTTAATGATAAAGTTTTCATTTTAGAATTTTTTTCTTTCCCATTTACATTGATGTAGTCATTGTGGATGCTTTTTTCCTCTCTCTGGATCTGCTTACTTCACTCTGCATCAATTTGTCTAAGCCTTTGTCTAAGCCTTCCCATGGTTCACTGAGTTCTTCACTTTCATCATTTCCCATGGTACAGTAATATTCCATTGCATTTACTTATGAATCACAGATTTTTTAGCCACCTTCCCTTCTATACCCCAATCCATGAAATTAAACAACCACTACAAACTTCAACTCAGTAAGTACTGGGTCAGCCAGGTGGTGTAATGGATAGAGAACTGGGCTTATAATCAGGAAGACTCGTCTTCCTGAGTTAAAATTCAGAATCGGATTAAAATTCAGAATTGGACACTGCAATCTTGGGCAAGTCAGTTAACGCTGTTTGCCTCACTTCTTCATCTGTAAAATGAGTTGCAGAAAGAAATGGCGAATCACTCCAGTTTTTTGCCAAGGAAAAATCCAGAATGAGGTCAGATACTACTGAACAACAGCAACAAACTTCTATAACTCTAATTCCTGCAATTAAACAACAAAAAACTTTGATTCAATTAATATCAGCAAAATGGACAATATTATCTGATTTATGTCTCTTGGACATTTACACTAATTAGTTGGTATGAAATGAATATGGTTCTCTTTTTTTATACCTAGTGCAGTTGCATGTGGCCTCATAATCTGATATAATACTTACAAAAAATTCATTCTAAAGAGCATTCACTGAATTGCTATGTGAAAGGCATTGTGTTAGGTTTTGGAAATAGAAAGACAAAAATGAAAAAATCCTCTGATCCCAAAGATCCAATCTTTTCCTAGGTTATAGAATTACATGATGGTTATATAGTTTGTCTGTTTCCCATGTATGTCACTACTAATTTGTGCATGACTTGGATCTGCTTATTTTTTAAAAAGGGTATAAATAAGAAATATTTTCCTCTGCCCTTTGTTTTATTAAAATGTTATCTCTTACAGGTTTTTTTTAAGATAAAACTTCCACTAAATCCACAAGTAGCCAAACATTAAAAAAATTGGGATTGGAACAAATGAGGTTTAAAAACTTGGCAGCTATTTAAAAGCAATCAAGTATCCAGGAAAGTATTCTGATTTTCTAATAGTTTATAAGTATCTTGAAGTAGGACTTCTGATATCATATTTCCTTTTTCTAAGTTAAGTAATTAAATACTTGAGTTTTACTATTTTTATCTTGATCAGAAGAGAGAGATGAGTTTAGAATCTGCCAGTTCATTTTGCACCATGGAAGACCTTTAGAGAGATGGCCTATGGTCATTTTTTTATCATGCACTTGTATTGGCAATTTTGTTTAGCATGCTGCACCTATTATATTTATATTTATTTTCATGTCATATACATATCCTGCTCCACTAATATATTATACAATATTATGAAACATATACTAAAAATTAATAATAATACTTAAATATTTAATATTTAAATGCTTAAAAAATTCTTTTAATGGTACAAAATCCTTTTCTTAAACTAGGAATTACTAATATTAATCATTAATTTTAGTAACATTATTTTTAATAATTATATTCTATAGGAACAATGTGATTCAGTATGCTACATTGTGATATATCCATTAAAGATCCAAGATCTGTCTAAATTTGATTTATTTAGTTACTTGGTATTAATGGCAGTCATAGTTTGGTGGGACTGGGAAAGATAAATAGAATCAAACTGAAAAAGTGCATCCATATTTACTAAATTTGATTAAATTATCACATCCAGTTTACAATCTTATCTAGCAATTATATGTTATAAAGGTATTAAAATTTTTTGACTAGTTTTTTCTTTCTTGATGACAACCACTGATGCTTGTAAACTAGTTGGAAAATGTTACATTTTTGCAGTTTTAGCAAATGTGATTTAAACATGTTAAATATTCTGTTAATATGTTTTAAAGTATATAGATAGGAGTTTTCAATAGGTGGAAAATATACTTTTCATCTACAAAAGCTTGGATTTTAAATGTCTTGCTAATTGGTGGCTTCATACTATCATTGGCACAATATCTCAAAGCATAATATAAAGTTGAGGTTAATCATTCATAGGAGTAGATACAAATATTTCTTTTTTTTTTTAGGTTTTTTTCCCCAGGCAAATAGGGTTAAGTGGCTTGCCCAAGGCCACACATCTAGGTAATTATTAAGTGTCTGAGACTGAATTTGAACCCAGGTACTCCTGACTCCAGGGCTGATGCTTTATTCACTGTGCCACCTAGCTACCTTGATATAAATATTTCTTTTTTTTAGGGCTATATTTCAAATAAACTTCTTGATAATTCTAATTTCTTTTACTTCTTGTGAGATAAGATTAGATCATCATTGTCTATACCTTGTAATCTTACTGATGGAGAGCTTGTACTAGGATTAGAAGTGTCAGCTCTGTCATTTAAAAATTTATTTATAGTTTTCAACAATCATTTTTTGTAAGGTTATGAGTTTTCACATTTTTCTCCCTCCCTTCCTTTATTCCTCCCTTCCCCTGGATGGAGAACAATCTAATTTAAGTTATACATATATAGCTGTGTTAAACATATTTTCATATTAATCGTGTTATGAATGCAGAATCAGAGCAAAAAAGGAAAAAGAAAACATGACAGGGAAAAATCATAAAACAAAGTTTCAAAATTGAAAATAGTAAACTTTGGTTTGCATTCAGGCTCCATAGTTCTTTTCCTGAATGTGGATGGTATTTTCCATTACCTTTAGAATTATCTTTGATTATTGAACTGCTGAGATAAGCAAGTCCATCATAGTTGATCATCAAACAATATTGTTCTTAATGTGTTCAATATAGATCTGGTTCTTCACACTTCACACAGCATGGGTTCAATGCAAGTCTTTCCAGGCTTTTCCAATCCATGTTCTTTTCAGACCCACCCCTTATGATTTCTTATAGAACGCTAATACTCCATCACATTCATATACCATAATTTGTTCAGCCATTCCATAATTGATGGACATTCCCTTAATTTCCAATTTTTTTTTCACTAAAAAAAAGACCTGCTATAAATTTTTATGTACATGTGGGTTTTTTTTTATCCTTTATTGTGGTATCTTTGGAACATAGTTCTAGTAGTGATATTGCTGGATTAAAGGATGTGCACAATTTTACTGCCCTTTGAGCATAGTTCCAGATTGCTCTCCAGAAAGGTCAGATAAGTCCACAATTCCACCAACAATGCATTAGTATCCCAGTTTTCCCACATGCCCTCCATTACTGATCACTTTCCAGGTGTCACAGATTAGAGCACTGGGCTTGGAGTCAGGAGGGCAAGAGTTTGAATCCAGCCTTGGATAGTTGACTGTGAGATCTTGAGCAAGTCACTTAACCCTGATTGCCTCACATACAGGGTCATCTCCAGTCATCTTAATTCATATCTAGCCACTGGATCCAGATGACTGTGGAGAAGAAAGTGAGACTGGTGACTTAGCATAGCACTCCTTACTCAAATCCAATTCATGTCCTTGTTATGGCATCACCACCCTCATGTCATAGCCTTCTTTGAAAATGAAGGAGAAACATTATTATTGACCAATCCAATAGGTGTGAGGTGACTCCTCAGAGTTCTTTTAATTTGCATTTCTCTAATCAATAATAATTTATAAATTTTTTCACTTGACTATAGATTTTAGATAGATATGACATCATTTTAAGTAAAACTCCATTTATTCCTATATTGGTTTTTTTTTAGGTTTTTGCAAGGCAAATGGAGTTAAGTGGCTTGCCCAAGGCCACACAGCTAGGTAATTATTAAGTGTCTGAGCTCAGATTTGAACTCAGGTAGTCCTGACTCCAGGGCCAGTGCTCTATCCACTGTGCCACCTAGCCTCCCCCTATTTTTTTTAAAAGAAAGATTTTATTTATTTTGAATTTCACAATTTCCCCCCTAATCTTGCTTCCCCCCCCCCCCACAGAAGGCAGTATGTTAGTCTTTTTTTTTTTTAGATTTTTCAATTCAGTGGGGTTAAGTGGCTTGCCCAAGGCCACACAGCTAGGTAATTATTAAGTGTCTGAGGCCAGATTTGAACTTGGGTACTCCTGACTCCAAGGCTGGTGCTCTATCCACTGTGCCACCTAGCCACCCCAGTTTGTTAGTCTTTGCATTGTTTCCATGGAATACATTGATCTAAGTTGAATGTGATGAGAGAGAAACCATATCCTTAAGGAAGAAAAATAAAGTATAAGATATAGCAAAATTATATAGTAAGATAACATTTTTTTTTAATTTAAAGGTCTTTGGTCTTTGTTCAAACTCTACAATTCTTTTTCTGGATACAGATGGTATTCTCCATGGCAGATACTCCCAAATTGTGCCTGATTATTGCACTGATGTAATGAACAAATTCATTAAGGTTGATCATCACCCCCATGTTTCTGTTAGGGTGTACAATTTTCTTCTGGTTCTGCTCATCCTGCTCAGCATCAGTTCATGCAAATCTTTCCAGGCATCCCTGAATTCCCATCCCTCCTGGTTTGTAATAGAACAATAATGTCCCATCACATACACATACCACAGTTTAGTAAGCCATTCCCCAATTAATAGACATTCACTTAATTTCCAATTCTTTGCCACCACAAATAGGCCTGCTATGAATATTTTTGTACAAGGGATGTTTTTATCCTTTTTCATAATCGCTTCAGGGTATAGACCCAGTAGTGGTATTGCTGGATCAAAGGGTATGCATATTTCTATTGCCCTTTGGGTGTAATTCCAAATTGCTCTCCAGAATGGTTGGATGAGTTCACAGCTCCATGAACAATGTATTAATGTCCCAGGTTTCCCACATTCCTTCCAACATTGATTATTGTCCTTTCTGGTCATATTGGCTAGTCTGAGAGGTGTGAGATGGTACCTCAGAGATGCTTTAATTTGCATTTCTCTAATAATTAGTGATTTAGAACAATTTTTCATATGACTATGGATCACTTTGATTTCCTTATCTGTAAATTGCCTTTGCGTATTCTTTGACCATTTGTCAATTGGGGAATTTGAATCAGTTCTCTGTATATTTTAGAAATGAGTCCTTTGCCAGAAACATTAGTTGTAAAGATTGTTTCCCAGTTTACTACATTTCTTTTGATCTTGGTTACAGTAGTTTTGTCTGTGCAAAACCTTTTTAATTCAATGTAATCAAAATTTTCTAGTTTGTTTTTAATGATGTTCTCCAACTCTTCCTTGGTCATAAATTGCTTCCCTTTCCATAGATCTGACAGGTATTCCTATGTTCTTAATGTTTTGCTCTGTCATTTTCTAAGTTTGAGTTTTCATTATTCATTTTTATCATCAAGATATTTGTAGAAATATGTCAATTTTGTGCTTGTTAGATAAGACTAGATGACATAATTGGGAAATTCACTTAATCAGGTGCATATAATTTGCAATATAATGCAGTATTCTGACATCAAATAAATGAGTGTAGGTGCCCTGTCAGCCCTTTCAAGAGGTGGAACTCCTAGGATATTTTTTATGTGGCTATGCAAATGATCACCTAACATTCAGAGGGTGTGTGTCAATGTCAATATATAAAATGTTAACGAATCTTAATTCCTGTGTTATTCTTAGATGAATTTTCTTTTTACATCTCAACTAATCACCGTTTCCTGGAAGATAGGTGTTCCACCTTTCTTCATTTGGTTTCCCCCCAAATTACATGTAGAAATAATTTATGGCATTTATTTTTTTAAAATATGAGTTTCAGGGGCGGCTAGGTGGTGAAGTCAATAGAGTACTTATAATAAGTACTTAGCTGTGTGGCCTTGGGCAAGCCACTTAACCCCATTTGCCTTGCAACCCCCCCAAAACCCTAAAATATGAGTTCCATTTTCTTTGTATCCCACTCTTCTTCTCCTCCCTCTCACTGATTAGGCAAGCATTTTGATAGAAGTTATACTTGTGTGGTCTTGCAGTCTTGCAGTATGTAATATTTCCGTGTTACCCACATTGTAAAATAAAACACAGACCCCTCCTCCTCCAAAAGAACCCCCAAGGAAAACAAAGAAAGTAAAAAGATGTTTTGATCTGCATCCAGAGTCTATTAACTCTTTCTCTGGAGGTGAAAACATTTTTCAACATAAGTACTTTGGAATTGTCTTGGATCATTTTATTGTTGAGAATAACCAAATCATTCACAGCTGATCATCATACAAGATTGCTGTTACTATGTACAGTATTCTGACTTTGCTCATTTCACTTTGGCATTGGTTCCTGCAAGTTTTTCCAGATTTAAAATTTTTTTATTTACTTATGACAATGGGGTTAAGTGACATGCCCATGGTCACACAGCTATCCAGGTTTTTCTAAGAGCATTCTGCACATCTTTTCCTATAGCACAATAGTATTCCATCATAATCACATAACCACAACCTTTTCAACCATTTCCCAACTGATGGGCATCTCTTCAATTTCTAATTTTTTGCTACTTCTAAAAAGAGTTGATTTATTTATTTGGTACATGTAGGTTATTTTCTTTTTTGTTTTTTACCTCTTTGGGATATAGACTCTAATAGTAGTATTGCCTGGTCAAAGGGTATGTATGATTTTATAGCCCTTTGGCATAGTTCCAAGTTGCTCTACAGAATGGCTGAATTAGTATGCAACTCCACTCCACTAACAGTATATTATTGTCTCATTTAATTAAACTTTTCTTGAGGCAAGTGTTTGAATGGATCAGGAGAGGGACTGTGAATGGTCTGCTCTGTTCTTGGACTACACTACTTAGGTTCCTACTAAGGAATTTCAACTTTGATGGAAATGCTTCAGTGAAGTAGAGCCATGCTACTAAGACTCAGTTTACTTCAAGAAAGTCCTACTATGGTGAAGAATTAAATAAGGAGACCCAGAATCGTTTTGCTGGTTAAGTGGGACTATAACCATAGTTCCTCAACTTTATTTCCTCATTCATAAAATGAAGATAATAAATATATACAAAATGAACTAGGATTTCTGATATCTTATTTCCTTATTCCAAGTGAGTAGAGTGCTGGCCCTGAAGTCAGGAGTTCAAATCTGGTTTCAGACACTTATGTGCTGTGTGACCTTTAGCAAGTCACTAAACTCTGATTATCTTGCATCCACTACTGTCTCCAGTTGTCCTAATTTAAATCTGACCACTGAATCCAAATGACTCTGGAGTTAAGTGAGATTAATGACTTAGCACAGCACCCCCCTCACTGAAATCCAGTTCACATGTATGTCATGGCATCACTTCCCTTATGTCATGCTCTTCTTTAAAAATGAAGGACAAAACATCATCATTAACCAAATAATTCACTTTTATTATTTGTATCTTAGTTAAAAGAGGGAGATGAGTTTCTAATCTGCTAGTTCACTTTGCACCTTTTAGAAAGATGGTCTATAAACAATTTTTTATCACTCACTCTTTTTTTTTAGGTTTTTTGCTAGGCAATGGGGTTAAGTGGCTTGCCCAAGGCCACACAGCTAGGTAATTATTTAGTGTCTGAGACTGGATTTGAACCCAGGTACTCCTGACTCCAGGGCTGGTGCTCTATCCACTGTGCCACCTAGCTGTCCCATCACTTACTCTTAATAATTTTTTTAGTTTGATGCATTTAGTTTGTTTTTATTTATTTTCATATTATATACATGATTTATTCGACTAATATATTATACATGCTATAAAACTTACATTAAAAAGAAATAAAGGGGCTACTTTGTTTAAGTCAGTATTTTAGACACTAAAGATACAAAAAAGATAGTCCCTATCTTCAAGGTTTAGATTGTGAACTCCTTGAGGACAACAGCATTTAGTAGATTTTCACATACAGTAGGAAGTTACTACTTTGTGACTAAATTTTATCAAAACCAGTTAGAGCTTCAATTTCTGACATTTTATCATTGCTTCCTTCTTTCAGATCTTAATGGATTTGTAACCTCATCTATGTGAGTTTTCCCCTTCATTTGCAAATTGCATTCCATTTATGACTTTTCATCTTGTATATTTTTTCTTTTTTTTTCTTTCATAAAGCAGTGGAGTTAAGTGACTTGCCCAAGGTTACACAACTAGGTAATTATTAAGTGTCTGAGACTGGATTTGAACTCGGGTCCTCCTGATTCCAGGGCCAGTGCTCTATCCACTGCACCACCTAGGTGCCCCCATCTTGTACATTTTTGAACATGTTTTTTCATAGATCACAGACTCAAAATTTTAGAGTTCTAAGGGATTCCAGTGGTCATCCAACCCAACTCATAGAAGGAATTCCTGTGATACCATTCTCTACAAGTGATCATACAGTGTTTGCTTAAAGACTTGAAGAAAGGGGAACTCATTACCTCCCAAGGCAGACCATTTCAATTTCAGATAATTCTAATTTATTAGTGCTTGGGCTGTCCATCTTGTTACTCTAGGAAGTCAAGTAGCAAAGTGCAAAAGTGTCAAACATGTGGTCCACAACACTCCTGAGTGTTGCCTAAATTAGACTAAAATGTAATTGTGAACACAACAAATAAAAATACTGTGAAATATAGATAATAGTATATTTTTCAGTAAATATGTGACTGGCAGGGTATTACCATTTAATAGCTCCTATTTCTGTTTGACTTTGACACCACTAGTGTAGTAGTGTCAAAACTAAGTACTTAAACCAAGTAGTTATTTACTCCCTGGGACTTAGGAAGTCCTGTATTTGAATCCTTCCTCAGACACATGCCAGTGTTATGATCTGGCCAAGTCACTTAATCACTTTAAGTCCCAGTTTTCTCATCAATAAAATGAGGATAAGAATAGCAACTGCTTCACAGTTATATTGTAGGGGTAGAATGAGAAAAAATTTGTAGAATCTTTTGCAAACCGCAAAGCACTCCATAAATATCATTGTTGTTATTATTATTTTGCCATAATTGAACTTTTCCATTAATATAAATTATGGCATAGATATCAGTGTTTATGATGCACAGTTGCACTTGCATCTCTATGCATCAAATCAAACAGCATCTTAGTTGTAAAAGTATTTGGCAGAGCAAGAATTAAGGTGCTTAATAAAATCCTTGTTTACCATTTCCTTTCATAGATTCATAAATTTAGTTAGGGAACTGATCTTGGTGATCATCTAGACCACCCTTTACATTTGATAGATGAGGACACTGAGGTATGATGGAACTGTGATTTGTCTATGATAACATGTAGCAAGTGGTAGAGCTGGGTTTGGAGTCTTCAAAGCTGGGGTTCTTTCAGTCAAACTAAGCTTTCTCTCTACTTCATTGCATCAAAGTAATTTTATCATATAAGTACCATGAACCTACTCCCTATCTCCATAGCAACAAAGAAAACAAGTAGATTACTAAGTGCAAATTTTTTCCTAAGAAAATACCACAGTTGATTCACAAATATAAACCAACACCTGTCTAATATTGCTTCTTGATACTCTGAGAGAAAACCAAGACTTTGACTGAGACTATCTCACCTATAAGATGAGAAAAAAAGGGTCAAAGATGGGGCAATTATATGCTGCTAAAAATGCAGTGTAAGACCTGGAGTCAGGAAGATTTATCTCCTCTAGTTCAAATCCAGCCTCAGACACCTTTTCGCTGTGTGACTCATTTCAAGTCATATAACTCTCTTTGCCTCAGTTTCCTCAACTGTAAAATGAGATGTAAAAGGAAATGGCAAACTACTCCAGTATCTTTGCCAAGAAAATCCCAGATGATTAAGCCACACAAAGAGTTAAACACAGCTGAACAATTCCTTCAAGATTTGAATTACATACTGAGTGCAATTCAGATCCAATGAACAATTATGTCCTACAATTAACTTAAATTCATCATGTCTAAAATAGATCTAGAACTGATCTGTTTATTGAGAACCCAAAAATAGAACTCATTATCTTTTCCCATGAGTCCCCCCTTCTTTCTCATTAACTTATTCCTATTGATGGAATCACCTTTCTAAGTCATCCAGATTTGCAATTTTGGAGTCTTTCTGGATTCTCCACTTTCTTTTGAGGTTGCTGGTAGCACAGTGGGCCCCAAATGTTATGAAGTCAGGAAGTCTTGAGTTCAGATTTACCCTTAGGTACTTTGTAACTGTATGATTCTGGAAAAGCCACTTAACTTTTGTTTTCCTCCATTTCCTCAGCTGGAAAATGGGGATAATAATGGCACCTACCTTGGGTTTGTGAAGATAAACAAGCCAATATTTGTAAAAATATTTATCACAGTGCCTGGGCTTCTTGTCTCTCTTGTCTCCCATATCCAATCAATTTCTTGTTATTTAAAATTCCACAATATCTGTCAAATGTATACATTTATACAACTACCACCTTGGTTCAGGTCCTCAACATTTCTCACCTGGATTATAGCAATAACATCCTAATTGGGTCTGGGGTGGTGGAATTGAGGGCAGTTAAGTGGCACAGTTTGGAATCAAGAAGAACCATCTTCCTGAGTTTAAATTCAACCACCAATACATACTAGCTGTGTGACCCTGAACAAGTCTTTTAATCTTATTTGCTTGTTTCCTCATCTGCATAATGATCTGGAGAAGGAAATATCAAACCACAATTGTATCTTTGCCAAGAAAATCTCAAACGGGGTCACAAAGAGTCAAGCATGACTGAAATGATTGAACAACAAACTCCTAACTGGAGATGTCCCTGCCTTCTTTCACTTTTTCCCAGTCTACCATCTCCTCAGCTGCCAAACAGATTCCTAAAATACAGGTGTCACTACCCTATTCAAGCAGCTTTAGGAACTATTTCCTCTAGGATGACAAAGAATTTTGGCTATTTAACACTTAAAGCTCTTAGTTATCTGATTCGAGTCCATCTTTCTGGATTAAATTATTTGCTTTTATGTATTCTATGATCCAGCCATATTGGACTATTTGTTACTTGATGTTCTATCTCTTACCTTTGTATCTTTACACAACAATGAGAAGTAGCTTAGGTGCTATAGAATCCCTTTTCTGATCTCTTTTGCCTTTCTGGTATCCCCTTCAAAATATTTTGTATTCATTTTACACCTATTTTGTACTTTCCAAGTATGTACAAGAATATAATATTGAGGAAAAGATCCAGTTTGTTTTTGCCCGTTTCTCCCTATTGCCTTATAAATAGCAGGTATTTAATAAATATTTGTCAAATTGAATTGAATAATTTACTGAATACCTACTTGGTGGCCGGTACTATGTTGACTGAGGAAACTAGGAAATATAAGACATAGTTCCAGTTAATCTATACTGGAGTATCTAATCCATTTGAAGAGACAAGATACATAAAAAATAACAAAGACTTTCAGGCAATAAAATGATAAGTGTTTTTTACCTTGTAAACTCTGTGCCCTCAACCTCTTTCTATCCTTCTATAATTGCTAGAGGAACTCAGAGAAAAGTGAGGTTGTTTCTAATTGGAATGATCAAGAAAGCCTTTAGTGAGAAGGGATTTTATCTGGATCCTGAAGGTTAGAGAAGGGTGGGGGGGATATGAATAAAAGGACAAAGACAGCATAACATAAGTCATAGTCAAGGTATGATGAATAGTGTAGTCTGATGGGAGTGGAGGCTAAGTGTAAAGAAGGTTGAAAAGGTCAGTTGAGGTTAAATTGTGGAGGCTCTAGATGTCAAGGAAGTTGGTGGTTAGGTCTCCATAAGTACTGCCCTTCCTAATAGAGACAAAGATGAATTAGAAATGTTACCCTTTCTTTCTTTCCAGATGCTCAGCTAAAAGTAAAATGCCAATATATTCCTTTATCAGTATACTAATATGCCTACTATATGGAAGTCATTGTGTTAAAAAGAGTTTCTGAAGGAAGTCAAAAGAGCCTACCCTAGAGGAGCTTACAGTCTAATGAGAGAGCTATCATGAAAACAAACTATGAAAAAGAGAAACTATATCCAGGATAAGCAGAAGGTAATTTAGAGAGACACTGACATTATGAGAGAACTGAGACCTTCATGTGGAAGGTGGGATCTTAGCTAAGTCTTGAAAGGAAGCCAGAAAAGCTAGGAAGCAGAAATGAGGGAGAGTGTACCAGATATGGGAGATACCCAGTGAAAATACCCAGAACCAGGAGAATGAAGTGTTTTGATCATGGAACAATAAGCTCAATGCTAAAGAATACATCATAGGGGATGCATGATGTAAGAGGACTGGAAGGGTTTGTGTGACTTGGTTTTGAAGGGTTTTGAATACTGGAAGATTTTAATTTTCATTCTAGAATCAATAGGAAGTTAATTGAATTTCTTGGGTGTGTGACAGGGATTGAAGTCAGACCTGCACTTTAGAAAATCACTTTGGGGCTAAGTAGAGGATGAATTAGAGGGGGGCGGGAAGATTTGTGGTAAGCAGACCTGCGGGAGATTATTGCAATACTCCATATGTGAGGAAATGAGATTCTGCACCTGGATCTTGGTAGTATTAGAGGTGAGAAAGGAGCATATTTGAGAGATGTTGCAGAGGTAAAACTGACAGGCCTTGGCTATAGATTGTATATGGGTGGTGAAAAATAATGAAGGATTGAGGATGACACCCAGGTTACCAGCCAGGGCCACTGAAAGGGTGATAGCGTGTCCAATAGTAATAGAGAAGTTTGGAAGGGAAGATAATGAATTTAATTTTATACATGTATTTACATTTGAGAAATTTAATAGGTAATTTTGAAATAGATTTTCCTAATTTTGCCTCTTTTAATCTTTCTAATATTCTAGTATTCCTAATTTGATAAATCCTCACTTCATCCTTTTCATGATTTTGGAGATTTTTGAATATTTGATAGAATGTAAAACTTTTTTGAGTTCAGGACATGTTTCATTTTTTTGTCTTTCTGTTTCCTGCACCTAGCATGATGCTTAGCTGGTGGTAGCTTCTTAATAAATTGCTGAATGATTGATTGACAGTAATTGACAATAATAATTGGCAATATTTTCTATTGTTCTGAAAACAAATGAGTATTCAACATAAATCCAATTTACCATTCTATGAGTTTATATTCTGTTTGAAGAGATAAAGCATGTAGAAAGAAAATAAGCACTCTCAGACAATGAATAATAAATGAATTGCATTGTAAAAGAGCCATAGACAGAGCAGGAAGACACCTTAGAGGCTATCCAATCCAAAACTTATGTTTTAGAGATGGGGAAACTGAGGCCCAGAGAGTTTATGAGACTTGATCAAAAAATTTGAATTCATGACCTCTGACATATTGATATGACAATAACCTCATATCAACATGCTTGGCCACTAGATCTAGGGTTGTGGTTTTATGGTATTAATTTTTTTATTTTAGTTTTTTGCAAGGCAAATGGGATTAAGTGACTTGCTCAAGGCCACACAGCTAGGCAATTAATAAGTGTCTGAGGTCAAATTTGTTTGTTTGTTTGTTTTGTTTTTGTTTGCTTTTTTAGATTTTTCAAGGCAATGGGGTTCAGTGGCTTGCCCAAGACCTACCCACGGCTAGGTAATTATTAAGTGTCTGAGACCGGATTTGAACCCAGGTACTCCTGACTCCAAGGCTGGTACTCTATCCACTGCATCACCTAGTCACCCCCTGAGGTCAAATTTGAACTCAGATCCTCCTGACTCCAGGACCAGTGCTCTAACCATTGTACCACCTAACTGCCCCAACATGCCACATTTAGCTATATGTAATCATTTATATTGGTATCTATTATATATTATCACTGAGGTAGTGTTATGTAGTGGAAAAAGTCAGAAAGACTTGGGTTCAAGTCCGTTCCTTTGAATCATACTGCCTGTATGATCCAGGGGACAAATCACTTAAAACTTGCTGTGTCTCAATTTATTTTTTAAAATAAAAATGCAATTTTTATGAACATTTGCATAATATACAACTTTTTTTTTGGGTTTTTGCAAGGCAAATGGGGTTAAGTGGCTTGCCCAAGGCCACACAGCTAGGTAATTATTAAGTGTCTGAGACCGGATTTGAATCCAGTTACTCCTGACTCCAGGGACGGTGCTTTATCCACTGTGTCACCTAGCCGCCCCTATTTTTATTTTTTAATTGATATTTTCCTTTTTCCAATTATATGCTATGGTAGTTTTTCAACATTTCATCCATTTGCAAATTTATATTACACTTTTTGCTACCACCCTCTCTTCCCTCCTCCCTTTCCCTGGCAGCAAATAGTCTGATAAAGATTGTGCATTTATAAAAAAAAAGATCGTGCATTTATATTTGTGTTTAACATATTTATGTATTAGTCATGTTGGGTAAGAAGAGTTAGGACTAAGGGGAAAGAAAGAAAACTATGAAATAGGAAGGGAAAAAATAAAGGAAATTTTAAAAAATGAGCATAGTATACTTGCAGAGAATAGCATTGTCCATTACAGGTCTCCAGGGTTGTTCTTGTTCTCTGAACTGTTGAGAGAAGCTGTATCCATCATGGTGGATCAACTCATAATGTTGCTGTTAATGTGCACAATGCACAATTATTTTTCTTAAATAAAAATTGTTCAACATAGAAATATTCTCATTATGTAATAAGATACCATTCCCCCCCCAATTCATACAGAAGGGAACTTAAGCAATCATTTACCGAGTACTTTCTATGATATGCATTAGAAATAGCTCTTGTAGGAGGCATCTAGGTGGCACAGTGGATAGAGCACCGGCCCTGGAGCCAGAAGCACCTGAGTTCAAATTTGACCTCAGAAACTTAATAATTAACTAGCTGTGTGACCTTGGGCAAGTCACTTAACCCCACTGCCTTAAATAAATAAAATTCAAAAGAAATAGCTCTTGTAGAGCAAAAGATGACATGAATTAATGGCACTGGTACACTGTCATTTAAATGGTAAGTGCTATGAGGTCCATCATTATGTAGATATCAATATTTTCTGGTATTAAAAGTTGCATTTTATTTATGTACAGAGATCAACATGGGTATATTATCTAATGTATATGAGTAATGTATTGGGTACATGTATCTAGTGCAAAGAACAGAGTATTGCAAGCAGGATACTTTCAGTCAATTCATGTGACTGAAAGGATAGATAATTATTATTCTTATTGTATTCTCTAGACAAGTCCTTTATCTATAGAAATCTAACAGCAATTAAATTCTGGTATTTTCCAGTTACTGGGTGAACAAAATGCTAAAGACTGTCATTGTCATATTGCTACACAAGGACTCTTTTGTTACATAATTTTGGCACAATTACAAAGTACGCCAAACCGTCCAGTTTTATTTTGGCTGGGAGACAAAGATCAGAGAGTTACATGCATAAATACAAATAAGTAGAAAGGTTATTGTTAAGCTCTGAAAGTTGAAAATGATAGGTAGTGAGACCTTCATACCTAGCCATACTTTCAAGGGCAATGGGTAGAAGATAAAATGAAGGATGTGGACTAGCTCTTCTCTAAGGTCCCTTTAGCTCTAAATCTGTGATCCCTCAGATCTCTGGGGTCTGGTTTAGTATCCCAGATGACTCTCTAAGATGATAACCATCAGAGAAAGTATTAATCCACATTAGTAGAGGGGATTTTCTCAGTGGGTATTCCCTATAATTTTGAAATCATGCCTTCTCCAAGATGGGGTGCTGGAAATGAAGGAAAAAAAGAAAAAGAAAAAAAGAAATTTGGAGGCGGCTAGGTGGTGCAGTGGATAGAGTACTGGCCCTGGAGTCAGGAGTATCTGAGTTCAAATCTGGTCTCAGACACTTAATAATCACCTAACTGCCTGGCCCTGGGCAAGCCACTTAACCTACTTGCCTTGCAAAAAAAACCTAAAAAAAAGAAAAAAGAAATTTGCACGATTAACTGTTGTGTCTTTAAAAGAAATAGTGATTTGTACATAGTAGATCTGCAGTTTCATGTGCAATAATTTTTTTATTATGTTATATTATGAAATGCTTGTTTTATTCCCTAAATTAAAAATAAAATAAATAAAAAGTAATCACAAGTTCAAACCTATTTTTCTAATCTCCTAATGTATTTACATGACAAGTATTTAGAATAAACGTTTTTAAATTTTTCTGGGACCATTTGAAGTTTCCTTTAAGGCAGTTTAATTCTCTTGAATTACTATAAAATCTATAAATATGCCTATTTCTCAATGGAATTCTGAAGGGGAGGACACAGATGCTTTTCATTTATGACTTCAAATATATTCATAATTATGTCTAAATTGAAATTCACAGTTTATACATTTATTCAGAAACAGAGAAAAATGTACTGTAAATATCTATTAAATCCCCCAATATTTTAGCTATTAAAATGATACCCAAAGATTGCCTTTTATTTGGTTCTATATGGAAATATAGCAGAATCTTTCTTATCCAACAACTCTAGTATATAGCTTAAATTTCTCTATAAAAATAATAAGACATTGAAGTTAGCAAAGGATGCAAAAAGGTCTTAGCCATGAGGAGTCTTTTAATTTTTCCATTTTTTTATCTTTACCATGTCTAAAGATAAGTGATTTCCTCCATTGGAATACTCCCTCCACTTCCAGTAGTATGTGTTCTTTAGTTAATAATTTTCCTGAGTTTTTAATGGCCAAAAATTAATTACCTGGGAGTAATTTTTTTGGAGAGAAATCTCTTTTAACTGATTTGGAAAATTTGGAAACTTTTTGATAGCAGTATTAATAATTGAAGCTTCTAGTCATTGGAAAGATCTGTCAAGATTGTTGATAGTACTTGAGAATCCAAGGTCATCTTCATGCCATGATGAGACTACTGAGTATAACTTTAATGGAAAATATTAATATATACACATTCAATTACCTTCATCTTCCTTTCAGGCTTCCACAAACATTTTCACACTTGACTCCCCCATTGAAAATGTTCTCCTTCAAGGATCCTGAACTCTATAAAATCCCTTCTCTGATGGAAACCCATTATGCTTCTGTTGTTCATCCTTCCTCACTCCTGCTTTTTTCCTTTTATCATATCATATGTACATTGCACTGTTTCTTGATCCCTCCCTGTTCTGCCAGTCCATCAGGCACAATCTCCATTCTTTGAATTCTTTTCCATTCTGATTTTCAAGTTCAGTTGTTTATATATTGTTCTTAAAAATCTTACAATCTGGGGGCAGCTAGGTGGCACAGGGGATAGAGCACCAGCTCTGGGGTCAGGATGATCTGAGTTCAAATGAAGCCTCAGACACTTAATTACCCAGCTGTGTGATCTTGGGCAAGTCATTTAACTCCATTGCTTTACCAAAAAATACATTAAAAAACTTAGGATCTCTTTCCCTCTTTTTTCTTTTTTTTCCTTTCTTTTTTGCCATACCCATTCTTGTAAAGGAACAAAGAAACAATAATCCTTCTTTCTGCTTTCTCCTTTCCTACTATTAGACTGATGATCATCACTATTAGAAAAAGTAATAGAGCTGGGACAACTGGCTTTATTATAAACTAGTATAATATAACTCATCTAGGTCTAATGATGCTCATCATTATTTCATTTCTCAGTGTGGTTATTACAAAGGGTTTTTTTTTGGTTTTTTAATTAAAGATTTTATTATTTTGAGTTTTACAATTTTCCCCCTAATCTTACTTCCCTCCCCCACCCCCACCCCCACAGAAGGCAGTTTGTCAGTCTTTACATTGTTTCCATGGTAAACATTGAGCCAAATTGAGTGTGATGAGAGAGAGAAATGATATCCTTAATGAAGAAACATAAAGTATAAGAGATAGCAAGATCAGACAATAAGATATCAGGGTTTTTCCCCCCTAAATTTAAGGTAATAGTCCTTGGTCTTTGTTCAAACTCCGCAGTTCTTTCTCTGGATACAGATGGTATTCTCCATTGCAGACAGCCTCAAATTGTCCCTGATTGTTGCACTGATGAAATGAGCGAGTCCATCAAAGTTGATCATCACCCCTATGTTGCCGTTAGGGTGTATAGTGTTTTTCTGGTTCTGCTCATCTCACTCAGCATCAGTTCATGCAAATCCTTCCAGGAACAAAGACTGATTTGATTTTGTTTACTCTTAAACAAGAATATTTTATTAATGTATAAAAAACATTATTTGTAAAAAAAAGTGCATACCCTTTGATCCAGCATACCATTCCTTGGTCTATACCCTGAAGACATGATGAAAAAGGGTAAAAAACATCACTTGTACAAAAATATTCATAGCAGCCCTGTTTGTGGTGGCAAAGAATTGGAAATCAAGTAAATGTCCTTCAATTGGGGAATGGCTTAGCAAACTGTGGTATATATATGGAACACTATTGTTCTACTAGAAACCAGGAGTGGTGGGGATTCAGGGAAGCCTGGAAGCATGAAGCACATTTTTTATTATTATTATTATTTTTTGGGGGGTGCAGGGCAAATGGGGCTGGGTGGCCTGCCTGGGGCCACATAGCAGGGTGAGCATTGGGTGTCTGAGGCCAGATTTGGACCTGGGTGCTCCTGGCTCAAGGGCCAATGCTCTGTCCACCACCCAGCCACCCCTACTATTATTACTATTTTATTTTATTTTGGGTCTTTTTTTTCTTTTTTGCAGGGCAGTGGGGTTGGGGTGTCTTGCATGTCACACGGCTGGGTGATTGTTGGGTGTATGGGGCTGGATATGGGCTCAGGTGCTCTTGGCTCCAGGGCTGGTGCTCCGTCCATTGTGCCACCTGGCCATATCTACAATTATTACTATTATTTTTTTAATTTTAATTTTTTTCTCTCCCCTTTACTTTATTGCTCAAGCGAGTCTATATTTGGGGGGGCAGGGGCATTTTGCCTTGGATCCATTAATGTATTAATTTCTTGGTTATTAGAAAAGAATTAACAGTGAACCCCTGTTTTCTTTCACTATTTTTGTGAAACTGGAAGGGATTGCAAAGGATTGAGGGCTATTTTGTAATTTTTTTTTCTTTCATTGGTTTTTTTATCTCCTTGTGGTCAACCTACTTGTGAATGCATCTCATAGCTAGGCTGGTCTTTGGACAGCTGGCAAAATTTGTTGTTGGAACTTGAAGACTTTCTTGGTCTATCCTATTATTAGAACTTTTCCTTTTCAGTTCATCTTCCTTCTCTGCTGTATCTTGGATGTACTTATAAATGTGTCTCTGTCTTAAAATGTAAGTTACTTGAAAACAGGGACTTTATTTCTCTTTGTTGTTCTTTTTGCTACCTCCAGTGTTTAACATAGTTCTTAGTAAATAGTAAACACTTAAAAATGCTCGTTGACTAACAATTTACTGAATTTCAAGTTTGTGAGAAATTATCAGAGTTTAAACTCTGCTAACATAGCCTTTGACAATCTCAGCTAATTATTCTGATACAATGTGGTATTGGGGGAACAATCATGGGGATAATTTTCAGTCCAGATAATCTTATCTTCTTTCAAAATAGTGCTGAAAGCAGCTAAGCAAACAACTCTGATGAAGATGCAGAACTACTTGTTCAATGTCTGACATAGTAACATAAATGTTATTACTACACATCAATTACCATAACTGAAATAAATATTTGTTACCATTCAAGGAATTTTTTATTTCTTCATTTTTTTGCTTTAATGGGAGAGGGAGTATGAATAATAGGTAGGTGATTGTAAGACAGTTTAAAAAGATCCATAAATTATTAATTGCAATTTCTTTTTTAAATGGGTATTTTATTCTGTAGTGAAGAAGAAAGCAGCTATAAAAATGCTGATAGGAAAAAAGGTAGTTTGATTTCATCCTTCATCTTGTTGGCCTGCAAATCAGGAGAATTAAACAGATATGTGTTAAATGCCGAGGATGTGAACCCTGTGCTAGATTCTAGAGATATGTGTGGGGTAAGGGAGTGAACAGTGTGGCAGAAATAGTCAATCTTCAACTTTTATGAGGTGAAGGTCCTAGGTTATGACACCAAAGTAAAAAAAGTGAATGTTGCTACATTGAATGTATGGGAAATAGGGGGTTAGATTCTCATGACCAACAAAAACTATAATTTCCCCCCAGAAAGTTTTCTACATATAATTCTACATATTATTCTTAACACAATAACCCATGAAATAACCCATGAAATGTAGGAGACAGAACAGACAATGTCAACCAGATGAAGAAGGGAAAGGAATTGACATCAGAATAATCTTAAGGATTAAGAAAATGGAAAGGGACAACACCTACCATCTCTAACTTCTTTTGGCTCAATGGTTTAACCATTTCCCCTTGAAAAGCATATAACTTGAGGTGAGTCCTGGGCCCTGTTGGAACTCAGATCTCCTGCCTGGGGTACTCTACTCTGCACCGTGCCTTTCATGTTTTTTTCCTCTATTGAGCTTAACCCCCAAAGAGAAAATGAGGTAACTAATCATAAGAATGCTTGCCTCCAGAAAGTTAATTGTAAAATGTTGAGGACTATATGTGAAACATTGTTCCCACCTGCAAAGAGCATGAGAATGAAACTAAATAACAGAAATGGGAGAAAGCTATAACATTTATTTCTTATTTGCAAACTTTTGTAGGGATATACTCACTCGCATGAATAACCTAAGCTACAAATAATTATAAATACTGTGTATCTTTTCCCTGATACATTGTTGCCACTTTTACATCCTACAAATCAGTAATTAGTCTTTTGCCACATGGTATCTATACCTTCAAAAGATTTAAAGTAGAATATGCAACATCAATTTACCTCCTCATTAGGAGAGTTTTACAGAAAATTTCAGTATAAGTGAATGATGGGAGGATTCTCAGGATGCCAATTACTATTGAAGTGACTGTTTTTGTGACACAGCTGGGCAATGTCTGTTTCCTCCAAGGCTTTGGTCTTGCCTAATAATGCAGGGACTAAGGTTTCTGCCCAGAAGTTTGCCTCAGGGAAGACATTTTTATTGGCCCCAGATCTGTAAACTGACTGTCCAAGTGCAGTGTCCTCACAGTATCAGGGGCTAATAATTCTATGCACAGATGATCCACTTCTCCCAAAGGACAAATGAGACATGCTCTGGGCAGCAATTAGAGTATATCTTAAAAACTCCTTAATTTCAGTTGCAGGGGAGAGGGAAAATGGGAGGGAGATTAAATGCTTGTTAATTAAAAAAAGAAATTAATCTTTTTTTTTAAAAGAAAAGATCCTTGCCAATAGTAGTTTATGATGCTGCTTTTAATTCCTTTCCGCTGTTATGTCTTTAATTCTCTTCTTTCCCCTCTAGTCTTTTGCTTTTCTCTTTCTTATACATTTCCCTTTTTTTCCCCTCCTCTTTGAACTGAGCTAACTAAAAGCATTGTTTTTTTCCCTTTCTTCCTTTTCTGGATCTATGTGAGTGCTTCCTCCACTGGAGCAGGTCAGAATCCCTTTTTTTACTTTCTTATTAGCTGTGATTCTTTTTTTATATCATTCCACAAATTCTTTATGGATGAGTTACCCAATGCACTAGAATGCTGCCTTTTGGATCCTTTAATATTTTTTAGGTACCCATCTTCCTCCTCAAGACAGTAAGCCACTTTATATAGGTTATATATGTACAATCATGTAGAATATATCTCCACATCAGTCATATTGTGAAAGAAGAAACAGAACAAAAGGGAAAAATTACAGAAAATATAAAATAAAAATAATCTTTCTGCATTCAGACTCTATCAGGTCTTTCTTTGGATGCAGATAACATTTTCTTTTATGAATCTTAAATCTTTTTTTTGTTGAGAAGAATTAAATCAGTCATAGTTGACTGTCACATAGTGTTGCTTTTACTGGGTACAATTTCTTCTGGTTCAACTCACTTTATGCAGCATCAGTTCATATAAATCTTTGTAGATTTTCCTGAGATCTCCTGTTCATTATTTCTTAGTATATACCACAACTTGTTAAGCTATTCCCCAATTGGTGTACATCCTCTCAATTTTACGGAGTCATTTAAAATGCTTAGTCAGTTTGCTAACAACTTAGACCCCCACATCCTTTACAGAAAATATGGAAGAAAGCACTTCTCAAAGGATTCTTAGGATTCAGATTGCTCACCAGAGGGCAAATGCAATATTTACTGAGGATTTGGGACTAAGGTAACTACCTTCACTGGAATTCTTCTTTGTTCCTTCTTTTTTCTAGTCATGGGTTTCAATCTTGGTGCTATTTGGAATTTAGAGTCCATTCATTCAGTCATTATTTCTAGAGTTCCTAGTGTGTGAGATACTTTTGTTTTCTCCTGTCTATCTGATTCTCCCCATCTTTTCTTTCTCTATTATTTTTGGTCTTACTTTTCTGTCTCTCACTTCTTGGTCAGAGATACTATATAGTCACTTTATCTCACAAACCTCATGATAACCTGCTTCCTCATGCCAGAAAAGATATATGTTATTTCAGAAAGTAGGATAGTTTATAAAGCATATGAGATGAGAAGAAGGCAGCTATATGATTTCATGCTCTTCAGAAAAGAAGGGAGATAGCATCTTCCATCATCCTGTCATATCCTTCTACATCAGTGAGAAATTAGGACACTAGTCTGAATAATAGCCAATGTACAGCTAGCATTAATATCTTTTCCCCAAGGTTTAAAATCTTTTTATGTCTATTTCCTAAACTTGAATGTTACTAATGAGCTTTGTATTAAAATGGCCTTAAAATAGCAGTAATTGCCATCAAACATCAGACATAAAGAAATGGGATTAGCTTTAATTGAGGATCTGGATTCAATGATATCTTTTCTGAAATTAGCCTTTTATAAAGGAATTTGCATTATTTTTTTCTTTATGTAAAAGAGAAATTTATGTTTCTGGACATATTGGGAGGATTCTTTAACTTTTTTTTTTAGTTATTAGTAATTGTGGAGTATTTTGAGCATCATAACTATATAGGAACAATGGTCAGACCAAAAGTGCTTGCTTTTTTGCAACTACAGTCTCTGTTTCTTTAAAAGTAGATTTCTGTTTTGTCAAACTGGTACCCACTGCTACTATTATTACTGTTGTGGTAGAAAAGAAGAAATTAAAAGCTGAAAAAGTCTTCTAAAACATGGAACCTGACAGTTTGACATTTTTTTCTTGTCCCTAGCATCTAGCAGAATGTCTTGCCCATGCTAAGCACTTAATAAATGTTTACTGAATTGAAATCTAGAGACTACTATGGTTGGTTTTTTAAAGACTATTTTAAAAATCTTATAGAATAATTATAGGCCTGAAGCATATGGTCTGACTTTGGTGGAAGATAAAAAATTTTAAATTGAATTTTTCTATTCCTATGTTATCACTTCTCCTAAGATCTCAAGAAAAGAATGAGGTTTTTTGAGAAACTATGGCAACATGTATTTTAGTTAAAGATAAAGTAGTATGAGTTGCCAACTGCTATAGAGAAGATACTATAATAAGCTCAATTGATTTATTAAAAAATATTTCTGTATATATATACACATAATATCTATATCTATATCTATCTATCTATCTATCTATCTATCTATCTATCTATCTATCTATCTATATACACATTTAACTATATTATACCCTCAAATGAAATAAACTGTAAAATGAGAATACATTTTTTGAGCACACGTTGTCTGATAGCTGAAGGAGGTAGCCCCAAAGTGTGCTGAGTTATAGAGGGAAATCAAAATAGGATAATGGACATCAGAGGATTAGAAATGAAAGAGCTTAAGGGGTTATTTTGGCCATATTTCTCATTTAATAGATAAAGAAACTGAAGGTCATAGAAATTAAATAACTTTGTTAACAGGTACAAAGTAGCAAAGGTGAGATTTGAATTTAGTACTCTTCACTCTATAATTCTTTTTTTTTTAGTTTTTTTGTAAGGCAATGGGGTTAAGTGGCTTGCCCAAGGCCACACAGCTAGGTAATTATTAAGTGTCTGAGGCTTGATTTGAACTCAGGTACTCCTGACTCCAGGGCCAGTGCTCTATCCACTGTGCCACCTAGCCACCCTTTCTATCATTCTTTCTATCCATTAATACTCTCTGAACAGAAGAACATTGTACAACATGGGGTGATGATCAACCTTTATGGACATGCAAAGATAAGTGACAATTTTAGGGGACTGTGATAAAGAATACTATTTGTCTCCAGAGAACTATGGAGTTTAAACCAAGATCAAATATTATTATCTTCAATTTTTAAAAAGTTGTCTTATGTATTACATAATGTTGCTATCTCTAGTATTTTCCCCAAGGAATGTTTTTTTCAAAACATTTAATTTTGATTTATGCATATCATGTAAACAAATGTAAAGATTATATCAGATTGCCTTCTATTAGGGAGTGGATAGGAAAGGGAGGGGGGAGGGAAATTGTAAAATTCAAAACCTGGCCAAAAAAAAGATAGATAAAAACCACTATTCTATATAATTGGAAAACAAAATATTTTTAAAATGCTCTCTGAAATTCTATGAATCTTTATGCTGATAATTGAGTATTTAATATAGTTAAATGTATATATATACATATATGTATATGTGTATATATATATATATATACACAAACACTTTAGCTAAAGTACAACTGGGCATCAGAAAATTAGAGAAAATCTGTTTCTGGATTAACAGGATAGCTTTTATCATCAAAATAATGGTTTATTTATGTAATCTTTGTTTTTAGCTATTAATAGTAGTAGTAACATATGTAATATATATAAATACATATATATCTTTAAAGTTTACAAAACTTTTCATAAATAACCTAGTGAGGTGAATAGTTCAAGTATCATTAACTCTACATTATTATTATTATTATTATTATTATTATCATTATTTACTACCAGCAACAATAACAGTAATAGTTAACATTTGTAAAGTGGGAAATAAGTGGTGAAGTAGATGGAGTGTCAGGTTTGAAGTCAGGAAAACTCATCTTCCTGAGTTTAAATCTAGCCTCAGATATTTATTACCCTGGGTAAGTAATTTAAATACTATTTGTCTCAGTTTCCTCATTTGTAAAGTGAGCTAGAGAAGGAAATGGCATGAGACTCCTGTATCTTTGCTAAGAAAACCCCAGATGGAGTCAGCCTTGATTGAAAAACAACTGAGGGGCAGCTAGGTGGTGAAGTGGATAGAACACTGGCCCTGGAGTCAAGAGTACCTGAGTTCAAATCCGGCCTCAGACACATAATAATTATCTAGCTATATGGGCTTGGGCAAATCACTTAACCCCATTGCCTTGCAAAACCCTAAAAAAAAACCCAACTGAATAAATTCTCTTGGAAGGGAAGGAAACAAGAGACAAAGATAAAGAGAGTCCTTTAACATTATTCTGTCATAACTTCATGCTATGCTTATTACCCATTTCCCTAATTCTTCATCTATTTTCTATTCTGGATAGGATAATAAATTCCCATGGTAATATTGGTTATGTTTTTCTCCTGGCTTTTCTTTTCTTTTCTTATCTTTTTTTCTTAGGTTTTTGCAAGGCAAATAGGGTTAAGTAGCTTGCCCAAGGCCACACAGCTAGGTAATTATTAAGTGTCTGAGACCGGATTTGAACCCAGCTACTCCTGACTCCAAGGCTGGTGTTTTATCCACTACGCCACCTAGCAGCCCCCTGAATTGCTTTATATGAATGTATTTTTTTAATATTTAGGGAGATTTTGAGGCTTTTCATTGGTCAAAATACAACATCTAAGTCAGAGGAATCTTTTCTCCCATCCTTTCCAACATGACAGCTATTGAAGGGGTGGGATAGATGTCTTGTTGGTGTCTCTATTGATTTTTATTCTAATTTAAATTATTTGCAAGCAAAATGGAAAAGAATTTTAGTAATTTCTAACCCTGTCAGAAGCAAAAATTTGCTCAACCCCACAGTGGTTAAAAAATTGAAATGCCATTTGATCAGCTCAGTCTTATCTTTTGTTATTTGAGTTTGGTCCTTTACAGGCTTCAGCTATGACCAATGAACTGTTTTCCTGTTTTATGACAGAGATGATCTAGTCTTAGAGTTCTGTAGAGAGGAAATGAGATAGCCAGTTAGTAACCCTAAGAGGAACAATGACCTAACAGTGACCAAGTGCACCATGGCTATGAAAAATTAGAGAACTCCAGGGGCCAGAAAGATGTTGGGATCAACAGAGATGTAGTACACACTGAGTACATGAATTGATACCCATCTTTAAACTCCATATAGAAGGGAGTAGTAGGGAGTAGGCTGAAAGAACAGTGCAATAACATTAAGAAGACATCAGTGTCCATTTAGGGACTCTGATTGTTCCTTGACTCCAGATATTCTCTACATCCATGTTCCCATATATGTTCCTCATACATGTCCACTTTTTTGGTGATGGTGCCCTAAATTTGTGGAGGGTAGAATTTTATTGCTTCTTATTAATTTCATTAAATACTTTCACTTTGCATTGTGTCCTCAAATTAATCAGTAAGAGCTCATGAGCCCTACTTTGAGTGGATATAAACTACAGAATGCTTTGATTTTGGGGTAACTTTTTTGAGGGGCACCTTGAGTAAGAAGGGGCTGTTGTAGATTCTAGAAATACAGTGCTACTCTTTCCCCCCTTTTTTAACTACCCTTGTGCCTTTTAGATAAAGTATACTCCTCCAGGGTCATATTTTGTTCACAAGACATCCCAACAACAATTTTGGATAAAAATACTTCCCTGTTTGCTTTCTTTTTTTTTTTAGTTATGTTTTGTTTTTTGTGTGGCAATAGAGATAAGTAACTTGCACAAGGTCACATAGCTAGTAAGTATTAAGTGTCTGTGAGGCTGGGGCTATAAACTCAGGTCCTCCTGTCTCCAGGGCTGGTGCTCTATTCACTGAGCCACCTAGCAGCCCTCCCCCTTTCCTTAACAAAGGATAATGAACATAAATTGACCCTTGTTATAATTATGAGCATCAATTATTGTTCTGTGTTGAAGTAATGTAATGTCTTTGGGGCTATTGGGGCATGGTGGGTTCTTTGTTCTTACATTAAGTGATTCAAGACTGCTGATTTTGGAATTCTATCCTCTTTTTTTGTAGTTTTTATGATTCCTTTCTCCTGATCAGGCTTATTTTATTTTATTTTTTACTGTCATAACTATGGTCCCAAAAGTCGATTTCCACTTATAATTTGTCACTGAGAAATCAGATAAGTGAGGTTGTTAGAATTTCATTCAAAATCAGAATAAATGAATTTTAAGTGGGAGTCTGGAACCTTATGAGTGAAGTATGTCAACTTTGTTTAGTGCATGAATTTCTGATGTCATTTTGGTTGCTCAAAGGCAGCATAGAAACTAAGCTTAACATCTAGTTAGTAAGAACAATTAACTAAAATTGGAAGATTCCCAGATGTCAACTTCCTCTTCTGTCACTTTTTCTATCCATTCTATTCTTGGTTATTTCATAGCCTTGCCCGCTCCTGTTTTTCATTCCACTTGATGACAGCCTTCCCAACAGTGGCCTGAAGCCTCACAAGAGTCTCTACTATTCCCATCCCAGATGTATTAAGGAAACATTTTGTACCATTTGCCCTAATTGAAAAAAATGGCTTAACACAATGTAGATTAAACACATTCCAAGTAAAATAAATCTTCTTGCCAGAGTCAGTAAGTAATATGTTAATACCATCTACCCATGTAAAACTTAATAATTTGGGTTAAAATAAAAAGACAGTAAATGTAAGTTAGATATGAAGTTTATTCTCTAAGATTTACCATGAACCCTATAGGTGGAGGCCATCGATCCAAGATGACACCAGGGGCAGAGAGAGACTGTGATATTTATACATAAACAATATAAAGAGAATATTTAACCTTCTTGAAGGCCAGTCTACTAGGTTGCACAGTATTTTGTCATTATACTATGCTATCTTGCCTAAAGGAGGTGCATAACAATTTTCTTTCCTCCAATAAAGGGCAGGGCAAGTTTTTTTGGTTTTTATAATCATTAGTAATTAACATATAGAGAGAAAACATTCCATTTCTTACAACAGAAAGAAAATCAAGACTTTTTATCAGGCAACCAGAATTGAAAACTTATTACACTTTGACCCTATTTATAGCCTTGTTTGTTGCTTCAGTTCTTCCAACTCCTAGTGACTCTATTTAGGATTTTTTTGGCAAAGATACTTCAGTGGCTTGCCATTTCCTTTTTCAGGGTATTTTTACAACTGAGGAAACTGAGGCAAACAATGTCAAGTGAATTGCCCAAGGTCACACAATTAGAAAGTGTCTGAGTTCAGATTCAAACTCAGTTAGATGAGTGTTCTTGACTCTAGGCCCAACACTCTATTGTGCTACCAAGCTGCCTACATAGCATTAGGATCAACCTAAAGATTAAATGGTTGCCAATATGATATGAGTTGAAAGGGACTGAAATTTTAGGTTTTCCAATATTATCTTCCTAAACTACTTTTGTAATTTCATCATTAAGAATTCATTCAAGGGGCGGCTAGGTGGCGCAGTGGATAGAGTACTGACCCTGGAGTCAGGAGTACCTGAGTTCAAATCTGACCTCAGACACTTAATAATTACCTAGCTGTGTGGCTCTGGCAAACCAGTTAACCCTATTACCTTGCAAACAAACAAACAAACAAACAAACAAAAAGAATTCATTTGAAAGGGATCACAGGAATTCAAAAAAGTGTGCTGGAATTACAATGATAAATTTGAAATATCCTCCCCCCCCAACTAATCTGTTTGTTCCACTAAGATACCATAGGTTAAGTATTTTGCAAAGTTTAAAGCACTATGTAATTATCGTTAGTTTCTAATGTAGCTCTTTTATTTTGTTCTTATTTTGTATACAAAATGTTCATTACTGTCAAGTTCATAATAATTATAAAAAGAAATAATTGCTTTAAGAAAGCTCATTCCTTTTGGGTCTGAAAACTGTCATATTTTAAAAAGTAAGGGAAATGTTTTGTTTTTATTTAATCTTCATTTCACATCAATTGATCTCCCCTTTCCTACCCATCCTTTATAATAAAGGATTAAAAAAAGAAGAAAAAATTTTCTGTCAAATTAACATATTAACTGAGTCTGTCAGTATATGTTGCTATTCATAGAACTTTCTCTTTTAAAGAGTCCCTATTAACATGCATATTGGCATCACTTTGGCTGCTTCCAGGGGACCAAAGTTGTTTTGTTTTTGCTGTCATTCCTTTCTTTGTTCCTGTCCTTTTCTCCTGGGTACACATATTGTTCTCTGGCTGACCAAAGTCTTTCCATTCACTCTACCAGCCCATCCAGACTTGACTTCCTTAAAATATCCCAAATTGCCTTTCCCTCCATGCAAGATTTCAACTAAGTGTTGGGGATTAAGTAATTATTTTAATTTTTTTTCAATAAGGTAAACTTGTTTATTTCTTTTCTTTTTTTCCTATTGTTTTATTTAATATTTTTTCTCATTTTGTACAAAGAATGTTTTTTACATTAATAAAATATTCTTGTTTAAGAGTAAACGAGGGGCAGCTAGATGGCACAGTGGATAGAGCACTGGCCCTGGAGTCAGGAGTACCTGAGTTCAAATCTGGCCTCAGACACTTAATAATTATCTAGCTGTGTGGCCTTGGGCAAGCCACTTAACCCCATTTGCCTTGCAAAAAAAAGAAAGTAAAGAGTAAATGAAATACCCCTCCCCCCATAAATATAGACTTGCTTGAGTGATAAAGTAAAGGGGAGAGAAAAAATTAAAATTAAAAAAAATAATAGTAATATTTGTTGGTATGGACAGGTGGTACAATGGATGGAGCACTAACCTTAGAGCCACAAGCACCCGAGCCCACATCCAGGCCAATACACCCAACAATCACCCAGCCATGTGACATGCAAGCCACCAGAACCCCACTGCCCTGTAAAAACCAAAAAAAAAAAGAAAAAAAAGACCTAAAATAAAATAAAATAGTAATCATAGTAAGGGTGGCTGGGGGCGGACAGAGCATTGGCCCTTGAGCCAGGAGCACCTGGGTCCAAATCCGGCCTCAGACATCCAACAATCACCCTGCTATGTGGCCCCAGGTAGGCCACCCAGCCCCATTTGTCCTGCACCCCCCTAAATAATAATAATAAAAAATGTGCTTGAGTCTTTGTACCAACACCCAACAACTCTGTCGCGGGTGGATCACATTCTTTATGATAAATCCATGGCAAAAGACTGTTGCCATTGCTGATCACAACTCCCTCCTTTCATATTTCTCCACTATCATGTACTATATTTTCTCTCTCCTTTCACTCTGACTCTGCTGTAGGGTAGCTGAGTGGCACAGCAGACAGATCCCCAGCTCTGGGGCCAAGAGGCCCTGAGTGCCCACCCCTTAGCCCCAGCATCCACCTGGCCCTATGGTCCCAGACAGGCCATCCAATCCCAACCCCTTGCAAGAAGTAAAAAAGAAAATGTGTTATATCTGACCACTCTCCCCCCATGGTCCATCCTCTCCTCCATCACTCACATCACCTCCCTTCCTTCTGTCCCCTCTTACTCCAGATGCCTATATCCCATTGAGTATACATGTTGTTTCCTCTCCTAGCCACCTCTGATGAGAGTGAAGATTTCCTCATTCCCCCTTGCCTTCCCCTCTTCCATATCATTGCAATAGCTCATTGTAATAAAGAAAAATCTTATTATAGGAAATATCTTGGCCTATTTCCCCTCTCCTTTTTCTTTCTCCCATTACATTTCCCTTTTTTCTATTGACTCCATTTTTACACCATATTTTATCTTCAAATTTAGCTTTCTCCTGTGCTTCAACTATACAAGCTCCCTCTACCTGCTCTATTAACTGAGAAGGTTCATATGAGTATTATTAATGTCATTTTTTCTATGCAGGAATACATGCAGTTCATCATCATTAAGTCCCTCATATTTTCCCCTTCTCCTCCAATCTCCATGCTTCACCTGAGTCCTGTATCTGAAGATCAAACCTTCTGTTCAGCTCTGGCCATTCCAACAGGAACATTTGAAATTCCCCTGGTTCATTGAAAGTCCATCTTTTTCCCTGGAAGAGGACATTCAGTCTTGTTGGGTAGTTGATTCTTGGCTGCATTCTAAGCTCTTTTGCTTTGTGGTATATTATATTCCAAACCATCCGAGTTTCCAGTGTAATTGCTGCTAAGTCCTGTGTGAGCCTGACTGCAGCTCCACGATATTTGAACTGTGTCCTTCTGGCTGCTTGTAATATTTTTTTCTTTGACTTGGGAGTTCTGGAACTTGGCTATAATATTCCTAGGGGTTGGTTTTTTGGGATCTCTTTCTTGGGGGGGATTGGTGGATTCTCTCCATTTCTATTTTGCCCTCTGCTTCTAGAATATCAGGGCAATTTTCCTGTAGTAATTCTTTGAAAATTGATGTCAAGGCTCTTTTCCTGATCATGACTTTCAGGTATTCCAATAATTTTTAAATTATCTTTTCTAAATCTTTTTTCCATATCAGTTGTTTTTTCAATGAGATATTTCACATTTTCTTCTAATTTTTCATTTTTTTTTGGTTTTGAAGTATTGATTCCTGATTTCTGGTAAATTCATCAATCTCCCTGAATTCTATTCTTTGTCTGAAGGATTTGTTCTCCTCCGAGAGCTTTCTTATCTCTTTTTCCATCTGTCCAATTCTGCTTTTTAAAGCATTCTTCTCCTCAATAACTTTTTGAACTGTTTTATCCATTTGACCTAAGCTTGTTTTTAGCATGCTATTTTCTTCAGCATTTTTTTTTTGGATTTCCTTGACTAGGCTGCTGACTTTATTTTCATGTTTTTCTTGCATCTCCCTCATTTCTTTTCCCAGTTTTTCTTCTAACGCCCTCATTTGATTTTCAAAGTCTTTTTTGAGCTCTGTCATAGCCTGACGCAATTTCTGTCTTTCTTGGAGTCTTTAGATGCAGGAGCTTATGCTCCCTCATTTTAAAATTGAATTTTTTGATCCTTCTTGGGCTCATTTGCAAAATATTTCTCAATGGTGTTCCTCTTTTTTCTCTGCTTGCTCATTTTCCCAGCCTGAACCTATTTTGGGGGTGCTTCCTGAGCTTTTGGGACACTCCCACAAGGGTCTCAGTATGTGAGGCTCTGTCCTCCCTCCTGTTCTGTGAATGACCATATGCGCCCCCCTCTGCCACAGGGCTGAGGTGGAGGGGGCCCCTGCTGTTCTATGATGGGGTCCTAGACTGCGATCAAGATCTGAATGTGGTCAGAGCCCCAGAGTCCTGTTCCAAGGACAGAGGATAGAGCTCGGCAGTCTCTCTCTCTTCACTCCCCTCCCTAGGTTCAATGGGCTCATGCCCTGGGGGCTCTGCCTGCTTCCAGGATCTGGGCTGTGGTGGCCATGCTGCTCCCTGTGTGCCCTGAGGGCTGGGCTCCATGTACTCGCTCTGGCAGAGGTCCCCCACTGTTCCCCCAATTTGTGCCCAGTGATCCCTGGGGTGTAGCTCAGGAGACTCCCCCGCTGCTGTGAACTGCAGCTCCCAGTGCCCTGGGGCTGCCTCTGGGAGGCTGAAGTTCTTCTGTTCTGGTGGGCCACCCCTCTGGTGGGCTGCCCCTCTGACCCCAGGGAGCAGAGCCTTTCTGCTCTTTTCCAGGTTACCTGGAGTAGGAGAACTGCCTCACTGGGTCCCTTTGTGGGTTCTGTCTCTCAAAAATTTAATTAGAGTTCTTAGCTTATGAGTTTTATGAGAGAGTGCCTAAGATATGATCCTTTCTTGTCGCCATCTTGGCTCCATCCCGATTTATAAAAAAAAATGGCTGATAGATTTAATATTTCAGTAGTGTTTGTTGTTTGAAAGAACTTATTAACAATATAAGTAGAAATGATCATTAAAAAATAAAAAAATGAATGCAACCAAATTATAAAGTTTAAATATTACTCAAAAGAAGAGATGAGAATATCCTTCCAACTCACCAGTTGATGGAGGTGGGAGATCCATAGATGCTGCACATTGCCTGTACTTGGACTTTTTTCAGTGTATTGATCAGTTGTACTAATTTTTTCTCTTCTTTTTCTTTGCCTTTTAAAAATACTCTTTGTTATATGAAATTGCTCTCTGGGCATAGGAAGGGGAGGAAAATTGTGGTCACACTGGGGAAATTATGATGTGGTAAAAGACAAAATAAATAAATAAAAACACACTTTAAAAATCCAAAGTGAATATTTCAAAATTACAAGGAACTAGCATGGTTTAAAAGAAAAGATATGAGAAGAAATCTCACCCTATCTTTTGGAGAGATGGGAAGTCCAGGAAAGTTCTATATATTGCACTCATTCTCAGACTGTTTCCAAGTATTGATCAGTTATGTTGATTTTTTTCTCTTTTCTTTTTGTCATTAAATAAATGATATTTCCTATAGCAGAGTATGAGGGAAATGATAGTGATTAATAAAACAAAAGACATGAATAAAAACTCATTTTATTAAAACAAAAATAACTGAGGAGACATGAAATGACACCAGTGATTAACAGTTTTTTTTGAGAAGTGAACCAAATCTTCTGTTTGTGTGTGTGTGTGTGTGTGTGTGTGTGTGTGTGTGTGTGTGTGTGTGTTTAGTCTCAAAGATTCAGAACTAGAAGGGATCTGAGAGGACTTCTAATTTCACTTCCTCTTTTTGAGATGGAAAAACTGAGTTGATAATAATGGTGGTATTTCTCTTTGTAAGTGAACTCTAGCATTATTTTGTATGGTTGCTAAAAGTTTAGACTTTATTTTAAAAAACTTTTCATATCCTTTGGTCATTTATCTATTGTGTAATGGTTTTTCATCTTACGTTATATTCTTTAAAAAAGAAATAAGTATAGATATTAGAACTATCCAGTTTCCCCAGAGCACTCTTCTTATCCTTTAGGAGAGGGGACTGAAAGCAAGTTCATTTGACACAATCCTGATAATTAATGGTAGCCTGGATATGACCACTTAATCAACTGAGCAATCAAAAAATTTATTAATATGTCAATTGTTCAGTCATTTCAGGAAGATGAGTTTTCTTGGCTCCAGGTCTGGGACTCTATCCACCAATGCTAAATACTAACAATTTTTTTTTAAGAAAGATTTTATTTATTTTGAGTTTCACAAATTTTCCCCCATTCTTGCTTCCCTCCCCTCACCCCCCCCACACAGAAGGAATTCTTTTAGTCTTCACATTGGTTCCATGTTATACATTGATCTCAGTTGAATGTGATGACAGAGAAATCATATCCTTAAGGAAGAAAAATAAAGTATAAGATATAGCATAATTATATGATAAGATAATAGGTCCCCCCCCCCCCAAATTGAAGGTCTTTGTTTTGTGTTCAAACTCCACAGTTCTTTCTCTGGATACAGATGGTATTCTCCATGGCAGATAGCCCAAAATTGTCCCTGGTTGTTACATTGATGGAATGAGCAAGTCCATCAAGGCTGATCATCACACCCATGTTGCAAAGTTTTTCTGGATCTCCTCATCTCGTTCAGCATCAGTTCATGGAAATCCTTCCAGGCTTCCCTGAATTTCTACCCCTTTTGGTTTTTTTATTTTTATTAAAGATATTATTTGAGTTTTACAATTTCCCCCCCAATCTTGCTTCCCTCCCCCACCCCCCTTTTTTGGTTTCTAATAGAACAACATCATTCCATGACACACATATACCACAGTTTGTTAAAACATTCCCCAATTGAAGGACATTCACTTAATTTCCAATTCTTTGCCACCACAAGTAGGGCTACTATGAATATTTTTATATAAGTGATGTTTTTGCCCTTTTTCACAATCTCTTCAGGGTATAGACCCAGTAGTGGTATTGCTGGATCAAAGGCTATGCACATTTTTGTTGCCTTTTGGGCATAATTCCAAATTGCTCTCCAGAAATGTTGGATGAGTTCACAATTCCACCAACAATGAAATACTTACAATTTAAAGAAAAAGAAAAAACAATCCCTGCCCTCAAGGAGTTTGCTTCTTTTATTCTGATTTATTTATGTAAATATATAGCTATATACACACATATGTGCAAATACACATATATTTATATATATATAGGTATATATGTATATGTATATACATGTATATAAATAAATTTGTATTAATGTGTAAATATGTGAGTGTATATATGTACATATATGCATTTACTATATTATGGGTCTTTAATGCTGGGAGAAATTATAATGATATTAAAAAGCAAAAACCAACCAAATAAATAAAAACACATTTTTCAAATCCAAAGTGATTCTAGTAAAAGCCATGAACTTGGTCTCTATGCATGCCTGGATCATGGATTAGGTGTGCCAGTTGTGCCTGGATATATCTGAACATCCTGGTAAGGATTAACACTAGGTAGCCTTTCCCCTGAGTGCAAGTGCTTTTCTCTGGTCCACATTCAATGCATGCCTCTGCCCTGGATAGATAGACTTCTGTAAATACCTCCACAATCTTTCCTTCTCCCCACCTCCCTCAAAAATAGTGACATCACATTAAGGAGAAGCATCGAAGACAAATAGTCTGGGCATGTGCAGTTGTTTGTCTTATACCCTTTAGCCTCAATATCTTCCCCATTCCTCATTTCTTGGGTTGAACAAATGTGTCTTTGTTACCACATTATCTTATCACCAAGGTAACCACTTATGTACCAGCAACCTTCCAGCTTATCTGGTACCTTTAAAAAAATCTAGTAGGAAGTTCTTAGGCCATCAGTTTCCACTTGTTCTGTTCTTTACAGCAGTGAAAGAGCTTTTCCTGCATTTTATGATCCCCCCACTCACTTACTTACATCTTGATCTATAGGATGGCAAAGTGGAAGTATGGTGTAGCATTCTGAACTTGGAGTCAGAAGTACCTATGTTGAAATTCTGCCTTCTATATTTAGTAGTTCTATGAACCTGGACTACTTATTTAACCCTCTAAGCCTCAGTTTGTTAATATGTCAAAATGAGGGGTTTGGACCTCTAAAGGCTCTTTCAAGCTCTAAAATCTATGCCTTTATATCCAATGATGATATGACAGTTGAAAAATATTGATGAATTGTCCATGCTATAAGGATCCTGATGTAAATGCCATTATAGCATATCTCTAATGCCAAATTGCATTTTATAATTAATTCACTCAATTTGGAAGGAAAATAATATAATATTTTCATTTAGGGTATAAATTTATGGTGAATTTTTAATGTTCTCCATTCAGTTTGCAATTTTTTTTCCTGTTAGGATATTTCTGTTAATTTGCTTATTTTGAGAGATGCATCTGATCAGCATTAAAATGAAAAAAAATGCTTCTAGGGCTTTCAAATCTAAAATCCTCTAGTGGCATACAGTAATTTGGCCTTTGTTGTCAGGAAAACTGCTTACCTCTTACATCAGGAAATTACGTGCTGCTTTAAGACATAATGATAGCAGAGACAAGAAGGAATAATAAAAGATATTAAAAAGCATAAAGAATTTGAAAGTCTAGATTAGGTCTTGGTAAATGACACTGATTATAAATCTGATTGTGTTCATTTTAAAATTTCCCTTATGTTGCTTTTTTGCGGGGGGAGTGGGAGCAAATTGTGAGGCAATGGGGTTAAGCGACTCACCCAAAGACATAGAGATAAATAAGTATCAAGGTTTGAGGTTATATTTGAACTCAGGTCCTCCTGACTCTAGGTTCTGGTATTCTATTCACTGAACCATCTATTCACTGCCCTCCTGAACTCAAAACATTGAATTGGGAAAAAGAAGTAAAAAAAAATGAAATAAAAGACTAGTTGCATTATGTTCCCACCTGAAAAATAAAAAAAATAATTAGTATTTGATTATGTCTTGGTTTAATGCTTTTCCATTTTGGCTCCTTAGAAAATTTTTAATTAGGGTCATATTTATAGGTAGGTGGGTGACTCTAGTCAGTAATATCAGACTTTAAAAATGGCCCCAGATGCAAATCATCTGTGTGACCTTAGGTAAGTCTTATAGCTTTATAACTCATAAATGTGTGTTTGTGTATGTGTATGTGTGTGTGTTTCTTACAACTCATTTTCCTTAACTATAAATTGGGAATAATAAAAGCACTTACTTTCCAGAGCTGATGTGAGGATAAAGTAAGATAATATTTGTAAAGTGCTTTGCAAACCTTAAAGTGTTATATAAATTTATTAACTGCAAATGATGGCTATAGGACTGTAGGCTGAGGGTGACATGGGAGGTTACAAATTTGCTTTTAACCATTTTAGTCATAATTGGAATGCAAGATTATATAATTATCTTGATTTTTATTCTGTCATTTATTAGGTGGTAATTGTCTACGCTTATCTTTTTTATTGTGCTTTTCCTAAGAGTTATTTTCTATAGCTTCTTTGTATTGAATCTGGTGGGGAAAGGGTCACTTTGAAACAATAGATCACAACTCTTCAGTATCTACAGTTTTTACCTAGATTCATAAATATAAAAAATTTTTTGATAACTATTTTACTATAATGTTTCCTTTGTAAGTCTGTATATTTTATTTTATTACTTTAAAAATATTACTCTTAGAAGGCTTCCAAACTGCCAAGGCTCTAAGACATTAAAAATTTCTTTTCTATTTTTGAGTCTGGCTGGGTCTCTCTATCTCACTCGGGTTGGAAGTGCAGCAGTCATTCTTGGGTTGATTCCTATAATGATCAGCATGGATCTTTTAATTTGCTTTTCCTCACAATCCCTCTCTTGACCCTTTCAAAGGCAGCAACAACAACCCCACTAGTGCCAGATTAAGTGCAATCACCCTACTGACTTTGTCTATACTAAAGTTCAGAATTCCCAAACTCAAGAGATCCACCAGTCTCAGACTCAGTCTCCAAGAGCAGGAATTAGGGGGTCCATATTAGCCTGCTCAGCCAAAAAAGGATACAAACCCTTGCTTCTGTTGATGTTTATGAGTTGTGATAACTGGAAATTCTTTGCCCTATATAGAGTTGTGCTGATGATAAACCTCTCCAATTTAAGTTTGATTAGCTGTTAGATTATGAACGTATTGCTCATCAGTAGATTCACAGTTTAAATCTTTCAAGCTTTCTTTGGTACAACTTGCAAGAGTATATTCTGCTAGCATTGGCCCAGCATGATGCGGCATTGTGGTAGAATTAAAGTAGAGGATGTGTACAGTTCTGTGCCTAAGGCAACATAGGATAATAGAGAAAGAATAGACTTCTGTTAGGAAGACCTGGTTCTCTCTCTCTCTCTCTCTCTCTCTCTCTCTCTCTCTCTCTCTCTGTCTCTCTCTCTGTCTCTCTCTCTGTCTCTCTCTCTGTCTCTGTCTCTCTTTGTCTCTCTCTCTCTCTCTCTCTCTCTCTGTCTGTCTGTCTGTCTGTCTGTCTGTCTCTCTCTCATCCCCTCAATTTCCAATTCTTTGCCACAACAAAAAAGAGCTGCTATGAATATTTTGGAACTTGTGGGACTTTTCCCCATTTCAATCCTTCATCCCTTTATCAGGAAGGGGGCAGAATGTTTCATTATTAATCCCTAGGAATGGTGTTAGTGGGTTGATGAGATTTTCCAGGTCCTCATTGTTGTTACTGTATAAATTGTTCTCCTGGTTTTGCTCACTTCACTCTACAACATTTAAAAGTCTTCCCAGGTTTCTTGAAACCACCCCTTTCATAATTTCTTATCACACTAATATTTCATCACATTCATATACCATAACTTTTGTTCTATCACACCTAAGTTTTTGAGCATTCCCTCAGTTTACAGTTCTTTCCCACTATAAAGAGATGCTATAAATATTTTTGTGCCTATTGGTTCTTCTTTGATTTCTTTGTGATATATATAGTAGTGGTATTACTGGGTCAAAGGTTAAATAATTATGCAGAATTTCATAGTTTTTTGGGTTTAGTTCCAAATTGCTTTCCAGAATAGCTGGACCAGAAAAGCTCCACTAACAATATTTATTTTTCCAAAGTATTTTGGGTATTTGTGATTCTTTCTTTTTTTGTCAACTTTGATGATTTGGTGGGTATGTAGGAGAATCTCAGAGTTATTTTTCATGTGCATTCCTCTAATTATTAGTAATTTAGAATCTTTCTTTCATGTACACAGTAATAGCTTGAATTTCCTCCTCTAAGAACTACCTCTTCATGCACTTTTATTAATTGGGGTCAAATGCAACTTCTACATTTGCTTCCATTTCTACAATATACGCATTTTAGTATGATCATTCAGGCTCTGTGTATATCTTCCTCAAGGCAAGAAGCTTTTTAGTAGTTCAGGTAAGAGGTGATGAAGCCTTGAAAAGATACTTTAGTAGTTTGCCATGTCCTCCAACTCATTTTATGAATGAGAAAGCTGAGGGAAACAAAGTTAAATTGCTTGCCCAGGATTACATCTCTATTTAGTTCTTGCCCTTCCTTATAAAAAAATGACATCACTATGTTTGAGATGAGTTACAGGGTGTACAACTATGAGTGATCAGACCAATATGAACTCAGAATGCTTTACCACAGATTGGTCATAAATTGTCCATCTGAACACCTGGGGTGATTATTCTAAATTTATGTATCTCATGTTTCTTTTGAGTTGCTCATAGAGTACAGTATCCTCTCTGATGAGAGTCCGGCATGTTGGGTCGTCCTCTGACAGTATCTATCATGCTGCACAATGAATTCCAAAGTTCTTCAAAGAGACCTTCAGAGTATCCCTGTATCATTTCTTCTATGGCACCCCCCTCCCCTTTGTGTGCCTTGTGTGAGTTCTCCATAAAATAGTCTGTTTAACAAGCTTACTCTTGGCATTCAAACAACATGGCCAGTTCATTATAGTTGTGCTCTCTGTACTAAGGTTTGAATGATTAACAGTTTAGCTTGACAAAGGAGTTCAATGTCTAATATCTTCTCCTGCCAGGTGATGTTCAGAATTTTCCTAAGGCAATTTAAAGGGGTTCTTAACCAATTTCTGTGTGTCATTGACTCCTTTGGCATTAAAGTGAACCCTATAGACCTCTCATAATAATATTTTTAAATGCATCAAATAAAGCACATAAGATTATAAAGGAAACCAATTATTTTGAAATAATTATGAAATTATATGATAAAACAAATCTTAGGTCCGAGGTTAAGACCCCCTAGATCTCTTCTTTGTGTTGCAGCCCTTCAAGTACTTGTATATACCTATTGTATCCCTAAGTCTTCAGTAAGTTAAATACCCTCAGTTTCTTCAAATGTTTCTTCTATTAATATAATCTCCTTGAGGGTAATAACATTCATTTTTTCTATCAATTCTCAATATAGCAAAATGTCTATAAATGATTGTTGAATTGAGAATGAAATGAGTTTGAGGCCCTCTGTAATGGCACTTATCTTCCTTTAGATGCTTTTTAGTTTAATAATGTCTTAAATGTGATGCCTAGAGCTGGACACAGTACTCAGGCTATGGTCCTATCATAGCAGTTATGATCCCAAAATGAATACAACTCCCACCATCTTGGTGAAGTGAACACAACTTCATCTTTTGTTAAGTTTTAGCTCACCAGTTTATGAGCCTCCTTTTCATGCTCCCTACCTCACTGACCCCTTCACTAGAGCATCTTGTGTGATAATATCTATTTAGGAAGACTTCAAAGGTTCCCTTATTTCAGGAATCAGCTTGCATTTTATCTAATCAGTCAGCTCTAATCTATCTAATCAACATCTCCCAAACTCCTTTTGCTTGGAGACCTTCCCTGTCCTTTGTGGTTTTCTTACATATAGACAGGTCTTGCTTTATGTAAGTAGACTCTTTTCCCAGACCAGATGTAGGAAAGGAAAGGAGGCAAGGAGGGGTTCACATGCTTATGACAGGAGAGAAGCACAGGTTCAAGGATACTTGGAAGTCAGAAACAATAAAACAAAAACAGGAGAAACATAAGGGCCGGAAAGGACAAGAGATATCTGATCTTGGAAGGAGGACAGACACACAGGGGTCAGACATGCTGACAAGCAGGTGGGGAAGGCAGAGGAATACTTCTTCAGTACTGGTTGTCTTGAGCCCACTACAGGCAGCAGTGGTAGTAGCCTGTCTTTGAGTCCCACTTAGAGGTTTTTCTTTTTTAGGGTTTTCTTTTCTTTTTCTTTTGTTGGGGAAGGGTGGGAAGTCCTGGAGGGAGGGAGGGAGAGAGAGAGAGAGAGAGAGAGAGAGAGAGAGAGAGAGAGAGAGAGAGAGTCAAATTTATATATGAATTTATGTAAATCAAGAATTGCCTGAATAAACTTTGTCCCTTTGTTCCTTAGGGGAGTGGGATCCCCTTACTTATGAACTTAATAAACCCCAAGACATGTCTGATACTCTGGCATCTGGTTAGCCTTGTGTCACCTTCAAAGAATATAGTAGTACTGTTCTATTTGGGCATATTAATACTGGCTTCTACTGATTTACATTTATAATCAGATTACTCCCAGGGAGTTCTCTCACTGGGCATTCCTTCCATAGCATTGAAATCATAGGTCTTGTCTAAAAAAAGAAAGAAAAGAAAAGAAATAGCTCCAAATGGTCATTAGTGGAAAACAAACCAGATAGTGTTTAAATTCTTAACAGTGGGAGCCATACATGCTGATAGTTTAACAAAAAGCATAGGGAAAATCAAGTTGACACTGCTGAGTATTTACCAATGATAGAAACTATAACTTGGCTTTAAAACTGCTTTTAAGACTGCTTTAAAAATGCTTTTGAAATCAGTGGACTTTAAGCTCGGTCAATTCACAGAGGTCAACAGGAACCATGTGACAGAGATTATGTAATTCATAGATCAGGTTGCAAAAATATCTGCAAGGAATGAGACAAGGTGATAGAATATCACCAAAGCTTTTAGCTGATGCTCTGGATTTTTTCTTTAATGATATCATCTTGGGAAAGAGAATCAGATCACATTGACTTCTAATGCGAAGAAATCCTTGCTGATAATTATATAATGTTTTCCAATGGGAGAGTAGAACTGAAAGCAAAAGTCAGTGGTGGTTAACAAATGGATATATGGGGTGAATACTGCCTAAAAGTTTTTGCACATACATGGTTAAGAAAGTGAGGTAATTGACAGATCTAACTACTATGGGCAAAGAATTTGAATTAATCCTTGTAAACCCAGGATTTCTTTTAACAATTACATTGATTAGTATCATAGTTATACCTTAATACTCATCCAAAATCAAAGCCTTTCCTTTATCTCCTGCTTTCTTAGTGTTTTCCTCCCTTGAGGTTTCATTTCAGTGTGCTATTTATTCATTTGTTTGTTCTTTATCTCCACCACCCCCCCCATCCTGTAGGATGTTAGATATTTCAGGACAAGGACTATTTTCAATTTTGTCCTTTTATCTCTAGGATCTAGTACAATTACTCTCCTAGAGGATGCAGTTACTGTTAAACTGAAATCAGTTGTTTATTTAGTCTCCTTAATTCAAGTACTAAGGGAATGGAATTAGGAGAAAGAGGATGGAATGGAAAGTTAATTTTGGCAGGCCCCCAAACAGAGGACAAAATAATCCAAAGAAGAGGAAAAAACAAAGGACTCTTTAATATTCATTGGGTTATTATTTCCAGAATAACCTGAGCAGCTGAGTTATCTTCTCTAGATTTGGGTGCTACATCAGATCCCTATGGAAAGTGTCCCTACTGCTTAATAAATAGAAATTTGAGATAAAAGTCTAAACAAATATGTCAGTGTCTTCAATGAAGAATTTACTTTTGTGTCAAGATCATCATGTGTATGGTCTTCTGGTCTGGGTTTAGATTATTTGTCCCTCAAGTTCCTCTTTCATTTTTTCCCTGGGAAGAGGAGTTAGAGGAGGTGGTACCAAGTCTCTATCCTTCTATGGCAGTAACTATGAAGATTTTGGTAATCAGAGGTCAGAAGCAAGTATGGTGAGATCAATCAAGACAATAGGATTTCTTTTTTACTTGTTAACCAGTAAGCTATGCAAATCTAGGAACAAGGATTCATTAAAATAATTAGTGAGGTTGGTTCCAGAAGCCCAATTTAGTAAGATAAAGATCTATAGAAAGAAGCAGGAAAGAATGGTTCAAAGCAAGGGTCCTTAATCACAGGTCCATGGACACTACCACTCATTTACCCAATCCTCTGATACTGGGTAGATTTCAAAAATGTATATTAACATGCATGGAAAAATTTTACATCTTTACTTCCACTAACTTCCACCTGAAATTTATTGTTTCTTTTTTTTAAAGGCTTTTCTTTTTGCAAGGCAAATGGGGTTAAGTGGCTTGCCCAAGGCCACATGGCTAGGTAATTATTAAGTGTCTGAGGCCAGATTTGAACCCAGGTACTCCTGACTCCAAGGCTGGTGCTTTATCTACTACTGCCACCTAGTCGCCCCTATTGTTTCTTTTAATTACTTAAAAACATTCCCATTACTTTGAAAAATCTAAAAGAAAAAAAATATTCTGAGAAGGGGTCCAAAGGTTTCAAAAGACTGCCAAAGAAGTCCATGACATTAAAAATATTAATAATCCTTGATCTAAGATTGAATAAAAGTCCCCCAAACTAGCTATATATTAGTTTGAGGTTACATAAAAGATGTATTTTCTGCTCTAAATTACTATTGATTAGAGAAATACAAATTAAAACAACTCTGAACTATCACTTCACACCTATCAGATGGCTAATATGACAGAAAAGGAAAATGAAAAATGTTAGAGGGGATGTAGGAAACCTGGAATAGTAATGCATTATTGGTGGAGTTGTGAATTGCTCCTTCCACTCTAGAGAGCAATTTGAAACTATGCCCAAAGAGCCAGGGAACTATGGATACCCTTTGATCCCATAATGCCACTGGGTCTACATCCCAGAGATTTTTTTTTAAAGTGGGCAAGAAAGGATTTATTTGTACAAAAATATTTATGCCAGTTCTTTTTGTGCTGACAAAGAATTGGAAATTGAGGGGATGTCCATCAATTGGCAAATAATTGAATAAGTGGGAGTAATGTAATTTAATACTATTATGCTATAAAAAATGATGAGTAGGCAGATATCAGAAAAAAGCTGCCACATGAACTGATGCAAAATGAAGTGGGCAAAACACAGAAACAGTGATATTGTATGATGATCACTGTGAATGACTTAGCTCTTCTCAACAATATATTGAGTCAAGGCAATTTCAAGTGTCATGATGTTATATAATCCAGAGAAAGAACTGATGGACTCTGAATACAGATGAAAAATATTGTTTTTCACTTTATTTTTTTATTTTTTTCTTTTGGTCTGTTTCTTCTTTTCCAACATGACTAATATGGATGTATGTTTTACATGATTGCACATATCTAATCTATATCAAATTGCTTATCTTCTTAGGGGGGAGAGAAGTGAAGGAGGAAGGGGTATAATTTGGAACTTAAAATTTAAAAAAATGAATTAAAATTGTCTTTATATGTAATTGGGAAAAATAAAGAATTATATTTATTATTATTATTAATTTACTACATTAATTATTTATTACTTGAAGTACTGTAAAATTACTCTACCTTTTAGATAGGACAAATACTATTTCTTTTTTTTGGGGGGGGATGTCCAGACATGATTTTCACTGTAGTGGGGAACTCCCAGTCTTCAAATTTTTTTCAGTGATGCAGCTTGGCAATCTAACTGTAATCTCTCTTAGAGATTTGCATGGGGCTCTGAGAGCTCTTTTGACTTATGGTCACACAGCTAGTATGAGAAAAAAGACAGGTCTCAAACCTAGGTCTTCCTGACTTTGGTGCTGGTCAGTCTTTCATCTGCTTATTCAATGATTCTGAACTTTTTTTTTGTCACAGATCCCTTTGACAGTGTGATGGACCCTATGGACCCATTTTATTGACCCAGAATGATGTTTTTAAATGCATAAAATTAAATAGCTAAATTTATAAAGAAAACTAATTATATTGAAATACAGTTACAAAATATTTTTTAAAAAAATTCACAAACTTTATGTTAACTCCTTTACTATGGCATGTTTCCTCTTTATTTCCATCTAGTCTGCATACCTGATTCTCTAGATTTTTTTTTACCATGTTGACTCTTCCTTCTCTAACTCAATTCAAGCTAATATAAGAGTGTAATCTCTTTCCATTGAACCCCAAGCAGCTTTCTAACTGTCCAAGTGGTTGGACAGGTTTTTAAAAAAAAATTAAAATAATATTTTGAGTTTTCCAATTACATGTAAAGATAATTAGAAAAATTTATTAAAATTTTTTTGAGGGGCAGCTCAGATACTTAATAATTACCTAGCCCTGTGGCCTTGGGCAAGCCACTTAACCCCATTGCCTTGCAAAAACCTAAAAAAATTTTGAGTTCCAAATTCTCTTTCCCTCCCCTCCCTCCCTAAGATAGCAAGAAATTTATATATATATATATATATATATATATATATGCCATCATGCAAAACATATGTCCATATTAGTCATATAATGAAAGAAGACACAAACCAAAAAAGAAAAAAAAACTTGAAAAAACTAAGATAGTGCAAAATAGTAGTATGGTTGGATAGGCATTCAGACTCCATCAGTTCTTTCTTCAGAAGTGGATAGTATTTTTCATCAATGGTCCTTCAGAATTGCTGAAAATGTTAAGTCATTCATGAGTTGATCATTGTCCAATATTACTGTCATTATATGCAAGGTTTTCCTGCTTCTGCTTAATTTGCATCAGTTTGTGTGTCTTTCCTGGTTTTTTGGAAATCATTCTGCTTGCCATTTTTTAAAGGACAATAATATTCCATTGTAACCCTATATCACAAATTGTTCAGCCATTCCATAATTGATGGACATCTCCTGCTCAATTTGTTACCACAGAAAGAGCTGAAATAAATATTTTTGTACATAGAGATCTTTTTCTCTTGTTTTTGGCTCTCTCTGGAACATAGACCTAAGAGTGGTGTTGCTGGTCAAAGTGTATGCACAGTTTTATAGCTCTGAGGGAAATGATTATTTCTCTCTAATCTTAATAACCATTAATTGAGATTGATATTTTTCCTTTTCTATTTCTTCATTCAGAAATCAGCCTCATGTAGGTTATTCAACCAGCATATGAAGCACATTATTGATAACTGAGATTTCCTAAATTCCCAGGATAGATGCTTTTTGTTCTAGATGAAGAAAACCAACCAACAAGTTCTAGGTAGTGATGCATTCTTTTGCCCAGATTACTGGAGGTGGTTGAGGCTCATGATTAGGTCACACTTCCTGCTGGAGGAACTGAACACTTTATGCCCACCTTCCCATAAATATGTTTACCCCCTTATTAATTGTTAACCAAGTCAGTTGATTTCTACCCTTAGGTTTACTACCTTTTTCAAAGACTTTTTAAAAATTCAGAGGCCTCCAAGATTAGAAGAGAAAATCAAGTGACCATCCTTTTATAAATAATTTGATTGACATAATTAATAAAAATGATTAATTATTCATAAATTATCACTTGGACTTTTCATATATCACACAAATTAATCTTCAGAATAGTTGAATCAGTTGCAATTCCACTAACAGTGCTTTAGTGTCAATTTTCCCACATGCCCTTAAACATTTGTCCTTTTCCATTTCAATCATATTAGCCAATCTGATAGGTGTGAGGTGTTAACTCAGAGTTGTTTTAATTTGCATTTCTCTAATCAATAGTGATTTAAAGCAATTTTTTCCTATGACTATAGAAAGCATTGATTACTTCATCTGAAAACTCCCTGTTCATATCCTTTGACTATCGATTGGGGAATGATTTATATTCCTATCAGTTCTCCAAATATTTGAGACATGAAACCTTTATCAAAGACACTTACTATAAAAATTATTTCCCAACTTTCTGCTCACCTTCTAATCTTAGTGGCATTGGCTTTGTAGAAAACTTTTTAAAATTAAAAGTCAGATTTATCCATTTTACATCTCATAATGCTATGTCTTTTTTGATCCTAAAATTTTTCCTTCTCCAGGGATCTGACAGGTAAACTGTTCCTTGCTCTCTTAATTTGTTTATGGTATCACCTTTTTAAATTAGGTATCCATTTTGATCTTACCTGGGTATATATTGTAAGATATTAAATTGCACATAGTTTCTGCCAAAATGTCTTACAAATTTCCAACAATTTTCTTGCAAGTTCTTGTTCCAAATGTTTGGGTCTTTGGGTTTATCAAACACTACATTACTATGGTCATTTACTACTACTGGTTTTTGTGTACCTAATGTATCCCAATGATTCTCCATTTTATTTCTTAGTCAGTATCAGATTATTTAGATGATTACCAATTTATAATAAGTTTGAGATCTGATATGGCTAGGTTACCTTCCTTAAATATTTTTTCTTTAATTTCCTTGATAGTCTTGACTTTTTGTTTCTACAGATGAAATTTTTATAAATTGTTTAGTTCTGTAACAAAATTTTTTGGCAGTTTGGTATGACACTGAATAAGAATGTGAATTTAGGTAGAATTGTCATTTTTATTATATTGACTCGCCTACCCATGAGCAATTAATATTTTTCCAATTGTTTAAATCTGACTATGTAATAAATATTTTGTCATTATGTTCATATAGTTCCTGAGTTTGTCTTGGCAAGTAGATTCCCAAATACTTTATATTTCTTACAATTATTCATTCATTCATTCATTCATTCATTGGGGATTTTGCAAGGCAAATGGTGTTAAGTGGCTTGCCCAAGCCCACACAGCTAGGTAATTATTAAGTGTCCGAGGTCTGATTTGAACTCAGGTACTCCTGACTCCAGAGCTGATGCTCTATCCACTGTGCCACCTAGCTGCCCCTCTTGTTTAATCTTAACTATTACTTATAGATGTCATTGATGATTTTGTATAAGAAACTAAATTGATATTTAAGTTTTGGTTTCTCAAAGAAAAGTATACATAGCCTCTGACTTCTAAAATTTTGATGTGGACATCATACTCTGTCAGCAGTTTAATATTAAACATAGCATCTTTATTTTCTTATGAGTCTCCTTGATCAAAAAACAAACTAAAATTCCATCCAGTATATGTTGAACTCAAAAAGAAAGATAAATCTAGGCAGACTTTTTTTTCCTGTTTTTTAAGCTGCTATGCATAGTAACCACTATGCTTTTCTAGATGATTTTCAAATGAGCTCATATTACAAAGTGGTGTTGCTATTGGAGGTCATATCATTTGCATGTAAGTCAAGCAGTTACTACCTAAAGTGTTTTTTAAAAATATATGTATATATATTTAATATTCATTTAAAAATTTTCAGTTCAAATTCTCTTTCACCATCCATTGGAAAAGTAACATAACATATATGATTATAGAAAATGTATTCCATATAAGCCATATTGCAAGAATACATAAATCAAGAAAAATAAAAATTAAAAAGTATGCTTCAATCTGCACTCAAAATTTCTTAGTTCACTCTCTTGAGGTGGATAGAATTTTACTTCATAAGTCCTTTAGAATTGCCATGAATCATTATATTGATCAGAATAGCCAAGAATTGCTGTTACTATGTATGCTGTTCTCATTCTGCTCACTTTACTTTGCATAGGTTCATATAAATATTTCTATTTTTTTCTGAAATCATCTCTTTCCTCTTTAAACAACTCAATAGCATTTCATCACAATCATAACACAACTTATTCAGTCATTCCTCAAATGATGGGTATTGTATCATTTTTCTTCACTTCTTTGTTATCACAAAAAGTGTTATATATATATATCCTTTTCCTTTTTTCTTCTATATTTTTAGGATGCAGACCTAGTGGTGGTATTGCTGTTTTGGATTCCTTGTTATAGTAATTGATTTAATCTGGTCAAACTTCAGTGTGTCAGTGTCCTTTCTTCCATCCACATTCCATTGGCTGATCATAAATAACTTTTTAAAATTGGTCTGGATTAGAGCTATCCAAATATGGATTCTTGTTCACTGGAATCTTTAAGCTACTTGCTAGAGGTATTAAGAAGGTTTTCCTATTCAGGTATGTATCATACCATGTGGACTCTGACAACCTGTCTAATTTTGATTCTGAGAATAGGAGTTTTGTTGCCAGTTAATTGGCCCACAAATTCCTTTGTTATGCCAGTTATGCTATTCAATTATGAATAATCATCTACTACACTAAAAAAGGAAAATTTGTCTATAATCCTACTCCCCTCAAAAAATCCAATGGAGTGACACTTTGCTTTATAAATAACATCTGAATGAATACAGGTATTCATTTTTATAAATGTATGATATGACTCTTGTAAAGCTAATTCATAACCTTACTTCTCAATGGCAGCATGATGCATTGGAAAAAGTACTGAACTGAAGATATGGGACCTAAGTTAAATACCCTAGTTGTTACTTACTATCTGTGTTACCTTGGCCAGGACCTTTAACCTTTCTGGACCTCATTTTTCCTTATCTCTTAAAATGAATTGATTGGGCTATATGACCTATAATGTCTCTAGATCTGCAGTCCTATAAATGGTAGTAGTTTTTACTAATATCATTTGTGATGTCAAAGATGGCATATAACAGATGCCATCCAATCTGCTAATGAAACTAGGAACAGATGGGTAAGATGCTCAGTCTACCAACTAGAAAGCTTTGTATGACCTTTTACTTCACAGCATGGTCAAAGTAGATTAAAAGCACCCTCTTGATATATTCCAAATCTATTAGGTCAAATAGCTTACAAAATCTTTTTGATCTGTTATGCAAGTATATGAATACATTAAGAATCTGTGCTTGAGGGGTGGCTAGGTGGCACAGTGGATAAAGCACCAGCCCTGTAGTCAGGAGTACCTGGGTTCAAATCTAGTTTCAAACATTTAATAATTATCTAGCTGTGTGGCCTTGGGCAAGCCACTTAACCCCGTTTGCCTTGGAAAAAACTAAAAAAAAAGAATCTGTGATTGAATCAGTTGAGGTATTTCTGGTGTTGGAATGAATATCACACCTTATTATAATTTAATAGTTAATCCTAAGAAGTTGCTGAAGCATAGAAGTCAAATCACCTGTCCAGGAACACACAGGTAATAGGCAGCATTTAACTCAGTAAGTTTTGGATTCAGATCTTCCCCATTTCAAACTAAGATAGCACTCTGATTCTATTTAATGGAAGTAGCAAAAGTATAAGTGGTTGAAAACTGGTAACATGCAGTGGCAGCTGGGTGGCTCAGTGGATAGAGTATTGAACCTCAGACCTTTCTTCTGTATGACTCTGAGGAAGTAATTTATCCCTATTTGGTATAAATTTCTGTTTCCTCATCCATAAAAGGAACCAGGGAAGGAAATGTCAAACCACTTTGGTATCTTTGCCTAGAAAACCCTATATAAGGTCATGAAGAGCTGGACACAACTGAAATAACTAAACAACAGCTATGACAGGTACACAAAAGAAAAAATAACATTTTCACAAACATATCTTTTGCTCAACAGTCAATGAGATAAGCCGGACAGGCATTATTAGTGCCATTTAATGAGACTGAGATTCAGAAAGGTTAAATCAGTTGCTTAAGATCATAAAACTAGGAAGTGGTTAAACTCTAGTTCAAAAACAGAAATCTTCCAATCCCAAGTCAAAGTCTAATGTTCTTTCTACTATACAAAACAATCCTTTAGCAGGGGCTCTTAACTTAGGGTCTGTGGATCCATGCCAAGAAGTCTGTCAATTGATTTTAGGAAGTCTCTGAGCTTGGATAAAAAAAAAAAAACCTTTTCACTAACATTGGACTGAAATCTAGTATTTTCTTTAATTATTTAAAAATATTTTTCTGAGAAAGTGTCTCCTTCATCAGACTTCCCATGGTGGTCCATGACAAAAAAAATTTAAGAAATCTTGTCCTTTAGTATTTCAATACAAATATGAAGGACCACAATGTTATATATAATAGAGGTTTTGCTTATCTACATGAAGCTATTCCATGGAGTGTGGGATAGTACTTATAATACTTCAAAGGTGGTCTTGGGAGCAAAGACATCAAATCCCCTTCCCCTCAGATTGCTACATGACTCTTCACCTATTCATTCTCCTATATCAGATTTCAAGGCAATATAGGATAATATTATGTTAATTCCTCAAAAAAATCCTAAAACTGTAATAACTCTTTTAATAATGATTAATTCATTAGATCTGAGCCTACACTGCAGTTTATAAAAACTGGACAAACCTCCTTTTCCTTAAACTTTCTCTCCTTTAATATTAATTTGATCTCTAAGACTTAGATAAATATCAATGCTGCAAGCTATATGATTTAACAGTAACATAGCACCTTGAACACACACGCACACACAAACACACACACACATACACACACACATCTCAATGATATGAGAAAACCATACCTAGAGTTGCTGATAATAACTGCCTTCAATTACTGACTCTCCTACATATACTGAAATCATAGTCCAACATTTCAGTTCCACTTAGTAAATCTTACTATGTGACTAAAATTTTTATCATGTAAATATTTTTAAAAAATATTTTCTCAAATTACTCTGTTGTGATGCTTAAAGAGTTTGAGAAACATGGTTTCTGGGTAATTAGTCATTTATTTTTTTATCTTTTTTTAATTTAATATTTATTTATTCTCATTTTGTATATATGATTTTTTTTATATATTAATAAAATATTCTTGTTTAAGAGAAAACAAAATACCCCCTCCCCCCCAAAAATATAGACCCACTTGAGTGATAAAGTAAAGGGGAGAGAAAAAAATTAAAATAAAAATTAAAAAAATAACAGTAATAATAGTAGCTATGGCCAGGTGGCGCAGTGGATGGAGCACCAGCCCTGGATCCAGGAGCACCCAAACACACATCCAGCCCCTTACAACCAACAGTCACCCAGCTGTGTGACATGTAAGCCACCCCAACCCCACTGCCCCAAAAACCAAAATAAGAAAAAAAGACCTAAAATAAAATAAAATAAAATAGTAATAATAGTAGGGGCGGCTGGGTGGCAGACAGAGCATTGGCCCTTGAGCCAGGAGCACCCAGGTACAAATCTGGCCTCAGACACCCAACGATCACCCTGCTATGTGGTGCCAGACAGGCCACCCAGCCCCATTTGCCCTGTACCCCCCCCCCCAAAATAATAATAATAATAATAATAATAATAAAAAATGTGCTTCAGTCTGTGTTCCAACACCACCAACTCTGTTATGGGTTGATCACATTGTTTATGATAAGTCCATCACAAAAGTTACTTCCATATTTTTCCACCATTGCCATTGATGGTTGCAACTCCCTCCTTTCGTATTTCTCCACTACCATGTACTATATTTTCTCTCTCCTTTCACTCTGACTCTGCTGTAGGGTCGCTGAGTGGTGCAGCAGACAGACCCCTGACCCTGGGGCCAAGAGGCCCTGAGCCCCCATACCACCACTTAGGCCCAGAATCCACCTGGCCCTATGGTCCCAGACAGTCCATCCAATCCCAGCCCCTTGAAAGAAATAAAAAAGAAAATATTATATCTGACCACTCTCCCCCCCCATGGTCCATCATCTCCTCCATCACTCACATACCTCCCTTTCCCCCTGTCCCCCCCTTTTTCTTCTTACTCCAAATGCCTATACCCCATTGAATATATATGCTGTTTCCTCTCCTAGCCACCTCTGGTGAGAGCAAAGATTCCTTCATTCCCCCTTGCCTCCCCCCTTCCATATCATTGAAATAGCTCATTGTAATAAAGAAAAATCTTATTATAGGAAATATCTTGGCCTATCCCCCCCTCTCCTTTTTCTTTCTCCCATTACATTTCCCTTTTTTTCTATTGACTCCATTTTTACACCATATTTTATCTTCAAATTCAGCTTTCTCCTGTGCTTCATCTATAAAATCTCCTTCTACCTGCTCTATTAACTGAGAAGGTTCATATGAGTATTATCAGTGTCATTTTTCTATGCAGGAATACATGCAGTTCATCATCACTAAGTCCCTCATATTTTCCCCTTCTCCTCCAATCTCTATGCTTCACCTGAGTCCTGTATTTGAAGATCAAACCTTCTGTTCAGCTCTGGCCATTCCAACAGGAACATTTGAAATTCCCCTGGTTCACTGAAAGTCTTTCTTTTTCCCCTGGAAGAGGACATTCAGTTTTGCTGGGTAGTTGATTCTTGGTTGCATTCTAAGCTCTTTTGCCTTGCAGTATATTATATTCCAAGCCCTACGAGCTTTTAATGTAGTTACTGCTAAGTCCTGTGAGATCCTGATTGCAGCTCCATGATATTTGAACTGTGTCCTTCTGGCTGCTTGTAATATTTTCTCTTTGACTTGGGAGTTCTGGAACTTGGCTATAATATTCCTGGGGGTTGGTTTTTGGGGATCTCTTTCTCTGGGGGATTGGTGGATTCTCTCCATTTCTATTTTTCCCTCTGCTTCTAGGATATCAGGGCAATTTTCCTGTGGTAATTCTTTGAAAATAATGTCAAGGCTCTTTTCCTGATCATGACTTTCAGGTATTCCAATAATTTTTAAATTATCTTTCCTAAATCTGTTTTCCATATCAGTTGTTTTTTCAAATGAGATGTTTCACATTTTCTTCTGATTTTTCATTCTTTTGGTTTTGAAGTATTGAGTCCTGATTTCTTATAAATTCAGCAATCTCCCTGAGTTCTATTCTTTGTCTGAAGGATTGACCTTTCTTATCTCTTTTTCCATCTGGCCACTTTTGCTTTTTAAAGCATTCTTCTCCTCAACAACTTTTTGAACTGTTTTATCCATTTGAACTAAGCTGGTTTTTAGCATGCTATTTTCTTCAGCATTTTTTTGGATTTCCTTGACTAAGCTGCTGACTTCATTTTCATGTTTTTCCTGCACCTCTCTCATTTATTTTCCCAGTTTTTCTTCTAACTCCCTCATTTGATTTTCATAGTCATTTTTGAGCTCTATCATGACCTGAGCCCAATTTCTGTTTTTCTTGTAGTCTTTCGATGAAGGATCTTGTGCTTCCTTATCTTCAGACTGAGTGTTTTGATCCTTCTTGGGCTCACAGGAAAAATATTTCTCAGTGGTGTTCCTCTTGTTTCTCTGCTAGCTCATTTTCCCAGCCTAAGCCTGTTTTTGGGGTGCTTCCTGAGTTTTTGTGACACTCCCATAAGGATCTCAGCATGTGAGGCTCTGTCCTCCCTCCTGGTCTGTGAATGACCATAAGCGCCCCCCCTCTGCCATGGGGCTGAGTTGGGGGGCCCTTCTGTTCTATGGGGGGCCTAGACTATGATCAGGATCTGAATGTGGTCAGAGCCCCAGAGTCCTGTTCCAGGGACAGAGGACAGAGCTAGTCAATCTTTCTTCACTCCCCTCCCTAGGTTCAATGGGCTTATGCCCTGGGAGTTCCTGCTTACTGGCTCTGCCTGCTTCTGTTTCCTGAATCTGGACTGCCTTGGCCACGCTGCTTGCTATGTGCCCTAAGGGCTGGGCTTCACGGGCTCTCTGTGGCAGAAGTCCCCCCGCTGTTCCCCCAATTTGTATATGGTGCTCCCTGGGGTGTAGGTTAGGAAACTCCACTGCTGCTGTGAGCCACGGCTCCCAGCACCCTGGGATGGCTGAAGTTCTTTTGCTCTGGAGGGCCACCCCTCAGGCGGGCGGCCCCTCCGACCCCAGGGAGCAGAGCCTTTCTGCTCTTTTCCAGGTTACCTTGAGTAGGAGAACTGCCTCACTGGGTTCTATGGGTTCTGTCTCTCAAAAATTTAGTTAGAGTCCTTAGTCTATAAGTTTTATGAGAGTGCACCTAAGAGAGGATCCTCTCTTGTCGCCATCTTGGCTCCACCCCTAATTAGTCATTTATTAATAAAAGAGATCATTGGGACTGTCCAATGGCAAAAACCCCTCTTGGAAGTGGACTTACTGTGTACCTGAGGGTGTACCTGAGGATGACCATTAACTTTGATTGATTAATAAATAATGAGAGAATGAATATTATAATAGAAGGTGAGTTACTTCAATGAGGATTTTGAGATAAGTGACACACCTCAAAGAATCTTGGTTAAAGTCTTTCTTGGTCAAAGAAGTTAATTAATTTCCATATCACCTATGTGACAAAAGGGAGAATCTATTTTCCAGCGCTGTCTGACTAAACACTATGAGAGAGAATCCATCCAATATCCTCAACTTAGAATATTTTTTTACTGTCTTTGATTAGATCTTTGCCTGGGTAAGCCTCCAAGACTTCCCACACTGGCTGATTTCTGGATGAAGAAATAGAAAAAGGGTAAAAACCTTGGTCCTAATTCAGTAATTAGTTATTAATACAAGAGATAAATTATTACTTCTTTCAGTGGTTCTGCCCTATTTAACTGTGTCATTTATACCAGTTCCCAGCAGTCTATGAGCTCCTTGATGTCAAGAATTGTTAGCATCTTGTCATTCCCTAATGTCTGGCTCACAATCATCACTTGATAAATACTTTTTAAAATTGAATTGCATTTTTTTAAAATTCTAGTTCGTGGGGCGGCTAGGTGGCACAGTGGATAGAGCGCCGGCCCTGGAGTCAGGAGTACCTGAGTTCAAATCTAGCCTCAGACACTTAATAATTACCTAGCTGTGTGGCCTTGGGCAAGCCATGTAACCCCATTAGCCTTGCAAAAAACTAAAAAAAAAATGAAAATAAAAAAATTCTGGTTTGTATGTCACTTGGGTTATGACTGCAATTTTTCCCAGCTGAAATTTTTGTCTTAATTCTTTGTTTATTGATTGTCCAAAGAGGAGCAATTATCCTGTATAGTCTCTGGTCACCTCCGTTTTGATGCCAGTCCTACAAAACTAGGCAGGCTCCATTATCTCTGGAATAAGATGAAAATAGAACCAAAGAACTGAAAACAAACTATAGAAAGATTCTGGAATAATGGACATTTATTGGCCACAAGGTACCCAGTCAGTATTGAATGTTAAGGATTATAGGTTTAGAGCTGAAGAGACTTTAGAGCATATCCAGAAGAGTAACGCCATTTATAGATAGACTATCTAAAAATTATGCACCTGAAGAAAATAGTACCACTTACTGTTGCATAATAAAAATTTTCAGACATAAAGGGAGTACATTTTTAAACTATCTGTTAAGTAGATGAGACAAACCAAAAGACTACAACTCCATGAAGGGGTTTGATGAGAGGTAGGGAATGAGAGTTCAGGGACCACAAGTTGTTTGTAGAGTCTGCAAACCTTATTTAGACTCGCAAGTTCAGGATGAAATAGATGCTGTAGCTAAAAGTAGAGGCAATGAAAACTTGAGTCTTTCATGGAAGTCAGTGTATTTACCTCTAATAGCCTAGGTGTTGTTTTAAAGTGGCTTCAGGATCCTTTGGAAGCAGAAGGCACTCTTCAGGAGGATTTTGAGGGAGGGTCCTGCCAAGTGTAGTGTGCATTTGATGAATAAAATTTATCTGGCACTTAATTTTCATTCTCCTCTGGGTCTTATTAATAACATTTTTATCTTGTCATTTTCTGTCACTTTTGGAAAATAATGATTTTATTTTCTCCAAGAGTTTAAAAATTTGTGGGCAATTGGGGACTATTCAGAAACATAAAGAACTCCATGAAATTCAATTACAGATTTTTCTTTTTTTTTTTATTAAAGATATTATTTGAGTTTTACAATTTTCCCCCCAATCTTACTCCCCCCCCCCACGGAAAGCAATCTGTCAGTCTTTACTTTGTTTCCATGTTGTACCTTGATCCAAATTGGGTGTGATGAGAGAGAAATCATATCTTTAGAGAAGAGACAAGAATTCTAAGAGGTAACAAGATCAGACAATAAGATATCTGTTTTTTCTAAATTAAAGGGAATAGTCCTTGAACTTTGTAATTACAGATTTTTCACACATGACCATAATTATGACTTAAAGGAACCCATCTGACTTTCCTGTTTCAAGAGCAATGCTTGCACCTAAAGTTTCAGGATTATTCTATCTATTAATTATTCAAATATGGCATTAAAATATGATTTGACACATTAGGAATTGAGGTGATATTATATAAGTGAATTATATCTAGTAGTTGTAAATTGAACTCTGAAGACAATTTAGGAAGCCATTTATTCTGGTATTCCAATTACATTATGGTCATTCCTTCCTTCTTTTTTTTTTATGTTATATCTATTTACTGGAATGATTTCTACCTTTTTTCCCCCTAATCCAAAACCTACTTATCTTTCAAGGTCTAATCCAATTCTTACCTCTCTCTTTCTTTTCTTTTCTTTTTTTAAAGGTTTTTACAAGGCAAATGGGGTTAAGTGGCTTGCCCAAGGCTGCACAGCTAGGTAATCATTAAGTGTCTGAGGCCGGATTTGAACTCAGGGCCTCATGACTCCAGGGCTGGTGATCTATCCACTGTGCCACCTACCTGCCCCACCTCTCTCCATAAAGCATTCCCTGAATGATTTAAATCCAGTGATCTCTATTTTCTTTGACTTTCGATTGCAATTGTCATTCTGACACTGTCATATAGTATCTACATTGTTCTTTATGTGGGGTTATGTTTTGTCTTCCCAATCTTTTTATTAATTCCTTCAGGGGAGGGGCTATGTTTCACTTATTTTCTATGCCCTGGAGTACCTAGCAATGTCAGTAAAATATCTGTTTATTGATTGATTTATGATCCTGATTTTCCTTCTACCACTTCAGCTGATCCCTTTTTCCTAGAGCCCTCTTTCTTCTGTCTTTCTAATTCTGAATATTTCTCAAAGTTCAGTTCTTGGCTTTTTCTTTTCTCTCCAAACTTCAATTCTTAGAGATATCATCTATTTCCATGACCTCTGTTCTGATTTGTTGTGGTTCAGTCATCTCTCTTTGCAACCCCATGAACCACACTATCCATTGGGTTTTCTAGGCTAAGATACTGGAATGATTTGGCATTTGTTTCCCCAGAAGATTTAGGCAGAGGTTGTGTCCAGGGTCACACAACTAGTTTGTATATGTGGTTGGATTTGAACTTCTGTCTTCCTAACTCTAGGCCCAGTGCTCTATCCACTGAGCTATCTAGCTGCTTCCTGTTCTGATTACTTATTTTTATCTTCAATCTTATCCTCATGCTGAAATTCTGTGTGTTTTAACTGCTCACTGTGTATTTCCAACTTGAAGTCTTGGTCTTCCACTAATTTCAACATATTTCTGCCTCCTGAAATTCCTGATTTCATTTTTGCCTCACATTTTCCTTGTGTTTTGTACATACTAAATTTGTAATACCTGCCATATTTTGTATGTAAATATGTACACATTTTCTCCTCTACTGGAAAGTAAGTTCATTAAAGGCAGGAACTCATCTCCAGTGTCTAGTCCAAAGTCTGGTATATAACAGATGCTTAATAGACACTCAATTGCTTGATATCCCAAGTTGAACTTCTCGTTCCATTTAAAGCAGTTCCCCTTTCAACTTCACTCTTCAATTTTATGTCTTTGCCAAGTATACCATCATGAGACCTTGGAGTCATTTTTGCAGTCTCTTTTATTTTCTTTGTTCAATCAGCAACTTCTTTTATTTTTTCTTCCATTTTTTCACCATCATACATAGAGAGACTAGCTTCAAGTGCCTCTACATAATACTTTGGCAAGTCATCTCCTTTCTCGAGGTCTCAGTTTTCTTATCTGTAAAAGTTGGGAGTTGGACTATCAGAAATGTCAAACTGGGCTGCTGCAAAACTTCCAAGTATGACAGAACTGCGTTAAACTAATTGGGAAATGTTTAACAAAATAAATAAGAAAACAATACAACATAGATAATAATCATTTGTGGTTTTCTAAGTCAATATGTAGGGCAACTAATTGACTCAGTGAATAAGGCACTAGGTCTGGAGTCAGGAAATCTTTAGTTCAAATTTGACCTTGAGCTATGAGATCTTGAGTAAGTCACAACCTTATTTGCCTTGGTTTCTTCATCTATAAAATGAGTTGGAGAAAGAAATGGCAAACTATTTCAGTATCTTAGACAAGAAAATTCCAAATGGGGTCATGAAGAGCCAGACATGACTGGAACAGCAACTCCAAAAGTCAATATGTAGCCCACAGAGACCACAGGGATTTGAGATTATTTTTAAAGTCCCTTCCATCTCTAAATCTAGGAGCCAGTATAAATCTTGTAATTAACTTCCTTATCAAATTTAAAAATACTCATAGTATTCAGAAGGTAGTACTTAGGAACCTCAGTCAGGATCATATCAGGGGGTGGCTAGGTGGTTCAGTGGATAGAGCACCCACCGTGGAATTCAAATCCGGCCTCAGACACTTAATAATTACCTAGCTATGTGGCTTTGGACAAGCCACTTAACCCCATTTGCCTTGCAAAAACCTAAAATAAACAAACTAATAACAGGATCACATCAGACCTGGAAATTTCTATTTAACACAAAAATATATTTATTTTATAGATACAGCAAGAACAAACATACAAACATTTTCCCTAATATCTGTGTGGCAAAATTACTCCAATACCACTACAGGCCCTGGGAGGTGACTAGGACTAAAACTTAACTCAATTATCCCACATCTGGTGGAATAAAGCAGTATCCCACCAAATATGACATTGTGGCCAGATGAGTCCTTCCACTAGATTGGAGGCCTGAAAATCAGCCTCAAAGATAAGTCCTAATCCAGGGCACAAATGTTTCCCGGGATGTAAGTAAAACTCAGCCTGGATCCTGACTTCCAGATTGCTGTGGCTTACTTTTCCAAGGCCAGAAGCTCTACTACCTTAACCATGAGTGAAGGAATTATCAAGGTCCCCCAAAAGTAAATGAAACAAAGAGACAGATGAAACTGTCAGTTTTTTTGTCCTTTGTAGCAAATCAAAAATACTCATCTTTATTAAAGAATCATTCACAGCAGAACATCTACTCATGCCTCCCCATTGTCTTTCCAAGGCAATTCCACTATATAACAACATGATTCTTAGGAAGTAGCTTCCTATCTTTCTCCAAATGAAAAGATGCCACCTTTTCCTTGTGTTTTCCATGGGGAGATGCCATCTGAGGCATTCAATTAATGTGCCAGACCCTCAATATTCCTGAAATACACCCTCCTTAACTCTGCTCAGAGTTCTTCTTCTCCTTTAAAATACATTTTAAAATTCATCTTAAACACTATCTTACACATAAAGTTTTTCATGATTCCCTCAACTGCTAGTGCCCTCACTCTCAAACTACTTTTGAATGACTTTGAATATATTTGCTATTGATCTCTTGGTATATATTTATTTTTGTTCTCTTTGTATTTATATTGATATACATTTTTGTATATATATATATATGCATATGTAGGTGCATAGACACATATTATGTATCTATAAATACAAAGACATATACTCACATATTATTTGCTTGTTTTCTCCCCCTTGAGAATATAACTTCAACATTAGGAGAAATTCTTTTATTTTTATTTATATCCCTAGCATCAAACACAGTGCTGGGGGACATAGTAGGTTCTTATACATTGTTGATTGATCACCAGGAGGGACCTATAGAAAGATCAATCTTTCCTCATTAAAAGAGAGGAGGATCAATAGCTGTTTTCATCATGTAATTAACAGTTTGAAAACTTAAAGAAATGCACCTCCCCCCCTTAAAGGAAGAACACAGTTCACCTGCCACCAGAGCAACTGTATATTTTATAAAGCACTCTCTAGAAGGAGATAATATCATCCCTGGCTAATATACCATCTCCATTAACTCTTTCCTCTTCAGTTATATTCCTTGAAAAAGTCCTTTACACTTAAATTTCTATTTCTCCTTTCTCCTTTCCCCTCCCTCCTATCCTCTTTCCTCTCAACTCCTCTCCTTTTATGTTATTTCCTTTTACTTGAACTGATCTTAAGTAAGTGTACAGGTAAAGCTCCTCCCCTCTTCCCAGAACTGGCATGAATCTCATAGAACTCTTGGAGAGACTATTAAAAGGTCCCTTTGCATTTGTGTTGGGAGACAGAGAGGGAAAAGGGGGGATCATTATTCTCTGACAATTAAAACAATGGAATAAGTATTAAGTAAGAAGATATAAAGTATTTTTTAAGGATTACATAATTTACTTGTAAGCAATACAACTGCCACCTCCCTTCCCTCTTCCTTGTCTGGATTTATGTTAAATAGCTTCTTTGTGTATAGCAAAGTAGCCCTTCATAGAGGCAAATAACTCTCTGTAACAATGCTTTAATTTATACAAATTTGGAATGACTATCAAAAAACAAAAACAAAGGTACAAGCAGAGTCCTGAAGACTCTAGAACTTTGGGGATATTTGCCTTGGACATACTTAAACTGTTTGTCAGATTCATCATTCCAGTTTTTAAATATTGAGTTAAACCCCCACTTAAAGCCATGCCAATTTGAACTCTCTCTCTCTCTCTCTCTCTCTCTCTCTCTCTCTCTCTCTCTCTCTCTCTCTCTCTCTCTCTCTGCCAATATCATGTCACATAATTTGACTAACAAATAAACAAATACCACACAACAGTCCATTTGTAATGACAACAGAAGTTCCTTCCTGCTTTCTGATCCACTTCTGCTGGAAGGTGAAAAGGAGGCCAGGATGGAGCCTCTAATTTAGACATACTATTTAAGCATAGGTGGGGTCATGATATTAATTTTCATGGGGCTGAGGATTAGGTCTGTAATCATCTATGGCTTGTCAGCATTGCCTGGTTACATGGTGGTACCACCAGACAATATGGTATTGGCAAATAGAACTTTATGGATGTCAGCATTTAACTTCATGATAGAGTTCGAATTAATTTCAGAGATTCCACAGGATTCTGTACCTAAGAGAGATGGTTGGAAGAGAACTTCTGGGTACCTAAATCTTTTGTTGTCGATGGTGATAACTGACCATGTAAAAGTTCATAGTTCTTTTTCAGGGCAGAGTTAGATACAGCAATGACCAACTCCTGCTTGAAGTCTAAGGCAATGTAATAAAGTTTTATCTTGATATTATGCATGATTTCCCTCTCAGCTGTGGTCATGAAATTGTAATCTCTCTCAGTCAGGATCTTCATGAGGTCATCCATCTGGTCATGGACTGGCTAGCTAGATTTATATTGAGGATGGCATGAAGAAGGACATAACCTTCACAGAAGGGGACAGTCACATCATCACCTAAGTCTATCACAGTACTAATGGAATGACTAGAGGCAGAGATAGCACAGCCTGGATGGCATTGTACATAGCTGAAATATTAAAGGTCTCAAACATAATTCATGTCATTTTTTCCCTACAGGCTTTGAGTTTTAGAGAATATTCTGTGAGCAGCACTGAGTGCTCTTCAGGGGTCACAGGGACCTCATTGTAGAAAGTGTGATACCAGATCTTCTCCATATCATTCCAGTTGGTGGCATTACCATGTTCATTGAGATTCTTCAGTGTCAGAATACCTCTCTTTCTCCTGACCTTGTCCCTCCATGAGGCTAGCTTTCAGACTCATATCCACCAACATTCTGATGTATGGGGTGCCCAGTAATGGAGAGGACAACAGCCTCTTACAATACAATAGGGCCATTATCTTTTGCAAAGCCAACTTTGCATATCCCAGAGCCACTGTCAACAGCAAGGACAATACTGTCAGCTGTGACAAACTTGGAAGTGGCAAATTTAAACCTTTAAGAGAGAGGGGATATGATGCTGTACCCAGAGGCAGGGGAGAAGCAAGTATATGCTTGATGGAAGAGCTCACAATTCCTCTTACTCTTTTCTAAACTGTCTGCACTCTGGCTTCCAAACTCACAAGTCTACTGAAACTTCTTTTTCCAAAATTACTTCTGATCACTTAATTGTCAAATCTAAAAGTCTTTTCTCAGTTCTCATTTTTTGGGGCTTCCCTAAAAGCTTTTTGCATTAATGACCATTGCCACTTCCTGAATATTTTCTTATTTCTGGTTTTTTTTTTTGATTTTGCCATCTCTTGGTTCTCCTCCTCCCTGTCTGACCACTTCTCAGTCTCTTTTGCTAGATCTTTATTCATGTTATACCTTCTAATTGGGTCTATTCTAGACTCCTTTCCTTTATCTCTATAATCTCTCTCTTGAAGAGCTCCCATGGTCTTAATTAGCATCTCTTTGAAGATATATTAAAAATCTAAGTAGCCCTGATCTCAGATCCAGTCCTATATCATGAAATATTCATTTAAAACTGGATGCTTTTTTTAGACTTTTAAATGTCTATAAGTCCAAAATTGAACCTCTAGTTTTGTTTTTTTGTTTTTTAGTTTTTGCAAGGCAATGGGGTTAAGTGGCTTGCTCAAGGCCACACAGCCAGGTAATTATTAAGTATCTGAGGCTGGATTTGACCTCAGATATTTCTGACTCCAGGGCCAGTGCTCTATCCATTGCACCACCTAGCCACCCCAAACCTTTAGTTTCAATAAAACTATCCTGTTGTTGCCAAGGGTATCCCTATGGGGTCACTGAGGTTTACAAGCTTGGTGTAATTATTGACTTCCTTACTCTCATTCATCTATATATATCTGATTAATTGCTAAATCTTATTATTTCTTTCTCTACAACATCCCTCACTTATGTCACCTCTTCAGTTACATAGCCACCACTCCAATTTAGGCTCTTCTCATTTCTTGCCTAGACTCTTGAAATAACCTCTTAATTAGTTTTCATGCTTCAAATCTTTCCCCATTCCAATCTGTTCTTCACAAAACTGCCAAAATGATTTTCTTAAATTCTGTGTCAGACCATACTCCTCTGTTCTTATTCTCAATAGTTAGGATATAGGTCAATGAATGATGTTCTGTATTGAAAGTTTTTGGTCACAATTTATTTCAGGGTTTAAATCTTCTAACGTGGTAATTGAATCCCTTACTGGCAATTGCAGTTGGCTTCTGGTAGTCATTACTTTTCTGATTTAAAATCATTACAGGCTAGCACCTGTGTGTTACCCAGAGGGCTTATTTAGATTAGCAAAAGTCAATACCTTTGAAATTATGAAGCTAATAATTAGATCCTCACAGATTTGATTATATTTCTCATTCAAGTTGTCAACAAAGGGCCCAAAAGACTCATGTCTGTACTTTCCTTCTTTTGGGGAATGTCAGAAATTTCTGAACCTTCCTTTTACTTTTTTGCTTATGATTTTTTTCCATAAGATAGTCATAGATAAGAGTCTATGTAGACACATTTTACAGATGCTCTTCAAAATTGATTCTTATTAATAGACCTTTTAGATCATTGATTTTTAAGTCTAACATCCTTCAGGTGTTCCACATTTCATTCTAACCACATCCCAAATACAATGGAAAACCATTTAAGTGGACCAGCACTTACAAGTATTTCATAATGTCCCCTACATTATCTATTTGCCTATGTCTCTGTATCTATGAAGTATATATAGCTATTTTATGTGCACACATGCACATAATATACATGTATAGGCATCATTATTGCATGTACATAACATGTAAATGTGTATGTGTCTATATGACTGTTTTCCTATCTTACCCAGGCTAGATATGCTACTCAAAGATCCCATCTCACTACTGAGTGGAGTGAGAGTTTTCCTCAATTCTATATCTGACTTAGACTGGTTTACCTGGTGGCCTCTTGCTTAGAAAGGTTCACCATTTTGATCTCAAATTCAGGGCAGATCATTGCTCAGTTTAGATCACTGTAGTTCAGAACTCTCAACCTCAAAAGATCCACTAGTCTCAACTCTTCTGGTAAGCATAGATTATAAGTTTTTGTCACCATTTCTAGTCTACCACATTCTTCAAGAACTGCATATTGGTGTCCTGGAAATTCTTTGTTATGTAGCATATACTCAAATAAGTAGAACTCTACTGGATCTGTCATAATAGTCTTGTTATATTGCAAAAGTGAAAAGTGATACTGACTGCCTCTTGGGCAATCTAGAGTTATTTTGAATACAACACTATAGTATAATTAATGATTTACTTGATTTTTTCTCATTAGGAATCAGTATTCTACAATCATTCTGATTTTCCCATTTTTTAATGCATATGACTGACAAATAGCTCTTTTGTGTGTGTTTTTTTTTGTCTTCTATCTCAGAGATAAACTCCTTGAGTTTATTTCCAGAATGGTCTGGAGTTAGGTAGGTAGTATTTATTTTCCTGATACTCTACATTCCACACTCAGACTTTCACATTCAACCCCCTCTTCCCACATAACCACTTCTCTAATTTGGGTCCTTAGCATTTTCTGTCTGGACTATAGTAATAGATTCTTTATTAGTCTCATTACTTTAAGTCTTTATCCTTTTCAGTAGCCCCTTTAAACAACTCCCAGAGAGATTTCCCCAAAACACAGATCTGATCATATTATTCCCTCTCAGAAAAAATTCTACTGGTTTCCTATTAGGATCAAATATAAACTTCCCTGGTTAGCATTTAAAACTCTTCACAAATTGCCCCTGATTTCTCTTTCCAGAATTATTTCCAGTGTTATTACACTTCTAGCATTATTACATTATTAGTCCCCTTTACTAACTCTAAGATCCAGCTTTACTGGCCTTTTTGTTCATCCACTGAACATTTCATTTCTTGTCCATTGTATTTTTGTGTGGACTGTTTCTCATGCCTGAAATATACTCCCTTTCCATCTTCACCCAGTCAAATCTCTAGTCTTTTTTCAAGTCAATTCAAGTACTACCTTCTGCTAGAAACCTTTACTAATCTCAAATTTTCTGATGTTTTCTTCTCTTCCCATAATTGCCTTGTATCACACAGACACACACACACACACACACACACACACACACAGACACAGATACAAACATGCACATACAGAGATACACTGCTTACCCTCCTAGAATGTGAGCTCTTTGAGGCCAGGAACTGTGGCATTTTTTATTTGATATCTTTAAACTATTGTGATTACATGAAGTATATTCTCATCTTTTAAATTTGTTCTTATTTGATATTAATTTGACTTATTTGGAAATAATTTCCTCTTGGCTAAAACTAGTCCATTAAGATATAGATAATTCTTTTGATTGCAATGTTTTCCATGTCCTATATCTTTTTTTTAAGGTTTTTGCAAGGCAAATGGGGTTAAGTGGCTTGCCCAAGGCCACACAGCTAGGTAATTATTAAGTATCTGAGGCCAGATTTGAACTCAGGTACTCCTGACTCCAGGACTGGTGCTCTATCCATTGTACCACCTAGCCATCCCTCTATGTCCTATATCTTATAACTCTCTCCTTGAAGTAAGACTTTTGGTATATTGCTATAAAGACTTCTGAGTAATGTAGACATCTCCGTTTTTTTTTTGTTTCTTAATCTTGAACTATATTTTTCAGCATCCTTTTCAAGGAATTATACTGTGCCCATTTTTATATGGAAGTAATGAATATCACAGAATATGTTGATTTGGTATGGTGGAATCTTGTCATTTCAATTTAATTCAATTCACTTTATTGTTTACTAAGAACAAGGAATCTTAAAAAAATCTTCAGATATGAATGAGAGAGCCTTTATAATTAGCAATTGATTTAGGGAATCCTGTATTTTCTGAAATTTTCAGCCAGTAAATAACTGTAAAAAACAGTCAGCTTTAGGGAATCATTTGGAAAAGCCTGCATCTTGCTTTCTCATATTTCATATTTCATATTTCATCATATTCAATATATAAATAAACCATTTTCTTAAATATTTTATGAAGACAAGCATTTAGGCATGTTTCTTTAGTTGTTTATCTCCTCTCAATTGCCTTTTTATGTACACTGGAGTTATTCTAGATGTCTTCACTCATACTGGCAGAGGGAACTCTGAGGTTGAGAACTTTTTTTCTTTCTTTCAACTTCTTTAAAAATTTTCAATTAATAAGCATTTTTCTCCTCTCTCCTACAGTCTAAAAGGAAAAAAAAGTCAAAAGGAAAGCCAGAGTCCTTTTCACAAATATTCTTAGTAAAAACAAGAGACATTCTTACATTATCCATGTCTACAAAGGTGTTTCTTATTCTTTTTTGAATCTATCATCACTCTGTCAGAAAGTGGATGTTATAGTTCATCATGAGCCCTCTGGAATTGTGATCGATCATCATTTTTTATCAGAGTTAAGTCTTTCAATGTTATATGTTATTGTATAAATTGTTCTCTGGGTTCTGTTTACTTCACTATGCATTAGTTCATACAAGCCTTTTCAGTTTTCTTCTGAACCCATCTATTTCACAATTTCTTATGGATATAATAGTATTCCATTATGGTCATGACCCATAATTTGTCTAGCCATTCCTTAATCAATGGATACCCTCCTTCCAACAGTTTCTAGTTATTTGCTATAACAAAAGTGCTGCTATAAATATTTTGTATATATGCAACCTTTTCTTCTTTCTTTGATCATTTTGTAGTTAGATTTGATAGAGGTATTGTTTCATCAAAGGAATACTCAATTTAGCAACTTTTAGGACAAAACTATTTCCCTCCTCATGTAGTTTTATCATTATTATTATTAAATTTTATTTTATTTTCAGTTCCAGATTCTCTCTTCTCTTCCTCCCCATCCATTGAGAAATCAATGAAAAACCAAAACCCATTACGAATGTGCACAGTCATGCAAAATAAATTCCCACATTAGCCATATTAAAAATAAAAAAGAGAAAAAGAAAATTAAGAAAATATGCTTCATATACACTCTAAGTCCATTAACTCTCCAACTTGTTGCATCATGAGTTCTTTGGAATTGTGGTTAGTCATTTTTTAATCAGAGTTTTCAAGACTTTCAAAATTGGTTATCTTTACAATATTTTGTTATTGTACACATTATTCTTCTATTTCTACTCACTTTAATTTATAGCACTTTATATAGGAATTCCCAAGTTTTTCCAAAGCTACTTCCTTCATCATTTCTTATGCAACAATAGTATTCTATTACATTCATATATAATAAATTGTTTAACCATTTTCCAATCAATGATTGCTCATTTAGTTTATAATTCTTTGTTGTCACTAAAATGAACTACTATATTTTTATATAGCAAAATGCTTTCCTCTTCGCCTGTAATTGCCTTATATTACACATGTTCTCTCTCTCTCTCTCTCTCTCTCTCTCTCTCTCTCTCTCTCTCTCTCTCTCACACACACACACACACACACACACACAGTTTACCCATAGACTAATAGTCAAAGAATATGCACAATTTAATTTCTTTTGGGGTATGGTTCAAATTGCTTTCCAGATTGAGCAGACCAGTTCACACTTCCATCAATAATTCATCAATTATTCTTGATGTCTCATAGCTTTGTCATTTCTCCCCCTTTTAAAAATCATCTTTTGTCAATCTGAGATATTAATAAGTAGAATTAATTGGCAAGAAGCCAATCTTGTTATAAGTCTTCCCAAATTGATTGATCCTCTCTATTTTTCCGATACTGAGACCATACCCAAAGTTTTACCATTGAAGTAGAACTCACCAGAGTTTACTTTCCACTGTCATGGCCTTTGAGATTACAAGATTATCTCTACATAATTATGAAGTATTAAAGTAAGAACTTATGTTGGTATATTTAGAAATATATGTCTGAAGTCCAAGTCCAAAAAAATCCAATGCCAATATTGAAATAGTTTTATGATCTCATTGCTATTGTTTAAAAGTCCATTTATAGACTCATCTTGTGCTATACTTGTCTCTGCTTTCTCAGAATACCTTGGTTAAACATGGAGAAACTTATCACCAATTGCCTGGCCATTTAAGGATGAATTCTATGGACATGACAATTCATGAAACAAACAAACATGTGCAAATAGTACTTTTTTGTCCCATTCCATTTCAATAGTGATAGGGTCAGTGCCAGGGAGTAAAGAGGAATAGCCTAAGAATCAGCATATATATATATCTTTTAGATTTACAAAGTGCTTTACAAATTTTATCACATTATATCTTCACTGAAACCCTGGGAGGAAGATACTATTATCCTCATTTTATGAATGAGGAAATTGAAACTGCTAGAAGTAAAATATGACTTAACTCAGCTTTGTATCTAGTAGTTTATTGTTTCACCTAACTGTCCTGGCTAAGAAGCACACATTTATAATACAAATAATTAATGTTTGTAAATCTTTTGAAAATTATTTGATTCATCAAATCCCCTCCCCAAGCTTTCTCCAATATCATCCTTCTCACTGACATTAATATCTTGGTGAGAACATACTTTAACATCCTCAGTTACCTAAAATGAAGAGGGAGGGGAAAAGGAACAATATGCTAGCACCTGCTGCAAATATAATTTTTTAAAAAAGTGATCCATATTCAAGAAAATTAAAAACAACATGTTTTAAGAAATCTAAGAGAGGGAAAGAGTCTATACCTAATGGTTATGTTACACTGACTACTCTAGTCTACCCTTCCAGAGAGTCTTTTGTGTTACATTTCCAATCTCCTCCTGAGTTCTTAGTACTCTTTTTTTGTTTTTTTGTTTTTTTAGTTTTTTGCAAGGCAATGGGGTTAACTGGCTTGCCTAAGGCCACACAGCTAGGTAATTATTAAGTGTCTGAGGCCGGATTTGAACTCAGGTACTCCTGACTCCAGGGCCAGTGCTCTATCCACTGAACCACCTAGCTGCCCTGTTCTTTAGTACTCTTAAGAAGGTTAGGAAGTATCTAGTCTCTGCCATTGGTTCAAGCTCCCACCAATTGTGTTATCCAATTTTAGGGATCTATCTATTTATGTACCAGCCAGAGTAGTTTTTACAAAGGAATATTTAATATTTAATTCAAAGGCAGAGCAAAAACAAACATGCAAACATTCCCTCAACATCTAAGGGCACAATATCCTCCTCAGCTTTTGGAGAGGGGAATTAGGTTTACAATTTAGTTTTGTTTCTATGTAGCATCAATTCCATCTAATTCCAAGGCCAAAGCTCCCTGGAGCCTATGTCTCAGTACCCTGGCTTCTCAGGCCTTTCTATTAGTCAGACAACACTATTCAGACTGGAATCCTGGCTTCAAGTTTGCCATGGTATGATCTTCCAAATCCAGGACTCCACCATCTGCACCATGAACAATCCAAACAAGTTAAATTGTTTTTTGGCACCTCAGGTTATAAGAGGAATGGGAAGAGGAAGGTGATCCTTCTTACCCACTTTAGTGCATAGGGCTTATGCATTAGGTAAACATGAAATCCTTTATATAACGCCAGAAAGAAAGGCATTACTATGCCTCAGTCATGTAGATTTAAAGATGCAGCCAGTTCCAGAAACACAGACAATGAAAAGAGATACACATTGTAGGGGGACACCAAATATCTTCTCCCAGAAAAGAATGGTACCTCCTATGTGAATTCCTCCATTTTGGGTGATCTGGGTATACTTCAAAGCCCCATTATAGGGAGAATCTTGGAAGATCATGTTTGAGGTGGCTTTTCAGCTGCACTTCTAAGGAGCCAAAGGATTTCAATAGCTTTAAGGACTAGGCCTGGAGAGATGGTGTGCGGAAAAGCATGAAGAAGGTCATTGCTGACCTTTGAAACAGAATGAGCAAAGGGATATAGATGAGAAAACAGGGATAGTAATACAATATTTGTCTGACAATAATGAGATTGATGAATCAAAGAGAGGAAGACTGGAGGTGGAAAGACCTATTAGATGGCTGTTGCAATTGTCTAGGTGAGTATTAAGATAGGATGGTGGCATAACGATAGAAAGGACAAAAAGGGAGTGATTTTTGGAAGTACCACTTAATTTAATACATAATCTGGTCTTCTCTTATTAGATAATTATTTTATATGTTTTAGCTACCCCCCCCATGAAGCTAAGAACTGGTTAATTTTGAGATAATTTTCTGTGATCCCATGTATTCCCTAGAAACCTAGAGACCCAGAGACCGTGCAGAATAAATATTGAGTAATTCATTAGTTGTTTGCATAGTCATTTTCAGATTCTAATAGGTGGAATTTCTTGCTTTTGTGACTGTGGTTACTTGGCTTTTATCCTTCAATTGTATGGAAGAACATAACTTTTCGTTCTAATTTTTTTTTGCCCTTTAAAATGATAGAATCTTCAGGGATGGAGAATGGAACTGTCAACCCAGATACATTAATTTTAGGGCTATGCCTATCTAGTCAAGAGCATTTAGAAAAAGGAAACTCTTTTATTCATATTTTACATACTTCTCAGATCAATTTTGACTACTTGTAAATTTAGCTCTTTATTTATGAAGATCAACTATAGTTTCTCAAAAGGAGATTATAGATCCAGTGCTGAAAGAAATCTCAAAGAAAATAGTCCAATGATTTCATTTTACAAAAGAAAATACAGCCCAGAAAAGCTCAGTGACTTGTTTAGGGTCACATACATAGTGAGTGACTAAGCTATGATTTGAACTTAGGTCCTCTAACATAAAATCCAGTATTCTTTCCACTTTGCTGCTCTGGGCTAAAAAGTCTTTTTCTTCACCCTTCTTTTTTCCCTACAAACAAACAAAACAAACAAGTGAACAAATCATTAATATTTAATAAAACTTAGGAGGCTGATGATGATGTTTATCCTTCATTCTTAGTGAAGATCATGACATCAGGGAGGTGATGCCACAATAAACATGTGAATTAGATTTGAGTGAGGGGATGCTGTCACCAGCCCCACTTTCTTCTCCAGTGCCATCTAGGTCCAGTGCCCAGGTATGAATCAGGATGACTAGAGATGGCTCTGGGTTAAGTGACTTACTCAGGGTCACACAGCTAGGAAGTATCTGAAGTCAGATTCGAACCCCCACCCTCTGGCCTCCAAGGTCAGTTCTCTATGCACTGCTCCATCTAGCTTCCCTAGGAGTCTGATAAAATGTGTTGAATTAGCTAAAGGGAAGAAAAGACAGCTAGGTGGTTCAGTGGATAGAGTCAGGAAGATATGACTTCAAATTCTACTCTTACTAGCTGTATGATTCTGGGCAAGTTATTAAACCTATTTGCCTCAGTTACTTCACCTAAAAAATATGCTGGAAAAGGAAATGATAAACCAGTCATTTTCTTTGCCAAAAAAGCTCCAAACATTGCCATGAAGAATCAAACATGATTGAAAAAAAAAACTGAACAACTGAACCAGAAGATCCAAACATTTTAACATGATGACTTGGTGAAAATGTCAATTCATCTTTAAATTAATGGAAGTAATTGACTTAATTGCTTTGGATTCCTTAGATTCATAGTTTTTGAAACTTTATGTGAACATTTAGAAAAAACTGATATTTATCCAAATCTACTTCCACTAAAAATGAAAATCATGTCTTTCCTTGAGTTGAGCTAAAGTCACTTAGTTAAGGCTGCCTAATTTACTGCTTCACACCCAATGTTTTTAAAACATCAGATCTGAAACATAAAAGGTATCTGTACATTGATTATTCAATTAATTTCAATTTGACATATTTGGTTTTTATTTTATTCTTTTTCAGTTCAGTTTTATTTATTTATTTTTATTTTTGTACAAATGATTTTTTTAGATATTACTAAAATATTCTTGTTTAACAGTAAGCATAATACCCTCCCCCCAAAAAAATATAGATCCTCATGAGAAATAAAATAAAGGAAAGAGAAAAGAAATGTGCTTCAGTCTGTTTTCCAGCACTACCAGCTGTCTTAGGTGGGTCACATTCTTTATAAGTCCATCACAAAAGCTACTTCCATGTTTTTCCACCATTACCATTGCTGATCGCAACTGCCTCCATTGGTACTTCCCCATTACTATATACTATACTCTCTCTCTCCTTTCACTCTTTCCCTCTTCTTAAATGTGCTGTAGGGTAGTTGAGTGGTGCAGCAGACTGATCACCAGAGACTCTGAGGCCACATCCCACCCCTAAGGCCCAGCAACCACCAGGCTCTGTGGTCCCAGACAGGCCACCCTATCCCAACCCCTTGAAAGAAGTAGTTCACCCTCTCCTCCATCACTCACATACCCCCCTTCTCCCTGTTCCTCTTCTCTCCTTTTTACTCTAGATGTCTATACCCCATTGATTGTATATGCTGTCTCCTTTCTGAGCCACTTCTGATGAGAGCAAAAGTTTCCTTATTCCCCCTTGCCTTCTTCCCTTCCATATCATTGCAATAGCTCACTGCAATAAAAAAAATCTTATTATACCAAATATCTTAGCCTATTCCACCTCTCCTTTCTCTTACTCCCAGTACATTTCCCTTTTAGCCATTGACCCCATTTTAACAATATACTGTATCTTCAAATTCAGCTCTCTCCTGTGCTTCATCTATAAAAGCTCCTTCCACCTATTCTATTAAATGAGAAGTTTCATACGAGTATTATCAGTATCATTCTTCTATGCAGGAATACATGCAGTTCATCATCATTAAGTCCCTCATATTTTACCCTTCTCTTCTGCTCTCAATGCTTCACCTGAGTCCTGTATTTGAAGGTCAAACTTTCTGTTCAGCTCTGGTTGTTTCAACAGCAACAATTGAAATTCCCCTGGTTCATTGAAAGTCCATCTTTTCCTCTGGAAGAGGATGTTCAGTTTTTCTGGGTAGTTGATTCTCAGTTGCATTCCAAGCTCTTTTGACTTGAGGAATATTATATTCCAAGGCCTACGAGCCCTTAATGTAGTTGCTGCTAAGTCCTGTGTGATCCTGACTGCAGCACTACAATATTTGAATTGTGTTCTTCTGGCTGCTTGTAATATTTTCTCTTTGACTTGGGAGTTCTAGAACTTGGCTATAATATTCCTGGGTGTTGTTTTTATTTTGGATCTCTTTCTGGGGAGATAGGTGGATTCTCTCAATTTCTATTTTGCCCTCTGCTTCTAGGATATCAGGGCAATTTTCCTGTAGGAATTCTTTAAAAATGAGGTAAAGGCTCTTTTCCTGATCATGTTTCAGGTATCCCAACAATTTTTAAATTATCTTTCCTGAATTTGTTTTCCAGATCAGTTGTTTTTTCAATGAGATGTTTCACATTTTCTTCTAATTTTTCATTCTTCTGGTGTTGAAGTATTGTGTCTTGACTTCTCATAAAATCATCATCTTCCTTTAGCTCCATTCTACATCTGAAAGATTTGTTTTCCTCAGAGAGCTTTCTTATCTCTTTTTCCATCTGGCCAATTCTGCTTTTTTAAAGCATTCTTCTCCTCAATAACTTTTTGAACTGTTTTATCCATTTAACCTATACTGGTTTTTAACATGTTATTTTCTTCAGCATTTTTTTTGATCTCCTTGACTAAGCTGCTAACTTCATTTTCATGTTTTTCCTGCATCTCTCTTATTTCTTTTCCCAATTTTTCTTCTATCTCCCTAACTTGACTTTCAAAATCTTTTTTTGAGATCTGTCATAGCCTGAGCCCAATTTCTGTTTTTCTTGGAGTCTTTATATGCAGGAGCTTGTACTTCCTCATCTTCAGATTGAGTATTTTGATCCTTCTTGGGATCATAGACAATGTATTTCTTTATGGTGTTCCTCTTTTTTCTCTGTTTACTCATTTCTCCAGCCTGTGCCTGGTTTTGGGATGCTTCCTGAGCTTTTGAGTATTATTGGGACCCCCCATAAGGATCTCAGTATAAAGCTCTGACTTCCCTCCTGGTCTGTGAATGACCACAAGTGCACCCCTTTGCCACAGGGCTGAGTTGGGGGGGCCTGTTCTATGGGGGGCCTAGACTGCAATCAGGATTTGAATGTGGTCAGAGCCCCAGAGTCCTGTTCTAGGGACAGAGGCCAGACCTTGAAAATCTCTCTCCTCTCCTCTACCTTCCATGGGCTAAGCATTCAAAGCTCAGTTGCCTGGGGGCTCATGCTTGTGGGCTCCATGTCTCCTTGTGTTTCCTGGATCTGGGCTGTCAAGGCCCCCAGTGCTGAGCTGACCACACTGAATGCTGCAACTGCCCTGAGGGTAGAGGTACCCTCCACTGATCCTCCAATTTGTGCCAGTGCTCCCCCCCTCCCCCCTGTGTAGGTCAGAAAACTGCCCTGCTGCCTGAGCCACGGCTCCCAGGTGCCCTGGGGCTGCCTCCAGGAGGCTGAAATTTCTTCACTCTGGTGGCAGGCTGCCCCTCTAACACTGTGGAGCAGAGCCTTTCCACTATTTTCCAGGTTTCCTTGGTCTGGAGAATGGCCTCACTGGATCTTTCTGTGGATCTTTTAAAAATTTAATCAGAGCCATAATTTTAAGATTTTTGAAATATTATGGAGAGAACACCTAGGAGAGGTTCTTCTCTTGGCTCCACCTCCAGTTCAGTTTTTTAAAAAGAGAAATCACTTAATGTGGTAAGAGCTATCTACAACTGAAAATGGCTACTGAAATTTTGAAGTTTGTGGGAAATGAAAAAAATTTTTAAGAGATAGTTTTTACATTATACTTAAATTGTTTATAACATTTTATGACACTAAAAACTAATTAGATGATTTTGATTACATTAAATTAAAAAGCTTTTGCGCAGGTAAAACCAATGTAATAAAGATCAAAAGAAAAGTAGTAAATTGGGAAACAATCTTTACAACTAATGATTCTGACAAAGGCCTCATTTCTAAAATATACAGAGAACTGAGTCATATTTTTAAAACAAAAAGCCATTCCCCAATTGACAAATGGTCAAAGGATATGCAAAGGCAATTTACAGATGAGATCAAAGCAATCCATAGCCATATGAAAAAATGCTCTAAATCATTATTAGAGAAATGCAAATTAAAGCTTCTCTGAGGTACCACCTCACACCTCTTAGATTGGCCAGTATGACCAGGAAGGATAATGATCATTGTTGGAAGGGATGTGGGAAATCTGGGACATTATTACACTGTTGGTGGAGCTGTGAACTCATCCAACCCTTCTGGAGAGCTATTTGGAACTATGCCCAAAGGGCAACAAAAATGTGCATATCCTTTGACCCAGCAATACCACTACTGGGTCTATATCCTGAAGAGATGAGGAAAAAGGGTGAAAACATTACTTGTACAAAAATATTTATAGCAGCCCTGTTTGTGGTGGCAAAGAATTGGAAATCCAGTAAATGTCCTTCAATTGGGGAATGGTTTAGCAAACTGTGGTATATGTATGTCATGGAACACTATTGTTTTATTAGAAACCAGGAGGGATGGGATTTCAGGGAAACCTGGAGGGATTTGCATGAACTGATGCTGAGTGAGATGAGCAGAACCAGAAAAACACTGTACACCCTAACAGCAACATGGGGTGATGTTCAACCTTAAAGGACTTGCTCATTCCATCAGCACAACAATTGGGAACAATTTTTGGCTGTCTGCAAAGGAGAGTACCATCTGTATCCAGATAAGGAGCTGTGGAGTTTGAACAAAGTACAAGGACTATTCCCTTTAATTCAGAAAAAAAACCCAGATATCTTATTGTCTGATCTTGTTACCTCTGAGAATTCTGTTTTCTTTAAGGATATGATTTCTATCTCATCACACCCAATTTGGATCAAGGTACAACATGGAAACAAAGTAAAGACTGACGGAGTGCTATCTGTGGGGTGGGGGTGGGGGAGGGAAGCAAGATTGGGGGAAAATTGTAAAACTCAAATAATATCTTTAATAAAAATTAAAAAAACATTTTATGATTATTATTCTTTTATCTGAGAAATTTAGAATAATGATAAAAATTAGTTATCCAAATAATTAACTGAGCCATATTGAAAATACCAAACCAACTGCTTTAGACGAAGTTAGGGTATACTTTGATGGATCATATTTGTGATGGTGGGATTATTCCTTTTAGGAATACAGTTCATAACCCATTCATGCCTTCTATCCTTTACAATTCTAGTGAATGGCTTTCTGTAAAATTATTATAATGAAACTATCCAATACATTGGAAACTTACTTTGAGTCTTTTGACATTATTTGGATACCAGTTTAACTTTATCTTTCATATTTGCTACATGCCCAACCCAACTCCTCTTCTCATTGTATGTCTCTCTGATGTTACTTATGGCATACTTCTTTGTTGGAAGTATATTCCATTCTATTTATATTGATGGGGATGGCTAGGTGGTACAGTGGATAGAGCACCAGCCCTGGAGTCAGGAGTACCTGAGTTCAAATCCAGCCTCAAACATTTAATAATTAACTAGCTGTGTGGCCTTGGGCAAACCACTTAACCCTGTTGCCTTGCAAAAAGAACTAAAAAAAAGTTATATTGATGTTACATCTCTTCCCTGTCCTTTGGGTAACTTGTAACTTTGATTCTTGAGAGACTATGGTATTATAAAATTTAGCTGTACAGCATACAACATGTCTTGCTGAATTATACAAATGATCTGTGCTTAGATACTTTAATGGATCTATGCGCTCATCAATCCTATACATCAGTACCTATCCATACTACAGTCTATCCATACCTGCGCATTCTAGATGATTCCTTGTTCAAATATTTTTTTCTATAAGTCTTCTGCAGGGGCCTACAAATGTATTGGGTAGTTCTTCTAGATTACTTGGCATTTTAGTGGATATTGATGAATTTTTCTTATTCTGAACCCCCTTTTCCATTTATACATCTCTCTGGTGATATCTTTTATGCCACTTCCCTTGTATAATTCATTGTTAATAATGTTTATGCTCTTCATATACTTTTCTGTTGCTTTTTGAGTAATCCACAACTTTTCATTCTTTTTTTTTTTTTAAAGAATGTATATCATTTGAATCCTTTATTTGTTTGTTTGGTTTTTGCAAGGTAGTAGAGTTAAGTGACTTGCCCCAGGTCACACAGCTTAAGGAAGTATTAAGTGTCTGAGGTCCAATTTGAACCCAGGTTCTCCTGACTCCAGGGCAGGTGCTCTATCCAATGAGATACCTAACTGCCCCATCAACTTTTAATTCTTTGGAGCCTGACATTTCACATATGGGAGAAGTTTTTTTGGTTGCTCAGTTGTTTCATCAAGTCTACCTCAGGTCTCCTGACTCCAGGTCCTGCATTCTATTCACTATACCATGTGAAAAATGTTGCAAAGTTTTCCATTGTAATCTTGCTTATTTTCCCTTTAGTTAGTTGTGGATCTAGTTCATTTATTTTCTAAAATGTTTGTTTAAGATATACATATATACACAAATGCATATGTACATACATGTATACATATATACATACATATCCAATGGACCAGACCTATGGGATATGTAGCCAATTGCATATCATGATCTGTATAATAAATGATTTTTACTTGGCTTTTCCTATGTATATTATTAATGTTGAACTTTTGTGTGTGACTGTATCTTGTTTAGGAGGCTTCAAATCTTCTGAAACTTAAGGCAATCAACAAAATGTCATAATAAAAATGTAAAAATCTGGAAGAACTGATCATTTATAGATAATTAATTAATTGATTGATCAAGAAGTATTTATTAAATTCTAATTGTATCAGATGCTTTATTAGATACTAGAAATCAATAAACAAAAATGAGATTGCCCTTCATCTCAAAGACCTTAAAGATTCTTTTTGGGGTGGGTGGGGGATGGAGATAACATATACAGATGGATAGATAGATGATACATTTATTAAGTGATTACTCTGTTCCCCTTAAGTGTGGGGATACAAATATAATTAGGCAAGACATTCTGTCTTCAAGGTACATACATTCTAATGGCAAAGACAATGCATACATAGTTGGAAAGGAAATAATGCAGAGATGGGTGGAGTACACATATGATAGTGATTGAGTGGAAAGTGGAGCCCTATACCAGACAAGACAGAGTAAGAAATCATCTGTCACTTCTGAGGGACCAGTTGAGTTGGACATGGAGGTTTTTGTTGAAAAGACTTGGTGTGTGGTAGATAAAATATGCGCAAGATAATTTTGTGGGGATTGTTAGTTTTTTTTGGGGGGGATAAATAAGTAAAGATCTCATATCAGTGGTGCTTGATTCAAGTTTTGAAGGAAATTAGGATCCTAAGAGCAGAGGAGAGAAGACAATGCATTTTAGGAGTGGTGACAGGAGATTTAATGTCTTGTGGAATGAATATTAAGAATGCCAATTTTGCTTGTCTTACTACATATTTTTAGAATGCATGAAGGGGAGTCTGGAGCTTATTGAGTAAGTGAGTTAGGTGTTCATAACTATATTTAATTTTCTATTGTAAGTAGGGTGGATTATTTAAGAGATGATACTTGAAGCAGGAATCCTTCTTTGATTCATAAACTATGCTGGACATTCTTCATCTTTAGTAAGCAAAAACTTCTTGTTTGTTTGTTTTTTATGTAACAAGGAGATCAAAAGAATCCAGAAACTTTGTCATCCAGCTAATAATGTTTGTTTTCCTTGTCAAGAAAGGAAATAAGAAAATCAAGAGTAACAGTGGCTTAAATTAAACACATGATTGTAAAACCCTATAGATGGTAAAAGACTTTGAAGAGTATTCATAAAATAGTGAGAAACAATGGAGGGGAAAAACTCCAGCAACAACCAAATTTATGACACCAATTAAGTCAAATTATTCTGAGAGCATTTATTTATTTTTTCTTTTTTAATTGATATTTTATTTTTCCAAATACATGTTATGAAAGTTTTTTCAATATTTATCCATATGCATATTTATGTATATATATATATATTTAAAGATTTTATTTATTTTGAGTTTTACATTTTTTCCCCTAAGCTTACTTCCCTCCCCCACCCCCACCCCCCACAGAAAGCAATTTGTGAGTCCTTACGTTGTTTCCATGGTATACATTGATCCAAAGTGAATGTGATGAGAGAGAAATCATATCCTCAAGGAAGAAACATAAAGTAAAAGAAATAGCAAGATTAGACAATAAGATATCAGTTTTTTTTTTCTAAATTAAAGGTAATAGTCCTTGGTCTTTGTTCAAACTCCACAGTTCTTTCTCTGGATACAGATGATATTCTCCATCTCAGACAGCCCCAAACTGTCCCTTTTTGTTGCACTGATGTTTGATCATCAAGGTTGATCATCACCCCCATGTTGCTGTTAGGGTGTACAGTGTTTTTCTGGTTCTACTCATCTCTGAGAGCATTTATTTGTTTTGTTTTTATTTTTTATTTTTTGCAAGGCAATGGGGTTAAGTGGCTTGCCCAAGGCCACACAGCTAGGTAATTATTCCGTGTCTGAGGTTGCATTTGAACTCAGGTACTCCTGACTCCAGGGCTGGTGCTCTATCCACTGCGCCACCTAGCTGCCCCTTTCTGAGAGCATTTAAAGATGATATTTGAAGGAAGAAATGAAGTCAGAAAAGGAATAAATCATCTTTCATATATATATGTATATATATATATACATATATATATATATATATATATATATTTTTTTTTTTTTGTAAGGCAATGGGATTAAGTGGCTTACCCAAGACCACACATCTAGGTAATTATTAAGTGTCTGAGGTTGGATTTGATCTCAGGGACTCTTGACTCCAGGGCCGGTGCTCTATCCACTGTGCCACCTAGCTGCCCCATCATCTTATTTTCTAAAGCTCATTTTCCCCTCATTCAATCATAGTGAAACCACACTTCATCTATATTTATTTCACTTTTCCTCATGTCCTTCATGGGGAAGTAGAAGTGGAATTTAAGAAAACAAGGATAAGAAGAGCAGTAGGATTAGATCAAGCATATACAGAGGAGCCCATGCTGGAGTTTGTTGAGGGACTGTTTTATGATGGTTGATGGGAGGTTTCCACGTGGGAGGCTCATGGGAAGCTTGGGGGAAAAACCCACCCTATGTATTTCATTATTCCTCTCCCTTACATATTGTAGAAATTTAGGTATTAACTTACATTTTTTAAAAATTTCATTTTTATTTTATTTTAAGTTCTGAATTCTCTGCCTTCCTCCCCAACCTGCAACAAAAACAATACCCATTACAAATATGTATAGTCAATTGTAAAACAAATTCCCTGCATTAGTCATGATGAAATGGCTATGTGAATATCTAGAGTCAGAAAGACCTGAGTTCAAATTTAACCTATACTTACTATTTCTGTAATTCTGAATAAGTTATTTAATCTGTTTGTCTCAGCTTCCTCATCTGGAAAATGAGGATAATAACAGTACCTATCTCCCAGTATTGTCAATGAGGATCAAATGAGATAATAACCACAAATTACTCCACAGACAGCTTGGCACATTGTGAGTGCTATATAAATATAAGCTATTATTATAATGTTGAGTCTTCCCTCAAAGAAAAGAAGAGATATATGTGTGTGTGTATATGTATATATATATATACATATATATGTATATATATGTATATATATTTAAGTCTATAATCTGAGGACAACAAAGCACCAGTTTTCCTCACTTTACTTTGTATCAGTTCATATACAACTTATTTATTATCAATAATCCATTATTATCAATGATCCTTTTGTCTATATCCACTTTTTATACTAATTTGAGAACAATTTATACAATACCCATTAGGTCACCTTGGTGATAGTATAAAAAGGAGTTCACAAACCATATTTTCTATCTCTTCACTGTCACATAATTGGCTATAAGGAGTGACAAGCATAAAACCTCATGCTCATTTGTTTTTTTTTGGTCTATTAAAAAAGAGGATTTTATTCAGTAGTGCAAAATAATTCCTTAGAGATTCTCCTCTTACAAGATATCTCCCTTGTGCCTATCAAAATCATGTGAGATTCCTTGAGCATTTAATAGGAAAGCTAACTGAGGACATTATGATTATTACTTAATTGAATTTGTTGTTGTTTTCAGTCCTTGTCTTATTCTTTATGATTCCACCTTGAAGTTTCCTTGGTAAAAGAGTGGTTTGCCATTTCCATCTGCATCTCATTTTACTGAATGACAAACTGAGGGAAACAGGCTGACTCACTCAGGGTTACACAGCTAGTGAAGTATGTTGAATTTGAATTCATGATCTAAGTCCAGTGCTCTATCCACTGCATCACCTAGTGTGCTTAAATTAAATTTTTACTAAATACAAATTATACATATTTATTTCTAGTCTTATGGAGATTTTGCTCATCTTATGCCAATATGGCATGAAGCAATTTAATTATTCTTTAAACTAAATTAGTGGAATGAGCACTGGTTTTGTAGTAAAAGACCCTAGGTTCAAATTCTGCCTTGACATTTAATAGTTGAATAGCCTATGTTCATATGCCATATATTTATGCATAAATGATCAAAAATCTATCCATCTATCATCTCTCTATCTGACTCCTGTCTCCCTCTCTCTCTCATCTATCTATTTATCTATATATGTCCAAGTAACTTCCCATCTAATTGGTTTCTATTGTAATCCTATCCATCATATGCATTTAAAAGCATTACTCTGGGGTGGCTAGGTGGCCCAGCGGTCTCAGACACTTAATAATTACCTAGCTGTGTGGCCTTGGGCAAGCCACTTAACCCCATTTGCCTTGCAAAAACCTAAAAAAAAACCCAAAAGCATTACTCTGAGGAAAGGATCCTTAGGCCTCGCTAGACTGCCAGAATCTCCATGACATAAAAAAAAGATTAAGAACTGATTTAGGCTTGATCTTTTATATATGGAGAAACTTTGAAATGAATTGACTTATCTCTAGGTTATACCTGCAATAGTTGGCTATGTAAGAGAATAAGGATTTGAATCTAGGTTCTCTGACACAAAATTAATCAATCAATATGCATTTATTAAATATCTACTATGTGTTTAATACTAGTGGGCTGGTCTCTGGGACTATTAAAAAAAAACCCAAACAAAACCTTAAGGATTTTACTATCAAGGGAGATATGTGCATGTAGCAGTAGATACAAAATAAATGCAAAATAAATTTTTTTTTAAAGAGGTAGAAGCTTTGGGCATAAGGGAAGGTTTTCCATAGAAAATAGTACTTGAGTGGAGTTTTAATGAAAACTCGGGAATTGCTTTTTTCAATATCTTTCTATATCTATCTATCTATCTATCTTTCTTATAGTTTCTTTTTTTTGGCAAGTCAATGAGGTTAAGTGACTTGCCCAAGGCCACACAGCTAGGCAATTATTAAGTGACTGAGGTAGAATTTGAACTCAGGTCCTCCTGACTCCAGGGTCAGTGCTCTATCAACGGCGCCACCTAGATGCCCTTTCTATCTTTTGTGCCACCTAGTTGACTCTAATATATATATATATATCTTTCTTATAGCTTTTGAGGAAATAAGAAACCTGTTTACAAAGTATTCTAATATAGATTGGTTTCTAATAGAATTTAATATTTTAACATGTTGAAACACTTTTAGATCTTTCTTTGAATATTATTTAATTTTTTCCAATTGCATTTAAACACAATTTTGAACATTCATTTTTAAAAATTTTGAGTTTCAAATTCTTTCTCCCTTTTTCTCTCCCTAATAAGCTAAGCAAGTTGATGTAGGATATACATGTACAATCATGTAAAACATATTTCCACATTGATCATATTGTGAAAGAACACTTAATCTTCAAAGAATTAACTGAAATATGTGTTTTATCTTTAGATCTTTTCCTGTTGCCATTGCAACAAATTTTATGTTTAGTCAGCAAATTTTCAAACTTTCATTTTGCTGAGGGAAACTTCTTTTATTTCTAATTCTCATCTATAGACTTAATGTAATTTTCTACTTCATAAAAAAAACCACATATATCTTACTTTCAATGCTAATAAATTATATGAGTGGATTTAAAATATTCCTTACTTCTACTTCTGATAAAACTTCATTTATAAGTGTAAAAGAAAGAACAATTGAACCAAACTTCTGATGATCTTTTTATATCAAAAATCAAGTCATTTTGGTTAGCTGAAGACTGCTATGAGGTTTTAATACAAGTAACATATTACACTTTTGTTGAGTTTCCATAGCAACTGACTGGATTGTCTTTTCCTTTTTGTTTTGTTTTTGTCTTTATGGACTGATGTTAGGAATCTCTTCAGCCCTTCAAAGATCTGTAATTTCATCAAAATAGGTACTCCCTTGAATGACATAGATCTTAACAGTTCTTTAATTTAGAAGGTGGTATTTTGAGAACCATGGTGGTTAAAAAATTCATCCCCCTGTGTCTCCCTAGTGAAGAACTTCCTTGAATATAACTCAGCTGACCCTCAAAATATAGATAGAAACATAGTCCCTTATTAAATAGTATTTGAAGTCTTTTAAGTTAAGGTGGAACCCTCTAGTACTTATATTCCCCTGGTCTGACCTCCAGTTGCTCAAGGTCATCTGTGGCAATGTAGTCAGTTGTTCTTTATTAAGTGCAGGAGTTTTTGCATATTCCAAATTGAAGAGGAATAGGAATGGTATTGTAAACTATTTCTTATCTAAAGTAATAAATTCTTTTTAGGTTATTTTAGTAAATATTTAGTTCAGAGTCAGTCTTGTAAATAGATAAAGTAGGCTGCAAACTGAATGTTGTGATTTAATGGATTCTAAGAATCTAAGTTCTTCATTTCCACCTCTTACATTCAGTTCAATGTTTCTGAAATTCAATTATTTGATATATATTTCTTTGGTTAAGAAACTTGTTAAAATATCAAGTGCTCCTAGGAGACGTATCAAATAAATCTTTGTTTTTTTTAATTTCATTGTTTTCATTTAGTCTAATTTTATTCGTGGTAACTTTGAAGTAAAGAACATATCATTCAGTAAAAAAAAATATGGTAAATACCTGGGGCGGCTAGGTGGCGCAGTAGATAGAGTACTGGTCCTGGAGTCAGGAGTACCTGAATTCAAATCTGGCCTCATACACTTAATAATTACCTAGCTGTGTGGCCTTGGGCAAGCCACTTAACCCCATATGCCTTGCAAAAACTAAAAAAAAAAAAAAAAAGGTAAATACAACATATCTTTCCATCCACAAGTTTTAATCTACAATAATGATGTACCTATTATATTGTTGCATATGTCTAACATTGCAATATAAAATATAGAAATAGTTAAGATTTTATAATTTTTCTTTGCAGTTAGAAAAAAATGCCCCCCAAATGCAAATTTTTATAAAGCAGGGGTTCTTAAACTGAGATATCTGAACTTAAAATTTTTTTCATGACTATATGTCAATATAATCAGTTTCCTTTGTAGTCTTATATACTTTATTTTATGCATTTAAAAATATTATTTTATGAAAAGGTCTATAGGCTTTACCAGACTGCTAAAGCTGATATTATATGAAAAAAAATTAAGAGCCCCTGCTATATGCAAGTGAACATTTTACTTATCATGAACACACAAATAAATTGGGTATGTGGACAGACTCAGAATAAGGTGCCATTATATTTAGCTATGTAGGTATCTTAATATAGACTAAAAAACCTAGAACCAGAAATCAGAGCTCAGAACAATAGTAAGGCAAGTCAGCTTTATTGAGGGGAGATACAAAATGCAAAATGAAGTACAATCAGGAAGAATCACTAAAACAGTACACGTATGCTTGACTTCAGTGTGGAATTGGATACCCTCTTCCCAAATAGTAAAGTGGGTTTTTATAGGGTTCTTATTTAAGTCTAGCAGGACCAGGCTTAGGGAGAAGGGAGCAAGATATCCAAGTCTGGAGACTGGTGCTAATTGTGGGAAGAAAAGACTCCTAGGGAAATGGGGGTTAGACAATATTCACTTTCTACAGTAAGATATAGGGGAGAAAGGGATTTTGACTCAATTTACTGCTGGTCCTATACTGACAATGACTAGGAGTTTTGCATTTCCAACTTTTCCTTTAGGAGGTTGTTGTCTAACTTATAATGGGTAACAAACAATAGGATTAAATGGGGAAAATATATTTATTGGCAAATAACACATTTGAAAATTTACCTTTCTGTAACTGAGTTGAGAAACAATGCTGATTTGCTAAAATAAACAAAAAGTGGGTTTTTAACACTTTTCTGTAACATTTTTCTGTATACCAGAACATTTATAGTGATTCTTATCAAGAAGTTGCTACTATCACACTAGATAAAGTAATATTTTATTGTAAGGCATTATGGGTAGTATGTTTTACCACATACTTGTTATCTTGAAGATGATAACATATGTCAGATTTGGCATTCATTTTGACTGCTATTTCTATTATGTGTTTTAAGAAATACAATATAAACAACTGAAAATATTCTTGAGTAAAAATTTTTTTTAATAAAAGTCCCAGATATTTTGTCAATCTTTTGCATCTTAATGTGAGTGAATTTAAGGGCAGAATATGTAGCAGTAAACAGAAAAAAACCCCAAGAGGTCCTCTGGACCCTTCTAGGTAAATTATGGGCAATTAGGGTCAAATCTGGTCTCAGAACTTGCTGTTTGACCCTGGGCAAGTCATTCAACCCTTTTGCCTTGGGTTCCTTATTTTAAAAATGAACTAGGGAAGAAAATGGCAAACCATTCCAGTATCTTTGCCAAGAAAACTCTAAGTGGGGTCATGAAGAGTCAGATATGATTGAAAAATGACTGAACACCTAGATGGCATCCAATGTGACTGGTTCTAAGAAACAAGGTCAACTTGTATATAAACCGGCTTTTACTAAGATCACTTTAATTTTTGCATAATACTTTATTTACATTATCTCATTTAATTCTCACAGCAAAGCTGTGAGGTTGAGGCTGTTATCATCAGCTCCATCTTATAGATTTGAGGGATTCACCCAGGAACACACAGCTAGTAAATATATGAGGTAGAATTTGAACTAAGGCCTTATTAACTCCAAATCTTGCACTTACCAATTTTGTGCCACATGGGTTGTCTCTTAGATGCTTATTTTGGAAATAGAAACCTTCTTGTTAAGTCTGCATGATCATTTCTATGTGTAAGGATTCTCTGGTGATTTCCACATTAATAATACACATGTGGGGTTTTATTTTGGGGCCACAGGGATTTAGAGCAAGTCCTCGTCATACCAGAAGAAGGGTAGCAGCCCGCCTAGAAGAAACTGAGCCTTTAGCAGAAGTGCACCATCAGAGTGAACAAGAAACTTCAGTGAGAAAAAGAAAACTCAAGAAAAGCAGTCGAGTTCAGCCAGAATTTTACCACTCTGTTCAAGTTCCTTCAACTAGAAAACCTGTGAGTATAAATCATCTTTTTAAGAAAAATGTGAAATTCAACATCTAGTCACGTTTTGTTTTTTATTTAGAATGTTTAAAAATGTTGGATGTAGTCACACAGCCTAGCAGACCGTGCCTAGTGATAATGAGTTTGTTTCCTTGACACTCATGCATTTGTAAAATTTGGCTCTGGAAAAGATAGAAAATAAAACTTGTATGTTTTAATTTAGCATTACATGATGATGGTAATTTTAAAAAAGCTCCATAAAAAATCTAAGTTTTTTGTGGCTCAGTACAGGTTACGTTATTATTGTCATTCATGAATCATGCCAACACAGGGGTATGTCATTGATTTGAAGAGATAATTAAATAATTTTAAATTATGAAAACAGCATTGACCTAGAATGATCATGTATAGGACTATTGATATCTTAGTCCACAGTTTCATTTTTTTTCCTAAAGAAAGGAAAAATTTATGCTCATTGGAGAGAGGAAAAAAACAAGCAGTTGGAAAAATGTCTTTCTGAATCTTGTTTCCTCTCCTTTGCTTTTTTCCCCCCATCATGGCCACGTGGATCAGTAACACAGTAATTAACTCTCAAACCTAATCACCAATCTTTTATACACTCTACAAATTTATAAGATCTAACTGTGTGTTTGTAAAGGCACTTATATTATGGACTTAAAAATTGACATCTCTGATAACTCAAAAGCTATGGTTGGAGAGGCAGAGTTAATAGAGCTAGCCTTAGAACAAGAAAGACTCAGATTCTGGTCCTAATTTTGACACATACTGACTTGTGACAAATCACAAACCCCTCCCTACTCATGTTCTCAAAGTGTGATACACCCAAGACCAGTAAGAGGGCCCTTGAGATCAAAACTCTTTTCATAATAATAATAAATCATTATTTGCTATTAAAATATTCTTCCCTTTTCCAAGTAAGTACTGTGTGAGGCAGGATTTTTTTCATACACTTCAACCAAAACAAAATAACACAACATGTTGAAGACAAAAGCAAATATGAAACTTCAGCTGTCTTCTATTAAGTCAAATATTCAAGAATTTTGCAAAAATATATAAAACAGTAACACCTTTTCACTAAAAGTTCTTGATTTGGGAAAGATAGTTATTTTTAACAAAACTATTTATATTACTGAGTAATTGAATTTATTACTTAAATCATTTAATAAACAAATTTTTAAATTATTTTCTAAATTTTAATATTTAATATGAATTGATAGTTGAGATAACAATAGATATCCAGTAGTAAGCTGGTTTATCAATTAGCTCCCTGGGGGGAGGGGGGAATGCTTAGGACACACATACATTTTATCCACATTATTAACATTTTATCTATCACCTTCTTAAGTTAAAACAACCAACAAACAAATCAAGCCCTGATTTGTAGCATTTGCAGATTTCTGAAATATAAATATTTACAATGAAAATTTAATAACGGGGCAAAACTGATGAATTGGCTTTAGCACATCTTTGGGCATATATAGATAGATAGATAGATAGATAGATAGATAGATAGATAGATAGATAGATAGATAGATAGATGTAGATATGTCCCATAAAAACAAAAGCTCTTTACATTCCTCAATATATTTTAAGAGTGTAAAGGGATCCTAAGGCCAAAAAGTGTAAGAAACTTTTAGGTAACTTGAAGAGATTGTAAATAGCAGAGAAGGTATCCAACTGCACACTAGCAGAGGAAGTTTTCTGACCAGGAAATCATAAATCTAACCCTATTATAATCTTTAGTTGAATAACCAAGACATCTCACACCATTATGGAGCTTAGAAAGTTCTTTTGAGTTCCTTCAATCTTTAGACCTTTAAACTTTTTATGAACTGCTTAGCATTGCTGAGATTATGGTCATGAGCATCACTATCATGTGCCACTGTTAAGTTTGTGTTTGCTGCCAAGGATGCCTAATATCCTTCTAGTTTCTGCACACTCTCTCTGCGTTTGGCTGCAGAATGATGATTTTAGTCTAGTATATCTGCCCATCTACAAGACAAAATTCAGACCAAAGCTAGACTCAGGACAAAGAATCAGAAAGAATCCTTACAGAAGCTAATTTCCATAACATCAGTCCAGGAAAGTTTTAAAAACAATAGATTATTTATCTTAAAAAACTAGACAAATGTTCAATTTCCTTCTAGGACTTCCTTGTCTTGGGTGTGACTGTTAATTGAGTTATTTTTTTAGAGAAAAATCTTTGGGCAGCTAGGTGGCGCAGTGGATAGAGCACTGGTCCTGGAGTCGGGAGTACCTGAGTTCAAATCTGCCCTCAGACACTTAATAATTACCTAGCTGTGTGGCCTTGGGCAAGCCACTTAACCCCATTTGCCTTGCAAAAACCTAAAAAAAATATAGAAAAAAAATCTTTTTTTCAGTTGAAAGGGGCTGTATCATCAAGGGAAACCCAGTTCCTTCTTAGGCTGTGTGAGATAGTGGAAAGAGTCCTATATTTTAAAATCTGCTCTATTCTTTACTCCCTATCTGGCCTTGGCATGTTACATTCCTCTCTTGGACCTAACTGTTATATGGAGGAGTTGGATTAGATGACCTCCAAGGCCTGTTCTTGTTCTAAATCTTTTGATCCTAAGAACAGGGAGCTATCCACAAAGTAGAATCCTGGTGAGAGGAGAATATGGTGTCAAAGCCATCAGTGAAATATTAGCCCTCATTGTACAAGAAAATATCCTTTGATAATCTGGTCCTTTCTAGTCCTCACTTATTTTTGTCTTTTTTCTCTGGTGATTCAAAATAGAGTTTTAAAAGGAGATCTTCACTGCCATCTAGAGTCTTTTGATTTCCTTTTCATAAAGATGCAGTCAGTTAGTTACTCATACTATCTACCACTTAGCAAAGGTGAAAGGACTTGGATTTATGTTAGTGGAGGACCTGCAGTGAGTTGAGCATCCCTACCCTGAAAGGTGCTAAGAGGCCTTTTATGGGTGTTCTAAATCTCTTTTTCATGTTGTAGACTCCTTTGACAGTCTGGGGAAGCCTCTAGCCTCTTCTCAAAATAATCTTGGTTTTTGAAAAAATTCATAATGAAAGGAAATGCTGTCTTTTAATCTGCAGTTAGTAAAAATAAAGATGTAATTTTTTTTCCCATCCAAGTTCATGGACCCCTTGAAATCTCTCTATAATTCTTTGTTCATAGACCCCATGAACACTTATTTGCCCTGTTGTCTCTGAATTTAGAGCATGAAGTTTGGAAATACTTTAACCACCAATTAATAAAAAATATATATTTAATGGATGATGGTACAATGAAAAGTACACGGATTTTGCAGTCAGGGGAACTGGATCCAAATGTGCCTCTGATGAGCTCTACCTATGTGACCTTGGACAAGTCACTTACCTTATGTAGGCCTTGGCCTCCTCATCTGTCTAATAAAGGGGTTGGGTTTGATGAGGTTCCTTTTAATTCTAGACCTATTATGTTACTACTTGCAAGGCATAAATGTGAGACATAAGAAGAAAAAAGAATAAATACAAATTCACAGTTTCTTTTCTTAGTCTCATTGTTATCTAGTTGGGAAGATATGACATCTATGGTAGAAGTAACTAAGCCAGAGTTCACTGATGGGTTTCGAACCCATTGGTGAGTTAGTGGGGGGTGTTTACTCCAACCATGTGAAGACGTCCCCTGGAAGAATGGGTAGATGAGAGCAATTTGTTTCAAAGGCCATGAAGGTGTTGGTCTTGATCAGACACCAAAGTTACCAATGTCATCCATTGCATCCTGGGTCATCTTCAGCAATCTTGACTGTTGTCTTATCCCCGAACATGAGGAACTTAGAGACAGTTCAATAATAGGGAATTATATTGGGAATCAAAGAACTGCTATAAATATAAAAAAGGTACAAAGGTACAAAGTCCTATCAAAAATATGTCAAATACTACAAGACCTCAAGAGAAGTAGATCCTTTTCATTTGGGATGGCAGGAAAAGCTTGATAGAGTAGTATCAATCTGAGCTGGGTTTTGAAAAATGAATATGTTTAGGATAATTAGAGTAAAATTGGAGAAACTGTGTGAGCAAAGGTTCACAGGCAGGAAAAACATAAGAAATATTTGGGGAGACACAATGAGTTGTTTGGCTGGAGCAACTTTCATACAGTTAAGTATGATTAATTATCACCTTCCTCACAAATTTGTTGTGGGGATAAAATGTTAAGTGCTTTGCAAACTTTAATGAGCTATATAAATTTTAGCTGGTACTATGAGAAATCAGTTTGGCTAGTCAGATCATGGAGGAAATTGAAACCAGGTTAAAGAGTTTAAGGATATATCCTATAGACATTTTGAGCAGGGAAAGGCTTGAGGAAAACAGTGTAGTAAGAATATACTTTTTATATTCTTTGTTACTTTGTTGATGTTTTGTGGGGAAGGATGGAAAGAGTAAACTAGATGTCATTATTTTTCACTTGCTTTGGGGAAGAGATTTAGGAATGACAGTTTTGTCCCTTTTCTTTTTGGTATTGCATCTTCCAGTTCTGTTGTAACATTATTTTTGGCACAAATCAGCACTAGCATTGTTTCTATAAACACTGATACAGCCCCATACCTCCACTCACATTTTCCTGGTTATTGTTCTTGCTATATCTATTATCTTTTCCTAAGCAAGCTCTTCTGTATTTATAGCCTCTGCCCCTTTTGCACCACTTCAGTCTCTGGGGAGGGGAAGATTAGGTTCATAGTTTAGCTTGGTTCCCATAGGTCATGGTCATATTTTCAAGTCTCAGACTCTCCTTTGGGCCCAGATTCAAGGCACTCTGGCTTCATTGGGCTTTCCTGCCAGGCTTTTGGGCTGCATCATTCTGCCTGCCAGCCTGCCTTGAAGGTTGGCATGGTTCAAACTCCTGGATCCTATGAGGCTCACCTCTGACGCAAAATGAGGATGATGAATAATACAAAATAGAAACAACTGAACTACACCTCTCTATGCCCCCTTATGCCCCTTCTTCTCTCCTTCCCAGGTTCATTTTTAGAGCCAGAGATAGGGCAAAAGAGAGGGGTCAGAAGAAGGAAACTCCTTCATGGGAATCCTAATTATTATTCCCTGGATGTAGCAGATAAAAGTGACCAAAAGAGAGATGGAAAAAGTATACTCTGAGTACCTGGCAAAAAAGCAAGCACCTATCCACTCATTCATTAACAACTTCTGGAGTGAACAGTTATTACTAACAGTTTCCCAGTTTTTAGTCCAGGTATGAATTTATGGAAATAGATGTCTCATGGTTCTGGGCTGGATTGTATTAGATCCAATTAATGCCAGTGAGAGCCTTGCTTGTGCAAATAAGATAACATATGAAAAAGCTTTGCCAGTAACCTTCCTAGGTCTCATTTTCCCCAACATAAAGTGAGGTAGACGGTCCAATTAAGTGTCCTCAGAGGTCACTTACAGCTTTACATCAATTGTCTTTTGACACTGTAAAAAAAAAAACTAAAATAATTACATAAATGTGAGTTATTATTATTGGTATGATGAAAAGTACATGGATTTTGCAGTCGGGGAACTGGATCCAAATGTGCCTCTGATGAGCTCTACCTATGTGACCTTGGACAAGTCACTTACCTTATGTAGGCCTTGGCATCCTCATCTGTCTAATAAAGGGGTTGGGTTTGATGAGGTTTCTTTTCATTATCATATATTATATTATAATGATTATATCTTTTGTGCATATAGTCTACACAAGCAAAGCCAAAGCAAAAAAAAAAATGACAGGATACATTTGGAGTGTAAAAAAACACTAAAGTGGAGACTTGGAAGCAACATAAAAATGAATCATCTGTGGTGACTCAGCTTTCTATGAGAAAAGAATTTATATTAGAGACTCAGTATTTCTAGTGGTGAAGTTAGGGCTCAAGATGTGAATGATTTATCTGATAATGGTTCAGCTTTGAAAGAGTAAAAGGATGTTGGTAAAAATAGTGGGAAACATTAGAAGACCTGACAATGCATTTTCAACTCTCTCATGTTTTGTATATCCTCTTAATGAAGGAGCTATGGGTTGTAAAGAACTTATATTTTTTGCTTCTGTGGCTGCACTGATCTCTTTGTTCTTTTAATATTCAGTTGTGCTATCAGGAAATTCATAATTTATACTTCAGATGTACTCACTGAAATTTATAATGGATGTGGTCTATTATAAACTCAATAAATAATAAGCACATAGATAATTGAATCCCTTCGGAGAGTTAAAATATTCAAGTCAGCTAAGACTTTTTAATGTTGTTCAGCGGTCTTTTTAGTTGTGTCCAACTCTTTATGATCCCATTTGGGATTTTCTTAGCAAAGATATTGGATTGATTTGCCATTTCATTCTCCAGCTCCTTTTACAAAAGAGGAAACAGAGGCTCACAGGGTTAAGTGACTTGTCCAAAGTTACACAGCTAGTGAGAGCCTGAGGTCAGATATGAAATCAGGAAGATGAGTCTTCCTAACTCCAGAGCTGGTACTTTAATTACTGTGTTATCTTGCTTGTCCTAATACACATCAAGCCCTTTCTTTGTGCATACTGCTATGTCTGGTGTTTTGGTGTATTCATGGATGAATGAGATGCTTCCCTGCTGCCATCAAGGAGCTTATAATCTAACAGGGATGACACATATACAAAGAGATATAACATAAGGGATATTGTGATATCTACTATATGAGAAATATAAATTTCATGCATACCCAGAGAAAGGAGGTACCAGTTCTTTTGACTGGTGGAGATCACTTTGGCAAGGAGACATTAAGCAGGACCTGGACTAACGAACTAGAGGAGAAATGGAAGGACATTCCAGATAAAGGGAAGATTATATTAACAATGTCATGGAGGCAAAAAGAAAACCCCAAAATGTGTTCAGGGAATAGTATATAGTCTGATTGGAGCATAAGTGACTTGTGGATGACAAGATCTCCATTAATGGTCCTTTACCATCTATAGAACAGAATAATAACAGATATAATATCTCTTGCTAATTGGATATTCAAGGTAACATTTGGATTTCATTCTATAGATAATATAGAGTCATTGAAAGTTTCTGAGCAGTGGAATGACATAGTCAAAGCTTTACCTTAGGATCTAAGGAACTGAACAGTTAAAGGATTTGTTTCAGTAAGTACTGTATTTATCTGAACATAGAAACACACTATTGAGGCAGGCAGGTGGTACAGTGATAGAGTGTTGGACTTGGAGTCAGGAACACCTGAATTCAAATCTGGCCTCAGTTACTTAATAGATTTGGGCAAGTCTGTCTCAGTTTCTCTATTTGTAAAATGGGGATAATCTTGGATTATTGTGAGGATAAAATAAAAATAATTTGTAAAATACTTATAGCTTAGGGCCTGGTACATTTTTATTGTTCAGTTATTTCATTTGTTTCACTCTTTGTACTCTCATTTGGGGTTTTCTTGGCAGAGATATTGCAATGGCTTGCCAGTTCTTTCTCTAGTTTGTTTTACAGATGAAGAACTGAGGCCAACTGGGTTAAGTGACTTGCCTAGGATCCCACAGCTAGTAACCATCTGAGGCCTTATTTCAATTCATGAAGATGAATCTTCCTTACTCCAGGCCTGGTACTCTCTCCCCTGTGCCACCTAACTGCCCCTGCCTGGTATGTTGGAAGGGCTTAATAAATGTTTGACTAAAAAAATCTTTTATCTTGTCACACATCCAATATAACTCATGAAAAATTTGTATTTCCCTATTAATGTCTGTTTTTATTTTTTTTTGGCAAGAAGCCTCATTTTAGTGATTATAGTCCATATTCATATTCATTTGAAATTTACTGAGGGGCGACTAGGTGGCTCAGTGGGTAAAAGCGCCGGCCGTGGAGTCAGGAGTGCCTGGGTTCAGATCCGGTCTCAGACACTTAATAATTGCCTGGCTGTGTGTCCTTGCGCAAGTTACTTAGCCCCATTTGCCTTGCAAAAACCTAAAAAAAAAAAAAAAAAAAGAAATTTACTGAGACTCCATTCAATGAGTTAATCAACAAGCATATTTTATGTGTTTTCTGTGTCAGACCCTGTGTTAAGTGCTAAGAATAAAAAGAAAGACTCCAGGAGCTTATATTCTTTTTTAGCTTTATTAAAGAAAATCATGTTCTGAAATCTCTCAATGAGAAAGCAGGCAACATGGTATCTATAATACATGTGAGGTCATAAAAAACATGTTTCCATATTAGCCATGTTGCAAAGAAGAAGGAAAGAGAAACATAAAGTGAAACAATTGTGCTTCAATTTGCACTCAGAATTCACTAGTTTTTTCCCTGAAAGTGAATAGCAACAGAGTCCTTAGAGATTACTTTGGATCATTATATCAAACAGAGTAGTTGCACAGTTGACCTTCATGAAAATATTACTACTACTGTTGTCCTGCTTCTCTTGGTTTCACTTTGTATCAATTTATTATTTTTTTAAGCTATTCATTTCTTATTTTAAGCCATCATTTCTTATATTACCATAGCATTTCCAGCACAATCATATACCACCACTTATTCAGTCATTCCCTAATTAACAAGTATCCCCTCAGTTTCCAGTTTTTTTTGTCTTCACAAAAAGAGTTGCTATAAATAATGGGGTAAATATAAGGGTTTTTTTTCTGTTTCTTTGATCTCTTTGGGATGCAGACCTAGTGTTGCTGTTTGCTCAGTTTGATAACTTTGTGGGCATAGTTCCAATTGTTCTTGGAGCTTTCATTCTAATGGGAGAGACAAATATACATACAAGATCTATACAAAGTAGCTGGAAAGCAATCTCAAGGGTACAGAAGATGGACTGAGTCTTGAAGAAAGTCAGGGAAGCCAGGAAACTGAAAAGAAAAGGGAAAGCTATTCCCACAGACCTGGGAATAGCTATTGAATAAACATGGAGTCAGGAGATGATGTATCCTGTTCATTAAACATCAGCAATGTCAATGTTGCTGGATCATAAAATTTGTGAGAGAAAGTAAGGTACAGGAAGGCTTGAAAGATAATGACCATTCCTAGTACATGATAAAATTATTTAGAACCTTACTTTTTTAGTGCTTCAAAAGATGTGCTTTCATTTGCTTGTATATTTCCTCAGCCATCGTATTTCACATCTGCTCCATACATTAGCATATAGTTAAGTAGCATTAATGCCTTTTTTAAAATATCACAATCATTTCCTGATATACCCTTTCCCCAAATGAACCTTCCACTGTGACAAAAGAAAACAGATAAGCAAAAGTAACTGCTATAATTCCCTCATCTGACAGTTTAAATATTTTCTCTCTTTTATTTTATTTTATTTTTTTAGGTTTTTGCAAGGCAAATGAGGTGAAGTGGCTTGCCCAAGGCCACACAGCTAGGTAATTATTAAGTGTCTGAGGCTATATTTGAACTCAGGTACTCCTGACCCCAGGGTGGTGCTCCATCCACTGTGCTACCTAGCTGCCCCTTAAATATTTTCTCTTTCATATAACTTTTTGGTAGACAGTTTTATGAGCTTCTGTTGTCAAAAAACTTTAGGATTGGGGGCTCACTTTTCTAGCTTGATCCTTAATGACAGACCACAGTACATTGTTATTTGAAGAGTAAGTGCCATCCACTAGATTTTGAACTTCATTGGCATAGCTTCTGAGAAATAACCTTGGGTCATTTTCACATGCCTAGGAGGTAACATATAAGTAGTGTTTTTCAAAACTATAGAGTTAAAAATAGAAATGATCCCCAACTGAAGTCAATATTTCTGCCTTTATGTATTTTTTAAGTAAAATGTCTGGCTTTCAAGGAGTTTTTAAAAATACTTGTTAAATAGATATACTTCCAAATAATACATCTAATGATATAAATTCAAATTTCAGCTAGCTGACTTATTTAACCTGCACCAGTTGGTTCAGAACCTATTTGAATCTCAGTTTCTCAGTAAAGCATAACTATTATCAGAACAAATGAATGGCTTAAATCTCTTCAAAAGAAAATTACATGTAAATTTTAACCTTTAAGTTTAACTTAGGGGCGGTTAGGTGGTATAGTGGATAGAGCATTGGCCCTGGAGTCAGGAGTACCTGAGTTCAAATCTGGCCTCAGACACTTAATAATTACCTAGCTGTGTGGTCTTGGGCAAGCCACTTAACCCCATTGCCTTGCAAAAAAAAGTTTAATTCAACCTAAAGTTTTAAACTTCTGCAAATGTTACTGAAATCTACAGATAATCTCCAATCTTATTTTAGCCATCATTTTCAATCTCTCATCATACTTCAGCAAAGCAGCATAATTTTTTCCTTTCCTAGGACGCCCTCTGCTGGACATAGTTACAAATAATAAAATAACGTGAAGGTAGACTGCAGTAGAGAAAACCAACATTTTTATTTTTGTTTTAGTTGCTGAGTTGTTTCGGTAGTGTCCAAATCTCCATGAAAAAAATGGGGCTTTCCTGGCAAAGATACTTGAGTGCTTTGCTATTTCCTTCTCCAGTTCATTTTATAGATGGGGAACTGAGGCAATAGGCTTGTGACTTGCCCAGAGTCTCACATCTAGTTAAGTACCTGGAGATTTGAATTTAGATCCTCTCTGACTCTTAAGCCTAGCTCTCTATAAACTCTGCCATCTCACTGCCAATATTTTTATATTATCTGTAAATAATTATATATTGAATATACATATGTAAATATGGCTCATATATACACACACTATATATACATATATGTAAATATTCATGTCTATATGAATATATAGTCAGACCTTTTATTTCATCAATCTAAGGAGCTCCAAGGAGGAACCTCTTGTTCTGCTGCAAATCAGCACCAACTCTGCAGTTTATAGAGTTTCCTGGGACCCCAAGAGATTAAATGACTTGCTTGGTATCATTCAGCATGAGTTAGAAGCTTGGTATCATACAGCAAGAGTCAGAAGCAGAATTTGAACCTCATTTCCTATCTGCTCCCCAAATAAGTGAAAATGTATTGGAGGTATCTTCTGTCTTAGTTCCTCTGAAGAACCTCATCCTTGAAAACTAGAGAGAGAGCAGGAAAATAGATTTGAGTATAGATGACATCCACAGATGGTTTTAGATTTAAGTTGACTCCATGTCAAATGCTTACATTTACCTTTAATGACCCCAGCTCTAAGATCATGGAGAATTGATTTTCCAAGGTGTCATGGTAAAAGAATATGGTTAAGACAGGGTAATAAATAATTCAAATAAATAACTCCAAAAACTCAAATAAATTTTGCTTATGCTGGAGGCAATATTGCCTCAGCAATATTTAAATATGCAGGCCATAAATAATTTTATTTCTCTTATTGGTAACACTCATGAAATTCTCATCCAATGAATGGGAAATACCAATGAGAATTTTTATTATGGAAGACTTTATTTCCATCTTATTCGAGAATTATGCATAATGGACTTTGCTGAGACTCTTGAGCTTTCCTGAGACACTAGAAAGCTATGCAGAAATAGTCCAGTGAGGAAACTTCCCCTGTCAGTGTGGAATAACAGTGTATTGCAATTTATGGGCAGGTGGGTGGTATGATGGATAGAGCCTTGGCCTTGAAATCAGAAAGACTCATCTTCCTGAACTGAAATCTGACCTCAAGCACTTAATAGTTATCTAAGCCTGGGCAAGTCACAACTCTTTTTTACCGTAGTTCCTCTTTTGTAAAATGAACTGGAAAAAGAAATGGCAAGTCACTCTAGTATCTTTCCTAAGGAAAACTCCAAATGGGGTCACAAAGAGTTGGATAGGACTGAAATGACTGAAGAACAACTTCAACTTCAACTGATACTTACCCACAGTCATATAACAAGTATGTATTAGAGATAGGTCAGCCATCCTGACTCGGAAGGATGCAATTCCTGATTTTCTGACTAGTACTTAATTCACCAGATAGGTAGGTGGTATAGTGAATAGAGTGCTAGACCTGGAGTCAGGAATTCCTGAGTTCAAATGAGACTGGAGACTATTATTAGGTGTGATCCTGGGCAAGTCATTTACCTCTGTTTGCTTCAGTTTCCTCATCTTTAAATGAACTGGAGAAAGAAATGGCAAACCAATTTAGTATCTTTCCCAAGAAAACTCTAAATGGTGTCACAAAGGATAGGACATAACTAAAATGACCTTTTCACTAAGCCATGCTGTCCTTCAGGGACCAACTTATAAGTTACAAATGTTTATTTGTGAACTAGTTGTTTGAAACTTGAAATTAATATAGCTTGTGGAAACTTTATTAGCAATGGTGTTTTCCAAGCCAATCCCCACATGTCTTTTTAATCTAAAACAGGGATTCTTAAAACTTTTCTTTGTTTGGACCCTTTTGGGAGCCTGATAAAGCCCATGGACCCTTTTTTATAATGATATTTTTAAATGTATAAAAAAATAGGATTATAAAGGAAAGCAATTATATTGAAGATGTAATTTATTACCATCTAAGTTTAGAGAGCTTTTAAAATCTATTCATAAATCCCAGGTTAAGATAACCCCTGAGGGGCAGCTAGGTGGCTCAGTGGATAGAGCGCTGGCCCTGGAGTCAGGAGTACCTGAGTTCAAGTCTGACCTCAGACACTTAATAATTACCTAGCCGTGTGGCCCTGGGCAAGCCACTTAACCCCATTGTTTTGCAAAAAAAAAAAACAAAAAACCACACACACAAAAAAAAACTCCTAAAAAAAGATATCTCTGATCTAGAATATACCAGATGTATCTACTATTATTGATGACTTTGTTTCTATGGGAAAATATATTATGGGTTCTGACTTCAGCATTTCAAGGTCAAGTCTGTAGTCTCCTTGGCAGCAGAGTTCCTGGCAGGCATTCAATGTGGGGAATAGAGTAAGTATACAGACAACTAAAAGCCTTAATCTTTTTTCACAGTAATTACTTTTTTTTTGCTTGTTTGTTTTTAGGTTTGTTTGGGTTTTTTTTTTTGGAAAGGCAAACAGGGTTAAGTGGCTTGCCCAAGGCCACACGGCTAGGTAATTATTAAGTGTCTGAGGTCAGATTTGAACTCAGGTACTCCTGACTCCAGGGCCAGCGCTCTATCCACTGTGCCACCTAGCTGCCACCTAGCTGCCCCCTCACAGTAATTACTTTTAAAGCAGGCTTTAAAATTGAGGAAAGCAGTCTGAAATTGAGCAGTGAAAGGTTCATCATAAATGTTTACTCACAGCCTGGGTTGGGACTAACCATTCTCTACACAGTCCCACCCTCAGGTTAAGACTGAGGTCACACAGATTCACCCTGGTATGTAGGTAGGTAGGTAGGTAGGAAAGTAGGTAGGTAGACCTTGTAGGTCTGGTGATGCACTAAGTAAACATAACCTGGATAATATAGTTCCTATATTTTAGATGGAAGGTTCAACTCATTGCATAACCTATATCTTATTCACTTGATTGGTTATTCAACAGCTGGTGAAGTTACTACTTTTTACCTCTTATGTTACTTCCATGTAAAATTGATTAATAAGCCTCATTCCTTGGGCCTAGGGGCCAGAGAACAGGCTTCACATAAACCCTCAGTGGGAGAATCCTCATTGGTTTTGTGGGATGGTTGTTGTGTTCCTTCTATAGGAATATAATAAATCTTCAAGGATCATGCTAATGGAGTACTTCTGTTCTTGTCTCTCAGTTGCATATGTACAAATAAATGTGCAAAGCAAAACTTTGGTTTAAGGGTCCTGTATAATGATATTTGTTTCAGTGTAGACAGAAGCACTATTCAGGGTCAGAGTTCCTGGCTTAAATCCTGGTGCTGTTTCTTGGGCACATCATTTAACATAAAATAATAATTTTAGCGTTGGAAGGGAATTTACTAGGCTTCTCTTCCAATACCCTCATTTTATAGATGAGGAAACCAAAGCTTAGAATGGTGAAGTGATTTATCTAAGGTCACTCAATTTTTTCTCATCTGTCAAATGACAAGATTGTATTCTCTGTTTTCTAAGACCCCTTCTAATTTCAAATCCTTTTTTCTGTCTCACATAACAGAATCTAGGAATGGAGCCAAGGGAAGGTTTCTTGCACAGCACAATTCATGAATGTGCATTACACTGTGGGCCAAGGCTGTTACTGGCATGAGGGTAAATTGGGTTTTGCCCAGGCTACTGACATCCTGGAGAGTGGGTGGCAAACTTCCCCAGGGGGCTGTATTTTCTCTTCCTTATGCCTTGACTCTAGTCCTTTGAAGGCCTATACCATCGGTCATATTGGGATATACCTTTTCTGGGGGTATCTTTCTGCCACTATCTTCCTTCCTGGGTGAGAACAGAACTATATCCTCATTCAGACTCTCCTCATTGCCATGCTACCACTACTCTTAACTATTTTTTCCAGGTGAAAAAATTTATAGCTCTCCTGTGTGTATAAGAGAACCAACAGGATGAAGCTTAGGAACTCCTCCCTTTCCCTTCCTTGCCCTCTTCCCTACTACTGGCCTTCCTTTTCACCCCAGGAGCCCTTCTCTCCCATCCTTGGTTTTTGTTTCTGAGTCTCAAAGACCTTTTGCTTAATTTGATTCTAGTTTACATTAGGATCTGGCATCAAGGGAATTCCTATTGTTTATTATTTTCCTTTTCTTTCCATCAAGATGCCTTTAGAAAATCTGCTTAATTCAGTTTGTTGGAGTTTAGGGAAGGTTAGGAAACACACCCTTAAGATCATGGCTAGATGTTTTTCTTTGCCTTTCCTGCTTATTTAATTAACTACTGTTCCCTCTCCCTTTCCTTTTCAAGTATGGAAGAAGAACAGACCATTTAGTAGAACTACTTTATTTGAATAACTCCAGCAAACTTTCTGTCTTTAGAGTGGATTTGGAATTACTGTGAAACTGTGACTATAACTTTTTACTGAATTAATTGATGAACACAGAGTTGAGAGGGAGGGGAGGAAACATTTGTTTACTTTTTCTCCTCAGAGTTGTGAAGCACTAACTAAAAGCAGAAAGAGATTTGGTATCTTGGTATGCACACTGATTTAGGAGTCAGAGGACTCCTAAGGGTTCAAACCTTATTATTTTTATGATTTTGGGGCCTCAGTTTCCTCATCTATTAAATGAGGGTTTTGGCTTAGAAGGGCCTGTCAGATATCTTCTTGCACTAAATCTTTTATTGTTTTGATTGTTCAGTTATTCTGGACTCTTCCTGAGTCCCATTTGGCAAAGATACTGGAGCGGTTTGCCATTTCCTTCTCCAGCTCATTTTACAGATGAGGAACCTGAGGTCGACAGGGTTAAGTGACTTGCCCAGGGACACACACTTAGTGTCTGAGGCCAGAAATGAGCTTATGACAGCAAGTTTTCCTGATTCCAAGTCCAATGTTCTATCTACTGCACCACCTAACTGTTCAATAGGGTTAGGGATAGGGATAGAGACTGGGCCTGTGATTTCATTGATAAAGAGAACTCCTGATGAGAACACTCCCTCTACCAATGCAGATTAGCACCTTTTCTGCAATTTATAGTTTGTGAATGTTGCTTAGAGAACTAAAATTTTAAGTGACTTGCCCAGGACCATAAAACCAGTGTAGTCAAAGGTGGGGCTTGAATCCAGGTCTTCCAGACTTTGAGGCTAACTCTCTAAGCATTTCTTCAACTTAAGGTTTATGGAGAAGAGAGAACAATATCTGATTGGCCCCAGGTTTTCAAAGTAGGTACATATTAACATGCTTTAATTTTTAGTTGCTTAATTCATACTTTAAAATTTTTCTCTTTCCTTCCTTCCTCCCTCCCTTTTTCTTTCTTTCTTTCTCTCTCTTCCTTCCTTCCTTCCTTCCTTCCTTCCTTCCTTCCTTCCTTCCTTCCTTCCTTCCTTCCTTCCTTCCTTCCTTCCTTCCTTTCTTCCTCTCTCTCTCTTGCTCTTCGTTCCTTCCTTTTTTAAAAAAATTTACCTTTAATATAGTTTCTTAGGATTTGCTTTTTGTACCTTTGTTCACATTTTATGGGAGGCCATAGCACTGAAGGACTGTTTCTCCAGAACTCATTTAGTTTATCAGTTTCTGTTAGTATTTAACATGCTTCACTGTCTGCGTCTTTCCCCTAAACTCTAGCTTACATCCTTTAAGTCCAGTTTCTCTTGTTTTATTCTCAATAGAAGAGGAAGAGCAGCTGGTGACTGGTTTCTGTTGCTGATAATAATAACCTTTTGGGGTTATGATCTAATCTGACAGCTGGAAGAGATCCTCTAGGTCCTCTAGTCCAACCACCCTCCCAATGTAGGAGTCCTGACAGATGGTCACTCAACCCCTACTTTTAAACATTTCCAGTGATGGGCAATTCAAAAACATCCTGGATAATGTAGAATCAATTTTGGAGGTTGTGCAGAAAATGTGCAGAAAGAAAATATCCATTATTGGGCTTATCTTATGTACATGACAATAGTAAAATAAACAAGCAAGTAATCAAAACCCTAGAAACAAAAAAAAATATAAAGCACTTTAAGATAATATAATAACCACAGCAATAATAGCTTCATAAAGACACAATGCTAGTTTCTCAAGAGTTCTCTCCCAGCTCTCCTGTTCTAGGAATATGCTCACTGAGGTGGTATTACGGCTTAACAGCTGGGGTATTTTAATTGGCATAGAGAGAAAGACTGGAGAAAGGCTTATTTCAATCACTTATTAGTTGTATGATTGTGGCCAAATAAATCACTTGTCCTCTGTGTTTTAATTTTCTTGTTTGTAAAATGAAAGAGTTGGAATCAATCACTTTCCCCACTCTAGATCTGTGAACCCCTTATTTATGATCCCATGCCCCCTAACAAAAGTATTTGAATCAGCTGCTATATTTGTGGGTCAAAAACCTCCCATAAACTGAAATTTGACTTCTATTCACCTCCCCTCACCCTAACCTTTGTTTAACTACTATAGGAAGTATCTTTTCTCCATTCTCTCAATCTTCATCTAATGAATCTCTCTGTGAATCTCCCTAGTGCCAGGGGTGCTGTGTATAAGGAGATGTTTTTCACTTATGGAAAACTTGCAGGACTAATAGTTCTTATGTAAATTTTATCATTTTTCCATTGTATCTTAGCTTTGCTTTTTCTCTTAACCCCAAGGTATTATAGCTTTCTATCAGGTAATCCAGGGGGTAGAGCATTGGGAGTTCTGAGTTCAAATTTGACCTTGGACACTTATTAGCTGTGTGATTTTGGGCAAGTCAAAATCTCTTTTTACCTCATCTATAATAGTACTTACCTCCCGAGATTTTTGTGAGAATTAAGTGAGCTGGTTATTATAAAATGCTCAACACAATGTAAGGAGAGATATTCTGTTCCAAGAAGATTCTGTGCCACAGAATAAAGGCACATAGTAAGTTCTATATAAATTAGAATTATTATTATTATTACTACTATCTAACTTGAGATATTTACTGGCTGTGTAACCCTGGGAAAGTAATCTAATCTCTACCTGCCTCAGTTTTCTCATTTATGAAATGAAATAATAATTATGAAGTTTTTATAGTATGTTCTAGGCTCTAAATAAATGCTTTCTCAAATCTCTCAATTCCTTTATTCTCTAACCAAATTCTCTCGTCACTTTCTGTGTCCATCCATGGTCATTGTGGCAGGTGATTTTCTTTCTAACTCTAACATGAAGTTAGATTGAATGGTGTATTAAATATTGTAGAAGACCCCTGAAAAGCTATTATATGGGGTAATTATCCATCTCACAGGAGTCAAAGGATGTCTCTGGAAGTGGGAAGAATCAGATCCCCTCACTATCACCAGGAATGCTCCAAATTCTTCACCAAGTGGATAGAGGGCATCTCAGAGTTTCTAGACCAATACAGATTATTCATGGACTGCCATCCTTGAGAGATCCCCACTACCTAGACTAGTGTGTATTATGTTTATCAGAATATTGACTTTTCTGGTGGGAGACAGCCTTGATCAGACAATGTAGAAATAGTGTATTTGAGAACAGGCCCTACATTGTTTTTGGTCTGAAATCAGCACACTTCTGATTTTTTGGCTTTTGAAGGGGCAAGGGACCATAATAGAATATACCAGCTCTTTCCAGTGCCCGAGATAGCACACCATCTTCTTGGAACAGAATATTTCTCCTTTAATGTATCAATTGTCTTATGTCAAAGAAAAAGGAGACTCTTTGAGGGTGAGGAATGTGAATGCTTAATAAATACTTTTTCATTCATTAAAAATGAATGTTTGCCCAACTCCAATAACTTAGTGTGAATAGAGGGCATCACATTTTATTTTCATTTCTGGACAGGCAGCTCTTCTGCCTTCACTTTGGGCATGCTCTGGGATCAGTCTTTACTTTTAGAGGTAATATGTCCATTCTCACCATGTCACCCAGACTATAGACACTATTCAGGCATGGGGACATGCATGAACTACCTCTACTTATCAAAGATAAGGAAATATTGATGGCATCCCCTTTTTCATGCTCCCCTAATCTGACTAATTCTTATAGCCCACTTTGTGGCCATTAGTTTCTGACCCTTGAAATTCAACTTCCCAGTCATCAGCATTGTAGATCTCAGCTATGGTAGACTCAGAAGACTTTGCAGATTTTAAGAATTCAGTTGATATAATGTTGCTATAATCCTGTGCTTCTCTGGTCAAAGAGAGAATACCTATAGTTAATATGAATTAACTCCTATTCAGACAGATGATCTACATCCAAGTAAAGAGAAAGTGTCAACTACCCACCCTGAATAAAATTCTTCCCTCTTTCTTCCCAATTTTTTTGGATTAGAAAGATTTAATTACATAATCTAGTTTTGAATTTGCTTTATTTTCAATGTATAATTCCTATTTTGGAGAATTGGAGAAATAATGATTGGAAAAAGTTCCTAATCCTCCATCTTGGTGATCACCTCCCACTATAGCCCTAATATTATTTATTGAAAAGAAGAAAAATGGAGTTATATCTGTCATAATCATAGAATCCAAAATGATATTACCCTCTGATATCACTATCTCTAGCCTTTGATATCTAGACCTGTTTTATGAATTGTCAAGGCAGTGATATTTTTCATGTTGGTCCATTGTGGGAAGTATCATATGATCTAAATGTGAGAAAGTATCAGATGGAAGATAGCCTTCTAGCTATGACATGTCCTGAATTAATACTACTGCTGGTGGAGTGAATATTATAGTAATAAAACAGCAACAACAGAAGACCATGTGAATCTATTCAAAAAGTGTTACAGGCAAAGAGGTGATTGGACCCAAGATACCAAAAAAAGGCATACATTTTTTGGGTACAGCTACTGTGTGATTCATTTTGACTGAGGAGGGCCACTGAAACGTTTTTTAAATTGCATATGAGAGAATAGAAAGAAGTTTAGAAGGAAACATAGACAAGCAGGACAGTTTTGAAAGAAATATAATTTATTATATACTTATAAAAACAGCAGGTATGAAATAGAAGGTCATGATTTCAAATAGAATTTTATTTTGCTTTTTTTTTTTAAGGTTTTTTTGCAAGGCAAATGGGGTTAAGTGGCTTGCCCAAGGCCACACAGCTGGGTAATTATTAAGTGTCTGAGACCAGATTGGAACCCAGGTACTCCTGACTCCAGGGCTGGTGCTTTATCCACACCGCCACCTAGCCGCCCCTATTTTGCTTTTTTAATGGGATTTTTAAAATTTTATGTTTGCTGTTTAAATTCAGAATAAAATCAAAACAAAACAAAAAAGTGTTTATGTCATTTTCCATAAATGTTTTGCTGGTTGTGAATATATGATATCTTTAAAGATGTCCAGTCTTGTAACAAATTGGTTCAGATCAAGAACTCTATAGGAGAAGTTCTAGGCTTATTGTACCCCTTGTTGCTTCTTCTCCATTCCTCCATTAACACTGGTTCATCATGAACTGTGACCAAGATGGTTCATATCCTGTTCACCATTGCTAATATTCCACCATTGCTGATGATTCTGATGATCCAATGAAAGGACTTTTCAATCCCATGATTGAGGCTCCCAGATTATCTTTCATTTTCAGATGGCACTTATTGTTACCATCCAAGGTAGAGGGTCACCTTTTCTTCTAGCTGCCCTCACCCTCCGAAGGTAGGGAAGTTGACTTTTCCAATTTTGAAAGAAGAGTGTTAAATATTAAAAAATAGTGAATTTAATTTCCTTGCTTCCTTATCTTTATGGATCCAATGCTTTATGAATACAATGCCTATGATTTGACCTCAAATACAACTCAGACTCTTTGGTTTTGTTCTCTTCCCCAGGAGGGTCTTTCTCATTTGCTGGGCACAATACAGGATGGGACTGAATCTCTTTTCAACATTGTAGGAAACTTTCTAGTATGGAAACGCTTTCTATTAATACTTTTAAAAATATCGAAATTCTGAACTTAACAAATACTAAATAAGAGAAGCACTTCTTTTATCAAAATAGGTCAGAAAAAAGAGGATTACATATGAAATTGTGATCTCTATTATAGACAGGTTGTTTTTCCTTTGTGATGCTGTTCTTTCCTGGTTCTCCTCTTTTTGTTTGACCTCTCCTCAGTATCTTTTGTTGACTCTTCATCCAGGTCATTTCCACTAACCCTGAATGTTTCCCAAATCTTTGTCTAGGGCTCTCTTCTTTTTTACCTGTCTCACTTGGTAGTTTCATCATTTTTCATGGGTTCCACTATCATCTCTAAGATAATGATTACCAGAAATTTACATTCAGTCTTAGCCTCATGAGCTCTAGTCTTTTTAAAATAGTATTTTATTTTTTCAATCACATAAAGACAAAAGTTTTAGATCCAAATTTTCTCTCTCCCCTCCCACCTCCCTAAAAAAGTAAGACTTTTAAATATATGTATAGTCATGTAAAACACGTTTCCACATTAGTCATGTTGTGAAAGGAGAAACAGACCAAAAGAAAACAAAACAAAAAAAGATGAAGAAAGTGAAAATAGTTTGCTTCAATCTGTATTTGAACTCCATCAGTTCTTTCTTTGGATGTGGATAGTATTCTCCATCATGAGTTCTTTGTAATTATCTTGGCTCAAAAGTTGCTGAGAAGAACTAAATCTACTATATTCATAGTTGGTCATTACATAATGTTGCTGTTACTGTGTGCCTTATTCTACTGGCTCTTCTCCCTTCACTTTACATCAGTTCATGCAAGTCTTTCCTTATCACCTCACTTCTGGACTATTGTAATTAATAGCTGTCTGATTGGTCTTCCTGTTCCAGGCCTCTGCCCACTCCAATCCATTTTCAAGTTAACTGCCAAAGTGATTTTCTTAAAGAGAAAGTCTGTCCATATCGTCATTGCTGCCCCCACCCCCCACCCCCATTAAATAAATGCCATTGTTTTCCTATTATCTATAAGACTAAATATACAATCCTCTGGTTGAATTTTAAGGATCTTTACAATCTGACCCTTCCTATTTTCAGACCTTCACACACTTTACTCACTTCCACACAATCAACAATCCAGTCATACCAGCTTTCTTGCTGTTCTTGGATCCACCTTCTGACTTTTCATTGGCTAAACCCCCAACCCCCTCACCTCCCCACCCCCATGCCTGAACTATTCTCTTTCCTTACCTATGCTTCCTGGCTTCCCCAGCTTTCATCAAATTCAGAACCCACCACTTCAAGAGGATTTTCCTGGGACTCCCCCTTCCTCTTACTGCTAGTTCTTTCTGAGATTACTTTCCATTTATACTCTGTGTATTTTGTATATCATTTTTTGCATGTTGTCCCCTCCATTAGAATGTGAGGTCCTTGAGGGCAGGGACCATGTTTTTTACCTTTCTTTGCATCTTCAGTGCTGAATACCCTGATACAGAATAAGTATTTAAAAACAGTTTATTGATTTTAGCTATCTAAAAAAATTGAAAGTGTAACTTTCAAAGATGTCTTTATTTATTTCTGACTTTCCTTTAAAAGATGCTTCAAAGATTGTATTTCTTTTCTTGGAGTCTTATGGCTCTCTCCTATTTTTTTCCCACTCCCATATTGGGGAGAAAAAGAAAAAAAACTCATAACAAATATGCATAATCAGCAAAACAATGCTGAATACCATTTACCCTATATTTATTGTTTTTGAAAGGTGTCTGGGGGCATTGAGAAGATAATGATTTGACTGAATCAAATAGCCAGTACCTATCAGTAGTGACATTTGAATCCATATCTTTCTGAATTTTTAGCTATCTCTTAATTCATTAGACGAAACTGTCTTTCCCAAGGGCAAAGAATTACTAAGTGGCACAGTTGAGACTTGAACCCAGGTTCTTTGCCCCTAAACCCAGTCCTCTTTTCTGTTTCATTGTGTTGATGGAGAATAGGAGAGGAAGTACTTCTCAAATGTGGTCAGGTATTGTGGTCTGTTATTCATGTTGTGTAAATTAGACTCTGGTTTACCTATTTGTTGAGGCAAATTTTCCTGAAATATAAATTCCTTCATAGTGTGTTAGCCCCTTTAGAAAGCTGTGGCCATGGCCATTTTCTTGGAAATATATATGCTAAATGGGAGAGAAGTAATATGGTTTCACAAACTGGACTAGCAGTGAAAGGATCTGGATTCAAATTCTGATGCTTATACTTAGTAGCTGTATAAATTTTTTTGTCCTTCATTTTCAAAGAAGACCATGGCATCAGGAAGGAGATGCCATGACAAAGATAGATTGGATTTGAGTGAGGGAGTGCTATGCTTAGTCGCCAGCCTCACTTTCTCCTCCAGAGCTATCTGGGTCCAGTGGCCAGATATGCATCAGGATGACTAGGAGAGTCCTGGATGTGAAACAATCAGGGTTAGGTGACTTGCCCAAAGGCACACAGTTAGCAATTGATAAGTACCTGAGTCCAAATTTGAACTTCCATTCTCCTGACTTCAAGGCCAGTGCTCTAGCCACTGAACCACCTAGTTGCTCTACTGGTTATAAACAGAAGGAGTCATGTCATATTCACTATCAAATATTACAGTGAGATCCTTGGCATTAGAAATGGTAAATACTGCCAGTCCATTGGCACTGAAGCTGCATTGGACACCTCCCAGGCTTTCCAGGTTGTAGTACAGCAGGGCACTTAAGAATTTTTTCATGTCAAGTTAAACCACAAGTTACTATAAGCAGGGTGGACAGAGAAGAAACTGAAAGACTCAGTGAAGAGCCAAGTAGTTTAGGATAAAGCAGACATTAATTGTTGGGAATGTAAAATGACAGGATTTGAGGAGATCATTATAGCTCTAATATTTGATGAGTCTATAGGTTAAAAGTGATTTATTTTAAGCATGGGCATCATTCCTCAAATAGGAAAAAAAATAAGGATTCAGAATTGCAAATAGCCAATAAATCAAGATGAATCACTATTTAGCAGATAAATTATTAACATTGGGAAACTGCCTGTGGGTTAGTGTCAGACTTCAACTTAAAAAGTGCTTATTATACCTGAAGTGCTTGCAAGATCTAAATCTAGGACCCTGTTCTCCTATCATCAGACTTCATTTTGGATCCTGGGGAATATTCAGGGAAAATAATAGCATTGATTGTGGGGGGGGGTTGATCAAGAGTAGATCTTTGAATTATAAAATATTGGGTTGGGTCTTAAGGGTGATTAATCTAAAAAAATTGGCATTGAGTAGGAAAATTCTGTTCTACTTTGATTTATCTTTAACTACTTTGATTTAAGAGAACGCATTTTTATTCATTGAATGTTCTTTAATTATTATTATTATTATTTTAATAAAGATTTAACAAAGTTATTTTACTGTGCCAAATATCAGTTCAGGCTTCTCTGGCAGGTAGCACTGTACAGGGGACAGCAAATGGCTTTTGGAGTCAGCAAGATATCAGTTTGAATCTTTTCTTGGAAATTTGCTAGTCTGTGACCTGGAGCAAATCATTCTCTATTCTAGGTTTCTTATTCTGAAAACTAGGGATAATAATATCACTTAACTCACAGGGATATTATGAGGAACAAATGAATTAATGTATCTGTAACACTTTAAACCTATATATATAATGCTAACAATTAGTATTATTTCCTTTGGTTGATCCTAATTTTCTTTTCACTTTCAGTTTCAGATTTTAGAGAGGGATTAATTATTTGAATCTCGAAGGATTTTTCCTTAGCCATATTTGATGTTTTTTTCTTTAAAAAAATCAAAAGAGGAATTCCTTTATTTACTTAGTATAGTCATTCTCAAAGAATGGTCTAAAGATGCCAGGCCCTGTCAAGGACTTCCAGAAATGGTCAAAACTTTTTTTTCATAATAATAGGTAACACATTGTTTGCCTATTAAAATACCTTCTCTTTCCCAACTATATATTCATGCAATTATGGATTTTTCTTCATGTTCTTCAACCAAAATGAATATAACAATAGATGGAATATAGAGGCAGTCATGAGACTTCTTTATTGTTGTCCAGTCATTCTCAGTCATGTTCAACTCTTTGAGACCCCATTTGCAATTTTCTTGGCAAAGATAGTGGAATGATTTGCCATTTCCTTCTTTAGCTCATTTTACAGATGAGGAAATTGATATGCCTAGGATTAAGTGACTTACCCAGGACCACATAGTCAGTAAATATCTGAGGTCGGATTTGAATTCATGAAGATGATTCTTCCTGACTTCAAGTCTGGCTCTCTATCTGTTGTATTACCTAGCTGCCTATGAGAATCTAACTTTATTCTATTAAGCCAGACATTAAAATGATTTGCAAAAATATGTAAAACAATGCTTCTCTTTCTACTAAATTATTTTATTTTGGAAATAGTTATTTTTATTAAATTATTCACATTTACATGTTAATAATTTATTATTTTAAAAATATTAGTAACTATTTAAAAATTTCCCAATTTTAATTTCTAATATAAAAGCTCAAAAGTTTTAATGGGATTCTATAAAGGATTTTAAAAGAAAATAGCATTCTTAAGGTCATCATATTTAGATATGGAAGGGGCTTTAGATATAATCTAGCTGAAAGTTCTTACTTTCTTTTTTTTTTGTTTTTGCAAGGTGGGGGTTAAGTGACTTGCCCACGGTCATACGGCTAGGTTATTAAGTGTCTGAGGCTGCATTTGAACTCAGGTCCTCCTGACTCAAAGACCAGTGTTCTATCCACTGTGCCACCCTAGAAGCCCTTTCTATCCACTGCACCACATAGCTTCCCCAAGTTCTTATTTTCCAGATGAGGAAATTAAGGCCCAAAGAAGGAAAGCATTTTGTCCATGGTCATATAAGTAGTAATTAGAGCCAGATTTAATTTAATGTAGATTTCTTTGACTTCAAATCCATTGTACTTTCTACCTCCACTATACAGTTCACACTATTTTCAACTTCCTTAATAACATGTAAGATAGTGACTGGGCAGCTAAGTACCTCAAAAGGCTATAATGAGAACCGAATATGATAATAAATGTAAAGTACTTTGCAAACCTTAAAGGGCTATATAAATATATAAATTGTAACTTATTATTAAGGACAAACAATTCCTTATATGATGTAAATCTTATATGAATATATATTTCTGTATATATATATATATATATATATATATATATATATAAGAGAGAGAGAGAGAGAGAGACAGAGACAGAGACAGAGACAGAGACAGAGACAGAGACAGAGTGGGAGTTGGGGGAAGGAGGGAAAAGGAAGGAGGAAAAGAGGGAGGGAGTGAAAGAGAGAAAATGAGAGAGTGTGACATAGTGGAAAGTACCTTGAATGAACTTGGGAGTCAAAAGACCTGGGTTTGGGTTGCAGCTCTGTTGCTTTATGCCATGGTTTCTTTGGACAAATCACTTAAGTGATTTTTCTCATTTGTAAACTAAAGGTAATAATGCTTTCAGTACTTATCTTTTTTTGTTCAGTCATTTTTTCAGTTTTTATTATCCCCATTTTAGAGATGAGGAAGCTTAGGCTGGGAGTTTATGACTTTATACAAGTCATGCAATTTATAAGTATCTAAGGCAGAAGTTCAGTCCCCTACCCACTGTTCTACCTGTCTTTTTTAAAAAATTAATATCTGAAAGCTTATTTCTTCTTATATTATTTTTCTTTATGCATTGAATCTGAAATTGTTTACTAAAAATGAAAAAGACAAAGAAAGGTATTATTCAGTTTCCTTGTTTATGTTTTTCCAAAATTGTGACATAAAGTCTTTTTTTTTGTGTAGAAAAAGACCTTCAGTTCCCAATATTACTCTATTGTACTACATTAAACAGAATCAAATATTCTGAATAGGTCATGAAATTTTGATGATAGTTATATAAGCTACAGAGTCACCTGATCTTCCTGACTTAATTAGTAATGCTGACATCATTGCAATTTTATACCTAACTCTTCATTATATAAGCAAGAATAGGTCATCTGGTTTGGGGATTATTCTTCTCTTCTCTTTTGCTACTTATACTTTTACTTATCATTGCTAATTAAGGACAAGAATTAGTCAATTTATATTTCACTACCACAGGTTAAAAAAGGTTGAGTTGATGTTGCTTCAATATTTATCTGGCCTGGGTTTAAATCTTGCCTCTGCTACTTACTTATGTATATATTATTATCTCTCTAGGTTTCAGTTTCCTCATCTGTAAAATCAGGGAGCCATTAGAAGTCCTCAGATCCCTTCCAGTTCTACATAGGTGATCTCTGTATTTTCTTTGAAAGTTAACTCTGCAGGGGCACCTAGGTGGTACAGTAGATAAAGTATCAGTCCTGGAGTTAGGAGGACTTGAGTTCAAATTTCACCTCAGACATTTAATGATTACCTAGCTGTGTGAACCTTGGGCAAATCATTTAACCCCATTGCCTTGCAAAAAAAAAAAGTCAATCCTGTCACTGAATGGCATACCTAATTGTGAATTGGTTGTAATAAAATAATTTTTTTACAAACATGACAAATTGTAAAATTTGACTTTTGTACAGCTGATTTGTCTTTTAGAAACTATGAAGTCTTTATTGATCAATTGCTGTTAATCTATTAATCTGCAAACCTTGTAAAGAAAAAATAATAAATGCCTTAAATGTGCCAAACACAAGTTTTGAAAATAAGTCCCTTTTTCTTTATTGAATGAATGGAAAAAGCATTTATTATATGCTTCCCAAGCTCCAGATACAGTACAAAATGCTAGAGAGATAGTTTTTATTCCCTAGGAGTTTGCATTTAAATTTGGGGGAAACTATACATAGAAAGAAGTAGAGATCAGCAAAGTCTTGGGAGTTACAGGGATCAGATTTTTCTAGAAGCAATAAAACTATTGATTTGATTTGATACCCAGAGCAAGAGGAATTGGAAAGGGGGAGGGGAGGCTGTGAGACTGAGTGTGCAAATGACCAGATAGACTGAGTTGTCTGCAGGAGACAGAATGGAATGTGAAGGTGAAGAATGGTATAAGGTTAGGAATAGTTATATCTAATGAGCCAAGTAACATAGTTTGAATTCAATCATCATTCAGTTTATCTGGCCTGGGGCAAGCATTACAAAGCTTAGTTATCACAGAATGGTGATTCTCTTTGAACTATGATGACATATAATTCTGTCATCTACATGTTTTAAGACTGCTTCTTGTACTTCCACATTCTAAGGAAGTTAAATATTATCTAGCATTAACCCTTGTCCCAGAAATTCAAAGGCTAAGAAATTTTGCTTTATTCTGGTGGTCAATTTGAGGATATCCTGAAAAAATAATGCTTCATGATTCAATTTAATTCAACAAATATTTATTTAACAGAAATTATATGAAAGGCATTTTGCTAGTCAGTATGAATGCAAAAACAAATAGAAGACTTTTCCTTATCTCCAGGAATTTACATTCAACTGGGACATTTAATAGGTACAAAGATTAGTAAATATATATAGGAATTTGAAGAAGGCATTTAGGTGGGGGAGGTTTGGTATACTGGTTAATGATGTTCAGGTAAACAATAGTGGACCTCTTGGTCAATTAGAATTGAGAGCTATATTTTAAGCTGACTCTGACCATTATAGTCCAAAGTAATTCTTCCTTCCTTTCATGTTTGTATGTGTATACATACATACATATATATATATATGTATATATAATTTTCCCAAGTATTCTATAAGTCCCTAAGGGATGCAAAATATATTAAGTATTTTTTAAAATTTCATAATGTTTTATATATGTAAATACTAAAGATATTTCTAATTGATTTTTCAAGGTAATTAATTTGCCTGCTAAGTCTATTAAAAATAATCACTCAAAAATGGCCAAATTAGTCAAAACAAACAATTGATATTGGGTAGAAAAACACTACAAAGTAAATATTGAAATCACCAATAAGGAAAGAGTTTGGGGTAGAGAGGTAGACTGTGAGCCAGTCATTGAATTTTTCAAGAAAGAAAGGTCAATGAACTAGGGGTCATAGATGACAATAAAAAGGATATATAGATGAATGTATTGAACACAAAAGAGAAAGGTTGCTGGGATTGTGGCAGAAGGAAAGTATGGAAGTGTGTTCTAATTTTTCCTCTTGGTCCACTCTGTCAGGGATATAAAGACATCAGTTTGGGATATAGCATCTTCCATTGAAAGTCAAGTTCCCTTCAGTATTAGAAAATAGGAATGTGAGAGGAAAAATCTATGATGAGGTTGATAAAGAATAGAATGTGAAGGTACTTATCCTCTGACATAGAAGTTAGCAATTTTTTTTAGGTTTTTTGCAAGGCAATGGGGTTAAGTGACTTGCCCAAGGCCACACAGCTAGGTAATTATTAAGTGTCTGAGGCCAGATTAGAGCTCAGGTACTCCTTGGCGTAGTGGATAAAGCACTGGCCTTGGAGTCAGGAGTACCTGGGTTCAAATCCGGTCTCAGACACTTAATAATTACCTAGCTGTGTGGCCTTGGGCAAGCCACTTAACCCTGTTTGCCTTGCAAAAACCTAAAAAAAAAAAAAAAAAAAAAAAGAACTCAAGTACTCCTGACTCCAGGGCCAGTGCTCTATCTGCCCCTATCCACCCCAAAGTTAGGAAAATTTTTAAGGAAAATATTTAGTAAATTTCATATTTATAAAATATTTATACTAAAATTTTTTTATTGAATCAAAGAATGGAGCAGAGTTGGTGCTTATTGTGGTATATAAATATGATGAAATATTTCATTGTGAATTAAGAAATGAAAAAATATAGTGAATGGGACAATTTACATGAATTCATACACAGTGGATTGAGCAGAACTAGAAGAAAAACTTAAATAGTGACCACAGTATTCCAACCAAAAATAATATTTAAAATATAGGTTCTTCAGTTAAGGCAGTGACTAATTGTTATGTCAATGAACTATAGGTAAAGCATATCTCCTTCCCCTCAGAGGAGTAGTAGACTATATTTGTGGAATGAGGCACATGTCAGATATAATCAATGTATTAATTAATATTGCTTAACTTTTTAGTATTTCTTTGTTTCCAAAAATGTAAGAGTACAAATTCCTTGTCGAGGAGAGGAGGGAGAAGGGGCAGGCTATTGGAAAGTGACAGAGATGTAAAAAAGTGTCAATAAAACCTTTAAATGAAAACATTCATTTTTGGAGGGGCTGTGTGGGAAAAAAAGCATACTAATTCATTGCTAATGGAATTCTGAATTGGTCCAACCATTCTGAGAAATAACTTAAAATTTTGTAAAAAAAGTTACTAAATTGTTTATAAGCAAGAATTCCTAGTTATGTCTCTGAAAGAAGAGAAAGGTTTTGGAGGGAGAGCTGATAGTGACTTCAAATCAGAGATTTGAGAAGTAGAAGGTAGAAGTATGACAACCATTGGACAAGGGAAATTAATCAAACTATTTGATTGACCAGACCTAGGAATAGGAAGGTTGATGGTAATGGAATTCAAAAGGTCATGTTATAGAGAATTCTTGTTCAGTGATGGATTGGACTAGATCAGTGATTCTTAGATTTTTTTTGGTTTCAAGGACTTTTAAAACATGTTAAAAATTATTGGGAATTTTGATTTATATGGGTTATATTTATCAATATTTAGTATATTAGAAATTAAAATATCTTAATATTATTATAAAAATAGTTTTGACACTAAGGAACCCCTGAAAATATCTTAGGGACCCCCCATACCCAGGCTACATTCTGAGATCTGGGGGTCTAGATTGTCTCTGAGTATATATTCTTCAAATTTTAAAAATCATCACAATACTTAATTATCAGTTCATATTCAGAGTTCAGTAAAGGAATTAAAATGTCTTTTGTGAAGAGCTAAAAATAATTAAGAAGTTTTATTACACAATATCATGGTGCTTTTTAGCCATAATGAAAAATTTTCTTCATTTTAGCAACTCACTTACAAAGTTACAAAGCTATGTCTCTCAATTCTTATATCCAGTTTATACAGTACAATCAACCAATTTCCTTTCCTCTTGTTTTTAATGTATATATAAGAGAAAGAGACTAGAGTAACTTTGTTTCCTGCAGAGACATAATTCATGCTCATGTAATTAAGCAATATTGAGAAGGAGTCATGTAAGCAATGAATATGTAATTAATTTTTTTTTCAAAAGTCAGATGTAAAGTGATTTCGGTTTTTCCATTGGCAAATATATTTTTATGCAGTAGAACAGGAGACAAACTTTGTTTTGTATCTTTTTGTATTCACTTTAATGTTTCTTTGCATTGCACATTCAATCCATCCATCCAATATTTATTAATATTTTACTTAGCACAGAGTACTCTTCTAGTCCTTGATTAAGGTCCAAGCCTAATTCTCTGACACTTTACTGTCCAGTTTGTTTTATTGATTATAGAGAAGATCATGAAAATCCCTAAAGGTATGGGGGTCCTCAAAAAATCATCCTACCTATTCACAATGGAAAAATTGAAGTGGATGGTATGAGAAGACTCTAAATATGCATTTGAATGCACAGACACTGTGAATGGACAGTAAAAGCTTAGAATTAGGGGGTGGCTAGGTGGTGCAGTGGATAGAGCACCGGCCCTGAATTCAGGAGGACCTGAGTTCAAATCTGAATTCAGACACTTAATAATTACCTAGCTGTGTGACCTTGGACAAGTCACTTAACCCAATTTGCCTTGCAAAAAGCAAAAGAAAAATTGAATACAAAGAGGAAAAGGGAATGAATTGTCTTTAGGAGACATAATATGTTTTTAAAGATTTTGAACTCTTTGAAATGAGGATACATACATACATACATATATATATATATATATATATATATATTTAAACATTGGTATTAAGAGCGATACCCAACACTTTTTTTTTAGGTTTTTGCAAGGCAAATGGTGTTAAGTGGCTTGCCCAAGGCCACACAGATAGGTAATTATTAAGTGTCTGAGACCGGATTTGAACCCATGTACTCCTGACTCCAGGGCTGGTGCTTTATCCACTGCACCACCTAGCCGCCCCCCAACACTTCTAATGATTGAAGTTTTTCAAAGTGCATATCTCATTTTATCCTCACACAACCATGTTAGATTGGTGCTATGATTATGTGCATTTTACAGACCAGGAAGAGATTAAAAGACTTCTCCAGGGTCCTACATCTAGTAAGTGTCTAAGTTAGAATTTACATAAAATCTTCCTGATTCCAAGACCAGAACTATGTCCATTAGGCCATCTTGTATTCTTCCAGTGGTATTATTTAGTTATTAGTGATGGAACAACACATCATTCTTTTCTGAAGAATTAAACTTGCATTTTAAGTATGTTATAACATTTCAGCAATGAATAGTCTACAACATAGCAAAAATGAGGCATTACATAAAAGAAGTAGGTTGTGAGATATAGTAGAGAGATGCGTGACTCTAAGGGAATAATACTATGTTTCATTTAATCTAGAGGATACACTCTTGTTTCTGGAGGAAAACCTGACTGTATTGGGTGAACCCTCTATGGATGATTTATAGGAAGATATAAATAGGAGTCATAGACTTATAGGGACCTTAAAAGTCTTCAAATCCAATATCCTCATTTTACAGATAAGGAAACTGAGACCCAGAGAAGTTAAATGATTTGCTCAGAGTCATACAGTTAGTAAAGGATTTCAAACCTAGGTCTTCCTGACAATATCCTTCTGCCTCTCTCACACATGGGATGAGAAAATGTTTTTAGGTTGTGAGTTGCATGACTGGAAGAAGTTCCCATATTAATGAAATCATAGATTGACTGATGCTTGATGGATTGGAGCTCAACAGACAGTCCTAGGGGAAAAGATATCATAGGAACAGAGGCAATAGTTTAAGCAAAGATTTGGAGGCCAGGATGAAATGCATTTAAGGAATAACAAGTAATACAGTTTGATTGGAATGTAGGATACATGCTAGATAAGGTTATAGAGAAAGATATGAACCAAATTGAGGAGAGTTTTAAATGCTATATTTGGGATTTTACTTGATAAGTGATTTTTGAATTATTGAAGACATTTGAGAAGGGGAAAGTTGTGATCAATGTCAGATTTCCTCTACCACATTAGTACTTTGACCCTCTGACACAGGGATGTCTAGATAATATGGAAAGGACTTGGAAGCTATTGTCAAGGGCACAACTACAGATGATCTCATAACATAGCCTCAATATGCCATACCTTTTGGTTTATTCTATGCCCATGATTTCAGCCAGTGTGCAGCAGGACTTGACTTACATTAGGGATACCAGACCAACAGAGTCATGCTACTCCATCATGAATAGGTATCACTTGACTGTATTTCTCTTGAATTCAGTTACTGAATTTTCTATTTTCAATTACTGATTTTTTTTAAGGTTTTGCAAGGCAAATGGGATTAAGTGGCTTGCCCAAGGCCACACAGCTAGGTAATTATTAAGTGTCTGAGACTGGATTTGAACTCAGGTACTCCTGACTCCAGGGTTGGTGCTCTATCCACTGCGCCACCTAGCCGCTCCTTTGACTGTATTTCTCGACTTCTTTCCAGGACACTCAATTCTGCAACCAGAGTACAATTGATCAGCCTAAAAGCATTGGTTTAGGGCAGGTTTTTTTTTTTAAAACTTTTTAGTACTGTATACCCTTTTAGCAGTCTGGTGAAGTCTATAGAACACTTTTAAGAATGCTTTTTGCTTTTTTTATAATTCATAATTGAAGGAAGTGTTACATCTCCATTAGAGGTTGTTGGAAATAAAAGTATTTTTTAATCCTGTTCCAATTTCTAGAATCCCTGAAACCTAATCCACAGATCCTTCTGTGACTAGATTTGTGTTTCTGTCTGCTTTTAATTACTACATATAACAGTCTTAGAGTAAAAGAGTTTTTGATTTAGTTCTCAAGGCTTATGTTCACATTTGTTGCTGGATGAACCCTCAGTCCAGATGTCTTCCTTTTCTTAAGGTGGTAAGGTGGTAAGAATATTTCCTCATTTTACCTTCTTGATGTAAGTGTGCTCCTACCTTACCAAATTTCCCTATGACTAAAAAAGGCCCTCTCCATGGTCTAGGCTGCTATTGGCTTCCTTTTCCTGGGTTGGTGTTTCTGCATTTATAAAGGCCTATTGAGCATTTATCAGTGCATCTCAGAACCTTCTCTTAGAGGGTTGGGTTGTATTTAGAGTTGAAGTAGAGAAGGGTTCTATGTGAACAGCAGTTGAACATGGGTCAATTGGTCCTGAGAGATAGGAGAGCACCATTCTGAAGGGAAGATTGATGACCTCCATTGCCCTCCACTAATCGAAAGGGAGTTAAGTCCCAATCTTCCAGTTTGAAATTGCAAAGATAGACTCTGCTTGTCATCTACTGAGGTAATGTGATGGTTCCTGGAGAAGTCAGAGGGAGCCCGGGGACAGTTCTTTCTTTGTGAATGCAGGATCACCCTGGAATGGGTTTGCCTGGAGAGAGGGGCCCATAAGCAGGTTTAATGTAATCCAGTGAACTTGACTCTGGGGAGTATACTAGCTGAGGAGAACAGAGCAACATAAACCTTTGAATGGCAAACTGACATTGTCCTGTTAAAAAATTTGAGAAGAAATAGAGACAGTTTTGAATTAGCCTTGTTGTTGCAGCTTATTATTGCTGAAAGTTTGTGGTGCCCTATACTATGAGTCACCATTTTGTTGGTAGATATTACATACTGGTATAATGTTCAGCATTGCTGAAGTGTTAAGGTTGCTTTGCTATGAAAGGGGAGAAAAATATTGTTCTCAAGGGTGAAGGATTCCTGTCTTACCAGGCCATTACCAAAAACCCTGTTTTCTATCAAATCATGGGGTGAAATGATTCTGATAAAGACAAATGAGAAGGTCATTTTTGTATAGCACTCCCTTCACTAAGATGAATGCAATTGTTCAAGTCATGTCATATATATGATGACATGGTCCTTTTTGATTATAAAGGATAAACATCTTAGTTTGTTGCAAAGGGCCACTCATTATTTATTTACTCTGTACTTTGTGAATTATGCCTTCTTTAAATCCCCACTATTTATCCAAATGGCTCATACAAAGGAGGTGCTTTTTCAATTCTTGTGGATTTGATGTGAAGAAACATGAATAGACAGTTCCTATACTTTATTTCCCTTTTTGTAGTCTCTGCACTTGGAAAAGAAGGCTTTATCCTTGAGTACTCAGTCTTTTGTACCAAAGAACATTGAATTTGAAGCTAGACAATTTGATTTTGAATCACAACTATTCTCCTCCATCCCTGAAATTTATCCCACTTCTCTTCCAGCAAGATGTAGCAGTAAGGCTATTGACTTTAGAATTAGGAGTTTTATTGCAATCCCAGTTCTGTCATTACCTGAATGATTATGGTCACATTATTTACCTTTTCTGGGATTGTTTCTTCAACTTCAAAATGAGACAGTTGAATGAGATTAGAGGAGAATAGATCTAAGACTGGAAGGAACTTCAGAGGCTATCTAGTATAAATTCTCTCATTTTACAGATGAGGAAATTGAGACCAAGGAAAATTCAGTGACTTGGCCAAGATTATACAAATTCCAAAGGTGGAATTTGAATCGATATTCTCTGATACTTTCTTTATAGTATCACACTACCTCCTCTAAGATCTTTTCCAGTTTGAAGTCTATTATACTATAACCTGAATGAATCAAGCACAAATGGGAAATAGTTTTAGTTTTAGACATTGGATTGATGGAAAGTAACTACAAAGTTTAAAATAGCAGTTAGAAGGTCCATGAACCTTCACAGTCACCTTTATGGGATATTTCTACTGTAACACAAACTTAGACACTAACTCCTGAGGTTCCTAGACCTATTTACTCAACCATGTATCATTTATATCAGATGTTCTAGAATGTGTTTGGGATGTGAGGGGTGAGGAAGAAGTAGTGGGAAGGGAATAGTCTTTATGATGATGTTGTTACTGACAGTATTTTAATCTCCCTAACCACAGAGCAGACATGTGTCAATAATTATGACAAACATAAGGTTTGGGGTAATTCCCTTCTTGGGGAAAGAATGACAAAGTCCAAATAAGAATCCAACAGAGTAATAATCCAAAGTTCAGGATGGGTTGGGACCAGTGTTTTTTTTTCTGAAACACTCAAAATATAATGGGTTGAGAAGGAAGTGGAAAGCTACATGCGGAAATGTTCATTTAAAATCCAGGAGGTCAACATCAGATCAGGAAGCAAGATATAGGGAGTTTGGGCAAGCTGATTGAGCCTGATTCAGTCCTTTAATAAGTTCTGCCTTTGTTTCATAGTCTTATACATTCTCTGTTCCCACTTGGCTTTATATTCAGACTTATGTTTACATTGGCACACAGGGCAGGCCCCTAAGATCTATAAGATTGAACAGAATGTTTTAGAGAGTTTTAATTTTTTTTAGTATTTTAATCTATTTTAAAAATCTTTTATTTTTAAATTTTGAATTCCAGATTCTTTCCCTCTGATCTCTTTACCCAATTGAGAAAGCAAGTAGTATATCAGTCATACATGTGAAATCAAGAAAAACATTTTTCTATATTAGTCCAATTTCAAAATAAAACCAAGAAAAAGAAGAAAGTAAGAAAATTATACTGCAATTTGCACTCAGAGTTATACTGTCTGTAGAGGTGCATAACATTTTTTCATCATGAACCCTAGGATAATTGTGTTGATCAGTGTAGCCAAGTCTTTCATGCCAATTATTACAATATTGCTGTTACTGTGTGAAATGATCTCGTTCTTCTCACTTTACTTTGTATTAGTTCATATAGGCCTTGCTATGTTTTTCAGAAAATATCCTCACCCCAGCAAAATAGTGCTCCATAATAATCATATACTATAATTTGTCAAGATATTCCCCAATTAATGAGCATCCCCACCCAATTTCCAATTCTTTGCCATCACAAAAAGTGTTGTTACAAATATTTTTGTTTATATAAGTCCTTTTTCTTTTATCTCTTTGAGATACAGACCTAGTATTGATATTGCTGGGACAAAGGATATACCCAATTTTTTAACCCTTAGGGTCTAGTTCCAAATTGTTTTACAGAATGATTGGACTAATTCATTACTCTACCAACAGTACTTTAGTGCACCTATTTCCCCCTCAGTTCTTCAGTAAACTTCATAAACTCCCTTTACTAATGCATGTTAGCAATTCATCTGCAACTCGTAGAGAATTGGTTCAGGGTATTGAAGAGCTAAGTGACTTGCCTGTCGTATTTCTAATACTTCTCAAAGGTGGAACTTGAATCCAATTCTTTGTGATTCTAATGCTGGCCTTCTAGTCATTATGCCAGGCTGCCTTTCTTACTTAAAAAAAAATTATGTGAAAATTTCTTCACAATTCGGTGTTTAAATGGAATCAGGGGCAGCTAGGTGGCGCAGTGGACAGAGCACTGGCCTCGAAGTCAGGAGTGCCTGGGTTCAAATTTGACCTCAGACACTTAATAATTACCTAGCTGTGTGGCCTTGGGCAAGCCACTTAACCCCATTGCCTTGAAAAATCTAAAAAAAAAAAATGGAATCAAAACACTCCTTTTAAGCATTTCAAAACAAATTAGAGTTAAAAGTTGCTTTTAAAAATTAATGCTAGGGTGGCTAGGTGGTGTAGTGGATAAAGCACTGGCCCACACTTAATAATTACCTAGTTGTGTGGCCTTAGGCAAGCCACTTAACTCCATTTGCCTTGCAAAAATCTAAAAAAAGTTAATGCTAAAATCTTTAAAACAGATATTCTTCGTGTCATAGATCCCTTTAGCAGTTTAGGTAATCCTTAGATTCCTTCTCAAGGAAAAAAGCTTTTCTTAAAACAGAACTTAATCGAAGGAAATGTTAAATTTCATTTAGATGTTGGTGAAAATAAAGATGTATTTTTTTATCCATGTTCATAGATACCCTGAAACCTTTCCATTCTAGAGAATGTTCCTTAGAGCAGAGAAGTTTCCAGTTTATTTTCTGAAATGAGACATCCTCATGACTTCAAGTACTTTCCTATGTTTATTGGAAAGAAATCAGGAAGTCTGAGACTTCAGTTTTTAGGCTCCTAGGGAAGTTAAATAATAGCTTTTCCTCAGACTTTGGAAGGCTGATCTTCATGAAGAAATGATAATCATTGCTTCCTGTTTTTTTAATTTTAATAGCAACTGTTTGGAATTTTATCAAAACATATGGAACTGACTACTAAAAATCAAGGAAATCATATGGCTGAAGTGTTCAGTATCCTTGAATTAGAGAGGGCACAGAAAGGACTAGAGTTATTCCAAAATGTACACTGATCTGAATTCTCTATCACAGGGCAATCCCGTTTTTCTGAGGTCTGTGGTGTCCTTTATTATATTTCTCTCTTATCTCCTTTTAACCTAAGTAATCTTGAGGTCCCAGTTTAATAATGAGTGCTCACTTCAACTTTACATATATATATGTGTATATGTATATATATATATATATATATATATATATATGTATATGTCAGAAAAATCTCTGTATCTTTGAGCTAGCTAATATTTGTCCTTCATTTCAAAGAAGACCACAACATCAGGGAGGTGATGCTATGACAAGCACATGAATTGGAGTGAAGGGCATGCTGTGCTAAGTCACTAGCCTTACTTTCTCCTCCTGAGCCATCTGGGTCCAGTGACCAGATATGAATCAGGACAACTGAGATGGTCCTGGATGTGGGGCAATCAGGTTAAAATGACTTGCCAAGGTCACACAGCTAGTAAATGGCAAGCTTCTTGAAGACAATTTTGAACTCCTATCCTTCTGAATCCAAGGCCAGTGCTCTATCCATTGCGCCACCTAGCTGCTCCTACTGCCTCACTGGACCTCTTTCCAAACCTGTTTTATTAAAAAGTATAATTGATATGATCTTTAAGGTTTCTTCCTGTTTTGTTGATGTTGATGATGTTTGTCCTTCATTCTTGAAGAAGATCATGTTATCAGGGAGGTGATGCCATGACAAGTAAGTAAATTGAAATTGAGTGAAGGATGCTTTGCTGGCACCAGCCCCCATTTCTCCTCCAGAACCATCTAAAGCCAATGGCCAGATATGAATCAGGATGACTAAGCAGTCAGGGTTAAGTGATTTGCCCGAGGTCACACCAGTAAGTGTCAAGTGTCTGAGGTCGGATTTGAACTCTGACTCTACTGCCAGTCCTCTATCCACTGTACCACCTAGCTGCCTTACCAGTTCTGATATTCACAAAATCTTAGATTTGGAAGAGGTTTCAGAGACTGATCTAATTTATATCTGAACAAGAATCTCCTATATACACCTGACACCTAGTGAAGAGGAACTCCCTCCATTCTGAGACAAGCCCACACACTTTGAAACAGTTTTAATTAAGATTTTTTTTTATATCAGGCCACAATTTGCCTCTATAAAATTTTCCCCATTGTGCCAAATTCTATTTTTGGTTACCCTTTTTGGGCCTCTTTTTTTTTTTTAGTGTCCTTTGATTCTGTAAAACTTGACTTTCTTGTTAGAGAGAATTAATTTAATTTGTCAGCCTTCTCAAGATTATTTTAATTTTAAAAAAAGGATTATAAGGACTAAAGAATTACCCAGAAGAGATATCTAATGGTGGGGTTTATGAAATCATAGTGTGGGAGTGAAGGAAATGTAAATTTTCTTTGGAGGGGGTCTATTGAACCTTTTGGTCTGAATCTTAGGGACTCAGCCACTTCCTCAGTTGTTCCTCATTCCTCTCCTGGGAACCATTTCTCTCACTTATGAGTTCTTCCCAGAACCTCCATTTTGGGTAAGGACCCATCCCAGTCATTCCTCATTCTCTGGATTCAGTCATGTTTCTCTTCTCACTTCTCCCACTTTTCAGTTCCCCCTTTTTTTTGTGTTATTTTCTCTAATTAGAATGTAAACTTCTTGAAGGAAGGACTATCTTTTAAAACTTCCCTCTCTTTAGTAAAGTGCCTTGCTTGTTGCTTGTCAACAGACTGCCTGAGTCCACATAAAATGATAAGCAAACCATCAGGTACAATGTGTAAGAATTATGCTAACCCTAGAGGAACTAGAAGGTAGATGAGACAATCAACATTTCTATTTTCATTGGTTATCAGTGAGGAAAGTGACTAGAAATTTCTGTGTGCTGTAAAAAGAGGGAAAATTACTAAATTCATATTCAAAGTATATTCTCCAGAAAATATAAATTACTGTAGTATTCCCTAATTGTAATCTGGATTTATGATCAGGTTGTTCTTTAGTTGCTCCTACTGAGTTCATTTGTGTATTGAGAATGATCAAAGCAATGTTATTGATGTAAATAAAAACAGGAAAATTAATAGTCAATTGTTTATAAAAAACAGCTCTTAGATTTTAGATTTTTATTTTGACTTCCCTTAAGTTTGGAAAATCAAGTTTTATCCACAGTAATATTATAATTTGTCAATAGCCTTCCTTCCACTATACTTTGGATAGAATGCTGGGCTTGGAGTCAGGAATCTCTGTGACTGAAAATGACAGAACAACAACTGTAGTCTAAGGTTCTCTTCTTACAATAACTGATCTGAAGAAAGGACTAGTGAATTTATTCACACTAAGGTATAGATGTTTAAAGGCTTTGAATTTTAATAGAAGGCAAAATATTTAAACAAAGAAATTAATTTCTAATTATGAAATCCCAGGGATCATTGAGTTAGTCTTTATGGGGAGCTCAGTGCTCCTGAACCACATATTTGCACAACTTTAACTTTAATTTTCCTTAGTATTTTCCATAGGGAGCCTCATTTTATCTTCACAGTACTTATTTAAACATATATTCTAAAAAAGTATAATTATTCCATATTAAGAATGTTTAAATGATTGACTCTGTATAGATAGGAAGACCACTTCTTATAGCTCTTCTTTCCTATTTTTGTACCTTAAGAGTCAGCAAAGTGCTTGACATATTATAGTTGCTTAATAAGTTTCCTGAAATCTTAAAAACATAATCAGAAAGATTTCAAACTTAAAAAGGAAGATAGAGAAAACAACATATATGTCGGTCAATCTAGATATGATTCTAGAGAATTGCTACAGTGTAAGAAAGAGGAATAATGAGAGAAACACTGAGTAACTCAAAAGAGCAATAGAAGAAGCATCATTAGAACAAGTAGCTTCAAATTTCTATGTACCAATGGACAAAATGTGGATAATAAGTAAGGTGAATAAAGGATCCTAACATGGAGACAAATTTCGATTTCATAGGTATCACTGAGACTTGGTGAGTTGGAACTTATGGCTAGAATATGATTTTGAAAGGGTATACATTTTTCAGAAGGAACAGAATAGGGGAGTGGGGTGAAGGGAAGTTGTACATTAAGATATACTATATGAAGAAATTCAGTTTGGTACATCTGCCATTTACACTCACCTTTGATTTAATGAAAAATAAACTTTTTTTTAAATCAATGATCAATGAAAGCATAGATGACATTGTTAACAAGTTTGTAAAATGAAGTGGTGAGGGATATTTAATATGTTGAATCATAGAATCAATATCCATAAGGAGCTGAATAATTAGACCAAATCTATTGATGAAATTTATTAGGAATGAATATAAAGTTGTGTAGTTGACTTTCTCCCCCAAATCAAATTAACAAGAAAAAGAAGGTAGAAGCTTGACTAAATAGATGCTTGTGTGAGTAAGATTTGCATTATAATTGACTGCAGCCAAAATAAGTTTTTGATAATAGCCTTCTTTGAAATACTTAGTGTTATGAACCAGGATGGTTATATTTCACCATACTATGACCTGTTCAGACTACCTCTGAGAGAGCTGTACTAGATGACCTTTGAGATACTTTCTAATTCAGAGATTCTGGGAAAACCATGTGGATTGACTGAAACTGTGCTAATAAGTTGTTAAGTAACTTTGAGTAAAATTTAAGTAGTCACATATTTGGGTTAAAGAACCTAAGAGTCCAACAGAGGAAACAGAGACTCAGAAAGATTAAAGTCAATTTCTCATTTAAAAAGGCTTGTTTTTTTTTCCATTTAGGGATCAAATGGAAATAATGAAAGTATCTTTGAAAATTGTGAATACAATGCAAAACCTATTCAATAAGTCTCAAGATTTCAACTCATCCATGTTGTTTCATCCTTCCATAAATAGTTCAAGAAATTCCCCCTAATTTGCTGGAAATCTTTCTTTTAGTATTTCATGGATGTGAATACAACACTTAGACTGTCCCTCTGCTATCTGTCCTTTTAATACATGTCCAAGAAAATTTGAACTGAAGCCTTTCTCTTCTTTGAATAACTTCCCTTGTAGCAAGCAAAGACATTTAAAATCATTTCATTGAAGATTATTTCTTTAAAAAGCCATTGTTGCTGTTAAATATTTGAAGGGATTAAGTTGGGAAGTTTTATAGAGTCTAGTGAATTTTGGTCCCCTTTAAGGTTATTATTGCTGTTTTTTTCTCTTTCTTATTTGTCCCTTCCCAATTTTTAAGCTTTGTTCCTTAAAATCCTGAAAAATCCTGAATCCTGAAAAAAATTACAAAAGAACATTCTGACATGGACATGTGGAATGGAGGAAAGATAGGTAACCATATTCCTTTGTCTTGGAGATTGCTATCTGTGTGGAGATTGGATTTTTTAATATACTACTTGACAGAGCTAGGCCTCCTCTAATCTGCTCAGTCCCTGAGTCCACATGCAGAAATTATTGATTATATGGATGAAAAATTGAGAAATGAAGTAAAGGTGTTGATTAGACAAGATAGAATGAGCATGGCAGTGACAGACAAAGAAACTTGCTGTGTGTGTACCTAGAGAAAAGTGTTATGTTAATATCAATATATACATCATTTAAGTTTCCTTTTTTGTGAGCTTTCTATACTGAAAGAATGATCATTTTATAAGTAATATAGCTGTCCAGTGGAGATCATCAGCTTTCTTTATTAGTGATTTCCTGACAGGTCCTGGGAGAAGCCTAAGTAGGAGTTTTCCAGGAAAGCAGAACACAGAAACCATTCTATGTCAATTTACAGTGCATATCTATCATTGGAATCTTTGAATTGATGACTTCAGTTAGGAGCTGGAATTAGACCACTGTTACTGTATTCATGCAAGCATTTGCTTCCAGGAGATCCTCTCTAATTACAGGATTTAGTGCTAGAAGCAATCCTGATCTGAGGCACCTATAATCTCTCAGAGTATGACAAGTTTTTCAAGAAAGCACAGGGAATGTTGATGAATATTATCCTATTGAAATAATAATAATAATAATAATAATAATAATAATAATAATAATGTTAGTCCTTTATTTTCAAAGAAGACCACAGCATCAGGGAGGTGATGCCTTGGCAAGCATGTGAATTGAATTTGAGTGAGGGGGATGCTATACTAAATCACCAAGCTCACTTTTTTCCTCCTCTGCCATCTGTATTCAGTGGCCAGATGTGAATCAGGATTACTGGAGACAACTTTGGATGTAAGACAATCAGGGTTAAGTAATTTGCCTAAAGTCACCCAGCTAGTGGGTGGCAAGTGTCTGAGGCTGGATTTGAACTCTTAGCCTCCTGAATCCAAGGCCAGTGCTCTATCTACTGTACCACTTAACTGCCCTTATTGAATATTCCAAAAATAGCAGTATTAGTGAAAAAAGATAGAGAGAACATGAACTCATTGAGAGAGGAATTGGGAAAAAAAAGCAACTTTGCACATCAGAAGAAATGATTCCTGATCCAAACTAAATAAATGAGATTTGACTCTAAGTTGATTTCCTACCAACAAAGTTACAAAATTTTTGGTGTACTTTTGAAGAAGTATCTCCCATTCTTACCAATATGCGTAAGGTTTTTATTGAATTTTATAACTACTTATCTCTATAAATCAAGATTTTCAGTCTTCTTAATCAAATCTGAAGCAAGAAACAAATATATGCAGATATCTCCAAAATTTATGCTGAGAACAGAACTGTAGGTTGACAAGAAGCAGACTTAGGAAAACTTATTTATTTAATTGGGTTCTGATAATATTGAACAAGTTTTTGATATTAAAATGGTTTTATGTAAATAAAAAAGCTTTCTTTATGAAAAAATCTATTTTACAGCCACATACATATAGTAAACCCTAGAATTTATTTCTTTTATATTTATATGAAAAAGGGACATAGGGAGGCTTACTGAAAATTAAGCACTACAAACATTAAAAAATAGTGGGCACCCCTGATCTAGTTCCACCCCCATTTTTAAAATATTTTAAAATTTATTTTAATGTATGGAATGTAAGCATTTCCATAACAAAGTATAATAAAAAGATATTGTACATGAAACCATAAATTCACTGTGTATAATTTGCTATTTCTTTTTTCTACAACATAGTTATCATGGAAAATTTCTTTTCTCCCCTTTTTCTTCCTCCTCCCTTCAGAGATGGTGGCCATTGATAGAAATAGATATTTTTCTATATATGTAAAATTATTCTCTATATACTTCTATTTAACAGTTCTTTCTCTGAATACAAATCTAGTTCCATGCCCTCATTTTGCAGAGGAGGATTCTAAGACTTTGAGTTTCACAAAGTAAACATCAGAGTAGGGTTTTTTAATCGCAGTTCTGACTCCAAATCAGTGTTTTTTCCTAACTTTCTTTAAAATATATATATATGTATATATATTTATGCTATGTGTACATGTATCTCTTTATAATGCATGTACATATAAAGACACACATTTAAAAAATTTATTGATTGATTTTTACAAGGTAATGGGGTTAAGTGACTTGCTCAAGGTCACACAGCTAGGTAATTATTAAGTGTCTGAGGCCAGATTTGAACTCAGGTACTCCTGACTCCAGGGCTGGTACTCTATCCACTCTACCACCTAGCTGCCCCAAAACCCATTTTTCTATCCAATCCTTTATCTCCTTCATTTGCTTTTCTTCTTCTCAGATATTTAATTCCCAGACACTACCCAAAAGTACTATCTCATTCCCTTTTCTTCTTTACCTTCTCATTCTACTTTACTGCTCTCTCTCTCTCTCTCTCTCTCTCTCTCTCTCTCTCTCTCACACACACACACACACACACACACACACACATATATACACAATCTATCTATACACTTTCTTATTGGATAATCTCTTTTACTCCAATAACTTCAGCTATCATCTTTTTGCAGATGACAAATCTAAATCTGGCTCTGATTTCTTTTTTGAGATCTTTCAACTGCTTCTGCTATCTTCTGTCCAAATGGATGTGTGGTTTCACCTGGATTCTCTCAGGGTTGTGGTAATGATGGACTGGTCAGGTCTATAGCTGAGAATCCTCTATGTACCCAGGCACCTGGGTACAGTACTGGGTAGAAAGTCATAAATAGTAAGATTACAGTTCACGAAGGGCCAGATTTAAGAGGCAGGCTGTCTGGAACCAGATGGTCATTTATAGGAACAGCGCTCAAAAAATAGAAGCAAATTGCTACCTAAAACAGATAGTATATCTGTAACTAGAAGAATTGGTTGGCAATAAAGTAAACATAACTATCCACTTTTGAGGGTATATGATAATCTAACTACTTATTTCTCTTTAGGACTACCAACACCCATCTAGGATCATTTTCCAGGAGATTTGGATGTTAAGGTCTACTTGGTTCTTCTTGCATATATGACACTCCATTTTTAATTTCATGCTTTTTCTGACTGTTCTCTATTTATGGAATATTTTCTGTCCTCATTTCTAACTCTTAAAATCCCTGGCTTCATTCAAATCTCAGCTCAAACATCAACTTCACAACAGCAGGCCTCTTTTAGTACTCCATTACTGTCAAATACATATCTTGTATGTGCCTATACATACTTTCTTGTATGCGCCTAACACATGCTTTCTCACCCATTCTTTGTGGGGAGGAACTGTTTTTTTTACCTGTCTTTATATCCCTAATATTCAGCACTATGTCTAGCACCTAGTAAGCAACAAATAAAAATTTGTTAATTGATCAGTGCAGAAAGAACCCTAATACAATTTTCACTAATGTAGAAGTGGATGGGAAGGGAAATGGTTAATTGAAATTCCATGAGGATAGATCGATTAAAGGGTAATTAGAGGAATCAGGAAATAGATTGTTGTTTCATAAAAAAATGGAATTTGAGATTATCCTTGCTACAGAGAATATTAGGCTATCAGGAAGAGTGTCATTGATGATGGTAACTTATGTGTTACCTTAATTGAGAATATTTAGTGAGTACCAGGAGGGATCAGTTTTCATGGAAATTCTTCCTTGGCTGTATTCACTATGGTGTATTAATAAGTATTTTTTCTCAATTTAATTCAGTTCAATAAACATTTCTTAAGCACCAGAAACTGAGAATACAAAGACAAAGATGAGAATTCTTGTCTTCATTGAGTTTATATTCTACTCAGATCAACTTTGTGACCTTGTTTGGTCTAGTTTTGCTAAATAGTCATGAGAAATGTAAACATCTCATATCTACCAAGTTTAATTGTATTATAACAACTTAACTTGTTTCCACTTCCCATTTCTAAAGAAGAGTGTGTGGTAGAGCCACTGACAATCTTATATTCCTTTGGGCATCTTTGGTACTATGTTGAATTCCTTTGTCCTTCACCTATCTTATCTAATCAATTAAAATATGCTTTCAGTTCTACTTCTGACATATGTCTTGTTATCTCCAGTCCTACTTCTACCACCTGATATAAATTCTCATTATCATCTTTCTAAATAAGTGCCAGCAATCTTTTATTAGGTTTTCTCATCTTCATTCTTTCTAATATCCTTCACATGGAGCAGTTAAATCTTTCCTCTGCTTAAAACCTTTCAAAATCTCTCCATTGTTTCATTGAATAAATTCAAATTGTGTAGCCAAGCTATTCCCAATATAATCCAACCTTGTCTTTTTCATCTTATTTAATTCTATTTTACTTGACACATACCACTTCATATACCACATATGCATGCAACATTTTCTTGGCCTTTGCCTTTTGCTATTCCCTATCCCTGGAATGTATTCTTTCTCCTTATGTCTTCTAAACTTCTACAATTCTTTAAACTCTTTTAAATCTCAAATGTAACTTCCCTCACTGATTTCCCATAAGTATCCAATTTTTTCTCTCCAGACCCTTTCCTCATTACTTCCTATCTTATTGCCATCGCTTCCCCTCCACCCTGCCCCTCCCTCTCTTTGGCTGTCTTGTCCTCCTCTCCTCCTCTCTTTTCTCTATCTTCATCTCCAACTCTGTTTCTCTCTGTCTCCATGTCACTGTGTCTCTATCTCTCCCTGTCTCAATCTGTCCCTATCTCATTCTCTAAGCTTATTTCTATTAATTCAGTTCTAGTCTCTCTTGTGAGGTCAAGTTCCACATCATCACCTGCCTACTGGATATTTTTCACTGACTATCCCATAGGCATTTCAATCTCAACATGTTCAGATAAGAACTAATTTTCTTTCTTAAAATCATCCCTTCCCTGAAATTCCCATTCTAGTCACCTAGGTTCTACAACCTCAGAATCATCTTTGTCCTCTCATTTACCTTTTCCCATATATCCAAGAAATTTTCAGGTCTTGTTGATTCTTTTTCCACAACAATTATCCCCTTCTCTTTATTCAGTTTCTTCCCTCTCCAAACCATCCTCCTCATAATGTCAAAGCAATGATCCTAAAATAGAAGTCTGACTCTGATACTCTTCTGCTCATTAACTTCCAGTGGTTCCCTATTACTTTGAGGATTAGATACAAATTTCTATGATATTTAAACTCTTTACAATTTAGCTCTAATCTATATCTCCAGTGGTATTATGTTATTCCCTTTCTCACTCTAGTTTGGCCAAATTTGCCTCATTGCTATTTCTAAAACATGACACTACTTTTCTCTCTCCTACTTTTGTAGAAGTTGTCTGCAATGCTTGGAATACATTCCCTCTTCACTTCTAATTTTTAAAATTCTTTGATTCCCTCAGATCTCAGTTTAAAAATCACCTGAATGAGGTTTTTTGTTATTTCCCCTCATCAGCTTCTATAGCAGCTACAGTACCTCTCACTGTCAATTGTTGTTTATTTTGTATAATTTTTGTATAGATATTGCATATGTTATTTCCTTAAGAAAATTCTTAAGGGGACAGCTAAGTATAGTGGAAAGAGCACTGGCCCTGGAGTCAGGAGGACCTGGGTTCAAATTTGACTCAGACAATGATTATGTAACTGTGTGACCTTGGGCAAGTCACTGAACCCCATTGCCTTGCAAAAACAGCAACAAAAAAGAAAATTCTTAAGTCAGAAGCTAGGAGCCATTTCATTTTAGCTTTGTATCCCAAGATTCTAGCATAATACATGATTAATAATAATAAAAAAATTGATTGTTGATTATTTGCATGATTATCAGTTGCTTGTTAATTAATTGAATTTCTTCTGCTCAACCTTCGAGTCATTTTACACCACTGTTATATACTTTTATAGTATATATATATATATATATATATATATAGTATTATAGTTACTTATGTATCTGTCATATTCTCCATAAGACAGAAGTTCTATGATAGAGGAGAATATGGATTTTTTAAAAACTACTTTCAGTTCCCAGTACAGTGATGTGTACATAGTACTTAACTTGAATTTAAGTATGCCCTTCACCAACATCTATACTATAGAAGGGAAAGGCAGCATTGTATAATTGTTAGAGGGATGGTCTTGAAATCAGACATTCAGATGAATGCTTCTGATACTGCATGACTTTGATAGAGTTACTTAATCTCTGCATTCCTGAGATGACCCATTAAGTTTTATCCACTAAGTCATTGACAAGTTGTGTTTAGTCTGCTTTGGTAGAGAGATTGCACACTAGGAGTTCTTCAATACTCTTATGAATCTGTGGTCTTGAAGTTGTGGTCATTTTCTCCTATGATAAAGATTATGGGACTCTTACCAATACCCGTCCTTAAATTCATCACATGGAGGACAACCAAAGTCTGGGGATTTTCCTCATAATCCTTAATGTTATGTGGCTATTCATGAAGTGCACAAGCTGTCAATCAGTTATCTTTGCTCTGGGTAGATCATAAATTCATTTTTTCTAGTTATATATTTCTGTAATGGCATTGTTTGCATTATTTTCCCCTTATATGTTCTCATTATGTATTCTCCATAACTAAAATGACTGATCCTTTAACTTTGATTCTTTGGAGACTATGGTATTTCATTTCTCTCAATCATCCAGCATTATGGGAAGAACACTAGGGTTAAAAGGAGGGGATTTTCTTGAAGACTGTGATTTGATATCATAAAAGGCTTCTGTGAGGTCTTGTAAGGGGAAGGAAAGTGAATAAATATTTATTAAGCATCTATTATATGACAGGCAGTATTCTAAATGCTTTAAAAATATTATCTCATTAAATCTTCACAGTAACCCTGGGAGGTAGATGCTATTATTATCCTTATTTTACAGATGAGAAAACTGAGACTCAGAGAGGTTAAATGGTTTACCTAGGGTTATGAAATTAATGCCTTAGGTAGGATTTGAATTCAGGTCTTCCTGACTCCAGTTTCAGTGCCCTAAACTAACTGCTTCTATTAGGCTTTGTTACCTCTCATTACTTAACTTCTGAACTCCATTTTCCAGCCTATTTTTTCCCCTGATCTTTCTCAAATTGAAACCACTGAGTATCAGTGTTGATTTGTTTTAGAAGGTCTTATCAAATTCTTAGTAGAGTTTTTCTAACACTTTATAGTCTGTGAGAGATGTTGATGCATAAGGTGCAATCATTTTCATTATGATCTTTTTGCAAATACTTATCATAACACTGAACACTAGATGAACCAATGCCTCATGAAATAATGTTTTTTGTTGCTTATCAAACAGGGTAAAACCAGCTCCACTAGTTATTTTGTTTGTCCCTCAAAGTAGAACCTACAAGCAATTCTTCCATTTGATTGCTACTTCTTTCTGTGTTTTTTGGATTAATTTAAAATGACAAGGTTGATATAACTTAGTAAATATATGTTAATGATTAATCTGACTTAGTTCCTCTAATAGTGTGCGTATTTATTGGTCTCTTAGGGATTGTGTGTAGACAGTCCAGAAGTTTGAATTCTAATCATCATCTAGAACCTAATTTTTCACTACTTTGCCACCACTGATGTAGGAGTGAAACTAAATCCACATAGAACTGAGCACCATTTTGTATTTTTCCTTACTTTGGAGGTTATCATGTGCAAAATTTCATCATTTGTGTCCAGTCTATTGATGATGAGCAAGCATGATTGTGCTTAGCTAGACAGTTACTGGTTCCTTTCTCCACCACATTGCCTTCCATTTACTATGTATATATTTCATAGTTTTTAAACATATATTTTTCCTTTGACAAAATGTAAGAACCTTGAGGACAGAGGCTATTTCTTTTAGGTCTTTGAATTCCTAGCCCAATGCCTGTCTAATTATAGGTACTCAATAAGTGCTTGTTAATAAATTTTTTTTTGAGACAATCAAGATTAAGTGATTTACTCAGGGTCACACAGCTAATAAGTATCTGAGACCAGATTTGAACTTTGGTACTCCTGACTCCGGAGCCAATGCTTAATCCCCTGCACTACCCCTATTGGTAGATAAATTGATTCTTCCTTGGAAGGCAGTTATAATCTCTTTCTGAGTTTATATTTAAAGCTGTTCCATTCTGACAGAACTAGCTTGAATTTGTGCTCTGGAGACATAGATTCTAGAATCTAGGGTTCCTGTTATGACATGCTGGGGCATTTTTGCATAATTTTGTGGGAAAAAAAGGAAACTTTTTTAGTTATAAATTCTGATAAAGTGGGTAATAAGAAAATTTTCAATTGGATAATACCAAATTGCATTCTTCTATGTTCAAGTGAATATATAAATATATATATATATATATATATATATATATATATATATATATATAAAACATTCAGGTTTAGAAGAAAGAAATATGTATCCCTCAAGGAAGGAATTTTGCTGAGATCTGGGGTATTGTATGGTGAAAATATATATAAACTTTTTTTTTTAGTTTTTTTTGTAAGGCAAATGGGGTTAAGTGGCTTGCCCAAGGCCACACAGCTGGGTAATTATTAAGTATCTGAGACCAGATTTGAACCCAGGTACTCCTGACTCCAGGGCTGGTGCTTTATCCACTACGCCACCTAGCTTTCCTATATATGAGCTTTTAATTCTGACACTACATATTTAGAGTTGGCAGGGGCCTTAATCTATCCTCTTACATCATTTTGTAGATGAAGCATTTCAATACTAGAAATGTTAGGCAAATTGCTCAGGTTCACAATCAGTTACAGAATTTGTCTTAGAACTCAGTCAATCCTTCTCTTTTTCATTGCAGCAAGTTTTTTGGGTACTACTTATTAAGAGGTACAAAGATAAATGATCTGACAGTTGGGGTTATCACACTGATGCTGAAATAATTCCTGGGCACATATATACTTAAAAAAACCCAAAACAACTTGGGAGATCATATGAGTGGAAGACTTCACTCTATAAAGACAGGGATTAATTCTCTCCTACAGGACTGAAAAAAAGAAATAAAACAGGCTTGTATTTATGGGTTTATGATGGTCTACCTTCTAGTTTCTGAATTGGATAATTAGATTTTCTAAGGTCTGGATAGTTGATAAACACTAAGAGTTCTTTCTTATCTCTGTTATTGTTTCTTGTTTTCTTTTATAGAATGCCTATTGTCAAAGCCAATTTCCTGACACCTTTAGAAAGACTAGGGTGCTAATATTGGTCAAATTCCAACTAGGCAGTTCTATTGTACTTATCCCAAATTCCCCATGGAGATTTCAATTAGAGAAGTCATTGTTCACTTCCTCTTCTAAAAGTATTACATGATGTAATGATCTCAGCATAGAAAGATCCCTACTGTTTTTATATAACATGACTGAACTGGATCTTAGTTTAATGCTTTTAGTCATTTTAAAGACCAACCAGCCATGGCTTATTTATTTTTGCCATACTGATCCAACTTCAGTCTAGACATTGCAGACTTATCCCATTACTAGACAACTGCAAAATATATAAAAAGTTTTGGAATATAATTAACTTCACAGGCCTCATTCATATTCACTTTTCTTTTATTCATATAGGAAGTGTATGACCTCTAGAATCAAAGGTCTCTTCTAAATTGAAATCTATGATCCTTTGGTCTCTGATCAAAGTCTGATATGCAAGATATTTAGGAAATTAATACAAGTATGGAAAATTTCAAAAAAATCCATGAAGTATGGCAAATTTGCTTCTATTATCCTCTTGTTTCCCTCGTCTTCTACAAATACTTTTGTTTAACCTGTCTCACTCTCTTCCATCCCAACCCTAGGTATTCTTTGTTCCCAAACTTCTTCCTCTTTTCTGTAGAAGATATTATTGATATTTTAAACATTTATATCACATTTTAAACATTTACATCACATATCTCCTCCAAGTCTCTTCCTTATTTTACATAAAAAAATCAACTAATAGTGATCATGTATGATCCAATAATATTCTCTAACAAATTCAGTATGATGTATTTCATTCTTATTCTCCAGACCCCAAACTGACCATTTTGGTTACTCAGATCTTGTTTGGCTTCCTTTTCATGTTCTTTCTCCTTATTTTATTACAGTCATTGTGTTTAGCACAGTGATTGGCATATAGCAGGTACCTAATAAATGTTTATTGATGTATTGATTATGTTGTTTTCTTGTTTCTACTTACTTTTTATTCTGTCAATTCAAATAATTTTCTAGATTTCATGTAATTTTTTATATTTTCCATTTCTTACTGTGCAATAATATTCTATTCCTTTCCATTCCAGAATTTGTTCAATGAGTCTTCTATCTAAAGGGATAGAGGAATTTTTTTGGCAATCAGGAGGTACTATTAGGAATATTTTATTATATTTGGAACTTTTGGTCTTTGTCCTCCTTGGATTCTTTTCATAGTAGTGAGATCATTTGGAAAAAATGCCTTGAACACGTAAGTTAGATTTTTTTGAGTAATTTCAGCAAGTCTGTCAACTAGCATTTATAAAGCTCCTATTTTGTGCTAGGTACATGATAATCTGGGGATTCAAAGAATTAAAAAAAAGGCAGACTCTGCTTGTTCTCAAGGAATTCATAAACTAATGGGGGAAAGGGCATGTAAACAACTACATACAAACAGGATACAGGATAAATTTGTGGTAAACTCAGAGAGAAAGAATTAAGTTTGAGGGGAAATGGAAAAGGCCTTTTGTAGAGGATTGAATTTTAGCTCAGACTTGATAGAAGCCAAGGAAGCTATAAGGTGTTTACTATAATAATTGGACCAAGTCACAGATCTACCAACCACATTAAGACTGCTTGTCTTCCCTCAAACCCTTTAGTTTTTAGTATGTTTTTCTTATTACTGCTGTCTTTTTTCTTCTTTGACAATGTGATGTTTGTAAGCTAAAACCTTTATATTTTTTTACTTTTGATAATTTGAAGCATTCTTTCATATGACTGTTGATATTTAGCAGATATTTTGAAAACTAATCCTATCTATTAGCTGGGAGAGTGGGGTGGGAAGAAGGGAGAGAATTCATAACTCAAGTTATGAATTAAAAGTGAATATTGAAATTCATTTTTTGATGCAACCAGGGGAAAATAAAATAAAATAAAATACATTTTATCTGTTAGGGAATGGTTCTTGGGATCTGTTATAAATTTGTTTAACTTCCTATATATTTTCCATTACAGAATTTGAGAGATCAAAGGGTCATAGATTTTGATTTAGAAGAGACCTTATATTCTAGAGCAGTGGTAACAGATTCAAATAGAATGGTACCACTCATCCACAGATAATTTTATGTATGCAAGGTTACATATTGACATACTTTTAAAGTTTTAATGTTGGGGCAGCTAGGTGGTGCAGTGGATAAGCACTAGCCTTGGAGTCAGGAGTACCTGGGTTCAAATCCCTCAGACACTTAATTACCTAGCTGTGTGGCCTTGGGCAAGCTACTTAATCCCATCGCCTTGCAAAAAAACCCCCTAAAAATAAAGTTTAATGTTATTTATGTTTTATTGTATTTTAATTTATTTTGTAAATATTTTCCAATTATACTTTATTCTGAGTCCACTGGATGAGAGTATTGTATTGATACCTGTGGTCTAGAAGCTAGTCCAACCTCATTTTACAGATGAAGAAGAAAAGAGTCATAAAAAAGGTTATCCATAGAATTACTCTAGGATTCAATGAAATCTCGTTCCTGTAAAACATTTTGCAAACTGTCAAGTACTATACAGATTTAAGATATTGTTGCTTCTGCTACTAATTATATCTGGGGAGTTGGCTGCAAAGAAGTTATTATGAACCCTTTTGTAAAGTTTTTTTTAAATCACTCCCTTAAATTCTGCCAAAAAAGAGTGACTTGCTCAGTTACAGAGATAATAAGTTAGCACAGTTGGAATTTGAACTAAGTTTTTAATATGTCTATTTCAACACTCTTTAAGTTCAATTCTCTTTTTTTTATTACACTGAAGAATTTTCTCACATAGCAATTTCTCTTTTTATTCTGTTGCATTGATTTTGTTTGTGTAAAAGCTTTTTCATATTATCAAATGGAGATTGTTTATTATGTAACCCTTTGGTAGTTTGCTATAACACTAAATTTGTAAGTTAATTTAAATATTATTATGATTTTTATTATATTGGTATGGACTAACCATGAACAATAAATATCTTTATAATAATTAAATTATTTCCTTTTGTCTAAAAAAGTGTGTTTCTATGGAAACAATGTAAAGACTAGCAAATTGTCTTCTGTGGGGGATGGGGGAGAGAAGTAAGATTAGGGAAAAATTGTAAAATTCAGAATAAAGAAAATCTTTTAAAAAGAAACTAATAAAAAATAAAAAGTGTGTATCATAATTGTATTCAAGTATATATGTAAGAGTGGCTATATCATGGAAAATGCATAGGTATTGGCCAGGGTCCTAGCTACTTCCAGTGATATGAGTTCTAAAAAGAGTCAGACTTCTTTTTCTTTAACTCTCTGGCTCTTTCTGCTCCCAAGCCACATTCCTGGGGAAAATTACATAAAACACGTTATACTCATGTCTAGATCTTCTTTCAAAATGGAGGCAATGTAGATCAGGTATAGGTCAGCTATTTATTTCCTCTACACAAAAGAAGTTATTTTTAAAAAACCAAGAGTACTCACAAATTCTGATTGACAATAATTTAAATTTGGAATAATAATAATCTATAATTACTATTATATTCTCCTGGAAGGTTGATATTAAAAAAAAGAAAAAGAAAGCAACCATAAAGCATTTTGCAGGACTGCTGAATTGGCATTTCTTATTTGTGTTGTTAATACACTGTTCACTTTGAGAACCATCTCTTATAGCAAGTCAAACCAGGGGTTGGGCTTTTCTTGTTGGTGGTTATCTTCTATTTCAAGAAGAGAGGTGGTAGTAATAGGGAGTAATTCTCATAGCACTTTTTTTTAATGTTTTTGCAAGGAAAATGGGGTTAAGTGGCTTAGGTAATTAGTAAGTGTTTGAGACTGGATTTGAAACCAGGTACTCCTGACTCCAGGGCCAGTGCTTTATCCACTACACCACCTAGCCAACCCTCTCATAGCACTTCTTAAAAGATTCAGGAACTCATGGCATTTCAAACTTAAAGGGTTACCTCCAAGGTTGGTAATGTCCATTCTCAGAATCACTATTTGTTTACCTCTACTTTGGAAAAGAACACAAAATAGAAGAGGCAGGTCCTGGTCAAAACTCACTTAGCTGATTCCCTGCTCTGGCTGTCATATTTTTAAGTTATTGTCATTTCTATTGAGGTAGAGAGGGAATTTTCTCTCCCCATCCTTGAGGAGAAGTCTCAGAGAAAGTCCTATATGATGCATGTTTTCAAGACAGGGATGAAGGATAAACAGAAGTTATTTTAAAATCTGAGTGTGAAGTTTTTCCTGGTTCAATGGCCAGTCCTTTGGTTCAGCTTTGGTACAATTTTGGGGAATCCTCTCCATTACAGATAGGAAGACAAGGGGATGACTCAGGTTGTACTAAATCATATCCAAGTACTGAGTTCTTCAGCACTGAATATGTGTCCTAGAAATGGCCAGTGTTATGAGGTCATTATTTCATTGGAGACTCTCTAGCCAGGACACAGAAATGGCCCAGTCTTTGCCTATTTTGGCACCATGGGATGACAACTTTTTCATATAATTAGTGAAGGTCTTGGTAGTTTGATTCCCACATAATTTATTATTTTTTGTAGTTATTTTGAATAAACCTCTTTGAATTGTTTCTTCTTTTTGTTTCTACTCTAAAGAAATACTTATGACTTTTGGTCAGCTTAGTTTGTATTCTGCTATTTTACTGGTTTGGTAATTTTATTATTATCTTGGTTATTTTCTTTGCTATTTCTCTAGGGTTTTCTAAGTAAACTAATTTTGTCTGCAAATACACATAATTTTATTTCTTTGCTTTTGTTTATGCCTTAGCCTTTTCCCTTTATCTCATATCTAATACTAACATTTCTAGGACTCTCAAACAATCATATTGGAAAATCTTCCAGTATTTTATATTCCATGGTTGTGATTTTTTGGGTTTTTGCATAAATAAATTTTACATTGTATCAAATGTTATATCAGTATTTTCTATATCTGTTAATTATAATCATGATTTTAGTTGCTTTTGTTTTTACTATTAGTTATACTAATTGATTTCCTAATGCTTGTAGCCCTAATATAAATCTAACTTGATTGTTGTGAATGCTTTTTGTATATGTCGCTATAGTGCTCTGACTACAATTTTGTTAAAATTTTCGCATTTATATTTTTTTATGAGAATGTTTACAATTCTATTTCTTTGCTTTGTTCTTCCTTTTTGGGGTTATTTGGGGTTAAAAGGTTGAGTAGAAGTATCTTTATAATTGGAAATAATTTTGTGAAATAGTTATTAATTTTTCTTCAAAATTTGATAATATTAACTTAGAAGTTTTTTTGCTTCAGGTTTTCCCCTGGGAGTTCATTTTTAAAATGAGTCATTCATTTCTCTTCCTGAGATTGGGTTGTTTAATATCTCCTCATTTGTTAATTTGAGCATTTTATGCTTTCTGTTGGTTGCCTTCTATTTCCTTTAAAATTTCAGTTTTGCTGGCATAAAATTGTGTACAATAATTTCATTGAGTAATTATTTACTTTTGGTTGATAATTTGCCTTGATTATTTATGATTTTGGTAATTTGAATTTCTTGTCTCTTAAAAATGAGGTTCTAAAGTTTTATCAGTTTTTATAGCTTAAAAATCTGCTTTAATCACAATATAGTTTTTGTTTTATGCTTTATCAATTTTTAATATTTCCTATTTTTCATTGATCTTTGGTGCTTAATTTATTATTTAATTTAAATAAGTCAATGCTTAATTAATCTTCTTTTCTTTTGTTAATAAATGTTTTCAGAGATATATGATTTTCTCTTAATAATACTTTAGTTCAATCACCAGAATTTGTTATATTGTCTCATTGTTATTATTCTATTTTATATAGTTATTGTTTCTATGATTTGTTCTTTGATTCACTCATTCAGGATGTCCTTATTTAGTCTTCCTGTGAATCTCCATGCTTTTCTTGTATTTCCCCTATTAATTACTATTTTTATTCTATCATGATCTATAAAAGTTTTAATATTTCTGCCCCTTTATACTTATGTGTCTCTGTGCCCTAGCAATATCCCCTTTTTTTGTAAAAGTACCACATGACACTTTAAGTAAACTCTTAAGAATACACTCAAAAATTTTCAAATAACAGTTATTGTTACTACCAATGCTCTTTTCCTTTGTGAATTTGGTGCCTACTAAATACTGATCATTTTCATTGTGCATAGTGACTTTTGGTACAATGTTTACCTTCCTGTTTATCTCTTACCAACTCTGACATTTTCATTATTGTCTTGATCAATAATGTGATGACAATTCCTATTTTGGGGGGAATTGTTTGAAAAATAGTATATTTTATTTAGTCACATATTTTAATTTTGTATTTTCCTTTATTTTAAAAGTATATTTCTTTAATGCAGCAAATTGTTGTGTTTTATTTTCTTAGCTATTTTGCTAATGTTCTTATGCTTTATTGGGAGTTTAATTTTAAGTTATAGCTGTTATGTCTTCCATTTAATTATTTTTTAAAATTGATTTTCCTCTTTTAAGTCAGCACTTAAAGGGTCTGGGATTAGTTTTCTTTATACTAATTTGAACTCAGTCTTCTTCCTCAGGTTCATTCCTCCTTCCTAGTATTTCAGGTTCCATGGAAGTAGTTCTATAGTATAGTAGAAAAAGTTCTGGAATGTGAGGTTCTTGGTTTGAGTCCTAGTCTTACTATTTAACAGCATGGTTAATTTTGGGCAAGTTTTTTGATCTCACTTGGTCTTAATTTTAACATATTAAAAAAGAATGTGATTGGACTAAATGACAGAATGTTCCCTCTAGTTTTTAATATATGACTCTATATTTTGAATGGATTTGATATCAGAAGGACTGTTTAGAGCCTTGTTTTGCTATTTTATTACTGTTGTGTCTTTGGATAAGTTGCTTAATTTTTTTTTGACTTCAGTCTCTTCATTTGTAAAATGAATGTGTTAGACTAAATAACATTGAAGATTTCTTCCATTTAAAAATATATAATTCTATGATAGTTCATTTAAAATTTTAATATATCTTTTAATTTATTCTGCTGTCCCACCCCCTTTCTACTACATTTCTCCAATGACTTTAATTTCAAATTTTCTTCTCTCAGTACCACCTAGCCTCTTCACCTGGCTAACATTCATTTGTTGCACTCTCTTCCAAGAATTGTTAATTTACTTTGTCTTCCTCCTTATTTCTTTTACTTTCTAGATTATTCTCAATTCCAGTCCTGCAAATTCATCAATTTTTTTGCTTACATTTTCCCCTTTATTTTCTCTATATTCCCCATGCAAGATAGGAATTCTTTCTGTAACGCAAACATTTTTATTCCTTCCTATTGGTCTATTTGCAAATCTCACCTAATGCTCTTGTCTCTTCCCTCTATTTATTTATTCATTTACTTACTTTATTTTGTTCTTGAAGGATTTTCTACCAGGAAAATATCAATAGAAATATCAATTCATGAAGGAGGTAGTGGTGGGAATAATTCTGTATTTGGAGACAAAAGGCCTAATCTTATACTCTGCTTCAGTCAGGACAGTATGTCCTATATTTGAATGTTTCCTTTTCTTTCTTGGAAGTTGGTTAACCCCCAAGGTCCTTACATAATGTTTGCTGGGGTAAGATATAGTTCTGAGAAACTGAGTTTTCGAATTTTCACTTAGGTTAGTTTCCTAAGGGATTAGTGATCCATTTTAGGTAGCTTTGGTTTGCAAAGGAGAGAGAGAGAGAGAGAGAGAGAGAGAGAGAGAGAGAGAGAGAGAGAGAGAGAGAGAGAGAGAGAGAGAGAGAGAGACAGAGACAGAGACAGAGAGACAGAGAGACAGAGAATGGTGACTTGATAGTATGTGCTTTGTGTATGTAAATGGTACCAACTGAGCTTATTTTTGGTACTCTAGTCTTATAGGACATTCCTGAGAATATTGGAAAGAGGTAATGCTACAGAGTATTTTTTTAAATGAGGATCAACACCTCAAGCTAAAGGAAAGAGGAAACTCCGTGGTTGTATTTTTGGCATTTGAGTGTTTGGGGATTTGGAGGTAATTGGGAAGAGTCCTGTAACCCATGGTATGATGGTAACTGTTTAAAAATCAATTGTCTGGGGCAAAAAAGAATATTCATGACATACTTTTAAGTTTCATCTGCACTTTTAATATTTTCTCTCTTACTTTATTAAATCTAGGTAATCAACAAAACAATAAATAATATTCAAATTTGTAGCACTTCTTAATTCCCAAAGTATAAATGTTCACACTGAAAATTTTACATTTAAGAAAAAAATACTTTTTCCCCAGGATTGTGACCATCTCCAAAAAAGTTACATGTTATGGTGACAAGAGAACTGGGCAATGAGTCAGGAGGACTTGAGTTCAAGTTTCCCTTCTGATGTACACTGTTTCTATGATCTTGGAAAAATCATTTATACTCTTAGGGCCCCAAGTAACTGTGACTTTGTTACAAAGAAAGTGACACTATATTGGTAGAGAAAATTCCTTACCTAGAGCTCCATTCATTGATGAAATCACAGGCTCAGTCCAAAAAGTGATGGGTTTCCAAATATTCTTCCTTGGTCTCTTAGGGTAACAATATCATGCATTTTAGAGACATTATAAGTGAATAAAAATTATTATAGTTTTACTCAATCTATTTTAGAATAGTCTCTTTTAAAACCTTGCACCAAACTAGAATCATAGAATGTGGTTTTAAATGGTCTACCCTCCTTTTGTGATTCTTTCTACTGATATAACATTTTTAAAATAGGCATCTTAGAAAGTTTGTGTGTGTGTGTATATATATGTGCAAATATATATATATATGTGTGTGTATGTGTATACATATGTGCAAATATGTACACACATTTACAAAAGTTCCCATTAGTGATTTCCTTATGAGAAGTTTTTTTTGGTTTTTGTGTTTTATTTTGTTTCATTTTGTTTTGTGCTTTATTTTGTTCTCTTATCTGTACATCATTGACATGATTAGGTCTGCTCTGACTGGCACCCCTGGGTCCATTGGTAGTAATTCTGTAACCATCTGGTTGCATGTGATTAATGGTGCTCATGTAAAAGCATAATGGGAATTCCATTGTTCACCCAGTTGTGACAACAGCTTATTTTCTTTTTCATTTAGTTAAGAAGAGGACTAGGAATAAATAGTCATTTTGGAAAAGAACTACTTTTTTGTTTCTAATTCTCCCATCAATGTCTAGCTACAAATATACTCAGTCAAATTACTCTACTTACAAAAATAGTTCATGCTACAAAAAGAAATATAATCTCACAGATAAAATGTGTCCTTAAGTAAGGGCAGGTATGAAGTCATTTTAAGGAAGGAGAGAAAGGCTCTCAAAAGAAATTCAATACCCTTTTAAGAGTCTCTAAGAATGCCACCCCTCTCCAGTGATTAGACAAACAACAGAACCTTAGGGAGCTCAAGATGATTTTTAGAACAGTAGAAAAAAATAAATTAGATTGGTAATAGCATACTGTGACTAATTTGCAGCTCTATCTGGGGTATGACCACATGATACAGAATATCAATATAATCTATTTATTTAAAATATTATGGAAATGCATAAAATAAAATTTATTATATTTATTTAGGTGCCAATTGGTATAAAATAGACAGAAAACTACTTTGTAGGAGAAAAAATAACTCCAGGGGTAAATCTTAAATTCTATGTAATATTATATATATCATACACATTTTAAAAATTAAGATTTTGGCCTTGTTTCTTCCCATATGTGCATATGGGATTGGATAGACTGATTGGTATCCAGTTTTCCTGTTCCTGCTGAGTTTCTGTCACCTGTGTTTAGGGTAGGTAGTTTTGGACATAGATCCCAGAGGAAATTGTTTGCTGCCTGAATGGGCAGCGCAGCTCTACTTGTGGGGCAGCATCATTTTTGGTTCAGATTGTAGTCTGCTTCACTGATTTCTTAATGGAAATTGCTTCCTAAAAATTGATGACCCTGTGAGGTTTCTCTTCATGACTTCAAGTTTTTTCAGTCTCAAATTATTATTCTCTGTGTCACTTAAAGTGGGGATCTCCATGCAGGGATGAAGACTCTCCCCACCTCCACTGACTATTGTTTCATTGATAGTTCTCCTAGGGATTAAAGTTTGTAGTCATTGTCCTTGTTATAGTGGTTTACAACAGTAAATATAACATAACCTAGTCAGTAAATTTTGTTCTGCAAATCAGAAAGGAATAAATAACATCATATGTCATTTTCCTGTATACATGGTGTTCATGACCCTTTATGTAAGGGCTGACACTGAAGCTTTGCGCATAATAGATGAGTAGAGAACCTTTCATCTAAAAGGTTGTAAAAGCATCGCATTTCCCATTTCACTGTGTAATGATCAGCAACTCAGAAACAGCTCAATTTTCCTGTCAATGCCTGAATCATTCTTATTTGCATTATTGGATTTGGCTACTTCACTGTAAGTGTAAAGTATTTCAAGGACTCCAGACTTGGTTCAGACATTTGTTTATGGGAGCTGCCTTGGCAAAGGACTTATGAAAATGGCCTTTTGTGTGCTCCTTGTCTTGAGAAGGGCTGTTCTGAGAAACAGCCCATCCTCCCTCCTAGTTGTGCCTTCCAGTCACTTCCTGATAATCTGCTATGGAGAAAATTCAAGGGAAAAAAGTGGATGAGAGGAAAGGCTTCCATTGGTTTGGCTTCACTAATCATGAAGGAATTGGGAAGCAAGATCCTGCATTTGTGTTTTGTTTTTTAAACTTAGAGACAGTTCCATTAATGAATTAACCAGCAGCTAAGGGCAAGAAAATGTTTCTTTTGTCCTGGTGGGGGAGCCAAATACTACAGATTTGTAATCAGGAAGGCTGTTGATCCTGGCTTCATTGTTGGGCCAGTCATTTGTAAGCTGGTTGCCTGACCACAGGCCACACACTTCTTCCGTGTGGATCTTTCATGTATTTTTACGGTCTGGATTTTTGTTGCCATCTGAGAGCTACCTGAAGGGGGGAAATGGTGAGCCCTGTGTTTGCTTTAATTTCATTTACCCCCCCCCCCCCCCCCCCAGCCAAGGGAGGATGATGCAGAGCACCAGAGCTGCCTCGGTGTGCTGAAATCGAAGGACATCTGTGTGTATGTGAGTGTAGTTGCTAATGCTCTCTGTGTCATTCTCTTCAGAGCTCTGGGAACGCTTCCTATCGCTGCTCTATGTCTTCCTCTGCGGATTTTTCTGATGAAGATGATTTCAGCCAGAAATCAGGCTCTGCATCCCCAGCTCCAGGGGACACATTACCCTGGAATCTCCCTAAGCATGAGAGATCCAAAAGAAAGATTCAAGGTGGTTCGGTGCTGGACCCCGCGGAGAGAGCTGTGCTGAGGATAGCAGGTAAGGGAAGCTGGGGGGGGAAGGGTATGGGGGGGGGATTGAGGGCCATGGAGATTCATCAATTTGTTTTCTCCAAGGGAGATCAAATGATTGAGAGAATGCACATTGCAGAGATTTTGTGCCAAAAATAGGGGAAGGTGCCAGCGGTGAAATTATTTTGTTTACCTTCTTTATGGAGGGAACAGTCTTCCATGCCTTTGAGTAGTGACTAAGCTGTTTGGTTCTGTTCTCTGCTTGAGTGAATCAATGCATCTTAAATGAAAGGAAATATCGACAGGCATCTGCATTAAACTTTCATATCCAAATGCATTAGACAATATGACAATTTCAAAGTATTAACTTTGGTGAATTCTTAGTGTGTGTGTGTGTGTGTTTGTTAGTCATGTAACTCAGAGGAAAAAGAGAACATCCCAAATCGGCCTTTACATCTAGATAGAGACACAGGACTGGGTTTGTACATCTGCCTTGATTAAAGACTCACAGTCATCTGAACCATTTCCTTAAGCTTGTCGGAAGCAATTCTGGCAGAACCTGTGTCTTTAGCAGCTTTTGAACATTATACACTGCTCAAGACTCAACAATCTAGAGGCCCTGATTAATTAATATAAGGGAGGGACTGCTGGTCCTCATTCGCACTTGGTGATCCCTTGCCTGGGTGGTAAAATGAAACAGGACAGAGATCTTGTTTTGCCCATCTGAAAGCTGATAAGTGTGTAAATTAATACTTGAACACGGTGATGAGTGTGTCTCTCTGTGGTGCTAGTGGAGGTTATTGTTTCCTCACTTTATTTACAAAGCATCATGCTATTATGTTGCGGGTTGGGTTATGTGTGCCTTGGGTGGCTCTTCCCCCAAGAGGCCTTTGGAGCTGATGTTGCAGCATTCAGTTTTTACCTCTTTTTCCTCTCTTCTCCTCCTTTCCCAGCCCCCAACTCCAACTCCTGTGACCCCTCGTACACCCTCTTTTAGAAGCGGCTCTTGCTTTTTCACTACAATGCAAAGTTGGTACTTTGCTTTCTTCTAGGGGGGCCTACAGGGGACTAGCCAAGATGTCGGTGTCTAGGATCCAGGCCACTGCTGCAACAGACAGGGAGAGATGCGGAGTCTCCCCCTGAAGTCCCCCCATGAACATTTTCATGATTACAGGAAAAGCAAACAATTCAGAGCCAGTAGCTTCCAAGTCCAGGTTTCTGGGGCAACAGCTTTTGGCTTGTGTTATGAGATGCTGGCCTATCTCCCTTGTTTAAGAGGAAAGGGGAAGAAGGATGGGAAAAGGGAAAAGGCTAAAGGATGTTTTGGGATAAAGTGAGAGAGAGAGAGAGCGAAGGAAAGGCTGAGAGAACCCAAGAAAGGGAATATCTGTACCAGTCCTAGCACACAATCTTTCCTGAGTCTGTTAAATATGTTTAGTCACATAGCAAAGTCATTTCCTTGTAAAAAATACTGCTTTATGAGGTAGAGGAAAGGAGGGAATTGTTGCTGGTGCCAGATGTAGATAGCACAGTAGGAAGAAAATAAAAAGAAAAAAAAATATAGTGATGAAAAGAAGTCTTTGGAACCTGTACATATTAGGCAAGGGTCTGGAGAACACAGATGTGATGCTTTATTAGTGGAAGATTGTATTGGCCTAAATGTTTAGGTAATGAGGATGGTGATGTACATTCTGATTTTGGTGGTGATGGAATTGGTGTCAGAGGAGTGTGGTGCAGGTGACTAGTGTGGGAGAGAGAAAACAGAGATTGCTGTAAACACTGAAAACAAAAAAATGAGATCTGTATTGCATATTAGAGAATGAGATATAAATCCAACCAATGAACCAAGCAAGCAAGCATTTATTTAGCACCTACTAAATGATATTCACTGTACTTGGGATTGAGGATATAAAGACAAAAATGAAAACTTCCTCTCCTTAAGAAGTGTACCTTCTTTTGGGACAAACAGAATATACAAAAATGAGTACAAAATGATTGTAAAGTAAATATTAGGTAATTTTAGTGTTGGGAAGGCTCAATGGAGGAGTGCTAGTCTCCTGACTAATTAGACCTAGGCTAGAATAGTGAGATTAATCAGGAACCTTCAAGTAGGAGCCCACTTGCATCACATTAAAAAAAAGTTAGGATTTCTAAACTGTTGAGAGAAGGAAGGAATGTATTCTAATACTTAGCCTATATAGTAGTTACTCAATAAATGTTTATTGATTGATTGATTCTAGGCATGGAAAATAACTTATGCAAAGCAATGAGGATGTGGAATGGAATGTGCATGTATATATATTAAAGGCTGAAAATGTATGAAAAATCATATTACATAAGTCATTGTATTAGTGAATGAAATCTATGTATCTTATTAAAGTTAAAAGCAAATACTCATGATTCTTTTTTGTGATAGTACAATAGCTAGCATTTTTATAGCACTTTTGGTTTAAAAAGATATATATATATATATGTATATAATCATAATTGATCATGTTGGTAGCATTTGTATAATTTTGACTTTAGATCATCCTAAGATCATCATAACTAACTTTAAAATTATATAGGTAAAATATTTCAATATTTTCAAAGAAACACTTGCAGTTTTTCACATATGACCTGTGTTATAAAAGTTCACACATATCCAACATGTAAATGCTGGAAAGGATCTTAGAAACCCTCTTCCAACTTTCTCATTTTACAGATGAGGGAACTGAGGTCCAGGGAACCCAAGTGAGTTTTCTGAGATAACCAGAATCTTGGCTGTCATTGCTTTAGGTTAATTTTTAAGTTGTTTTTTGGGTCTCGAGAATGTATTTTTTTAAATCCACAAAACAATCTTTAAAATGATGGTTAGTGTCTAGGTCTGCTCAGTATGGTGATATATAACTACATTTAATCCAGCAAACATTTGTTAAGTGCTTCTTATGTGTTAAAAAGAACTGTGCTAGGGACAGATGATATAAAAATTAAAAATGATTCAGTTCTTACTCTATTCTCATTTTTTTAGGTTTTTGCAAGGCAAATGGGGTTAAGTGCCTTGCCCAAGGCCACACAGCTAGGTAATTATTAAGTGTCTGAGACCAGATTTGAACACAGGTACTCCTGACTTCAGGGCCAGTGCTTTATCCACTGCACGACCTAGCTGCCCCCAGTTCTTACTCTAAAAGAAAGGGCTTTTGTACCTGGATCAGGATAATAAGGAAATATGGTAACTGTAAGAACACTCTTTACTCTCTTGGGGGAGCCAAGAGGCACAGTTCAAGCCAGCTGTTAAATATGCATGGGGCATGTATAAATAGGTTGTCTACAGTCAAGGAGTTCTGTATAGCTACAAAGCCTATCTTTTGAATATGCTGGATGAAAAGATGCATTTTATGATATTAACGAAAGTTCCAGATATAAATTCTTGGTTCTAGAGTTGTGAATATTCTGTAGAAATTGTTGGGTCTTTGAAGTTGTAAATAGAGATTATTAGGCTTGTGATTTATTGTTCCTGGTTCAGGTATAATGCCCATCCAAACTACTTAATGTTATATTATTGTTGTTGAGTTGTTTTCAGTTGTATTTGACTTTTCATGATTTCTTTTGACAAAGATACTGGAGTTTGCCCTTTCCTCCCCCAGCTTGCACTAAAGATGAAGAAACTGAGGCAAAGGGAATTAAGTGACTCACCTAGGGTAACACAGCAAGTAAGTTTCTGAGGTCATATTTGAACTCAGGTCTTTCTGATTCCAGGCTTAGCACACTATCTTAGGTACAATTAATATGTATATAACATGATTTTAGGTGCTATTTGTTTTAGTGTGTCTGTGTAGAAAAGGAAAAAGCACTTGCTGTGGAACTGGGTATGTATGCTTTGGCTCCCATTGGAAGGGCATCTAGGTGAAATCATGAGGACCCAAGTTCAAATTCAGCCTCAGACACTTACTAGTTGTGTAACATTGGACAAGTCACTTAACCCTGATTGCCTCACATCTAGGACCATCTTCAGTTGTCATGATCCATATCTGGTCACTAAACCCAGATACCTCTAGAGAGAAAGTGAGGCTAGTAACAGCACCTCCTCACTCAAATCCAATTCACATACATGTCATGGCATCACCTCTTTGATGTCATGGTTCTCTTTGAGAATGAAGGACAAACATTATTCATTATTATTATTATTATTATTATTGTTCTTTTTATTATTATTATCTTTTTATCATTATTATTATCCATTAAAAGGGACATACCCTCTGGTCCCTTGCTAAAGACATGCCTTACCATTGGGTCCTGGTTGGTTTTCATATGTCTCTATGGTTAAGGGGTGAGCATGTTTCCTTCCTCACTGAGCCAAAGTACAGCTGCTGAGTTCTATAAGTTCTCCAATCCAACCTCCCCAATATACAAGGTGAACAAGTGAACCTTGATCTCAAAGACTTTATAAGTTTAAGGGAGACAATACCAAATGACACATATACAACTTCATATACTCACACCAACAAATGTTTATTACGTACTTATTATGTGTGGAATGGTACTTGGTGCTGGTAATATGAAGATAAAGTGAAAAATTGTCCTTTTACATTCTAATACATGTGAACTGAGCTGTCAGATAAGTATCTTAAGGGATGTACGATTCTTGGCTTTAGAACTGGAAAAGACCTAGACTCCCCCAACTATTTTCAAATCATTCAGCCTGAGCTCTAGCCATCCTCATTCACCCCTTATCACTGGCACCTGGAATCTGCCACTGCATCTTTGCACCATAATAGATGAACTAGCACCTTATTTTGCACAAGATTAGGTCTCCATGCCACTTCCTACAAATTTTAAGCCATCTTGTCAGATGTTTGTCTCTGTTTATCTGTCTTCCCCTCCCTCTCCATCCCTTTCTTTATGCCTCTCTGTTTCTTCTTCTTCTCTTCTGTTTCTGCTTTCTGCTTTTTTTCTCTCCCTCCCTTTCCTTCCCCTCCCTTTCTCCTACCCCACATCTCTTAATTCTTTTATATATATGTATATGTGCATATATATACATATATATGTATATATATATATACATATATATGTATATAGTTATCTCCCTCAATTATAAGCTCCTCAGTATAGAATGGCTTGCTTGCTTGCAGTCTTAGTGCTTAGCACAATCCTTGATACTTAGTAAATGCTTTTAAATTTATTCATTCGTGTAGTTCACCTCAATTTTTCAGAGAAGAAAAAAGGTCCAGAGAGGAGGAGGTGACTTCCCCCAGGTCACACAGGTAGGGCAGCAACAGAGTTGGTATCCAAACCCAGATTCTCAGAGACTAAGTTTAGGAGAACTATGTTAAGCATAGTCCACTCACAAGTTATTTTATAAGCATGTCAGCAATGTTGTCATTGATGTTGTCATAGAAAGAATGGTCTGGTTTAAAATCAAGAAGATGTGAATCAAGAGATTCAGGTCCCATCTCTGACACATACTGGTTTTGGATCCTGGGCAGGGCACTTAATCTATCAATACTTCCAAACAACTCTCCAGCATTTAAGTTGCAAAGTAATTATTGGTCAGCATTTGGTAGAGAGAATTTCCTAACAATGCTTTCCATATGCCAATGAAAACATAGGTCAGGTTCCCCAAGCTCCCCTAACCCTCAAAAAGACAATACATCAAATTGTGAGCAAGCAATATATAGTAATAGGGGTGGCTAGGTGGCATAGTGGATAAAGCACTGGGCCTGGAGTCAGGAGTACCTGGGTTCAAATCCAGTCTCAGACACTTAATAATTACCTAGCTGTGTGGCCTTGGGCAAGCCATTTAATCCCATTTACCTTGCAAAAACCTAATATATATATATATATATATATTATATATATATATATATATATATATATATATATAGTAATGGTTGACAAATGGAGAAATGACTTTGGAAAATAAAAGCTCTTCCTTTTATTTTTGATACCTTTTTCAATTATTAAAAATCTATTTTCTTCCTTTCCTACTTTCCTGCCACTATCTGGAAAAAAAAAAGAAAACAAAAATGATCAAATTCTAATACATTTTCATCTACCACGTGTGAAGCATGTCTCATTTTGCAACCTGAATCTTTTTTGTTGTTGTTCAGAGATGGATTGCATACTTCTAGCTCTCTGAAAACGTGTTGTTCATTGCTTTGAAATTTTTGAAAGTTGATTGTGATGTGGTGTTGTGTTATTGTTGCATAAATTATTCTTGTTTTGCTCACTTTATAGCATTCCATACTATGTTTTCCAGTTTTCTCTGAAAAGTCCCCTTTGCTATTATGGAATAATATCCCTTTATTTATTCAACCATTCTTTAATTGATAGGTACCTCTTTAGTTTCCAGTTCTTTGCCTCTGCAAAAAAGAGCTACCATAGGTTTAATTTTCCATATGCATCCTTTCCCTCTTTGATTCACATTTATAATTTTCCTTTTTTAGTTCAACTTTGCCATATTGATGAATGTGTATATGTGTGTGTGGGGGGGTGTTGGAGCCTAAGAGTTGTTTTAAACTTATATTTTCTAATTATTAGTGAATGAGAACATTTTTATATGGCTACTGATAACTTGGATTTTTTCCTCCAAAAATCGCTTATTCATAGATCCTTTGATCAGTTGTGGAGTGAATCTAAGGGTATCTTAAAGGGCATAGTAGGGTTTGTAGGATATTATCATGAAACCCATGTTAATATGTTAGCTACAGGTAAATGGAATTCTGCCTGGCCCTTTCCCTTAGTCATAAAATGACTTCGAATTCTCATAAAGAAAGGGAACTGGAAAGAATCTAGGGTGATGCTGATGCTGTAACTGCTCGAAGTGTACGTGTGAGACAAACAGAAGGAGCACGAGTGGTTCTTAAAGGGGGAGGGAGTTGTGGAGAGGGAAGGAAGGAGGAGGAGGAGGAGGAGCTTGGAAGGGCTGACGGGTACTCAGTGAGGCGGATACTGGGTTGGACCATCGGTGGACAGCTGGAGCGCAGGCGCCGCTCTCGCTGTCACAGCTCTGAGCTGTGGGGCCACCTGCAGAGGCAATCCTCTCTCTTAGCCAGCTCGCCCCCCGGAGGCTATTCAGTGCCACCCAGGCCTTTCGCTGGCCAAGCAGATGCTGCAGACTAGAAGACCCCCTTATTTCACTGGGCTGGGCAAAATAGTTTCCTTTCCTCCTCCTCCTCCTCCTCCTCCTCCTCCTCCTCCTCCTCCTCCTCCTCGGAGGGCGAATGCAGCCGCCCTCGGTTGCCCCTTTACAGGGCTGGGTTTCCAGGACACCTGTTGTAGGTCCCAAATAGCAACCTCGCCTTTTGGGTTCCGGGGCCGGCCTGCCGGTCTCCGGGAGTGGGCGTGCTCTGATGAAGTGATAAACTAGGCTGGGAAGCTGGGGCTGCAGAGGGAGGCGGGGAGAGCCTCGGGAGCCAGGGAGAGCCTCGGGAGCCAGGGGGCCCTGCAGCATTGCATTGAAGGGAGGGGCCGGAGCCCCGGCTGACCTTCCGTCGTGCTCCCTTCCATCTCTCTCCCCTGTCTCTCTGCTCCGTCGGAGCACCCACCCGGCCGCTGCCTCTGCGGCTGCCCGAAATGCCGCAGCTGCAAAGCGCATCCCAGCGCTCAGGCAGGATCTCCCTCCCCTCGCCTGAAACCTAGCGTCTTTGCGCTGCTTCTTCCGCAAAGTGCGGAAGAAAAGGAGAGTGAGTGGGCGCCCCTGACGACCCGCCTCCCCGCCCCCCACCCGCGTTCTGCAGTGGGGTGCAGGGCTCACCCCGCCTTCGCTCCGCCAGCCTGGCTCCTGGCGTCAGCTTTGCCCCTGTGCGGACACTAGCCCAGCGGGTCCCTTAAGTCACCGCCCCCTGGCGCGCAGCCGGGCTCCCATTGGAGGCCAGGCCAAGTGTTTCAGCAGCCAGGCTGGGGAGGGGGCCTGGGCGTGTCCTCGGACCTTTCGGGTCTCACTCTAGCCTCGGGCTCCGAGCCGTCTCCTTCTGCAGTTTTCTTCCCCTTCCCCTTCTCTAGGTCCCGAGGCTGCTTGAGGACTCCAGCCTTGGGGGCCGGTGGGGAGGGGGGAGAGCTGAACTCATCTTTCGGCTTTGAAAGGAACTTGAGCCATGGCCGGTTACCTGTCCCCGGCTGCATACCTCTACGTGGAGGAGCAAGAGTACCTCCAAGCTTACGAAGATGTCCTGGAGCGATACAAAGGTACCGTAACGCCGCCGGTCCGGACCTGCTTGGGCATTGCCCTCTATTCCCTTCTTGGGACAGCTCTTAAGGGTTTATTATACATTGTTAAAAAAACCAACACCCCAAACTAGAACCTTTGCTTACAAGTAAACAGGTGTTAGGACCAGTAGTGGTGCAGACAGTGGGGCGGGGGTGGGTGGAAATCCCTCCCCGACTTTTTGGATGTAATACCATCGGTCCCAGAGCAGAGCCAGCAGGGTGGGGGAGGCGCCTTCGGAGACGCCCTTAGATAGACCATGTTGCCTTCTTGTGGGGGCTTTATTACCAGGGAGTCTGAGGCTTTCTTCTTTCTCTTAAGCTGCGCATAATTCTTCCGGGCGTCTCGGATACCTCCGACAGCCCAATGAGATTACCACCAGACACTGATGCTCCTGCTTGGTCCATGATGTTAATTCATGTCATAGAAAATTAGAACACCGGTCCTGAAACTGATTAAAAGAAGCATCCCTTTTGGAACGATCACTAGATCATCTCCCTTTGAAATGAACAGAGTTTTGTTTTGTTTTATTTTGTTTTGATTTGGTATGATGCTTACACATTCCTCTTTCCGTGTGACAAGGAGGATGATATATGAGACGCTTCAATCGCTGAAAAAAGTCTTTCTAATTTAAATGCATCTAGTTGCTTTACCCCCTGAGTTTTATGCTTAACATACATGTATATGTATCATACATATACATACACATACATGAAAAAATCTGGTAAATGGTGATTTTCAGTATTGTGTTAAATGTTAAAATTGTGAATGATTATTAGAGAAGACAAAATTTCACCTCTTAAAAGTGTTTATGGTAATGGAATACATATATTTGTATATACTTACTTATATTTATATCATATATTTATGTCATGGCATAGTGAAACATATCATTGTGACCTCTATCTTATAACAGTTCAAAAAAATTCAATAGTTGGTGGCCAAAGGGTGGGTTATAGAGAATTTCAACGTTAGTAATATTTTTATGTTTCCTGGATAAAATTCAGACCACATTTTATCTTTCTAAATGTCTACATGTAGCTGAGCCATAGACCTTTCACACACTGGACAGAAATCAAAGAGTTAAAATGCAACTCAACTCCTCACTCTTTAATGTTTTAGTATTTAATTGTTAATGGTTTTAGGCTAGTGGGAAAAACTATCACGAAGAACTGAAAAACAAGAATATTCTCTTTCTGGTGGTCTGGGTAAAATAGTGTAGTAACTCATAATTCCTTTATGTCAAGTGCAGCTGCTGAGCAGTAACAATATGTTAGATTAATTTGGCAGCATTTAAAAAATTGATATGTTAGCTGAGTCAATTTTTATAGGAAGCTATAACATTACTTTTCTAAAAATCTCTCAAAAGTAACTGCATTATAGGCCAATGCATTTGGGTTTTTTTGGGGGGAATCAAATAGCTTTTATAATTTAAAACTTTTTTATTTGACACACTGAAAGTCTCAAATGAATTTTATTATTCTATAGATGCAGCTAGCCATGAAACTTAACTGAGATTCTGGCAAACTGTTATTTTGTTTATCAACCTATTTCCCTATTGTAACCCATGGTAAATTCTCATATGCAATTTGAATTGTGGATCTTGTTATAACAATATAGTTATAACAAGTAGATTTTCAAGAAGCATACACTTTATAGAAAATATTGATCTTTTTTATGTGAAATTCTGGATCTGAAAATACCTTGGCATTTCGGCACATTTGATTAATCACTCACAGTTCTCAGCATTTTAATATAATGCATTTTAAAATACTATTATATACATACATATATATGTATATGTATGTATTTGGTATTTCAATTAGATCCTTTCAATGAAACTCATTGTCTTCTTTTTTGCTTTCTTATTCCTTTTGGATTAAAGGAATTAAAAATATATACCTTGCTTGATCTTTCCTATATTGTGTTACTTTTGGTCATTGGAAAGAAGAGATATTGGCTATTGGACTACATGAAAAATTGGAGTCCTGGAAAACACATTATTTTCCAATGTGTTTCTAAGCCAGATATGATTTCCCATCAGTGTCCCAATAGGATGACCTCACTTCAGTGCTTATTCTACTGATGACTTGCTGTGGGAGCTGATCTAATCAGAAAAGAATTGTAAGCTTTGACTAGGGAGTGCCAGTTTACTAAACTTTAAAAGTATCATTGGTGATCCTTTGAAAGCCTATGGTATAGCAAGCATTTTGAGCTCCCATTTCAACACAGCTAGGCTTTACTTTCTCTTCCTTACACCACACACACACACACACACACACACACACACACACACACACACACACACACACACACTCTCACACACACACTCTCTCTCTCTCTCTCTCTCTCTCTCTCTCTCTCTCTCTCTCTCATTCACAAAGAATGTTTTTGGGTTATTGTATGTGCCTCAGCTGTTGTATAGGGTAAGAGGTAGAGTCAGCTGTAACCAATTCAAAAATTTACATGCAATATGAAAACTTAGAAGTAACAGAAGTCACATGAGAAAGAATTATTTGGAAGTTGAGACAAGTCAAAGTTTTTAGATGGTCTTGGATTGTTTTTGAGGTTCTAGAATATTGTCATAAAACAAGAATGATGACAAAGGAGCTCTAAATAATTGGTATTGTCTGCCCACTCTTATCTCTCTGTCGAGGTCCTTTAATTCTAACTACAAATAGGCAACTGTGTCCCTAATTAGAAGCACAGAACACTTGTTTGCTACACAGAAAATGGTGCAGTGTTCTGATTCATAGTCTACTATTAATGCTTATAAAACTGATTCATAGCTAGGATATCCATGGTCTCTGATTTTTTTTTAAATCAATAACATAAAATCACATTATTTCAGTCACTGCCAAAACTGCATTGAATAAAGTCAGTTATTCATGAAGAACAAAATATTGCTTCTTTGTTATTATTTATTCTAGGAGTTGTCAAGGGCAATACCTTTGTTTTGATATCTGTAATAAATTATATAGCACATTTACTTTATAGCATAAAATATTATTTTTGTTTATAACTTAGTATGGAAGACACATGGAAAGATTTGCACAAAGGAATAGCTGAAACTCTTATAGCATTGTTTTACTTTGAAGAGTTAGACTAGTTGAAAGCATTGTTTATATCAAGATGCCATTTAAATCTACATCAGTTACTACAGTGTTTTACAGTGAGGTTTTATGTTTTCTGATTCTATTTTTTTAAGTTAGAATTATAATTTCATAATTTTAAGCAGCTCCAGGTGAGAAATTTTCTATATTAATGCATAACAGCACCTTTTATGCAACTCATAAACTTTTGAGAGTTGCCTGAGTCCCTCACTGGTTAAATAAGTTTTGTCAGAGAACATGGGACTTGAACTTAGATCCTTTTGTTTCTTTGGTTCCGTTCTGCCCTGCGATGAATCCTGACTCAAACTTGGGAATGCAGATTTTGGAAAGAAAATAGAGATTTATTAAAGGAAGTTGTAGCATATTAAGAAAGTAATAGAAAAGTTAAAACACTTTAAAGAGAGACCACATGGATAGCTGATTGAATTGGCCAGGCCAGCTGACTGGGGCTCAGCAGGAGCCTGAAAGGTAGAAGAGGAGGAGGCCCTCCCTCTATCTCCTTAAATTCTATCCCAAAGTCCATGGGAGGGGATAGTGACCTGGGAGTGACCCAAGTCCCTCATTGGAGATTTTGCCTTTGGGGAGGGGGCCTCTTTTGGGTGGTCTTCAGGGGTTTGTGCTCCCTGGCTGCCCCACCAGAAAACAATGCAATCCAAATCAGAAGGTCAGGTTCTCAGGTGTGGAAGGAAGAAGGAAGATTACTTTTACAATGCAAACAAAAGATTTACAAAGTTTGTCTCCAACTGATCTCATCACTCCCATGCCCAGGTTTTTCTGCATCATCTTGAATCCCAAGACCGACTTTTCCATGCCTCTTTAACTCCTCTTTTTGCTTTATTTCATTACTCATAATGACTTCCACTCAAATTTTATTATGATGAATAAGCAAAATTATATATGGTGGTATAGTTCAAAGAATCCCATTGTGAAAGATGGTTCAGGTCCCTGTCCTGCTATTTGCTGAATGATATTAGATAATTCACTTAATTTCTCTAGACTTTAGTTTCTTTTTTAGTAAAATTGAAGTAAAATGGAGGGAAGGATTGAAATGGAGGACAGGATTGATCCCTAAAGACTAATGAATACATATATAATACTTTGGTCTCAGAGAAGTGAAAACTTTGGTTTAAGTTCTGCCTCTGATATTCTGATTGTGTGACTCTGGGCACAACGTGTGATCCTTCAATGTCTCTGGCAATTCTCTAAGACTATGAACTGCAGAGTAGTTATTGATGTGCCCTGGTAAGAGGGGTTTCTTCTAGACCACTGAAATCACAGGTCTAGTTCTTCATTTTTTAAATTCACAAATTAGAGTTGACTTGGGGAAATGCCCTAATGTAAATAGTTAGAATGCATGGAAAGTTGTACTCACTGACCTTTGATATCTCTTCTAAGTAAAAGTTAATGCCATTTCCCCAAAAATCTTTTAAAATATAAAAATCATAATATTCTAAAAGTCAAGGATTGTGACAATTGCCTTCAAAATTAAGTTTATTTTCATAAGGTGGTTTTTGCCCCTTGGTGTTTTGCATCCCATTTTTGCTCTGCTACTTCACCTTTTTTTTAAAGACTTTATTTATTTTAGTTTTACAGTTTTCCCCCTAATCTTTTTTTAATGTTTTTGCAAGGCAAATGGGGTTAAGTGGCTTGCCCAAGGCCACACAGCTAAGTAATTATTAGGTGTCTGAGACCGGATTTGAACCCACGTACTCCTGACTCCAGGGCTGGTGTTTTATCCACTGTGCCACCTAGCCTCCCCTTTCCCCCTAATCTTACTTCCCTCCCCCCACCCCCACAGATGGCAATTTGTCAGTCTTTATATTGTTTCCATAGTATATGTTGATCCAAATTGAGTGTGATGAGAGAGAAATCATATCCTTAAGTAAGAAACATAAAGTATAAGTGATAGCAAGATCAAACAATAAGATATCAGTTTTTTTTTCTAACTTTAAGGTAATAGTCCTTGGTCTTTGTTCAAACTCCACAGTTCTTTTATCTGGATACAGATGGTATTCTCCATTGCAGAGAGCCCCAAATTTCCCCTGATTGTTGTACTGATGGAATGAGCAAGTCCATCAAGGTTGATCATTGCCCCCATGTTGCTGTTAGGGTGTACAATGTTTTTCTGGTTCTGCTCATCTCACTCAGCATCAGTTCATGCAAATCCCTCCAGTGTTCCCTGAATTCCCATCCCTCCTGGTTTCTAATAGAACAATAGTGTTCCATGACATACATATACCACAGTTTGCTAAGCCATTCCCCAAATGAAGGACATTTACTTAATTTCCAATTCTTTGCCACCACAAACAGGGCTGCTATGAATATTTTTTTACAAGTGATGTTTTTACCCTTTTTCATCATCTCTTCAGGGTATAGACCCAGTAGTGGTATTGCTGGATCAAAGGGTATGCACATTTTTGTTTGCCCTTTGGGCATAGTTCCAAATTTCTCTCCAGAAAGGTTGGATGAGTTCACAGCTCCACCAAAAATGTAATAGTGTCCCAGATTTCCCACAGCCCTTCCAACAATGATCATTATCCTTTCTGGTCGTATTGGCCAGTCTGAGCAGCTTTACTCTAATAAGTAATGATTTAGTTGCTCCACTACTTCAACATGGCCACATCCACATGTATACTGACTGACAGCCTGCCTCTGAGGATTGTTCCAAGAATAATTGTCATTTAAATGGATCACTGCAGTCTGACTTTATCCAGGCATGGTTGGCAAAAAACCCAAAAATATTGGTTTTTTTTCCCAATTATTTCTTTGTGTAGGCAGACTACTATAATCATTCTGACCTAGATTTTTGGGTCCAGTATTAACTGTAGCTCCCCTACAGTTTGTGTAGACATAGGACCTGTCTGTAGTTAGGCTTAAGGTATAATGTGCCATCTCCACCTTTAACTCTTCTACTCTGTTCAGCAGAGACCAAGAAGGATCAGTGACAGTACAGGATCCACAACTATAGACTGACTATGGTAGTGTTATAAAAATTATTCACATAGTGTTATGAGATCTGGATAATTTTTTCATCCATATTATTAATTCAGTCAAGTTCTCCCCCAATCTAAGCCAATCCAACAATGATTTACCAAGTGCTAGCTATGAATAATAATGTTAGGTGCTGAGGATCCAAAGGCAAAAACAATTCTTGCTTTACAGGAACCTTATATTCTTCAGGGAGGGAGAATGAGAAAGTAATTATTTTTAACTTTGGACTGTGTAATTGGTAAATTTTGGGGAAAATTTTTTTCCCCATGATGGCAGTGTAGGATACAAAAGACATACAAAAAGATCTGTTGGTATGGAGATATCAGCTTGTATTTCTAGGACAAGTTGTAAAAGCTGAAATTTTTAAAGAAGGTACTATCTATTTGCCCATGCCTTGGAAGGTCATGAATCCTGCCTCTGTGGGGAACTGGACTATTTGACCAAAGAATCATCTTGAAATGAGAGACTGTAATAAAATCTGTCAGATCTAAAGCCAAACTCTGAAGAGCTGCCAGGAAGAAGAAGATCCTGGCAAACATAGTTTCATCAAGAGGTAACTTATGATTTAAATCTTATTTTAAGAATTTGTGCCATTGACTGTTGCAAAAGGAAAGATACACAGGTGTCATAGGTACATAGGACTCTACATTTACTAAGGGAAGGGAAAGAATATTAAAAAAAATGCTATTGTTTAGAGCACCTCTATTTTTGTGTAGACTTTGTAGAAAGCCGTGAGAAAGATCTGTAAATAAAATGTTTTATTTGCTGAGATGTTTTATGGGGTAAGAAATCAATTCAACAGGTCTTTATTAAGCATCAGATGGGTACTTAGGCACTATGAATACAAAGCCATAAATGAAAAATTTCTACCTTCAAGGAAATTATTTTCTAACTGTGGAATAGCACATGCACATGGATGAGTAAATATAATAAAGTGAATGCAAAATAAATTTGGTTGGGGAATCATTAACAACTAGGGAATGGTGGTAATAAGTTAAGAACTATTAGAGTGTGGCACTTGATTTCAGCTTTGAATGGAATTAGAGATTCCAAGAAATGGAGATAAAGAGGGAGAGCATTATAGGCATGGAAGACAGCTTTGGTAAAGGTAGGCAATTAGTCTGTAAAGATTAATTGGAGTCATATTGGAGGACTTTAAATGACAAACAGAGGAGAATGTTTTTTATTTTCTTTCTTTTATAATTAACATTTTATTTGCTTTCCAATTATATAAATAGTAGTGTCTACCTATCATTTTTAATAAGGTTTTGAATTTTACAATTTCCCTCCTTCCCTCCCCTCCCACAGAAGGCTGTCTGATAGTCTTTATGTGATTTCCATGCTATACATTGATTGAAATTGAATGTGTTATGAGAGTAAACATAACCCACCGCTCAAGAATAGAGAGAGAAGAAAATGTACTTCAGGCTGTGTTCAAATTCCAATGGCTCTGTCTCTGGGGTGAGTTGCTTTATCATAAGTTCACTAGAGAGGTTGCTTCAATATTTTTTCCACAGTTGTTATTAGTAGCTGTACCTCCACTCTGTTCCTCCCCACTCTCATTCAATTCTCTCTCTCTCTCTCTCCTTTCATCCTGGCCCTGTCCAAAAGTGTGTTATATCTGAGTACCCTCTCCCTTGATCTTCCCTCTCTTCTATAACCTATTTCCCCCCCCTTTCCTCCCCCCATTCCCCCCTTATCCCATCCCTTTCTTCTCATTTTTCTCTAGGGTAAGATCCTCACCTTATTAAGAGTGTATGTTATTTCCTCTCCGAGCCATTTCTGATGAGAATGAAGGCTCATTCATTCCCCCTTGCCTCCCCACTTTCCACTCCACTGAAAAAGCTTTTTCTTGACTCATGTGAAATTTCTTAGCTTCTTCTTTATCTCCTTTCCCTTCTTCTCAATACGTCCCCCCATCACCCACTGACTACATCTTTTTACTATATTATACCATTATGTTCCGCTCCTTCCTATGTCCTGTCTATATATGCTCCTAACTGCTCTTATAAATGAGAAAGTTATCAGTTGTATTCCCATGCAGAATACAAACAGTTCAATATCATTAAGTTCCTTATAGTTAGTCATTCTCTTCCACCCCCTCTATGGTTCACCAGAGTCCTGTGCTTGGAGATCAAACTTTATGTTCAGCTCTGGTTGTTTCAAAAGGAAAGTCTGAAAGTCCCTTGTTTTATTGATAGTTCATCTTTTCCTTTGAAAGAGGATGTTCAGTTTTGTTGGGTAGTTGATTCTCAGTTGTAAACCAAGATCTTTTCCCTTCCAGAATATCATATTACAGTCCCTATGAGCCCTTAATGTAGATGCTGCAAGATCTTGTGTAATCCTGACTATGGAGCCTCATTAGTTGAATTCTTTGTTTCTAGCAGCTTTTAGAATTTTATCTTTGTTTTGGGAATTTTGAAATTTGGCTATAATATTCCTGGAAGTTTTTCTTTTGGGATCTCTTTCAGGAGGTGACCCATGAATTCTCTCGATTTCTATTTTACCCTCTGTTTCTAGGATCTTAGGGAAATTTTGCTGTATTATTTCTTGAAAAATGAAGTCTAGGCTCTTCTCCCGATCATGGCTTTCAGATAGCCCAATAATTTTTAAATTATTTCTCTTGGATCTGTTTTCAAGGACAGTTGTTTTTCCAGTGAGATATTTCACATTTTCATCTAATTGGCTTTTTTTGGAAGAGTTTTTTTTCTTCCAGATTTCTTGTGAAGTCATCAGCTTCCTTTAGTTCCATTCTGCAGTTGAGGGAGGTATTTTCTTCAGAGAGCTCTTCTATCTCCTTTGCTAGCCAGCCAATTCTGCTTTTTAAGGCATTCTTTGCATTTGCTTTTTGTTTTGCTTTTTTCTATTAGGCCTGAACTGTTTTTTTTTTTAACATATTATTTTCTTCAGTATTTTTTGTCTATCTCTCACTAAGTAAGCTGTTGATTTGGTTTTCATGACGTTTTTTTTGCGACATTCTCATTTTTCCTCTCAATTTTTCCTCCATCTCCCTTAATTGCTTTTCAAAGTCTTTTTTGAGTTCATCCATAGTCTGAGCCCATTTTCTATTTCTCTTGGAGGTTTTGGATATGGAAACTTCGATTTTGTTGTCATTTGAGTATTTGTTTTGATTTTCCATGGGACTAAAGTATTCTCTATGGTCAGATTCTTCTTTTTTCTGTTGTTTACTTATTTCCTCAGCCCAAGACAGCACTTCCTGGGCTTTGGATTTTTTTTGGGGGGGGACACCCCACTGGGACCTTTATTCCTCCAAGGTCGCTCTCTTGCCTGTGCTTTGATATGTAGATGACCCCTGTATTTCCCTCTGCCCTGGAGCTATAAGGAGGGATCCAGTTTGGCTACTTAGTATGGAAGCCCAATCTGCAACCTGGATATGAGTGTAGGCTAGCAGCAGAGTCCTAGCCCCGAGGGAGAGCAGAGAAATCTCTGCAGACTTCCCTTACCATCTCTGGGGGTGCAGCCTGCTTTTTCCAGATTCTCGCTGCAGATTCTGCAGCCAGTGCTCCTCACCCCACACTCATTCTGGTGTAGCAGAGCTTTCTAACTGCCCCTTCAAGCTGTTGCCAGTGATCTCTGGGCTGAGCTGGGCTGCGCTGTGGCCATGGCTTTTTTCCAACCCCCAGTCCTGTTGAAACACACCTTTCCCGCGGAAATTCTAAGTTATCTTGGACTGGGGAATTTGAAGATAAAATATGGCGTAAAATGAAGTCAGTAGAAAAAAAGGAAATGAAAATGTATCACTCAGTCTTTCTGTGGGTTCTGCCCCTCTAAATTATGACTAGAGTCATAATTTGTTGGCTTTTGGAGTTTGGAGGAAAAGGAGTTCCCAGGAAATGCTGCCTTCATGCTGCCATTTTAGCTCTGCCCTGTTTTTTATTTTCTAAAAAATAGGGAGGCATTCAAACTTCTGGAGGAAGGAAAGTGATTATGATTAGACCTGTGTTTTAAAAACATCCGTTTGGCAGTTGTGTGGAGAATGAATTGGAGGATCCTGGAGATACTGTAGTCAGAGAGTTCAATTTGGGAGTTATTGGACCAGTCCAGACTAGAGGTGATGAGAACCTGAACTAGGATGGTAGCCATAAGAATGGAGACAAGGGGATAGATGTTGAATACTGAAGAATTAGACCTGTGAAAATTTGTCTATTAATTTGCTATGGGAATGATGAGGGAAAATAAAAATTTGATCAGATACATAATTTGGTTTAGCCACATAAATTCAATCCAAGTTTCTGCCATACCATCTTGCAATTTTCCCAACAATTTTTATTGAAGAGAGAGTTCTTATCCCAGAAGTAGGATTCTTTGGGTTTATCAGACAACAGAATACTATAATCATTTCCTGCTGTCTCTTTTATACTTAATCTATTCCACTGATTCACAATTCTATTTCTTAGCCAATACCAGACAGTTTTGATGACTGATGTTTTATAATATAATTTTAGATCAGGTAGGACTAAGCCCCCTTCTTTTGCACTCCCCCCCCCCCCTTAAATTCCTGGAAATCCTTGACTTTTTGTTTCTCCATATGAATGTTTTTCTAGCTCATTAAAGTAATTTTTTGGAAGTTTGAATGGTAAAGCACTAAATAAGTAGTTTAATTTAGGTAGAATTGTCATTTTTATTATATTAGCTTGGCCTATCCATGAGCAGTTGATATTTGCCCAGTTATTTAAATCTGATTTTATTTGTGTGAAAAGTGTTTTGTAGTTGTTTTCATGGAGTTTCTGAGTCTGCCTTGGCAGGTAGACTCCCAAGTATTTTATATTGTCTGAAGTTACTTTAAATGGAATTTCTCTTTCTAGCTCTTGCTGTTGTATCTTGCTAATAATATATAGAAATACTGAGGAATTATGTGGGGTTTACTTTATATCCTGCAACTTTGCTAAAATGCTAATTGTTTCTAATAGTTTTTTAGATGATTTTTTAGAATTCTCTAGGTATACCATCATGTCATCTGCAAAGAGTGAGAGTTTTGTTTCTTCCATCCCTATTCTAATGCCTTCAGTTTCTTTTTCTTCTCTTATTGCTGAAGCTAACATTTTTAATACAATGTTGAATAGTAGTGGTGATAACAGGCATCCTTGTTTCAACTCTGATCTTATTGGAAATGCCTCTAGCTTATCTCCATTGCATATGATGCTTGTTGATGATTTCAGATAGATATGGCTTATCATTCTGAGGAATAATTCATTTATTCCTGTACTCTCTAGTGTTTTTAGTAGGAATGGGTACTGTATTTTTTTCAAAGTTGGCCATATATGTCCAGAGCAAAACCAGCTACTTCTCCCCTCAGAATTATAGGTGCTGAGGTTGGGAGCATCTTTAGTATTATTAGCTCAAGTCCTCATTCTAGTCTGATCCTCTTATGATTAATGTTCCTGTTCCATTTATTTCAAATGATTTTTTACTTTGCCTATATTAAACCAGATCAGAAATGCCTCTCTTTCTTGATCACACTTGAGGTTATACTCTCCTCTATAACCCATTGGTTCTTAGAGAAAAGGGGCTCAGACTTAGCACAGTTTTAATTTGATAGTCAGTCAACCAAGTTAAATTCCAAATGATAAGTGATTCCCCATATCAACTGACTCTGGGCTCTAATTTCTTAATCTAGGACTGGCTTGAAATTTAGCCTGGACGCTAATTATGGTCTTTGAGTAGTTTACTTTTTGGTCTTTCAAAGCTTACTTGGCAGCAAGCCACCTCCAGTTGGAAAAAAAATGGACACAAAAGAGAAAGAAATAAGAGTATGAACAAGCTCTCAACTTCATTACAGATCCAGGTAATAGCCTCAGTTTCCTTCCCTATTTGAAGGGCATAAGGCATATAGGTGGCACAGTGTATATAATACTGGTCCTGGAGTTGGGAAACCCTGTGATCCCAGACATTTAAAAATTACTGAGCTGTGTGACCTTGAGCAAGTCACTTAACCCGCCTCCCCTATTGCCTACTTGAAGGGCATATCTACCCATTCTCCTTCTTTACTTCTAGGTGGCCTAGAAATAGTTTACACCAAGAATTTTACCTTAGACAACTAGGGTATTTTTGGAATAAAATTATGTATAGTTAAATGAAAAGTTCCTTTCACTGAAGGGAAGAAAACTGGAAACAGTTGCAGAATTTTTGTACATGTTCCAAATATCTCCAAGGTACTTCTGTTTGTCATCATTTTTTTTTTAGGTTTTTGCAAGGCAAATGGGGTTAAGTGACTTGCCCAAGGCCATGCAGCTAGGTAATTATTAAGTGTATGAGACTGGATTTGAACCCAGGTACTCCTGACTCCAGGGGCGGTGCTTTATCCACTGCGCCACCTAGCTGCCCCTCTTTGTCATTATGAATTATTTAGAATGGAAGGGAGAATAAATAGCTTAGAAGAGAGAATGGAAGACCTTACCTAAATAATGGATTCTGAAAACTAGAATAGCCCAAGGAAAAATCAGTACTCTATGAGAGATAGCAAGAAATTTTAGGAAAAAAAATTAAAAATAGAATAAAATGTTACATATCTAGAAAATACATCAAGGAGAGATATTTTTGGAATTAGTAAGTATCTTGAAAACTACATTAAAAAAGAAAACATTTTGGACATATTACTCCAAGAAATCACAAATGAAATTTCCCAGATCTGTTAAAATCAGAGAACAAAGTAAATTTAGAAAAAAACTCACTGATCACCCCTTGAAAAAACTCCAAAGGAAAATTCCCAAGAATGTCATTATTAAAATAAAGAGCTTCCATAATAAATAAAAATTATTGCAAGCATATCAGAAGAAAATACTAATGTAAGAAACAATCATAAAGGCATAAGACAGTTCTACACTAAATGGGAAGAGATCTTAGACTGCATTATGGCTAAAGGCAAAAGATAAAGGTTTACAAACAAAAAGAACTTATTCTACAAAGTTGATTATAGTCCTATAAGGGAAAAATGGATTTTTAATGAAATAGAGAACTTTCAATTATTTCTAATTATAAGAACTGAATAGGAACTTTTAAATACAAATACTTGAGCCTGAACAAATCTACAAGGGAAAATTTATGTGGCCATTTGGAAGGAACTGAATGATGACATAGTATTCAAAAGGTGGAGAAGAAGCAAATGTCCCTTTAGGATCTTAATGTTTTCAGAAGGTGTGGAGGGAATTAAGAAAAACAGAAATCTGGGTTGTGGGGGAGGAGTAGATTTGATTCTTTTCTGAGGGTTTGAATGGGGGAAAGAGAAGGAAGGATAAAAGGAATAACACATAGTAAAGAGAGAAAGAAGAAGGGAGTAGAATTTGCTATTTCTCCTCATTGGGATCTGTGAGAATATACAAATATGAAGTAAGGGTGGGCATCACATGAGCCTCACTACCACTTGAAAAGGACAAAAAGAGGGTTGAACACATACTGACACCTGCATTTTAAATTAGAAATCTCAGGGAAGAGGTGCAGTTAAGAAAAATGATATAATTGAGGAAGGAATGGCTTCAAGCAAGTGCCCTGCTTGTGATTAGAGCTAGGTATTAGGAGGGAACAAAAGAAAAGCAAAGAGCTGGAATGTAAGGGCATGCCATGTTGAACAAATTGTGGTATATGAATGAGATGAAATATTGTTGTGCTGTAAAAAATTCCTTTGAGACAATTTTAGAGAATCCCAGGTAATAAGAATTGATATAGTAAAGTAAGCAGAATCTGGAAACAACTTTATATATGGATAGCAACATTGTAAATTAAAATAACTTTGAGGGGTCACTAGGTGACGCAGTGAATAGAGCACCGGCCCTGGAGTCAGGAGTACCTGAGTTCAAATCCAGCCTCAGACACTTAATTACCTAGCTGCGTGGCCTTGGGCAAGCCACTTAACCCCATTACCTTGCAAAAACTAAAAAACAACAACAACAACAACAACAACAAAAAGACCTTTGAAAGACATGAAAACTGATTAAAATGGTGATCAATTATATCTTCAGAGTATCTATGGAGAAGCATTTTTCACGCATGCATACTTACAAGCTTCCACACACGAAAACACGATGTAGAAATACATTATAAAATAGAATCAATGGGGATGAGGCAAAAGGGAGAAAAACACAGATGAAAGGATTCAAAAACAATATACTCATCTAGTATACACAAGTAAGTTCAGAAAGAAGCAAAAAGGAGGGAAAACAAATAGTATGAAAGAAAGAGTCATAATTCCACATAGAATCCACTTCTGTTGTGTGTATGGAGATGCCCCTTTTGGGGATGTTTATGTTTGGAATAAATTTTAAAAATTCTTCTATGGACTTTACTATGAAAAGGAGAAAAGAATCAAGTCACTTGAATCTATATTACTTCTTAGATAATTAGGGAATGGTTGAACAAATTGAGGTATATGGTTATAATAAATATGTGTTAAGAAATTATGAAAGAGATGATTTAGAGATTACTGAATAGTATGAATTAGAAATATGAAGTGAACAGAAGCAAAAAAAAATTATACTAAGCCAACAACATTATAAAGAGTAACAATTTTGAAAAAATAGAAGAATCCTGGTCAGTGCAGTAAACTTTTGTTTCCAGATAACCCATGCTGAAGCATGGTACTTATTTTGACAGAGCAGATGTTTACAAAGTAAAAAAAAATTACGTTTTAGGATATGGTTGCTGTGTAAATTCATTTTATTTGGATATATGCAGTTGTTTAAGGGTTTTTCTCTTTCTTTCTCTTGGTTTAATTGGAAGTTAGGGTAAGGGAGAGTTAACAATAGTGATGCCTACCCAAGCATTTTTACATGGACAGAATGCATACAACATGCTTGTAAAGTCATAAGAAAAATCAAGATAACTTTAAGCTAATTAAACCATTCTCCTCATTTATTTATTATAATTTCTGCTAATATGATGAATTTCTAAAAAAAAATAAAATGTAAGGATAATTTATTTTTATAGCCAGAGTTGATAGTATAAACATGCTGATATAGCAGGAGTTCATTGCTAGCCTAAAGTTGTTCCCCATGAATTTTCAATTCTTGACTTGCACATATAAAAAATGGTTTGCATTTACATGATGCTTTAAAGCTTTACAAAATACTTTTCTTAAACAGTCTTGAAGTAGAAAGTGCTGTAGATCCTCTTCCCTCATCTTGTACTCAAAGACATTGAGACCAAATGGGATTAATGAGTAGTTGAGTGATCTTGATAAAGAAATGGCAGAGCAGGGATTAGATCCCAGGACTCTAAATTTCTCAGTTCTGGGTTTAGAGTCCAGTTAAAGTCCTGCCTCTGACACCAGCTATCATCTTAAGTTTAGCCTTTTTTGTATCCCAATACACTCTATTGTTAGAGCCAGGGTGTAGTATGGATTGGTTGAGAACACATTTTAGAATGATGAAATTATAGATCTTTTGTGAATATGTGTATATAAAGAAGGTACTTAACATTCCATTCTATTAACCTTTATTGAGTGCTTACTACTTACAAGGTGCCTTTCTTGGTGCTGTGTGGGTTCTAAGGAAGAATAAATAATGATACCTGAGGTCTTGCCTTCTAGTGGGAGTGGGATGGAAGGAGGGATATGTGCTCAAATAAAAGTATAATATGAAGTAGAGAGACTCATAAGGGAGGTATAAATGAAGTGTTAGGGTAAGATCAGAGAAGAAAACAAATATTTCTAATTGGGACATCAGAAAGGGTTTGTGGATAAGGATTTCAACACTTGAAGATATTTCTATTTTTCCTTGAAACATACTTCACACAGCTGCTCAACAATTTTTTCTAGCATACTATTCAAAAGTCTTCAGTGATTCCCAAATCAAATTGTCTTTTCAGATGTATCTTCTACTTCTCTCCTTAATGTACTTTCTGTTCCAATCAAACTGGACTATTCTCCATCTCTATTTTTGGTCTTGAATTCTCATATCTCTAAGATTTTTCTTACCAACCTATGCAGTGGAGTGAAGGGCTTGGAATCAGGATGACCTGAGTCCAAATCTGGTTTAAGACTCTAGCTAGACAACCTTGGGCAAGTCACTTAATCTCTGTTTTTCTCACTTTCTTTAACTATAAAATGAGGATAATGATAATATCTATCCCCTAGGGTTACTATGAGGATCAAATGAGATAATATTTAGAAAGGTTTAGCACAATGCCTACCACATAATAATTGCTATATAAATGTTAGCTGTTTTAATTATTATTATCCTATTTCGTATGCCATTACCTGTATGAAGCCTTCTCTAATTTCCTTTTTTTCTTTATCCCCCCAAAATCAGGTAGAAATAATTCCCCCCCCCCACATCTCTTGTTACACTTTGCACATCTGACTACTCCTTATGCTATAGTTATTTATAGCTTATCTTTCTCTCTCACCACCATTCCCAACTAATTTTTAGATTGAAGTTATTTGAGAGCAAGATTTTACCTTCTAAACTATATTACCAAATACTTAATATAATACTTTGTTTATAGAATGTATTTAATGAATGTTTGAACAAGTTATATATACTTGTTAGTGGGGGTAGGTAGGGGTGGGAAATAGATATGTGATGGGTATATGAGAAGGATCTATGAACAAAGCCATACATGACAGTAGAATTTGCAAATCTAGGTTTCCTGGGAATTAGATTTCCGATTAGGGAACCATCAAGGTCTTTAGGAATATTCTATATCATCATCATCATCATCATCATCAATATTATTAATTTATATATTATTTTATCCATACCTGTTATTTTATCAATGAGGAATGTTTGGTATGGAAACTATTACTACTTGGACAAGTCTTAGAGTATAATCTGGAGGCACTGCAAAGGTAATTGATTTTCCTCTGGTTTTCTAGATAGGATGTGTATCTTCCTAACTGTATTCCTACTTCTAAGCCATTAAATTATTGTGTGGAATTAATTAATTAGCAATATTAATATTAAGAAAAATCACTATTAAGAAATAATTTATTATAATTCTGAAAATATTTTGAATAGAATCTTTCATTGATATTTTGTTATATATTAGCTGGTTGACTTGTATATTAATTGGGTTGAATTTCATGACTAAGAAAATGAAAGGAAAATATATTTTAATTACAGTATTTTCTTTTTTTCTTTTTTTTAGATTTTTGCAAGGCAAATGGGGTTAAGTGACTCACCTAAGGCCACACAGCTAGGCAATTATTAAGTGTCTGAGACTGGATTTGAACTCAGGTCCTCAGGGCCAGTGCTTTATCCACTGTACCACCTAACTGCCCTAATTAAGGTATTTTCAATGTGAACTTAGATTAATAGACCCATTAATCTATGAATTATCATTATATCAAGTGCTTATTATGTTTTAGGTACTATGCCTAGGTGCTAAACGAATTTTAGAACTTAAACCTTAAGGATCATCTACTCTACTGTGACACTGTCCAATTTACAGATGAGGAGACTGAGACTTGTGAGAGTTCAAAGAAGGCTTTATAGATGCCAGCCTTGAATGTGGCTGTCTTATTACATGCTTGAAATGTTTCTTGAAAAGAATTGACAAAGCCCTTCTTTTTCTCTAGTGGGTGAAAATATTTCACATTGAATGCTGGTAGTCAACAGAATATTTAAACAAGTGAAACAAAAGTCTTACTGAATTAAAACAATACCCCATAGCCAGTCATACTGTGGAGTTACGTATTTCTACATGGCAATTTATATACTTTATTTTATATTATAATCTTCTAATTTATATTGGAACCTTTAGAACTATTATCAATATGGATAGTTATGGACTGACTATTATGTATATATTTCAAAGTACAATATAAATGTAAGTTATTGTTATTTTGGCAGTGGTTAAAATGTCATTTAAATAACGTAAAGTTTGTTTAAGCATTTATGTGAATGAAGATATTTCATCTATTGAGTACAGTTGCTTAAGGATTCACAAAACCTGGTCCCTAGTTCAATCTTCAAATGAGAATATCAAAGCTACTTCAGTACATTTTTGCTACTGAATCTGAGATTCAGGTGTCCAGTTGTTTGGTAACTCTGACACTTTACACCACTTGGGGCTAAAATTAGTTGAGCTGCTCTATTTTAAGAATAGACAGAAATTAGTTCATGTCCTGCAATTACATGTGAAAGTCAGGCTTTTGGAGGGCTTTGTGTAGAATGTTTATTGAATTGAATTGTTAAATTTAATTTGTTACTTCTTCAAAAAAAGAAGCAATTAAGGACCTAATTGGACTGAAAATAAAATAAAACTAAATAATATATTTCTTTCACTTTGCTGGATGTCCATTATTATAGTGATTTGTTCTCAGACTTCTGGAGTTGGAAGAGATATCAACTATCTAGTCAAACCCATGAAAGAAATTCATTCCATGACATACCCAAAAAATGATTGTCCAGTCTCTCTTTGATGACCTCCACTTAGGGCAGGATCTATCTCCTTTGGCAGTCCTTCTACTTTTGGATAGCTTTTAATTGTTTGGAAGTTTCCTCAATATCAAACCTCAATTTATGTCTTTGTGTCTTTTCACATTTATTCCTGGTTCTACTCCCTAGAGTCAAATAGAAAAAACAAAATCTCTTTGAAGCTCAAGCAGAACACTTTCCACAATCAGCCTTTTACATTCTTGTAGACTACTTGACTAACTTGTAAATCCTACCTCTACTTGTCTACCAATCAAGACATTTCCAATTCCATTGATTTTTTTACTCATGTGACATAAACTCAAAGACCTTTACCATCTTCCTTGTCTTCTGGATGCTCTGTGCTTTTACTATTTGTCCTTCTTAAATTGTGATAAAACAGAATAACATGCCAGATGTTTTCTGACTAAGATAGGATATAGAAGCATTATAATTTCCTTATTATTGGAAATTATGAATCTCTTAATAAAGTAATATTAGCTTTTTTTAAGCTGTCAAATCAAACTGCTGACCTATATTGATCTTGTAGGCCTCTAAACCTCCCAGATCCTTTTTAAAGAAAACCACAGCTATTCAGCTAAGCTGTCCAATACTAGTTGTAGTTCACATCTTCCATGAGGGATGATATTTTCTTAGTCGAGTCTCAACAGTGCAACTACTGAATGCTTTCTAAAAAAAAGAAAAAGTATTGTTGTTTATTTCATCATTATTAAAATAGCTTTACATGTTGAGAACTAGAGAATGCTTTAACCATTTAGTAGATAAGTAATTGCTTTATGGGAGTCTGCTCTGTTTGAATTCAATATATTTTTAAGATATAATGAGACCCCACAGCCTCATCCACTGCACTAGTAACTATGTCAGTTCAGGTTTCGTGATGAGACAAAATGAAACACTCAGTCGTTCAACAGTTAATAGAAAGATGTTTACTTTGACCCAAACAGCAAGGATTTGCTACAAGGGTATAATAGTACTTAGCTTCTTTGGACCCAGCTCCCCTAATTTCTATAAGGAAAGACATATGCTGGTCAGGTAAAATATGTTGATTTGCTCTAGTTTTTAGAAATCTACCAAGCCTGAAAATGTTCAGACTCTGAATGGGCAAGGGCTTTTTAAAAATGAGCTTTGATGACCAGAAAGCTGGGTCAAAGAGGGTGGGGTCATTCAGTCAATTGTTGCCTTTTAAAGAACATTAATCCTGGGGTAGCTAGGTGGTATAATGGCTAGAGCATTGACCCAGGAGTCAGGAGTACCCGAGTTCAAATGTGGCCTCAGACACTTAATAATTACCTAGCTGTGTGGCCTTGGGCAAGCAATTTAACCCCATTGCCTTGCAAAAAACCTTAAAAAAAAGAACACTAATCCTTATTTTGGTGAAATGGAGCATCTGGCCCTATGGCAACTGTGTTAATTTATGAATATAGAGACATTTTGCTTTACTTTTTAATAATAACATTACTATAATAATAATAGTTAACAGTGATGTAATGTATATAGTTTAGAAAAAATTTTTTAATGAGATCTCAGAATATTTTAACCATATTCAGTATATTCAATTATTTAAGTACCTCCTATGTTCCAAACTTTATTCTAGTGATTGAGGATATATATTTAAAATGACACATATCTCACTTATTAGGAAGCTATATATTCCAAGAGGGGATGTGATATATAATTGAATAAGTATAGTATAAGATAGTACAAGATAAGGTCAAAAGAAAGACGCAGATAAAGTTTATAGGAAAAAAGAGGAAGAAATATAAGTAATTCTGTTCGACTTCAAAACTGATTTTGTAAAAATCAGAACATCACTATGGAATCTTTTTCCAATTTTTATTTATAGAGACTTTATGATTTAAAATTCTTCCTTCACATCTACTTTTGTAAACAATCTTTGGGAAACTTGTATTTCTCTTGTTCAAGGTCTGGTAGCATTTATTTTTTTTTAATTTTTTAATTTTTTCAGGTTTTTGCAAAGCAATGGGGTTAAGTGGCTTGCCCAAGGCCACACAGCTAGGTAATTATTAAGTATATGAGGCCGGATTTGAATTCGGGTACTCCTGACTCCAGTGCTGGTACTCTATCTACTGGACTACCTAGTCACCCCTAGGTCTGATAGCATTTAGAAGAAAAGTCTTCTACTTTGTGTGTTATTATATTATATTGCAGATAAATCTCATGTACTCTGAAATGATATAGGAAGGTAAAATAGTTTCTTGGAGATTTATTTATGCAATTTTTGTTTTTATTTAAAGTTTTTAATTTTTTTTGTTTTTGTTATTTACATTTCCCAATATAGTCTTTATTTCTCTCTCCCTATCAGAGTGCTGTTCCTTAAAACAAGCAAAAAAGAGAGGAGGGGAAAAGTTTGGCAAAACTAACCAACATCTACCAAATGTTACATTATGTGTTTGCTTCATCAACATAACCTTCCACCTCTGCAAAAGGGAGCAGGCACATCATCAAATCTTTCTTTGAAACCAAACTTGGATATTATTTTATTGGCTTCACTTTCCATTCTTTTATTGTTGCTCTTTTCACTTACATTCTTGGAGTCTTTATATACAATGTTTTCCTGATTCTAATCTGTAACAATTCATTTAAACCTTTTTCTTACTATTCAATGTTTCAGTTTATGTATATATCATCTTTTGTCACTATTCCCCAGGTGATAGATATTCACTCTGTAATTTAATTTTTTAAAATTATTGTTAAAAGTGCTATTTAATTTTGGTGTATGTTATGTTTTTATTTTTGTGATTTACTTCCTTGGGATATATGCCTGTCAGTATCACTTCTGGGTCAAAGGATACAAACAATTAAATCATTTTGTATAAGTTCATTTTAAAAGAAGAATTTTATAGGAATTAATGAAGATTCTGATATTAGATGGAAAAATTTATATGATGTTTTAGTTATTTTTAATAAGAAAGAAATGTCAATTTTTGGATTCATGATATCTTTATAAATTTAATAGTTTTCTATGACCCAATAAAATCTCATTCCCATATCTTACCTTGGAGATCTTAACTGGATTTTGAAGATTAGATTAGGTGATTAGAAACTCTGGGAGAGCCTACTAAAACAGAAAGATTTTGAATGAGTTTTATGATTGCTTGATCAGAAACAGATTAGCTTGCATTTGGAAAGATTTGTCAGCAGAGGACTGGCAAGGAAAAAAATTTCATTGGGTCAGATTTGACCATATCACCTCCTATTCAGTAAAAATGCCAGAGACTCCCTTTCACTCCAGAATCAATTGTAGAATTTTCTGTTTGGTGTTCAGTACTCTTAATAACCTGCCCCCCTCTCCTTTTATCTTAATGCCCCCCCCCCCCATCTTGCATGTGTTCTGCTGTTCTGCATCTATTGATACTGGCCTCTTTAATGATCTTCCCACATGATATTCCATTCCCAAACTCTGGGCATTTTTTTGCTTACTGTTTCCTGTCTGTAATGCTTTCCCTTCTCATCTCCACTTCCTGTTTTCCTAAACTCCTTCAAACCCCAACTAAAATCCTGTTTTCTAAAAGAAGACTTTCCTAATCCTCTTAATGGTAATGCCTTCCTTCTGTTCATTCTTTAATTTATCTTTTTTTCCTTACTTTTTTACACAGTTGTTTCTCTCCCCTCCCTCAGACCCTCTTCAACTGTGAGCTCCTTGACAAGGAATGCCTTTTGTCTTCCTTTGTATCTTTAGAGTAGTATAATACCTGGTACATAGCAACTGATGTATGAATGGCTTGCAACTGTATCATTAGCTCGATCTCAGTCACAAAACTATTGGTATATTATTAGCTTTTCACATCTTTAAAGATAAATTTAGTGTCAGTGTAGTGTAGTATAGTGGAAATTAATCCTGGAAGAGAAAACTTGTTTGAATCTTAGTTTGTTTACTTAATATTCTAACTTAAAACAGTTCACCTCAGGGCTATTTCTATATTCATAAAATTAAGGAAATGATCCTCGTACTGTTTACCTCTTGGGACTGTTGAGAGGATCAAATTAGACAAGTAATGAAGTGTTTTACAAACTTTAACACTGCCTTATTGGAAGGTGTTATCCTGACTTTGAGGAAAATTTTCAGCATAATTGATTAGAGCAGGTTAGGTGCCTCAGAAAAGTTCCTTCTCTGGTTTATTTCTACAGGTAATTGAAACAGCTGTCAAATTACAGTGTTATACATTAAGATTATGATAGTAATGAGAAAGAAATACTTTGGTTACCAAAAACCTAATTTATAAGGTCTTAATGGAAAAGTTTTCCCTGTAAGTGCCTGAGGGATATGGAAAGCATGCTTTTCAAACTAGATTCTTTTTTTGTATGACTTAAAAAAGCAGCTTTTTATTAAGAATCTTTTTTTTTGGGCGGCTAGGTGGCGTAGTGGATAAAGCACCGGCCTTGGAGTCAGGAGTACCTGGGTTCAAATCCGGTCTCAGACACTTAATAATTACCTAACTGTGTGGCCTTGGGCAAGCCACTTAACCCCGTTTGCCTTGCAAAAAAACCTTAAAAGAAAAGAATCTTTTTTTTTAATGGTTAGGAATATGAGAAATGCAGTAATGATATACTATAATGAGTCTATAGTCTTTGGCTTCCAGAGGGTCATCATTCTCTACTCTCTGATTTGTAGAAAAGTTATAAACTAAAAATATAGAATTCACATGGATTTTTATATGGGAAAATTTCATTTATTTATATTCCCCAGAGGCATACAGTTGATGCTAACAGACCTTCATACAACTTTACACAATCTCTCTTTATTAAATTCTTGCAATCATCAAAGAGATGCATAAATAGAAGAAAGGCCAAATGACTTATTTAACACTTAGTAATTCAGTAAAAAAAACTCACACAAAACAAAACTGAGGTTAAAAGTGTACCTCATTAGTTTCAGTTTAGGCTTTATCTTCATTTAGCCTTCTAACATTTAAAGTTGCATAATGGTACAAATTGTAATACTGATTTAGATCATGCAGTAACTTGGGTTATGTCTTTCTTGGTGGTTCAAGAGGAAAAGGCTAAGAAATGCATCCTTGCTTAGTGGGTAGAGAGGTATTTTTCTTCTGCTAATAAAACCTTGGTTGGTTGTATATACATTTATTATTTCATCTATAACTTTCTTGTTAAATGTAGTAGCAAATGAAAGATAAGTTTTTATTTTAAAAGTATTGTTTCCTTTAATTTTGGAAGTCTGGATTTCTTTAAGGCAAATTAGTTACTTAAAATTATTTTAAGAATTATGAATTTGGAAAGCATATTTTCCATTGCAAAAGGAAACTTGTTTATGAAACTGTGAATGTTTATCATGTACAACATGGATTTTAAAGTATATTTTAAATGTTATGATAGTACTAATGCTGTCCTGCATGTCTGTGTTAACTTCTCAACTATTTGCTGTTGTCTTTTATGCATTTTTAAAATGTTTCTTTGAGATATTTTTTCCTTTTTTTTTGGTAGCGCTATTCCTACTCACTTCTTCCTGTTTCCCAAACAAAGCTCCCCCTTTTATAACAAATACTGAACTATAATTATATTACTACTTCTATAACTCATGCATTGGTCTTATTTGTCTTATTCTGCCCTTAAAATTTCTCTCTTCTTTGCTGAGAGTCAGGAAGTATGTTTTCTCATGCTGATCATTCACAACATTGATCATAGTTCCTAAGTCTTTCAGTTATTTTTCTTCAAATTGTATGTATTTTTCTTTTTCATTCTGCTCACTTCACTCTGTATCAGTTCACAAAGGTCTTCTCAGGTTTCTTTGAATCTGTTCCTTTCTTCATTCTTTTTTTTTTTTAGTTTTTGCAAGGCAAATGGGGTTAAGTGGCTTGCCCAAGGCCACACAGCTAGGTAATTATTAAGTGTCTGAGACCGGATTTGAACCCAGGTACTCCTGACTCCAAGGCCGGTGCTTTATCCACTACGCCACCTAGCCACCCACTACGCCACCTAGCCGCCCTCCTTTCTTCATTCTTAAGTCACAATAATATTCTTTTACATTGATATACCACAAGTTTTTAGCTATCCTTCTATTGATAGGTACCCACTTTGTAGTACTTTTTCTACAGCAAAAAGTACTGCCTGTGTGTGTGTGTGTGTGTGTGTGTGTGTGTGTGTGTATTTACCATAAAGTTTCTTTTCACTAGTATATATCTGGTAGTTGTATTACTGAATAAACCAGATATTGTTAAGAAAAAAGGTCATGTGAGTTTACTAAATATTTTTAATGTATTTGTCTCAATTGGGAGCTGCAGATATTTACAACTAGGAGACACTAATAAATGTTCAATTGAAATTGATTTTTTTGAAATGTAAACAATTCTGACTTTGATGAAAATCTTAGGGCAGAAACAATCACATAGAGGACTCAAGGGTGTAGACCAAATTAACATTATCTATTATGGCTAGTAAATGAAAAATGCAATAACAGCTTCCTTTCACAACCACCAAAGTAGAGCATAAAGCATATGTGTACATATATGCACAGGAATTTAAAATAACAATAACTTGATATAGTCAGAAACTATTTCTCAATTTCTAAATGAAGCACATATAGATATAATTTGTGTATTTATATGTGATGTGATTGTGTTTTAGTGGAGATTTCTTTCTTGTATGGGTTGAACTTGATGGTTGCCTTTATGTATGTGTATATCTAAATATATACATAGAAAATTTATGAATTATTTTAGCTTTCTTTCATTTTCATCAAATAAGAAAAAGATCTCCTAAAACACACTTTTTGGGAATTAGATACCCAATGAGGGCATACCATAATTTACTTAAATATAGCCAGAATTCTTTTAATGAAAATGTTTAGGATGATAAAAACAACTGGAATAGTATACTTTCTGTATTATAGTTAGGGTCATGTATTATATAAGCATCTGCAGCTTAACTGAATCTGTAACAGTGAGATTTTTTATAAAAGCTTTTATAAGTTTATTATTTCCTTTCTTCATTTTAAAATATAGAAAAGAAGCTTCTTTGTTAAAAATATGAAAATTCCTTGCTTTAAGAAATTAAGTCAATTGTTACTGAGTGCCTTCATGCAAAAGCTAAAATTTATGAAGCAAATAAATTTGGGAATGATTCATTTTGTAGGACTCATCAGTTTTTCTTTTATAGATCTCTTAGGTTTTCTTTCTTCTAGAGTTTGTAAAAAATGATCCATTAACAAATTTCAATTTATAAATTTTTAAGGCAAATAAACTATTGTATATAGGACCAAAAGAAAAAGTATCTCTCTTAAAAGCTTTTTTCCATTTAAAAAATTTAAATACTGGAACCTTTTTGACAAATTTAAAATGAATTTTATTACTTAGAAAGTTAAAACTATTAATTAAGCAATGATTTTCACTTCAGTAAATAAAAGAGACTTGTTATATTGTCTTTAGGAATGCAAATCCATCAACAGCAAGTATTATAGAAATCTAGTAAAAAGAGTATAAAAATATATTAGAAAAAATACATTCCTTTGAAATATAATTAAAAAAAACACAACTCCTTATCAATTCCTCTTTCCTTCTGAGGATGCCTCACCTCTGCCTCTTAAAATCTCTAAATTCTTTCAAGTTTCAGCCTTCTATAAGAAACCTTTCTGGTGTCCCTCTCCCCCCAATATTGATGTTCTTGTCTTTATATCATCTGGAGGTTATTTACTTTATCATGTCCATCCTGTAGAATTTGAACTCCTGAAAGGCAGGACTTTTGCTTTTGTCTTTGTTAGTGTGATCACTGGAATATAGTAGATATTTATGGAGGTTGGTTTACTTAAATAATTGAGAAACAATAAGGAGAGAAAGCACATGAAACTTATATTCCATGTTTAGGTTTTCAAAGTATTACAAAGAGGGGGAAAAATATCCCACTTCCCAAGTAATTTTTTTCCCCCTCATAGGTTCAATAGTTGTGGTCTACACACACACACACACACAGTAGTCTTTTTTACCTCTTCCTTTCCCTCCCCAATCCTTAAGAAGGTAAACAAAATTTGATATAGGTCATATATATATATAATCCTGAAAAACCTATTTCCATATTAGTTGTATTGTGAAAGAACAAGCAGTTTGCAAAAATTATAGATTGCATAAGGGAAAAAAGACTTGGAAAAAAATAAAGTGAAAATAGTATGCTTTGATTTGAACTGGACTGCAGAGGGACTTGAGGCCAGACCAATTACATTTGTGGTAGTCTAAACAAAATATCTTCTCCAGGATGGTAGCAAGTCTGAGGGCAGAGAATGAGAACATTCAGGAAGATGTTATTGAGGGTAGAGTCAAGAGGAAACAACCACTGAATGGATTTGGAAATGGGGTGAGAGAAAATGAGACATTGAGGATGATTATTAAGTTGCAAGCCTAGTTGATTGGAAGGATGTTAGTGTCCTTGTTAGTAATAAGAAAATTAGAAAGAGAGAAGGACTTGGGAGGAAATATAATTCAGTTTTAGATATGTTAAGCTTAAGATGTTTATAGGATAGCCATTTGAGACATGCTTATTATTAGTCAGTCCACTTGCAAAGTGTTCTCTATTCAATGAATTGTTTTCTCAATTTTAAAATAGTTTACTTTTGGAATCCACCAAGCATTTTTTGACCCCTTATTACCGTTATTACCAACTATTATTGTGTAGAATCCCCAGACCAGAGCTTTTTGTAAGATGGTAGATTGTTGTCTGGAAGAATCAGATTTGGGAAATTGTGGTGGTCCAAGAACCATATATTTGTTTAGGTTTCTGAAGCTATTCTAGGGTTAGTTTTTTGATTCTTTTTCTTCCCCTACTGCTTCCACTCTGCAAAAATTGTTTTTTAAGTTTCATGTCTTAATTGCCAAATCCACTTCTTTTATTCTTCTTTGCTTTACTCTAGGCAGAATGGTCATTCTCTTTCAGTGTTCTGCCATAGGGCCAAAAGTGCTTCCATTAAAGATTCATACCATTAAGATCAATATTGCTTCTCTAAAAATATCCTGTTTAAAAGGCAATGTTCCTGGTGAAAAATACAGTAAGTCATACCATCAGCCATTAGAGTCAACTGGTGGTATAGTGGACAGAGTGATGACTCTGGAGTCAGGAAGACTAAGTTCAAATATGACCTTTGACTCTTACTAACTTGTGACCCTGAACAAGTCACTTGTCCTCTGTTTGCCTCAGTTTCCTCAGCTATAGAATGGGGAAAATAAGAACAACTACTTAACAGGGCTTTTGTGAAGATTAATGAGATAATATTTGTATAATGCTTAACATAATTCTTGGCACATAAAAGGCCCTATTTGAATACCTATTCTCTTCTTCCCACCGCTTATTATAAACTATCTAGCAGAGTTCTAAAGAAGTGTTATAGAAGATGGGCAAGATTTGAGGGGAATGGAGGAGATTTATCCAGAGAATTCAATGCTATTTAGGTTGATTTGCCATCATGATGACCCATAGTTGTTAAAAAGGGATATGAGGACTTAATGGGTAAAGGAAGTGGGGTAAGAATAAGTGAAAGCAAGAAAAGAATGTGAGAGGTGTGGAAAGAAGTTCCAAAATAAGCTTTGCTTAGTTTATGACTTTTGAACAATTGGTAATAATAATAATTCTAGGCTATCCCTGATTAGAAGACGATTTCTTGCTTTGAGGTTCCTTTGCCCATGACTCAGCTTGCCTAACCTTAGAGAGGGTCCCCTTAGACAGCCTAAGTTCCCTGGGAAAGTAATTCATGTGTAAGGTTCTTTGACCTTTCTGTGGGCTTAACAGTTTCCCAAGTCACCTCAAATTTTGGAGAAGGGTATCTTATGTCTAGCGGTAGTCACACAATAATATGAACACCATTGAACTTTAGATCACTTTATAATTGGGGTAGGAGGGAGAAAAGAAAGCACTAAGAAGTGAGGATCATTTCTCATCAAAGGAATGAAATCTATCCCTATGGTAAATGTAACTAAGCCATGAGTGAAACAAAGACCATACTGTTAAGAGTTTTTCTAGGGTACCTTAAGCAAAAGGAGAGTTTGTTAATTTAAAATATTCAAATTCTTTAAGAGAGACAAAAAACTAATTTCACCCTATGTGCAAATCAATATATTAAGGCTGGGGAGATATATAGTTTTTTTAAATGGGTTTTTAATCTTCATATTTCTATTTCACCATTTACCATTCACCTTGAGACATAACTTCCCATAGAAATAATTTTATAAATTATAGTTAAATACCAAGGCTAACTCCCAAACAAAATGTACAATGTGGTTTGAAAAGCACCATGGCATGGCTGATCTCAGAGTAAAAAAAATTAGGTTCAAATCTTAGCTTTGATATATGCTATCTATGGGACATTACTCAAATTTTGGATTTTCTCAACGACATCACCAAACAAATGGTCATCCATTGCTTGAAAAATTCCATCAACAAGGATCTTACCATCATATAGGAAACATTCTATTGATGTATAATTCTTGAGTTATTGTTTGTCTTTGTAGTGAAGTCAAATCTATTTCCTTCAAAACCACCCACTCCCCTTTTTAGTTCTGCCTTCTTGGATCAAGCAGAACAAATGTAATCTCTCTTCCTAAATAGTTTTTTGACCCCTTATTACCAAACTCTCAGGACCTAAACCTCAAGAGAGTTCCACTTCTACCCAGAATTAAAAATATTTCTTTTCTCCCTCCTACCTATTTCCTTAACCCACCAGCCTCATCTCCTTCAATAACCATAGCAGCCACTAGTATTTAAAAAAAAATCCAGTTAATGGTTGGTGTGGAAGTTTTACATAAGAATGGATTCCTTGTATTAGCTATTAGCTATCATTTTCATTGCTCTTGTTTAATCACACACTTTACAGACTTACATTGTGTTCATGGTCAACCAAATTAAGAAACATTTCTTGCTTGAAGAAGGCAGGTAAAGCACTAGTGACTTCTAAGGAGGAGATTTCCAGCAGAAATAGCTTTACTGGACCTACCTGAATTTGTTTTATGGTGCTAAGCTGTCTAGTGACAATCTACTACCATTTGAGATGGGGGTTAAAAAAATACATGTAGAAGAACCTTTCCAGGAGCTTTTAGCTCATTACTTAGACAGATTCAGATGTTTTTCAGGCCAAATAAAATCATGCTTTCTGCAACATAAAAATTACAGGGAGAATAAAACCTATGATAGTGTGGTTATCATCTAAGGGATTTTTTATTCTTTTTCTCCTACTTGCTTCTCTCTCCCAACATAATACAGATCCAGAATACTTCACATACAATAAAAAATTAAATTAAGGGGGGGTATATTTGCTTCTTTGGTTATGAATTAGATGAGGAAAGAAAAGAAAAAAATATTTTTTGAGGCAGGGAAAATTAATTTTTGAAAAACATTAATACACACATATATTTTATTGTTAATATATATGTATTTTTATCCTACCTCTTCTTATGACAGATATCCTGTTTGTGTTTTTTAATTTCTTAAATTCTAAATTTAAACTGGTTAGTCACTCTCAAAAATACAAACAGATTTACCTCCAGATCATAACTCTGTAGGAGTGCAGCTACATAGTATAAGTGAAGCATGAATTCCCAACTTTAGCTTTTCCACAGTTAGCTCCAGAGCAGACAGAGAAGTATTTGAAAGCCCTTCTTGTAACTTGCTCCAAAAACAAAGATTTATTTGGGATGGAATGATACCTCATAACCTCAATGTTCAAGCCCTAAAATAGGGTGAGATGCAACAACATGGTGAATGATTGGAGAAATGACAGGAATTATAGAATAAGGGCAAGAGTTAATTTGGGTAAATGTAACACATTTTTTGGTGTGGGGTGAACGAAACCTGAGGATCATATTGAGAGTGTATAGCTAAGAGAACACTGACACCCAGAAGATTTCACTGAGAAAAAAAGATAACAAATGTGTTATAAGCCCAGAGTATGATATTATTATATTGCCAGTCAGACAGGAGGACTGTTGCTTTTGAAAATATCACATATTCAAAGAAATAGTGAAAACATGATGCAGTTCTTGCATGTCTATATTTGGAATGCTATTTACAGTTCATTTTCAGTTAAAAAAAGCTAGAATGGAAGAATATATGCCCCAAAGGAGTATAAATAAAGCAGCTTTATGTAGCGGGTTTATACAGATTATGCAGAACACTTTTTAACCCATATAGTTTGGCTAAGACATTGCTGGGAGTTTTTATTTTGTGTTTTCATTCAGGAGATAACTAGTAGATTCTTTCCATTTTCAATTTATCCCCTGGTTCTAGTCAATTTGGTTAGTTATCATTTATGATATCTTGAAATATGGTATCCAGACTTTTTTTGTACATAGTTTCAGAGAATCCAATGATTCTTACATTATTTCTTCTTGACTGTTTTCCAGGTCCATGTTAAAAATAGTAGGTACCTAAGATTTACTCACATATTTTCAATCTTTTAATTTTATTTCAATGTTTTAAATTGTGTTATAAAGGCATTGAATTCTGTTGTGTCCAATATAATTTTCAGGGAGGCTGCTACTTGGGCAAAAGTTTCTACCTTCTGGTTAAGCTATTTCAATTTCTGATTTTTTTTCAAGAGCCCTTATTTCATTTTTTAATCTCTTTATTCCTTCTCAGAAACACTTGTAGTCTTGGTGTTTTTTTCCCCCCTTTGAGGTTCTTCTTTTACTTGTTGTGGAATTACTTTCTTCTTCTGGGTTTCTTTTTGAACATCTCTTGAACAAGTCAATTTTTATAGCATTTGTTTTCTTCTGTTTATTCATGCATCCAGCTCCAGTTTTTGACTGACTCCATCCCTTCTTGCATTCTATGATGTGTTAGTCAGTGTCTTTTGATTCTTAGCTAGATTTTTTTTGACTTTTGTCACTATCTTTGAGCTCTTCTGCTATAATTGGCAGAAAACTGGGAGGATTCAGTCTTCATGGTCAGAGCTTAGCAGTTGTGGCTCTCCCTCTTTCCTAGATATGGTGCTTCCACAATCTTGAAGTGTTTCCCCTTATCTATCCTGGAGGGGGCACTTGTCTGTCTCCCCTGGGTCCATTACAGTGCTACCCAGGTCTTCCATTCTCTTTGGTTAATCCCCAATCAAGTTTCCTCCCCCAGGTCTTTTGGCCAGGTAACTTGAGCTCATGTTGACTTTTCTAGAGGAATCTATGTAGAGTTTAAGAACTCATACTTGGAGGGGGTGGCTAGGTGGTGCAGTGGATAAAGTACTGGCCCTGGAGTCAGGAGGACCTGGGTTCAAATCCAATCTCAGACACTTAATAATTACCTAGCTGTATGGCCTTGGGCAAGCCACTTAACCCCATTTGCCTTGCAAAAACCTAAAAAAAACACCCCCCAAAAAAAAGAATTCATACTTGGGTTAGCACACTTTCTGGTCCTCCTGTCCCCAACCTTTCCTTAATGGAGGAGAAACCAAAACTGAGAGCTTGCAAGTCAGGGATTAACCAAGGTTAATATAATAGGAAATTAGTTTGGAGGAAAAAGCAGAGGCCATTTTCAAGAGATGGAAATTATGAAAGTAAAAGAAAAGGTAATTGGCCAACCATGCATACTTATTATATAGTCTTTTTAGAAGATGACCAAAATAAATTCTTTGAAGATCTGAGGTTGATGCTAAAAGCTAGTGCTTAGGAAAATCTTATTTGAATTGTATTGTCAGAGGTAAGCAGAAGATGAAGGAAAACACTGGAATTGGTGGTACTTGGGTGGTTCTCAAGAGCTTTTAGAATTAAGAAAAGTGAGGAAAAGGTTAAGGAGTGAAGTCACAATGTCTAATGGAAAGAGAATTATATTTGTAGTCAGAGGACCAGGAGTGGAATTCACTTAAATATTTTTGTCTTGAATACGTCACCTAACTTCTTTGGGCTTCATTTCTTTTACCAATAAAATGAGGAGGTTGGACAAATGGCTTTTAAGATCTCTCCAAGTTCTAATTCTTTGCTTTTCTAATCCTATTCCCATAGATTCTTTTAAAAATATTTTATTTTCTGCCAGTTACATGTAAAAATAATTTTTAACATTCATTTAAAAATTTAAGTTCTAAGTTCCCTCCCTCTCAGTACCCCTCTCTCCTGAAATGCAAACAATTTGATATAGTGTTTATATGAAACAAATTTCCTTAAAAAATGTGAGAAAAAAGAAATAAAAAATAGTATTCTTCAATCTGCATTTAGATTCCAATGGCTCTTTTTCTGAAGGTGGAAAGCATTTTTCATGGAATTGCATTGTATTGATAAGAGTACTTAAATGTCTCACAATTGACCACTGTTACAATATTGATGTTTACTGTGTGTACAACAATCTGGCTCAGTTACTTTGCATCAGTTCATTTAAGTCTTCCCAGATTTTTCTGAAACCATCCTGTCTTTGTCATTTCTTATAGCACCATAGTACTCCATTACAGTCATATACCACAATTAGCTTAGCTATTCCTCAAATGATGGTCATCCCCTCAGGAATATTTGAATGTCAATAAATAATTTTGTTTTCTAACAAACATAATTGCACATGGAAGAATTTAGCAGAGTTTAGAAAGATTTTCATCAAAATGTTTGAAATAGAGAAAGGTTGTTTTGGTGCTCAAAAGATTACACTTCCATAATTTAGAATATTCAGTAATTGTTTTTATTCTATGTATAGAAAGTATCATAGTGAAAGTATGAAAGTAGCAGCTTGTGAAAAGCATGGACCACTGGACTTGGCAGTAGGAAAACTTGAGTTCTCATCATAACTTTAAACTTCATATGTAAAATGAGAGTAATAATATGTTGATTTATCATTGTAAAGTACTTTGCAAACCTTAAAGTACAATAAAATGTAGGTATTGCTGTTGTTATTGGAGATGTTGTTGGTATTGCTAATATTATTATCATCATGAAAATTGGAGTTGGATTCTTACCTCTAAAACATACTGGTTTTATGACATTGGGCAAATATCCTTATCCTCTTTTCCTCTTAATGCTGCAGTGAACTCTTGAAGACTATAAGGGGTAGAATTGTATATCTATATTGGTAGAGGAATTGTTTTCTTAGTGTTCCTATACCAATGAAATTACAAGTTTGGTATAAAAACTATAAAACAGTTGGTTTTCATTGAAAAATACCCTTTTTTTGTCTCAGTGGAGAAATGATAGTTTTGTCTGATCAACTTTACTTATTTTCAATCTCTGATTTGTATCTAGGCTGTTACTATTAAGATAGTTTCATGAGGGTCATCTAATTAAGAACCAACCTAGACTAAATTAAAATTATATTAAAATATCCAAGGAGCAAAATTTTACACTCAAAATAATAACTTATATTATTGGTACTTTGAGCTGATGTAAGAGTGTATTTTGAGTTGACCACAAGTTTTGGCTTGCCTTACAGTAAACAGTTGTAACAAGAAATAATTTCAGGATTGATGTAATATCCTATGTTAGAATAAATCTCTATATTTTTTAAAAATAATGTATATCTTTGACTTAGCTGCTTGTGTAAATGCCAGCTAATTGTGAAGAGTTCATATGAAGGCCTGTTTCCAGCCTGCCCTTTATGAAGTCAATTCTTGTTGACCCAGTTCATAGGGATTTTTCCTGCTTCTGGAAGTTACTACTCATTTGGCGATTATTTCTGTGCAGCTGGTGCTCTAGACTCCAGTCTGTCTGTCTCTGGAGATACAGTCACCTTAAAATCAGTTGGATCTCAAGGCCAGGTGCTGCCCAGGCTAGTAACCTCTAATTGAGCAACTTGACCAGTCTGACACAAAACAAAATTCTTACGGTCTTCCTGGAGGTAGTGGCAGAATCCATATGGCTTTTTAAAAAGCCACTTCTCACATTACTCAATTGTTGACACAGTTAATACCATGCTTATGGAAGATATATCAGGCCAAATTGTTCCAGTCAGCTGTGGAAACTCCTGGTGCCAGACCCTGGGGAATTGAAAGGGGAAATGTAAAATGGGCATACCTGGACAAATGGATAATTTGAGTATTATAATCCTAGCAATGAAAACAGCAAGGATATAATAGATAATTTAAAAACTAATTCAGGTAAAGCTTTGACATCAAGAACAGATTACAATTGTATATGAGTCATTTATGGATAGGAACTAGACATATTGGCCTTTTTTTTGATTACTCATGGTGACCATATACTTTTTCAACTTTCTTATGTGTTCATAGAATCTTAGAATTTGAAGGACCATTAGAGGTCATTTAGTCCAGCTCATAAATAAATATAAATCCTCTATCATATTTTAGTTAAGCCTCTCTTTGAACACCTTTAATGACCAAGAACTCATTTCTACCCAGGGCAGCCCATTAGTTTGTTGGGATTTTTTTTTGGACAGTTGTTAAGAGGATGTTCTTAATGTTTAATCAAAACCTGCCTTACAACTTCTGTCATTTACTGTTAATTCTCTTTGGGGTGAAGCAAAAAAAACCCCAAAAGTGAGGAACTCAGGGAATATAGGTGACATTTTCATCATTCAGTTTTGCTATTATTAGTATCTATGCAACTTTGGGTAAGCCATATCCTTACTTGGGACTTCAGTCTACCCATCAGCAAAATGAGGGAACTGAACTAGAATATAAGATCCCTAATAATAATGTAATATAATTTTATAATATAAGATCTCTTATTGTTCTAAATTTTATTATCTCAGGATCATAAAGCTCCTTGGATTAGTTCTGTGAAGAAGTTGAGCAGTCATCAAGTTCAGTTCCCTCTTTTTATAGATTAAGAAATTTAAGAGAGGCTGTATTTGGAAAAGGAAAAGTTAAGAATACTTTCAGAACTCTATCTGAATTCCTGGATCACACAAAAGAATGAGAAGTTCTTGCCTGGAGTGGAATTGTACCTAATGAAGGAAGCAACAATATATTCATCTCTGTATTTTTTTTGAGTCATTCAACAATAGAAATAAAATTGTTCCTATTTAACCAATAGGCAAGATATCACAGAGTGTGCATAATATGTGAAGAAAGTAGTTATAATATGCATAATTTCTCTTTGTTATGTTAAATCAATATATGTTCTAGATAAAATCCATTAGTCATACCCAAGTGCTCTCAAAGTATTCTCAGCATTTGACAGATTTGTTGTCTAGGTGAAATGGCTAAGTATCTTGAATTGGAAGGAGAGTCATAGAACCTTACATTTTGTCATGGGACCCAAAGCACTATCAAACAATGACTGGTCCCTGGTGAAATTGAGAATGTGAAGTTAGTCTTGTGACTGTTCATCCCCTTAATATTCCCTTTTCCATAACAACAGGCAGACACTTTGACCAAGATACTTAATTCCTCTCAGCTTCCCTTTCCCTATCTGTAAAATGAGTGAGTTAAACAAGATTGTTTTTAACTGTAAATCTTATGACCTTGTGAAATCTACTGTCCTCATAATCTTAATCCTTTTATTTGTAAATGTAAATATGAAGAATGTGCAGCTCATTCACACTAAGATGTAGCTGTTTAGTAATAAGTATATTGAATAATAGTTTATACTTCCTGGGAAGACTTACCTTAATATAGCCTCTGAGATAGTTTATTGTTTGATTTTTTATGGAAAGAACTTTTGCTCAGATCCACAATCTTGAGTTTGAACCCTGGCCTTGCTGTTTCATTAGGTATTTTCAGTAGACATTTACTTCCCTGGGTTTCTACCTCCTCTTCTATAAAATGAGGGGGTTGCTTGAGATGCCTTAATAAAGAACCTTTCCCACTTAATTCTATTCTTTTACTTTAATTCTTAAACAAGACATCAGTAAGTCATCACATTTCATCTCAGATGAACAAAAAAATCAATAAAGCTTAATAATTTCAATAAAAACCAAACTCCAATGTAGCATTCACTGACTTTTTGGGGGGAGAGGAGGAGATAAGTAATTTTGATAAATTTGCTTTTGGGAACCACAGGATGTCAGACTTCTTTATTTTTTATTTAATAAGCATTGTTTTAATATGAAGGTCTCAAAATTGAAATGTATGATTTTTTTGCTTTGAATCATTTTGGTTCTCTTTGTATAGGAGAAATGGTCTATTCTAGGAAAGGACAGGGAGAGGTGCTGAAACATTTAATCTATGTTATATTGCTTTTGTCAGCAACTCTAGTTTGAAATGGTTCAAATTTCTGTATTGGTTAAAAGGGGAATTGGATTTTTTTCTTTTTTTAAATGTCTGATATCCTGAACTTACCTTTTATATAATCAGCATTTGACAGATAATAATATATTATACTAGAGATGGAAAAGTCAAGGACTGTAGAATATTTCTTATTTTGTTGTTCAAATCCTCAGGGGATTTCAATGAGTTAAGTTATATTATTTCAGATTGCTCTCTCCATTATGGAGTTCCCTTTTGTCCTTGATAAACTTATTAGTTAGTGATAAAAACTCCTGTGAATAATGAATATACAAAATAATCCTCTAATAATCCTGTGCTAACATCTGCATAGGTGAACTGCTATGATTCAAATTCCACAATTATTCAAATGAAAATTTTCACCATGGGATATTGGAAATGCCTATCTCTAGAACTTTCTGCTTAATAATATGAATTAATGAAGATAATTTTATATGAACTATGTGCAAAGCACTATCTAGATATGTTTTAGAAATGCCATAACACTTAACAGGTTTACAAACTGCTTTATATAAATGATGTTATTGATCCTATGGGTTAAGTACAAATTTTGTTAACTAGACTTAAAGAGAAAAACAAAGAATTTTCCTTTAGGAAAAATTAAATATAAATTATATTTTTTCCAATCAGAAACATGATTTTTAAAATGATTAATTTTTGCTACTTTCCATTTTTTCTAAAATTACATTTCTGGTAGTCATATTTCAAAGACATAATTTTATTCAATTATTCATTTAAAATTTAACCTCAGAGAAATTTCCATAAGCACTTTATAGGAGGATGTTTTAGCATCTTGTTTTTTTTTCATTGAAAAATTGACTGTGAAAACTACCTAAACTCTCCTAATACTCATAGCTAAAGAAAATATTTAGATCAGTTAAGGAGTTTGAAGAGTAAAGCTCACTCACCTGGGTGGGGATAAAAGTGAGAAATTCCTCAGTGAAGAATGATATCCTTAATCCAATCTTGTGAAGTAGGTTCTTGGGACTTTACCTTTATTGTCATGACGTTCAGAATCTATAATAACCTCTTTACCAACTTCAGATTATTTTTTCCCCTGAAAATAAAAGTTAAAAATTTAATGAGAGACTGTAGAGAAACTTGAAGTCAGACCAACATTGCTATTAGGAGTTGCCTTTCTTAAATTAAAGGGTTAAATGGAATGTAAAAACACCAAGACCTGGAAAAATCAATATTAGAGATAATCTATTTTGAAATTATTTAACTTTAGATTTTATAGTGTTGCTTTTATGGTTCCCTACTAGCACAAAAATTCCATTGTTGGAGGAGGGCTCAGAAGTTAGTAAGTTGAAATTCATACTTTAATGAATATATCATTTATATAATAGGCTTGACAAAATGATTATTCTCTAGTTGAGAAAAGATCCAAACTTCCTTCCTTCCCTTATTTCTTCTTGCTTACTTGCTTCCTTCCTACCTTCTCTTTCCTTGCCTTCTCTTCTTTCCCTTTCTTGCCTTCTCTTCTTTCCCTTCCCTTCCTTCTTTCCTTCCTTTGTTCCTTTCTTCCTCCATCCTTTCCTCCTTTCCTTCCTCCCTTCCTTTCTTCTTTCCCTTCCCCTTCATTCCTTCTCCCCTTCTTCCTTCTCTCCCTCCTTCCTTCCCTCCCTCCCCTTCCTTCTCCCTCCCTCCCTTCCTCTCCTTCCTTCCCTTCCTCCCTCCCTTCCTTTTCTACCTAACTACCTACAATAAAAGTTATCAAACGTTTACTAGATATAGCACTGTGCTAGGTACCAGATGTATAAAGACAAAAATGAAACATTTTCTGCTTTCAAGAAGCTTAAATTCTACTGAGTGAGGGGAAGAGGACAGAACATCTTTTAATGGACAATTGTACACCGAGAAATAAATATAAAGTGATTTTTTTGGGGGGGATTTAGGAGCATTAAGTTAGGAGAATCAGGAAAGGCCATATATAGCAGATGTGACTTGAGTTGAGATTTAAAGAAAACCAAGTATCTTCAAGAGGCAGAGAGGGTCACCAATATAAAGGCACAGTAGGCTATTGAGGATGGCATTTAAAGGAGAAGAATGACCATAAAATTCTACAACTCTGGAAAGATATATTGGATTCAGGTCAGTCAATTCATCAATAAACATTATGTACCAGGCACTGAACTAAAACTGGAAGTATATAAAGAAAATCTTTAAAAGACTGTCACAGTTGAATGAAAGTAGCAGCAAGAAAACAACTATGTATAAACAAAATATAGACAGGACAAATTAGAGATAATCAATGGGAGGGAGCAAGTAGCATTAAGAGAAATTGGAAAAGGCTTTCAGTAGAAAATTGGGGCTTGAAGGAAGCCATGGAAAGCAAGAGGAGGAGATGAGGATGGAGAGCATTCTACAAAAATGTCCAGTATTGATGCCTATGTCTTATTGGAGGAATGTTTCACTGAACTCATATTAAGTAGTGGGGAAAGGGGGGAGAGGAATGTGTAAGAAGAGTGGAAAGGTAGGAAGGGGTCAAGTTTTGAAATGTTCCAATTGTTAAAAAGGATTTTATATTCTCTTCTGGAGGTAATCGAGAGTCCCAGGGCTTCTTAAAGGCTGCCTCCCTCATTTTATTAAAAAGAAGGAAACTGAGAATATGAACAAAATTTTCTATTTTTTGACTTTGTGTAATTTTTCTGGTTATCCTCCATTCCTGGAACACTCTTCTCCCGCTCTGCTTTGATACTGACTTCCTTGGCTTCCTTTAAGTCCCAACTAAAATCACACTTCTGAAGTCTTTCCCAAACCATTTTAATTCCAGTGACTTTCTTCCATTTATTATTTCCTATTTGTCTTGTCCATAGCTTATTTTGCATTTGGTTAATTGCTTCTTGTCTCCTCTGTTGGATTTTAAATTCTTTGAGGACAGGGACTGCTTTTTGTTTCTCTTTGTATTTCTACTGCTTAGCATTGTGACTAGCACATTGTAGTTGCTTAATATTTATTGATTGAATCTGGGACTTGCCTAATAACATACATAATAATAGAACAGGGAATCTGATCCCAGAGATCCAAAGCTCATTCTTACCATGTTTTTGGACACTGAAAAATAAATATAAAGTTTTTTTGGGGGGGATGAAAAACATTAAGTGAGGAGGATCAGGAAAGGCCATGTATAGCAGATATGACTTTGAGTTGAGACTTGAAGTTGAGACTTCTTAAACTGAATTGATTTGATTATTGTCTTTTTTTCCCTGAAAATAGGTAATTTGAAATTAGTGTAGCATTAGAGACCTATCAGTAAAGTTTATTAGGCTGGGAATCCTGAGGGCTGTTGTGAATCTTTGGTTTTTAACTTCTTACTCTTAATTGCCTTAGATTCTATCTACTGGTTCAGTGCCACCTGTGCTATAGCTTATTCCATAATAAATAACTATATGTAAATTATCCACATGTTTATAATAATTCCCCTAGAGAGATTAATAGAGTATTTTGTTGCTATATAGTTGATATAGAAGTTCATAATGATGATTAAAGGAAAAAGACATGTGTGACTATAAATTACCTATGTCTTCCTAGAAGGATTGGTGCTGGTATTTTCTGTGCAAGTCCCATAACAAGTAAGTAGCTTCTAATAGGTACTTTGACTGGAAGATGAATTTTTGGAAAGTCATCCTTTCTTCCTTTTTAGATTCCAGCAGGGGATTTATGCCTATATTACTTCTTCTCTTGAAATAGTTTTTCATTCCTGAATGGTTATATATTGCAGTGATAAAGAGGACTTTATGTCAGTTTTTCATTAATTTAATTGTGGTCATAGACACAACACTTTGTAACTTGTCTAAAAATTGGCCTTGTCTTTAGTACCCTGGAAAATGGAGAAATGATGCCAAACTCTTGCTCTTCTACTTTTAATTCTTTTTTGCTGCCAAAATCTTAATTTATTTATTAAGAATGTATTTGTATTACTAAAAGACCTAGACTGGGAGGCAAAAGGACACTAGTGGGATTGGGATTACTTACCTTGGTGCCTTTCTCTGATGGAACTGTCTCTATTTTTACCCTTGGGGCTAACCTTGACACAATGGAGATAAATAATGGAAAGTAAAGTAAGAATTAAAACCTGATTTATTTTAGTATTATTAAATTAGCTTTCTTATATATTTTTTGGAAGGTAGAAGAATGTAGTGGAGAAAATAATGGTCTTTAAGATCTGGCTACATATCTTGGCTTTAATATTTGACTAGTCATTTTCATGGGGAAAACCCACTTAAACTTTTCTGAGTCTCAGTTTCTTCATCTGAAAAATGGGGGTAATGATACCAACATTCATTACCTCATAGTGTGTTGAGAAAATGTTTTGTAAATCTTGAATGTTTTTGTTGTTACTATATACAAAACAATTCAGTTTTATCCTTTGTTTTTAAAATAATTTTTCTGATAGTAATAATGTAATATTACATTTTCTTATTACAAAAGGACTTTATTTTTCCACTGTAGAAAACACTGCAGAGTACCAGCCACAGAAGGCTCATATTTTGGCAAATGTTTTGGTAGTTGAGAATTGATTGGTTTTTTTATTTCTTCAGGGCTAGCTTTGATGGAGCTTTTGTCTATTGTAGTCAAGTTTGCCCTTCTGAAAATCACAGCTGAATCTATTGCTTTGCCAAATGTGGTTAAGGGAATTTCTGTTCTGCTTTGTGGTTAGGGATAAAGAGAGGCACCTCTATTAAGCATTTTCTTCTGGTTGGCTGCAGGCATAGTAAAAGGGCAGAAGCTTGCTTTGAAGGATTATTAGTGGCAGGTGCTATTTTTTGTTGCAGTGAGCTATCATCATTAAAGGCTATTCTAGTTTTTAAATAGAGACTCATCAATTCTACAAATCATATATTATTTTCAAAACATTTTTATTATCCAAAACTGTCTTATTTTTATCAAAGAAAGATAATTTCAATTTATGTAATGGTATATTCAAGGAAATATATAGATTTTTTTGTTTAATAACATAGAAAACAATATGCATAGTAGAAAAATTTTCTGTGTGCTTTGATAATAATTCAGTTGTTACACAAATATATAATATACATAAATATTCAATTCTAAGGAAAAAATCATGGGAAAAATTTCATGAAAGTGTGTTGAAAATATTTAATTCATACTTCAAGATAATAAAGTTGATATTACAAATAGTCCTTCCTGCTCAAAGATTCTGTGATACTTAGGTCTCATAGTATCTGTGTGAGGAAATTTGACTTGATCTCTAAAGTTCTTTCTAGTTGTGAATCTTATTATATAGATAGGTAGCTTTCATGCCATTATAGTAATTGTAATAATACAGTAGCTTTATGTACCATGTTAAGATCTGTAAATATGTAGATGTTATGTATATTATCTCATAACTGAAGCATAGAAGGCTAATGTGATTTACCCAAGGCAACATGGCTGGTAACTGATGGTAGATTTGAACTTGGGTCTTCATGAATCCAAGTCTGTGTACTATGTATCACCCAGCTGCCTAATAATGAAACATCATTTAGCATATATTTTAGACCCTTCTTGATTAAGTCTGTCCTTCCTCAAATAGTCTCAACAGGCATATTGGAATTTCTCAAATTAAGTCATATAACTAATTATGAGTAGTACTATAAATATATATATATATAATATTTATTTTTATATATGATGAGGAATAATTTGTTTTCAGTCACCGATAAGGGATTCTTATTTATGATTTTTGTAACAAAGAATCATCTGACATAAAGAAAAATCATTGCTGGATAAGTTTTTAGTCTTTATTTTCAAGTTGACTTTAAGGAAATACATATTTGATCATATTTCCTTTTTTTAGAGAAAATAGAGGGAATGAGAGAAGGTGCATGGAAGAGTGGTTAGAGAAAGATCTGTGTTTAAATCTAGCCTTTCCCACATGTTGACTGTGATTCTGGTCAAATTATTTAACATCTCTCAATTTCCCAGGAAATTCTCTAAGTTGATAAGATGTGGAAGTCACTGATGTTCATTGGTAGAAAGAGTTGTATACTTGCAGCTTCTTCTACTGATAAAATCAGGAAGGGGGAAAAATGAAAGAAAAATGAAAGAAAGAATGAATGAATTTGAAACCTCTGTTCCAGTTTGATGTTCTTACTTTATAATAAAAGAGGAACATGTGGTCATATGCATGATGACATAACTTGCATATTTACCACTAAGTGGTTATGTGATCTTAGGCAGTCACATAAACTTTGCTGGATCATAGTTTCCACATTTACGAAAAAGATTTTGACTAGATGAAGCCTGAGGTTCCTCTACTTCGAGAATTCCATGATTCTATTTGTTTCACAAGCAAACATTACTTTAAAAAAACACTAAAAGAGAAATAATTGCATCCAACTTTGCTCAGTTAACTAAATGTTGTTCTGTGGTTATCTGTGGACATATAGTATGCACAGGTTTTGTCCATTATTTCCAGTGGAAAAGTACTTCACATTAGAAATGTTTCCAGAAATTATTAATATACAAATGTTTGAAAATATCATAAAACATGTACAGGATATTCATCACTTGTGTCCTTTAACTGTGATCCTATAATTTGTGATTAGTGTTTGTTGAGTTATGTATAATTGAATTGCAAATATATCCAGCTTCTGCCAGTGTTTTACTTGCTACTGTAGACATTTCCTTAATTTATTCCTATTTTAAGAATATTACTATTATATCAGGTTTATTTTTCCTCATTCTTTTAGTTATTTTTTTGTTTTTGTTTTTTTTTTGTTTTTTTGTTTTTTTTTTCTTTTAGTTATTTTCTTTCTTTTTTTTTTAGTTTTTTTTTTTTTTTTTGCAAGGCAAATGGGGTTAAGTGGCTTGCCCAAGGCCACACAGCTAGGTAATTATTAAGTGTCTGAGACTGGATTTGAACCCAGGTACTCCTGACTCCAAGGCTGGTGCTTTATCCACTACGTCACCTAGCCGCCCCCCACTACACCACCTAGCTGCCCCTCTTTTAGTTATTTTCTATGAAAGTTTTGAATCTTAGATTCATAGTTATGTATGACTATTGATCATAATTAGATTGAGATTCTGCTTTTTAAAGGTAATTTTGAGCTTTGAAAAACTAAAAATATGTTACCTAATTTTATGGATTGATAAAATAGTATCAAACAAAGCTTTTTAATCAAATGCTGACTTAGAAATGAAGCAACCCAATAAATAGTGACATTTTGTGCATGTTTTATGGTGACAAGGTGTTATGCTAAGGCTGCTAAGAATTGTGTTTATTTTATATGAATTAAGGATTATTTATTATAATTATTTTTTCATTGACATAAATAAGAATAAATGCCAATTCCTACATTCACATATTTCGTTAGTATCAGAATATACTTTTAATCTCTTATTTTCAGCAAACCTTTTGACAATGATGTCACTGTTCTAGATTCTTTTATATTTAATCATATGCCTGTTCAGCAGTGGTGAAAACAGTTGTCCTAAGAGGGCTTTGTTTTCAGCCAGTAGTTAATTTTAGTTTCTTTTTCTAAATAGGCAAAGTCAAAACTAGGATGGGGCAATTAATGATTTGCCTCTGAATGCTGAAATTTAGAGGGTGTTGATATTGGTTGTATTTCAGCAACATTAAAAAAATTGAGCTTAGCATCTGGTTAGAATATTTTGTTAACAGAAATTCAAGTACATGGCTATTGTGTTCAAAGGCAAGTACATACTTTCTCACTGTTTTATGGGAAAATGTACTCTGCATTTTAATTAGAGGGGAAAAAAGGAAGTCAGAGTACACATTTCTCATCTAGCTGTTCCTATGCATCTATAGTCATATGCCTCATGATATGTCATGACAGTCATATGCCTCATGACACTTTTCTATTGCTCTTGTGTCATCTTCTTTTTATTCCTTCATCCCATCAACTCCCTTGCCTTCTCTCTTCCTCCACTTCACCAGCAATAAGAATACAAGACTTCCTGTTCCTTAGTAGCACTGAATGGCAGCGGTCATTGGTAACATCTAGAGGAATGGGAGATTCCTGATGTGGCAGCTGTTCACATTTAAGTGATATCCTTAAATTGAGTTCTATTTCAGGGAGTACCTGTATTCTATTAAATATAGATAGTGTGGTATGGTTGGACAAGTTAGAGCTGGGGAGTGTTCAAGAAGTTTGGATATTACATTCCCCTTCTCATCTTCCAAATGTTCCCAGTGCTATCAGGAATGGAAACATTTAAATTCTCATCAACCTTAATAAGGTATAGAATATGGAGGTACAGGTGTAATAGTCAATTGAGAAAGCTGACTGAATAACTCAGCATCTCAATCTCATAGAAAATATGGACTGCCATCAGTTAGGCCCAGTCTAGGGAACAAATATATGCCAATCAGCAGATTAAACAAGTACACCCAACTCTCAATTAATCAGTTATCTAGAGTAATTAAAAACCTTGTCTTGCATTATCATTCCACTCAACTCTCCACCCCCAAATAAGCCAACTACTCAACAACATAGTATCAACGTAGTGTTCAAAGTAAGTAAAAATTCAGTAAGAGATTCTTTGTGATATGGTAGAGTACAATTCTTCAGAGTTATGAAGAACCAGGTTCAATTCATAGTGCAAACCATTTCCTAATGTGATTTGATGAGGTGTTTTGATGTTGCCACACTAAGCATTGGGTAATCCTAATTCTGAAAATATCATTGAATTACAGATTCAAACTGCTTTGAACTAACCCCTTGCTTCTCCAAACAAAGAATCCATCAGTGGATGAAGTTTACTTAACTTTCCAGGAAAAATATGTTTTATTCATTAATTGTGAATTTATCGCTGCTTAATATATTCTTTTTAATATATTAACTCGAAGACTGCCAATGAAAAATAAAGTATGTTCTTGTCTACTATGGCAAAATAAATTTCATTTTCTTCTAATGCTTGGTATATACAATGTGGTCATTTTATAAATATTTTATTTTTTTCCAGTTGTGTGTAAAATTTTTTTAACTTTCATTAAAAATTTTTGAATTCTAAATTCTCTTCCTCTTTCCTTTCCCTTCCCTCTCATTGAGAAGGCAGGCAATTTGATATAGATTATACTTGTGCAATCATGCAAAGCAGATTTCCATATTAGTCATGATTTGAAAGAAAACAAAGAAAACCCCAAGAAAAATAAAGTAAAAAAAAGTATGCTTTGATCTGCATTCAGACTCCATCAGTTCTTTGTCTAGAGGTAGATAGCATTTTTCTTCGAGTCCTTTGGAATTGTCTTGAGTCATTGTATTTCTGAGAATAGCTAAATCATTCACAGTTGTTCATCATTCAAAATTGCTGTTACTGTGTACAATGTTTTCCTGGTTCTCCTCACTTTAATGTGCTCATTTTAAAATACATGTTCCTAAAACTTAACTTAAAAACTTTGGTTAGTTTTAGTTTGGTTTGAAACTAATATATTTTTATTTAATACTATATAAGCAGAGGAATATAAATTAAAGTCAGTGAAAGATGATGAAAAGGATACACACATACACATAGAACACACAAAATAGTACAAATTTATTTATACACACATAGGCAGCTAGGTGGCATAGTGAATAGAGCACCAGTTGGTATCAGGAAGAACATAGTTCCAATCTAGCTTTAGATACAACTGTGTGACCCTAGATAAGTCACTTAAAATCTCAATTGCTTACACCAAAAACAAACAAACAAAAAACCAACCTAACAAGGTGCAGGGGCTTCCTTATGTCATTGCTTACTATCCAAAACTTTTAAATATAAAGTCTTAGAGAGTTGCCCAGGGGCACTGAGTGATAAAATGAAAACATGATCACAAAACCAGAATGAATCAGAGGCATTATTTGAATCCTCATCTTCATGAATCCAAGAGTCTTGGACTTTTAAAAGAATTTTGTGACTTTATTTATATTTGACTATAATAATTGAGCACAAGAGTGTTTTTTCTTTCTTGTATATAGTATATAGTATATAATACTAATTCATGACTATTTCTTTAGTTTCACTTTTAGTCACTAGTATCCATATTTTCTATGGTTTTAATTTTTACTGGTATATTTTGGAGCAAATGTTTGATTTTTGTGTAGTCTACTTTTATTTCTTTGAGTAAATCTCATTATCAATAGGATAACTATTAGGGAATGTTTTTACCCTATGACCCTGAAGCAAAATTGTCCCAATTTCTGTGACTTTATGTTTCTCCAGTGCTAGTTATAGAGTGATGATAAGGAGTCAGAGTTTTTAGAGCATCTGTTACTCTTCCAAAATATTTTATTGAACTGTACAAGTATGCATGTGTATTCTAAATACATACACATAGAAATACACACATACCTATTCAACTTAAATTATATTTTTATAAAAATTTGAAAAATCAGAGTGAACTGTTTTTAAGTATGAACTTGGGAGGAGAATTGGATGGGTAGATTTTTCCTTTTTTTTAGATTTTTGCAAGGCAATGGGGTTAAGTGACTTGCCCAAGGTCACACAGCTAGGTAATTATTAAATGTCTGCAGATGAATTTCAACTCAGGTCCTCCTGACTCCAGGACTGGTGCTTTGTCCACTTCATCACCTAGCTTCCCCAGGTGAACAATTTTTAAATCAGCTTGGTACGATAGCTAAACTCCCATTTACAGAAGTCCCTTATGTTCTTATATCTGAAGTTGTAGAGTTACATTATATCCATTATATATTGTATTATTTCCCCCTGAAAGCCAAGTCTTAGTGATTTATGATGGAAAATTAGGAAACAGTGGCTCTAAACTCTATCTTGCTTCCATTAGTTACATTTTTGATTTTTGCAAATCATTTTGCTTCTCTTAGACTCATTTAAATAATTTGCAAAATTATTTGATCTCTAAGGGCTTTTGAATTCTATTTTACATCACCAATCTCCCTCCATTTTATTCCAAATATAATCTTTTCATTGAGAAAAAATTAGAGATCTTTTCAGAGAAAAGACCAGAGATTTCTACCATCTAGTTGTGACATCTGTAGTGCTATACAGGAAATGATAAAAGAGGTTGCCAACAATGATCCTGAAGCACTGAAAATGCCTTATGAAATCTTCAGTGGACAGCTGAATTATGTCATTAAAAAGAAAATTTACTCCTATTTTTTTGAAAATTTTCAGTCAATGCATAACAGAATAGAAAGTTAATCACAGCAATTCTTCACTTATTCTGCATAAATTATGGTTATTAGATTAAGATTTAGATGAGTGTTGCCTTGGAAGATATGGTATGTTTATGTTAATAGTTTAAACAATGGGTTTTCCGTTTCATGGCCAAGCAGCTGCTGTTAATGGTACTTATCTCCAATTTTTTTCAAAAATCCATGATTCACTTTTCTTTTATGTAAATAATGAAGCCAGTACATTAACTATTAATCATGTAGTAATGAAAATAAAGCTCTTTGTTTCTAGTGCTTCAGAATTTTAACTGTTTTTAATTTCCTTAGAAATAGCATGGTATGCCAAATGTGATGACAAACATCCATAATATCTGATAGTGGGGAAGCTGAGGCTAGTGCATTATTTGAGTATGAGTCTCAAATTAAAGAAGAGTTAAAGTCAGTCAGCCTCCTTCATTAAGTCTGACACCAATATGGAAAGTCTGTAGCAACAGAGAACTACCAGGCTATCTAAAGGGAGATGAACTGGCCATGGTCAGAAATAGAGCAGTTAAAACTTCCATACTAATCATTAGTGGATTTGGACCCATGACAACTGCCCTTCTAGTCTGAGAGAGAGAGAGAGAGAGATCCAGTCTGAAAAAAAAAATAGTGTGATGCAAAGGAATCATTAGCTTATGTAATAAGAAAATATTGAAAGACATCATCAGGCATTATGGGATTCATTTTAAAGACGATTAAAAGAAATAATCGAATAATTATTTATAGTGTGCAATGTAAATTTTTAAGAAATGTACATATTAGAATTTGAGTTCAGTAAAAATGTATTAAGCACTTAGAGTGTGCTGAGACATTAGAGCAGAATTTTTAACCTTTTTTTTTTGTGCCATGGATCCTTTTGGCAGTAGGGTGGAACCTATGAATTCTTTCTCAGAATGTTGCTTTTGCATGAATAAAATAAGCTATATAGAATTAAAAAGGAAAGCAATTATGTTGAAATACACTTTCTGAAATATTTTTAAAAGCTTACAGCCCTAGGTTAGGTATCCTTGCCCTAAGGAAAGCTGAAAGATTTGATAAAATATCATTCCTGTCTCTATGGAGTCTCCTAAGACTAATAAGTCTACTAGTAGTCTAAAGGATATGATATTTTTTAACAAATAACTGTAATATATAGTGTGAGTAAAGTAATCATAAGAAAATATAAAATATATAATTTTGAAGGAAGGAAAATATTTCTGATCAGGAATATCATGAAAGGTTATATTTGAATTGATTTGAATTGATCTTTAGGGATAGGCATAATTTCAGTCAAGTCATAGGAGCAGCCAGGAAAATATACCAAGTAAATAGATTAAAATAAAACCAAAAGAATTGTTAAAATTCAATATGATATCTTAATTCTGTGTAGTCTAAAAATACATACATTTTTATGTGAAAGAGAATTTCATCAATGAAAGCAAAAAAAGTTCATTGGATTTAGAACTGAAAGACACTGTAGGGGTCATCTGTTCTAACTTCCTAAATTGATAGAAGAGGAAACTGATATCCAGATTTATTAAATGACTGACCAAAGTCATTTTAGGTACTAAGTAGTGGTACCAAACTTGAACCTAGGTCCTTTGACTTCAGATTCAGTTCTTTTTTCACTCCATCTCAAACCTCTTCTGAAATGTAACAGTATAATTTCATCATGAGAAGATGAATGTTAAAATCAGTCTAATGATAAAAATGGAAATGGTGGATAAAATTTATTTAAAATCTTAGAATAATCTAAAAAGAATAATCTGAGATGTGACAGAAGCATTGTGTCTTCAAGACTACTTAAAATGGAATAAAAATAATATAAGGCATAGAGTGGTGAAAGAATTCTGAACATTGAATAAGAAGAACTTGGTTTTCAGTCTTATCAATCCATTAGCGATGTAAGCTCAGGAAAATTATCATCCGAGAACACTAGTTTACTCATTTTGGGGACATGGGGACAATATTTGTATACCACTAGTCTTTAGGTGGTATCTCAAATGATATTATTCAGTTATCTCATCTCAAATCAGAAGATGAATGTAGTGAAAGTTCTTTATGAACTTTAAGGCTCTTGAGAATATCTTTTAGTTTTTATTACCATAATGAATGAAAAGTGAATTATAAATTCTAAAAGATAACTAAAAATAAAAATAACTAAAAGAAATACTTTTAAAAAACACTATTTTCAAACTTGGAGACATTTCAATTATCTGCCTTACCAGATTGTGGGGAAAATGTTCTTCCTCTGTCAGGGATTCTTGGCCATTATTGTTGCCACAATGAAACTTTGCCAGAATATCTTAAATGCTTTCTCTTAATAGAATGGAAGCTTCTTGAGGGAAAAAAATATTTCATTTTTTGTCTTTGTATCTCCAGCACCTAACATAGTGCCTGATTGTTAAACAATTCTTGATTAATTAATTGATACATAGCTCACATCTTTGCATCTTCTAAACTTCTTACCCTCCCTCTAAACTATCTTGCACTTTACAATTTTTATTTATTTGTACTCACTTTAAATTTATTCTCTACATACTTATACATGGAGATATCTCCCCCAAATCTTAGAAAGTTACAACCGTGGAAGATTTTGGGGAGACATGATATTATGAGTACCTGTCTTCCCCATTAGTCCTTTCAGTCCTTGCAAATAGAGATTGTTTCATTGTTAGTATTCATTATCCCAGAGCCTAGCACAGTGCCTGGAACATAGTAATCACTTGTTTAGCCGATTGTGTCCGACTGTTCCCATAACCCCTTTTGTGGTTTTATTGGCAGATACTGAAATAGTTTGCTATTTCCTTCTCCAGCTCATTTTACAGATGAAGAACTTTGGGCTAAGTGACTTGCCCAGGGTCAAACTAGTAGGAAGTATATAAAGCCAATTTTGATCTCAGGTCCTCCTGACTCCAGGTCTGGCTCTTTATCGACTATACCACTTTTTTGATTGACTGAATAATTGAATAGAGATTTCAGAATTGAATGAATACCAGTCTCAAATTTTACATCAGAATTGGAGTTACAGATTTGTTTGATTATTGTGTATTTGAGATTAGAAAAGTATATGGGGGCAGCTAGGTGGCAGTGGATAGAGCACCAGCCCTGGAGTCAGGAGTACCTGAGTTCAAATCCGACCTCAGACACTTAATAATTACCTAGCTTGTGTGGCTTTGGGCAAGCCACTTAACCCCATTTGCCTTGCAAAAAAAAAAAAAAAAGAAAAGTATATGACTATTGCTCTTCAGAGTGTTTTGTGTTTTCTTTTTAGTAGGTTCACATATTCAGTGTTTTCTTTTTAAGTCATTAATCTAATTTCATGCATTAAAAACTCATTATCAAATGATTATTTATCTAATGTAGACAGTTAAAGAACTAACTAGGTTGCAGTAATTAGAGAACCTTGATTTTGGTCCTGTTTTTATTCTTCCAAATGAGTTAGGTGAGTACATGAAACAGAATCCTAACTCTTTTGGCTTTCATCTTTTGTTATTTATGTGATAGGGATCAACTTACTGACTTAGGCACTATAATTCACATTTTGGGAGACAGGATTTCATAAGGATTCTCTTGATGATTGTGTCCTTTACTTTTGAAGAAGACCATGAAATCAGAGAGGTGATGCCATGACATACAAGTGAATTCGATTTAAGTGGGGAAGTTGCTGTGCAGTCACCAGCTTCACTTTCTCTTCCAGAGCCATTTGGTTCAAGTAGCTAGATATGAATTAGGAGATGATCCCAGATGAAGTGGAAGACCTTGGCCTTTTAAAAACTAGTTCTTTCCCAGATCACAGTTTGAGGCAAAAATGAAATCTACTAGCCCCTCTTTAAATAGAAAAAGCAATTTTTAAGAGTTGCTATGACCTAAAAAATTCTTCACCATGAATTTATGGTCATTCTCTTTGAATCTTAAGGTAGTCCTTAGACAACAGACATTTCTTTTTATCAGATTCATACTTCAAGCTTTTCCCATATGGGTAGGATTCTACATTTTTATCTGAAAGGGATCTCAGAATATGATTTTCTCATTTTTGCAGTTGAGAAAACTGAGACCTAGAGATGTTAAGTGATCTACCCAAAGTCAAACTGATAATAAGCATAAGAATCTGGATTTTAACTCAGATCCTCTGACTCCAGAGTAGATTGTAAAAGCTTACACTCCACAGGCACAGGTTTTGAGGAGCTAGGATTGCTTTTATATCACAATGAGGTATTAATAAAAGTTGTTTGGATATCTGTGTTATATTTTTAAAAGGACAGGGATCAGTTTATATGGAATTAAAAATGTTCAATCTAGGTCTGTACTTGTCTTGTGTATTTTTTAAAAGATCACATTTCGGTAGTGTCTCCAGCATTTGAGAATAAAGTGATGATAAGAAAGTGTAGGGTCCCTTTCAAGTCTTAGAAAACATTTTCTGAGAGGCAAAAAGAAATCTGTTCCATCAAGTAAGATTGTAGCATCAATAGGAAAAGCTATTTCTGAAGGGACTTGTTATTTCCAACACCTGTTTAATGTCACAACTCATATCAGAGATTTTACACAGATCTTTTATGTCAGTTCAAGTATAGTATTGTGTACTAATATTTTGGAACAATCTTTTACAGTTCTGTCCTATAATATAGAACATTGTTACATGTGCTAAATTTCTAAATGGATAATGATTTTCCTATTCTCAAGTTGAATTTTGACCTTTTTCTAAAGTCTGGAATTCATGGTGAAAGATGCATTATCTGACACATCATGAATGGGGGTTTATATACTGGGCTGGCAGGGAGCCATGTGGCAAGCAACATTAAAGAGCATACACATATTTTCCTTCTACTAGGTCCATGTGGTGCCCCTTTCCTGCATCTGCCTTCCATGATTGTCAATGAGAGTTATGTGTAGAAATGAAGGGAAGGACCTGGCCTCCAAAAAATAAGGAAATGAGATGTATGAGATAAATATGAAAGCATGCTCCCATGGGATCATTTTTTTGTCCCACACTAAATCTTTGTGTTGATTTCCTGTTAGTAGCAAATAAATAGTAGTCAGTAGTATAATTTTCAATTATAGCTTACTTTTTGCTGTAATAATTTAGGTAAAGATTTTTACTATTGTCACAACATTTGATTAGCAGATTCCTGCCCTCCAAAAAATTGTGAAATAAAATGATATATTTTTAAAAAGCAAATTTGAAGCAATTAGTCATTTCCATGACTAAGAACATTTCTGTGTTCTCAATCCTCAAACAATACCTCCTGTTTACATTTTGGAAGACATTGTATTCTCCTTTTTTTTTTTTTTTAGGTTTTTGCAAGGCAAATGGGGTTAAGTGGCTTGCCCAAGGCCACACAGCTAGGTAATTATTAAGTGTTTGAGACTGGATTTGAACCCAGGTACTCCTGACTCCAAGTCTGGTGCTTTATCCACTGTGCCACCTAGCCACCCCAGAAATTGTATTCTTCTTGAGGGAACTGAGGTAGATTTCATATAGTAGGCATTTACCTTGAAAGTTGTGTGGCTTCTGGCCAAGGTGTCAGAGAGAAGACAGGCAGAGTGCTGGTCTCCTGATCTTCCTTCATATATAATATGAAAAAAACCTCTTAACAGAAATCTGATCTACAAAACTCAGAAAGAGAAACTAGGAGAGAAGATCTACCTTAAGGTTTGTCCTCCAGGATCATGGGTGAGCCGGGTGTAGAGGGAGGACTGTGGGAGCACAGGACAGGGTCAAAACCTGAGAGCTCAACTAGTCTGATCATTAGGGCAGACTAGAGCCTGGAAGCCCAAAAGCAGGGCAAACCTGATCAGTCTCAGGGGCATGGGCCAACTAGGGAGCAGAGGCATTGGTTGTGGCACTGACAGTCTGGAGCTTGCCTGCTGGGCTGGAGGGTGAGATCCAGTGTGGGAAAGCTGCAGCCATACCTTCATTTCAGCTGAACTCTCTTTCCAGAACAAACACCATTACAGCCCTCCTCTTCCTAGACCTCACTCAGCTGTGAATAGGGAGAGCAATTACCATGCCCTAGGGCAAAACTCACCATTGGACAAAGATAAAAGCACTCAATAGTTTCATCTACCCCCTCCAGGCTAAGGGAGAGGGCCTCAAATTAAGGTCCCAGACACTCCAGAGAAAGCAACCAACACAGCCTACTGGCCAGCCCACTTGGAGTTACTAAGCCCAGTGAGTCTTCTAGGGATCTCAACACCAAACCTCTGTGAACTAGCCCCTCACCAACATAAGGTCTTAGGAAAATGAAGAAAGGTCAGAGAAAAGGAAGGTCCATAGAGAAAAATTCCTAGAAGGGAAAGACCCTAACTTAGAGAACTAGGGCCTCTGTGGAGAATATCATCTGGTCCCCAGTGCAGAAAGACTTCCTTGAAGAAATCAGGAAGGAGTTTAAAAATCAGTTGTATGATTTGGGAGAGACAATTAACACCTTACAACAAGAAAACAAATCATTGGAAAATTGGACAAATGCAAAAAAGAAAATAATTCTCTCAAAACCCAATTGGAAAGGAGCTGCAAAAGGTAAATGAAGAAAATTCTTCTCTAAAATAAAGAATGGAGTCTGTGGATACTAAAGACTTCATGAGACAACAAAAGTGTTAAAACCAAAAAAATGGAAAAAATAGAAGAAAATTTGAACTACTTCATCAGCAAAACCACTGACCTCAAGAACCGATCGAGAAGGGACAACCTGAGAATTATAGGTCTTCCTGGAAACACTGAAGAGAAAAAAAGGCCTGGACTTAATATTACAGGATTTAGTGATAGAAAACTGCCCTGATATCATGGAACCAGAGGGCAAAATCATTATTGAAAGAATATATTGATCCCCTCCAGAAAGAGATCCTAAAATGAAAATACCAAGGAATATTGTGGCCAAATCCCAAAGCCATCAGATAAAAGAGAAAATTCTGCAAACAGCCAAAAAGAAACAATTTAGATTCCAAGGAGACACAGTAAGGATTACATAGGACCTGGCTGCATCAACATTAAGGAATCAAAGGACTTGGAATGAGATATTCTGAAGAGCAAGGGAGTTTGGAATGCAGCCAAGAATCCACTACCCAGCAAAGCTGAGCCTTCTTTTCCAGGGGGAAAAGATGGACATTTAACAAAATGGAAGACTTCCATCATTTCCTGATGAAAAGACCAGAGCTTAATAGAAAATTTGTATATCAAACAGGAGTCTAAAGAGACACATGAAAAGTTAAAAAAAAGGGTAAAGGGAAAGATACTATTATCCCATAAGATGAAACTGACTATATCCCCTCCTGGGAGAAAGATTCTCATAAGTCTTGAGAACTGTAACTCTATTAGAGATAATATACTTAGCCAGAAGTGGCGGACACTCATGACTTTTCTGAGACTCAGATAGAATGATTTAAAAACAATACCTCCTTATAAAAGGAGACAGCAAGGAGATGAGGATGGAGGAGATTGAATGGGAGTAAATCTCATTACATTAGGAGGTACAAAAGACCTATTGTAATAGAGGGGAACAAGGAAGGAGATGAGAAACACCTGAATCTTCCTCTCATCAGACTTGGCTTAAAGTTAACTTACACAAACACCCAGTTAAGAAACATGTCTTACCTATCAAATATTAAAAGGGGAAAAGGGGAGGGAGGGCACAGGAAGGGGGACTAACAGAAGGAAGGGAGGGGAGAAGGGGAAAAGGGAAAGGGGAAAGAAGGGAAGGGGATAGATATAGGAAGGCAACACTGCAGGGGGTGGTATTCAGAAACAAAATACTGGGGATAAATGATAAAGGGGGAAAAATCGAAAAATACAAACAGAGGGAAGATAGCATGGAGGGCAATAAATAGTTAATAATTATATCTTTGAATGTGAATGGGATGAACTCTCCTTAAAAATATAAGCTAATAACAGACTGGATTAAAAATCAGAATCCTACAATATGCTGCTTACAAGAAGCTCATTTGAAGTAGAGAGATACATCTAGAATATAGGTTGGAGCAAAATATATTTTGCTTCAGCTGAAGTGAAAAAAGCAGAGATAGCAATCCTTATCTCAGACAAAGCAGCTGCAAGAACAGATATTATTTAAAAAGATAAGGAAGGAAACTATAGCCTAAAAGGTACCACAGACAATAAAGTAATTTCAGTACTAAATATGTATGCATCCAATGGTATAACATCCAAATTCTTAGAGGAGTAGTTGAAAGAGTTACAGGAAGACATAGACAGCAAAGCTCTACTAGTGGGAGACCTCAACCTCCCACTCTCAGATTTAAATAAATTGAATCATAAAATAAACAAGAAAGAAATTAAGGAGGTAGAATGTTAGAAAACCTGGATATGACAGACTTATGGAGGAAACTGAATGGGGATAGAAAGGAATATATACCTTTTTTTTCTTCAGTACATGTCACTTACACAAAAACTGACCATGTACTAGGGCATAAAATCCTAATGATCTACTGCAGAAAGGCAGAAATAGTGAATACATCTTTCTCAGATCATAATGCAATAAAAATCATATGCAATACTGGACCAGGGAGATATAGACCCAAAACTAATTGGAAATGAAATAACCTCATTTTAAAAAATGAGTGGATCAAACAGCAAATTATAGAAAGAATTAATTATTTCATCTTAGATAATGAGAATAATGAAACAACATACCTATGGGATTCACTCAAGGCAGCTGTCACAGGATATAATATATCTTTAAATGCTTACATGAATAAATTAGAGAAAGAGGAAATCAATTAACTAAATAAATATGCAACTAAAAAATTTAGAGAGAACAAATTAAAACCCCCCAATTGAATACCAAATTAGAAATTCTAAAAAATAAAAGGAGAAATCAATAAAATCAAAAGCAAGAAAACTATTGAACTAAGAAATAAAACCAAGAATTGGTTTTATGAAAAAAATCAATAAAATTGATAAACCTCAGGTCAATTTGATTAAAAAAAAAGAAGAAAACCAAACTACTAGTATCATAAATGAAAAAGGTGAACTCACCACCAATGAAGAGGAAATTGAAGTAATAATTCAAAATTATTTTGCCCGAAATCTATGCCAATAAATTTGACAATCTAAGTGAAATGGGAGAATATTTACAAAAATATAAGTTACCCAGGTTAAGTGAAGAGGAAATTAAAAACCTAAACAACCCTATCTCAGAAAAAGAAGTTCAACAAGCCATTATTGAACTCCCTAAGAAAAAATCTCCAGGGCCTGATGGATTCACAAGTTAATTCTTCCCAACATGTAAGGAACAATTGGTTCCAATTCTATATAAACTCTTTGGAAAAATAGGTGAAGATGGAACTCTGTCTACTCTTTCTGTGATACCAATATGGTGCTGATACCTAAACCAGGAAGAGTTAAAACAGAGAAAGAAAATAATAGACCTATCTCCCTAATGAATATCGATGCCAAAATCTTAACTAAAATGTTAACAAATTGATTACAAGAAGTTAATCACTAGGATAATACACTATGACCAAGTAGGATTTATTCCAGGGATGCAGGGTTGGTTCTATATTAGGAAAACTGTTAGTATAATTAATTATATCAATAACAAACCTTCTGTGGGGGGGGAGGGAAGGAAGATTGGGGAAAATTTGTAAAAGAAAATAAATAAAATTTTTAAAAAGAATAAATAAATTAAAAAAAGAAAGTTGTGTGGGATAGAGCCAGGGCATACAAAGTAACTGTATGAAAGTTTTGAATTTGATTCAACATGAGTGCATTAAGAATCCCCAGTTTTATCCATATGTGTTCACAGCACATCTCTGAGTAAACATTTTTTAATTGTTGTCACAATTGTTGAACAAAAATCATTTATGTACAAAATACTGCCTGTCATATCAAATTGATTGCATTTATGTGTCATTCTCAATTACTAAGCTTATACTTAAGAGCCTTTTATGTGCCAGGCATTGTTCCAGGGTTGGTGATGGAAAGAAAAAAATGAAAATGGCCTGTCCTCAAGGAGCTTACATTCTATTGGTACTCCCAGTTTCCTATTTACTTCCAATCATCTAATCAATCAAAATACACTTTTTAAGTTCCTTCTGTGTTTGAGACACTGTTCACAATATATATACAAAGAAAAGAAAATGTATTGATAGAGGCTAGTTATTAGAAGTAGAAATAGAAATGAAGTCTTTGAATATTTGAAATAGAGGAAAGATTAAATTAATATAATAATTCTTACAACATTATTTATTTGCACTTGATTATTTTTTTCCCTAGATTTCTTGCATTTCATTTTTTTTTAGTTTTTTTTTTTGCAAGGCAAATGGGGCTAAGTGGCTTGCCCAAGGCCACACAGCTAGGTAATTATTAAGTGTCTGAGGCCAGATTTGAACTCAGATACTCCTGACTCCAGGGCTGGTGCTCTATCCACTTCACCACCTAGCCACCCCTACATTTCATTTTAAACTTTGCTTTGTTCAAAATTCACTAGAACAAATTAGATTTTTGATTATGTATGCTTATATATTAAAAGTGATAGTCTGCAGAAATATTTCATCTTGATTTCCTTACTGAGCATTATTTTTTAAGAGGACTTCTTTTTGAAAGTTGCCTATTATGACTAATATATAAACATTGCCTGAGTGCACATCAGATATGGATTAAGGATTTATAGGATAAAGTAGCTGCAACAGAACGATAATATTCTATGACATGAACTAGTCCCCATAAAATAATATATTTTTCACTAAGTGAAAATAAATGAAAGAGAATAAACAGCAATGATATTTACAATCATCATAATATCATTGTTGATAATTATCTAACCCAGGAGTCAGTAAACTATGGGACCTGTTGTACCTGTGAACTAAGAATTTTTAAATGGTTTGCTGTAGTTGACCTTAGGGCTATAATTTCATGACCCCATGGTCTAATCAATCAATATAGAACCTCTCCATGATGATATGATAGAGTCAAATCTAGCATTCAATTTTTAAAACTAAGACACCATTAATCCACTATGATCATCTACAATGTAGGATAAATAAAAAAAAATCTATATATTTCTCCCTCTCAGATGTGGGGGGGGAAGGATGAGACATATTTTGAAATAACTATATTAGAAAATGAGTAAGTACAAAGGAGAGACCAGAATTACTTAGAGTTTTAAGGAAGGGAGAGATTGCTTCTATCTGGAGGATCAAAGGTTTGTCAAAGGAGTGGCTGAGCATTGAAGGAAGGGTGGGATGACACAATAGAGATAGATGGTAGTGAATATTTTTCTGTAACTGGAGAGTCATCTGTGTAAAGCCACTGAGGTAGGAAAGGGTAATGCAGATTTAGAGAATAGTGAAATTGAACAGTTAATAAACATTAAGGTGTTAAAGAGGGAGGGGAGTAAAATAAATTAGAGAGTTTGTTTGAGTTGTTGGATATGCCTCAAATTGCAGGCAAGGCAACCATAAAGCTAAAGTAAATTTTTGAGTGGAGAAACGTTTCTATCAAATCTATATACTAGTAACTTTGACATTGGTGTGAAGGACCATTTATTTGTAAAGGGTGGGGGGGAGTGGTGACTGAGAGATCAATTAAAAGACCAATCTTTGGTTCTCTTCAAAAAACGAAGGACAAACAACAATCTCCCTGGAGGCAATGGAAATTTAAAGGAGGTAAGAAGTGGCAGATATATCTTGGAGGTAGAATTTAAGGAACTTGGAAACTAATTGGATAGGAGGAAAAAGGGAGAAAGAATAGAGTGATACTAGAGGGTAAGGAAAATGAAGTTTGGGAAAGACTAGGGTTAGGAGGAAAAAAATGGTGAGTTCAGGTTTGGATATATCCTATTTGAAGTATTATATCACATTTGAAGTGTTACTTGGATATAGTTATGTTCAAGAGACATCAGGAAATATAGGGCAGTGATTCACATTGGAGACAGAAGTTGAAAATTATCTGCATAGAGGAGATGTTTGAAGTCATGAAAGTGCACAAGGTTTTCAACTGAAAATGTATAGAAGGGAGAGAAGAGGGCTGAGGCCAGTAGGACAATGCTTATAAGAAAGGAACTAGAGGAGAAAAATCCTAAAAATATAGGGAACCAAGAAAAATATATCAGAGAGATTCAGAAGAACCAGGGAATGCTAATGTCATGGGAATAAAAGTGACAGCAGCAAAGCTGGCCCTTTTCTGAGAGAGATGGGAGTGGGGATGGAAATAGATTGAGGAAAGATGATGTTTTAAGTAGGTGCTCTGGAGAACATAAGAGGGATTTGATAGGAGATGAACAAAGTGATAGCATTTCAACAGAGAGAGACTAGTTTAGTATAGATACTACAAATTTGTCATGGATCTGCTCAGCATGGTTTTATAATTATCCCAAAATTTTCTAGCATTTAGGAGTAGGAACAAAAGATGTGGATGATGGGGGTTTTCCAGGATTAAGAACTGAGGTTTCTGGAAACACTGTGAGATCAAAGGGGCTAATTCTATGATAGAAAAGAGTATATCATTGAAATATCTGACTGACAAAGACTGTGAAGGGTCAGAAGTAAAAAAAGAGCAGGGTTGATTGATAGAAAAGCATTTAGAGGAACCTCTCAGGGCAGGAACCTTATAGAATGGATCTCAGCAGTCAACTTGAGTATTACTTAGATATCAACACCATGCTGCCATACATGTAATAATATCCGAAAATAAGACTAGATTGAAAAACCTGAACTAAGAGTCCCATTCACCTTATTCAATTGCATCAACATTTTTTTCCCCCAAGTCCCTCTCCAAGACAGTTATTGCTTAGGTTATAGAAAGAAATCTCTCTTTCCTCATTATGTTACAGCAGCTCCAAATTTTGAATTGATAAAATGATTGATGATTTCCCAGTAATGCATCAGAAAAAATCCAGTTATGTATAGTCATCTGAATTCTTTCCAGTTATTGATTCTAACATAGCTATGGTCTATTTAGAACCTTTGATAGATTCTTTCACCCACAGATCCATTTGAAATGTGAAGTCACTTAGAGAAGCAATGAGAGATCCCTATTAAGAGGAAGCTGTTAGAAGAAAGCTGGGTTCCAGGCTTTTCCTTTTACTCTTTGTGATTGCTGCTTTGATTGTTGGGTTTTTGGTCTCTTCCACTGTAAATCAAGTAGTGTGACCTAGATGATCACCATCATCTTTTCCTGCTCTATACTTTGTATCTATTATTTGAGGTTACAAATCCACAATATAATTTAAAATGGAAATGAGACCTCTTATTAATGGACTAATTATCCTACCCACCCCTTTTTTCTAGTGCCTAGACAAAGAAGTAACAAATATGAATTAAGTGCCTCAGCTGCAACCCATTATGATGATAGTTTATGCTGAGTGAGAGAGACTCATAAATATCTAGAAACAATACTGGGAAAAGCACTTTATGATAGGAATGGATTTTTATGATTTATTTTTACTTCAGTATTCATCCAAGAAAGTCTTTAGAAGGTTCAAAATATTACAGTCATTAATTCCAGTTTTTTATGGGCTGAAAAATCAAGAGTTGTGGTGGTTAATCTATACCTCTTTTCTGCCATATTCTGATTTTATTTTATGTCTCTAGTCTGTGAACGTTGAGAATCTTTAGTACTGAATTCCATAATTAATAAGCACCTTCTTATCACTAGGAGTCATACATGTTGTGTCATAGGAAAGTTGCTAAAAAGATTGCACATTTGGAATTAGCTTGCATATGATTTTCATTATAATCAAAATTCAGGTTAGCCAGAATTATAAATCTGATGATTGTCTTTTAAAGTTGACCCTTAGGAAATAGTCTCCCTAATATCTTAGTTTTAAAGTAGTTGTACTTTTTCATTAGTTTAAAATAATGAAATTTACAATTTTAGTGTATGACTTTTTTTTGAGTTAGGCTAGTGACTAGGTTCAGCCTTTTTGCATCAAGTGTTGAGTTGTCAGAGGTCTATTTCCTGTTGAGCCCTAGATGACAGGTCTTAGGATGATGCACTAACCCTAATTGTAATCCTTTTCTTTCTTTCATTTTTTTCCTTGAAGTATGCATTTATGGAATAAAATATGAGAAAAAGAGTACCAGATAAAGAAAAAATCAGGAACTTGTAGATACAGGGTTAATTTGACTGAAATCAAAAGAGAATTGGACCACTTTTATCAGGCACTGAAAAGAATTAGAGCAGAAACTAACAGGAAGTCTGGTGTTGAATTTTCTTGTTCTCTGACTCTCTCTTCAAAGAGAGAGATTCACCAATTGCCAGAGGCCAGTCTGGTATCTGCTAGCTAAAGAACCATACCTTGTTAGTATTAAAGATCAGGGAAAGAGACTGACCCAGAAGACTCACATGGATTTTGACAGGGTTAGTGATTTTTTTGAGTCAGGAAAGAAGGCTAAGGAAAGGTCAGGAAGCCAGGAAGACCCTGCTCCTGAGTGGGGTTTTTTTTTAGGTTTTTGCAAGACAAATGGGGTTAAGTGGCTTGCCCGAGGCCACACAGCTAGGTAATTATTAAGTGTCTAAGGCCCAATTTGAACTCAGGTACTCCTGACTCCAGGGCCGGTGCTCTATCCACTGTGCCACCTAGCTGCCCCCTGAATTTTTTTCCCCCCTGAATTTTTAAAATATAATATTGGTAGATGAGAATGCCACAGATGGGGGTGCATCTTGAGTTCATCAAAGCATTTGAGAGTCCCTTTTGATATCCTTCCTAGATAAGATGGGTAAGTGAGGACTTGGAAAATGGCACAAGCAAGAGATTTTATAGATGATTGAACAGCCATACCCAAACAGTGTTGCTTGTGATTTTTGAAATCAATTTGAAATGAATAAATGTTAATCTGAAGGTGCATATCTAATTCAGTACCCTAGTGTTTTTGTTTCCTATTCAGCATTTTCAATATCAACTTCTTGGATAAAACATAAAGTTTGTTCTATATATTATTAACAACAACAACATCAGTTAATAGCTAGCGTGTATGTTACACTTTTAAGATTTGCATAAAATATCCCATTTAATTCCTATAATAACATTGGGAGGTAGGTACTATTATTCTTCATTTTTCAGATGAAGAAACTAAGACAAATAGAAGTTAAGTAACTTCCTCAGTGTCACACAGAAAATAATTGTCTGCAGCTAAATTTGAACCCAGGTCTTCCTGACTCCAGAACCTGAGCTGGATTCATTGGATTCTACTGTACCACCTCTTGAATTAAGTGAAGCAATAATTGTTTACACTGTCAAGTATATGATCTAAATGGTATGTTATAATACCTAAAATATTTGGATGTTATAAGGCACACTCAATGGGTAAGACATTTCACTTTATTGAAATGAAAAAAAAATGAGGCCTAAAACTAAATTCCTATTTAAAATATTGCTTGTTTTTAAATCAAAATCCAAAGAACATTTTCCCCCTCTTGCTGAAGACAAAAACATCTTTTTTTGGAATGTCTAAGAGTCCTTCCAGTTTTATGATCATTCCTTTGACTAAGACTTTTCATTATTGTTAAGGAACAAATTATATTGTTTTTATATGTTGTTAGTGAACAAAATATAAAGCAGCTACTATCTGATATTTGAAGGGATACAAAAATAAGGGACCTTACTTGAAATAGGATACAGTCTCATTGAATTCTCCAGTCTTCTTTTTTATACTTTCAGCTTTGGTAACATAATTACCTTTCATGGATTCTATTATCTTTATAAAGATGAGTCTCAAATATTTATCTAGTCCCAATTTCTTGCTTGAAAACTAATTGCCACTGGACATCTATCTACTTGTAAATCCTATAGGCATCTCAAATTCAGTATGTCTAAAATGTAACTCCTGTTTCTTCTATACCTTCTATAATATCCCTCTCATTTCTGTTGAGGTTATCACCATCTTTCCAGTTGCTCACACTCAACCTTGATTCTCACCTCAAACCTCCTTCTCTTTTTATGCAGTTTTACTGATCCTACCTCTTTCATCTTCTCTGATCAGGACTATTAGAATATTCCCTCTCCACATTTGGTTTTTTAAAGATTTTATTTATTTTGAGTTTAGCAATTTTTCCCCTAATCTTACTTCCCTCCCCCTACCCCCAACAGAAGGCAATTTGCCAGTCTTTACATTGTTTCTATGGTATACATTGATCAAAATTGAGTGTGATGAGAGAGAAATCATATCCTTAAGGAATAAGCATAAAGTATAAGAGATAGCAAGATCAGACAATAAGATATCAGTTTTTTCTAAATTAAAGGTAATAGTCCTTAATCTTTGTTCACTCCACAGTTCTTTCTCTGGATACAGATGTTATTCTCCATTGTAGACAGCCTCAAATTGTCCCTGATTGTTGCACTGATGGAATGAGCCAGTCCATCAAGGTTGATAATCACCCCCCATGTTGCTGTTAGGGTATACAGTGTTTTTCTGTTTCTGTTCATCTCACTCAGCATAAGTTCATGGAAATCCCTCCAGGTTTCCCTTAATTACCATCCCTCCTGGTTTCTAATAGAACAACAGTGTTCCATGACTTATATATACCACAGTTTGCTAAACCATTCCCCAATTAAAGGACATTTACTTGATTTCCAATTCTTTGACACCAGAAACAGTGCTGCTATGAATAATTTTGTACAAGTGATGTTTTTACCCTTTTTTCATCATCTTTTCAGGGTATAGACCTAGTAGTGGTATTACTGGATCACAGGGTATGCAAATTTTTTTGTCCTTTGGGCATAGTTCCAGACTGCTCTCCAGAAAGATTGGATGAGTTCACAGCTCCACCAACACCAACAATGTATTAGTGTCCCAGATTTTCCACAATCCTTCCAACAATGATCATTGTCCTTTCTGATCATATTGGCCTATCTGAGAAGTGTGAGATGGTACCTCAGGGATGCTTTAATTTCCATTTCTCTAATAAGTAATGATTTAGAGCAATTTTTCACATGACTATGGATTGCTTTGATCTCCTCATCTGTAAATTGCCTTTGCATATCCTTTGACCTTTGTCAATTGGGGAGTGGCTTTGTTTTTTTAAATTTGACTCAGTTCTCTGTATATTTTAGAAATGAGTCGTATGTCAGAAACATTAGTTGTAAAGATTGTTTGCCAGTTTACTAAATTTCTTTTGATCTTGGTTACAGTGGTTTTGTCTGTGCAAAAGCTTTTTAATTTAATGTAATCAAAATCATCTAGTTTGTTTTTAGTGATGTTCTCCATCTCTTCCTTAGTCATAAACTGCTTCCCTTATCATAGATCTGATAGGTAAACTAGTCCTTGATCTTCTAGTTTGCTTATAGTATTGTTTTTTATGTCTAAATCCTGTATCTATTTGGATCTTATTTTGGTATAGGGTGTGAGGTGTTGGTCTAATCTAAGTTTCTTCCATATTAACTTCCAGTTTTCTCAGCAGTTTTTATTGAACAGAGAGTTTTATCCCAATAGCTGGACTCTGGGTTTATCAAATAACAGATTGCTATAATTGTTTCCTGCTATTGCACCTAGTTTATTCCACTTGTCTGTCACTCTGTTTCTTAGCCAATACCAGACAGTTTTGATGACTGATGCTTTGTAATGTAATTTTAGATCTGGTAGGACTAAGCCACCTTCTTTTGTACTTTATTTTCATGGAATCCATGGAAATTCTTTACTTTTTATTTCTCCATATGAATTTACTTACAACTTTTTCTAACTCATTAAAGTAATTTTTTGGAATTTTGATTAGTTGGGAACTAAACAGGTAGTTTAGTTTTGGTAGAATTCTCATTTTTATTATATCAGCTCGACCTATCCATGAGCAGTTGATGTTTGCCCAGTTATTTAAATCTGCTTTTATTTGTGTGAGAAGTGTTTTGTAATTGTTTTCAAAAAATTTCTGAGTCTGTCTTGGCAAATAGATTCCCAGGTATTTTATATTGTCTGAGGTTACTTTGAATGGAATTTCTCTTTTTAGCTCTTCCTGCTGTATCTTGCTAGACATATATAGAAAGGTTGAGGATTTATGAAAGTTTATTTTATATCCTGCAACTTTGCTAAAATTGCTAATTGTTTCCAGTAGTTTTTTGGATGATTTCTTGGATTCTCTAGGTAGACCATCATGTCATCTGCAAAGAATGAGAGTTTTGTCTCTAACTTCCCAATTCTAATTCCTTCAATTTCTTTTGTTATTGTTGAAGCTAACATTTCTAATAGGAAATTTAATAGTAGTAATAATGGGCATCCTTGTTTCATCCCTGATTTTATTGGGAATGCCTCTACCCTTTCCCCATTGAATATAATGCTTGTTGATGGTTTCAGATAGATACTGCTTATTATTCTAAGGAATAAACCATTTATTCTTACACTCTCTAGTGTTTTTAGTAGGAATGGGTGCTGTATTTTAGTAAAAGCTTTTTCAGCATCTATTGATATAATCATATGATTTCTGATAGGTTTGTTGTTGATATAATTGATTATACTAACAGTTTTCCTAATATTGAACCAACTCTGCATTCCTGGTATAAATCCTACTTGATCATAATGTATTATCCCAGTGATAACTTGTAATCATTTTGCTGAGATTTTATTTAAGATTTTTGCATCTATATTCATCAGGGAGATAGGTCTATAATTTTCTTTCTCTGTTTTAACTCTTCCTCGTTTAGGTATCAGCACCACATTGGTATCATAGAAAGAGTTATGCAGAGTTCTGTCTTTCCCTATTTTCCCCAAGAGTTTATATAGAATTGAAACCAATTGTTCCTTATATGTTTGGGAGAATTCACTTGTGAATCCATCAGGCCCTGGAGATTTTTTCTTAGGAAATTCAATGATGGCTTGTTGAATTTCTTTTTCTGAGATAGGGTTGTTTAGGTATTTAATCTCCTCTTCACTTAACCTGGGCAACTTATATTTTTTAAATAGTTACCCATTTAGGGGCGGCTAGGTGGCATAGTGGATAAAGCACTGGCTTTGGAGTCAGGAGTACCTGGGTTCAAATCCGGTCTCAGATACTTAATAATTACCTAGCTGTGTGGCCTTGGGCAAGCCACTTAACCCCATTTGCCTTGCAAAAACCTAAAAAAATAGTTACCCATTTCACTTAGATTGTCAAATTATTGGCAAAGAGTTGGGTAAAATAATTCTAAATTATTACTTCAATTTCCTCCTCATTGGTGCTGTTCCCCTTTTTCATTTATGATACTGGCAATTTGGTTTTCTTCTTTTTTTAATCAAATTGACCAGAGGTTTATCAATTTTATTGATTTTTTCATAAAACCAACTCTTGGTTTTATTTATTAATTCAATAGGTTTTTTGCTTTCATTTTATTAATTTCTCCTTTAATTTTTAGAATATCTAATTTGGTATTTAATTGAGGGTTTTTAATTTGTTCTTCCTCTAATTTTTTTAGTTGCATTTTAGTGCATTGATTTCCTCTTTCTCTAATTTATTCATGTAAGCATTTAAAGATATAGTATACCCCCTGAAAGCTGTTTTGAGTATGTTTTAGTTTTGGTATGTTGTTTCATTATTCTCATTATCTAAGATGAAATAATTCTTTCTATAATTTATTGTTTGATCCACTCATTCTTTAAATGAGATTATTCAGTTTCCAATTAGTTTGGGTTCTGTATCTCCATGGCCCAATATTGCATACGATTTTTATTGCATTATGATCTGAGAAAGATGTATTCACTATTTCTGCCTTTCTGCAATTGATTATTAGATTTTTAATGCCCTAGTACATGGTCAATTTTATGTAAGTACCATGTACTATCCCCATTCAATTTCCTCCATAAGTCTATCTCTAGGTCTTCTAACAATATATTTAACTCCTTAATTTCTTTCTTGTTTGTTTTATGATTCAATTTATTTAAATCTGAGAGTGGGAGGTTGAGGTCTACCACTAGAAGAGTTTTGCTTTCTATGTCCTCCTGTAGTTCTTTCAGTTTCTCCTCTAAGAATATGGATGCTATCACATTGGGTGCATACATATTTAGTATTGAAATCATTTTGTTGTCTATGGTACCTTATAGGAGGATATAGTTTCCTTCCTTATCTCTTTTAATGCTATCTATTCTTGCAGCTGCTTTGTCTGAGATAAGGATTGTTACCCCTGGCTTTTTCACTTTAGCTGAAACAAAATATATTTTGTTCTATTCATACTCTCTATATATCTCTCTGCTTCAAATGAATGTCTTATAAGCAGCATAATGTAGGATTCTGGTTTTTAATCCAGTCTGCTATTCACTTACATTTTAAGGGAGAGTTCATCCTTTTCACATTCAAAGTTATAATCCTAACTGTTGCCCTCCATGCTATCTTCCCTCTGTATTTTCCCCCCTTTTTTCCTTTATCTCTATTGCCCAGTATTTTGTTTCTGAAGACCACCGCCTTCAGTGTGTTTGCCCTCCTATATCCACCCCCTCCACTTTCTTTCCCCTTTGCCCCCTTTCCCTTCCCTTCCTTCTGTTAGTTTCCATTTTTCTCCCCTGCTCTGTCTCCACCCCCTTCCCTTTTCCCCCTTTTAGTACTTGAAAGGTAAGATTTTTTTTAAGTTAAGTGAGTATGTGTATAATCAACTTTAAGCCAAGTCTGATGAAAGAAAGATTCAGGTGTTTCTCATTTCCTTCTTTCTTCCCTCTATTAGAGTAGGTCTTTTGTACCTCTTAATATAATGAGATTTACCCCATTAAATCCCCTCTTGTTTCCTTCCTGTCCCTCCTTTTTAAGGAGGAAATGTTTTTAAATTATTCTATCTGAGTTATAGGAAATCCTGAGTATCCATCACTTCTGGCTAAGTGTATTCTCTCTAATAGAGTTATAATTCTTGAGTTATTGGAATCTTTCTTCCAAGTAGGGTTATAGCTAGTTTCATCCCATTGGGTAGCAGTCTTAGTAATGATTGTCCATCACTTCTGGCTAGGTATATTCACTCTGTTAGAGTTACAGTTCTCAAGAATTATGAGAATCTTTTTCCCATACTGGGATATAGCCAGTTCCATCTTATTCGCTAGCTGTTTTTTTCTTTACCCCCTCCTTTTTTTTAACCTTTTCATGTGTCTCTTGAACCTCTTGTTTGGTATCCAAATTTTCTATTAAGTTCTGGTCTTTTCCATTTTGTTAAATGTCCATCTTTAACCCTGGAAGAGAAGGCTCAGCTTTGCCTGACAGTAGATTCTTGGCTGCATTCCAAGTTCCCTTGCTCTTTGGAATATCTCATTTTAGGCCCTTCAATCCCTTAATGTTGATGCAGCCAGGTTCTGTGTATTTCTTACTTTGGCTCCTTGGTATTTAAATTGTTCTTTCTGGCTGCTTGTGGGAGTTTCTCTTTTATCTAATAGTTCTGGATTTGGGCCACAATTTGGTGTTTTCATTTTAGGATCTCTTTCTAGATGGGATTGATGTATTCTTTTTTTTGATAACTTTTAATATTTTTCTTTATTTTTGCCAATCTATTATTACAATAATTTTGTTATAAGAGTAAACATAAACCCCCCTCCCCCCAAGAAGATGCAAAACCTCAAGAATAGTGACAGAGAGAGAAAGAGAGAGAAAATGTACTTCAGACTGTGTTCAGATTCCAATGGCTCTATCTCTAGGATGAGCTGCTTTCTTTATCATAAGTCCACCAGAGAAGTTGCTTCAATATTTTTCCCCCGGTTGCTATTACTAGCTGTATTTCCCTCTACTCTATTCCTCCCAACTCTCATTTGTTCTATTCTCTTTCTCTCTCCTTTCATACTGGTCCTTTCCAAAAGTGTGTTGTATCTGAGTACCCTCTCCCACAATCTTCCCTGTTTTCTATCTCTTATTCCCCCCTTCCCTCTCCCCATCCCTATCATCTCATTTTTTCCTAAGGTAAGATAGATTTCTATATCCTATTAAGTGAGTATGTTATTTCCTCTCTGAGCCATTTCTGATTTCACTCATTCCCCCTTGCCTTCCCCCTTTCCACTCTATTGAAAAAAACTTTTTCTTTACTCTTATGTGGAATTTCTTAGCTACTTCATCTTCATCTCCTTTCCCTTCCTCCCAGTACTTTTTATCACCCATTGACTCCATCTTTTTACTATATCATACTATTATATTCTGCTCCTTCCTGTGCCATGTCTATATATGCTCCTTCAAACAACTCTTATAAATGAGAAAGTTCATATGAGTTATCAATATCTTCTTCCCATGCAGGAATACAAACAGTTCAATATCATTAAGTTCCTCATAGTTAGTCCCTCTCATCCACCCCACTCTATGATACACCAGAATCCTGTACTTGGAGATCAAACTTTCTGTTCAGCTCTGGTTGTTTCAATAGGATAATTTGAAAGTCTCCTGTTTCACTGAAAGTATATCTTTTCTACTGAAAGAGGATGTTCAGTTTTGCTGGGTAGTTGATTCTTGGTTGTTAACCAAGATCTTTTGGCTTCTGGAATATCATATTCCAATCCCTATGAGCCCTTAACATACATGCTGCCAGATCCTGTGTAATCCTGACTATGGAGCCTTGGTAGTTGAATTGTTTCTGGCAGTTTTTAGATTTTTCTCTTTGATTTGGGAGTTTTGGAATTTGGCTATAATATTCCTGTAAGTTTTTCTTTTGGGATCTCATTCAGGAGGTGACCTGTGAATTTCCTCAATTTCTATTTTACCCTCTGCTTCTAGGATCTCAGGGCAATTTTGCTGTATTGTTTCTTGAAAAAACCAAGTCTAAGGGGTGGCTAGGTGGTGCAGTGGATAAAGCACTGGCCCTGGAGTCAGGAGTACCTGGGTTCAAATCCGGTCTCAGACACTTAATAATTACCTAGCTGTGTGGCCTTGGGTAAGCCACTTAACCCCATTTGCCTTGCAAAATCCTAAAAAAAAACCCCAAGTCTAAGCTCTTCTCCTGGTCAAAACTTTCAGGTAGCTCAATAATTTTCAGATTATTTCTTCTTGGATCTGTTTTTGAGGTCAGTTGTTTTTCCTACTGAGATATTTCACATTTTCTTCTAATTTTTGGCTTTTTTTGGAAGAGTTTTATTCCAGATTTCTTGTGAAGTCATCAGATTCCTTTAGTTCCATTCTGCAGGAGTTATTGAAGGAGTTATTTTCTTCAGAGAGCTATTTTATCTCCTTTTTCAGCTGGCCAATCCTGCTTTTTAAGACATTTTTCTCATTTGCCTTTTGTGTTGCTTTTTCCATTTGGCCTAACCTGGTTTTTAACATATAATTTTCTTCAAATTTTTTTTGTATTTCTTTCACCAAGCTGTGGATTTGGTTTTCATAACTTTTCTGCAATGCTCTCATTTCTCGTCCCAATTTTTCCTCTACCTCTCTTAATTGCTTTTCAAAGTCTTTTTTTTTGAGCTCATCCATAGTCTGAGCCTGTTTTCTATTTCTCTTGGAGTTTTGGATATGGAAGCTTCTATTTTGCCATCATCTGAGTATGTGTTTTGATCTTCCATGGGACTAAAGTAATTCTCTATGGTTAGGTTCTTCTTTTTCTATTGTTTACACATTTCCTTTGCCCGAGACTAATTTATAGCACTTTCAAGAGTTTGGGGTTTTTTGGGGACAACCCACTGGGACCTTTATTTCTCCAAGGTCTTATGCTCTCTTGCCTGTGTTTTGATATGTGGATAACCACAGCACTACCCTCTGTCTTGGAGCTGTAAGGAGGTGCTCCGCTCGACTATCTTATTACAGAAGCCCAGACTGGAACCTGGATCTCAGTGTGGGCAAACCAGAGTCCTGTCGCCAGGGAGAGCAGAGATATTTTTGCCTTCTCCCCTGGCCCCCTTACCGTCTGTGGGCTGTGCTCTGGAGGTGCAGGCTGGTTTCTCCTGGCTCTCGCTGCAGGTTCTGTGGCTGGTGCTCTTCACTCTACACTCATTCTGGTCTAGCCGAATTCTCTCCCTGTCTCTTCAAGCTGTTCCCAGGCTGCGCCACAGCTGGGACTTTTTCCAACTCCCAGTCCTGGTGAAACATAGCTTTCCTGGGGAACTTCTAAGTTATCCTCGACTGGGAAAATGTATCACTCAGTCTTTCTGTGGGTTTTGCCCCTCTAAATTTTGGCTAGAGTCATAATTTGATGGCTTTTGGAGTTCCCGGGGAAGGAGTTCCTGGGAAATTCTGCCTTTACGCCTCTATCTTGGCTCTGCCCCTCAGATCAATGTATTCTTTCAATAACTATTTTATCCTCAGGTTCCATGATATCAGGGCAGTTTTCCATCACTAAACCATGTAATATTAAGTCCAGGCTTTTTTTCTCTTCAATGTTTTCAGGAAGACATAATTCTTAGGTTATCCTTTCTCGATTGTTCTCAAGGTCAGTGGTTTTTGCTGATGAGGTATTTCACATTTTCTTCTATTTTTTTCTATTTTTTGGCTTTAACAGACTCTTGCTTTCTCATAAAGTCATTAGTTTCCACAGACTCTATTCTTCTTTTTAGAGAAGAATTTTCTTCATTTACCTTTTGCAACCCTTTTTCCAATTGGTCAATTGTATTTTTGTAAGTTTTTCCATTTCACCAATTGAGATTTTTAGAGAATTGTGTTAATTTTCTCTCCCAAGTTTTCCAATTGATTTTTAAACTCCTTCCTTATTTCTTCAAGGCAGTCTTTCTGTGCTGGAGAGCTGGTCATATTCTCCTCAAAGGTTTTAGGTCTCTCTGAGTTAGTCTTTTTGTTCCAAGAATTTTTCTTTGGACCCTCCTTTTCTCTGGTCTTTCTTCTTTCTCCTAAGACCTTGTATTGGGGAGGGGCTGGTTCACAGAGGTTTGGTGTTGTGATCCCTAGTGGCTTTACTCCCTGAGTGTAATATCTCCAGCTGGCCATTAGGTGGTGCTAGAAGTTTTGTTCACTGAGTGTAATATCTCCAGCTAGCCAGTAGGGGCTGTTGGTTGCTTTCTCTGGAGTGTCTGTGACCTTGATTGAGGCCCCTCTCCCTTGGCATGGAGGGAGTGATTGAAGCTATTAAATACTTTTGTCTTTGATCTATGGTGGGCTCTACCCTGGGGTTAGGTGATCACTCTCTCTATTGTCTGCTGAGATGCTTCTTCTGCTCAGGCCCACCTGTGCCTGGGGCAGGAGTAGTCTGTAATTGTGTTTGTTCTGGGAAGAGGCTTCAGCTAAAATGGAGGCATGGACTCTGATTTCTTCCTGACCAGAAGAGCCCAAGGATCAATGTTTGTAGCTCTCCTGCACCAGAACTCTCTCTCTAGCTCTGCCGGCAAGCTCCAGATGATCAGTGCCACCACCAATGCTTCTGCTCCCTAGTTGACCCAAGCCCCTGTGGTTGACCAGGCTCTAGCCCTGCAGCAGTTCGATTCTCAGGCCCTCAGGCTCCCTTGCTCCAACCCGCCACTACTCAGGCTAATCCTAAACTCTCACTGATCCCATGCACCAGGCAGAGTTTGCCCTCTGCACAAGATTAACCCCATCTATTGGAAGACAAATTCTGAAGTAGATGTTCTTCTCCTGGCTTTTCTTTCTGGGTTTTGTAGATTGGATTTCTGTTAAGAGGTTTGTTTCATATCATATATGAGGGAAGATCAGTAGACTTTAGAACTGTGCCTGTCTTCTCTTCACCATCTTGGCCCCATGCTCCACATTTATTTTCTGACCTCCAGTCTCTTCCCACTTCAATCCATTCTTTACAGTGCTAACAAATTGATTTATTTTTTTAGATTTTTGCAAGGCAAATGGGGTTAAGTGGCTTGCCCAAGGCCACACAGCTAGGTAATTATTAAGTGTTTGAGACTGGATTTGAACCCAGATATTCCTGACTCCAGGGCCGGTACTTTATCCACTGTGCCACCTAGCTGCCCCCTCAAATTGATATTTCTAAAACATATAACATCATCCATCTTATAATGTCTATCCAGTTGATATATTGATATACTAGTCAATAGGTTTCCCCTCCCCCCCCCCCCCACTACATATGCTATCCTGGACAGTAGGTATTTTTCACTCAGATTTTTCTGTGTGGATTTTTAGGTCAAGTTTTTTAAAATGGTAATATATCTCATTTAAAAAAATATTTTTTTATTTGATGCAGTGAGTAACTGTTATCCAGAAAGCCTCACCATCTTTGAGGTATCTTTATAATTCAACCTCTTTTGGGTCATAATAGTAGCAAACATATTTGAATCAGCATAGATTTAGAGTTGTAAGGGACCTTAGAGTTTATTCGATTTGGTGATGTCATTTATATCATTTTATAGTCAAGCTGAGGCTTAGAAAGCTAATGTGACTTTTTTTGAGGTTATATAGGTACCAAATGGCAGGCTTACAATTTTAACCCAGGTCCTCTGACATTAAACTCACCCATCTTTCCTCTGTACCTTGAATATTTTATATTTCAATAAATATTGAAAATCAGGGCACAATTGAACAAAGTTTGCTCTGTTTTTAAATATATTAAGAAATATTTTCTGAGGGGCGGCTAGGTGGCACAGTGGATAGAGCACCGGCCTTGGAGTCAGGTGTACCTGGGTTCAAATCCGACCTCAAACACTTAATAATTACCTAGCCGTGTGGCCTTGGGCAAGCCACTTAACCCCATTGCCTTGCAAAATCTAAAAAAAAAAAAAAAAAAAAAAAAGAAATATTTTCTGAGCTTAGCATATGTAAAGACATCTCCCTATTGGAAGATAGCTTTGTAAAAGTTACATTTTGCTCTTTCAAATTAATTTTTTATGTTTTTTTTCAAGGCAATGGGGTTAAGTGACTTGCCCAAGGCCATACAGCTAGGTAATTATCAAGTGTCTGAGGCCCACTGTGCCACCTAGCCACCCCCTCAAATTAATTTTTTAAAGATAGTTAACAAACCACAAATAAAATGGGATCATATACTCTCTACATCTTTAGATGTAGTTTTTGTAGAATATAATTCACAAAATCCTGCCTGTTTCATCCTCTTCAAGTATGACCATAATATGTATTCAGATATTCTCACTAAGGGTTTATTAGGCATTTTGGTCAGTCATTGCTGATGTCCTCACATTTAGCTTATGTGTGCTTATATCATTTGTGATTTTGGGTATATTAATATTAATATTTATGTAGTTATATATTTATTGGTTTTATATATTTAATTTAAATTTTATACCATCAGACTTGCAGAAAATATTTTATTATTTGAGCAACTTAACTGTTTGTAAAAAATAAAAATGTTCATCTGTTTATGTCAGTTTAATTCAGTTTTTACTTTTTTAGTTTTTATTGGCATATAAATCCTAATGTGTAAAACAGTTCAGGGTTTTAAGGGCTAATGCATTATTTTTTCTGAATTTCCATTTCTCTGTCTTTTTTGGAATGCCCTTAACAGATTTTCTATTTTTATAGTAATTTTTATAGGATTAGTGCAAAAAGTTATTGAATATGTTGTACATTTTTGACAAGTGGAATTTTTAATCTTTAGTTATTGTTTTGTTCTTTGTTTAATAACTGAAATTCATCTGATTTAGGGACAGAAGATAGTTATACTTAGAGAAGGAAAATAGTCACAATTACCCCAAATCACAAGGGAAAAAGGGAAAATTAGAACTTTATTTTTTGACTTCTCTTGTTCATAAATCAAAACTCAGCTTTGGTATATTTTTTATTCATTTATACCTTTTAAAATTTATTTTATTTCCCCCCCCTTAACAATCCTCTTCCTTCCTGCCTCCTCTTTCATGCAACGATAAACAGAAAAATCTATCTTATGGGTCTAACAAAACATTTTCCATATGTGAGATCAGATTTAGTCTAAATGATCATTCCTTTAGAAGTGGTAAAATGACTTTCAGGTTAAATTATGAACCACCTTTTTTTTCTTTTAAGGTTTTGTTTCTTATGTACACTTCAACCAAAACATAAATTTAGTGTCTCCTTAAATGACACAGCATTCCTTTACTATTACTTTACAGACAAATACAGAATGCTGGTCAGACAACTGCTCTTTGCAGACAATTTTAGTCACATACCAGTGAGCAGATTAGCTTAGCCTAAATTGGTGGACCCATGAAAAGGAGAGTTATAATACTAAGGCAATACAGTTTTTTTCCCCTCCTAAGCTAATGTTTATAATTCCAATTCCATTTGAACTCATTCTAAATTAGCCTGAAGGAGAGGAGTTAAGATACCTCCTATAAATTTTTAGATGACAGTTATTTTAAAAGGTGAGTTACTTGGGGTCATGGTACCCCGAAGCATGTGTGAAACTATTTATGTGATCCTGTTTAAAAATAGAACGCTTCTCCCCCCTCCCCCCATCAGAATAGGTCCAATGCTCTTTCTGACATATATTTTTTTAAAAGGTGAGCTTATATTTATAAGTGGTTTATGTTTAAAAAGCTGAAGGATTCATTATTAAATTCATAGTCTAGAGTATGGCATGAATTAGTCTTATTACACATAAGGGAAGAGGCTTTGCTTTCAATTCTGTTCATTCTGCTGCATATTTAAGAATATGCTTAGTGTTAGAAACATGCTCCAGACAGCTGTGGAATGAAATTTTTAGCTGAACAAAAGGGCATCCTCCAAATAACCTATGGGTTTATGTTTATTAACAAGGACTCAAGTGTCGTGGTAATTGCTACCCTTGTCTGAGTGAGCCACAGTAAATAGAAATTATTTATTGCTAGCTCAACCAGCTTTCACTTTAATGGCTTATTTACCAAATTGTCCCCCCTTCTTTTTGTTTTTTTTTTGTATTTTTTTTTTTTAGGTTTTTGCAAGGCAATGGGGTTAAGTGGCTTGCCCAAGGTCACACAGCTAGGTAAATTTTAAGTGTCTGAGGTCAGATTTGAACTCAGGTACTCCTAATTCCAGGGCTGGTGCTCTATCCACTGCCCTACCTAGCCACCCCGCCTCTCCTTTTTAAAGGGAAACTTTTGAAATGTTTGGCTTTTTGTACCTAATTTATATCACAATAACTCTACCCCCTCAGTATACTCTGTGCATATGTGCATTAAACAATCTTAACTAAGATTTCAAATATTATAAAACTGAAGACAATAGCAGAATAGATTATAATGCAAAACTCAATGATGGAAATGAAAATGACGCTAAGATATATGAAATCAAATTAATACAATGATCACATTTTGGTTTTAGAGGACTAAGGAAGAAAATCAAAATTTCTTTCTTTCCTTCCTTTCTTTTCCCTCCCTCCCTCCCTCCCTCCCTTCCTTCCTCCCTCTCTTCCTCCCTTCATTGCATTTAATCTGATTTCCCATGTTTTCAGTACTGTTTCATTTATATTAGTGAGTTTTGCCTTATAATCTATTCTATTTTTCTTTTGTTTTATAGACTCAGTCATCCTGTTTGCATTCTTGATTATGATTAAGCTTGTTTTCTCTTTCATCAAATCAAAACCTTCCTCCCTCCCTCCCCTCCCCCCTTCCCTTACTTCCTAATTTCTTCCTTCCCTCCCTCCCTTCCTTCTTTATAGCATTTCATGACAATAATAAAACTTGAAACTCATATGAAAGAGTTGGGTGGGTGGTATTTTTTTCTAACCAAATCACTACACAAGACAGCAAAAGGGGGATGGAGATGAGGAAAGGAAGGTGAAGACAGAGTGAGGGTTATCAACAAAAGGAATAATGAGCATCAAAAAACCAAGAGATATTGAAGGTACAAAGACCAGCATCAGTTTTGTTTTTATATAAGAATTTGCATTGATATCCTGTGATGATGACTTCTTTTGTGAGGAAAATTTCTACAAACAACACCTTTAATTTAATAATCAATTTAAGTTCTTGGAATTTAGATAATTGTGAAATTGTGATGGTTTTTGGAGATTTTAAAAGTCCTCCAAGTCCATTAGAAAACCACAAGATGGAAAAAAAGCCAGGTATTAATAAAGTAGGTTTATATTGACCCTGACCTGTAGATAAGAGACAAAGCTATGTGACCTACACTGCATTAGGAATATCGGCCTTCAAAAGGTAGAAGTTAAGAGAGGAGGAGGAATTGGGCTGTTGAAGCAACTTCTTTATCCCCAACCCTCATTTTGGACAGGGTGACTGATATATTCCAAGGATGTCATTCAGCCTTTAATAGCAACTTGATCTGCTGCGACATTATAGTGGTAGAAAATTTTAAAAAATATATATTTAATAGATGAATATCATTTAAAAACCTAAAAGGGACTAATATCTCTGTCCAAACAATTCCTAGTCTAAGGTTAATTCATTGATATGCTGTTAATGCTTGATCTTACACTTAATCTTAAAATCTATACTCAAAAGATTTCAATTTATATCTAGATGTCTGAAACAAAAAAACTGAATTCCTTTCAATTGAATTAAATTCAACAGGAATGTGTGTGTAAAATATGTACATTAAATATTTATATATATACATTTGAATCACCATGTCTATATGTGCATGTATTCACAAATTGAATTCAGTTCAATTTGATTATTTTTATAATGATTTAGATGGAATTGTTAATGGTTTGTGTTTTCTTTTTTTACCTGTATAATTATAGATTTATAATTTATGGAGAGGATAGAATTATTGTGAAATTGTGAATAAACAAATATGTGTATGTCACCCATATTACAAATATATATAAATTTATACTCAGATATATGTGCATATATATAAACATTAATATTTTTTTCACAAAGAAAAATGGTAAAGCAAAATGAAACAACTTTTCCCCCATATACATCTCACTAGTTTTCTACTTTTCTGCCAAGTCAAAGTGGTCTGCTAGGTTGTTCTCTTTATGCATCATTTATCTTCTACTTCTGTGCTTCTGCACAAGTGGTGCCCTATGTCTGAGATACATTGGCCTCCTCATCTTTGCCTTTTAGATTTCCTAGCTTCCTTCAAAGTACCACTAAAGTGAAATGCCTTTTTTCAACTGTGTCCTGTTATTAGCATTCTCTCCCTCTTAAAATCACTATTATATACTCTGTATTTATAAGCTTGTGTATATATTTAATCTCCCCAAATAGAGTATAAAAAATATTTCATTTTTGTCTTTGTATCGCCAATAGTTCTTATAGTGCCTTGCTCATAGTAGGTACTTAGTGAATTTTAAATTCAATTAAATTTAAAGGAATTGGTTTCATCATTGACTTTCTGGAACTAAAAATTGTACATTGCATTTAATCTGATATTTCTTATGTACTGTTTCATTTACATTAATGAGTTTTTGCATTATAATCTATTCTGCTATTTTTCAGTTATTGTATAGGCTTAGTCATCCTGTTTGTGTTCTTGATTATAATTGTTAAGTTTGTTTTCTCTTTCTTCAAATCCTGTTACTATATTTTCTCCCCCCCATTCCCTTACTTCAGAAAATACAAAAAAATCAGTACTATTTTCTGCAGTTTTTTCCCTTGGACCTTGCCAGTCTTTTTTTTTTTTTTGGCCCTCCCTTCTTGGCTCCCTCTCCTACCACTCTGCCCTTCCCTTGGCTCTTGAACTTTCCCTGATTTCTATTGTACTTTTGTCAATATATGTGTGTCATATATAAAAGCTTTCCTAGACTGGATCCATGAAATACCCATTCTTCTTCCCTATACATGGCTCTATTTGAAAAATCTTATCCTTTGGTAATCTATTTATGAAAAAGTAGGGCAGTTAGGTGGTACAGTGGATAGAGCACTGGCCTTGGAGTCAGGAGGACAGGAGTTCAAAGGTGGCCTCAGACGACCGACACAAACTAACTGTGTGACCCTGGGCAAGTCCATTAACCCTAATTGCCTCACATCCAGAGCCATCTCCAGTCATCCTGATTCATATCTGGCCACTAGATCCAGATCTAGAGGTAAAAGTGAGGCTAGTGACTTAGCACAGCACATTCTCACTCAAATCTAATTCACATGCTTGTCATGGCATCCCCTCCCTGTTGTAATAGTCTTCTTCAAAAATGAAGGACAAACATTATAATTAATTATGAAGAGTAGTATGTTCTTTGCCTTTTTTCTTCAGTGTTTCCTTTTGTTTCTTAGAAAACCCAAGACTTTAGACTTTTTCTTTTTTTCCATCTCTCACTCTTAAAGATTAGTGGAATACTATAGTTTTTCCTTCCCCTTTCAGAATTGAAGCACTGCATTACCTCTCAGACTCAGAGTTTTTCATGCTTGTTTACCTATCTTAAATTTGCTTTGACTTCAGCTATCAAAAACTGGCCAATTTTACTTTTCTCAACAAAAATATTTGGATAACATCAGTTCTGTAGAGGTTTTTTTTTTTTAACCATTAGGGTTATATTAAACTTTAGAAGGCAAGTTATTTTTTTTTAGGTTTTTTGCAAGGCAAATGGGGTTAAGTGGCTTGCCCAAGGCCACACAGCTAGGTAATTATTAAGTGTCTGAGACCGGATTTGAACCCAGGCACTCCTGACTCCAGGGTCAGTGCTCTATCCACTGTGCCACCTAGCCGCCCCTGAAGGCAAGTTATTCTTGAATGCAAGCCACTGTCTTTTGCTTGGCAATTATATTTGTGAGTGTGTGTGTGTGTGTGTGTGTGTGTGTGTGTTCTAAAGTGTAGGCAATACTTTACACTATTTTCCATATTGCTGAGCAATTTAAAAAATTAATTTATTAAAGTATGATATTTACATTTTATATTTTGTCATGTTTTTCTGAGAACTCTATGATTCTTAGATACTCTTTCTTGTATGAAGTTTGCAGGGAAGGATTAACACCTCTGATGTAAGGGTTTCCCAAGACTTTTTCAAGGCAACTCATTCACCTTTGGTATCTACCTGTCACCCAATGATGGCTCCAAGAAACTGTAGCATTCAAAGTGACCACACCCTGGGGAAACCTTCTTGGCAGAAGGTCTAACTAGATTGTATGTGACTGACAGGCCTCCAAACTATTGGTGAATTAGGGGGAATGTCTCCCCAAGCATGTAAAGATTTCCATCAGTGGAATGAGTAGATGAAGACAACTGAAGCAAGCTCTGTGGAGTGTTTAGAACTTGGCAGACATAAAAAAAGGCAAAGTTATCCACTTCATCCTGGGTCATTACTAGCCATCCTCACTTTTGTCTTGTCAATGGACTTTGGTGACTCTGGAAGAGACAGTGAAACCAACAACTATGCACAACTTATTCACTTAATCATGTGCAAATCAAAGCTTCACCCTTGTGTCATCATTGCTCTTTTTTGAAAGTGGATGAATAACAATAATTTTGTCTTCCACATTAGTTGCTAACTTTTTTTTTTTAGTTTTTTTGCAAGGTAATGGGGTTAAGTGGTTTGCTCAAGGCCACACAGCTAGGTAATTATTAAGTGTCTGAGGCCAGATTTGAACTCAGGTACTCCTGACTGACTCCAGGGCCAGCGCTCTATCCACTGTGCCACCTAGCCGCCCCCATCCTCCACTAAATTTTAATAATATTTTGAGGCATCTATCCAATGCTATTTTTAATGAACTTATTCATGTAAACCTCTATTATATTATTTACTCCTCAGAGGTAGAATTTGTTTTTTTGAGTGAGATTTATATTTGATCCTGAAATAAAAAAGTTGCTTTAAATAGTTTAAGCTGAATTTAGGAAATCCTTTCTTTTTCCCCCTGAAATCCTTGATCTAGCATAGTTAATGTACTTTCAGTATTGACAGTACTAGTCACATACTCACACAGATTCACAAGTAGCATGCATAGAGGACTTGAATCATACTTTTATCTCCTCCCAAAATAATTAAAAGTCTAGAGACATAAAAACCCCCTAATGTTGGATTTAGAAATGCTATTTTAATTTCACTTATTCAACAAATTATAACAGCACCTTGTCCTTTTAGATGTAATAAATTCCAAGGAGTAAGCAAGTATTTTTTTTTTTTTTAGCATTTCAGTAGCAACCATACATCTCACTCAAAAAAACAATTGTGAGACTTCTAGCATGATGACCAATGAAAAGTTATATGTAAATCCTTCAAGGCTTCAAACAGTACTATCTACCAAATGAAGTAAAAGGAATGCTTCAGTGAAAAGGGTAATGGCTCTGGGATCAAGACACCTGGGTTTAAATTCTGCATATTTCCTTTGATGGCTAATGTATGCTGGTAGGCTCTACTGGTCAAGCCTAGCAACTACATGCTTCTGACATGATAGATGAGAGACCACTAAGTGCCAGGGCAAAAGAGGTTGAATTGGATTGTTTTTCAGCAGATGGATGGTAGTGTGATGCTAATTAGCTCTATGTGAGATGGTTTTGCTTTGTCCTTTACTTTGCTGCTAGTTACTAGAGGCCATCTTAGCAGTTACTCCTCATTCCAACAAGAGCAAGGGGTTGGGTGAATGACTGAAGTTCTGATCACAGAAAAAGGGGACACCTTTTGGTTTTTGGAAACTGGAATAAAATGGGTATTTAGGAAATTATTCATTAGTTGACTTAGTTTTGGCACTGGAAAATTCCAAATGCATATTTCAAGAACTACTCTGAAATATTATTTATAGCTCTTAGATTGTATTGTTTTGGTATGTCTGTATTTTTAGATCAAATTCCTAAACTTCTGTATCAGCTAATAAAAAGGTTCCTAAAATTTTAGCTGATGACAGCATGCAGTTTTATGCTAATTGATTTTGTTGAAATTTCATGCAATTAAAGACTGTGCACAAGCTTAAAATTGATTATGGGTTGACATGAATTACCTTAAGTACTGTAATTCTTAACTATTTCTTAATTTTTTTTAAGAATCAATTTAATTTGGATGAAAGTCTTACTGAAAGTTATCCTTTAATCCAATGGGATGATTTAGATTAAAAAGTGATCAGTGTGTTGGCAAAAATTTAAATAAAAAATTTAAGGACAATTAAAGGGAAAAGTTTACATTTATGCATTATATTATATATTATATTTATGTATATCATGTCAGAAGCATGTATTATATTGTATGTTGTTATTATTATGTAATAAATATAATATTATAATATTATTTACCTGAAATAATTTTATGTAAATATAGGTTCATGTTTTCAAGGTTATTTGATTTTCATGCTTGTGTATAGTCTAGTATTAGAGATATTTATAAATCTAATTGAGTAACAAAAGTCAACCTGACATTTAACCTACTGGGTCTTTTTGACTCTTTAATTATAGTATATATATGTTGCAATTAAAGGCCAAATACAGGCTAATTCCTTTGGCATAGTAAATTCATGAATTATATTTCAGTTTATAATTCTCTTGTGAGGACTGATTATGTATCAGGTAAGGCCATATATTTTAATTACATATGTTAATAAATGAACATGTGGATTGAGCCTGGCACCATGCTGTCAAAAATTACAAACACATTTGGGGGTTTTAAAGTACATTTTTATGTATTAATGGAGATTGATGACAAGAAAAAAAAGAGTATCTTGTTTATACAGCTGATAATAGAGTTGATAGAACCCAATTCATGACTCTGCCTTGGAAAAGTGGTTTGTAATAGAACATTGGACCAGGAAGGGATCATGGAAATGATTTAGTTCAACCTTTTCTATTTATAGATGATAAACCCTGAAGCCCTGAAGGATTCAGTGCCTTGTTTAAGTTCATGCAGCTACTTAGTAGCTGAGATGTGTTTAGAATCCTTATCTTCTGACTCGGCTGTTTTTTTTTTTAATTAAGGTAGATAATAGAATATATTGTGTTTGTGTCATATGCATTTTTTGAAATGTTTGTCTTTATGGAAAATTTTCTGAACCTATTAGTGCACATATGTATTGATTTACAACAGGCAGACTGATTACTGTTATCAGGATCACAAATTCTGATGCTGATGATCTGATCAGCTACCTTTCTTAAATGGATTATTACAGAACCAGGTCAGCTAGGTGGCTCAGGAAATAGAGGACTGGCTTTGGAGTCAGGAGGACAGGAGTTTGAATCCAGTCTCAGACATTTATCACTTCCTAGCTGTATGATCTTGAGCAAGTCACTTAACCCTGATTGCCTTGAATCCAGAGCCATCTCTAGTTGTCCTGATTCATATCTGGCTACTGGATCTAGATGGTTCTGGAGGAGAAAATGAGGCTAGTGATTTAGCACCAAGCACCCCCTGGCCTTTTATGTGACTTCATAAGTATCCTTTTGAAGCTGTTAGGAGCTGTTTTTTGTCTTTCTGGTCCTGGGAGAGCAGGAATCATTGCCTGCTATTTTTTTCTTCCATGTGAAGTCTGTTCTTGGTTTGGATTCTGAGAAGGAAGTGGATAAATGACCTGAACTTTTCAGGTTGCTAATGATGGATGCTGCTCAGAGGTAACCTGTTAATGTTATATCAGAGAATCTTGCCCTGAAGTCCCCCCGCCCATATTTCTTTTCAAACATAGGAAAGAAGGTAATATCCTTTCTTAGATGAGTGAAATTCATGGAGCTAATTTCTTTTTTATATCATCTGCTTTCCCAGTGTATTCTATCTCATCCTAGAGAGTCATCCATAAAAAAAAAATAAAAGAGAAAAAAAACAGTTCAGTAAAACTAGCCAACATATCAAAGAAGTCTTGATATTATGCGGCATTTCACATATGCTGTTCCCCACTTTTTCAAAGAAGGAGCTGCTTTCTCATCTTACTTAAAACAGTTGTGAACAAGACTTCTTGATAATAAGTAGTTATGGGGGGGGGGCTAGGTGGTGCAGTAGATAGAGCATCGGCCCTGGAGTCAGGAGTACCTGAATTCAAATCTGGCCTCAGACACATACACGGCTACACACTGCATATAGACAATGAGTTGGGCCTAGAATTGAATAGGAGAAAGAGGATGTTCAAAAATCACACAGTGATTTAATGATCTCAAGTTATTCCTCAGTATAAACAAACTGACCAACTGCCTTCTGATTATAACTGCATACTTATGAATCCAGAACACTGACTGAAATCTCTGACGGATCTTAGTTCCCCAAAAGATAGTAGAATCATAGATTTATGGTTGCAAGGCATATTAATGACCATTCCCCACAAGTTGTGGAAATTGAGCTTTAGACAAGGTAAGAAGCTTCCCCAGAGATGTAAAGACAGTAAGCTTTGGAGAAGTGCATGGTGGGTACAAGTAGGTTGTAGTATATTTCCAGAGATCACCTATGTATAAGCTAGGTGATGCATTGGATAGAGCACCTGCCCTGGAGTCTGAAGGACCTGAGTTCAGATTCCCAGCCTCAGACACTTCAAACTTCCTAGCTTTGTAATCTCAGTCAAGTTGTCTAACCCTGATTGTCTGGCATCCAGTGCCATCTCCAGTTATCTTGATTCATATCTGGCCATTAGACTCAGATGGCTCCAGAGGAATAAGTGAGTCTGGTGACTTAGCATAGCACCCTTCTCACTCAAATCTAATTCACTTGCATGTCATGGCATTATCTCCCTGATGTCATGGTTTTCTTCAAGAATGAAGGACAAACATCACATCATCATCATCATCATCATCATTTACAAAAAAGAATAAAGTGTATTGTTGAGGAAATGTATGATTAAAAGGAGATGTGGGACAGATCATGTAGTGATTGTGAATTAGTTATCTCCAGAGGATCTATGGGAAAATGTAGACTAGAATTACTGAGAATTAAAGAGGTGGAATCTTTAGGATCTGAAATCTTTATCCAAAGAATACTTGTTAGAACACAAACACATTAAAATGTAAAAGTATTAGAACTAATCTATTTTCTAGTCTGGAATTCTTAAGATCTCCCCTAAATAGGCACATCTTTTTGATTTACAAATATTTATTTTTCCTAGTATTCTGTCAAATCTTATTACACCCGAGGAAACTGTTCAGTTAGGTATTGAGGAGTAAATATGAGAAACCAGAAAATTTAAATCCTTTGATGAAAATGTATAGGAAGTCATTGGTCAGACAACCCTGCTCCCCCAAAAACCCATCAACAATCTAGTGAATCATTAAAGTGTTATAATACACGGATTGTGTCCAAACCTTTCATTTTATAGGTGGAAAACTAAGTCAGACAGACACAAATTGATTTATCAAGGTATTAAGTAACAAAACTAGTATTTGAATTCAGCTCTTTTGAAGTAGTCCTTCCTTACCATCTTATGGACATATTTATGAAAGTTAATGGAGAGATACCATCATTTTCTGAGTTATTGAGGAGGCCTTCTATAAGAAAATAGACTCAGAAACTTTGATAATTTTTGAAGCATAGATTTTTGGGAATAGAAATAACTTTGCTAGGCCATAATTTCTTTTTTTTTCTTTTGCATTATTCCCTAATACAACTTTGATTGTCCTTCACTTTTATTAACAATTTACTGTTAGACTGTCAACTCCCTGAGATCAGAGACTATCTTTGCTTTTGCATTTGTATCATGAGTGTTTTGCACAGTATGGCACATAAAATCTATTTTTAAAAGTAATTTTTAAAATGGTCTTATTAAAAAAAAACTTTCTTTGTTTAAAGCCAGCAACAGACCTAAAAAATTAGTTGACATTGCAGTGCTTTTTTAGCACTAAACAATTTTTAATAATATGTTATTGTTATAGAATTATATAGCTTCTGTAAGGCTATTCATTAGTGTTCTAATACAAGAAACATTACCACAGAAGGACTGAAAGATGAATTACTCAGGAATCATTTTTTATCAATGCCTGTCAGTGAATTTTTGCTTTATGGAGTAAGTTTATAAATATTTGTAAGTAAACAAATGTATATGTACATGTACATGAAACATTTGTGGTTAAAAAAGCGTATCTTAGGCACAGTAGGTAATACAGTAAGAATCTTTAAGAATAATTTTCCAAGTTGTCGGCCTATGAAATAGTTAAAATTGTCCATAAGTCATTTTTGAGGGTTAACTTTTTACCAGTAGTCTATTTATAGAATCCAATTTTGTAGACCAAATGATAACAAGATTTTCAAACTCCTGTGCTCATTTAATATCGTTTTAGTAGATATTTATGAAACCAAAAAAGGGAGGAAGGAGTGAGTGCACTGTAAAGAAAATTAAATCATTATTTTGGTTTCAGCATAGGGTTGGTGGTAGTAGTGGTGTTTGTGGATTTTTTGCTTCAAAAATTTCTATATTCTTGGTATATTTCTTTCATATTATCTTTATGATGTAATAAAATAATAAATTTGGATTGTTGAGTCTCTGTTGTAAAGTTGTAAACATAGGCAGGTCCTGATTTGTATTCCCAAACTTCATTTGAACTTGGAACACATTTCCTGGAAGAAAAAAAGAGTATAAATATTTGTTGGGTTTTCATCTGATTCATGAAAATCTATTTAGCTATTTAACTACACAACCAAGACCACTGTAGTTTCCCATTTGTTTCTATGAAAAAATTTGCCTCAAGTTCCAGCTGATTACACATTTCCCAGCTACCTTCCAGCTTACCCTGTCCCCAGACCCATTCTTTTTACTAAAATACATGTTATTTATCTTTTTTCTATATCCCCTATCTTTTCCATTGCATTTTTTTCCTTTTTTAAACAAAGATGGGGAAAGCCCCAATCTATTCAGCAAAAGTAAGAAAGATAGGGGCGGCTAGGTGGCATAGTGGATAAAGCACCAGCCCTGGAGTCAGGAGTTCAAATCCGGTCTCAGACACTTAACAATTACCTGTGTGGCCTTGGGCAAACCACTTAACCCTGTTTGCCTTGCAAAAACCTAAAAAAAAAAGTAAGAAGGATACTAAAATTGTCTGATATTATATGCAGTGTTCAATATCAGTAGCCAACCCTGTAAAGAAACAGGATTTGGGTGGTAATTTCTCTTATCTTTTTTTTTTAAGATACAAAGTTTGCTCATTTTAATTTTGTAGTATTGAGTTTTTCTTTCCAATTCCATTTAATCATTATTTTCTTGATTTCTTTTCCATCAGTTCATGCAGTTTTAAACTCATCTTAAAAGTGCACCAACTCTATCCAACTTCCCATGTTTCTCTGAATTTATCATTGATATTTATTTATATTGATCATTAGCACAGAAATATTTTATTAGGTTCATGTATCATACCTTGTTTTATTCTTTATCCAATTGATGGACCTACATGCTCCAGTCTAATTGATTGGCCCTTAATGGAGTTGAGGTGGAAAAGGAAAGAGAAGAGGAAAGGAGTAATCCTTTATTGGGTACCTTTTATGAACCAGGAATTAATACTTTATACAGATTATTTCATTTGATTTTCGCAACAACCCTGCAAAATTAAATGCTTTTATTATTGCCATTTTACAGTTGAAAAACTGGGACAAACAGGATAAGCACTTGCCTAGGATTACACAGCTAGTGAGCATCTTAGGCTTGATTTGAACTTGAATCTTCTTGAATCCAGCCAGGCCCAGTGCTCTATCTCTATTACCTGTCTTTAACATTAAATATTACTTCCCTTTTTAGAATAGGTGCATATTTTGTTTTTTTCAAAAGTTTTTCTACTTCATGCAGTTGAAAATAATTTACCTTTTGTAATTGTCTCAATCCTTAGGTTAAAAATTAATCCCCTCCCCTTGGTCATAAAAGGAACTGATCTGCTTTTCTTCCATTTTTTGATATAATATTTAATATTTAAATCAATTTTTAGCTTTATTGCAGGATATAATATAAATTGTTGAACTAAACCTAATTTCTGTCAGACTGCTTTTTTAGCTTTCCTGCAATTCTCATCAAATAGGGAATTCCTTTGAGGTAATTTCTGGTTTTGGAGTTTATTAAATATTGAGTTCTGGAGTTCATTTATTTCTGAATCTATATTGTTTTTGTTGTTTCATTGATCTAATTTTCTGTTTTTTTAAATCAATATCATATAGTTTTAACGGTTAAAAGTAGTTACAGTGACATTGTTGCTAAAGACTTTTATATCAAGAAATATTGCAAATGGGCAACTAGATCCCATTTTATTCCCACACCCCACCTCACCTACATTTCTGTCAACATGGTATTGAAGTTCAAAACCAGTGAAAATCTAGGAATTTTTCAAAAATAATCAGACAGGCATATGATTTCTGTAAGTGAGTTTAATCTTTCATATTTTCTTGAGAAGTTCCCAGATTGCTGAAGAGTTTAATAACATTCTTACAAAATGAAGATGAAGGGGGATTTAAAGTCTTTGAGAAGGTTCTGTTGTTGACTCCGTTCCAGTAGCTTTTTCCAAGTCATTTGTTTGAAATTTGAAATTCATTTCTACCTTGAAACATATTTCAAGCTGGTAGTTTTGTTGTCAGATGAGACCATAAGAGCATAGTATAGAGTGTATGTGTGTGTGTGTGTGTGGTAATTATATAGTAATATTTGGATGGAGTAGAGAGATAGAGACTATATACTGGTGACTGAGCTGCACTTCTACCGGGGAGAAGGGTTCCAAGATAAGGAGTTCTTAGGGGGATGAGTAGTAGTCCGTGGTTTCCATTTTGCTTGTAGAAGAAGGCATCAGCACAGTTCATTTTTAACCATTATTATTATCTGTAAGTTGTTCCTAAATGGAGCATTCATAAATGAGTGACTGCCTGAATTTACTATGTAGTATATCTCACCAGCAATCCATTAGTTAGACATCATGGTTTATTGAGTACCTTTCCCATGCACAGCATGGTGTTAGATTCTTTTGGTAATACAGAAAAGCATAAGACTGTGTGATTATACTCAAGGAATTTACAGTATTTCTGGAAAGTTATGACATCCATATATAAATAATGACATAGTAATATGAAGTATATATAGTTAAATGATGTGGAATAGTTCATAAAGTTAAGTATTATAGAAATTCACCAGAGGAAAAGATCATTTAAGAGGAAGAGAGTTCAGGGAGGACAGAGGACTGGAGATGAGACCTCAAGGAAGGGATGGGGTTGGAGATGGGGAAAAGAGTGGAAAGAGATGGTGGTGGATGGACTTGATTCGTATCAAGCCACAAAAGCAAAGGAACTCATTCTGTGGTCATAATTCTATAATGATGCTTGTGAACTTGAACAAAACATGTATTTTCATGTACACGTGAATCCCTGTGATCATAGGTGGGTCTTTGTGTGTGTAGCTGTGAAAACTTGTGGACAGTAGTTTAATGATATATGAATATGATCTTTTATTTTTAAAATTGACAGCTAGGTAATCAACAGGAGTATAAAGATACAAATAATGAACTATAGCAATTTTACTAAGTCACTCAATAATTCTATGTTGTCAGTGAATATTTATTTTGATAATTCTAAAATTATACTTGGGATATAGTGTCTACTTCTGTCCCAGATAATTTATTGCAAAGGAAATCCTGCATTATAGGATCATATATTAAGAATAGAAAGGGACCTTAGAGATTCTCTAGTTAAATCCTTTCATTTTTCATAGGAAGTAATCCAGGCCTAGAGAGGTGAAGTCACTTGTCTAAAGTCATAGAAATAGTAGTAGAGACCACAAAGGTTGATGGTAGGAACTTTTAAATCTAGAGTTTTTTACTTTTAATTCAGCATTTTCCCCATTGCCCTCTGCTGCTAGGGGCTAGAATAACTGAACAGATTTATCTTGCTCTGATGAGGAATTTGTCAACCTTTTTTTATTCTTTGTGACCTCATTTGAGTTTTTGTTTAGAAAGATACTGGTGTGGTTTGCCTTCACCTCATTTGAGGAAACTGAGGCAAGTAGGGTTAAGTGACTTGCTCAGGATCACACAGGCCAAATTTGAACTCTGGAAGATGAATCTTCACTCCAATCCAGTACTCTATCCACTGTACTACCTGTTGATTTTTAGAACCCAGGTGACACTCTTAAATTTTACTAGGGCTGTAACTTGGTGAGAGAAAAACTCATCACCATTCTTATGAAACACAACTCAGTACACACTCTGTGGTGTGAATGTGTCATCACATAGAAATAGTTGCATTTTTGTATGGGAGTTACTGTACACGTATCTATATTTGCTTTCATTTGTGTTCTTTTGACAGCCTTACTGTCTGCTGTCTGATGCCATGAATAGAAAGCATTAGAGTAATCCATTTTGGAGGCTATGGAGGACATTAATCATTGTGCCTGCTCTACAACAGTCTGCAGCTGAAGCAGCATTAGGTTAGGGCAAGCAATACCCCTGGTTTCTTGAATAGAGATAATGAAGAGAAAAACATAGGCGTGTCGAAATTCTCTCTGGAATCTGACCCTTGTACTCCCTAGAAATATCTGCCATTGAAATGCCTCAGAGGTTAGAACATCATTACATTAAACAAAATTTCTTCTAGGTTTGTTCTTAGGAATATTGTTTCTATTTACATAGCATGCTAATTCAGATGGTTTTCCACCTCATATCTTGTTTTATAGGATCATAACTCTAGAGCTAGAAGTCATCTCAAAGATGAACTAGTCTGACCCTTTTGTTTTATAGATGAGGAACCTGACGAGACCCATAGAGTTTAAATGATTTTCCTGAGGTCAACTAGATAGTAAAAGACAGATTTGAAACCAATGAAACCAATGTCCCTGATGACAGGACCAGTATCATTTCCATGGTACTATGCTGGCCAAGTAAATACTACCCAACTAGGAATATGAACTCTGAACCCTCAGATTAAAAATGTGATTTATTGTTTGAGTTACTCAGCATAACATCATCTTTGTAAGATGAGGTTCAAGGTGGACTTTTGAAATATTAAAGGAGGGGAGAAGAGATTTGTCAGGTCAAGGCAAGTCAATAAGAATCCATGAAGCCCATGCCTCAGCCACAATCAATTACTGAGATAATGATGGAGATGGTCCTGAAGCCTAGGGCTCTTAACTACAAATTCATAAGGGAGCATATAAGCATATAAGGATTATAAGATTTATAACTGAAAGAGATTTTACAGATAATGAAATACAATCCCATTAAATTCAACATATGTTTACTAAGTGCCTATCATGTGACAGGAGCATGGGAATAATTGCTGGGGATAAAGGGACAAAAACTGACAAAATGCTCAAGAAGCCAACTTTTTTGTTTGAGTATGGAGTTTCTGGTGGGAGATGGGGGGAATACAAAGGATGCTCAGATAAGTGCCTATAAGTAACAAAACAACTTCCAGAAGGGAAGAAATGGAAATAAAAATAAAAAAAATCAAAAACACAAGGGAGTACTATGTTTTGAAGGAACCTACAGTTTTTTGGTGAAAAGGAGGAGCTCAGAAGGAATTTGAATTAGGATTTGAATTCAGGTCTTCTGATTCTAAATTCAGTACTCCTTCTGTTTTGCATTCACTGTCTCTTAAATTTAGAGCTCTTATTTTCAGATGATTGTAGATAGTCAAGCATCCTGACATATGATTAGCTAATCTAATTCTGAAAAAGTATATAATTTTTTGACTTTCAGAATTCTCTTCCTTTTTAAAAAAATGATTTAAGGCAATGGGTTTGAGTGACTTGCCCAAGGTCAGACACATAGGCGATTATTAAGTGTCTGAGGATGGATTTGAACTCAGGTCCTCCTGACTCCAGAGCTGATGCTTTACCCACCTAACTGCCCCCTCAGAATTCTCTTCTAAGGAAATCAATTTTATTTTTACTTTGTAGCATTAAAAAAAAATTAACACAGATGACATTAAGAGCCCTGATTCTATTTAGAGGATCCTGTGTTCAAGTTTTAAAGTAAGATTTTAGTTTATTACTTATTTGTTTCAATTTGGTTAAATCATTTTCCCTCCAGTCTTGAATCAAAGATACTAGAATGCCACTGAAACCATTTGTGGCTCTAGATTCTATAATCACTTTAGGTACCTAATTAAGGAGGAAAAATATCTTGTTATCTTAAATGCCAGTGATCATGTAAAGTATATCCTGAAGTTAAAAGAATTTGACATAATTAGATTACACAGTTTAGGATACTAAAAGATTTCAGATTGCCATTACTGAAAAAATTCAGGAAAGGCAAATATGTAATGTTTATTTCCTTCCAAAATGTCAGTTTATTTGAAAATGCATAGTGTAATGTGACAAACTTTAGGCAAACAAATCCATGTCAAATTTGGAATTATGCTATCTTTTATAGAGAATGCCAGTGGCAAAATGGATAGAGTGCTAGGCCTAAAATCAAGAAGAATTTGAATCCAACCTCAAATTCTTAATAACTTTGTGACCTTAGGCAAGTCACTTAATATATGTTTGCTTTAATTTCTTCAACTGTAAAATGGGGGATAATAATAATACCATTTACCTTGCAAGGTAAAGATCAAATGAAATAATATTTGCAAAAAAGCATTTAGAATGCAGTAGATAATATATAAAAGTTTATTTTTTCCCCATCTCTTTCCTTCTGTTTCTAGGGGGCACTTATTTCTGTGTTACCAGTTATACTACTGGCACTGAGAAACATTTTGGTATGCTGAAACAGAAGGGAACTTTTGTAATTAGGTTGCATAGATATGGTATAAGATGTGATTTTTTTTCAGCATATTGTTAGTAGTTGATCTTTATGTAAAAGAAAATTAAGCAATAAATTATGATAATAGTTATTAAAAACTTTCTTTTTTGAATAGGGATATTAATGCTTTAACCTGTTTTTAGTGCATGTGGTCCAGAAGTTTTAAAATATTTCGTAATTGCTTAAGTTGGCATAGTCTCAAGTGGTTAGTAACTATCAATGTTGTTAACACATCTAGCAATTCAGATTTCAAAGCAAAATTTTTGCCTGAAGCCTCCTGTTGGATCACATTAACTGGATAATTTCTAACACATTTATGAAGGGTACACAAATTTCCATAGAAATTGAAACATAGTAGTTCATATTTATGTTTACATAGAAGTCAATCAGTAGCTCAAAGGTCGATCAGGAGTGCCTGCCTTACTAGTGGGCCTAGGACCTTCCCTTTTCTTACTCAATTTCCATTGCCCTAAGTCTCACCAGGTTCAGGATGCTCACTCACAGTTGGTTGCTAACCCCATGTCACGTCTTCCTGAGGAAAAAGGAATCTTTAGAAGACTACTTCATTTACTTCTATCCGTAGACCCACCATGTCCTTTCTTCCCAACAGTTAGTGATTAGGGAGTGCCTAGTTATTCCTCCCCATGTTTCACCACATCTTGCCATCTGTCCTATTATTTGGCTTATTAGACCCCAAGTTCTGCCTGACCTTTTCATATGTTCTGAACCTTGATGCTCCTGTATGGTTGTCTTCTATTATTAGAATGTCAGCTCTTTGAAAGCAGGGAGTCTTACTTTTCTGTATGTTTCCACACTGCTTGGAACTCCTTTTTCCATTCCATTTCACTTAAAAATTTGCAAAGCACTTTACAGAAATACTCCATTTGCTTTTCACAATTGTAATATAAGACTTTAGTATCCACTTTTTAGGTTTTGGGTTTTTTTTCAAAGCAAATGGAGTTAAGTGGCTTGCCCAAGGCCACACAGCTAAGTAATTATTAAGTGTCTGAAGCCAGATTTGAACCCAAGTACTCCTGACTCCAGGGCAGGTGCTTTATCCACTTCACCACCTAGCTGCCCCTAGTATCCACTTTTTACAGATGAGAAAACAGACTGAGAGAAGTTACTTATATAGCCTTGGTTCACAGCAAGTATCTAAGGTGGTATTTCATTTGAATCTTCCTGCTCCAGCCTGTTATTGTATTTGATATATCAAGTTGATTCTGTAATGAGTCGATCTGTTGTAAAACCTTTGGTTTTGGGTACCTTAGAAATTATATTATTGTATTCAAAGATTCACATTATTGAAATGACTCTCTCCTGTTTGATGTTTAAATGCTAGGCAAAAAATGAAAAGGAAATGAAAAATACAAGCTTCAAATATCAGATGACTTCAGATATTTACTAGCTGTATGACCTTGGGCAAGTCACTTAACTCTGTTTCATATCCAGGGTCCTCTCCAGTCATCTTTATTCATAGCTGGCAACTGGATCCAGTTGATTCTGGAGGAGAAATTGAGGCTGGTGACTTAGCATAGCATCCCCTCACTCAAATGCAATTCATGTGCATGTTATGACATAACCTTCCTGATATCATATTCTTCTTTGAGAATGAAGACAAACATCAAAGTGCCAAATTTATAGTAGAAATTGAGATTAGATATGGGATTTCATTGATTTTGGAAATTCCAGATGAGGAAACTCTCTCTCCAAATGCAGGTCAGCACCTTATCCATAATTATAATCTTAGACAGTTGTGTATAATACTCAGAAGTTTAATGACTTCACCAGAGTAATAGTGTCAGAAACTAAAACCAAACCCAGGTCATCCTGGCTCCAAGGGCAACTCTTGTACACTATGATATGCTTCCTCTAGCCATATTAAATGTTAAATAAAAGCTTTTGGGGATTGATTGATACCAAGAAGTTTTAAGTACTATAGATGACTAGTTATTGTTAGTCTATTGTTGTTTTTTGTTGTTTTTAGTGAGAGTGAGAGATAATAGCTGAATATCTTAAGTTGAATGGGTATCGATGAAATATTAAATTAGTTCATCAAAGGTATTTAGCACATTGAATAATTTCTATGGAGCCATTTGCCAAAAGATGAAGAAATGCATGAAGGAAAAAGCATTTATTAAATTCTGATTATGTGTGAAGCACTGAGATTGCAAATAGAAAACTAAGAAAATTCTCATTCTCAAAGAAATAATATTCCAGTGTCAAAGACAACACATGGTTGTCTGTTAAACAACTGCACATCTGATGGTAAGGTCCTATGGTCTTTAGGACTCATCAGCAAGGCAGATATTAATATATGAACCAGAATCATATAGAGGACACGTGTAGGATGCAATCTTTAATGCAGGAAGAATACCTACACTGAGGAGATCTGTGAAAGTATTATTAAAGAATAAATGACTTGTGCTCTGACTGAATCAGTTAAAGCTTCTCATTCCTGATGCTCACTGTTCAAGAGTTGCACCGAAAGACATAAAATAATTATGGCTCGGGGTGGCTAGGTGGCAGTGGATAAAGCACTGGCCTTGGAGTCAGGATTACCTGGGTTCAAATCTGGTCTCAGACACTTAATAATTACCTAGCTGTGTGGCCTTGGGCAAGCCTCTTAACTGCATTTGCCTTGCAAAAACCTAAAAAAAATGATAATTATGGCTCTTCACTTTGAAAACTCAGTCTAAAAGTTCAAGACTGTACAGAGAAACATTTAAATAAACAGGAACACACAGGAAATTGTACAGGGCAAAAAAATAAGCAAAACTGTACTCATTGTCACAGGCAGTAAGGTAGATTGATTTTGTGGAATTGAAGGAGTGAATTGTATTGCAGAAACTGCCTTTAAAAAAAGAAAGTCATCTAAAATTGTATGCTTTTCTATGGTATAACTTCTTTTGTACCTTATTTATTGCGATGAAATAATTATCTTCTACTGGAGTAGAAAACTTCACACGGTAGTGGAATGAACACTGGATATAGACACTGAGAAGACCTGGATTCAAATGTAGATTTTTTTTGATACTAACAAATTCATTTTAGCACTAAAAGCTTGTTACCTCCTCTTTAAAATGGGATAATAATAGTTCACAAAGTTATTATGAAGATGAAGTATATTTTGCAAACTGCAAAATGTGATCACTTAAATAGTAACTTGGTACCATGGAAAGAGAGCTGAATTTGCTGTTAGAGGTCTAGGGTTCATATTGTGGGTCTGCCATTTATTGCCTTTACCTTGGGAAACTTCTGTTACCTCTTTGATCATCAATTTCATCTTCTGCAAAATGATGGAGTTTGCATACATCTTTAAGATCCTTTCTAGAATAAAATCTATTATTATTTAGTACAGAAATGAACCCTACCAGCAGAGGGCACCTAAAGTATTGCTTAGAGTGATTCATTCTATCACAGGACATATCAGAATAAAAACTATCTCAGTTGTGAGGTTTCATGATTTGGACTGAATAGTCAATCCTTAAAATCTAGTAAGAAAAATGAAGGCACAAATTTGTAGGTGTTATTGTTCAGTCATTTAAGTTGTGTTCTTGAACAGAGGGTTAACTATTTAGTGCTACAAAAAAGAACAAAATTCTATCAGAATTCAGAGAAAGAAGAGAGCACTGAGCTAAGATGCTCTGAGAATCAATATATCTGTGAACATTTATTGAGCATCAAATGCATGCCAAGAGCCATAGGTAAGGCAGCAGAGTGTACTGGATGGGGGGGGTTGGACTTTGGAGCCACTAGGACCTGGGTTTTGATTCTACCTTGATGCATACTGGCCCGGTAGCAGTAAACAAGTCTCCATGCTTCTAGGCAGCTCTTTGAGAATATAAATTGTAGTAATGTTAACATCAATTGATAGGAATTTCTTCCAGGAAATTTACATCAATAATTTATAGTGTCCCAAAAGACATAGTAGAGTTTTAAGCAAAGTTTCAGCAGGTTAAAATCACACTAAGACATTTGGACACCCTGAATTCTAGACCCTATCAGGTAGTAGGGATACGAAGACAAAATAATATGGTCCATGCTTATTAGGAGCTTGCATTCAATTAGGAAAGGTGACACATAAAACATACATGTCTTTTAAAAAAAAGGATTCAAGGTAATTTAGTGTACAGAGACACTAAGAGCTGAACATTAAAAGTAAGATAGGATTTCAAAGAATAGAGAATGGAATTAAAAATATTTTCAATTAAGGGGTTATTATAAGAAAAAGTATAGAGGCAGGAAAGTACAAGCATGATTGTCAATATTCCACAAAAATGTAATCATACAAGAATTGTTTTTAATCATGTCCAACTCTTTGTGACCCCATTTGAGGCTTTCTTGGCAAAAATACTGGAGAAATTTGCCATTTCCTTCTCTAGTTCATTTTACAGATGAGATGACTGAGGCAAACAGGTTTAAGTGATTTGCTTAGCTAGTAAATCTCTGAGGCTGGATTTGAATCCATGGAAAATAAGTCTTCCTGACTCCAGATCTGGCATCCTATCCACTCTGTCGCCTCATATGATGATAATAACTATTTTTATATATTGCTTACTATATGCCAAGATTATGTTTATCTCATTTGTCCCTTACAACAACTTTGGGAGATAGGCACTAATTATTATCATTCCAATTTTGCAGATGAGGAAATTGAAGAAAATAGATTAAATGACTTTCCCAGGGTCACATAACCAGTAAGTATCTGAGGTCAAACTTAACTCTATCTGGTCTTCCTGACTCCAGGCCTAGGGTTCCATCCAACAATGTCACCTAATTGCTCCCTAGCCATGTTTCATGATGAGCTATAGAACTATATAAAATGAAAATTGGATGATCTTTTTAATGATAAGGTATAGTAAATGCCTAAATATATGCAGTTACCTGTCTTCTAGAAAGGGGATTGGTTGGGTTGAGAAATTAGTGTGAATATGAGAGTATAAGGTTCCTAGGAATGCCAAGAAATCTCCTAAATCTCTGTGATATTTCTCTGCTATAGATCAGGGAATGTTAGTAAGTCAGGGGAAGTAGGCATAGCCACAATAAGCAGGTATGGAAATAGCCTGAAGCAACTTCTTCCAATTTCCCCTTAGGGTGCAAGGAGTTGGAAATCAGTGTATAAAAGTTAGCATCAGGACATTTGCTGACACTGAAGATTTGCATTAAACCAGTCAATGTTTTTGAGGGTTATCAAACTTGAACTCTTTTATTTCATTATGAGGAGAAAAACACACTAGCATAGTAAATATAAATATTGAATTAAAATTTAGCCACAAGTTATATCTTTATGCAATTTCAATCACAGAGAAGACTTCCTATAATGTTTATAAAATAAAACTCATTTAATAGGGGGAAACAATTTTTACTCTGAGCAAAGCTAATACATTCTTCACAACCTCATTTAAAAACTTTTCTGAGAATGCATTCAATTCCTAAGAACAAAAAATACTCCCTTAGAAGGGAATGTATTGATGGCCTTTTAAAAAATAGCTTCCCACCCCACTTCAAGCCTCTACAAACATAGTCTGAAGAGCTCAGAGGCCTCTCAGATATATTCTTTTTAAAAAAAATTTTTAAAAGATTTTATTTATTCTGAGTTTTACAATTTTCCCACAATCTTACTTCGCTCCCCCACAGAAGGTAATTTGCCAGTCTTTACATTGTTTCCATGTAAAACAGTCAATTTTTAAAAGAGTATCCACATTATTCCTGAGATTTTCATAGACAGCACAGTGGGAACACGCTAAGAAGTCAAGGCTCATCTTTAGTCATAGTGGTGTTGGGTTCCCTTACCTCATTTCCTTTTGTATGAGTTAATGTTGTTTCTTACCTTGGGGTTTAGACATGAGGGAGTTGGTGCTATCCTGTGTTTCTCTACTGATAATTCTTTGCTTGTAGTCAGAAAAAAATGAGATGTGGATGTAACCATGGCTTGTCAGGTCAAAACAGGAAACTATTCTGGATGTATTTGTTCCAGCATCCTGTCAGCTCAATTCATGGCTAGCTTTCTGAGGTTTTGCGTCTCACCACTAGAAATTGGTAAAAAATGAAGAAAGGGAGGTTGTTTCTGATGGTAAAATTTTCAAATTTTTAAATATTTTCCCTGTTGGAAATAATTTAATTTCAAATTTAATTTAATTCTCAATTGGAGCTAGAGTCAGGAAGACTCATCTTCCTGAGTTCAAATCTGGTCTCACTAACTGGGTGTTAAGTGACCTGGGCAAGGCATTTAACTCAGCTTGCCTCAATTTCTTCATCTGGAAAATGGCAAACCACTCCAGTATTTTTGCCCCAAAACCCCCCAACAACAAAAAAGACCCCAGGCAAGTCATTTAACTTCTCAATGCCCCAATCAACTTCATAAGTTGCATAATAACTATGTATTAATAAGAATGTCATCATTAAGATATCCCCATACTGATGAAATACAGATTCAATGCCATCCCATACTATGTCATCCAACTCTTCCCAGATATGAGGAACAAGGAGGGGAAGAGAGGAGAGTGGGAAATAAAAGAGCAGAGCAAATGTTTTCTATTGTAAATGGAAGCATTGCATCTTTGGGAAAATTTTCCTATTTAAGGCTAACACTAGGCCCAGAGCACTTAATGCAGGTCAACAAAAAGAGCTGAGATAAGTTTTTTTTTACTTCATGTAGTGTTTTGCTAGATTACTTAGGTTACTGAATGACTAAGTGTCATATGTATGCTTACCCTTACTAAGGACTGAGTTTATTATGATTATGAAAACTTTTCTGAATAGATTTAAGCTGATACCATGAATTTGCTATAGGATTTAGAACCATTTACATTTGAATTGATAATCACATGTTAAACATGCTTAATTCATTTAGCTGGTTGAGTTGGCATCCTCACCAACTCTTCTTGAAAGAAATGTGTTCTATTTCTATTTAATATCATTTTTTCTGTTTGAGAAACCTCACTTTCTCAAGTGAGTGGAAATCATAGATATGATTCATTTTCAGAACAAATTTCCATTCCTATAATAAAACTAGGCTTGTCAAATAATGAATCAGAACTGGGAAAAAGGGTGGGGATTGCTAAGAATCTAATCAACAATTTAGCTTGGATTGGTATTTTTTTAACTAGTTTAGCTTTAACAAAAAGCCATCTTTAAAATATAATTTCTAGTTAGTGTAGGAAATTTCTTTAGTTAGATCTATAGTGGTTGCCAGTATGTCCTATCAGAACCTATATGAAAACTCAACCCATCTCTCACTCACAACAAGTGAATTCCATATCTAAAGGAATTAGGAAACACAAGCTTACTGTGTAACCTTGGGAAAAGCACTTCACTTTTCTACATCCTAGTTTCCTCATCTATAATATGAGGGGATTGGAGTAGATGATTAAGACAGAGCACCATAATTCTAGGATCATTTAAAGGTATAAAACAATATTTTATGAAGAGGAAGTGTGTTGCCAAGCACATGGCTATCTTTTGTCCTTTTAAGGAATAATATGGGTTGTTTTGCTGTGTTGCAAATTATGGATCTGCAGCTAGGGGGTATCATATGAATCTGGAATCAGGACCATCTGAGTTTAAATCCAGCCTCAGACACTGTATGACCCTGGTCAAGTCATGTAACCCTCTTTGCCTTAGTTTCCTCATCTGTAAAAAGATTTGAAGAAGGAAATGATAAACTACTCTAGTGTCTTTGCTAAGAATATCCCAAATGGGGTCAAGCAGAGTTGGACACATCTGAAAATGACAACAACAATAGCAAAGCTCAGAAGCAAAACAAACCTACTAGTTTCTGTTATACACTTAATAAGGATTTTAAATGAAAGAAGGTATCAAAAGACATGGCAATTCTTTAAAAAAGGGTTTCCATAAACAATTTCCACCAATAAAGGATGTGCATCAGAAGATAAAGCTATTATAAAGAGACCATTCTTGTCTGTTTTCCTGAAATACAAAACCTTTCTGTGTCATGGATGTGTTTGGCACTTGGTCCCTTCTCAGAATAAGGTTTTAAATGCACGAAATAAAATACGAAGGATTACAAAGGAAATTGATTATATTGAAATAGATGTAAATTTTTAATTCAAGTTCTCAAACTTCAAAATTTTCTTTGGGCCTCAAGAGAGCCCATGCTCTAAATGATCAGAGATTTTAAAGTAGGAGGGATCTTAGAGATCTTCTATTTCGGTATCCCTCGTTTTATAAATAAATATAACAATGATAAAAAGTTAACTTTTTATGGAATTTTAAGATTTTCAAAGTATTTAACATAAATTATCTCATTAGAACCTCACAATAACCTATGAAGTAGTTGCTACTATTTTAAAATGAGTAAATTTTAAGACCCAGTGAGACAATAATTAGCCTAGAGTTACATAGGCAGTAAATAACTCAATTAAAATTAGAATTCAGGACCTATGATTCCAAGTCCATCCTTTCCATTTTACTTTACTGGTTCATAAAGCTTAATTAAGTAGAAATTTTGTGTTGAAGGAACATAAAATCTGAACCCTGAAAGTAAACAACTGTCTTTCTCAATATAGGTCATAAACTATTTCCTTGAAGCATCAAATGTTAGGAGAACCTGCTGATGCCAAGGGAGAACTTGCCAAATGCCAAAATCCAACCTAGAGAAAGAATAGTGTTTATTGTTAATTCATCTCATTGCATTCCATAAGCCTGATTTTTTTAAATCATCAGGTGACTAAACTATCAATAAATTTTTTTAATGGAATATTAATTTCACTTGAAGTAATGAATTAAATTGTACATAATTGTTGTCCAACAATGTTTTTTACCCCAGTGCTCAGAAATGTTATGAAGATTCCTATTTTAGGAACATTGAATTTCTGTTGACTAGTTTAGCATCATAAAAACTTAAAGAATGGGGAGGAGGGTGGCTACATCTGATAGAAATCTTTAATAGTTTCCTTTTGTCTTCAAAAGCAAATGGGTGTGTCTCCCCTTTGGTAGGATATCTGCCATTTACCTTAGGCTGATGGTGACCTGACCTATTCATACTTAGCCTGCAGAAAAGAACTCATTTTTTTTTATAACTGGAGACTATACTTCTGGCATCAAGAAAAACCTAGCATCTCTTTAAGTCTGTTGTAATATCTGGCAGATAAGACATAGCAATAAATAATTGAAACATTTTGATATGTTTCATAGGAGTCATTGAATAAACTTGGAGGAAATATAACAAATATGTTTTTATATATACATATATATGAATAAATATATTATATATGTAGAGAGAGTGAGAAAAAAAGAGAGAGAAATAATTTAAAGACTAAAAACAAACCACTTTATATGACAGCAGGTTATAGAGGAAATTGTACTAGGTTTTTAGGTAACACTATCAGCTGTGATACCTTTCTCTCATTTAGTCTCTGTGCTTTAGTTTCTTCATCTGTAAAACGATGGAGTTGGACTTGAATTCTTCTAAAGGTCCCATCCAAGTTAAAATCTATAATCAAATATGGATATTTTCAAATGCAACGGAAAAATATTTAGAAGTCTTCAATAGAATCCTTTAACATTCATGGTTTTAATGATAAAAATAAAAAAAAAAGATTTGTAAATGTACATTGCATGGGAGTCCATGACCACTGGTGGAACATTTCTATGCCTTTGAATTCTAATCATTCTATCTCTTAGAATATTTTCTTTTGCTACTTCTCTGTTCCTTGAATATAAATGGAAATAGTTTTCTTGTGTGTAGCTGCTTTTCACCCAGCAGCCACACCTATTGTCCTCAGGCAAGCCTATTTGTTTGCCTTTGCTGACTAGCTTTGGAGTGTGGGAGAATGTGGGACAGAGTTGCATGAGAATATTTGACCTACCACAGATTATTCCTAATAAAGCAAAGGAACAGATATTACTTGGCTTTTCTTCCTTGAAATTGCCTGTTTTGCTACTTCTCTACTTCTTTTGGTCCTAAGTCCAGAGCATCAGTCTTAGAGTGTCCATAATATCATTTTGAGGAGAGTTTGCTTAAGATACCTGCATTTGTACATCTATTCTATGCTTAGATATTAGATTTTGGGATGTTGGCAATATGTTTTTATATTTTGATATCCTAAAGGATATATGACTTTAAATATGTGGGTCACAGGGCCAGCTAGGTGGTACAGTGGATAGAGCACAGTCACTGGAGTCAGGAGTACCTGAGTTCAAATGCAGCATCAGACACTTAATGATTACCTAGCTGTGTGGCCTTGGGCAAGGAACTTAACCCTATTTGCCTTGCAAAAACCTAAAAAAAAAAAAACCACATGGGTTGCATTGCTAGAAAAAAAATCTAGATAACTTTTCTCTTTTATTTGAGATCATTGCTCTTAGGGCCCATTTACACTTGATTTAGCTTTCTAGCTTCCTGTGGAGATGAGTATTCATTAAGTTCCAAGTGTTAGGTACTGGGAGTACATAGACAAAAGTCCTTCCTGAAGGAACTTATATTCACTGGGGAAAATTGTGTATGCAAAACATATTCAAAAGTCTCAGTTCAAGGTGATCTGAAGAGACCAGCTCCAGCAGGTAGGAATTCAAGAAAAGTCCCATTCGTGAAAAGGGGTAATGGGAAGACTAAAACTAATAAATAGATGCAATGATATGAGTACTTGATCTGTTTGAAATTTAAGGTACATTTATTACAGAATCATTGTTACCTATAGCAGGCACCTAAGAAACAACAGTCACTTAAAATATATATTTAATGAAGTATGATGCTAATAACACTATTTCAGCTATTGGTATTTAAACCATATCTACCTATTTTGCTTACTTTGCTTCTTTGGCTTGACTTTGGCCTGGATTCTGGCTTGACAGGAAATGACATATTAAACTTGGAGGTCAAGTACCTTGGGACAGGAAGGACCAGTATGTGGCTTGCCACTGGAAGATCCCGATCCAAGATATAAGACCATTCCCCAAGTGCCACCCTCTGTCCAATCTACTATAGAAGGGTATTTAACAGGAAGTTCTGCCCCTTTAGAAGTCTTGCTTCTTTCGATCTCCCTTCCTGAAAGTTAGGGCTTTTCTCTTGGTCTTTCTTAATCCACATGGAGCATCGTGGACTTTGCCAATTAAGCCAAGCGACTGCCTGTCATTCTCTCTCTCTCTCTCTCTCTCTCTCTCTCTCTCTCTCTCTCACTCTCACTCTCACTCTCACTCTCTCACTTCACCTGGCTGTCCTCGGGGTGCTTATTGCTTTTCTTACTAATTGTGGCCAATGACTTTGTAACAATATTTTGCCATAATAAAATCCTGAACAGTTTTAACATCCCAGAGTACTGCAATTCCTTTGCATTTTCAGTGGCCTTAATGCCTTCAATCTCTAAATCTTTAATAAATGGCAACAAAGTATAGTGCTAAGACTAATAAAAAATTAATAATAGGCATTTATGTAATGATTACAATGTGCAAGACACTGTACTAAGCACTTGACATCTATCTCATTTAATTCTCTAAACAACCTTGGGAGGTAGGTACTGTACTTTACCCCTACTTTACAGCTGAGAAAACTGAGGTCAGCAAAGATCAAATGCTTTTCCCATAGTTATAGAGTTGGTAAGTACATGTGGTGTATACTTTCCTAAGAGAAAATGCCTTTACAAAAGTGAAAATCACACCCCTATTGTGAATTGACTGACCAAATCATTTATCTTTCAACTCTCAGTTTTTAACTTGTGTGAGGTTTGTAGAAGAGAATGGGAAAGTACTGCTTTCCCTTGCTACTCCTGACTGTTGCCTTCCTTTCCATCTGTTCATGTTCACAGGGCACAAATTTGGTTGCTCTCTCTCTCTCTATATATATATATTGCTAGATATGAGTCATATTTGTCCTACCTGGAGAGTAATCTCTTTCTCTTTCCTTTCATTGATTTCAGACTCACCAGACTTGGGTTAAACAAGTTAGAGTGGATCTTGACTAATTCATTTCAAAGAAATTTTGCCTGGGGTATTAGAAGAGAAGGGAAAAAAAAAGGATGAACTAGTTACAGGGTGGAATGTAACTTGCTTTATTGGTCTTTTAGTCAGGAAGGCTCTATCTATACATACTGGTAGTTTCTGAATAGTGTAAGACTTTTTTATAAAATATATTCACATATGTACACATTTAAGATTACAAGGAGAAATGTGGTTTAGTCAGATTCTTTAATTATAAGTCATACCTCTGCTTCCACAGCAAGCAAACCTCATGTTTATTTAAAAGGGGAGTTACTTTTTTGTCTTCAGCCTGCCAGGAGGAGTGTCTGCTTAGTGTTTGCCTTTAGCAAAGAAAGTAACTGTGTGTTTTGAAAGTAACACCTTAAGTTTGGATGTCAGGAGTGAAGGACAACCTGTCAGCCAGCTTCCCTGGAAAATGATGGGGCAGTTTATTAATCATGAGCGAGAGTGGAATGCAAAGTTGGTGGAACAGATGTGCTGTATGGGTCAGTAGTGCAATGTTTAATGCCTCTCCCCCCACCCCGTTTTCAGGATTGGAAAAATTGTCATTTGTTCGTTCAGTGGGAATTTTGCAGATGGTAGGGCACCTTTCAAAATACCAGACAGTCTAGCACTGCAACTTTTTTGAGGCTCTCTGAAGAAAATTGTGTTTTATTTTTCTGTTTTAAGATTTCAAGATTGTTTTCCTTGTGTTATTGAATTGAAGATAAGCCAGCATATTTTTTCTGTTCAATGATGCTCTATACAGACATTTATTTCCTTGATTTTCCCCTTCTCTTTAAGTAGTTGTAATTAATAGAATGCTTTTAAATTGTTTCCTCTTCTTTTCACACTGTAGAAGATAATTTTAAAAGCCACATTTAGAAATCTATTGACCATTTATTTAGAAATGTTATATAATCATTGTTATATTGTTCATTGGTTTATACTTCAAATCAAATATTTTATATAGAAGTATATTGCTAAACTCTACTCCCTGAAAATTGATTTGTTAGTCAGTAAAACCTGTAGACTGTGAAAGCATAGGAACTCCTTCCTTTATTGTTGTCATAGTAACACTGCCCAAAATATAACCTCAGTGGTAGATATCACTGTCTAAACTAACAGAAAGGACCATTAAACAAGAATGGATTGGAAAATTAGATGGTGTAATCTGGACTACTCCCTTTTCATGGAGCTAGTTTTAAAAAGTGACAGATCTTGAATTTTTTTTCCTCAGAACTTCCATTTCTTTCCAATAGTAAGCTTGGATCACTGAAATTAACCCTTCCAATTTGATGTTGGATGGTATAGGAGTTTTTGGTAAAAGAAATATATCCAAAGGAATTCTCACTAGTTAAAGTTTTATGGGATAATTAAAAAAATTATGGTAGTTTAGACCCTTACAAATTGCTGTAAATCACTAACATTAGAAGTTTCGAATGACTTGCATTATTAATTTATAATGGAGTATATTGAGTGGAATATCCCACACAAATATATATTAATAAGTGTCTGTGAAGCACCTCTTATGTGTTATATACCATGCTAGTTAGGAGAAAAAGGAGAAAAATGGTTCTTGCTTTCAAGGAGTTCTAGATATATAAGCATATGTTTATGTGTATGTATATGTGTAAATATATATAGTACATATTATTTCTCAGTAATTGCCTTTTAATTATTTTGAATCACTATTTTATACCTTAGTTGTGCTTCATGAGTGGATATTTGTATTAGATTAGCTGATATTAATTTTTAATTTTATTGCATGATTTCTTATTTTTATGGGTCATAATTATGTTCTTCATTCCTAGAAAAGAAATAATTAAAAATAGAATGGTATATTAGTATTTCTTCCTATAAATTCCATATATAAATTAAATTAAGATTATATTTCTTTATCTCAATAATTTGGAATTCTGACAACTAAGTGAAAGCATATTGCTAATATCTTCTGCATGTTAATTTTTATATACTTTACATAGAGAAGGAAAGATACTAAAACCCATTTAATAGGCATAATGTGCTATTTTCCCTTTCTTTTTATATTCTTATTCTTATTATTGCATTGTGTTCTTCAGTTTTTCAGTCCTGTCTTACTTTTTGTGACTCCATTTGAAGTTTACTTGGCAGAGACACTGGAGTGGTTTGTCATTTCCTTCTCAATCTCATTTAACATGAGGAAACTGAAGCAAACAAGGTTAAGTGACTTACTCAGGATCCCATAGTGAGTGTCTGATGCCAAATCTGAATTCAGGAAAATGAGTCTTCCTAACTCCTGGCCCAAACCTCTAAATCCTTAATTTACCACTTAATAGCTCTTTCAATGCATTTATAAAATCCAAATGCAAATCATTTGGTAAGTAAGCTTATTTATGGGGTCAGTCAAATCTTCAAATAGAGTTCTGGAACTGGAGTCAAGAAGACTCATCTTTATGAATTCAAGTACTGCTTCATATAACCCTTGGAAAATAATTTAACTGTTTGCCTTAATCTGTTGGAGAAGAAAATGGCAAATCATTTCAGTATCTTTGCCAAGAAAATCTCATGGATAAAGTCATGAAAACTTGGATATGATTGAAAAATAACAAGTTTAGTTAGTTGATAAGAGAGTTAGAATAATAATTTGATCATCTAGCACTGTTTTAAATGATAGCATTCAGTTATTGACTTGAAAATTTCAGATAATTATTCAGAATTTTAATTTCATATGCTTTTCTGTTTTAGAATGTCACTTCCAAAATCCTTTCCTCTTTCCCTCCTCCATCCTCTCTCCTATCACAATTTCTCTTTCATTACCCTTTTTTCTCCATAAAATTGTAAGCTTTTCTGAGGGTATTTGGTTTCTACTCCAGTGCCTTGCACAGACTTCTATTCACAGTAAGCAACTAAGTTAATGGTATTTGATTTAAGACCTTTTTCAACATTTAACTTCCAATTGGTAATGTCATTTTTTTTATCATGTATGTTGGAGAAATTGAACACAGTAATGTATTTTGTTAGATTTAGATGAATTGTAATTAAAGTTTGAGAGGCTGATAAAGGGGAAAAAAGGCCTTCATCTTTTTTTAATGAAAATCATGCATGTATAGAAATCTTTTCCTTCTGAATGGTAAAGTTTTGAGTTAATAACACATTTTAATGTGTTTTCTTGTAAATTCCTATCTCCTTTAAATTGAAAATTAGAATAGAAAGGAATAAATCCTAGCTCTTGCAAATTAATATTAATTTTGCACATCAGCTCTCTGGGTTCTGGAGATATAAAAAAGAATTGCTGAAACTTTCTCCAAATGGTAAGGCAGGATAGCACAATGAAATGCACAGTTCCTTGAGAACCTGGGTTCAAGTATTGACTTTGCCACCTGGGAAAATTATTTAGCCTTTCCGAGCTCTGTTTCCTCATCTGCCAAATGAAGAATTTGGAACAGATCAGGGCTTCCCCCAAGTTGAATGCAACCTTCTGGTTCATCTTCAGATGTAACCAGGTTGATCTTCAAGCTCGGGGGTCTATGTAAGAATACATATCCTTCTACATATGTACTCCTTTTTTACCATCATACTTCCATTCTTGCAGGAATTTCCAGTAGCAGGGGTTATTCTGAATTTCTCTGATATTCTGTTCTTTCTGCATCCTGAGTGGAATAAAAAACAAAACCAAACCAAAAATGAAAAAACAACAAAAGCAACACCTCCTGAAGTTAGGGAATCTATATTCAAATCCAGGCTTTATGATTTTTGTGTTGGGTTGGGTTAGGTGTCTTTACCTATTGTTACTGCTGTTGCTACTGATAACTAGCATTTATATAGTGCTTAATATGTAACAGGTGATAAGCACTTTACTAATATTATCTCATTTGATCCATATAGCCACTATATGAGGTGTAGGTGCCATTATTATTTTTATTTTACATTTGAGGAAATTTAAGTTAAGATACTTGATTATGTTCACAAATCTAGTGTCTGAGGGTAGATTTGAACTAAGTAAGGGCTTCCTAATTTAAGATCCAGTGTTCTGTCTACTGTACCAGCCAGCTTTCTTCAACTGAAAGAAATGCATTTTTAAGTTTTAAAGAACTATAATGTTGTTAATGTTATTTGCTATTTTTAATATTCTTGATCACTCTTCCTTTGCTTAGACCAGTGTCTAGAATTCATATTTTTTCTCTTCCCTGTCCACTTAATCAGCTTAATACATTGGATAATTCAAATGTAGCTCTGCTTCAGAAAAAAAGTCTGAAAACATCTGGAATAGAAGATCTTTAAAGTATCTTCCAATTTTTAAATCTGATGAACTTAAAATATTTTCTAAATATATTCCTTAGCTTTTTCACCCATCAAAAATTGATTTCTGAGTAATTCAATGTTTTAACATTCAAGATCCTAATAAAAAAAAGTAAAGCAAATAAAAACATCTTCCTGGGTCCTGAACTTAAAATTCAGCTTAGAGTTTGATTAAATTATAGAAAACCATACAACATAAGACCTAGAAAAGATCAAGGCCATCATCTAATTCAACTTTCTTATTTTGTGAGGAAAATGAGCATTTTCTTCCTCCTTTCCCTTTTCAAGTGCCCCATTGATCTTTAGTGATGTGTTATCATTTGCCATGGCTACCATTTTGGGGTTAAGGCTTTCAGAAATGTATATCACCCAGTGTAGGTGCCGATTTTACAAGAGTTTCTGGGGTGAAACAAATGAAGAACTCTAAATCAGTGATTTTTAGAAAGATAAAACTAACTCTTGATGCCTTCTTGGACATTTAATTGATATTTTCATTAGAACCTCCCTCATCCTTGAGGAACAGGGTTAAGTTTCCCCTATCCTGCTTGTAAGTTGGCATTATATTAGCAAAGTAAGTTATGAAGAATTTGTAAAGTTCTCAGAAAACTTTAAATGAACAGCACTAAGAAGTATTTGCAATGAAATAGGAATCTTCAAATGATACAAATTATGATTTTGTAGGCGAGAAAGATTGTAATGTCAGACAGAAAAATGCTAACAAGTTGGAGTCTGAGACTACAAACCTAAGTTATACAATTTTTGATATAATTGAGAAGCATTAGGAAAAAAGTTTCATCTAAAAAAAAGGCTGTTTTGATTTCTGTTAATACCGGTTATTATCATTCTTCAAGAACACCTTTTTGGTATTTGGGTTTGAGAAGAAGCAATATTATCATTTAACATATGCAGAATATTCTATTCACTTTAAATGAAAAATGATCCAGTGATTTATATAGCATATAACCACAGGAAATGACTCAATACAACTATGGCTTTTGTATATAAGGGATTAGAAGACACTTGATCTATATTATATATTACGGTTTTCACATTTAAGCATTAGAGTTCTTTTGGGATTCAAGTTATATGAATCAAAAGTTACTCTTGATATTTATGTTCTTTTTGTCTGCTAAGCTGGTACATATTTAGGATGTAATGTCCTCATCTGACCTTTTTTCCAAAATCACAAAATGTGTTTTATCTTCCAGGGTCTAAAGTGCTACTATACTATCCTCTTTTAGCATTAGTCAGTCCAATTGCAATCAACCAGGACATTTAGGAACTTTCTAACTTTTTTCTTATGAACTGTTAAATTCATACTTATATAGTCATGCCATGGATTTTGAGTGCTGGAAAGGGTGTGATGAATACTGGAAAGGTAATAACAGAACTCATTTAGGTTATAATCCCATGAAAAACCAAGGCTCTTGCATAGTTCCTTGTGGTGTCTATAGCACCTCATGGGTGTCAGTGGCAAAATGACCTTTGCTATGGAGCTTCAGGGAAGAGTGGTGGAGCTGTGACATTACCTATCTTTTAACTGATTGGATACTTAAGCTGCCTTTATTTAATACCCTGGAGTAGTAATTACAACCTTCAGTCCCCATATAAACATGGGTTGGATTGGATTATCTAGGAAATGGGTCACCTCCTCTCCTATTGTGACTGTATTTCCATGATCAAACTGTTCTCTGTGCAACTAACTTCTTTGCTAACTCAATTATGAGTTTTTTTGGTGAAAAAAGTTTTAGTTTTGGCTCTTTGTATTATAAATAGCATCCTTTGAATCATTATTTTTGTATGCATAGATTCAGTACATGAAGAAAGACAGTTAAAATATTTTCTACATATTGTTTGATATATCATGTGAATATAAGTTTACTAATGGTTACAACTTTATCTCTTTTTTAGATGAACGTGACAAAGTTCAAAAGAAAACTTTCACCAAATGGATAAATCAGCATCTCATGAAGGTGAGTTTGTATTTCTTGCAATTTATGTCTTTCCTTTGAGTAACTGAAAGTATGCAAACATTGACTTCTAGAGAATGTGCAACTAGACACATAATTATTTAGTGTGTGGTCTTTGTATAATGATGGAAGTGAGGAAATAAGTATCTAAGATTGCAGTTAGCAACATGTTGTTAGGCAAAATATGTTATTACTTTATTTTGAGGAATGTTCAAAGTTAAAATGATGCTTCAGTGAGTTTTCAAGTCTAAGCTTCTCAAGTCTCATCTTCTTTAAGAAACTTTTCCCAATCTCTTTTAATGTTAGTGCTAGCGCTTTATTAATTATTTTGAGAATATAGCTTGTTTGCAAGTTATAAAACTACTTATGTATATATCTGGTTATTTACATGTTGTTTGTCCTATTAGACTATGATATCCTAAACCTCACTTAGCACAGTTAATTAGTGCTTAAAAAATGTTGCTAAACCTATGGAGTGTGTATCAAAATGCTGACATTTGGTTCTGACTTAGAGATTTCCTTTTAATATTCAAATTGATTTCCATATTTATGTCTGAAATTGACTTTGTGGATCTAAAAAAGATATAATTGGTATAGACTAAATTTGGGAGCTCCAAGATTTAGTTTCATTAAACTTGGCATAATTCAGGGAGTGTCACTGTCTTATGTTTCAGTTTCCCTTCCTGCCAAGTAGTATTGCCCAATAAAGTACTGATTGACTTTTAGCCAGCATCCAACTTGGAAACAGATTGTACAACAAATGTTTACCTTTAAGTCAGCTGTAAGTCACCATTTTTCATTTAAAAATTAATTTACAAGTAAGTTCTCCTAAAAGCGTATTTAACCTAAAAAAATCTGTGAATAGGCTGATGGCCTCAAAGAACTTGGGGTTAAGAAGATGCTTTTAATGATGATACTGAATCTCCTTTTTTATGGGTTAGGAACTATGGGACTGGAATTATGCTCAGAATTATGTACTGGTATTTGAATCAAGGTCCTTTGACTCCAGACTTAATTGTATTGTCTTTATCCATGTATAAGCTGTATTCTCCCTTGAGAGAGGAGATTGCTTTGTTTTTGTTGTTGAATCTTCCAGTCTTAGTATAATGCTTTGCACATAGATATTAAAATATTGGATTATAGCAGTTTTGTACTGAACATTATAAGTTCTGGAAAGACTCTGAAAAGAAAATTATACATCTCTTGTGCAATGAGCAGCCTAGTTAAATATAGTAAGACTTATTACCAGAAAGTTGGCTACTTCAGTAGTTGATGAATTTTCTTGGTCATGGCAATTTACTGAATGGATAAAAAGAGTAAATAGTTTTCAGCATTCTGCCCCCTTCTCTTTCTGCGGTAACAGTGGGAGGGCATCAGAAAAAGGAGCAGAGGTGATAAGGATCACATACTTCCTAAATGGTCTATATGAACACGAGAAGGAAATGTGATTTCATTGCATTAAGAGCTCTGTTTGGGGATTCTGTTTACAAATACAGATTTCAAATACTCTCTGATATAGTAACTTAAATTATAGAGAATTTCATTGAGGCTCTTAGAAGTCAGGTGACTTGCCTAGATTCACATAACAATTTTGCATCAAGTAACAGATTTTAAATCTATGTATTCCAGATTAAATCTCCTATGTGTTATCTCTTCCTAGTCTAGTTTTGGTGTTGGCCTTCTGAATGTGAAAATTCCATCCAATGTTGAACATATTGTCAACTACTGAAGAAATCAAGTCATATCATATTAACAGACCTGAACAAATGGAACATAATGAGGTCACAAGTAGATAAATGCATGATTTCTAGATTTTTGGTCATAGAAAAGATGAAAAAAGAAATTTGCAGTTAGTTATAACATATCCAAAGGTGAGGTTAAATATTTTGATTGAAAGCTTGAAACCACTTTGGAGATAATTGTGGCTTACTCACCAGCATCGAATACAGAGTATGAAAAAATACTGAAGTCCTATAAAGAGCCTGACAGAATCTAAGTCAACATATACTTGATACTTTGGTGACTTCATTAGGAAAATGAGGGCAGGGGAAGATGATAAAAATTTTGTCCAATAATAGGCTTTAGGATCAAGGAAAAAATACATGTCAGCTATTCAGAAGTGTCACTTCTGCAAAAAATAAATCCTACTCAAAAAGAATCAGATAATATTGCTTATGGTGAGAGAAAGACTTAAAAAATCTATATGGGGAAGAAACAATCCATTGCAGGAGTGTACCTGATCCCATAACTCTCAGTTCCTGTCTGTACTGTGACAAAATGAGGCACTCCTAAGTCATTGAACAGTTAACAAAAGGAGATTTAGTTTGCTCTAGCACAATGAGAATATGCTACTTAGCTTCACTAATCAGTGTTCTTTTAAATGTATAATGTATTAAGATGATATGGTTTTGAGTATAGCATATCAGTTTAAGAAAAATGTTTACAAGTTATCATTAAGCTTTCTGTATGTAATATTCTTAATTAAAATAATTGCATTAATTTGAAGTTTAAAAATACAGTTTTAAACACATTAAAAAAGACAAGGAATAATTATGTAATTAGCTCAGATTACTTCCGAGTTTTTAACTTACAAATTGAGAGTAATGAGAGTCATGTAAGAAGTGACATTAACTTTTCCAGGATATATTAAATATACTTAATGACAGTTTTAGCAAAAAAAAAGTGTTTAGATCAATACAAGAAAGTCAGTGTTGCTTTTTAAAAAAAATATTTCAATATAACCATTGACTACTTGATTCAGAATTTATTTATTTGGTCTATTTAATTATCTTAACATTTTTGTTGTAATTTAAAAGTTTTTTTTCTAAATTTGTAAGAGTAATATAATAAAAATATTAACAAAAGTGAAAATTTCTAAAAAATTCTATTTCAAGATAAATATCATCATAAGAATGGAACTGATATTTGCATTCTCAAAATATCTTACATGCATAAAATATTTCTTAGAATAGCTTTAGTGGGTAAACCGGTGAATAATTTCCAACCTCTTCACTGTTCAATCAACACAACAGATGGGCAGATTCTTTGCTAGTTGACCTTTGTAGATTTAGTGGCTGAAAGCATACTAATGTTATTGTTAGTTTTCTATATTTGGTAACAAGTGACAAAAAAAATGTGTAGCCTGTGAGAAGGAAGAGATGAAAGGGGAAAGCTGTCTTTGCATATGTCTATGATAGTGATACATAGAATGGTTTCTGAGTCCTATTATTTATTTCTGTTGGGTTTTTTTTTTCCACACAAGAGTATCAGTCTGTTGAAATAAGCAAAATGAGATGTGTGGTAGAAACATATGACATGGGAACACAACACTAGGCATGGAAAAATAATATTCACTTATTTTAAGCGTATTCTGTTTTTTATACGTATTTGAACATTTGTCCTTAGAACAAATTGGAAATGGAATATTAAGTTCAGATATCAAGACAGGGAAATTAGTACAAATGTTTTCTATCTACCTATCCCTCTTTTTAATTTTCTTTTTTACATTTTCTCATTTTCATTGTGTTAGGTGGTATGAACATTAATGCTGTTAGATGGAGGACATGTCAACTTATTTTCTTAGATAAATAATTATTAAAGTGTTGTCACATTTGGGTCAGAGACACAAAGGATCTTCATAGTAGTAATAATAATAGATGTTCCTTTAATTTTTTCAAGGAGATTTACTATACCATCTCATACTAATATTATAATATTATTATTATATTAATATTATATTACTATGGATGTCAGAAGAATCTTATGAAATAGAGGTCTTGGCCTTACTCAGATGAAGACATTGACTGAGACTCAGTGGAGTCACATGTCCTGCCCATGATCACATAGCTAGCAGGTATTGGGGCTAGGATTTGAACCCACAACTTTCTCATGTTAAGACCTATCTATGCTCTATCACATCTCAGTTGTGATTGTATTGTTTTCTTGAATCATATGCCCTGCTTAGGAAATGTGGCAAAATGGATGATGCTAGTAAATATATCTAGGCTGACTTCTGACATACTTCTGACTTCAAAGAGGAAATTTATAATATCTATAACTAGAAATTTATTTATTTATATCTATAAATTGTGTCACACAGTATGAATATGAAGGTATCTTCAATAGAGACCCTCAACAAATCCTTTTTTTGGCCCTTCCAGCAAAAGTGGGTAGACTATAGGATACTACTTTCTTTTCTCTTCCCTCTCTTCATTCCTCCACCATCTTGATATTTCTTATGACTATGGTGGTCTGATTCTAATTCCACCACTTCTTCGGACGAGGCAGAGTTGAGTAAGATGAGTAAGTTGAAGTCCCTTTTTTTTTCTGATGCCATTTCCTGCATGGAGTGGGGAGGATAAAATCTCTCCAAACTCTTTTCCCTCTACCTTTGGTTGATTCTTCATTTTCTTCTCCAGGATTCAACAATTACCCCAACCCACTGCAATGTACACCTTCAGAGAACTACATTAGAAGGAATAAAATAGGCATTTATGAAATGCTTACAATGTGAAGGCATTTTACTAAGTAGTTTTACAAATATAATCTCGTTAGATACTAAAACACTGTGAGTAGGTACATTTTTGAATCTCCATTTTAATAAGAATAACTAACATTTATATAATGTTGCTATGTCCCAGGCATTAGGTTAAACATTTTACAAATATTTTCCCACTTGATCTTCATAACCCTGGGAGGAAGGTGCTGTTATTATCCCCATTTAACAGCTGGGGAAACTGAGGTTCAGAATTAAATGACTTGCCTAGCTTCACATAGTTAATATTTGGGGACAGATTTGAATTCATGTCTTTCTGACTCCAGACTCGGCACTCATTGCACTATCCTACATAGCTAGCTCTAGGCAGCTCTTCTCTGTTGAAGAACTAGGGGAAGAGAAGAGAATTTCAGAACCAACTGTGGTAATACATTGAGCCAGAATTTGGAATTATTTAGTATGTTCAATTTAGTGACCTACTATTTGCCTGACATTGTTTTAAGTTCTGGGGATGTCAAGGGGAAAAAAAAATGAAATAGTCCTTGCCCCAGGGAGTTGTATTTTGCTGGTGAGGTGGGTTGGGGCGGGTATAATAACATGAACACAGATTAAAATGCACGTACAGTAATTTTGGTCAGTAGTATAGGAATCTTGGAATCTTAAGAGTCCAATGTGAGGAGAGATTACATTCCAGGCGTAAAAGACAGATTAAGTAAAGAAAAAGAGACAGGAGTTGGTATGTTTTCTATGGGGAGCAGCAGGATGAATTTGTCTGGACCATAAAGTACATGAATGAGAGAAATGGAAAATTCAGTCTGGGAAGAAAATTTGAAGAAGTGGGAGACTTTAAATGACAATAGAGTGCTTCTATATTTTTGTCTTGGTAATTAGAGAGCTGCTGAAGGCTATTGAGGAGGAGGACATGGTACTTTAAAAATATCAGTTTGTTTTTGTTTTTAGGTTTTTGCAAGGCAATGGGGTTAAGTGACTTACCCAAGGCCACACAGCTAGGTAATTATTAAGTATCTGAGGTCGGATTTGAACTCCCTGACCCCAGGGCCAGTGCTCTATCCACTGTGCAACCTAGCCATCCCAAAATATCAGTTTGGCAGTAAGGTTAGAGAGGGGAGAGATTTGAGGTAGAGAGAGACCTCATTAGAAGGTTACTCTGTTTGCAGAATATGGGTGATATGATAGAGATCTGATTTATAGTGGAGGCCCTCAGATGGATGTTGAAATATTGTGGAGATTGAATTGACAGAATCTATCAACTGTTTTATATGGAGGGATGATTATTTTTAAGAATCATCTTGACTGGATGAGAGGTATTGACTTCAATAAAAATAAGAACATTAGAAGAAGCTTGGGTTTTGTGGGGTAATTGGCTAATTCTCCTTTGGATATAATAGGACAACTAGTTAGAAATGCCAATTAAACCAGAACCAGGAGAGAGGGGCAGAGAGAGAGAGAAAAAAAGGGCGGGGGTGGGTAGGGAAGGAGGAAGGGAGAGAGCAGTTTCTGTTGAGTAGTGAAATTAGAAGTCAGAATAATGAATTGTTAATACTTGAGTGGGGTGTGAAGAAATGAAGACCAATCAGTGCAGATAGCTATTTACTAGGGTTTAAAATCTTTAGTAAGTGGTGGATTTGGGTGAGAGAATCTTGAGAGCTGCAAGAGAGTTACTACAATCTCTGATCCCTTCAAGAATCCCTTTTACAGCCTCCTTGAGATAGTATTGTCCTTAAACATTTCCAGGACATTATATTTTTGATCATTCTAAAGTTCTTTCTTTTATAATGCTTATTTTCATGCATTATGAGCTTATGGTAAGATAACTTGCCATGCCTTCTCTTCTCAACAGTTCTTCTGTTTTCCTTTTATTAACCATCTTTCATCTACCCAACAATGCCCCCTTCCCTTCTTAAGCTTCCTTTTATAACCCATTTGAATGTAAGCTCCATGAAACATTTTTATTCCCAATGCTTAACATAATGTTTAGCACCAAATAAGTATTTTTAAAAATGCTTGTTGACTTGGCTGAACCATATTTCCCATTCCCCTGAAATATTTATAGCAAATGGCAGCTTGATGTTTCTGAGATTGAAAGCTTCCAACTGGAGCTGCCTTAATTCTTTTTATTTACTCAGCTCTTCATACCCTCGTTACCTCTTCTTGCTTTCTTATATCCTATCTTGGGGATAAGATGTTCCTTTTCCTTGCCAAGGTTAATTCTGTTAGCTGCTTCATTGATCACATCCCTTTCAATTATCTCCAAGATCTTGCTGTATCTATCATCCTTTTTCTACTTCTCTACTTCTCATTCTGTTTACAATCTCACACAAGACTCCTTCAGTTTTGCTCTTGTTGCCCTTGTTGATTCAAGGCTCTCCGTACTTTGCCTTTCTGAATTTATCTCATATTATCATCCTCATATTTTAAGTTTTAGACAAATTGATCTCTTTGATCTCCGAACAAACTACACACCCTCCAAACAGTCACAGTTCATACTATTTCCTTTGACGGTGAGTTCTCCCATATGCTGAATTCCAATTCATTTTGAAAGTCCTAAGCTGAGACCCTTACTGACCAGTAAGGACAGAGAAAGCAGTAACTAGGTCTCATCTACACTTTTTCTCTGTCTGGATTCCTAGAACAATAATAGGTCCTTAATGTTTGCTGAATTTAATTGAATAAGGTTGAAACCTGCCTCTTTCTAACTTCTTTCCATAAACACACTAACTGTGCTTATTCTACAATATGATACACTCTCAAATAGTTGAAGGTCATGATTGAAGTCTTTTCCAGGCTAAATATTCATTCTTTGGCTCTTTCCACCAGTTTTCATATGGCAAGGTTTTGAGAGTTCTTCCTCTTTTGTTTGACTATCTCTGGACATAATTCAGTTTTTTCATAATTTTTAATTTTTTTAAATAAAATTTTTTATTGATATATTTTGTTTTTATATTATCATAGTTGTCCATAATATATTCCTCCATACATTTCCAAAGAACCATCCCATATAACAAATAATATTTTTAAGAGTAAAAAAGATCAGCATAAGTAATAAATTGAAAAATCTGAAAAATGTGCATTGTGTAACACTTGTGGGCCTTTCACTCTCCATTAAGTGGTAGATTGGGACTGTCTTTTCATATAAGTCTTCTATGTTTGTCTTATACTTCACCTTTATCATTTCTCTATATCATATGGCACATTCCATTATATTCATGTAGCTTAGCTGTTCCTCAGTTAATGAACATCTACTTTGTTTGCAGATGTTTATTATCTCAAAACATGCTGCTATAAATTTTGGGGTACATAGGGACTTTCTTCTTAATCAATAGCTTCTTTGGAGTAGAAGCCTAGTAATGGAGTCTCTGGTTCAGAGTATTGAAATCAGAGTCATTTTATTTGCATAATTCCAAATTGTTGTCCAATTTGGCTGTACCCTTTACATCTTCATCAAAAATATATTAGTGTTGGGGCGGCTAGGTGGTGCAGTGGATAGTACACTAGCCCTGGAGTCAGGAGTACCTGAGTTCAAATCTGGTCTCAGACACTTAATAATTACTACCTGTGTGGCCTTGGGCAAGTCACTTAATTCCATTGCCTTGCAAAAAAACCCCACCTAAATAAACATATATATATATATATATGTATATGTATATATACATATATATGATATTAGTTTTGTTCAACAAAAGCAAATGCATATACATCCATTTTTTAGTTTTAAAAAGAAAATATTTTGTTGCTCCAAGTGCTAAGAATTTTTAATGCACAGCACTAAAACAGAAGGCTACCTTGTAAGAACCAAATTTTGGCATTAGATCAAGTTATTTAGTAACCTTTATGATTTTTTTTTGAGTCCAGGAGGAATTATATTAAAAATAACTGAATACATATTATAAGAGTTGGTTCTGTTGATGATCATTTCCAAGATTACTTTGTATTACTCAGACCTCAGTACAGTGCTTGGCACATTGTAGGCACTTAATAAATGTTTATTGATTGATTGTTTGAAGAAAATGTGTGTCATCCATACTATTGTCTTTATCATGTTTATTGGAGGACCAGAAGGGCCAAACCTTATACTCAACTTTCAGTTTTGCCTCCACAAAATAGGGGATTCAGCTCAATTTAATAAGATGCAGTTAAGTGCTAGTAATAAAGAAAATAAGAAATATGGATTGAAAAATCTGAGCTTTTAAATTTGTGGAACAGATATTTTTCTTTCATTGAACCCAGCAGGTTGACTCTAAATTCTGATGCTTTACAAATTTTTAAAATATATAGAAAGAACAGCAATGTTTACTATTTGAATCTTTTCAGTTTTCTTTATAATGCTAATTGAATTTTCTTTTTTGTTGGAAAAAAGGTTATTTTAATTGTTTCTCAAGATATAGAGGGTGAAAAATGGGAAGATTGAGTATATGACGGATTAATAAAATGAGAATAATAACTGAGTTGAAGAAAATAAAGAAAATATGGTAGCTAGCATTAAGATAAAATATAATATCTGATTAGCCACACTTGAATTTCATGAAAACTATTATCTGTATTATTTCACTGGTCTGTATGGCAACATAATAAGTATAAAGAGTCTGAAGTACTGAGTTTGCATTCTCTTTTGACTGATCCCAAATTATGTGACTTTGGACAAATCATTATAATTCAGAAGTCAGAGGACCTGTGTTTGAATTTCATTTAACCACTTTGAGTCTGTGTACTAGTCACTTAACTTCCTTGGGCCTCAATTTTTGTACAATGAAGGAATTGAACTAGGTAACCTCTTGTGTCCTCTGGTTCTAAAGCTATGATCATGTTATTTTTCTAAGTTTCTGTTTTTTCATAAAAGAAGATAACTTTTCTTCCCTTAAAATGCTAAAGGTAAGGGGCGGCTAGGTGGCATAGTGGATAGAGCACCAGCCCTGGAGTCAGGAGTACCTGAGTTCGAATCTGGCCTCAAACACTTAATAATTACCTAGCTGTGTAGCCTTGGGCAAGCTGCTTAACCCTTTAGCCTAGTAAAAACCTAAAAAAATGCTAAAGGTAAGAGTCTAGGTTGTTGTAGAGTAGTGAATTCTCTCTTGGAGTTCAACTAAGTGGCTCAGTGGATAGAGTATTGGGTCTAAAATCAGGAAGATACAAATCTTTCTGAGTTCAGGAAAGGACTGAATAACAACTAAACAACAACTATTATAGAAGTTTATCTGTTGGGATTATTTAATTTCATGAATACTTTTTTCCTGACAATTTAGAAAAGAAATTCATCTCTGAAAAGTGAATTTTTAGAAAGGGATTACTAATCTATAAGTGTCATGAGAAATGAACTGGCTACACGTAAAACTGTGAAAATGTGTCTTTAATGTCTTCTTCCCATCTCAGGGCCATTTTCCAATCTTCTAGCATCTCTCCTTGTTAATGGAAAGGACTGTTTAATACTTTATGTGCTCAGCCCTAGTAATTTTGGTCTCAGTTGTAAGTTCATTTCTAATGTTAACTGATATGAAACCATCTGAATCATGTTGTTGTTTTTCAATGATTTCAGTTATGTCTGACTATTTATGACCCTTATTTGGGGTTTTTCCTTGGCAGAGAAACTGGAGTGATTTGTTATTTCTTTCTCCAGTTCATTTTACAGACAAGGAAACTGAGGCCAACAGAGCCAAATGACTTGTCCAGGGTCACAAAAACTAGAATATAAGGTTGGATATGAACTCAAGAATATGAGTCTTCCTTAATACAGGCCTGGCATTCTTATCCACTGTTCCACTTAGCTTAAGTCCCATAGAGTCATAGAGGTGGAAGATATTCTAGAGTTCATCTCATTCAGTACTTTGACTTTATAGATGAAGAAACTGAGGATTAGGAGTGTTTGAAATTAAAAAGGGAACTCTGGAAGATGATGAAAGAATAATAGGTTAAAGTTGCTACTTCAGGGTCAAGGACAATACCAATCAAAAAGCTAGCACTTGGTACAGATGGTCAGATGTGTTATAAAGAGAGTTGCAGAGGATAAGTGAACAGATTGGGAAAAGCCTAGGACCCTCATTCTTCTCTCTGTCCATTTGCTCTATTATCAGAAGTTTGGGGAAATCTTAGAATGGGTTATCTTCAATTGTTGTTTTATTTCATCAGTGCCAATTTGTAGGAATGCCTTAAAGAAGACCATTATTTCCTTCCATTTTTCAAATATGAGGAGAGTGAATAAATGAAGTTGTAATACTTCAGCTATAAGCACTATATATAAATTATCTTTTTTTGTATTCTTTGTACATTTTTATACATGCAAATTCACTGGGTATTGCATGCAGATGAAAATATGAATCAAAGAGAGTTGGGTTAGATCTTTGTTCCTCCAAAGATTCAATACAAATTTAAGTACTTGGAATAGCATTGCTCTGTGGGAGAGACAATAAATTATGATAAGATATGTTCCTTGCTATTCAAAGACTCACATGCTATTCCTTTTTTTGTAAGCATCATGAAAATGTCCCAGGACCTCTTAACACTGTACTCTTCAATTATGAGACCATTTTCATTTTTCTTGGTCTTGTGATTTGCAGCACCTGTTTACCTCCAGGTACTTTTGAGACTGATTTAACATTGCACAGGATTGAATATTTTTACAGAGAATTATTTCAATTTTAAAATATTTTAGAATTTTTTTATTAAGAAAAATATTATTTTGCTTTGTTGCCACTTGATTTAAATTTAAGAAATCTTTGTAGATTTTCCCTTAAAAATAACAAATGTACTTATTTTTATTTTTTTCCAAGAATTTATTTTAATTTAGCTATATTTTAGTTTAAGACCATAGCAAAAAAAAAAAGGAATTTTAAGGTGAACATATTTGTTCTTGATTTATTTCTTTGTGACAATATTCCCTGCTGAAATACTTGGATTTTTATTAAATAGAAGAAAATTGTTGATTTTTTAAAATAATTTTACTTAAGTAGTTAACTTTGTACTTATCGATCACCTTATTAAGAATGCTTTCCCACTGACTCATTCACTCAAAAGACCTTAAAAATAAAATCCAGAGCATATCCACAGTTGGCTGTCCTTACCTATCTAGCTGTTGAATGGATGAGTTTATTTTCTCTTTTATGGTTTCCATAAAGTAACTAGCATCTGAAACATATTTTGCTCTATGGAATAATCATTATTTATAGAATTTATTGCTAAGAAATGCTTTCCCTGCTTTCAAAAACAGATTTGGTTTCTTGAGGTTATTATTCACTAATAAAGTTGATGCGAGGTGGAGAATTTGTATCATTACTCTCAGATTTTCAGAGTTATTATTGCTTATATTTATTGTATATTCATTATGTGTTTACTAATAAATGGCTACTTCTTGGAACCAAGAGCCAGTCTTTGCAGTCTAAGAATTAAGAGAGCAGAAGCAATTGTGATAACATGGGTATAAAATATCATGCAATTAAACCAGCAAGCATTTCTGAAGGTCCATCATGGAAGATTCTAGGATGATTTGAACAACACTCCAACTTTCTCTGCCTTCACAGGTGTGTGCATCGGTGCATTTCTATGGACCTAGTGCTAAAACTGGAATCGAAGGGCCTTCATTTTAATCTTGACCCAGTCACAATATTCCTCATCTCAGTTTTCTCATCTGAAAAATGAGGAGTGCAAACTGGAAAGAAAGGAATAGAACTTTTCCTTGTTTGTTGCCTTTACATTTAAATTCTAACTCAGCATTTAAATTTACGCCACAGTTGAGGAGCTAAGTGTGTAAATAGAGAGAATAAATAATTTGTGAGAAACAGGAAACTCAGAGGAAAAGGTAATTTGGTAAATCATAATAGTATGTTTTATTTGTAGATTATCATTGTCCTTATCATCAAATCGTGAGCACTTTTTACATTTGCAAAGCATTTTGTAAGTGTTGTTTCATTTGAAGCTCAGAAAAACCCTAGGGAGGCAAGTACTATTATGCTTATTTTATAGATGAGGAAACTGAGGTAGACAGGTTAATTGAGTTGCCTAGGGACAGTCAACAAGGAAGTGTCTCAGGTTGGATTTGAACTCAGGTCCAACTCCAGGTCCACTGTTCTGTGCATTATACTACTTTAGAGCCTCTACTAGAGAATATAAATAATAAGTTTTTATTTAGAAAGGGCATGAAAATTTTTGAGGCACTTTATGCATATTTTCATTTACTCCTTATAACAACCCTGTAAACTAGTCCTTCCATTTTAAGATGAAGAAACAGGCTCAAATAGGTTTTGTTAATTGACCCAATTCTAATAAGAGTTCAGGATTTGAATCCAAGACTTTCTAGACTCTGAGCCCATTGTTCTGTTCCACTTCACCATTAGTTCTATGTTGACTCATAGTGAAGGACTGAATGTACTCCTTAGTTAAACATACTGCGTTTTTCTTTTTGTCAGTATTTAATTAATAATATTTTCCCCAGATTTTGCTTTTGTTATTAGTACTCAAATGTATTAGGTTGTGAATGTATTCTACTTTAAAAGAACTGACCACACCCACCCTGTTTGTTTCCTGTTTTACCTGGTTACCTTGTAGGAGACACATAGTCTAGAAGAGAAATCATTGTTCTATCATGTTCATGGAAAACATATATCATTTACCTATGTAACGGTGACTTCATGACCACATTAAATCAGTCAGAGCTTCTTTAGTTTTTTGACTATGTACCTGAACGGGAATGTATCTCTCTAAGGTAAAAACAGAATAGAATACAAAGAACAATTGTCTATCCATTTAGTCTCTCCTGTGACACTCCATCACAGATGGGAAGAGGGAAACTCTGAAGTAAAGATTTCTTTTTTCTTTTTCTTCTTGCAAAAAATTAATTTTTATTTGTTTACAGTTAGATATAACTAACTGCCTTGACATTTTTATAACCTTATAATAAGGACAACAGAATCTTTTGATTCCAGTTCTCATTCACTAAGATTGTACCATTTTCCCTTGCAGTTCGTATTTGTGGCATTTACCATGTATTGTGTTTGACAAGTTTACAAGCATGAGGCAGGGAACAGATTGAACCTTTTTGACAAAAGATGGCATTTTTAGATTTGAACCAAAAACAGTTAAAAAAGAAGTATTGCCACTGTGTCAAAGATCCCTTTACACTGCAAGTTCATTCTATTATTCTGAAATTTTGTGGTTAAGATTTCCCAAACTAGACTATTTCCTCAGGCAAAAAAAAATCTTTTCCTCCCACATCTTTGTGGTCCACAAAAACCCATAGTCTTCTGAAAGTGATTCCCAATTCTTCCTAGTGTATAAAACAACTGGTGCTCCTGGGTAAACCCATATTGGAGTCAATACCACCCGATTCCAAAACAAAGATTTTTTAAAGATGAATTAACAATAAATGAATAATAAAAAACCTTTTGTGAAAGTAATTTAGTGAATTAAAAGTAAAGGAATTATTGACTTTTATAAGCACTAATGGAAGTCAAATGGTGGTTCAGTGGAGAGAATATTGGCCTTGGAGTCTGGAAGATCTGAATTCAAATCTTGCCTCAAATGCTTGATTATTCTATGGCCCTAAGCTTATAGCTTCTGTCTAGCTCAGTTTTCTCATCTCTGCAATGTCTTAATATAGGAAATTAAATGGATGAAAATTTTACTTTTGGCCTACTGTAGTAGATGATAAGAAATAGATATTTGTTTTGTGGCTAGAGAATGGAGATGTTTACATCATAGAGTAAAAAATTCTCTATAATTCAAATTCTCTGAATAGGAAAGTAGAACTATTTAGTTAATATAATAACCTTAGCATTTTAAAATGCTATAAAGAGTACAGATTTGCTCAATGGACAAAACAAGATAGGATAGGATCTAGATATCAGATATTTTTAAGAAGAAGCTCTTCAAGGACACAAGTCTTGACATGATGGGGAGTAACTCAATTTTATTCATTGAGTAACTATTATTTGCCAGTACTTGCAAACATTAATGGTGAAATACAAAATAAATGTCAAGTTCTCACGCCCTCTGACTATTCTCAGAGAATAGAGTAAGAGTTTAGAAGATGTTTTCAACAGAATTGATCTCATGCCACAAGTTGATCAATGATCTAATCTTTCTTTGTCCTTCATGACCCCAAACCTCAGGCAAATTACATGAAACTTGACAATGAAAGCCACATTATTTGAGAAAGGACACTTAGCAATGCTAAGTGTCTCCAGAGCTACATGGCACTAGTCTGCTTTATTGTTTTATTTCCTGTGCCTTTTTCACTTTGTATAAGTTAATGTAAGCTTTCCTTGCTTTTCTCTGTATTCATCAAATTCATTGTTTCTTACAGCACAGTAATATTCCATAATCACAGACTGCCACTATAAATATTTTGATTTTTATTGGGAATTTTTTTACATCTATGAGATTTAAAATCTATGGAGATATAATGTATGGTAATGGAATTTCTAGGTCAAAGTATATGGAGATTTTGGTGATTTTATATCCATATTCTAAATTGCTTTTCAATTTGTTTATTTTAAATCAGAGCTCCATCAGCAATGTACTAGTATGCCCATCTTGCTAAGAATCCTCCATAGAATAGATAGAATTTGACTATTCCTATTTTCAGTCTTGTCAATTATCTGATTTTCAGATTAGATCTCATACTTATCTTGATTTGTCTTTCTCTTATTATTGATTTTGTTTGGATTATTAATTTTTAATTTTTAAAATAATTTTTAATATTATATTTAAGGGAATGGGGCTATTGTCTCTTGCCCAAGGTCACACAGCTAGGTAATTATTAAGTATCTGAGGCTGAATTTGAACTCAGGTCCTTCTGACTCCAGGGCTGGTACTCTATCCAGTGCTTCACCTATCTGTCCTCATTAATAGTTTTAAATTCTTTCTTTTTGGAGAACTGTTTGTTCGTATACTTTGATCATTTATCTCTGATCATTATGTAAATGCATTTTGGTTGTATATTTTTAGCTATTTATGTTGAATACCTTGGATATCAAATCCATTTGTAAGAAGTTTGATATGAAGATTTTCCCCCTCAATCACTTCCCTTCTTATTCTCATGCTTTAATATATATAGCAATAAGCTTTTCAACTTCATGTAATCAAATTGTGTATTTTATATTTGTTATAATACAAATATAAAATATATTTTTTCTTTTCCTAGTTTGCTTAATAACATATCCTGAATCAATATCTGAGAAAGGTATATAATCTGTTTCTGTTCTAATTTTTAAGGTATGATCATTAATTTCATTTTATTTTTTATCTGTTTTGAATTTATTGTGGAATTTGATCACTTTTCAATTTTCCTCATAGTTCTTAGCAAATAGGGAATTCCTTTCTAAGTAATATTTTTTGGAGTTTATTGAACAGTTGATTTCTGTTATTCATGACCTGTTCCATTGATCCATATATCTATTTTTAACCAGTTCCAAATGATTTTAATGATTGCTACTTTATAATGTATTTGGAGGTCTGGAAGTGTATTTCCTCTTTATTTCCATTTTTTCATGATTCTTTTTGTTATCTAGATGAACTTCCTTTTCCTTCTCATCTATCTTGCATTATTTTCCTTGATGTTCTAGATCTTTTGTAACTCCAAATGAATATTCATATAAATTTATCAGATTCTCTAAAGTATCTCTTTAATAGTTTGCTAAGTCACCAAAATCTGGTAGTATCTTACTTCCTATCATATTAGTATGATCCAGGTATAAACTCTTAATATTCTTCCAGTAATTTAAATTGCTTGTTTTGTAATTGATTTGACAAGTATTTTGTATTCTTTGGTAGATTGTCACTTAAATATTTTATCAAACATTTTTTTGAGAATTTCCTTTCTATTATTCCCTCCAAGATTATATATATGTACTGCGATTTTTATGGGATTATTTTGTAGCCTGAAACTTTGTTGAAGCCATTGTTTCAGTTGGTATCTTTTAATTTGCTATGATTTTTCCTAAATAAACAAACCATCATGTCATCAGCAAATAGAGAGAATTTTGTCTACTCTTTGCCCATTTTCAAAAGTTTAATTTCTTTCTTTTCAAATTACCATTTATAGCATTCTTAGAGGGTTTTTTTAGGTATTCTTAGAGTTTTTTTTAAAATGCTCTTTGCTTTGTTCTTGTGTCTATTGGGAATGCTACTTGTATATCTTCAGTGCATATAATACTTGCTTTTCATTTAAGATAGATAATCTTTATGATTTTTAATTTATATATAGGTGTGTGTACATATACATACATATATATATATATATATATATATATATATATATATATAATTTTTACTTTCAATGAGTTTTTACTTTGAAAGCTAACTTCTATCTTTCTCCAGCCTCTTCCATTTTTTTAATACCCAATGATTTCTTATATTACTTTCTGGCTCTTCATTTACCTTCATCTCACATAATTCTCTACTTAGGAATGCTTTCTCTAGTTAACACCCCATGTTCAGTCTGTATTATTAGAGGTAAATTTTCTCCTCCTTTCTCTTTAGACCTATGGTATCAAACTCAAATATAAATGGGAAATCTCTTAACTGTACATAAGATCCTTTTGGACCACATATTGACTTAGAAAACCACATTAGCATTATTTTTTATTGTATTTGTATTTATCTTATTGAATATTTCCCATTTACAATGTAATTGGGTTCAGGCCATTTTCACATACACACACACACACACACACACACACACATATTTACCATATTTGACTGAACACACAAAACCTTCATCCAAAAGAGCATGAAACTGAAGAATACTGAATTTGGAGTTAAGGGAAACTTGGGTTTGAATTTTCCTACTGAAATTAAACAATTGTTTGATAGGGACAATTCACAACCTTTCTAAGAAGCATTTTATTACCTCTAAAATAAAAAAAAAAGCAAATTGTTGAGAGAATTAAGTGAATTAGTATATGCAGGAAGAATTTTATAAACTTTAAAACACCATTTCAAAGTAAGATATTATGCTTTAATCATGTAATTTCAGGCATTTTTGGTTGGAACTTGTGCCAGGCATAGGGCATATTTTTGATCAGGAGTGAAATAAAACAAATAACATAAATTGTTCTTATACAAAATAGTCTTGCTTTTGTGAAGGCACTCTTAATGCAAAGCAGTTGTTTAAAGTCAGTATTTTATGTTCTACTGTTTTAACAAAATAGCTCTTAAGTCATAGCTCCTTTTCAGTGATAATCCTCCTTGAGACACATGGAAAGAAGGAAAAACTTCATTCTTCTTTTCCTTTGGATTGTTACTGGTATTATTTTGTCTTATCCTTTAGGCATGGTTTAATTTTAGTGATAATTCTTTAAGGCAAAGATGAGTTCTAAATATAATCAATCTCAAAACCACTTGAATATGTTATTTATGGCAAGACTAATCAAAAGATTTGGAAATTTTCCTTGTGCCAGTTTAAATTAGACCTGTTAAGTAACTGGTTTTTCTTGCAAACATTTAGTTATAGAAATTTTTGTGTCCTGTTGTTCCCAGGGAATTCTTTTTTCTTTAGGTTTTTGCAAGGCAAATAGGGTTAAGTGGCTTGCCCAAGGCCACACAGCTAGGTAATTATTAAGTGTCTGAGATCGGATTTGAACCCAGGTCCTCCTGACTCCAGGGCTGATGCTTTATCCACTGTGCCACCTAGCCGCCCCTCCCAGGGAATTCTTGAAAAATCTATTAGTATCAATTTTACTGTTCCAAAATTGTATGTTAATGTCAATCTTTAATAGTGTGAATTGTTCTTAATATTACTTCATTAATATTATAGTACTACTGATATTATATTAATAACAATCTCATGTTTTGTGTTAATACAAATCACTATATGCAATACCCTATTGTTTATTCACAGACAGATAGCATAGCTGCTTTTAATAGATGATTTAGGATTTGAGGTAATTCATCTGTAGAACCATTTGAGCATCCTCAGTATAATTCTAATAGCTTAGAAGACAACAGGGATACTTTGTTCTTCTTCATGTTATTTTGTTCTCCTTTGTAAGGTCTCATTTCAACTAGCTTGGATATTATGAGCATTTGGTATGGTGAGGTTTATTAAACATATTCTTAAGTTTTATGGATCCTGCCTTATCTAGGTTTATATGGACAGCAATTCAGTCTGAGAGAATGATCTGGAACCAGTCTAATATATTATTTTAGCTCAATATCATATATTGAGGTCTATGTTTTCACTATGGTGATTTGTCATTTGATAGTATGTAAAATATAGCAGACTTCTGATGTACAATTCTGGCCACAGGTCTTGCTGGGTACTAAGTGTTAGAGTGTTGTATAGTTTCTTCTATTTCCTTGCATACTCTATAGTAATCATTAAATATGCTCTCCTTAAGGATAACACTTTTATAATATCTGGTGGCAATGAATTGCCCCAATCAACCATTTCCACAAATAAATCTACACTATATCAGATTTCTTTTGATATCTGATATCTTTTTTGATATCAGATATCTGATATCTTGATATCTTTTTAAAATTCTCAGATCTTAGCTGTTTTTTAGGCTACTATTGCTCAAAAAAGTGTCTATTCTAAAATTATTTCTATAATTATTTTTACTTTAAAATAAATCAGTTATCTTCTGTTTTGGTGAGTAAATCTTTATATAGCTGCTTTAGGGTAATGGGCCCTAGGCTTCATTAATATTGCATGAGTATGGATATGATGGAGGTGGGATGGAGAAAAAAATTCATGATATTTAAAAAATAAATTTTAATAAAAAAACTCCAAATGGGATATTATGTCAGGAACAGGCTACAGAAAAAAGGCAGATGTGATTATTATTGTCCAAGCAGAAGTCTCATGTTTGAAAGGCAAGTACTTTTATTCTTAAATCACCTTAAAGTCTTTGGGAACAGCATTTGATTCTAAGTTAAGATAAACAGAATAACTTTTAGGAAATCAGTTTGATCAAGATTTATGAGTGAGGGTAGAGACTGGAATAGGTAATAATTAATATTAGTGAGAAAAGCTCTATATTGTCCCTAGATATTTATTTCTTTTAAAGTATGTTCTCTAAGGATCTCTGTTGTTCAATTTAATATTTATTTTTTGATGTTTTAATAAAGGAATCTCTTTTAAAATATTTATGTTTACTTGTTAGGATGATTTAAAACTTCTTTTATGGTTCATTTTATAGTTCTAATAGCGTGCATAATGATTATCTTAACTGTTTTAAATATGTTTGGTTTTGGTTAAGGATGTCAATCTCACATGTTATTCAGACACACAGCTAATGTATAGGACTAAATTTGGTCTAAGGTCTTTCTGATTCCTGGTCTAGGGCTCCATCAACAGCGCCACTTCACTTTCTCAAGATCAATTTGCTTGGATTGTAGCATGAAAAAAGGCAGTAAATGTACGAGACAGTAATGATAGGTGAAGACTAGACTGGAGAATTTTGAAAGCAGTCAAGATGTTATATTTTATCTTAGAGAAAACAGAGAGTCACTTGAGTTTATTGAATAGGGAAATATTATATATTTTATATTTTTAAATTTTTTTGATTTCCAGTCCTTAGCATAATGTTTGGTAAATAGTAGACCTACATTTGGATGTTTTAGATCTTTTGGTATAGCTATCAGATGCCTTCTGTTAAGAAAGGAAGGATAATGCTTGCTTCTGAGAAAACACTGGTAAAGTAAGTGCCTTCCTTGTTAATAGTGAGAATGGAAGTGTTTAGCCAGTAGTTATGGCTTCTAGCCAGTCCGACACTTTATAGATTTGCAGAGAAGCTCACATTTCAGTCACCTCTTAAATGGTAAATGCTTGTTGAAAATTTTATTAACAGTATTCAAATCTTTTGTCTCTAGTTTGATACAACTTGAGTATCAATTGTTTTGGTCTTCCCAAGATTATACAGATGACTAGAAATGTTGTTATTATTGTTAATATTAATCAAACCTCTGTAATAAAGATTTTGATTGTTATTGGATTATTTTGTTCTATGCTTTCTTTTGATTCCTATATCACTTTCAACTTTTGACTTTTGCTTTTAGTTGTTAATTATGAGAATCCAGAATTTCTGATATGTTCCTGTTTTTTGTATTCTTTCCCATATTTCTTTTTATGTTTAGCTTTTTACTATGAGACCCAACTCCATACTGTTGTAATCTTCTAATGCCTTTCTATAGATCTATAGTAACTTTCACAATTTTTTTCTGCCATGGTATGATGTTTAAAGACTTTCTCTTAGGTGTATATTATAATAGTTTCATCTTTCTTAACAGCTATTACATAAACTCTGTGCAGGTTCTGAAATTCTTTTTTACCCCTTTTGTCAAATACTATGGGGAAATATGTTGATCCATGAAAGTTATAATAGTGATCAGCTTTTTTGAGTCATTCTTTGAATTACTATTTTGGCAGAGGGGCAGCTAGATGGCACAATGGACATTGGCCTTGACTTCAGGAGGACAGGAGTTTCATTGTGGCCTCAGACACTTAACACTAACTAGCTTTGTGACCCTGGGCAAATCACTTAACCCTAATTGCCTTGCATATAGGGTCCTCTCTAGTTGTCTTGATTCAGATCTGGTCACTGAATCCAGATGGCTCTGGAGGAGAAAGTGAGACTGGAGACTTAGTATAGCACCACCTCTCTCAAAATCCAGTTCATGTGCTTGTCATGGCCCCACCTCCCTGATGTCATGATTTTCTTTGCGAATGAAAGAGAAACATTGTTATTATTTTGGCACAATTGAATTATTATTGAATTTATGTTGTTAACTTAAAAAGGGGCTTTTGGGAATTCTACTCTTTAGTATCGCTAACCAAATCAATATCTCAAGTCCATGAGACAATTGTGTTGCAGCTAGATTTATCACAAGAAAAATGAACAGGCAAATAGAACTGTAAGCCAGGGTAAAGAATTTACAGTACGTGCAAAAGCTTGAATATTTATGAAAGTGCAACCAAAAATAAGGAGAAAAAAAATCTCTACTTAAAGGGGAGTGGCAGGGGAGGAGAAATCATGGTACTACTGTACTGTGAAGACATGATGGTCTGCTTATCCACAAGGGTCCCAGCTGCATAAGCCATTTCCCAGTTTTGTGTAAATTGACTGGCAACTGCTTTGACTCCCAAGGATACACAGGGAGTGCAGCTTGGGTACAAACAGCAAATTATGTCAGTTCAGGGAGATTTTATCCTTGATACATTCAGGACCTCCTGCATACTCTGGGTCCAGTGTTTCTGGAAAAGTTCAGGGGATAGATACCTTAACTAAAATTTCTTAACAGTTATGCCCATTTTCTTTTCAAAATTATTTGAAATTCCAATGCTATTTTTTAAATCATTTAATAATTTATCATTTATTTTGTTTTTAGGTATGATTTTTAGAGTATGTATTAAGTGAAGATTTTTTCTGGGACCTCAGATTCTTCACCTCTTCTCTTTTCAGATTTAAGCAATTCTTGCTCTATTTTATTTCTTATTTCCAGTATTTGGAGTATTGCTATTTTTGTTTTGATTTTTTTCTGCTATATCTTGCCTTCTTGTAGTAGTGGAATATGATGAAAGGCTCTGATTTTCTTTCTCTCGAGCTGATGGTCACAAATGTTTCAAGTGAGAGGTTGATGAAGTTCAGACTCAGCCTGATATCTAGAACAGGGATGGGGAAGCTTTTTTCTGCCGATTGGATATTTATAACATCATTCACCTGATATAGTTGGTCAAACATTTAATTAATTCACCCCCCAAAAACTTATAGATTTATTGAAATTTGAATCCTGCCATGGTAGTACCAGACCAAGTGATCCCCAGGCTAGATATTTCCTGCCCCCAATCTAGAAAGTAGGGACTTTTTGAGTTGCTAAAACAATGCTGATAGGAGGTTTGAAGAAAAGACTTAACTATTTGGGTAGAGTACCCTTTGTCATGAAAGGATTCTCTTTCAATTTTGATGATCCTATAGGATTTTAGCTAACATGAATTGGTTGAGGACCTAGTTATCAAAGTCTGTGATTCCCTCCAGGTTCAATCAGCAACATATAGTTGGGGAGAAAAGGAAGAATATGATGGGAGCAATCTAATACTGGGGTTTGACAAGATATGATTGGCGCTAGGATAAAGCAATGAGGGTATCATGAGTAGAGGACAGTATACATTCATTTTCACCAAAGAGTCAAGACTGATCAGAAGGAAAATGAAGCCTGAGCTGGATGATGATCTGGGTGAGTCCTGGGGAACTTAGGACTTAGATGGAGAGAGCAAAGAGTATTTTAGAATTGACATAGGGAGAGATCACAAGATGAAGAATTATGAAAATTATAAAGGGATTTGGGACTTAAAGAAAGTTTGACAACAGCAAGATGCTTCCAATATCTTATTACTATTGCAATTCCCCTTGGTTACATATCCAGTGAATGTTAGAAACAGGATTTGAACTTATTTCTCTTCTAACTGATAACGACTGATTAAATGCTTTTAGATGGGTCTTAGATGGGTTTCTCATTAGTTTGGGTACAGAATTCAGTAGAAATGGATATTGCAAGCCCTCTGGACTCCCCAGGCTATGTAATTTCTGAGCATTTTTAATAGAAATCCTCTTTTTAAATAATAATAATAATATAATCATATAATATCATATAATTGTTTATCATTTTTCAGTTTGCAAAGTGGAGGTACAGGGTTATTAAGGAAAGAAGACTGCATCTGTAGTCAAAAGACATGTTTAAGTCCTTATTCTTCTTTGTATAACTTTGTGATCTTGGACAAATGCAAACTTTTCTGGGCTTCAGTTTCCTCTTCTGTAAAATGTATTGGAGGGGGCAGGGGAGAGGCAGTTTAGATCTGAGTACATTATTTCTAAGATCTCTTTCAACCTTAAACTCTAGTCAAACTTGTGATATCATACCTACTGCAAGTTATCTAATAGGTTCAATTTTGGGCTGTGCCAATAATGTCGGTGAACAAGCTTGAAAGGGGCGTTTGAAATTAGAGACTTAAAAAATGCATGTTCAAGAATTTGCTTTGAGACTTCAGTCATCTACTTCTGACATCTACTTCTGGGGTGAAAGTGAAGTACTAGAGCTTAGAAAGGGAGGAGTAATAGGAAGAAGAAGGAATCCTAAAATTCAGTTATAACTTTAAGCCTTATTTCACCTTTAGAAATTTCCCATCTAGGGGCGGCTAGGTGGCGCAGTGGATAAAGCACCGGCCCTGGAGTCAGGAGTACCTGGGTCCAATCCGGTCTCAAACACTTAATAATTACCTAGCTGTGTGGCCTTGGGCAAGCCACTTAACCCCATTTGCCTTGCAAAAGAAATCTAAAAAAAAAAAAAAAAAAAGAAAAAGAAATTTCCCATCTAAGTCAGATCTGATAGCTAACATCTAAGGAGAATCTGAATGTAAGCAGTTGGCCATAACTAAGAGCTCCTGATTGGACCAAGGTTCATCATACATAATGCCAGACTGTGGAAAGTTAGTAAACCTATAGTGCATGAGCTAGAGGAAAAAATTGTTCTCTTTGTAGCTTGGACTGTGAGTTTGAGGCATGGATAGAACGATTTTATCTGTAGTTCTGGAAGCACATAACTGAGATCAAGGAAGCAGGCATTTACTTTCTTAATATCACTTACTAACCGAAATTCATGACAATGAGGATAATTTTTGTTTTGTAATTAGCAATAAATTGAATCTCATTTAGTCAGTTACCTATGATGAGGACACTATGATATCTAATTTTTTAGATTTTTTTTTAACCTAATTCTGGAGAATGAACATTTCATGAGTTTAATTCCTCACCCCCTTACCATCCATCCTAAAAACCATAACCTTGGGGGGCTAGTGGTGCAGTGGATAGAGTCAAGATGACCTGAGTTCATATGCGGCCTCAGACACTTAATAATTACCTAGCTGTGTGACTTTGGCTAAATCATTTAACCCCATTGCCTTAAATAAATAAAAATTTAAAAAGCCATAACCTTGGGGCAGCTAGGTTGTGTAGTGGATAAGAGCATTTGTCCTGGAGTCAGGAGGACCTGAGTTCAAATCCATCCTCAGACACTTAATAATTACCTAGCTGTTTCACCTTGGACAAGTCACTTAACTCCATTGCCTTGTTAAAAAAAAACCCACATAACCTTTTATAATTAAAACTATGCATTTCCAGGGCATTTTCCCCCAGTAAGTGAAGAGTAGAGAATGTACCAATTCATCATTTTTCTAATGATTCCTGTGAAAGTTTTCAGAAGTTTAATTTTAAGAGTGAGGGTCTAGGTATGTAAGACTTAGGTAATCTGAGAATTTAGATTTTATTGAAGAAAAATTTCACAAACAATAGAGTTTTTAAGCAAATGAATGAAATTATCAGATAAGCTGTGGAGTTACTGTTTGAATTTTCTTTAAAATGTTAGATGTTCATTGTCTGAACTAATCTTTATGTGATTATTACAGTCATTAGTTAAATAATGGGTGTTAGGAAAGTCTGGATTCTAATCCTGTTTCAGGTGCACAGTCCTGGATAAAGCACTTACTCATCTCAACCATAGCAGCTACCTCACAGGGTTGTGGTGAGGATCAAATGAGATAAGAGACAGAAATGCTTTGGAAAGTTAAAATGTTAGCTATTATTATCTCCCAAAATTATTGTTATTATATAAAATGTTGCTTCTTTATTATCCCCTCTAAAATATCCCTCTTCCACCCAGAAAACTGCAAAATCAAACAAAAATCAACTAAGTTAAATAATAATAATTATACACACACACACACACACACACACACACACAGTGTTCCATACCCATATACACTTAGTACTGCAAAGAAAATAAGAAAACATGTATGTATGTGTGTTTATTCATGACCAAGCTTGGTTCAAAGGAGTTAAATAGGCCAAGCTTCGTCAGTATAATTACAAAGTATTCAGTTTCAATTTTATTATTTTTGTTCCTTCCATTTACAGCTTGTGATCAGTGTTTATGCTATTTTTTTTGTTCTCCTAAACCACTTGGCCTCAATTCAGATGTCTTCCTGTGCCTTTCTGTATTCTTGTTTCATTATATTTGTATACTACAACTTATTTAGCCATTTGGCAATGGACAGACATCAGCTTTATTTTATTTTATTTTTTGCTACTATAAGAAGTGCTTAATAAGTATTTATTAAATGCTTACTATGTGTCAGACACTAAACTAGTCTATGGATACAAAATAAGGAAAAAATGTTATCCCTTAAGGAGTTGATATTCTACTGGAGTTGGGGGGAGTAAAGTAAAAGATACAACATGTACAGAATTTAGTGAAAATAACTTATATACAGAGTATAAAGAAAGTGATTTGGTTTAGGAGGGAGCATTAAAAACTAGGAGGCATCAAGAAAGGCTTTTTGTAGGGTATGGTGCTTTAAGATGATAGGACTGAGTAGGATGCTATGGTTAAAGTAGGAGATATTTTCAATTAGAAGGGAATTCTAGAAGGCAAAAAAAAGAAAGATACCAAAAATTTTGCCTGTTTTGTAATTTTAGTAAGGTTCCCATAGCAATAACTATATCTCCTAATATGGTGGTGAATTATGCCTATACTTCCTTTGGCAAATATTGTATATTTACTGTCCTATATCATATTCTGATTCATCAGTAAAATAAATGAACAAAATAATAATCTCATATTTTTCTTCAAACCTGATTTCTCGACTATCTTCAATTTTAAATAAGTTTAGATATATTATTTCATTATTCATTAGTATAGGAGTTTCTTGTGATATGATGCCTACTACCAATGCTGGCGTCTCAGAACAAATTGAAAGGGACATACATATAGTTTGTGGTATAGCTATGGTGATCATTAAAGTTTTGATGTTTGCCAGCTTTTTCAGGAAAAGTCCACCACATTCACCATTTGGGAGAACAGTAGGTAGTTCATTGCCAGGAAAATCTTTTCAAGTTAAATTTTGGACCTGGCAAAGGGAGAGTTTCTAAAAGAAACAGGGCTCTCGGAGAATAAAAATCATGTCTACTTACTTTTAATCAGTGAAACTGATAAATGGTGATAGTGCCAGGTGGTCTTGTATGTAAACTAGGTTTGGATGACACTGCCTAGAGTCTTATATATCATTCCCACTCCTTTCCACTCAGCCTTTATATATGAATCCCTAAAGGAAAGAACAGAGTACAAATGCATTGATAAAAGTGTGGAGAACATTAATTACCTCATGGTCAGTGATTGAGAAACCAGGGTTAGTAAATTTACAGCAACACAAGCACATCATTAGACAACATGGCATACTTTTAAAAAAATCTAATGTTATTGAATATCTTTACCACTCATTTTTCAGTTAATCTTCTTGTTTCTTGTTCTGTCTCTTTTATTATCTCAGTTCTGAAGTTATTTAACTTATTTATCATAATTTTTCATTTAGATTAAACTTCTCAGTGGAAAGGAAAGCACCATTCTTTTTTGTATTTTCCCCAGTATCTCACAGAGTGCCTTGAATATGCTTATTAGTTCACTGAGTCTGACAAACATTGTGGTTAATAGAACTATAGGCAATATCTCTTAAATATTATCATTTTCCAGAGAAATTGAAATGTACTGAACACTGAAATACATGGTACTTATAATTTATTCTTTGTTTGACAATTTGGAAGATTAGATGATTATGTAATGCCTCAAGGGCATCATTATTCAATGCAATTGCACAGTACTTGATATATATTTAAGTGCCAGTTATTAAAAAATTCTGAATGATAGAAGACAATGTGATAGGTAATTTCATATATATGCATTTATTTTTTTCTGCTGAGGAGCTTTGCTGCTTGGGTTGGTTCTGCAGGTATGTCTATTATCCTATTTAATGTAGCTAAAGGAAGATTTATAATGTAATAAAAACAACATTGTTCTTAATGTTGTAAAACATAAATTGAACTTTTAAGCTCTGATATTGATCGACTGCCTCTGATAGTAAGTCATTTAACCTCTTTGAGACTCAGTTTCTTGGTTTGTAAAGAGAATAATACTTCTATTGCCTACTCTGTAGGTTACTATGAGAAAAGTACTTTGTAAACCTTGTATGACTACTATTCTTTGGGAAACTGGATTGTAAAATGGGGATATAAAGGTAGAAGTAATGTGGCTTAAGACATGGTGAGGGAAAGGCTATCCTTGGTATGAAGTATGATAGTAATAAAAGGAAGAATGATTTGGGAGGATTGTTTAGGCTGCCTGGAATAGAGGAACTCAGCAAGGCTATAAGGCAGGATATAAGTAAAATAATGTAAAAATTCATGGTCTGAAAATTTTGAAATTCATAATTAGAATTTAAATATTATTCAAGGGAATGGAAATTGCTAAAGTTTAAAGGTAGAGATTTATTTGTGCCATCAGTACTCCTGAACCAACTGTAAATTCTTGTAGATATGCTAAGTAAGTCAAGATGAAAAGAAATGATTTCACATGTTTTTCTTTAATAACTATCTTAATAATTTTATTTTAAAATAATTTTGTATGAGAATAAAGTTAATCCAAGAGTCAGCCCTTCTCTTTTTTTACCTGTTTCAGCGAAATCTAAAATTTAAAACTATTATACTGTGAAACCTCATTTTAGCTAGGGGGCAGAAAATAAAGCTAATATTCCCCATTTTCTGTGTCCAATCAGATTTTTGGTTTATATATTATTTGGGCTGGAAGATATCATTTTGCTACTAACTTATCTCAATCCATGTAATTCTTTTAAGAGATTCTACTCTACCTGCTATACTTAATCTTTTATTTTTAGTTGTGTCTGACTCTTCATGACCCATTTTTGATATTTCCTTGGTAAAGATATTGCAGTGGTTTGCCATTTGCTTCTCTGATTCTTTTTAGAGATGAGGAAATTTAGACAAACATGGTTAAGTTACTTGTCCAGGGTCACACAGCTAGTAAGAGTCTAAGATTGGATTTGAACTCAGGTCTTTACTCCTAGTCTGCTTTTCTACTGTGCCACCTAGCTGCTTTACTCCCACTCACACCCATCTTTAAGAGTAATATCAAACTTCACTTTTCATTGATTAACCGAAAAACTGCTCATTTGAGTGTATATAGTTATTTTCTCCTCATGTTCTCTACCTGCTTTTTGCATCTTATTTAGTTCATCTGTCACAATTTTGAAGGGGAAAAATGACATTTTTGAAAAATCCAGTTATTGCCCCTTTCTACTTCCTGTAGGTCTTTATTGAATATAGACTTTTAATAATAAGTGTGTCATCCTAAATTGGTTAAGAAGGTATTTTAAACATATGAATGGATGTGAGAGATGTTCAAGCAACTTAATTTGGCAGGATGATAGAGGCACTCGATTTGGGATCAGGAAGATCTGGGTTTTGTTCCTACCTCAGATACTCTGTGGGGTCCTGAGAAAGTTACTTAACTACTCTCTGTTTCCATTTTTTTTTCAGTTTTAAAATGAGGAGGTTTGATTCAATGGGCTCCAAGTCAAAATATATAATTCTACTAGTGCTACTAGATAATGAGGTAAACTATCCATTAGTTTAATTCATAATAGATCATCTCTTGGGTTCTTATGTCTCAGAGAAGATAATTTACAGGGAAGAATATATTGCTGTGTACTACAGAGGGCAAAACTAGGAATGTCCATTATTAAATGAAATATTTCTTGGTTTTGACTGTATAGTTCCACCCAGTGGTGAGAGAGTAGAACTGAATTTTTTTCTTAGATAAATTGCTAAACCTCAATGATTCAAAAAAAAAAGCTTCACTGGAACTGCTTGTCTGTTAGATTTCATGGAAATTGGGAAGTTTATTTGTTCCTTAGCATGTGAAAAATTGTTTATTTCTCATTCCTCTTCAATCTTTTTGTTATAACTAATAACTTTAAGTCTTATCTTTAATAGGCAGAGATTGATTTGACTAGTCAGAGTTCAATATATTGTCTATAAAAGAAAACATTACAAAGTCTTTACAATAATTGTGTGTATGCAATATGTATTCATTTTGACTATTTTTACTCAACCAGGACAAGACTGATGTTTACATTTGTATTACCATTCCAGAATGGTTTACTAAAAAATTATAAGAGTTATAAGCAGGACTGCTAAATTACCACTCCATTCACTAAAGAAAAATTTCTTTTGAAGTAGTCTTTTACTTAGAAATAATTTTTATTAAAAGAGATAATTTTAATTTTTTATTATAACTGATATTTACTTTTTATTACAAGTTGATTTTAAGCACTTCTGCAAAGATACTCTTAGTTACAGATTTTGATTTATAGATATACTTTATAAAAAGATTGGGATTTGGTTTGTACCTGTGTTTCATAGATATAGAGAACTCCAGCATGATTGATACAGGTTAGCACCTTCTCTATAATTTATAATCTTATAGACTTAGGAATTAATCGGTCTGCCCAGGGTCTCTTAAGAGTATGTCAAAGATAGGATTTGAACTCAGGTTTTCAATGTGCTCTGTCTACTAAGGAAAACTGACTTTTACTTTCTGTGAAGGCACTATAAATCAAATTTTTAACTTATCTAGATAGTTCTTCCCTTCTCAATTAGACTAAAGTAGTGAGATTAATTGTGTCATTTTGTACATACTCTCATTGACCATGTGATTAATTTCTGAAGATAGAAGAAAATACTAGATAATAAGCTAATAATATTAGGTAGCAATTATTAGAAAAATAGTGGATTCTTTGACCAGGCTTGAATCGTATTTCGCAATTTTTTTTTTTTTGGTAAGAAATCATTTAACCATTGGATAGAGATATATTTGGAGAAATATATGGTTAGGGTGAATTCTCATGGTACTTTGTTCTTCTTAAATGTAGTTAGGATCCCAGAATTAATCACAGAGATTGTGTTCTTCATGCTCATCTTATATAATTCACAGAATCAGACACTTAGGATTGGAAGGGACTTTCCAGGCTTCCTATTTGAATCCATGCCTGTGCATGAATTCCTCCCTGACTCCAAACAGCTCCAATAAGTGGTCATCCACTTCAGAAGACATTTAAAGAGAAAGCCCATTATATCCAGAGGCAGCTCATTCCAATTTGGAGTAACTCTACCGCTTAAATTTCTTTTTTACATCAAGCCTCAGACTGCCTTTCTTTAGCTTGTAAATACTAACCATAATGACTAGTTCTGATGTCTGAGTACAAGCTCAGCAAACCTAATTACTTTTCTATTTGACAGCCTTTCATATAGGCCTGCTGCCAGGTCCTACTGAAGTCTTCATTTCTCCAGTGGAAGTTTTTGATTAGTCTTTAGATAACAGGATTAAATTTTTTTCAAAATCTTAGCCACTAACTCAGCTGTTGTCTAGTTTGCCAAGGTCTCTTCTAAAATATGGTACCCTACATATGTTTCATAGGTGACGTCATCAGGGCCAACTTCAAATACTATTTTCTTTGTTCTGTTATGTAACTTTTTACTAACCATACTCTATTTTGTATTGTAATTATTTGTGTATGTACCTTATATTCCCCACTGTATTATAAGTTAAATGAAGGTAGACAGCATGTCTTATTTGGCTTTGTATTGTTTTCAGATATCCTTCTTTTCTCTCTCTCTCTCTCTCTCTCTCTCTCTCTCTCTCTCTCTCTCTCTCTCTCCTCCCTCCCTCCCTCCCTTCTTCCCTCCCTCCTTCCTCCCCCTTTCCTCCCTTCCTTCTTTCCTCCCTCCCTTCCATCCTTCCTTTCTTCCTATTTATGTCCCTAGTTTCTTTCCTCTTTCCTTTAAAAATGAAAGCTGATTTAAACCATCAAAAATGATGTAAACCATCATACCTTTTTCTTTACTTTGAATTGATGTAGTAACCAGCGCTATGTCAGATTTTGAATTAACAGAACTCTTCTAGGTCATTTCAGAAATTCAACACTTGTGAACATTTGGTCAGACTGTTGAACTTTTTCTCTCAAAAATATATAGAAAGCAGCTTTCCCATCTCTTGCATCTTGTCAGGAATTGTCCTTTTAGATTACTTTTTGTTTGTTTTGTGATTTATTTTCATTTCCTAAGTTGTATGAGATAAAGCAAAAGAATAGTGCCCTCTGGTGGTAAGTTATAGGTGTGATGCTAGAAGAAATGTCTTAGGGCTCCGTATACTTGACGGGAAACTGTGGGATTAAAAAAAATAGTGTCAAAATACTATTATGTAATCTTTGTTATGCAATTTAATCCCAGAGGATTCTTAAAGCGCATTTTTTCCACATTCCACTCTATCTATTACTACCATACAAGCACATTTTTGTCCTGAAGGAGAAAAAAATTAAAGTGAATAGCTTGTTTTAATAAAATTCACAAGGGGAAAAGTATTGTCGATCAGTCCTTGACATCACTATTAACCAGAAAGAGTCAGATGTCTTGAGTTAAGTATATTCACACTTGTCGATAAAATAAGAAGCATTTTTTTGTGATTTTGCTGACTCAACCACATGACTCCCCTCATTTTTTCTCTTTCCCAAATGATTCATCTGACCATTTGCTTCTCTAGAATATCATTAATTTCTGTAAGCTCAAACTACCCTCCAACCCCTGAATATATTGCCTCCTTTTATTTATTAGTTTTTAAGATAGTGCTTCACAAGTCATGTTTGTTTTCTACATGTTTATTATAAAATTCCATATAAATGTGTTATTATATTATATAAAGGCTGCATCAAGATTTTTAGTCAGTACAGAAATGAATTGAAAGTGTTCTTTGAGCCCATTCTTTCTGAAGCTTTAAGAATGATCAAAGACAAACCATCTATTAATAAAGGCACAGAGGCACTCTCTATGGCTTACAGAGCTTCATCTCTTGGTAGCGAAGGCAATTAGTCCTTTCTAATTAGCAACCCTTACTAGTTAGAAAGGATTGTGGGTAGTTTTTAAATGGACACATTTCTTTTATTTAAATTAAGCCCTAATTTGAATTCACATGGGATCATTGATTTAAAGCTGCATGGGGCATTAACTTATTTTTCATATGGGGAAACTGAGGTCAAAGGGAGCAAGAGGATAATCATATACTTATGCTTGTAATAAATGTTTATTACATATGCTGGATATTGTGCTATTTTAAGAATATTATTTCATTTAATCTTCTTGGCACTCTATCACTATTAACGGGTGCTATTATTATCACTATTAATAGAGATTAAGTGACTTTGCAGGCTCAAACAACTAGAAAGTGACTGAGACTGAATTTGAACTCTGATCTTTCTGACTCCAAGTCCAGTCCTCTAACCACTATGCCACTTAGCAGGTAGGGAAGTGCTGTGATGGGACTTGGACAAGGTCATCCAGGGAGTAATGAAAGTGGGATTTGAACCCAGGTCTTCTGAACATAAAGCTTTTCCCACTGCCATATTAAAAAAAAAAATCACAATTATTTTTACTTTCCCAAACTCATTTTAATTTTCTTTTTGCTTCATAAGACTAGTTAGGGACAAAAATGAACAGTTTCCATATTTGCAAAAAGCTTTTTTGATATGAACAAGATTCAATTTGCAAAGACAATGCAAACAATTATTGAGTGTTTGTTGTTTCTATCTAGCACCATCTTTCACCACTATCTCTTAGAGGAATTTGCTAATTAAGAAATATAGCCATTTCTGGCAAAGGTTCAGCACAATATACCAGAAGATCTAAAAATTCTGGTTCTATTATCATAGAGAAGTCCCTCCTCACTATTCCTTTCATGTGCTGGTGGTGCCAGACACATATAACAAAGTCATTTATTGGGAAAGGGCAGGCAGCTGAGGAGGGCTAGGGATCTGCATAATGTAATTTAACTGTGAGATCATCTTTTCATTCTTGTGTTCAATTTGATCCTTTATAAGGAGGCTTTATTACTGCAATCAAGGACAGACAGATGAGAAACTTGAATTGGATGCATTCATATGTATAATATTTGCCAACTTAGATTTCCCTTCCCATTCTTTTCAATAAGATGTTAAAATGAAGCTTTAGATTTCATAGTTTGAAGTAATCAGTCCTTTTAAAAAATTGTTTTAGCACATGATTGCAGAATTGTAGAATTAGACTCATAGTAATCATGAGAAGTGGCCAGCTAGGTGGTGCAGTGGACAGAGTGGGTTTTTTTTATTTTTATTTAAGGCAATGGGGTTAAGTGACTTGCCTAAGGTCACACACAGCTAGGCAGTTATTAAGCATCTGAGTCTGGATTTGAACTCAGGTCCTCCTGACTCCAGGGTGAGTGTTCTATCCATTGTGCCACCTGGCTGCCCCTTAGTGGATGGTCCGTATCTGGCCTCAAGCACTTACTAGGTATGTGACTCCAGGCAAGTCCTTTATTCTTATTTGCCTCAGTCTTCTCATCTATAAAATGAATTGGAGAAGGAAATGGCAAACCACTTCAGTATCTTTTCCACAAAAATCTCAAATGAGGTCATGATTGGACATGATTGAAAGATGGCTGAACAACAAAAAAATCATGAGAAGCAGTCTGGTATAGTATAGATAAAGAACCAAGCTGACCTCATATCAAGTCTTGCCTTTCACATACACAAACACATACAAAACCAAAAAAAAAAAAAAAAAAAACCCAAAACCAACAACAACAAACCAAAACCCAGAAAAAAATTGCAGGGTAGTCACTTAACCTCTAGGTTTTTGAATCATTTTGTTTAGGATTCCAAATTCCCAAAACAGGTGCAGATTTGTGTTAGCTGGGAGAGTTTCTACCTGGAAGCTACCCTGCCCAATTCTTATTAGCCACTCTGTTTGTTTCCCTTCCTCCAGGGAAGCTTTGGGCAAACTTATTCCACTGGGACTTCACCCTAAATTGTCTCTATTTATATACTCCATCTCTCTTCACTCACCCCTAGCCCCAACTTTAAGTCAGAAAAATCACATTAGATCATCTAGGTTTTTGTTATATTTTCATTTGCTTTATTAAATATTTATCAATTACATTATGATTTCGTTAGGCCCATATTTGGGAATTTTACTGTGTTTGGGGTGGTTGTTATATAGTCTAGACTGAAGCACTGAGATGATAGGTGACTTAAACAGAATTATACCACCATTATGTGTCAGAGATTGGCCTTGAACCCAGATCTTCCTGGCTTTAGGATCAGATCCAATGACTGCCTCATACTTCCTCTCTTCCTACCTATCTCCTTCTAAGTCTTCTTTTCTGAGTCTTTATTCATTTTATGCCTTTTAACTATGAGTATCCCTTGTAGGCTTTACTATTTCAAACTAAAATATAATTGTATTTAGACTACCATTACTTTTCAGAATAAAGATAAGAACAACTACTTTCCTTATGTCTCTTACTAACTCTTTTCTTTCCATTTTTGCATGGTTTGACACCTGACACATTTTAGGTTTCCATTTAAATGAAGCCAAAATGTTTGACTTTAACATAAAAAATTTTTCTGACAGTTTTAGAGAGTGTGTGGACTCCTTTTTTCCTCATCTCTACTATTGATTTGGTTGTTTATGTGGTAGGGTAGCCTATGTTTTGTAACAGAAACCCAAATGCATAGCGAAAGCTTAATAAATGCTTGTTGATTGAATAGATGGAATTTTCTGTAGAAATGTATTTCTTAACTTTCAGAATTTAATATTATTTTGATAAAACTTATCTTTTGAATCATCCTTTTGACTTTGTTGCCCCCAACTTTCAAAATAATACCATTCTTAGGGTTTGTGTAACTCTTAGATATTTGCTTTCTACTTTTGGAACTTTCTAGTGTTTAATGAAATGGAGTCAGAATTTTATACTTTCTTGATAATTGCTGCTTATTTTAATTTTGCATACACTCTGGTTTATTGTAAAGAATCAGGGTCAGAAGATGTGAGTTTTGAAGCCTTATTTTTATCACCTACCCACCCTGTGATTTTTGGGGGTATGACATTCAATCACTTGAGGCCTTGGTTTATCCATCATTAATTTGAGGAGGTTGGACTGAATGATCTTTTAAGATTCCATTTAATTCCCAGTTTCTGTTGTTCTAGAATTCTATAGTTTTTGATCTAGCAATTTCACTATTACCTTGATCAATGTTCTGAAAAGATCGTGAAAATGGGTAAAAATCCCACATGTACAAAAATATTCATAACAGCTTTGTTTTTTTGATGTGGCAAGGAATTGGAAATCGAGTGAATGTCCATCAATTGGAAAATGACTGAACAAATTGTGGTATATGTATGTGATGGAACACTATTGTTCTGTATGAAATCATGACGGAGGGGACTTCAGAAAAACCTGGAAAGACATTTATCAATTGTTGTCAAGTGAGATGAGCAGAATCAGGAGAACATTGTATGCTAACAACATTAAGTGATGATTAACTAGGATGGACTTCTACATTTCAGTAGTACAATAATCAAAGATAATTCCAAAAGACTTGTGATGGAAAATACCATCTATATCCAGATAAGGAACTGTGGAGTTTAAATGAAGATCAGTTTACCATCTTCAATTATTAAAAGTTGTCTTATGTATAAATTACATCATTTTTTCTGCTTTTTCCCCTTCCATTTGGATTTGATTCTTTTCTCTCACAACACGAATAGTATGGATCTGTATTTAGCATGGTTATACATGTATAGCCTATATTAGATTGTTTTCTATCAGGAATAAGGGAATAGGGAAAGGAGGGAGGGAGAAAAATGTAAAACTCAAAACCTTGAAAAAAATTGGTGAAAACTATCATTGCATGTAGTTGGAAAAAACAAATAAAATACTTAAATTTTAAAAAATCCTTAGTTTTGAATTGCATAAAATGATTTAATATCTTCATCAATTAAGAAATAGTTTCTCCATTAACTTCTAAAAAAAGTTGAACCCATTATAGATTGGATATTTGGTGGTCTTCAAGGGCACTAATTTTTCAGTGTATACAAAGAACTGATTGACTAAGACTATCGTTAGTCTATAGACACAGCCAGTCTCACTTGGGAGATTTTCTTCCTTTCTTTAATAGCTTGAAGAAGATGTTTTGAAGTTTGCTACTATTTTGATTGACTGGGTTTGTATTGGTCCTTTGGAATGAGGGAAATAATGACATTGAAAATGCTCATTACATGCTTTTGTTATGTGATTTTAAAAAAGCCTTTCTCAGAGTTAGATTCATATCATGAATAGAAATATTTAAATAGATTCCCATTGTCCTAACATCTATAGATCTTTCATGGCAGAATGCAAGCCTCTGGTGCATTTGAGTTGCTGATATGCTGTTAGAGAATAGATATAGTAGTTTGGGGTGGGGATTACAGAAGAACAAACAGCAAATAAGAACTGAACTTTCCTCTGTTTCAATAGGCTATGTTAGTTGTCCCGTTTAAGGTCACAATGGCTATACTATGACAGATTAATTCCATGGTTTTCTTAATCTACCACATATATCTTCTAATAAACATTAAAAATGTAAGTTCATTTTCTTTTTTTTTTTTTGTTGAAAGATTTATTTTGGGGAGGTGATTCCCAGTGGAGAAATTCTCTATTAGGGCAGATATTCACCAGCCTTCTGACATATGATTTTAGAGAATTCCCTGTCTTAATGAAGGGTTAAGTGATTTTCTTAAGGTCACATAGCCAATATGAGTGAGAGATGGGATTTGAACTAAATCTGGCCTTCTATTCATTATACTAGACTGCATCTTGAATGTTCTCCTTATCTTTAATTGACTTCTGATTCTTAAGTATCTGATTCTGATACTTGAGAAGGATTTTTGATTTCACTTATGCTGTGGTCCCTATACCACAAGAGCTTGCAATCTCTTTATTCTTTATTTGTTAATCTGGTCTCTATGAATAGCTGGAGTCCAGTCATTCATCTTCTGTTGACCAACCTGCTGATGACTTGTATCTGAGTCCTTAATATAAAAATTATTAGCCTTTAATATCATTTAACAGTTAAACCAAACTATATTGGTTAATGGAAGATACTGAGAACTAGTATTATAAAAATAGAAGTAGGAGCTTCTAGGTGCTATAGTGAATAGAACATTGACCCTAGAAGCAGGAGGACATGAGTTTAAACCTCTGTGACCCTTGGAAAAAAAAAAAAATTGTTTTACATTGTCTTGCTCCATGTATTACTCAAGAATGTTTATCATAAACATTTAAGATTAAATATATAGCATTTAACATCATTTAAGAGGCCAAACAATTTAAAGGTTTCTCTCTCTCTAGGTTCGAAAGCATGTGAATGATCTCTATGAAGACCTAAGGGATGGGCACAACTTGATCTCTCTCTTAGAAGTTCTTTCAGGTGATACCTTGGTGAGTTTTAAATCTCATTTTTGTTCTGAGAATATGTTATCCCATTTATATCTGATCAATATGATTTATTACAAACAATTCAGCTTCATCTCCCAAAATGTGACTACTATTACCAAAGAAACAAGTTGTTTTGCATAAATGTGCTTGGATTTATAATTTGAATATCTGAATATTAGGAATTCAGAAAAGTTTTGTTATATATCTATTATGTAATCAAAAATTCTACAATTTTAAGGGTAACATTTTTGGGTTTTTTTCTGCTATTCTTTTTCCTTTTGGATTTTGCTTAGCAAAAGTTGGATGCATAATATAACTTCATATTAAAAGACTCACAAATAACAAAGAAATAAATATTCTTATCTAAAAATGGTCTAACCCACTCCTTAGGTGTCATTTCTTTTTTTTTTTTTTAACATTATTTCCCTTTCTTGGTTACCTGTTCTCTTCATTATGTTCTTTTCATGCTCTTTTCATTTCTGGTCTGTCTTGTGTCTTTGCTGTCCTATCTTCTGTCTGTTATATTCATTAGCCAAGAGAGCGAGATTTTTTGAAGACCTTACGGTTGGTGAGTTCAACAGAAGCATGTGAATATGAACAGCATGAGGATGTGGAGGATGAGGATAAGGGGGTAGGTGTCGACCCCCATAACTCTACTAACTTAGTATTTCAAGTGTGGTGACTGCTACTAGATAAGTAACCCCTAGATTTGAAAGCATTAATGGATAGGTAGGAAGGACCAAAAACACATTACACAAAATGGATATTCATGTACTGAAGAATTTGGTATTCAGAGAAGTCTTTTCTCTTTTAATAAATACATTGTCAAATTGTTAAATGATTAAAGTTTAAACATCTAATGATTTATACTTGTTATGTACTGCATAGTAAACTATATAAATTGGATAAACCACATATGATAGCAATATGCTCAAAGTAAAGAATTTTTTATAAAATATTAAAATCTAGCAATAGGAATGCTAAAATGTCAACAAAATGCATTTTGCTTCTGGGATTGAAATTTCAGTAATGGCAATTATATCTATGTGCAAATCTTTATTTTTCATCCAATTACACAGAAAGTAAATTTTCTCTTCTGTGATCTGCTATTTGTTATACTGTGACACCTTTAGCTTCAGCAAACTTTTCATGTTTGAGAATGTCAGTTTTTCTTTTTTTTTCCTTTGGAGGCTTCACATAATGAATTTCAACTCTGTTCTTCATTTTTATTGTTGTTATTATGCTTTATTCCAATTGCGCATTTCGCCATATCTTCCTCCTGGCAACATAATCATATTTCTTAAAGAAAATTGAAAAATCAAAAAAAAAAATCCATTTCTGTTTGTCAGATTCCCAATGATGGAGAACAGTAATCATGTCTATCTCCAAGTAATGCAAATAATCACAGTGTCCCTTCAGCTTTTTGAATTCATGAAAAATCCAAAAAATAAGAAAGAAGCATATTATGCAGGTTAGAGGTCATCAACTTAACTGCTTTTCCTCTTTTGCTCTTTTATGGCTGTTAACTTTTTTGTCTCATTCTTTCACTTGATGATTTTATACTAACTGCATGCTGTTTTCCATTAACTTGCCATTTGTAATTAAAAAGAAGCCAAAACTCTTATTTTTTTTAATTTTGGTATTTTTAAGAGGGTAAGGGATATAATGTTTAATTATCTTGATGCATCCTTTTATTATCAAATGAATCTGTGACAGATTCTATCAACTTGAATATTCTGTGGTTTACTCAGATTTCCTTTTCAAATTATTCCAATTTATTCCTCTCATTTTTTTCATTGTACAAGGAAAATAATTTGAAAAGGATCAGTATGTATATTTGTATATAAATTAGTCAGCTTACTGAATCCTCAGCAGCAAATTTCACTTTGTTTTCAGTTCTTTTGTAACTATTATTGTCTGGATTCAGTAAGAGAAACATAGGTGTAGCTATTAGGGAGAAACTATGGCTTTTTTTTCACAACTTATATTTTTCCATTTTAGCCCCGGGAGAAAGGTCGGATGCGTTTTCACAGACTACAGAATGTACAAATTGCACTTGACTATTTGAAAAAGCGCCAGGTATGATATATTTAAAGGTCTGCAATATTACAATCACTGGATGCTAATGAATGAATATATAGACTTGTATTAAGAAAACAGTTTAAATATTTCTATATCAATATTTTAATGATTAAATTTATATTCTAGTTAGATAAGTATTTTTAAAATTTTTTAACACTTACTGAAAGAATATTGATAGGAAAGAATAAATAAATAAAAAATAGTTATTAAGCATTTCTGTGTGCTAAGGACAAAGGAAACAAATGAAAAAATATAGTAATCTTGTCCTCAAAATGTTTTCATACTAATAATGGGAAACCATACATATTAAGGTAGTGATGGAAGGGGAAGAGGATATTTTGGACTTAGAAGTCACAACATCGGGAATGGAACATTGGAGCAATGAGCTAGTTTGTCCCACCAGAAAGATTTAGAGGGATTATAGGTGCCTACAGCTTCTATATTTGGTTGAAAGACCTTAAAGGAAGGAAGGGATATCAATAGATATCTGTGTCTGTGTATTAAATTACTAAGGCTTTTTTTTATTTTATTTTATTTTATTTTTTATTTTAAAATTTATTTCACTTTTAATTTATGTAACAAAACAGGCATTTCCGTGACATAGTATAATAAAAAGATGAACACACATGCAAATCTATTATATATCAACATGTATTCCTTTTAAATATATAATAAAGGGGACAGATAATTGGTGCAGTGGCTAGCCCTGGGGTCAGGAGAACCTGAATTCAAGTTAGGCCTTAGACATTTAACACATACAAGCTGGGTGATTCTGAGAGAGTTGTTGTTTGAACTTCATTTTCAAAGAGGACCATGACATCAGGGATGTGGCATGTGATACCATGACATGCAAGTGAATTGGATTTAATTGAGGGGTTGGGGTGGGATAGAAAAAGGGTGTTATTTGCAGTCACCAGCCTCACCTTCTCTTCTGGAGCAATCTGGATTGAGTGGCCAGATATAGATCAGGATGATTGTTAGATGACCCTCGATACCCTGGGAGACCGTGACTGTTTTAAGCTAATGCCAGTCTAATTGATTGATTAATTGATAATTAATTGATTGATTAATTGATAATTAATTGATTGAGGCTGGTAAGAAATAAATGAACCAGAGAATGGTCAAAAAAAAATTCAATCTGGAAGGGAAAGACCCTCAGGGTTCTCACCAAAACAGAAACAGTATTTTCCTTCACTCTGGATCCAAACAATAACCAAGAGAGTCTGAACCTGGTATCTTGATGGTCAGTTAAAAAAAGCCAGTGTGGCTTGGGGTCAGTAACCTCTAAGATATCTTTCAGTTATCTTTGCCCAGAGCATCCACAGGTTAAGGGTGTGATATCAAATGGGAAAAGGAGAAAGGAAGGAAGAAAACAAAAAGAAGGTTGAAAAAAGAAAAAAGCTATGTTGCCTAACTGATCAACAAAAGGGCAACCCTTACTACTCACATAGGTTGTTATTTGTCCTTCATTTTCAAAGAGGATCATGACATTAGGGATATGATGCCATGACATATCAGTGAACTGGATCATAACTGGCCAGTGGACCCAGATGACTCCCTAGGAGAAGGTGAGACTGGCGACTTTGTAGTCAGGAAAGTCACTTAACCGTCACATCATGCAAATTTCTTTTTTGTCTTTTTTCTTCCTCCTGCTCCATTAGACAAGATTATATGTGTATATGTATGTGTGTGTGTGTAAAATCATTCTATGTATACTTCTGTTTATCAGTTCTTTTTTTTGAATCTTTTCTTAAACAAGTTTAACCAAATAATAAAAAAAGATATTTGCAAGACAGCATGGCACAGAAGATAAAGAGCTAGTCTCAGAATCAGGAAAACAGGTTCAAGACTTCATCTCCTGCCCTTTGACACAACTAGTAAACAAGCATTTATGTTCTTAGTTTCTATCAGGTACTGTGTTAAGCACTAGGGAAACAAAGAAAGCCAAAAACCAGTTTCTTCCCTTAAAGAGCTCACTTTCTAATAAGGGAGATAATATGTAAATAACTAGATACATGAGATAGATATGAAATAGGTGAATCTAATTGTATGGGGATGCTTTGGCAGTTGTAGAAGGAATACTAGGAAAAGGGCATCCAGGTGTTTCAGTGGATAAAATGTTGATTCTGGAGTCAGATAGACTCATCTTTGTGAGTTCAAATTCAGCCTCACTTCACAATGTTTGCCTTGGTTTTCTCATCTGTAAAATGATCTGGAGAAGGAAATGGCAAGCCACTTTAGTATCTTTGCCAAGAAAACTTCAAATGGGGTCATTAAGTGTCAGACACAACTGCAATGTCTGAACAATAACACTAGGAAAGGTCTGTTTTAGTGGGTGGGATTTGAGCTGAGTCTTGGAGGAAGCCAGGGAATAAAAATGATAGACATGAGATAATAGAATATTCCTGTCATGGGAGATATCTTCTATAAAGGTAGAGAGATGGGAAATGGATTGTTTTCAAGGAAGTATAATTAGACTAGTATAGCTATTATCACAGAGTTTGTGAAGTAGAAAATGAAGTTTGGAAAGTTAAGAAGATGCCAAACTTTAAATGTCAAATGATCTTGGAGGTAATAGCCAGAACTCATTGTTGACATGGTTAGTTCTAGGCTTTAGAAAAATTACCTTGATAGCTGAGTGGAGAATGGCTTGGAGTAGGAAAGATTTGGTGTAGGGAGACTCATCCAGGTGAAATATGATGAGGGTCTGAAGTAGGGTTGCATCAGTCTGAGTGGAAAGAAGGGGATATATAGAAGAGCTCTACAAGTGACAAGATTTGACAAAGGATTGAATATGTGGGGTGAAGGTTAGTAAAGAATAGAAGACACTGAGGTTGTAAAACACGGTGACTAAGAGGATAGTGATAGCCTCAACACTGACAGGAAAGTTATAAAAAGGTGAAGTTTTTTGTTTTAGAGGGGGAAGAAAAGGTTATTGAATTCTGTTTTGAATATTTTTTTTTTACTTTCTTTTGCTCCACTTTTCCTCCAATGTCTGTGCTATGTTGGTCAAGTTCTGTTATTTCCACCTTTGGAATATCTTTCACATTTGTCTCCTCAACTTTGACACTGAAACTACTGTATGTCTGAATTATTTGTTGGTTGATCTCTCTAACACAAATCTCTACCTACCCCAATCCATCTTACTCAGCTATCAAACAGATCTTTCTAAAATATAGGTCTGACCATATTAATTCCTTCAACTTAATTCAATAAATTCCAGGGATTTCTTTTTTTTTTTTGCCTCCAGGATCCAAAATATCTTCCATTAGATATTCAAAGCCCTTCATAATCTTTCCATACCTTTCTAGTTTTTTTACACCCTATCTCCAACCCCCCACATACCCAGTGATTGGGTGACACTTGTTTCCTTGTTGTTTCTTGGATACATCACTCCATCCTTGAGCATTTTCATTGACTGTTTTCCTTGTCCGGAATTCCTTTCCCTCATCATTTCTACCTCCTAGCTTCTTGTACCTTGTATAGGAAGTCTCTCCTGATCCTGTATAATACTAATAATTTACTTTTCTTAATCTTTGCCCATTTATCTTATGTTGAGTTTGCTTATACATATGAGTGTCTGGGAAACATCTTTATAGAGCTAATAACCAAGTCCATAGATGTTAAAGAGATCACCAAGAGTGATTTTATAGACTGAAAAGAAAAGGGAGCCCAAGTCGGAGTCCAAGAAACAGTCATGATTAGGACATGTGACATGAATGAGGAGTGGTTGAATTACTAGGAGGAGAATCAGGACATAGCAGTATCTTGAAAACCTGGAAAGCAAAGAATAGCTAGAAGGAGTTGATCAACAGGGTCAAAGTTACAGACCTGTAACTTTAATTGAGAAGAGATTATTATATCTGGCCATGAAGGAACCATTTATACCCTTGGAGAGGTCAGTTTTCATTAATGATGAACTTGGAAGTTAATTGCAGAGAATTTAGAACAGTGAGGGTTTAAGAAGTGAAGGTACCAATTGTGAACTGATTTTTTTTTCTTTTTTCTTTTGGCAAGGCAATGGGGTTAAATGACTTGCCCAAGGTCACACAGCTAGGTAATTATTAAGTGTCTGAGGTCAGATCTGTACTCAGGTCCTCCTGACTCCAGGGCCAGTGCTTTATTTACTGCACCACCTAGCTGTTCCTTGTGAACTGATTTTTCAAGGAATTTAACTGCAAAGTAAGGAGAGATATACTTAAGATATATACATATATTATATATAAATAAAGATATTCATATATGAGATAAGGAATGTAAGTGAGATGGTGGGGGAAAAACTCAGAAAGAGATGAGATCAAAGATATATGTAGGGGGATTTGCTTTGGGGAAGAGAAAGACTATTATTTCCTCTGTGGCTAGAATTAGAGTGAGAATAGTGAAGGGAGATGCCTCGAGATCTGAGGGAGGTGAGAGGAAGAAGGGAAAAGAGAGTGTCTATGAATGGTTTCAACTTTTTAGGGTTAGTTCTAGGGAAAGGTGTCTGACTGAGATGGTAAAGGAAAAGATGAAGATAGATGAGAAGGTTGTGGTATGTGGACTGGTTGTGAATGTTCAGTTGAGATTAGATTACATAAATGTGAAGTGGGTCCAGTTTGATTTCATCTACCTCTGTTCAGTGAGGAGAAGCAAAGAAGGTAGATGGAATAATCCAATTTGGGGTCATAGCAAGGATTGATGGGCCTAAGGTAGGCAAAGGAGAAAGAGGAAAAGAAATTGAGGGTAGATAGGAATATTGAGTTGAGTTGGATCGCCAAAAGGTTAAAATAGGAATAGCTAAAACAGGAATCATGGTTTGGGAAACAACTGAGAGGAAGAGGGAATGGAGGACATGATGAAATTTAAACAGGATTAAGGGGCATAAGGCATAGAGAAATAGGAAATGATAGCTAAGTGACATACTAGACAGAATGCCAAGCCTAGAGTCATGAAAAATTCAAATTCTGCCTCAAACACTTAGTAGTTATGTGACCCTGGGCAAGTCACTTAACCTCTGTTTGCCTCAGGTTTCTCATCTACTAAATGGAGGGTAATAATAGCATCTGCCTTCAAAAGTTGTTGTGAGGATCCAATAAGATAATAATTGTGAAGTACTGTCGGGGGTCGGCCCTGACTGCCTGAGTGGATAGGACTTCCCCGAGAGTGAGGTCAGGCCAATCTAAAGAAGACACGGTTCCTTAAGGGGAGCAGTGGCTTCACCTGGTTGGCCTGTGTCGCTTGCTCCAATCGGGTGGTAGGTTCTGCCCTCGGGGCGGATCGGGGTGGCAGCCCAGAACGAACTCCCTATATTAGCCATCACCCTGAGCTATTCGGGGGATCCCTCTGCACCTAATAAAACATATGCCTCCTGAAGAAGTGTCTGCCTGAGTCCCTCCTCGCTGATCCCCGGGGGAGGGAAATACCAGGGACGCCTGAAGCAGTGCCCACTGAGGAGCTCACTCGGGAGTCCGGGGAAGAAGACCCCGGACAAAGTACTTACTTAGCACAGTTCCAGACTTATAAGTGGGAAGGGAAAAAGTAGATACAATAGAATTCAAAGTGAAGAAAATGTCCTTCTTGAATTGATGGTAGATCAAAAGTATCTATGATTCTTCTGTGGGACAACTAATTGAGAAAGGGTAAGAAGAAATGGGAAATAAAATGGAAATAAAATGAGAGCATATTAAAAACATAACAAAAATATCTTTCTTATTGTCTTTATTTAAAATAATTTAGGTGCTTTTATTTAAATTATTATTAAATGTGAAAAGGTTCATTTATTTAAAATGAAATGGTTATTTATACTTGGTTATTCTTCACTTGAAGAATTGTTCTTAATATTAAAGGGAAAAAATCTAGCTATAGTATTAGCACATTATACATACAATTCTTTCTAGGTATAATTTCCTTATTTATAAAATGTCTTTGACTCTCTAATTTTGCTAACTGCACAAAGAAGACTGATAAGAGGAAGAACTCAAATCAGTGGATTGTTCTGATTGTTAATCATTAACTTAGGTTCCAAGATAATTAAATAGAATAATGGTTTTGATTTAAGTGTTTATTTAAAGCATCGTGTTTTCTTTGGATATATTGAAACTGCTTTTATGTTGATAGAAGAGCAGTGCCTGGAATTGTGTTGGGAATCATTTTATCTTAACTTTATTTTATGTCTTCTTTCATCACTTAGGTGAAACTAGTGAATATTAGGAATGATGACATAACAGATGGAAATCCCAAATTGACTTTGGGATTAATATGGACAATAATTTTGCACTTTCAGGTGAGTCTTTTTATTTTTCTTGAATCCCATTTTTCCATTGTCTACTCTCTGGTCTGTCACTATCATTTTTCATTTGTCTGAAAGGAGTGATTTAGATACATTAGTACCTTTTGGGGGGGAAAAAGTTAAATGCAGGGATTATATTCATTAAACAGTGTATCGCTATGTTTTGTTATTTTATTCCTTCAAGGAAAGGAAATCAGTCATTTTGGTCACTAGTAGCATCAGTTATTAGTTTGACATTTCTTTTCCATTTGTATATGAGTACAAATGAAGCTTTTTTTTTAATACAAAGCTTATTGTCTTTGTTTCAGCATATAAATAAAAGGATTCTGTTTTATTGTATAGAACAAACTTCATCTGTTAGACTTTTTCATTTGTCTTAGGCTGCACAAAGGTTTTGTGAATCCTTACTTATAGCTAGTTTCCAAATTGATTTTTGATAAGTGCTCCTTAGCACTTAATAATACCATACAAACCATTTTCTAATTTGGCTAACACTAGATGGCACAATAATTATAATGTTGCAATCTGCCCTGAGTTAGGAACAATTCACTTCATGTTTGTGGAGAGCTATGTTTTCTGAGAATAACTACAAAGGATGTTACTTACAATACCGTGCTAATTTAGGATAAATATTTAGATTGATAATTGTCTCCTTATAGTTTGACATATATGCTGATTCCGTTTTGTGTATCGAATATTTGGTCATGTAATTTTGAAGTTTGGTTCAGTTTTCCAAAGTATTGTCTTACTGACTCAAAGAATATCATAGTTTGAGTTATTTATATGATGGATGTTAAAATTTCTAAACTTTTGTTTAAGAAGAAATAATAGAGAGATACTATTGATTTGAAAAAAGCATTTATCTTCTTTGGGCAACCTATAGGCTCTTTATCAAGTAGTAATAAAATAGCTTGACTTCTATAGAGGGTTTTAGGATTTTCAGAATGCCCTATACATATTATCTCATTTGATACTTTTAAGTTTGTGAAGTCAGAGTTGTAGCTGTCCTCATCTCCAGTGTACCTGTGAAGAAGCTGAAACTGATAGAACTTAAATCATTTGAATGGAACTTTGCAGTCTTCCACAATACATCTCCTACTCATACATCAAAAATTATGACTTGTAGTTCAGTTCCTGAGATAACTTTGATCAGTCTTCCAGTAGAATGTGAACTCCTAGAGGACATGGATCATTTTATTTTAGTTTTATATCCCTAGCACTGAGTACATTTCCTCAAGGCAGCAGACAATAAATGCACACTGACTGATCTACTGAGAGTGGATTTGGTTAAGTTGTGAAAGGGTGCTGTGTTCCTCATAGGTGTTTGTCAGTGTCATGAAAAGTGAAATGAATTCAAACAAGAGAAATCATCTCCTTTTATTAGTGAAGTTCTCTTCTCCTTTCTCCAAATGATTTTATATTAATTGTGTTGAATCTGAGGATATTTTAAAGCCTACCAGAAAAATCCATAGCTGAATGAAAGAAATTGGCATAACCATCCACACTGGTAGGTCAAAATGAATACAAAATAGATACTTCCCAGAATCCAGCCTACAGCTGGTGAAATGGACTATTGAGTTAATCCATTAATATGTCTCTTAGGTGGATGCAGCAGATGGGTCATGTTCTGTGCTCTGAATTGACTAGTAGGCAATTAAGCTGATTGTGATATATAATGCTTTCAGTGATGCTAAATTTCGCAATGCTTCTAAAACTCATTTTCTTGCCAATAGGGTGCTATGTTTCTTTGGCTTAAAACATATCATAGTCTTGGAAGTATTAAGAAGATAGACTGTGTGAGGAATATAGTGGTGTCATAATATTAGAGGCAGCCAGGAGGCTTACTGGATAGATCCTTGGGCTTGGATTCAGGGAGACATTAGTTTAATATCCAGTCTCAGATATTTAATAGCTTTATGAATTTTGGGCAAGTTACCACTTTGTCTACCACAATTTCCTCAACTACAAAATAGTAATAAAAAGAGAACATACCTCCCAAGGTTGTTGAAAAGATCAAATTAAATCATATTTGTAAATGGCCCAACACATAGTAAGTATTTATCTTTATTTCCTTTGTTCCTATTAAAAGACCAAGAAGAAGGGCTTCAATTTGTTGGATTGAGCGTTGATATAGAATGTGTGAGAATATTAGTGGAGGGAGCATCCACATAGTAAAGTAAAGCTTGGAAAGAAGAAAAGATTGGGAATAAAAGTCATCCTTGAAACTCTAATTTCTGTAGCCATTTCTTATCAGATGTAGAGTTTAAAATCTTTCTATTTTCTGTCTTACAGAAATAGCAATAGGCTGTACTTCTATAAGGCACCTCAAATCCTGAGTCCTCAGTGAAAAAGAAATATGTTTTCAAGAAGGAGGGAAGGGAAAGCCAAAGTTTGATTGACCCAATAATTGGCAAGACTGAGAGGATGATTCTTTTAAAGACATATCCAATTCAAATAATTTTTCTAAGATGTTGATTAACATGGAAATCTCTATGATACTATTAAGTATTATAGATTTAAGGGGCAGCTAGGTGGTGCAGTGGATAGACCACTAGTCCTGGAGTCAGGAGTACCTAAGTTCAAATCCAGCCTCAGACACTTAATAATTACCTAGCTTTGTGGCCTTGGGCAAGTCACTTAACCCCATTTGCCTTGCAAAAAACCTTAAAAAAAGTATTATAGATTTAGAACTAGAAGGAACTTCAGAAATCCATTAGTGCTTTGAGATTTACAAAAAAACTTAAATATTATCTGATTTTATTCTCACAACAACTGTAGGAGGTAGTATTATTATTATCTCCATTTTACAGGTGAGAAAATTGAGTCTGACAGGGGTTAAGTGACCTGTCCATGGTCACTCAACTAGTATCTAAGGCTTGGACTCAGTTTTTTTTTTGTTTTTTTTTTTTGTTTTTCAGATTTTTTGCAAGGCAGTGGGGTCAAGTGGCTTGCCCATGGCCACATGGCTAGGTAATTATTAAGTGTCTGAGGTTGGATTTGAACTCAGGTACTCCTTACTCCAGGGCTGGTACTCTATCCACTGTGCCACCTAACTGCCCCTTGGGCTCAGTTTTTTGAAAGTTAGGTGTGTTGGATAGATTGCTGACCCTGGAGTCAGGAAGACCATCTTCCCAAGTTCAAGTCTTACCTTAGATATTTAGCTGTGTGATGCTGAGCAAATCACTTAATCCTGTCTACTTCAGCTCCTCATCTGTAAAATGAGCTTCTTTTTTCTTCCATAAGAGATCCCAATATGATGAGAAAACTCTGTTTATGCTTGTGTATATTTTACATATATGTGTATATTTTTACAATGCAAGGTGTGTATATATACACATGTGGTTATGTATATATATATGTATGTATATATACATATATTTAATATATAGTATCTGCATGAATCCATATGTGGATACATATGGAAAAGAGTTGTAGAGGATGAGAAGTGGCTGATGAGTTGCTTTCCGAGATAGTGGAGTAAGTACTGACATTGTTAGGATCATATATCATTGAAGTGGCAAAGAATTTTTACATTTGTTTTCATGGGAATTCCTTTAATTTCAGTGAACCACATGTATTAGGAATTTAGTGTAAAGAAAGGCAGGCTATCTGGTTGGTTTATCCATGGAAGGTCAATCACGGAAGAACCAAAAAGACCTTGATGTGAATTTGAATTGTCTATATAGAAGGGAGTTAATGACATGGACTTGATAAACATCAAATCTCCAACATATTTTAGTGTTTGTAATTACAAAGTATTAAGAATATTCTCTGCCATCCCCCATATTAGCCAATATTAAAAAGAATTCATTCTTGATAATAATTGAAATTAAAGTTTTCAAAATGTTTTACATATATTTAAGCCTCATAACCTTCTCATAGGTGATACAGTGGATAGAGTACTGAGCCTGAATTGAGTACAAATCCAGTTTCAGACGTATGCCCCTGGCCAAGTCATTTAATCTCCGCTTCATTTTTCTCATCTGTGAAATAGGGATAATAATAATAATAATAGTACCTACTTCACAAGATTGTAGTAAGGATCTAAAATAAGATAATATTGGCAAAAATGCTTACTACATTGCTTAGAACATAGTAGGTACTTGTATTCCCTTCATTCTATCCCTTATGTGATTTAAGTACTACATATGTTATCCTTATACAAATGAGGGAAAAGGAGACTCAGGGATGCTAAATGCCTGGCCCATTTTTATACAACAAGTAAATATCAGATTTGGAATTTGAATCTAGCTTTCTTTCCTTTAGACCACACTATATATCAAGGCACATTTAAAATGGAACACTGCCATATTTTAGTGAAATATCTCATCTTTAAGAGTAGAAGAAATGGCAGAAGAAATGACATGCTTCTGAGTTTTGTAGTTAAAAATATATATTTTTATTTTTTGGATTAAATATGCCATGACTTATGGCTAATTTTAATAATTGTAATATTTTTAATGGTACTTGGCCACTTATCTAATACAATTAATACCAAAAAAGAAAGCACTGATTTCCTAAGGGTAAAAATCTTTTATATATTAATTAGACATCTTTGTCTTATTTGTTTGGATAACATCTAAATCTGTATGACAAATATGCAGTTTATTTCTCAAGTACTTTAACTTAGGAAAAGCATGATCTATCACTAATTTTACCTTTATAGTGTAAATTTAAATTCATACAGAAATTGTAGCTACAAATACTCTAGAGACCATTTCATTCAATTCTCTAATTTTTATATGAGGAAACTGAGTCTCTGAGAATCTACATGTGTTTAATTAAAATCACACAGGTAATAAGTGATGAAGCTTAATTTTGGAATCAGGTTCTTTGACTACATCCAGAACTTTCTCCCCCTGTACCACAATTATTATAGATTGTTTTGTCACTAATAATTTGCTATTCAACAAGTTTCTCCTTCCCTGTATGTTTTCAGTTGTTTTTTTTTTCTTTATCATTATCAGAGTCCTAACATTTTGTTTCACTGAATTTTTAAAGGAAATTTAGAAACTGTTGATTCCTTTGCTGGAATGGAAATATATCATAGCAAATGTGTCTATTCTACTTGTATTTCTGTATTCTTTTAGCAATATTAAAAACAGGGAGCATGTATACCTCAATTTTATTTGTATTGTTCCTGTACAACTTTTGGATATCAGGAAGTAAAGTAGGTCACTATTATAGAAAAATAGACTTAGTTTGAGGAGACCTGAATTTGAATCTAGAAGTGATAGTGACTCAAGTCACTAAACTTCTGAACCCTTGTTTTCCCCATTTCTAAAATGTGGGATGTAGCATGATTGTTGTAAAGATGTATAATTCTGAAGGTCTATATAAATGTCTGCTTTTACTATTAAACAGTTACTCTGAGTATTTTTTTTTTGTTCTTGAAAAAAAATAAAGGGTATCTTAGAAGATTAAAGTGGGAAGGGACTTAAGAGAACATGTAGTTTTAACAGCAGCATTTTACAGATGAAGAAACGAAATCTGAGTTTGAAAGGCACATTGTTAAATCATTCCTAGCTGGTATCTGGTTTGTTATTTGCTCTCAAGTTTGTAGAGCTGGCTAATAGTTTCAAAGGTTGATACAGACTTTGACAGTGTGTGCATGTTATGTTAAATAATAAAGAAAACCGAAAGTTAAGATGTTAGACTCTCCGGCTGCTGTCAGATTCCTCATTTACTGGGAAAGCTCCTCAGTACTACATTTTGACAGTGAGCAGTAATGTTTGTATAAGAGGATTGGTGGCCAGAAATAAGCCACAGTGTCTAATCAGACACAGAGGCCTGCCTGGGCAGTATGCCATGACATTTCTTGAGTGTATTGCTCATAAGCAAAATGGCCTCATGCTGAAGAGGATGGACATTAAGTCGTGAAGAATTAGAATTCCAAGAGGAGTTTCAAACTCTCTGGAGAGAACATTCTTGTGCAGAGGATTTGAAAATGAGTGAATCTGTGGAACTCTGATTGCCTTCAAATCAAATGGGGAATATATGTGGATGTGTAAGAGCAGAGAAAGAAGAACAATATTTAAATCCTGCCAGGGCTCCCTTGAATCCTGAAAAATATTCCCCTGGAAGAAAATATTTCAGAAGGAAACCAAAGAAGCAAGTTGTGGGAGAAAATGATTCAGAACCAGCTCAAGAAAATGAAGGAAAAAAGCAGAAGAAAATTCACATTTCAGAAAAGGAAGAGATTTTTCCTAGTGAATTGGTATTGGAGAAACCTTCTGTACCGAAGGTTACACTGGATGGCGACATTCTGAGAGTGACTACAGAGGTTTCAGTTGCCGGACTTAAGCAGAAACCTTTGCTGAGTGCTGCAAATAGGGAATTTTTCAAGGTGAAAACTTCTCCAGCTAAATTTAGTGAAACAGAAGAAGAATTAAGTAACCCGAAAGAAAACAGTTTAGAAAAAGACAGTACTCCATATTGTACAAAAAGGAAAAAACACTCAGATGATGTCAACACAAGAGAATTAACATTCCAGAGGAAAACTGATGTTTTTTATTTTCAAAAAGCAGCCAGTTTGAACTCTCTTCGTAACGACCTAGAAAGACCATTTGAAGAAAGTCAAAATCTATCAGGTCATTTTAGTAATGGAAAAAAATCACAAAGCTTGGAAAGATTTTTTTCTCAGGCAAAAGACAACCCTCATTTTGGAAAAAAGAGACGATATTCTTTTTGTACCAATTTGTCTTTAGCTTCCAGGGACACAGAACTTGTTACCCTTTCAACAGATGGAAATGAGGTAAGTAGGACTTGAGGTTTGAAAAATGGAAAGAGTGTCCCTGTTTGGTTTAGATTCTGCAATTGCATCTTCTTTCAATTTGGGGGATTTTTCTTTAAAAATGAACAAGCAACCCATGAGCTTTAGGCAATAAAAACTCTACCATCATCTCTGATGATGAGAACACCAATATCAGCAATTGCAACTTTTTTTAGATGATTGCTTTTCTATAAATTACAAAACAGTTGCAGATTTGAATTGGTAGTGGGAATTTTCCTTATTTGGGAACTTCTTACATCAACAATGAAATCATAGGTATGGATCAACTGTCATTTATCCAGTGCTTTACAGTTTGTAAAAGACTATATACCACTTTTTTTTGACACTCATGGCAATACATTGAGATGGTATTAAAATATAATAATACCCCATTTTACAAATGAGGTTTACAGATAAAGAAACTGGAGTTCATACTTGGTTGTGGTTATTCTAATTAATAAATGTCAGTTAAAAGTGAGATTTTAACTAGGGTCCTTTAATTCCAAGTCCTGTGTATTCCTTACTATGCAATATTGTCCTTCTTAAAAGGGGGGGCGGGATTTTAGAAAAGTATGTATTATTTTTCTTTAAATGATAGGAAGAGATTTCTTTTTATTTCTCAAATTCAAATTACTTTAGATCTATTTATATAAACATATTTGTGTTGCTGGAGTTAAAGATTCTTTTCTCAAATGAGATAATGAATGATAAAGTGCTTTGTGAATGTTAAAATCCTACATAATACCAATGATTAGAATCTTTATTATCTCTACTGTATCTTTTTACATTAAGGTCAATTAGAAAGTTCTCAGACAAATCACTACCCTGCTCTATTCCTTAGCTTAGAATAGTGGATTGACAGTTTGGTCCTAGAGATAGGAAGTCTTTGGCTCAGTTCCTTCCTCAGATACTTTTTATACTGTGTGACCCTGGACAAGTCATTTAACTTAATGCTTACTCTTTAAAAAAATTATTTCGTCTTTTACATTCCCCATTACATGTAAAAACTATTTTTAATATTCATTTTAAAAACTTTGAGTTCCAAATTCTCTCTTTTCCTCCCTCTCCACCCTTCCTCATTGAGAAGGCAAGCAATCAATATAGGTTATACATATATAATCATGTAAAATATTTCTATATTAATTATGTTGTGAAAGCAAACATAGAACAAAAAACTCCAAGAAAAATAAAGGAAAATAAATATGTTTTATTTAATCTGTATTCAGATAATATCAGTTCTTTCTATGGGAATGGATAGCATTTTTCATCATAAGTCCTTCAGAGTTCATTATATTCCTGAGAATAACTAAATCATTCACAAATGACCATCTTCCAATATTGCTGATATTTTTTACACAGTACATTTCACTTTGCATCACTTCATGTTAAATTTTTCCAGGTTTTTCCAAGAGCATTCTGCTCATTATTTCTTTTAGCACAATAGTATTCCATCACAATCACATACCACAATTTGTTCACCCATTCCCCAATTGATGGAAATTCCTTCAATTTTGAATTCTTTGTCGAAAAAGAGTTATACATATATTTGTATATCATTTTCCTTTTATTAAAAAAAATCTTTGTGTATACAAACTAGTAATGATATAACTAGGTCAAAGGATATAGACAGTGTTCCAAATTCCTCTACAGAATGTTGAATCAGTTCACGTTAATTGCTCATTTTTTCCATATACATTTCAATAGTTGTCTTTTTCCTCTTCTGTCCTTTTAGCCGATCTGCTATGAGGTAGTACCTCAGAATTGTTTTAATTTATATTTCTCCAATATTAGTGATTTAGAACATTTTTTTCATATGGCTATAGATAGCTTTGATCACTTCATCTAAAAATTATTCATATATTTTCATCATTTATCAATTGGGGAAATGGCTCTTATTTTAATAAATTGATTCAGCTCTCTATATATTTGAGAAATAGGTCTTTATTAGAGAAACTTACTTCAAAAAATTTTTTTGCAGTTACTACTACTAACTGTATTTCCCTCTAGCCTATCCCCACTATTTATTCTATTCTCTCTCTCTCTCTCTCTCTCTTCTTACCCTGTCCTCAAAAGTGTTTTATTTCTGACTACCCTCTCTCCAATCTGCCCTCCCTTCTATCACCCTTCCCCTACTTTTCTGTAAGGTAAGAAAGATTTCTATACACAATTAAGTATATATGTTATTCTTTCTTTGAGCCTTTTTTTTTTTAGGTTTTTGCAAGGCAAATGGGGTTAAGTGGCTTGCCCAAGGCCACACAGCTAGGTAATTATTAAGTGTCTGAGACCGGATTTGAACCCAGGTACTCCTGACTCCAGGGCCGGTGCTTTATCCACTATGCCACCTAGCCGCCCCTCTTTGAGCCATTTCTGATGTGATCAGTCTTCATCTCTCTCACCTTTTCCTCCAGTGTAAAAACTCTTTCTTCTTTTATGTGAGATCATTTACTCCTTTATACCTTTCCCTTTCTCCCAGTGCCTCTCTCATACTTTAATTTTAATTTTTAAATTATATTCTTATTTAACTCATACCTATGCCCACTGTCCATATATACTCCTTTTATCTATCATAATAATGAAAACATTTTTATGAGTTATAAGTATCATCTTTCCATGTATAAATGTAATTAAATCCCTTATGATTTCATTTTCCTGTTTACTTGTTTTATGTTTTTCTTGAGTCTTTGATTTGAAAGTTAAATTTTTTATTCATCTCTGGTCTTTTGATCAAGGATGCTTGAAGGGACAGCTAGGTGGCACAGTGGATAGAGCACTGGCCCTGGAGTCAGGCAGACCTGAGTTCAAATCCAGTCTCAGACACATAATTATTACCTAGCTGTGTGACCTTGGGCAAGTCACTTAACTCCATTGTCTTTCCAAAATAAAGCATACTTGAAAGTCTTTTGTTTCATTGAATATCCATTCCCCAATCCCGGAAGTTTAAACTAAACTTTGCTGTATAGGTGATTTCTTGGTTGTAATCCCTGGTTCCTTTGCCATCTGGAATCCTTTAATGTAGAAGCTGCTAAATCTTATCTTATCCTGACTGTGGCTCCATAATACTTGAATTGTTTCTTTCTGACAGCTTCCATATTTTCTCCTTGATCTGGGTACTAAGGAATCTGACCATAATATTCTTGGAAGTTTTCATTTTGTGATCTCTTTCAGGAGGTGATTGATGAATTCTTTCAATTTGTATTTTACCTTCTGGTTACCAGAGTAGTTTTTCTTGATAATTTCTTGAAAGATAATGTCTAGGTTATATATTGTTTTTTTGGATCACAGCTTTCAGGTAGTCCAGTAATTCTCTTCTGGTTCTATTTTGCAGGTCAGTTGTTTTTATTCCAATGTAATATTTCACATTGCCTTTTACTTTTTCATTCTTTCAGTTTTGTTTTATTGTTTCTTGATTTCTTACAAAGTCATTAATTTCTATTTGTCCTGATTTTTAAGGAATTATTTTCTTTAGTGAGCTTTTGTACCTTCTTTTCCATTTGACCAATTCACTTTTTAAAGGAATTCTTCTTCAGTGAATTTTTGTAGCTCTTTTTTCATCGGTCCAATTCTCTTTTTAAAAAATTCTCCTCCTCATTTTCTTTTTATATCTCTTTTTCTTTCTGACCTGTCTATTTTTTTTACAAGGCAAATGGGGTTAAGTGGCTTGCCCAAGGCCACACAGCTAGGTAATTATTAAGTGTCTGAGACTGGATTTGAACCCAGGTACTCCTGACTCCAAGACTGGTGCTTTATCCACTACGCCACCTAGCCACCCCAGACCTAGTCTATTTTTTAAGGTGCTATTTTCTTTAATATTTTTGTGTCTCCTTTATGAAACTATTAGTCCTTTTTTATATTGGTTTTTTTTATTTTTTGGTATCACTCTTCATTATTCTTCTCGTTTTTATCTCTACCTCTCTTACTTGATATTCAGAATCATTTTTTGAGTACTTCTATGACCTGAGTACTTCCATATTTTTCTTGGAAGCTTTGGATGTAGGAGCTTTGACTGTCTTTTTCTTTGGGTGTATTTTGATCTTCTCTGTCACCATAATAACGTTCTATGGTCAGAATTTTTTCTGTCATTTGCTCATTTTTTCCAACTTTTTTCTTGACTTTTAGAAACTCTTAGTTAAAGTGAAACTCTGCTACCAGAGTGATGGGGGGACTGTCCCAAACTTAAGGAGTTTTGTGTAGCTAATGACTTTAAGTTTTTAGTTCTTCCAAGGTGTTGATGATGGTTGTCCTTTTTTGAAGAAGGCCACGGCAATAGTTCCCTATGGAATGATGGAATGACAAGCAAATGAATTGGATTTGAGTGAGGCGGGTGCTATACTAAGTCACCAGACTTACTCCTCTGGAGCCATCTGGGTCAGTGCCAAGATATGAATCAGGATGGCTGGAGATGATCCTGGATGTGAAACTATCATGGTTAAGTGACTTGCCCAAGGTTACGCAGCTAGTGAGTGTCAAGTGTCTGAGGTCGCATTTGAACTCAAGTCCTCCTGACTCAAGCACTGATGCCCTATCCACTGTGCTACCTAGCTGCTCCTATGATTTAAAGAGATATGTTTACTATTCTTCTAATCTATGCTCTGGTCTGTGAATGAGCTTGAAACACTCTGCCTTTGAACTGGGACAAGGGTTTGTGTTCCAGTATGATCCTATGCTAGTCCTGGGTCTACCACCCAGCTCTGATTATGGATAAAGCAACAGAGTCCTGCCTCACTGCTAACAAATATAGCCCTATGATCTCCTTTTGACCAGTTGTTTGATCCCCTTACCATCGCTTGACTGAGAGTTCTGGGAGCAGTTGCTATCACTGCAGATTGAGTGGCTCCCAAGGCCTGCTTCTGGTTTGCTGAGGCTGGGTCTGTACTGGCATGGTCTCTATGAGACTGCGCTCCACTCTTACCCGGGTGCAGCAGATCTTTCCTGCTAACCTCCTAAGTTGTCTTTGGAAAATTATATCATCCTGTCCTTTTGTGGGACTGCTGCTCTAGGAACTGTTTTTATGACATTTAATTAAATGTTTTAGAAATGTTTTGGGGAAACTCAGGATAGGCACTGCCATCATGGTTTATCTCTCTTGGCATTCTCTACAGTTAGCTCTCTAAGACTATAGAATTACAACAGTAGAGGGAATTTCCTCACCAGGAAATTTTCTATACTAAAATTATCACTACTTAATGTTTTGTGGACTCTTGCACAGGTGGCTCAAATAACTTTGATTTTTTTTGATAGTTCAGTAAAAGTAGGAAAATGTAAGCTGATTTTTGGTGGTCTCACTGACAGCATCTTAGGTATAATTCTTGTCACAGGCAAGATCACAGAATTAATGCACGCTTTATCCTCATTCCCATGTGATTTTAATGTTTTCTGCTAGTTAAAAATTTTTTGGATTGTTTTTCATTCCAGATGGTTTGGAAATCATGAAAATTTGGCATGATAACATCTACTTAAGTATATTTTATGTTTTATGTACCAATGTTATGTCTCTGCTAACGTGGTTGTGGGTCACAGTTGGTTGACTTCTCAAGGATGTTTTGAAGGCAGTATTTGAACTCTGAAGATTTGTTGTTTTAAAGTCTGTGAAAGACAGCCAGGTTTATTATTATCCTTGCCTCATCTTTTCTTTAACCATTGTTAGTAATTATAGTTCAGGCCAGTACATAATAGTGACACCATTAGTAACTATGACAGAATGCAATATTTATTAAAATATTTATACAGAGAAAGAGTCCAAATTTACATCCATTTTTCATATTTATGTAGACAAACACTTGCTCCTAAGACACTGCTATCTTAATCTATCCTATCTGGCTATTGCCTTGATGGAATTTTTTTTTTAATGACTCAGTCTAAAATAGTAGTGTAACATAATTTAGAAATCTTAGCATTCTACCCTTGACCTATGTCTAATTGTTGACAAAATTGTTTCAACTTGATTTTAATTTCCAAAAAAATAGAAATGTGACCATTAATTTGTCTTCCTAAAAGCTACAGCAGCCCCCAAAAATCAGTGTAGGCCTTATATCTTTTGTTGGTTGGAAGGAATCGGCAACTCTGTCTTACAGTTTTTTAACTTTTGTCTTTGAAAAATACTTTAGTTCATGAGTATAAATGACAAGTATTGATCAAATTAAAGCAGCAGTTTGGAATTCTTGGCGAGAATTTATTTTTCATTACCTTAGGGCAGAAGTAATTTGCCCAGAGATAAATTGTGGCTTTATTGGTAGGGATGTGTTTACCTTAGCAAATGGAATCAGGAAAGAATAGCTGGTTCTAAAATCCCACCACACCTTGCCAACATTATGTCATTCCATCTATTTACATTTTATTGAGGTGAAGTGAGAAAGCTTATACAGTCTATTTTTGTATCTTTCTTAGACTGGCATAGAGGTCAGTGACAAGTAAAACCAACTTGATCCTACCTGCTTATATTTGAAATTCTTTTTTGCTCTGAAATACATCCTTAGTCTGGGCTTTTGAATAGTTTTGTTGTGGAGATTGGGCAGAAATAAAATTTGTTTTCTTTCATTAATGGAAATCCTTTACCCATAGTTTTTTATGCTGCTACATAAGAGTTACTGTGAATTTGTTTCCTCATTCTTATGTCTGGTCTTTTTTTTTTTTTAAATATCTGCCTTTAAGAACACCAAAGGACTGATTCATTTATTCAGCTCCTTAACTTATATGGAGAATTCCTGTAAAAATTATCAAGAAACCTACCACTTGAATTGCTTTTGGATAATTGTTTTCTTCCTCTTTTCTGCTTATTCATACTTTGATCTGAACCTTTATTTTTTAAACTTCATCATTCATCATGATGTATTTGATCACTTTTTTCGCCCCCTTTCCTCCACCACCCCCAGCCTTGGGATTCATTGCATTATAAAATTGCAAGTATCATGCCAGTGACAGCATCTCTGTCATGGAAATGTTTGCTTTTAGCCTGAAAGAAACCTCCTCATATCATGTTCCCCCACTTCAGATCTGGGGGGTGGAGGAGAAGAGAAACAACAAAAATGGAGGTGCCAAAAAGAACAATTTGTAATTTGTGCCTATATCTGTAGTTTCTGTTTCCTATCAAGTATGTCATCATTTAAAGGGAAGAAGGAAGGAAGGTGATTAACTGTTTCTATTTATTAAGGTATGTTCTTTAAGCTTATAATGAATATAGAAGCACAAAACCCCAGAGTAATAAGGGAACAAAAAAGATATTTAGTCTATACCATACAAGGTCACATATCCACCAAGTAACTATTCCTCAAGGCTGTGCTTATACTTTTCTTCAGCAAAATATGTACTTTCTCTTGGCTCAGATTGTTTTCCTTGGACTCGTGTCCATTTTGGTATTAGTCCCTAACTTCCGGTCTACTTTGCAGCCAGATCCCTGGCCTTTGGTTCAGTTGAGGACAGATTCCTGACCTCCTGCTCTTAATCTTACCACTCTTGGGTATCATGCTTTAGGATCATTTTCCCTGATTTTCTTTGGTCATGTCACTTTGCCCATATGGTTATTTGACCGTTAACTACTGTACCTAAATTCATTTGGCTTTATCTTTATTAATCCACTTTGTAAAATAATTTTTTAACAGCAAATCAAAAATTTAAGAAAATTCAAGAAAAATACGTATACTGGAATATACTGGAAATACATATATAGGTAGAAAGATACTGGAATACTGAAAATATATATATACAGAACCTGGTGGGCCTAGTCTCCCTACATGTAGATGATACTTATCAGGCTTATAGAGAAAAAGTGATAACACCAGTTGCAACTCTGTTGAAGTCATCCTTGTATTAAGACCTGGAATTTAGAAAGCTAGGCTATGCTAGCAGAGAAAGAGCCCTATTAAATTCTCACATGCTGAAAAAACCTTCATCAGCAGTTATCTAAACCGCCTGTTATATTCAAAACAGGATGCTAAGTGCTAAGGAGATGCAAAGACAACTATTTGGATCTCCTGCCCTCCAGGACCTTACAGATTTAGAAAGACAAAAATGTACATATGTAGGTATATGCAAAATATACACAAAGTGAGTTTGGGGACTGATACTAGCAGCTGGATCTTTTGGAAAGGTTTTATTTAGAAGGCAGCTCTTGAGCTAAGCCTTGAGACCAGAGAGGGTTGTGAGAAATGGAAGTGAGAAGGGAGTAGGAATTCTTAACTTTTTGTGTCAAGGACCACCTTGGCAGTTTGGAGAAACCCATTTGGCTCTCTCCTCTGCAATCCTTTCCCCGATCACACAGTTAGCAAAATTATACTTAAAAAGCACAGATCTGGGCATGTCATCCTTTTTTTTTAAGTCTAATCTTTTTTATTTTATTTTTTAAAAATATACAAATATTTTGTGTTTTCCAATTATATACAATAGTAATTTCTACCTATATTTTTTATGTAATGTTTTGAATTTTACAATTTTTCTCCCCCCACCCCACTTCCCAGAAGGCAGTCTGATAATCTTTTGCATTGTTTCCATGCTTATGGGTATGTCATTCTCAAGAAATTTAAGTGGATACCTATGATCTCCAGAAGCTAATACAAACTCCTCTCTTCCTGCATTTCATCCCTTCTATTCTTAATCTAATCAAACTGGCCTTGCTGTTTTACATATTATATTGCTTTTTTAATCTTTTTGCCTTTGCATAGGCTGTCTTCATAGGCTGTTAGGCACCTTTCCTCCCCTCTACCTTTTTGGAATCCCTAGTTTCTTTCAGAGCTCAGTTCAACATCTTTTAGATGAGACCTTTATGAATCTTCTGAACTGCTTGGGCCACCCTGCCTTCTAAATTACCTTGGACTTTAAAAAAAATATTTTTTCTATATATTTGTTGGAATATACTTATATGTCCCCATGTTATATCATCCAATAGAATTTAAGGTCCTTGAGGACCATTCCATTTTTGTCTTTGAATTTTCAGTGACTGGCAAAAATGCTTGTTGAGTGATTGATTGAAATTGAAAATTTTTTCATTGAAAATACTCCATATAAAAAACCATCAATAAAAATAAAAAATTACAATGGCAAAATTACAAGGAAGATATTCCCACTCTGATCTCTTTGAAGAGGTGAGAAATCCACATATGTTGCATTTGTAAATATTTTCAGATTGTTTCAAAGTATTGATTTTTTAGCTGAATTTTTTTCTTTTTCTTTCTTTTTTATGTCCTTAAAAACATGTTTGTTATATGTATGCCTCTTTGGAATGGGCAAGAGGAAGAACACTGGGAAAAATTTTGTTGATAAAAAAATTTTAAATAGCTACTTAAAAAAAGAAAACATATTCAATTGAGGATACAAAATATAGTTGAAATCTATAGATCAGAAATCACTTTTTAATCTACTCTAGATAATAACTTATATGCAACCTTTTAATTTGTATGATTCCTGTCCAGAATTTTCCTTAAATTTTCCCCTGCCTTCAGGCTACATAAAATTAAGTCAATGAGACAAAGTTTTAATATACATAAAAAGTTAATGGTCATGTATGAATGAAATAGTTACATAAGACCACTCTAGTAGAAACATCCTTTGGAGACATTTGGATTAATTTCCAAAGAAGCATTGGTAATAAAACTGTGCTAAGAATTCATAAAGGAGAAAGATCAGATTACCATGGGATGACTTAGTGTTTAAGTTGTCAGTGAAGAATGATTTGATCTGGGGTTTGAAAATTAGTAGAACTTGAATATATCTTCAACAACAATGGAAGACTGTCACATGGAAGAAGGAATAGTATAAGCAGTGTCTTGGAGGCAGTAAAGTACAAGGCTATAGTTGAGAGTTGGAAGACATGTTGAGAAGGCAGTCTTCATCTTTCCATTTGTCTTTTGTCTCTCCTCCAAATCCTTTGAGAGGCACTACACTCCCTATTCTTGGGTTTTACTAACCCAAGGATTATTTAATCAAAGAAGATTGCTCTATTTCCCTACATTCTTAAAACGAGCATTTTCAAAAATATAGGCTATCTAAAGTATAGGCATTAGTATAAGAGAGGTCATAATAGCAATTTGGTATATTGGTGATTTGGCAGAGGGAATTTCCCTATCCCCCTCCCCAGAAACCTCCTATAGCAATGAAATCACAGACTGTATCCTTCTCTAGGGAATAAGTAATAATGAATACAAAGGGATAAGGAAAGTGCTTTCTTAAAATTTCTCATCTCTCTTTTTTTTTGTGATACAGATCTATTAATTGAATAATTTTAAGTATAATAATTTAGCATTATTTTAATCTCTTACCACTTTCTCTCAAACTTAAGCAGAAGCTAATTCCATACTGCTTATGTCAACACAGAAAAAGTGTTTCCAAGTGATTTAGAGAAAATGTTTGCTTCTGAACAGTTTTCTCACAAATGTTTCAACCATTTTGGCAGAAAGAAATGTTGTGAAAATATTTTTAATGTTTGCATGGAAATTTGAAAATGTGATAAAATGTTCAAACTCTCTTAATTGTAAAGAAACCTAGAGCATTTGAAAACTATCTTGAGGCTCATATTTGCAATCTGCCAAGTCAAGTCAACAATTAATTAAACTCGGGGCTAGGTGGTACAGTGGATAGAGCATCAGCCCTGGAGTCAGGAGTACCTGAGTTCAAATCCGGCCTCAGACACTTAATAATCACCTAGCTGTGTGGCCTTGGGCAAGCCACTTAACCCCATTGCCTTGGAAAAACCTAAGGGAAAAAACCCAATTAATTAAACTCTTGACATTTGCTAGAAATTTTGCTAAGCTATAGATATAAAAAGGAAGGCAAAAACAGCCCATTTCTCAAGGATCTCCTAATTTAATGGGGAAGACAACATGTAAACAACTGTATGTACATATAAAATATGTACAAGGTAAATTGGGAGTAATCTCAGAAAAGAGGAATTAGAATTGAGAAAAACCAAGAAAGACTTCTTATAAGAAGGTGGAGTTTGAGCTGAGACTTGAAGGAAGCTTGGATTCCAAGAAGTAAAGATGATGAGAGAGCATTCTAGGTATGGAAGACAGAAATGGAGTGTTGTATGATGGAACAGAAAGAAGGGCGCAGTGTCTCTGGATCATAGAATTTATAGAGAAGAATAAAGTTTATGATTCTAAAGGTAGGACGTATTCAGCTTCTGAAGAATTTTAAAGGCCAGACAAGATTTTTGCATTTGGGCCTGAGAGTGTTAGGGAATCACTGGAGTTTACTGAATGCTTTAGGAAGATCACTTTGGCAGCTGAGTGGAGGCTGAATTGGACTGAGAAAAGACTTGATGAATAGTTTCTCCCATCTTGGGCAAATTTCTACTATTTTGAGCCTCAGATTCCTTTGAGGAGCTTATACTAGATAATCTATTCTAAAATTCAATGATTCTTCAATTCCCCTTTACTTTTCATTTTCCCCCCCAGGTAAATCATGTTAGTTCTCTCCATTATTTTTCATAATACACTAAATTATTATAAACTAGAGAAAACAATGCTAATTGGACAAAATAAATTTGTATTATTTTTCTTTTGATTTTTCCTAAAGAATATTTCTTTTCTTATTCTTAATTGTTGGAAACACACACACACACACACACACGCACACAATATATGTATATTTGGAAAAAAAACGGATAAAGTACTAGGAAGTGTCAGTGTTGGAGATTTTTCTGGTTTTGTGTACTCGCAGTAGATACCATAGCCATGACAACAGCTATAAAAATAGGGCATTACAGTTGCCCAGTTGTTTGCTAACATTGACTTTTGTTCAGAGGACACTTACATTTACAGCTCCAGCTGACTGGGAGAGGCTGTGGCAAATCAGTTTTTCAGGAAGTGGGGCATTTATATCATTTATTATCATCTTTAATATATTGAGGCTAGCTTTCATTCTCAAAAGTCATTTGTTGTCTTTAAAAATGAATAAAATGTTCTTGTTGGAAGTTACAGGAAATATTTTTTTAAAAGATTTAAATGAAAGTTAGTTTCCTCTTTACCTATAGTCTTCCTTCTTAACAAAGGATCAGGCATGACTCCCATAGCTGGAAACCTTCCTATAGCCTGGTTATTATTAAGAAGAAAAACAGAAAAGATTGTGAAATAGTAACTAGTGAAATACACAAAGCTGAGGGAAGATCATCCTTTCAGAATAGATTTTTACTCTAAACATGTATGTATGATTATTTCCATATTCAGAGTTTTTAGAATTGTTAGAATTGTTAATGAAATAAGTACTTGGCTGCTAATTACTTGGGTAAAATAATAGCAAGTGCAAGTGTTTTTGGCCAGGATCATAGATAGGTATGGGACTAGTTCAGTTAGGATCAAGGTCACCAGCCTTATGTGCTGAAAAGATTTGTGGTTCCAGGAATTAAGAAAGGAGTCTTCCTGTACTTAGGTGTTAAACTTTCAGCTATTTTTGGAACTGTGGCTTAAATTTTCTGATACTACTTGTCCCACACTAGCAGAACTCTTAGAATGAACAAAGATTTGACCATTTTTAAAGTCCAGTTGTTGACCCAATTACCAAGAGTCTTTGAGTGTAGGTTTCTGTGCTCTTGAACTACTTGATTTTTCCTTCCTTCCTTCCTTCCTTCCTTCCTTCCTTCCTTCCTTCCTTCCTTCCTTCCTTCCTTCCTTCCTTCCTTCCTTCCTTCCTCCCTCCCTCCCTCCCTCCCTCCCTCCCTCCCTTCCCTCCTTTCTTCCTCCCTCCCTCCCTTTCCTTCCTCCCTTCCCTCCTTCCCTTCCTCCCTTCCTCTCCTCCTTCCTCCCTTCCTTCTTCCTCCCTTCCTTCCCCCCCCTTCATCCTTCCCTCCATGACCTTAACTTTGATGAATGTTTCTCATTCAGAGATGCATTTTAGTAATGGAGGATTCATTCAATCATTGTTTCCTTCTTTGCTCACTCTGTCCCTGGATTATCAAGTAGTGTATGGGATACAGTGTATGTTGATAAAAGGTAGTAGGGGTAAAGTGCTACATACTATTAATTTTTTTTTCTTTTAAGAAAAGAGGTGTTTCAGTGTACAACTATTTTATTTCTATTACTGGGAGACATGTAATGGATAGGTGAAAGATGTGATAATATTATCTTTTCATTTGTAATGTACATAATTGTGAATAGTGAACATGGCATAAAGATTTAACTACTTTCTTGGCTCATATACAGGATACAATATAGTCTATTAAAAAAATCTAGTTACCAGTGAAATTTATGGTGAGCCCACCTATGTGATGTATATAATTTTAAAAAAAATCTCAGTTTGATGGCTCCTTCCCTTATCATCATGCTTTCTTATTATAAATTATATTTCTCATAGAATTAACAAAATTGATATTTGCTTTTAGGGTCTTTCCTCCCTACATAACCATAAATGATTTACTTTAACTGCATTACTTGTTCAAGTAATCTGCAACTTGAAAATATTTCATTGTACTTTTACAAAACAGTGAACAATATTTTCTAAGTATATGTGAGGATTCTGGGGGGGAGATGAATGCATGAACTTGACTAATAAACCTCCAATAACATATGGATGAATCAAAACTCTCTGATGATTATGTTTAGCTATGAGGAATCTTTCGTATTAACAATCACTGTAACTTAGATGATTTTCTTGGCATTTATTATTTTTTTAAGATTTTATTTATTTTGAGTTTTACAAATTTCCCCCTAATCTTACTTCCCTCCCCCCAACCCCCACAGAAGGCAATTTGCCAGTCTTTACATAGTTTCCATGGTGTACATTGGTCTAAATTGAATGTGCTGAGAGAGATATTATATTCTTAGGGGAAGAAATATAAAGTATAAGAGATAGCAAGATCAGACAATAATATATCAGTTTTTTTTCTAAATTAAAGGTAATAGTCGATAATCATCCCCATGTTGTTGTTAGGGTGTACAGTGTTTTTCTGGTTCTACTTATCTCACTCATCATCAGTTCATGCAAATCCCTCCAGGTTTCCCTGAATTCCTGTCCCTCCTGGTTTCTAAAAGAACAGTAGTGTTCCATGACATACATATACCACAGTTTGTTAAGCCATCCCTAAATTGAAGGACATTTACTTGATTTCTAATTCTTTGCCACCACAAACAGGGCTGCTATGAATATTTTTGTACAAGTGATGTTTTTACCCTTTTTCATCATCCCTTTAGGGTATAGATCTAGTAGTGACATTGCTGGATCAAAGAGTATGCACATTTTTGTTACCCTTTGGGTGTAGTTCCAAACTGGTCTCTAGAAAGGTTGGATGAGGTCACAGCTCCACCAATAATGTAATAATGTCCCAGATTTCCCACAACCCTTCCAACAGTGATCATTATCCTTTCTGGTCACATATTGGCCAGTCTGAGAGGTGTGAGGTGGTACCTCAGAGAAGCTTTAATTTCCATTTCTCTAATAAGTAATGATTTAGAGCATTTTTTCATATGACTATGGATTGCTTTGATCTCCTCATCTGTAAATTGCCTTTGCATATCCTTTGACCATTTGTCAATTGGGAAATGGCTTTTTTTTAAAATTTGACTCAGTTCTCTGTATATTTTAGAAATGAATCCTTTGTCAGAAATACTAGTTGTAAAGATTATTTCCCAGTTTACTACATTTCTTTTGATCTTTGTTACAGTGGGTTTTGTCTGTGCAAAAGCTTTTTAATTTAATGTAATCAAAATCATCTAGTTTGTTTTTAGTGACGTTCTCCATCTGTCTTCCCTAGTCATAAACTTCTCCCCTTTCCATAGATCTGACAGGTAAACTACTCCTTGATCTTCTAGTTTGCTTATAAATTATTTTTTATGTCTAAATCCTGTATCCAGTTTGATCTTATCTATGTATAGGGTGTGAGGTGTTGGTCTAATCTAAGTTTCTTCCATACTAACTTCCAATTATCCCAGCAGTTTTTATCAAAGAGAGTTTTTAACCCAATAGCAGGACTCTTTGGGTCTATCAAACAGCAGATTACTATAATCATTTCCTCCTAATGCACCTAGTCTATTTCACTGGTCCACCACTCTATTTATTAGCCAATACCAGTTTTGATGACCGATGCTTTATAATATAATTTTAGATCTGATAGGGCTAAGCCACCTTCTTTTGTACTTTTTTTTTTTGCATTGAATCCCTGGAAATTCTTGACTTTTTATTTTTCCATATGAATTTACTTGACACTTTTTCTAACTCATTAAAGTAATTTTTTGGAATTTTGATTGGTAGGGCACTAAACAGGTAGTTTAGTTTTGATAGAGTTGTCATTTTTATTATATTAGCTTGACCTGTCCATGAGCAGTTGATGTTTGTCCAGTTATTTAAATCTGATTTTATTTGTGTGCAAAGTGTTTTGTAATTATTTTCAAAAAAGTTTCTGAGTCTGCCTTGGCAAATAGACTCCCAGGTGTTTTATATTGTCTGAGTTTACTTTGAATGGGATTTCTCTTTCTAGCTTTTCCTGCTGTATGCTACTCATATATAGAAAAGTTGAGGATTTATGAACATTTATTTTATATCTGATAACTTTGCTAAAGTTGCTAATTATTTCCAGTAGCTTTTTGGATGATTTCTTGGGATTCTCTAGGTAGACCATCATGTCATCTGCAAAGAGTGAGAGTTTTGTCTCTTCCTTCCCAATTCTAATTCCTTCAATTTCTTTTTCTTCTCTTATTGCTGAAGCTAACATTCCTAATAAATATTGAATAGTAGTGATGATAATTGGCATCCTTGTTTCACCCCTGATCTTTTTGGGAATGCTTCTAGCCTTTCCCTATTGATTATAATGCTTGTTGATGGTTTCAGATAGATACTGCTGATTATTTTGAGGAACAGTCCATTTATTCCTACACTCTCTAGTGATTTTAGCAGGAATGGGTGCTGTAGTTTGTCAAAAGCGTTTTCAGCATCTGTTGATATGATCATATAATTTCTGATAGGTTTGTTGTTGATATAATTAATTATACTAACAGTTTTCCTAATATTGAAACAACCCTGCATTCTTGGGATAAATCCTACTTGGTCATAATGTATTATCTTAGTGATAACTTGTTGTAATTGATTTGCTAAGATTTTATTTAAGATTTTTGTATCTATATTCATCAGGGAAATAGGTCTATAATTTCTTTCTCTGTTTTAACTCTTCCTGTTTTAGATATCAGCACCATATTGGTGTGATAGAAAGAGTTAGGCAGAGTACATCTCCCCCTGTTTTTCCAAGAATTTATATAGAATCAGAACCACTTGATCCTTAAATGTTTGGTAGAATTCACTTGTGAATCCATCAGGCCCTGGAGATTTTTTCTTAGGGAGTTCAGTGATGGCTTGTTGAATTTCTTTTTCTGAGATAGGGTTATTTAGGTATTTAATCTCCTCTTCATTTAACCTGGGCAATTTATATTTTTTTGTAAATATTCTCCCATTTCACTTAGATTGTCAAAGTTATTGGCACAGAGTTGGGCAAAGTAATTCCAAATTATTATTTTAATTTCCTCCTCTTTGGTGGTGAGTTCCCCTTTTTCATTTATGATACTAGTAGTTTGGTTTTCTTCTTTCTTTCCTTTAATCAAATTGACCAGAGTTTTATCAATTTTATTGTTTTTTTCATAAAACCAACTCTTGGTTTTATTTATTAATTCAATAGTTTTTTGCTTTCAATTTTATTAATTTCTCTTTTAATTTTTTAGAATTTCTAATTTGATATTTAATTAGGGGTTTCTAATTTGTTCTTACCTCTAATTTTTTAGTTGCACTTTTAGTTCATTGATTTCCTCTTTCTCTAATTTATTCATGTAAGCATTTAAAGATATAATATATCCCCTGACAGCCTCCTTGAGTGTATCCCATAGGCATGTTGTTTCATTATTCTCATTATCTAGGATAAAATAATTAATTCTTTCTATAATATCTTGTTTGATTCACTCATTCTTTAAAATGAGGTTATTTAATTTCCAATTAGTTTTAGGTTTACATTTCCCTGGCCCAATACTACATGTGATTTTTATTGCATTATGATCTGAGAAAGATGTATTCAGTATTTCTGTCTTTCTGTAATTGATTATTAGATTTTTATGCCCTAGTACATGGTCAATTTTTTGTGTAAGTGCCACATACTGCAGAAAAGAAAGTATATTCTTTTCTATTCTCATTCAATTTCCTCTATAAGTCTATCATGTCTAGGTTTTCTATCAACCTAATTACCTGCTTAACTTCCTTCTTGTTCATTTTATGGTTAATTTATCTAAATCTGAGAGTGGGAGGTTGAGGTCTCCCATTAGTAGAGTCTTGCTGTACATGTCTTCCTGTAACTCCTTCAACTTCTTCCCTAAGAATATTGATGCTATACCATTGGGTGCATACATATTTAGTATTGAAATTACTTTATTGTCTATGGTACCATTTAGGAGGATATAGTTTCCATCCTTATCTCTTTTAATGATATCTATTTTTGCAGTTGCTTTGTCTGAGTTAAGGATTGCTACCCCTGCTTTTTTCACTGAAGCTGAAACAAAATATATTTTGCTCCAACCTTTTACCTTTACTCTATATGTATCTCTCTGCTTCAAATGAGTTTCTTGTAAGCAGCACATTGTAGGATTCTGATTTTTACTCCAGTCTGCTATTCACTTACATTTTAAGGGAGAGCTCATCCCATTCACATTCAGAGTTATAATTACTAACTCTTTATTGCCCTCCATGCTGTCTTCCCTTTGTTTGTATTTTCCTCCTTTTTTCCCTTTATCCATATTCCCTAATATTTTATTTCTGAATACTGTCCCCTTCAGTGTATTTGCCCTCCTCTGTCCACCCCCTTCCTTTTCTTTTTCCTTTCCCTTTTTCCCTTTTCTCTTCCCTTCCTTTTGTTAGTTCCCCCTTTTCTCCCCCTCCCCCTTTCCCCCTTTTAATACTTGAAAGCTAAGACTTTTTTAAGTTAACTAAGTGTGTAAAATAACTTTAAGCCTAATCTTATGAGAGGAAGATTCAGGTGTTTCTCATCTCTTCCCTTCTTCTCCTCTATTATAACAGGTCATTTGTACCTCTTAATGTAATGAAATTTACCCCATTCAATCCTTTCTGTCCTCCTGTCTCCTTCCTGCCCCCCTTTTTAAGGAGGAAGTATTTTTAAATAATTCTATCTGTCACAGAAAACCCTGAGTATCCATTACTTCTGGCTAAGTATATTCTTTCTAATAGAGCTACCATTCTTGAGAGTTATTAGAGTCTTTCTCCCAAGTAGGGATATAGCCAGTTTCATCCATTGGATAGCAGTCTCATGGATAGGTCATGAATGTCCATTACTTCTGGCTAAGTATATTCTCTCTGTTAGAGTTGCAGTTCTCAAGAGTTATGAGAATCTTTTTCCCCATGCTGGGATATAACCAGTTTCATCTTATTGGATGGCAGTTTTTTTTTTTACCTTTTCATGTGTTTCTCTCTCTCTCTCTCTCTTTTTTTTTAGGACTGAAAATTGATTTTTAATGATAAATTACAACTTGGACACTGGGTGGGTAACAGGACAAGAGCTGGATTGTCTATGGGCTTGCATTGTGCTGATGGTCTGCTCAGGGACTGGGGCTCTGGGACCAATGCCAGGTCTTGCTAAAAGGCTTACAGCCTTGGGAACTGGCAATCTGGGAGGGCAGCAGGGCTTTTTTTTTTGTTGCAGGAAAAGCAGTATGGTGACTCCTTTAAACATAATGTTGCTGCTGCTGTTGCTGCTTCTTGGTGGCCGCCTTGCTGGCCAGGTCCTTAGCCTTCTCGGTCACTGCCAGGACAGTTTCCTTCGCCTTTTCGGTTGCTTCCTTAGCTGTTTCAACAAGTGTCTTAGAAGGAGCTTCACCTTGCAGTTTGGCCAAGATATACTCAAAGCCTTTGATGGTCTTGGTCACATTACTTTTGAATCTAGCTAGGCCAAACTCCTGTACAGCTCTGGAAACCCCAAACAAACTAGAGGAGACCCAGGCTTCTCTTCGGATTTCAGTCCAGCCACTGTTTTCAGGGTTCACACAGTAAACACATCTTTCCTCCACCACCATCAGCCGGGCATGGTTGATGTTCCAGGTGAAAGTGGTCATGGTCTGGTTCTGTGGGTCCACTACAGAGTCCTCTAGTATGTACACCGAGTGGGCTACATTAGCAGGAAAGAAGCACTCTGCCCAGCGGGGCATCCTGTTGGTCTTTGTCAGAAGTCTCCTGGACAGCAGCTTCTGGTCAGGAGTCACCTCCCGGTGCACAATATCCTCCGTCAGCATGTTTGCTGTAGGGGTTGGGGTAGCGCTGCCAGAAGGTGGCGAACACTTGGTCCCAGGAGCTCCGGAGCACGCTCTGCCCCAAGAAGTACTTCACCATCGTCCTGGGGGGGGGGGTCGGGGCTGTGTCAGGGGGCGTGCAGCATGGGGGGGGCAGAAGGGTCGCTGGGGTCGCGCTCTCCGTCACCATCCCAGAGCTGCCACCGGCGCCACCGCCTCCACCGCCATGAGGGGGTGTTGGGCTGCCTCATGTGTCTCTTGAACCTCCTGTTTGATGTCCAATGTTCTATTTAGCTCTCATTTTTTCATCAGGAATTGTTGGAAGTCTTCCATTTTATTAAATGTCCATCTTTTCCCCTCAAAGTGAAGACTCAGCTTTGCTGGGTAGTGAATTCTTAGCTGCATTCCAAGCTCCCTTGCCCTTTGGAATATCACATTCCAGGCCCTTTGATCCCTTAATGTTGATGCAGCCAGGTCCTATGTAATCCTTACTGTGGTTCCTTGGAATCTAAATGGTTTCTTTCTGGCTGCTTGCACGATTTTCTCTCTTTTTTTTTTGATAGTTCTGAAATTATACCATAACATTCTTTGGTGTTTTCATTTTAGGATTTCTTTCTTGAGGGGCTGGATGTATTCTTTCAATAACTATTTTGCCCTCTGGTTCCAAGCTATCAGGGTAATTTTCCATCACTAAATCCAGTAATATTAAGTCTAGACTTTTTTTCCCCCTCTCTAATGTTTTCAGGAAGTCCTATAATTCTCAGGTTGTCCCTCCTTGATCTATTCTCAATGTCAGTGGTTTTGCTGATGAGGTATTTTACATTTTCTTCTATTTTTTTTCCTATTTTTTGGTTTTGTTTAACAGGCTCTTGCTGTGTCATGAAGTCCTTAGTTTGCACAGACTCTATTCCTTTTTTTTAGAGAAGAATTTTCTTTATTTACCTTTTGCAACTCCTTTTCCAATTGGTCAATTCTATTTCTGAAAGTTTTCCATTTGACCACTTGAAGTTTGGAGATAATTATTTTCTTTTTGCATTTGTCCAATTGTATTTTCCAATGATTTGTTTTCAAGTTTCAAGGTGTTAACCTTCTCTTGGTTTCTTTTCCCAAATTTTCCAATTGATTTTTAAACTCCTTCCTTATTTCTTCAATGAGGTTTTCTGTGCTGGAGACTAGATTATATTCTCCTTAGAGGTTCTAGGTCTCTCTGAGTTAGGGTCTTTTCCTTCCAAGAATTTTTCTATGAACCCTCCTTTCTGCTGAAACTTTCTTCATTTTACTAAGACCTTGTGTTGGGAAGAGGCTGGTTCACAGAGGTTTGGTGTTGGGATCCCTAGAAGCTTTTTTCACTGAGTATAATATCTCCAGCTGACCAGTAGGGGGTGCTGGTTGCTTTCCCTGGAGTGTCTGTGACCTTGATTGAGGCCCTCTCCCTTGGCCTAGAGGGAGTTGATGAAGCTGTTAAATACTTTTGTCTTTCATCAATGGTGGACTATACCTTGGGGTGAGGTGATCACTCTCCCTGTTGTCAGTTGAAGTGGTTCTGCTGCTCACACCTTGGCCTGGGGCAGAAGTTGTCTGTAATTGTGTTTGTTGTGGGAAGAGGCTTCAGCTGAAATGGAGGTGTGGACTCTGAGTTCCTCCTGACCAATGGAGCCCAAGGATCTATGTTTGTAGCTTTCCTGCACTAGGACTCTCTCCCCAGCCCTATGGGCAAGCTCCAGAAGGTCATCGCCACCACCAGTCCACCAGTGCCTCTGCTCCAATCCAAGCCCCTGTGGCTGACCATGTTCTAGCTCTGCAGCTGATCAAGCCAGTTGGGTTCTCAGGCCCTCAAACTCCCGGGCTCCAGGCCCACTAATCAGACTAATCCGTGGTTAATCCAGGCTCCCCAGCTCTCACCAGTCTGTGCTCCTGGCAGAGTCAGCCCTCTCTGCCCCAACCCACCCAGTTTTGCAGAAGACAAATACTGAATTAGATGTTCTTCTCCTGGATTTTCTTTCTGGGTTTTGTTGATTGGATTTCTGTTAAGAGGTTTGTTTCATATTACTTATAAGGGAAGATCAGGAGACTTTAGTACTATGCCTGTCTTCTCTCCGCCATCTTGGCTGGAAGTCTTGGCATTCTTTTCTTTTTTTTTTTTAGGTTTTTTTTTTTTTGCAAGGTAAATGGGGTTAAGTGGCTTGCCCAAGGCCACACAGCTAGGTAGTTATTAAGTGTCTGAGACTGGATTTGAACCCAGGGACTCCTGACTCCAAGGCTAGTGCTTTATCCACTATGCCACCTAGCCTCCCCAAAGGTGTTGCAGTGGCATTTATTTTCAAAGCAATTTCTATTTTCATTTCTTGCTGCTATTACTTGTTAGTAATATAATATTATTTTAGATGATTTTATGAGCAGGAAATATGTTTTTCTAATAAATAATCTTAATGGAGAAGGCTCTGAATTAAGAGTTAGATGTAAATTTGAATACCAGCTGCATCATTTAACCATGACCATAGGAAAGTCACTTCTCTCTGGACTTTAATCCTCTTCTATAAAATAAGGAGAGTTGGAGTAGAATCCTTTCTGTTTTAACAGCTTATGATTCATATTCAATAAAAATGTGACATGCTAAAATTGCTTTCATGCAATATGAAGCAAATTATGACCACATCTTCCTGATAATTTGCTTTGATTGATAGAATAATTGCATATTTCTGAGAGCATAAAAGTTAATGATATTGATTTATTTGAATATAATTGGAATTTACCACTCAAAGCAGGTGAATAAGAAAAAGGACAATGAGGTTCTGTGATTTTGAGAAGTAAATTAAAAACAGATTCAGGAAAATTGAATTTATTGATAAGCATATAGAAAGTGAGAAGGTAATATCTTGACATAGTTAAATTTATGAAAAATCAGTGCTAGAAGAGTTAAATGAACTGCAACAAACATTACAGTGAAAATTGAATCCAAACTATGTAACATTTTCCAAATGCATTACTTTGATATCCAGGATCCTTTTTCAAAAAATGGGATCAAGGATACTTCCACTATTTTCATCATGGTACTTTTGTGATACTTTGTAAACCTTAAAATACTCTATAAAAATGAATTTTTAGTTCCATAAGTCTTTATAAACCTTGGTTGACTTTAAGACAGCTTTCCAATTACTGTTGTAGAAGTACATTTGTGGTCCCAATTTACCTTCTAACAATTTGTAATAAAAGATTACAATTTAGTAGTTTATTATTTTTGTGATGTTATAAATCTTTCATGATCTCGTAAATACTGCATTTATAATTTATACTACCATTAACTGAACTCACTAAACTTTGAGGCAGTAGATAGACTTTTGCTGAAAATTAGTTATTTAGTTTATTAAGAGTTAGTATAAATGGAATATATGGTCAATATACAGTCATCCAGTACTATAGTATGGCAGGCTACTCCCATAAGGGACTTCTGTTTTTTTTCTTGCATAGGTGTCAAATATAATTTAAATAGCTCATGTGATGCAAAGCGTTTAGAGTCAGTGTTTTTTTTTTATTTTTCATTATCTAAAGATAAAGGGGCCCATTTGACCTCTGTCAGAATTTCTTAGAGTCTTAGCTATGCCATTCCTAAGAAGGTTTATGAAAGATTTTATGAGATTTTTATAAAAGAGATGTTTTTTTTGCAAGGCAAATAGGGTTAAGTGGCTTGTCCAAGGCCACACAGCTAGGTGATTATTAAGTGTCTGAGGTCAGATTTGAACTCAGATACTCCTGACTCCAGGGCTGGTGCTCCATCCACTGCATCACCTAGCCGCCCCCTAAAAGAGATTTTTTAAGTATTATTTTTAAAACTTTTCTTTTTTGTTGTATCATTTATTTTTCTGGTTTCTACCTTTTATACAAATGCTCTATAACTATTAGTCTCTTTTACATAGTGGGAGCAATCCTCATGTGTTTTTTTTCCTGGAAGTGCCTTTGACTATATTCCTAGGGAGAATTTTTTGGACATTATATCATCATGATTTTAATGGAGGAATGATGCATTTTGTGAGAATGGTTATCAATTCCATTTTGAATATATAGTTTTAGAGATACTATGGGACTTCCAAATGGAGATGTCAAGTAAGTGGCTGGTGATATAGGACTGGATGAAACCCAGGAGAGTGCAAAGTGCTAGCTGTGTAGATCTGTGAATCATTTGCATTAGAAATATTAATTGAACCCATGGGCACTGATCAATTCCCCAAGAGGGAGAGATGATATATTTATACATAGAGAGAGAAAAAAATAACTGAAGGTAGAGCCTTGCAAGATGCATAGAGTTAAAGATGGGAATATAGATGTTGATCAAGGGTTAAGTCAGTAGAAACTGAAAAGATGTAAACAATAAATGTAGATGACTTTTTCTATGAATTTTTCCAGTTAAAGGAGAGACAGATGGCCTAAGCAGCAAGTGAGATTTATTTAGTGGTAAACTGGATATATTTGCAGGCAGCATGAAATGTAGAGATTAAAAGAAGTGAATGGGGTAATCTAAGAGCTAAGCCTCTAGGGTAGACCAGAGGAGATGAACCAAGGAGTACACACAAGGGTTTGGCCTAGGTCTTGGCTTAGACCAAAAAAAAAAAATCAATTTTTTTTTCAGAGACTGGAGTAAAGGAATGAGCAGGGGATGCTATTGAGTAGTTTTGAGATAGGGAAAAAGAAGGAATTTATGACAATTGGTCTGACTTTGTTCTTTGCTAAGGGAGAATGGGAAGAGGAGAAGAGATAGTGTAGTAAGCCTGAGAAAAACTGAGAAGGTTTGGAAAAGATATTTAAGGAGTCCTGTAATCAGGGAAGAATAAATCAATTGCTTTATAGCAGCAAGAACACAGTTGAAATAACATTAATATTTTTTATGATTTCTTCCAATTGATATTGAGCAGAATGTAAATAAGAGTAAAGAAAAGAAATTACAGGAGTATCTGGAATTGGAATTTGTCAAGATATGAGTAGCAGTAGATCTTTGGGGCAAAGGACAGGTATAGTTGAACAATTTAACTATAGAGCCAGGTCTGACAAGGAAAGATAATAGAGAAATGATGGAAAAGTGGGAGGTGAATGGGTGAGGAGGAATGTAAATGAAAGCAATTTAAAAAGAGGCAACTTTGATACAGTGGAAAGAATTTTAAAATCAGAAGCACTCAGGTTAAAAAAATGCCCTTATTAAAGAGAAAAAGCATTATTATCTTATTTCTGGGATCTTTATTTTTTTTCACAAAGAGAAAATATTTACATATAACATTATTTAAACATAGAAATGATAACTATCACTTATGTACTGCTTTATGATTTGTATCATTTATGCATAATATATTAATTTAATTCCATGAAAAAGAATTGTACAGATTCTTAAAATGCTGCCATTTTGTAAAGTATGTAAACCTTGGAGAGAGAGTTTCTTGATGTGGTTTATGCTGAATGTAATTAGAAGGTTAATGATGTGTGAAGTTCATTAAAGTATTCCTTAGTCATCAGGATCTGTTAGATTTCAAGTTGCTTCAGTGCAGATTCTTTGAATCCTGAACTGGCCACACCATTGGATCTAAAATACTAATCCAAGAAAAAAGATCATCAGGGTCTCCTGTCTGATAAATTGAACAAAGGCTTTTTGTCTTCTGCTTCCAGACTTACTATCTAGCTTCAACCTTTTCTGCCTCTTCCTATCTCCTTCCCTCTGGGTCCTTCCTGGTTACTTGACTTTCTGTTTTCTACACTTTCTTGACCTCTAGGCATGAGCACCACAACAGTTTTCTGCCTTTCTTTTCCAGGATTGGCTCTCCAAATTCTGGCTTTCAGCATAGGCTTTGGGATACAGTTCATTGCCTAGTCCAGCATTATGCAAGGGCTTGGTGAACAATCTCATGAATACTAATCACAGTTTCATTACAGACTTAGGTGACCCTAGTCAAATTACTCAGTCTTTTACTACTTACCTGTAAATCAGAGATGGCTTTGTTAAAGCAGTATTGTTCTGAACAAGTAAATCATAATGGGAGTACCTGTGTATTATATTGCTGTATAGGATAAATTTTAACCATTAGATGAATGGAAGTATAATGTGTCTGTAAAATTAGCTGTTATCAACATTAGTTCACCATTCTAAGACAGGTCTTTCTGTATTTCCTATTTCCCTATGAAAAGCCTAAATATATTTCAAGTCTATTTTGTTTGTAATACAGTTACATCCTTTCTTTAGTCCCTATTGGACTAAAATTTCCTTTCTAATTTGTAGTATTTGGTCACACAGAGGTTCTGTATAAAGAATTTGCTGTTTTCTTTTATCTACTTATGAATGAAGATTTAAAGCATTTATGGTCCAGTTTTGTTTCATTAACTAAATGATAAATGTTGTATTAGTAAAACTGTCAAATACATAATTTAGCTCTTTTAATCCTTGTCCATGCAAATAACAATGCACCATTTCCTCTGATTATGTTTTAGATATCTGATATCCATGTTACTGGAGAGTCGGAGGATATGTCTGCTAAAGAGAGACTGTTATTATGGACACAGCAGACAACTGAAGGCTATGCTGGAATTCGTTGTGAAAATTTCACTACCTGCTGGAGAGATGGAAAATTATTTAATGCCATCATTCATAAATACAGGTATGAAATAATTGTGGTTTTTTTCCTAGCTACATGACTAGAAGACATTTGTCTGATTTGTTTTCATTTATCAGAAAAATGAAATATGACACTGATAGAACTCTGTACCTTTTAGCCAGAGAGGCTCATCTCTTTGTTACCCAAACCTGAGTAGATGTGGAAAAGTTCCAATATTATAGACTATATTTGGAAGTGCCTTAGAGTTCAGAGTATCCAATCCTTTCATTTTACATTTGAAGACACTGAGGCCTGGAAACAATAAGAAAGCTGCCTAGGGGTACAGTGGATTAGAGAACTGACCCTGGAGTCAATCCAGACTCAACACTGGACTTTTACTAACTGTATAACCCTGGGCAAATCACTTAACCCCAGTTGCCTCACAGAGAGAGACAGACAGAGAGAGAGAGAGAGAGAGAGAGAGAGAGATGAGGCAGAGAGAGAGACACACACACACAGAGACACAGACACAGACAGAGACAGAGAGAGAGAAGTAAAAAAGTTGCCTAGAACTTTAACTCAATTATTTGATTGCCAGCCCAATACATTCCCTCCTGAATCACCTACCTTACATTGTTTTATGATTGTGAAATTGTTATCTTTGACACACATCCACTATTTTCTATTCTTTCTATTCATAGAAAAATATTCTAGATTTTGTTTTTCTAAGAAGAGTTATATTAAAAAGAGCATTATAATTGACAGCAAAATGAAAAGCAGTTTTTAACCCCTGATACCAGTCTCAGGACTGATTATTTAATCTTCATCTGAAAAGAGAAATGGGAATTTTGACATTAATTAAGAGCATTAAAGGATTTTTGGTTTTAAGATTTCACCAGTCTTTACCCAGCTATACACTCTAAATGCTTCACTCAACTTGTACAGGAAAAATTGTAAAATGCATTTAGATTCTTATTGTACCTATTAATTATAATGTGTTATTATCATTATTTTTGGATTGCCTGCCACCTTGATCCTGGGCTTCCATTAAGGGATTCTTAAATAACTTCCAGGTTTTCTGACTTAATTTTTTGTTATTGTTGTTGCATTTTATTATAATTTCCTCTTCAAAAATTTCATAAAGATAAACTTGTAACATAAAAATTTCAGTGTTAATATATTTAAGTTTGGGGGTGACTAGGTGGTGCAGTGGTTAGAGCACTGGCCCTGTAGTCAGGGGTACCTGAGTTCAAATTCGGCCTCAGACACTTAATAATCACCTAGCTGTGTGGCCTTGGGCAAGCCACTTAACTCCATGGCCTTGCAGAAAAGCCCAATATATATATATAAATTTGTACATAAAAGATTTGTATTGGCAAATCTTCAGTGTTTCATTCTTTCTAGAATCAGTTTCCTGTAAACATGTTGCAGTGATAAGAATTTGGAAACTGGTTTCTATGCCGAACCTTCTTTCACCTCAAAGACCCCTACTTCTCAGATTCTTGCTAATAGTCACCTGTCACCTACTTTATCCTCAACTGCTAGACTATAAACTTGGCTTTGTAATGTCTATGCAGTCTCTTGTACTGAGGTGGTAACCATATCTTATCTTTTTGTAGGGGACAATTCTCAGGCTTGACTTTAAGCAGTCTGAATTGATTTAGATTAAAAAAATCCCTGGCCATATTGTAGCATGTATTATTGAAAAAGATGCTCCCTTCAGTTATTGTCCTAGAATGGTATTTGGACTCCCCACTTCTCTTCAGTATATATGGCTTAAGATCTGATACCAGATGAAACACATTGAAAAGAATTGCATAAAGGCTATTTTGGGGGAGCTATGACTATACCCTTCCCAACCCTCTGAAAATAAAAATAACAAGGATATTATAAAAGAATGGTGGTATGCTGGAAAAATACTGCCCCTGAATTCAGAAGACCTTACTTCAATCTCAGTGTCAATGTAAAATCTGTCTCAATATTAAAATTCCCAATTCTCTTTTTAGATGAAAATTGAGATCTACAATCTCAACCCTGACTCTTAATAACCTGTGTAACCTTGTATTTCCCTGGGCTGTAGTTAAATTTAGGAAACTGGTCTAATGTCTCTTCTAGTCCAAGGTCTTTTCTAGCCCTAGACAGATGACTTTTAAGTTTTTGCTTTGTCTTGTGTCCTAACAGACTAATCTTCCTTTTCTATAACTTGGATCACCCTAGTTTCATTGTAGGAAATGAAAAGACCAACCACACTTTGGAATCATTTCAAGGGGTACTTTTCCTTGATTCAGCTGCTGGCTCTGAACAACCCTTGTTCTTACTTTAAGTCATGCTTCATTCCTTAAGTTCGTTATAAGGACATTTTTTTTTAACATACATAGAGTATTAACGAACATTCTCCCCTACTGCTAAGAATAAAGTATGGTACCTTTTTTATACCCCCCCCCCACACCTAATAGTAGAAAATTTAAGTGATTTACCCCAACCCAAACTAGAACTACAGTAGTTTCTGAATCATATCTCTCTAGGTTATCCAGTGAATTTCTTGTTTTAACACAGTTATTTTTTTCAGGGAGAGTGCTATTTTCTAATCCAATACCATGTTTTAAAGTTACTATTGCATACTTAGTAGGATTAGATTCTAGGGGAAATAAAAGTTCACAGTTTAGATAAAACACCTTTTGTTCCCTCAAGAAACTTAGAATCTAGGGGTGGCTAGGTGGCTCAGTGCACCAGCTCTGGAGTCAGGAGTACCTGAGTTCAAATCCGGCCTCAGACACTTAATAATTACCTAGCTGTATGACCTTGGGCAAGCCATTTAACCCCATTGCCTTGCAAAAACTAAAAAAAACAACAACTGAGAATCTAGTAGGAAATGAGCTATAACTTCATTATTAGTGTTTTAGAGAACTACAGAACAAAGTAGGGTAGGTCTTTTTTATTTACATTAATGTGCATCCTAGATTAGACTTAAAGTAAGTACAATATAATTTTATTAGCTCCTGAACACTTCTTTGAATGTATATGTTTTGGGGGATATACTTTTATGAATGTATATTTGAATTTTCAGAACAAGACACATTCCTAAATAGATTAACATCCATTAGGGAGTTAAAGTATTACTCATACACAGGAAGAAAAAGTTATGTGGTGGCTATAACTCACTAAATAAAAAAGAAAATCAAGGTAAACTTTGTTCCAATAGCTTTTGCTGTCTATTCCAGTCCCTCCTCACCCTTTCCGCAATTAAATAAGAGCAATAATAATTGGGTTTTTCTTGGTCAGAACAATCCAGAGATTTATTCACTAACCAGTGTATCTCAACCACAATTCTGCCTCTTTTGGCACCATCAGAAAAAGAATGTGTTGTTGATGGGTGTTCTTTACTTAGGAAATAATAAGCTATTTATCCTTTGATTTGGATTATGTTACACAAAAGGATATATTTCATAGTGCGCATTTAGAATTTGCTCAGTTCACTTCTTTGAAGTTTTTTTTTTAGGCTGGAAGCAAAGAGCTTAAAAGGAAACCATTCCTCCAGATTTTTCAGAAAAACAATCTTTGGGCATTGTCTCTTAACAGAAATTGTAAAGATATAATAGCATGTGACTTGAATAACTTTGCTCCCAAATACCATAATTGATAGTTCCATCAATCAGGAATGGATTCTAGGAAGGGTATTAGGTTTGTGTTTTCAGGCTTTACACCCTACCCCCAACTTTGGAAAAAATTCTTTGCCCAAGTTTAATGTTTTGTTTGCTATTGTTTTTTGAGGGAGGTTTTCTGAATGTAGGAAGGAAGAGATGAATCCTTCTGCATGCTGTTTGTTTGGGACTTTGTCTAATAGGGTAGCAGAATGTGCTCTTGAAATAATCTTTCGACTTTAGGTTTGAATTTTCTCAGTGTTCCATATTGACTTTGATTTTTTTGTTAGAGTTCACAGTAAAAATACAGTGGGTCAAGTTTTACATGTTTTGGAGACTTCCAGAGCTACTTTTTCTACAATTTATCTTGCTGATTTTTCCTTGTGAGCTAAAAACTCTATGTACTCAGTAAATATTTTTCAGTGGTTTTCTTTTAGTAGAATATTGAATTCTATTTTCATTCTGATTGTAGAGGTATATTAATTTGAAAAGAGAATTCCTTTTTTTCTACATAAATTATTATTAGTACTACTACTACTACTACTACTACTACTACTACTACTACTACTACTAAAAACAGTGCCATTAGTATAATGCTTACAATGTGCTATGGAAAGTGAAGATAAAGTACTTTGGCTGATTAATAAACTCTTCAAATATTTCACTTGATTTTCACAACAACCCTAGGAAGTTGGTACTGCTAACAGTCTGAGTTCATATTTGAAATTAAATCTTCTGATTCCAGACTTAGCTCTCTATCCTCTGCACTACCTAGTTACCGCTTAATATATGTATAATTACAAAATGAAGAGAGAGCTATAGGAACATGAGAAAACTCATGCCTTTTTTCAGTGATGTGCTCTAAGAAAAATAAAAGGGGCAGTTAGAATGTTGTGAGTGCCTGAAAAGTCATCAGAAGTGGACTTCTGATGATGTGGCTTCTGTATATGCCAAGAAATTGGATAATTCAGTAGAAGAGTGATGTCTAGAAAGCATAAAACATTTAACATAAAATTGAGAAATATGAGGTTGATGCTGACCAAATGAGTAATATCATATAGTTGCAATGTGAGGGATTTGACCCTTGTGAAATTTTAATAAGGGACAAAAATTAATTTCTCAGCTCTTTGTGTTCAGTAAAAGAATTAGTTAAATGCATGAAAATAAATAACCTCATGAATAATCAAGTAAGAACTCTTATTCACTATTGGAGTATTTTTTTAAAAACATACATAGTGTATAACATACATCATTTGAGAAAGCTTTAGAAGAAATTGGAAATTAAAGATAAAAGTACTTTGCTTGATTGATAAGAGGTTGGAAGAAGATTTATAGTTTATATAAAACAAATACCAATTAAATATGCAGCATTTTTTGCCTAAAGGTAAAGAAAAGTCTTGATATGAATTCCTAGCTGGTGAATGCTGCTACTGCAGAGTGATCTTATCTAAATCAAGACCACCCTCTTTTCCTCAATTTGTCTTCTTTCCTGATAAAGAACACAGGGATTAAGTTTTGATGGATTTAAAGTTAAGTCTGTCACTTAAGTATTTGATAAGGGTTTGTGGCTTAAAGGCAAGAGGATGAGAGAATTAACCTAGACAGTAACTCAAGGAATTTGAATGGATTAAAAAGGTGTAATGTAATCACCAGGAAAGTTGGACAGGATGAAAAGAAGAAAAAATTCTTTTCAGCATTTCGGATTCTTGAGAGAAAGAAATAGCAAAACCAGAGATAGGCTGGTCACTTGATAGCTTTCTTCCCTTAAACATTCCTGTAAGCATGAGTTTAGAAACCCAGTTGATGTTTTTTGTTTGTTTATTCACTCTTTTTTTTAAATAAGGCAATGGGGTTAAGTGACTTGCCCAAGGTCACTTAATAATTACCTAGCTGAGTGACCTTGGGCAAGTCACTTAATCCCATCATTTCCTTGCCAGAAAAAGAGAGGAAGAAAAAGATATAACTAAATTGAAGTTTCCAGATTCAAGTTCAATCCCCCATCTTGTTTAGCCTTGTCTGCCTCCCCAACTAGAGTACTGCCCCAGATGCTCAGATGAAGACACCAGTTTCAGAACACTGAAGCACGTGGCTATGCCAAGTGTACAAACAAGTTCTGCCTGGTCAGGCAGGAACATGAATGAATAAGTTCCTGGAGGCAAGAAAAAAAGAGGCAAAAATGCCAGGAATTACAATAACAACAGTGAGAACTTCATGTAACAAAATGGGAAGAAAGGAAGCATGTCAATATGCTGGTTAGGGGAGGGGTGGTGGTGGTGGTATTTTCAAAAAGAATTTATAATTGCTAGTTTCTGCTTGCTCTGCTTTGTAAGTTTTTCCCATTCATTTGTTTAAATTGGAATTAATCACTCTGTTTAGTCCACAGTACCACTATAAGCTTCTATTCACATATGTGGCCTCATTAAAATATCACTTTTTGGGAGTGGGGGAGGCTTAGGGAATATTATTTGAACCTTTTCTAAATTAAAATACAGGGTTCTTCCCTGTTCCCCCTTCCCCCTTCCCCTCCTCTCCCTTTTCTAAGAATAAAGTTGGGAGAAATTTATTTGTTTCATTGTTTTGAACTGAAATCTAATTGGACTTCCAAATTTTTTTTCTCTCACATTTTAACTTTTCACAGGTGCTGTGGTTGAGGAGGTTAGAATGGACAGATGTTATCTTAGTCACCTAGGGTGATAGTATGTATGACCTACAGCCTTGTGATTCAGTCACCTGCTTTGATTCAGTCATACCTCACCTTGGGGCTGGTTTAATGTTTGGGAGGAGGCCCTTATAGACTCACATTGTTCCAGCAGGAAGTGGGATGGGTGATTCATTAAGGAGCCTATAAATTCATGAGTCAATTTTATCTCAGGGCTCTCACAGTGAGTGTATGTTTTAGTTGTATATGTGAATAGAGAAGCCAAACCAGACCCTGGGAATGGATACTGGGATATTTGGGGTCTAAGCATTAGGTGACATATAAATAATGAAAAATTTAAGGTATCCTAAAAGATAAAATCCACTATTATTTCAGTTTGTAGTTAGCATTTTTTTCCTTTTTTTTAAAAAAATGAATTATAAAACCTAGACAATATGAACTCTAAAAAAGCAAAAACAAAATATGAATTCTCAAAAAGCAAAAACAAAATATGAATTCTCTTATCTAATATCAGCTATAAACAAAGCAATGCCACTTGTATGCCTCTGTGCAGCTGTAATTAGATCTTAGAGAGTTGTATAGGGTGGTAGTAATTTGAGTATTAATTCTGTTTTTTCCTATTTTTTTCAGTTTGTGTGGTTTTGATCAAATTAATTGAATCCAGCTGTTTCATCTCTGAGGCTTGTGTTAGTGCTTGAGAAATCTTAATTTGTGTTTTCAGTTTTGGGGAGACATAAAATAAGATTTGGTTTTAGTGATAGTTATATTTTAAGGGGAAAATCCTTACAAATGAACCTTGTTAAAATGTAAATGATGATGATGATGATGATGATGATGGTTAAATTTTAGAAGCAAATTAGTGTAGTTAGAAAGAGGACTGGATTAGGAGACCTGAGATACCGATTTGATGTTTGATCTGTCACTGCTAGAGGTAACCAGGAACAAGTCATTTAAGCTTTATGACTCAATATTCCAAATGAGTTGATTTGTATGATGCATGAAATTCTTTTTTAGTGCTAAGACTGTGACTCTTAATTGATAATAATTATGAAAGGAAATTTAGCACTAAAAGGCAATGGCCCAATTTGAATTCTACTAGCAGGGAGAGTGGATGGTGAAAGTCTGGGAATATGGGGGAGAACTGTTGAAGGCATGATTTTTTTTTTTTTGTATTAAAAAAACGTCCTGGCAGTTTTATTATGTAGCATTTTGATAAGTATATTTTAAACACTATCAGTGAATATAGTATTTCTAAGAAGATTAAGGACTGTGTAGTCAGATCAAAAGGCATTAATCTGGCTATCCACTGGAGAAAAATGTTGGTAAAATTACATTTCCTTATAGATTATTACATAAATTTAGGCATAAAAGTTATTAATAGATATCTCCAACAAGACCTTGAATATTGAACTCATATTAGAACTGAATAGGAGATAAAGGTAGGCCAGATTACACTGGAGAAATACCCACAGTGTTTTCCAGAAGTATTGCTATTACAAAAATCCATCATTTTAACATCAGTATTTTCTTAGTGTTTTATTTGTGATTATAAATCATACAACCCAACTATCTTAGATTAAAAATAAAAGCAATCCATAGTATAGTAGATACTCATGTTTGGCATAAACTGAATTCTCTGTTTTGCCAGTTATGATTTGTATGAAAGAGGTGATTTAAACTATATTAATGAATTTCCAGACAGGGAAATGAATTAGTCATGTAGTGAGAATGAAAGGCAGCAGTTGGACAAAGCAAATACTACATTGACATGGTACTATTAAAAGAATGAAAGACTTCTAGAGTATTGAGTGGATAATCTATGGAAGATTTATGGTAAAACATGGACAGGACAGGAATTGCAGAGGATAGGAAGATATGGAAAATTATTATATGTACCATTGGAAGATGTACCTATTCCAATAAAACCAGGGATCTTACCCAGTTTCTCTTATAGTTTCTTAACTTTGTTGTCCCTATTAATTACATAATAAATGTTGATTGAATGAATGAGTTTGTAGATGCTGGCTACTTGAGTTCTGATCTGCCTATGAGGAATCATTATTCGGACTTGGGCAAGTGAGGGTAGAAAGAAAATAAAAGTTTATTAAAAGAAGTTATAAGACATAAGAAAATGGTAGGTAAAGAAAGACAGAGATAAAAGAGCAGTCAGGCTGAGCTTGACCTGAACCAGCTAGTCAGAGAAGACTCTTGGCCCTGAGTGGAATCCAACCCAGGTTTTTATGTCCTTGCCTCTCTTCCAGAGGGCAAAAGGTGAACTCCCTCCCCCGTTATGGACCCAGAATTAGATAGAGGGTGAAGCCTAGGGAGGTCAGGATACAAATTTTATATTAAACAATGAAACAATGGTATAAATGCTTTACATATCAAGAAACAGGAATCTCCACCCAATTTAACAAGATTCAACATCTTTAAGATTACAAATTTTGTTTCTGTTACATTTATAATTTTCTATTTCTTGTCAATTTAGATCTCAAGAGGAGGAAACCTCCAACCAATTTAACAACATCTGGTTCACACTTCTCTTCATCTGTCCCTTCATCAAGTTAATGAATGATTTTGTAAATAAATCATAAGAACATAGATTCTTAGATCTAGAACTTGAAGGGACTCAAGCTATCTAGACTAACATCCAATTGAATAAATTGGAGGGTATAGAGAGTAAATGATTTGTTCTTGGTCTTGTAAATGTCAAAAGCAGGAATTAAAACTAAGTTATCTGATTGCAGTTCTTTTCCCTTTTTACAAATAATACTGCTATGAATATTTTTATGTATATTAGGTCTTTAATTTTTTTTTTTTTACTTTTTTGGGGATTTTTTTCTTGTTATGGAATCTTTGAGGCAGAGCATATGGGCAGTTAACAGTCACATTTCTTTTCTTAATTCCAATTTAAAATCCAGAAGAGTTGGCTGACTATAATTTTCTCTAAAGTACTTCAATGTCCTCATCTTCCCAAAGCCACTTGCAACATTGGTTGTTCCTATACATTTTATCTTTTCCTTTTGTTGCAGAATATGAGGCAAAAAAAAAAGTTTTTTCCAATTTACAGTTTGTATATTAATGATCTGAAACATGTTTTCATGTGGTCATATATAATTTGTGCTTCTTTTGGAAACTCCATATTAGTTAACTATATGTATATATATAATATGTATATATATATATATATATATATTTGGGTAATGGATTTGGTGCTAAAGTTACATCAATTCTTTGTTATATTTTGAGTATTGGAATTCTTTGAGAGGTATTTCAGGCAAACAATTTTCCCCTCACAGTAATCTGCATTTTTTTTTTTTTTTTAGATTTTGCAAGACAATGGGGTTAAGTGGCTTGCCCAAGGCCACATGGCTAGGTAATTATTAAGTGTCTGAGGTCGGATTTGAACCCAGGTACTCCTGACTCCAAGGCTGGTGCTCTATCCACTGTACCACCTAGCCACCCCCCAATCTGCATTTTTCTAATCTAATCTTTTAAAATTCTAATTCAATATAGTCAAATTTATTTGCTTTAGGATTTAAGATCATCTTAAAATCTTTTAAAATTCTAATTCAATGTAGTCAAATTTAATCTACTTTAGGATTTTTTTTATGAACCAATTAGTCACCAAGCATTTAAAGTGCTAAATGCTAGGGGTTCAAAGACATGTGAAAATACCATCCTTGCCCTCTCACATTCTTATAAATCACAAATAACTATACATACATAGCAGATGGAAAGTAATTTTGGAGAGAAAACACTATGTTGGGCTGTGTGTGGGAAGACTGGAAAAGGCTTCTTGGAAACCAGGGATTCTAAGAAACAAGAGATGAGTAGGGAGAGCTTTTAGGCCATGAAAGAGAGGTTAAAAGCCTGCAGTTGGCATGGGAAGAGAAATATCCTATAGACCAAGGAAGCTGGATCTTTGAGTAAGGGAAGGGGATTAAAGTAAAAGGTTGGAAACGTGGGAAAGAGAAAGGTTTCATTGACTTGAAAGCTCTGGATTATTTTTTTTCATTTCTACTTTGCCCTCTAGGTCTTATAAGTCTGGGTAGTTTTCTGTTAAGATTTCTTGAACTATGATGCCCAGGCTATTTATTTATTCATTCATTTGTTCATTCATTTAGTCATGATATTCAGATAATACAATGTTTCTAAGCCATTTGAGGTACCTTTAAATATCCCTTTTATTTTTTCAACCTTTTGACTTTTTAAAAATATTTTTTATTGTTTAATGAAGTCAGTGAATTTGATCCATTTGCATTTTCAGGGAATTTGTTCTATGGGGGGGGGGGCAAGATTTTGTACCTTTTATGCCAAACTGTTAATTCCCTTTCTAATTCTTCTGTGGTTCTGATTTCTTTTCTAGTATTTTTAAGCATGCTTACTTCATTCATGAAAACATTTTAAAATTAAAAAAAAACTTCTTGCTTCCTCTCTTTCAACAGTTCCAATAAAGATTATATCCAAGATATATTTTTTTCTCTAAGGCATTGCTTCTAAATGTTTTGGATATTCTGGATGTTCTGCCTTTGTGGCTTGAGCTTTCCTGTTACCATAAAAGCTCATGATAGGGTTCTTTTTTGTTTATTTGTCCCTTCTTCCAGCCTACTTCTTGATTTTTTAATGGATATTAGGGCTGAATTCTGGGGTACTTCTGGAAAGAAAGATTGAGCTGGTCCTATTGCTGATTTCTTGGAGTATGGTATGGTTATGGCATTCCAGGGTCTCAGAGATATTCTGAGGACTTGCTGCATTTTATTTCTCCCCAAAGTGATCTGATCTAGAGCAAATTCTGATCACTGTCTCCCTGGTCTTAATTCTGCAAGTTCCTGACCTGTGTTTGGGTCTGAGCAAGAGCAGTAGGATGCTGGGCTCTGCCCTTTTAGCCAACTAGAAAGTTCTAAAGCTCTGTTGCCTTATAGCAACAGAATTGTAGATTCCTTTTTGGTCTGCTATTCCTGCTTCGGTTATTCCTTGGCAGGCTAGCCTAGATGCTGGAAAGCAGACTCTGATTCCCCTGTTTTGAGCCACTCCAATGTTGCTTATGCTTCTTCGCACATCGAAATATCCTCTTTTCTCTGCATTCAACCCAAGACCTTTCTATGTGGGAATGCTGCTTTCCCTGCACAGATCTCCTTTCTCAATCCACCTGGATCTGTGATCTGAGACTGGATAATGGTAACAAAGTTGTTAGTTTGCTACCCATCCTTATTGTAGTGCTCCAATTTGGAGATGGGATACCTCTCACTCGGTGCTGGAATGATGCACCTGATGTTTTTCTGGACTGACTTATCCCCAGAGCCCCTACAGCTCTTTTTTTTCTCTCTCTCTGGTTCATTATACTGACTTAGGCTGAGCAAAGGACTCTCTTTGACTTTTTTTTTTTTCAGATTTCTCCATTAGGAATTGGTTTTGTGCATTTTCTAGATCTGTCTATAGAGAGAATATATGTCTCATTGCATTGCATCCTATCACTCTTCATCTTGGCTTTACCCTTGGGAATACAATTTGAAGAAAATTTATTGACTTGTGGATTTGAACTGGGTTGGCCAAGTTCATAGATTTGATAAGGTACTTGAAAAACTTTTTTTAAAGGTTTTTTTCAAGGCAAATGGGGTTAAGTGACTTGCCCAAGGCCACACAGCTAGGTAATTATTAAGCGTCTGAGACCAGATTTGAACCCAGGTACTCCTGATTCCAAGGCTGGTGCTTTATCCACTTCGCCACCTAGCCACCCTGAAAAACTTTTTTAGATACTTGGGAGATACTTGGTTGAAATGCAAACTTCCTGAGTGCAAGAACTAATTAATTTTTGCTTTTATTTTCTCTGATTAGCATACAGTAGTTGCTCAAAAAATGCTTGATTTAATTAAATAGAATGGTGATTGAGTTTTACCACTTTTCAAAAAAACTCATTAATACATTTGATCATAGAAGCCCAAAAGTGATATATTTGACATACCCAGATCCTAATACCTGAACTAATGGGTGGAACAGTTGATGATTAGGAATAGCGTGGGGACAAGCTCTGCCTCAGCTTGTCTGATTGTCGCTAATCATGAAAGCTTTGCAGTAATACTTTAGTAATTTTCCTGTAGCATTTGCTTTTTGGCACATGCTTTTAACCTTTTGTCATATGAATAAAATGTTCTTTTTTAGTAGTTGAATCTTCATACCTTTAAGCATTTTTACCTTAATTCCAATAAGTTTAATCTACATGAATTTTTTTCTTACATTTCTCTTTTTTTCTCCACATTCTTTTGTATGTGCTTGTAGCTGGTTTTGTTTAGCCCTTTATAATACTTGATGTCAAATAACAAATCAAAACTTTGTGCCAATTTTTCTTTTTTTTTGTGAAGCACTACCAGTCTAAATGTACATTTTGGAAAAATAGGGGGAAAATGACTAAATAATGTGCATAAATCCCATAGCAGTGTGGTTATTGAAAGGAGAGTAATAATTAATAATTATGATAATAATAATAATGGTAATAATGCCACTTTACTTATGTAAAAAGATGATGCCACCAAACTATCATCTGGTGTGTGCTTTGATATTTAATGGAAAAGAAGATTTACTGTGGTTAAGCAAATTTCTCACCGTGACATCTGTCATTAACTATTTGGTGAATTCCTTTCTTAGAAAAATAGATTACCTATTTAAAAAAGGCAGAATTATTAAAGATAGTAATCTGTTGACAGTTTGTATATAGCTGTAATAAAAAGTTAGATTTTTGGTTTTTTTTATGCTCTGTTACTTTTAATTAAGCCCATCTTCTGGTGGGTTCACTCTCTGGTGGTCCTTTGGTTCACCTTTATTTTTGTTTTTTATGCATTTTAACTCAGACCATTAAAGTTCATATGAACTGTTTTGCTAGTTTATTAAGTAACTCTACATTGGAACCATTCAGTGATGTTCTCCAGTTCTGCCAGTTTGCAGATAATAGTATGTTGATTGCATTAAGTCTGGAATATGGCTAAATTTTCAAAATAAAGTCTATGGTACTGCACAAGAATGGGTATAACTATTCACAAAGGAAAAGTCAAATGCCTGAAGAATGCCTATTGTCCAGATGATGATATTCAGTTGGATGACCAGATCATAATGCTAGTTCCTTCATATTATATTTTGGACTGACTTCAGATTAACAACAGATAATGAATTGGATCTGTAATTGATTAGGAGGGGGAGGGTAGGCTAGACTGCCAATGGAAAATTCTGAATTGTTTTTAATGGTCTTAAGCTTCTCACTGAAGCAAAGACCTGAAGCAAGAGGTGGAAGAGAATGGGAAAGAAGAGCAATATTCCTGCAGTGGGCAGATTTAGAGTCTCTGGCTTTATATTGATGGTCAAAGCAATGGTTGATGGAGTCTTGGGCCTTGGTCTTCAAGTCTCAGTCAGGTCAGTTCTGCTCTGGGACTGAGTTGAATACATTGTGTGTATGTGTGTGTGTGTATGTGTGTGTGTGTGTGTGACAGAGATGAAGACAGAGACACAAAAAGGCAGAGACAGAGAGGAAGAGAGAGAGAGAGAGAGAGAGAGCACAAAGAGGGCACATTAGCACAACAGACACACCCAGTCTATGGTTTGTCCATCCTGGTCAAATAAAGAGGGGAAAGGGTTATTAAGGACAGATTGCCTTGCCTGATGGCATATTGGCATATTGGATGACTGCCCATTGGAGAAATATGAGAAGGCATGGAAGGTTGTAGATGGATGATGATCTGTATCTGTGCCATTTGAGAGTGTATTTAACACTAATGAGCTCTTAGATTCATCAGAGAATGGAAATAATAAGACTTTATGTCTTGAAAAAAGCTGTTGTAACATCTAAATTAGTTCTGGATTTGTGAAATACTCAAGTTGTTGGACCCTAAATTTCTATGCATCTGTGTAATACATAACAGTATATAGGATAGAAATTCTATTTCTTTTTTTTTATTTCTGGAATTTCTGCTTATTTATCCTTGTCTTTTGTTATTGATTATTAAACAATTGTGAGAATTTCATTTCTCCCATTCCTTAAAACATGAAATATGCCACAGGGGTACTTTACATGTAGTTAACTTGCATGTACACATACTCCCAAACACAAAGCTTCAAGTTAGTGTCTTCCTGAATGTCTGCCCAAATATGAGCACAACAGGGATACATCCACCCATTGACGCAAGAATTGGTTCATCTTTGCTATGTTCCCTCTTCATTTGCCGGGGGAAAATATTACAGTTGCTGCTTTGAGGATGGTAGCTTGTTTTTTTTTTTTATAATACCTCACCAACTTGCTAAGCCTGAACATGTTTGAATCCAATCGAAGTCAGAGCATTCATTTTGAGGTATGTGTTTGAATGTTGTTATGGTAACCTTATTGCTATGACTGGGCATCTGAGATATACTTTGGAGGAAGCTTCTCCATTGTAAAGCACTAAAAGTCCTTTTGAAGTTCAGAGGCTCTCTTTGAAACACAGATGGTTTTTCTGTTTTGAAAAGCACTTCTTTGCTAAAGAAAATTTTCAGACTTTATTTTAAATCTGAATGAATACTTTTATGTACATGTAAATTCCCAGGTGAGTCTTTTTTCCAATCATGCCAATTCCTCCGGCCATCTCTTTCCTACAATGCCTGTATTGTCTTTATAGTCACAATTCCTTCCTTTAACTCTCCTTTTTAAAGCCCTAGATTGCCCACCTTTGCAGGATCCTTTTTATATTCTATAAAAATGGATAGGAGAGAGAGGGAGAGGCCTAAATGATTGAACACACTGAATTACAGAGTTATTCTAAAGAAATGATATTTTACTAAAATATATTTAGTATTTCCAAATGGGATGGCTTAAGGTTTCTGAGTAGTTGTCCCAAGAAAATTCCTTTCTTTTGGATGAGCTACCCTTCTCATTGTCAGTGGTACCTTTTTGTCAGTGGTACTACTATTCTACTTTTCCACAACAAAAACCAATGGAGTCATCTCTGTTTTCTATTTTAAATTGAAACTTCTTAAAAAAAAATCTTTGTGTTTCTTAGTGTATATAAAATGAATTCCATAAAATTTTTTTGTAGTTCAAGCCAATTTCTGGATCCTTAGTTTTTGTTTCTTTCTTAATTTGTATAAAAAAGAAAAAGACTCATTAGCAATAGCAGAAGCAGTGGTGACATCATCTCCTTTACATATGGCTTCAGTTGTTAACTTTGAGAAGTATTATACATCATGATTTATTAGACAGTTCCATTGCATAAGTACTTGGTTACATTTTCTATATGTTTGTCCTTTCCTACTCATTGGGCTTTGCATACTTCCTCATACTGAACCTCATGAGGTTATTCTCCACCATTTTTATGATCACATCCACCCCACCTTTGTGTAGTTATCTTTCAAAATCTTGTCCTTGGCTTCTTGTTCTTCTCTCTTTATACACTCTTCCTTGCCATTTGTAGTTGCTTTCATGGTCTCATTGATCAATCTCTATGGATTAATTCTTTGTCTAAAGGTCAGTTCACAAACTCCAACTTTCCTATTTTTCAGTTGTCTGCTTCTCATTTCTCTTTCCATATCTTGTTGGCATCTCAAATGTTTAAGGCTGAATTTGAACTCAGATTTTCTGAACTTTAGGCTTAATGCTTTATCAACTGCTCCACCTAGCTGCCTCACACAGCTTTAAAAATAGCTTTCCTAATACACAAATCAGATGATGTCACTCCTGGGCTCAAAAATCTTTATTGCATCCTCATTTAAAGTCTTTAAATACATCTTTAAAATGTCTTAATAACATTTAGGGTCCTTGGTATAGTATTCTGGTTCCTGTTTATTTCTCTGTCTTGTATTTTAGTTCTTTCTTCTAGTGCATGGCTTCTTGGCTGTCAGTCTGGTTCAGGTAAGGAAGAGTTAATTTAAGGTAATTCCAATCTAAATTAACAAGCATTGATTAGGTGATTATCATGTGTAAGGAATTGTACTAGATCCTGTACAAGATACAATAACAACAACTAAACAACCCCTGAACTGGAGGAGCTTAGAAAGGAGAGTAAATTGCATAGGGGTCCGGAATTATCTAAATGGTTACTAGGACAGATACTTGTCTTAACCACTCACTTTTCTTGAATATAGTAGCAACAGTTATACTTACTGACCACTTTTATAGTGTTTTCATGTTTACAAGGGCAATTAAGGTGGTGAAGTGGATAGAGTGCTGGCCCTGGAGTCACACTGACCTTTCTTTTAAGTTCACATCTGACCTCAGATACTTATTGACTAGATGAATCTGGGCAAATCATTTAATCTTGGTTGCCTCAGTTTCCTCACTTGTAAAGTGAGCTGCAAGAGGAAATGGCAAACCACTCCATCATCATGACTGAAAATAACTGCACAAAAATGTTTACAAAAATTTTACCCATGTTATCTTGTTTGAGTTAACAGTTCTATGATACTCTATCATTTGCATTTTATAGATAATAAAACTTGAGTCTCAGAGAGGATGAATGATTAGTCTCAAAGTAGCAAAGATGAAATGTTAGAAGTACAATTCAAAATATGCTCTTCCAGACTCTATGACATGGCAAATTATTCCTTTTTTCCTCCCCCCAAGTCCCTAAATAAAGTTGGATAGACTCTGATCGTTGACAAGCGACTTAACCTCTCTCAGTGCCCCAATCAATTTTCTAAGACTAGGAGTTACAGATGTATTACTAATTGTCATAGAAGGAAAATATTTCCATATCAGCTAAATTGGTACACTGATGAAATCATAGCTCTTGAACAAAAGCAAGGAAATATCCACATGAATGAGTTGGAAGAATGAAGAATCTCCATTTTAAGCTTCTTAGGTTAGTTACATCTTCATTATTCTCCAAGTTGTACTTCTGACTTTCTGGACTTTCTCTACCATTCCATAGAAAACTATTCCTTCTGTAAATTAACTTTGCCACTGGACTTCTAACATTGGGAAGTTCCATCCTCCCCTAGGGAGCTTTATCTTCTGATTAGCTGTTTCTTCCCAGAAGTTCCATTTTAAGATTTTTGTCCAAACCAGCTGTGTTCTCTCTAGTACCCTCCTCTCCTTTTCACCTTCTTATGTGTAGTCTTCCTCTATTAGATTGTAAGCTTTTTTTAGGGCAAGGACTATTCTTTTTTTTATTCTGCTTGATTTTTTATTCTCAGTTCTTAGCATTATGCTTGCTTATTGACTTAAGTCATTGTGATGACACTGTTGTCTCTGGGGAAGTGAAAGAAATTAGATTCACAGCTTGGTTTGTATAGAGTCATCCCATCAAGTTCCAAATCCAAATCCCATTTTGAGCTCTCAGAGTTCTGAGAGTTTCTCTGCTGGGCCACAGCAAGATCCAATCTGGAATGTTGCCTCCCAGGTAGTCATGGCTTGAGTTTCCAGTTCTGGGGAACTTCATTATCTGTGCCTAGAACTGAAAAGGACAAATGAAATAGACCTAAAAATGCAAGCCCTATTCTTAACATTATAAGATTTAAAGGGGGTATGAGTGTGTGTGTGTGTGTGTGTGTGTGTGTGTGTGTGTGTGTGTGTGTGTTTGTGTATGTGCTTAGCTGACTCTTTCCCTATACCCAGCTTGGTGAATGGTGCCCATGCTTTGGGAGACTTCAACTCCTTTTGGATGCTGAAGGAAAGAGAGAATGTCCCAATCTATTAGTTTTTAAAATGCAGCCTATTCTACACAGCCATTGGGGGGAAAAAAGATATTTCCCTCCACATGGTAGAGAAACACAGAATGTCTGTTCCCAGTAACCTGTCCTTGCTGTCATCTTCTGCATGGTTAACTCCATCTTAGGTCATCTGGTCCAAAGCCAGGTATCATAAGTTTGTTCTGACTTGTTTTTTAATGATAATAACTTAAAACTCTTAGACAAAAATTTCCCCTATTTTTTTTCCCCCAACATTTCTAATACTACCTTCAGTGTAGAGTTGTTCATCTAAACTAACAAACTTCCATTTTGGGGGATATGTTTTATGGACTTTTGGATCAGCAGTATTTTCCTGAGTTTTCTATTTTTTTTTTCAACTTCCATTTCAAGGACAAGATTTTGTTTTCAATAATCTTGGTGTTTATCTATAATCTTCTAATTAGTACTTATTCTTTCACCATTTAATCTTGTTCCAAAGAATATTGCCAAAAAAAAAAATCCTGTTCCTGTTTAGGCATTTTGATTCTATTGGTAGCCTTCTACTGGTTTTCTGCTATAATCTGAAGTCTCTGGACCAGATCACACTGAGCCAATTCTGGCAACATGAGAGTTGCCTTTCTATAGGACTTCTTGGAGTTGGCAGAGGGTGGAGCTATTCAGCTTAACTATTGGTGGGCTTGCTGATTAAAACTATAGGGAACTAGTAAAACTCTCTTGTAATTGCCAAGGAAACATAGCTCTTGATTCTCTTCTACACACTCTGTGTTTAAGTTTCACTGGCCTATCTTCTTTTCCTCATACATGCTACTCTTAATTTCTAAAGATGTACCTTTGTACTGACTGTTCTCCCCATCTCTTCCTGCCCCACTCACCTCTGTCAAACTTTGGAATACTCTCCCTTCTTATCTCTTCCTCTTAGCTTTCTTGGAATTTTTCCAAACTCAGATTGCACCTCCTACTGAAGGACTTTTATCTACTCCTCTATCACTAACCTCATCTTTCTGAGATTATTATCTATTCTGTTTATGCCATAGACATATATATGAGCTGCTTAAGGTCAGGAATTTTTTTTAGTGTCTCCTTAGTATTGTATACTTAATACCTAGATAAACACTAAATAACTGCTTTTGACTGACTGACTATACAGAACTTGAACTTCTGAAATATTGATCTTGGGGTCTCAGTGCTAGCCTAGTTATATATAAGCTAGAAAATGAACTGATCACTGATTCACCTAAATCAAACAGGAGAAAAATGAGTAGATTAGAGTGTCAAATTAGGGTCATGGTACAAACTGGGAAAGGCTGTTGATGTGTGTAGGTGTGACCCTTTTGTTGGGGCAATGTGACTTTCACCTTCTTCAGAGTGAGTTGCCCATCAGTTTCTGAGTTAGCATTTTGGGGAACTTAACTTCTCTAGGCCTCAGTTGTGTCATTTTATAAAATGAAGGGATCGAAGTAGATATAATAAGAATAAAAATACCATGATTTTAATAATAATAATAATAATAATTTTAAAGTGCTACACATATGTTAATTCATTTCATTTCTAAATCCATGACCTATGTGTTTTTGTTTTTGTTCTTTTTTTTCAAGGCAATGGGGTTAAGTGACTTGCCCAAGTTCATACAGCTAGGTAATTATTTAGTGTCTGAGACTGGATTTTACCTCAGTTCCTCCTGACTCCAGCCAGGACTGTTGCTCTATCCATTGCACCATCTAAGTGCCCCCCACCCCCATTTTATAAAGGCCAGTGGTTCAGCATAAATGAAGTGCAAAACTCCTTTTCATTGATTCATTCATTACATATTTTACTCAAAATCCTGTGTAATTTTCTAATAAATTTATAATTTATTCACTAATATTTTAGTGAAATATGCATTCCTGGGAAGCTGAGTACCTAGTTTGGGTGTGGTTATACCACAGGCATCTCCTTTGGAAAAGGAATGTTCAGCCAAATTTATCTTGTGTGTCAATTGGGTATGTTTGTGTATGACTTTCAAATGCAGAGATCCAGTTTCACCAAAAGCCTGACAAGTCTGCTAATTCTCTGGTATATTTGGAACCTTGAATCCTTGTTATGATGCTGAATGGAAAACTTCAAGTAGGATGTGAATGTCCTTTCTCTTTTTTGTATCAGAACATCTGTGAGAGTTTCTTGGATTTTGTTTATAATGAATATATTTAAACCATATTTAGATGTCATACAATGTAACTACTCGAATAAGAAAATGTACATTTAATGCTTAGCAAATGTTAAGAGCTATACAAATGAAGGTGGAAGAAGTGATTGTTACTTTGAACTGAAGATAGGAAATTTAACTTTGCAGAAGAGGGAAAAGCTATGCCATCTATGAAGTCATTGAGAGAAACCAATTACTATTGGGTGATCCAGAGATGAACTTTTTTGGCAACTTAAGATGTTTAGAAAAGCTTGGTAGAGGGTCAAAGAAGAACATCTATGCCAGCAAAGAAGCCATTTCTGAGAATCTAGAAATCCTAAAATCAAAAGATTACATTTGATTTACTTTAATTGGTGGATTTCACAAATGCTTTTGTGTAAACTAGCAATAGCTATAAAAACCAGTTACTTTCTGCAAAAGGCAATTTAAAAAGGGACAAGAGACAATAAAAGGAGAGCACAGCAGTGGAGAGAAATGGAAGGGGGGAGAGAGAGAGAGAGAGAGAGAGAGAGAGAGAGAGAGAGAGGCAAAGACAAGAAATGGTGGCCATTAGGTGTTAGCAGAGGTATCAGAGATTAAAGTTCCAAACTGGCTGTTAAGCAGCAAGTAGCTGAGGTCAGCAATGAAGAGTCAGAAGGGAGAAGAGCCCTACAGGCAAGTAGGCAGGTGGGAACAATGGAACAGCCCATCCCTTGAAGACAGGTATTTTTACTACATATTAGTTCAAATATATGGTTCTATTAGGAATAGTATAAGGGTTGGACAATATAGCATGTGAGATTTACTAGTCAATGAAGTTTTGTAGTCTTAAATGCATTCATCTTCAGTGTTATACTGAAGGCACATCAAATCATTATATTTTTCTAGACCTTTTTCATATTTTTACAAACATTATATTCCAGCAAGACTGGAATAAAGAACTACATAGTCCAAACTAATTCTTATATTCTCCCTACTTTCTAAAAATGACTCATATGTTTCTATTGATACCTGTATATTTTATCTGCAGTTGCTGTAATTTATATATTTAGCTTTCTCATTTGTAAATAAATAATCTTTTATTCTGACTAATCAGTGACAAAAATATTATATTTTTATATGTGAGTTTTTTTATATCTAACACTAGGTTTCCTTGAGGCTGAACAGACTATTCCTGTTGATTTTTTTATTTTAAATTAATTTTTAAAATTGTCAGGTATTTATTTTCTTTTTGTCCTTCCTTCACCGCACCTCCAATTAAGAAAGAAAAATAAAACTTTTGTAGAAAATGCACAGAGTAAATATGTCAAAGCGAATTTTTCCCATATTGTCCAAAAGTATGTCTTATTCTGCATGTTAATTCCATCACTTCTCTGTAAGACATTGTGTAGTATGCTGCATAGTAGATTCTCTGGAATCATGGTTAATCATGTTGTTAATGAAAATTAAGTCTTCAAAGTTGTTCATTTTTACATTGCTATTATTATATAAATTGCTCCCCTTATTCTGTTCATTTCACTTTAAACCAGTTCGTATAAGTGATACCTTTATTTATCCCCCTCTTCATTGTTAGTGTTTTTCTTTTTTCTTTTAATTTTTTTTTAAATTTATGGCATTGTGACTTGCCCAAGGTCACACAGCTAGGTAATTGTTAAGTGTCTGAGGTCAAATTTGAACTCAGGTCCTCCTGATTCCAGGGCTGGTGCTCTATCCACTGTGCCACCTAGCTGCCCTCTGTTAGTGTTTTTCTACTCCCTAAATTACTTTGTATTTAAAGAGAAAGCTATAGTCTGTTTTGATGTCACAGGACCATAGTTTCATAGATTTTTAAAGTGTAAGACACTTTAGAGCTTTAGTACATTTTTTTTTTTGTACTTGATCCAAAATCTCATTTTCTAGATAGGAAGCACTTTCCCAAAGGTACTCAAATGGTGCATAGCAGGGATGCAATTTAAACAGGTGCTCCAGCTCTTAACTTCAGTGATCATTCTTCCCAAAGGACTTTTTGAGTTTCTATCCCTACTACTTACTACCTATGTGACCTTGGAGTTAACTTTACTCATGGACCTAACTTCTGTTTCCACTTTACCTCCCACCTCCCCCATATCTTTCCTACTAAATGAAAGGCTGGATTAGATATCGTTCAATTTCTTCCAGCCCTAAGATTTTATGATTCTATTTCATTGGGTCCAAGTAAAAGGAAAAAAAAAGACCCAAGTCAAAGTCCTTGGGAATATTAAAAATCATTGGAGAAGTAGGAAGAAAAAAGTATTTTGGAAACTCTTCGTTGCTTTTCTTTTTTCACACTTTAAGAATCCCCTCAGTTATCAATTTATAATTTTTCCATATTGCCCAGGATATTTTAAAAGAAGAAACAAGTAAAAGTAATCAAGACAAAATAGATTCTATTTGGGTGACAAAGTATTTTCTATTTTGTTATATTAAATGTGTCATATTCTAGTTTTGATTTATCATTGATAATTAATATTTTGTCCTTCATTCTCGAAGAAGACCATGACATCAGGGGAGGTGATGTCATGACAAGCACATGAGTTTGATTTGAGTGAGGGGGTGCTGTGTTTGGTCACCATCCTTACTTTTTCCTCCAGAGCTGACTGGGTCCAGTGGCCAGATAAAGATCAGGACAACTAGAGAGGGCCCTAGTGCTAAGTGACTTGCCCAAGGTCACACAGCTAGTTAGAATCAAGTGAGACTAGATTTGAGCATCTGTCCCCTTAACTCCAAGACCAGTGCTCTGTCCACTGTGCCACCCAGTTTTGATTTATGATAAATGAGATATAAATTGCTTTTATGCAAAAATGATTGTGTCATTTGGAAGAAAGCTTTTCCTTCTTCCCTTAGTTGAAACTTCATTCTTTAATAACTTTATTGTTATGAAAATTACTCAGTGTTTGCTTTTTTTAAGTAATGGCAGGGTTTATATAACAACTTGTCCTTTCTTGTTCAAAAAATCAGCAGTCCACGTATTTCTGGACGATATTTCATCAGAAAGCATGGATTTTATGAAAACAATACTGCATTTTACAGAAAGTGCTTTACATATTTATTCTTCTCTGGATTGTGACACAAACTTGCTTAGGTCTATGCAGTATAATCTTGATTTAAGCCTCTTTTCCGCAGTCATTTCACATGAAATAAAGTCATGTTTTTGGAGGACACTTAATTTGATATGAGAAATTCCTTTTTTTCAGTGGAATTGTCCATGTGAGTACAAGACTGGTAAAATTTATCATTCATTATAGTGATATTTTTGAAAACTTGGGAGATAAATAGTTACCAATATTACTGCTATTATATAATTCAGAAATTTGAGGTTCAGATAGATGCTTACAAGTCATAACTTGGGCACATAAATAGAGTGACTGGGACTTCCCCCTAGGATAATAACATTTGCAATCATTCAGTAGATTGGAAGAAGCAGAATTTAGCCCTTAGTTGGAAGGATTATTTGTTTAAAAAGGAATGGCAGTAGGTTGTAGAGCAGAGATAAACAAACAAAAAAAGAAACTTTATTACTACCTTTTGTACTTGGGGACTTGCCTCAGGGGCAAATATTGACAGCTACAGTTAAACCTAAATGGATGCATGATACATGATGTGTATCTTACTACCCCTTCCTCAAGTAAATATACTTTTTTCACTTCAAAAACTTGGCTGCTGTATTAATTAGAAAGTTACATAATAGCTATAGGACAAAATATTTGTACCATAGAGACTTATAATTTTAGTGGGAATAAATACTCATGATGTAAAGTGGCATGTTTCGACATACCAGGATATATTTTATAGCCAGCGAATGCTGTCAAGCTCAGAGGGCTGGGAATAATGAGAGAAAGCTTAATAGAGGATAGGAAATTTAAGTGATGCACTTCAGAATGTATAGGACTATGACTGAGAAGTATATTCTGACTTTAGCATACCTTTGCTCCTGCTATTTTTCCCTTTCAGAATATCCTTCTCAGTCATTAAGTTCTATTAAAGGAGCAATGATGAGTGTTCTGCCTGCAGTAGAGTGTTCAAATTGGAGAGATTAATGAAAGGTGATTTCTAAGAGAAGACTGTTCACCGTGTCTACCAAATTTGAGACTGACCATTCTGACCCTACTTTCCATTCTATGCTCTGGGAATAAAAAATCAAATTAACACTTACCATTCTTGGAAAGGGTGTGAAATTCAATTGACCAAGTCTCTGTTCACCATTCAAGTGACTTAATGATCAAAACATTGGAATTTCTTCCTGGTTAACTTTTCCCCTCTATAGATTCTCTTCCTCTACTAAAAATGTAAGCTTCTTGAGGGCAGGGACCATTTTGTTTTTTGTTTTTTGTACCCCCAGGACTTAGCACAATGTGCAAATGCCCAAATATAATAGGTTCTTAATAAATGCCTGTTGACTGATATAAATATAAGCACTTAATACTTTTTCATTCATGTATAACTTTGGGTAAGCACTTGACTATACTTTCATGGATGAGCTAAGGCAGTGAAGATTTAAAATTTTTTATTCTTTTAAAAACAAATTTCTATATTTTATCTATCCTTCCCATTCTCCACAGGAAAAAATGAAGTATTCAAGAGATTGTAAATTCCCTCGTCTTTACAGTGAATTTTAATGAAATTTTCTTGTGTCTGTCTGTTCGTGTGTGTGTGTGTGTGTGTGTGTGTGTGTGTGTGTGTGTGTGTGTGTGTGTAGCAGAACATAATAACTATAATGTGGTTTTTTTTCCCCTTTCTAGGCCGGACCTGATAGACATGAATACCGTTGCTGTTCAAAGCAACCTTGCAAATTTAGAACATGCTTTTTATGTAGCAGAAAAAATTGGTGTTATAAGACTTCTTGACCCTGAAGGTTAGTGGTTGTTTTGTTTCTGCTACATCTTATCCATTATAAAAGTTTGATCCAACTTAGCCAATCAACATGATGAATTAACAATTCCTTTTGCCACTTAGATGTTGATGTCTCCTCACCTGATGAAAAGTCAGTGATTACATATGTATCATCACTCTATGATGCATTTCCCAAGGTACCAGAAGGTGGTGAAGGCATTAATGCTAATGTAAGTATGAGAGTATATCAGCTTAATCAGTTTCAAATTGCTTTTCTGAGCTTTGATCTTTGGTTAGGTGATTGGATTCTTTATTAACTGACAATAGAATAATAATTTTCCATTTTAGCTTGATGAATCATTGTTTTAATTTTTAACATTTGATAAATAACTTTAGTTAAATTATTCAATTCAGATGTAAATTTAATTGTCAAATATTATAAATATCTTATTAACATTGCTATTCATTTAATAAACATTTTTTAAGCACCTATTCTGTACAAGTTTCTGTGAATATAAAGACAGGAAAGGAACAGTTCTTTCCCTTAAAGGTGCTTATATTATATTGGGGGAACTATCACATAGACAAATATGTAAATATGAATTAGATACTTGTAGTTATACAGATAGAGATAGTAAATATGAAATAGTTTCAGAGGGGCAGACATTAACCATGGATCAGATCAAGATTAGTCTTATAGAGGAGGTAACATTAGCTAAACTTTGAAGAATCCTAATGATCCCCTTTCACTTTTTAGTGAATTAATTATCAGAGTAATTTTTTTAATCTCAAAATAATCCAGAAATTTCAGCATCTAAACTTAATGTTTCTCCACCAAAACCCTCTTGAATTCCTCCTTTGATGGCTCATTGTGTCATGGACACATCATTGTGCAAGTTTTGTTAGATCCAACCAAGGTGGAATTTAGTTTTGCCAAAAGACCATGTATCTCTTGTCTGAGAAGCAATTTAGTTTTTCCTCAAAGAGTCTCAATGCAGAATGTTGACTGCCAGGTTATAATTTATTTTTAATTCACCAAAACTCAGTGAAAACTATTAGGGGCATTGATCTTCAAGTAATAAGGTTAATAGCTATACCTTTGAAATTATAGATCCTTGAGTTATAGGCTTCTAATATAATCTCAACTCTAGCAACTGCTCTTCATTTGATGTCTAACAGAAGTTAGCTAGTATATACTGGATTGAGTACTGAATTTGAAATTTATATGATGTGTTTTGTGTGCATGTATGTATAAAATGTATCCCCTTATTTTTTGAATTGGACATAGAATTTATTTCATCTGTGTGGAAACTATCAATGTAGATGAGCAACTTCTCTGTAATTTGTAATTTTTGTAAGTTACTTGGTGCATGGAGAGAAGGTGGATGATTTGACCTTTATCAAACAACTGGTACACATAAGAGGCTGGGATTGAACACGTCTACCTGATTGTTAGCTCATTACATTTTGCTTGTTGCACTTCATTCTCAAAGAGGACCAAAACAACTATGTTGGGGTTAAGATACATTGAATCTGAGTCAGTTCATCAGACCAGTATGAGGTCAGGTTGAAAACAGGTTGAACACAAATAGTCCATATGAACAGGAATGTAGAGTGGAGATGGCTTTACATTTGTGCATCTCTCATTTGAGCTACTACAATTCTACTTTACTCATAGAATACCATGCCTTCTTTGATGTGGTCACATCCTACTGGGCAGTCTTGTTCAAGTGTCTCATGTTTCCCTACATACACACACACACACACACACACACACACACACACAAAATGTATATTTCTAAATATATATGTATACACACATATATGTAATATTTCTAGACTTTTCAAACACTTTGATATGTTTATTCCATCTAATTCTTTTAATGCTACTCCCAGGTAGGGCAGGTATTGCAATTTCTGTTTTAAAAATGAGAAATGTGAATAACAGAGACAGACTGCCAAAATTGAAAAACTAATTAGTGATATGGCTAGTAAGTACCATGAATCATATTTCCTGTGCAAGATTAATACTTCAATACTTTAAAATATTTATTATCTTATCAGTATGTGATTTCTTCAATCAGGAAAATTCCTCTGTGCCATAGTTGAAAGATTCTTTTGATGGAGTGATTTTTGTCAAAAATAATAGCTAATAACTAATAGTCAATATAAAGAGCTTACTCTGTACCAGGTACTGTGCTTCAGTGCTTTACAAGTGTGTTTTTATTTGATTCTCATAACAAACCATGGATAAGTGCTGTTATCCACATTTCACAGATGAGGAAACTGAGGCAGCAGACATAAGTGACTTGTTTGTGATCAACTAGCTAGTCTATGTTTTAAATCATTGAATTTAGCCCTTCCTGACTCTAGATCCAGATCCACCTAATTGCTAATTAATTGCTAATCCACCTAATCCACCTAATTAGTCATCTTGTGGTATGTTTTCTGCTGATGAACTTTTGCAAACTTTAGTTAGAACTGATGTGCCAGATATATGGACCATCACTGTCAAATCTTTTTAGTGTTCTTTTTTTCAGCCTTTACAGTGATTGTGTCAAAAAGTAACCGTATGTCCTTGTAAGAGAAGATACAATTTATATGGGAGAATTTTTGCTAAGATCCCCTCTCAATCATAGAGCCTTGTAGTTTTAAGGTATTTCAGAGGTCATCTACTCCAATTTATATCTAGATATGATCTGCCACAAAATCTCTAGTTATTGAGCCTTTACATTTGAACATTTCTTTTAATCATGGATAATGTGTCTCACTCAGTCTTCTGCTCATTGCTCCTAGTTATGTCCTTTGGGAGCAAGTGAAACAAGTTTTTCCCCCTCTTACATGTGAGGGCCATTTAAATACTTGAGCACAAGCCACCCTTGCTAAATGTTTTCTTCCCCAAGGTAAATTTATGTCTTCATATGACATGACCTTGAGATCTGTCTCCATTTTAGTAGCTCTTCTCTATTTACATTCCTGTCATGTATTTTCTGAAATGTGATGCCTAGGATTGAGTGTGATATTCCATGTGTAGTCTGACTAAAGTAAAGAACAATAATATTATAATCTTCCTTGTCCTGGACAAGAAAACAAATGCTTCTCTTTATGTAACCTAAAATCATTAGAATTCATGAGTGTCGCATTATACTGTTAACCCGTTGTTTTCAGAACATTGAAACCCCTGATCCTTTTTTTCAAATAAACTCTTCTAATTATTCCTCTACCAACTTGTGTTTAAAAAAGTTCATTTTTTCAAGCCCAATTGTGAGACATGATGTACATTCCAATTTAATTTCATCTTGTTAAAGTTCAAGTCAGAGTTCTAGCCTTTAGCAAACTTTTTGAATATGGACTTTCTCTTAATAGCTGTCTCTCCCAATTTTGTGTCATGTGCATGCCATTTGAACCTTTATCCAAGTCATTGATAAAAATATTAAATAGGACAAGATCAAAAACATATCTGAGGAATGTTCCATTAGATTTCCTCTTTCATGCTGAAATTGATCATTAATGACTACTCTTCCAGTCCTGTCACTTACCCAGTTTTGAAGTCAGTCCTCTTGACTTCCGTGTTTCCCATCTTTATATGCATGAAAGGATTTGTCTAATGCTTTGCAAAAATCTAGGTAAATCTAGGTAAACTGTATTTGGCTTTCCTTTACTCTATTACCTCCCTATTGTTCTAAGATAAAATATAAATTTTTGTCATTGAAAGCCCTTCATAATCTGGTTCCAGCTTTCCCTTTTAGGTTTTTTATGTATTGTTTCTCTTTGTACATTTTATAGTCTAGGCAAAATGACCAACCTCTTGTTTTCCATATATGTGACATGTCCTCACCTATCCATGTACCTTTCCATAATCCATAGCTAGAGTGTCTGTCTTACAAAGCAGGAATAAATACTCTTCCCATTTGTTTTTAACTTTTAAATTTATTTTTTTTGAATTTTGCAATTTTCCCCCCTATTCTTGCTTCCCTCCCTCCACCCCCCATAGAAGGCAGTCTGTTAGTCTTTACATTGTCTCCATGGTATACATTCATCTAAGTTGAATGTGATGAGAGAGAAATCATATCCTTAAAGGAAGAAAAATAAAGCATAAGAGATAGCAAAATTACATAATAAGATAATGGCATTTTTTAAAAATTAAAGGTAAAAATCTTGTGCCTGATTTTTACACTGATGGAATGAGCAAGTCCATTAAGGTTGATCATCACCCCCATGTTGCTGTTAGGGTGTACAATGTTCTTTTCTTTCTGCTTATCTTGCTCAGCATCAGTTCATGCACTCATTTTTGACTTTTAGAATCTCCAGCTTCTTCCAGGATTCAGTTGAGATGCCATCACCTACAAAAGACCTTTCTGGATCACCCTAGTTGTAGAGTTCTTCTTTGATGCTTACTTTGTATATTTTTCTATTTATTTTCCTGTGTACATATGTTTTTCTTTCTGTGAAAATGTAAGTTCTTTGAAGAACTGGTGTATTTTTATTTTTGTCTTTATATCTTTCCATGTATAGTATAATTCTTGGCATGGTTAGGGCTTAATAAATGAAAGAATTAAATGCAGAATATTGATAAAAATATGATTGTGCACACATCCCTTTTTAATTATTTGTGTCATATTTTAGGATGTTGAAGTTAAGTGGATTGAATACCAGAATATGGTGAACTACCTCATCCAGTGGATCAGGCACCATGTTACTATAATGTCTGACAGAACATTTCCCAACAATCCTGTAGAACTAAAGGTCAGTGTCCTAAGTGACTATACTGTTCTTGTTTAAAAGATGATATTTTTGGACTTAGTTACATCTAGTTCGTTGTTAGTTTTTGAGTATTATAATAATTTCATGTTTTGTAGAAGTCCAGGAAAAAACTCAAGCAAGTTATTTTGGGTCATTCCTAATGTAGACCTATATTGTGGTCTAGGTTCATGGTTAACATGCAGTGCAACACTAATAGATAATAAAATGTAGTGAAACCAGTATTGTTAGAGATTAGAAAATTAATTAAAAATGAAAGTCACTTAAATAAAATGCTATACTTCTGTCTCTAAATGGTATACTAGAGACAGCATGATCTTAATTCTGACAGTTTTTTCCCAGTTTAGATATCTTATGCTTTAATAGGAAAAAAAGCCAACAAGTCCTTCACCCCATTAATGGACCAGCCTTTTTAACTTGTTGCCAATGAAACCATTCACACATCCACAGAAAAAGGGGAAGGAAGACTTAAGGATGAGGGTGAAAGGAAAAGGAGGAAGAAACAACTCCCATTTTACCTAATATCTTAATGATAATGAGGAGTCAAGTTCTAATCACAAAATGAGAATAACTCTGTATATTGTTCTTCATATTTTATTAGTATGGCTAAGATTTTCAGAGTTCCATTTGTATAAAAGGGAATGGGATTATGGGAAGCTGTCATTAAATTCATGTAAATATAATGTGAAATTTGAGGTACTAGGCATACTAATATTAAAGAGAGAAAAATACTGTGAAACTCAAAAACAGTTCTTGTCCTCACATAGTGCATTTCTGCTAGAATTCATTATGCAGTGACATATAATTATGAAACTTCCGTCAAATGAAAAGATTCTTGCTTAGAAGCTTTTGTTTTTATCAGGCTACATTTTTATTTATGTATGTACCTTCATATTTACATATTTATAAGAATACAATGGTACCTATAGATATACTACACATGTACATATACACAAATATATAACATATACACAACAATTCACCCATTCACATATATACAGACACACATATACACACATATAATATGTGTGATTTTACTTAATTTACCTGACTACATGATCTAAGTTAACCACTTAGTAATTACTATCTTTGAGCTCTCTTGAAGGAAAAGCAAATATAAAAATAGAAGCAAAATCAGAAATAGAAAATTTTAGCATTTTATGATTTTTAGTGGGTTAAATAAGAGAATGTTATAATATTTTGTTTTTAAAAATTAATACTTAAATATTATTTAAAGAATTCAGTTGACTTTTACAGTCTATATATTTTCATGGCCAAGTATTTTAATATAGGGCCACTGCGTCTTTATACTTGAGACTGGTAGTGGTAATGCTGTCACTATTTTATAAATAAGAAAACCAGGACTCAGAAAAACTTTAGTAGGTTGACCAGTATCACAAATAATACTGGAACCAGGCTTTAAACTTAAGCTTTACAATTCTAAAACTATTGTCTTTTTGCAATACCATACTAGTTTCTGTTCATGTTACAATTAATAATCATTTATTGTCTATTTGGGCACTTTGCTAAGCATTGGAGATAAAAATACAAAAAAAAAAAAAGATAGTCCTTGCCCTCAAGGAGTTTTTGTAACCTTTTGGCAGAGTGATAAATATACATAGAAGAAAGTTGAAAACCAGTGAGGCACAGTTAAGTTGGTGGGAAGGAAGGGAAATCACTTGGCATGGGAGCATGATAAAGAAATCTAAAGCATCAGAGCCAGGTGAGAAATGAAGAGATGGCTGTTCTGGGTCTTTCTTTAAATGAATACTTTGGGAAGATTTTCCCATTCCCATCCTCCATCTAGAGGGGCCCTGGGAGCAGAGGGTACTGATGAGAAGCAAGTACCAAGACCGAAATGAACTTGCAGGAGGATATTATTATGATATTATGTCCGCAAAATATAGAACAAAATCCCCAGTTTTTTTTTTTTGCTTTAGTATTTATAGAGTTGAATTAAAATGTAATATTCACAGAAATGGACTACACATTTATTTAAGGGGGGGTGAAATTTGCTTTAATATAATTTTGAGACTGAAGTCACTTAATACACAAATATATATGTTTACTGTTGTTAAATGACATAAGGAAATATATATAATTTTACTTAATAGGACCAGCACTCTATCCATTGTTCCACTCAGCTCCTTTACAAAAATAGTTATAGTTTCTCATCTAAAAATAGGAGATGTGAATAAGACAACCTTGATTCAAACTCAAGTTTTGGTAATTTAAACTCATCCTATAATGTTGAGTAAGTAAATTAAATAATAATAATTTAATTATATGATTTAAATAGCTGTAATAGCAATGAAACAAATAGCTTCAATTTCATTTTCTATTTTGCTTGACCATTGGAACAATAAATTAAAATAAAATTTAACCCCCATAGTTTTATAGAAAGCAAAAATTCACATTTTGTCAATATATATTAATAAAATAAAAAAAAGATAGCTCACAACTGTATATCATTTAAAGTTTTGAAGGTTCTTTCTTAACTTCAATCCTAGGGAGTAGGTTGTGTGAATATTCATTTCCTTTATAGACAGTGAAACAGAAGTCCAAAAAAGGAGAAATAACTTAACTCAACATCATATGTTAAGTTCAAATGACCAGAACTGGAGTTTGAATTGAGGCTGTCTTATTCACATCCCTCCCCCCCCTTTTTTTATGAGAAACTAACTATATCTAATTCTTTCTGTAAAGGAGCTAGGTGGAACAATGGATAGAATGCAGGTTCTGGAAATGGAGGATCTGATATATACTGGCCTCAGATATATGCTAGCTGTGTGACCACTGGGCAAGTCACTTAACTCTGTTTGCCTCAGTTTTCTCATTTGTAACATGAGTTGGTGAAGGAAATGGTGAACTGCTATAGTATTTTGCCAAGAAAACCCTACCCAGTCTCAAAACAAAAATATCCTATAATTTTTATTTCATGTTTTTGTTAAATACTACTTTCTCACTTGGTTGTTGACATACATAGTAAGCTATAATTGGTATAGTTTAGCCTTTTTAATACATGATTCATTATTATGCGAATATGAATCATGACCAAAGTAAAATGACCCCAAATGTAATTGGTATTTTATGGTATATTATTCCTCCACTGACTGTCATTATAGAATGACATACACATGCAAACACACATATATCAGAATAGTATTAGCTTTGCCCTTTAGAACCAGTGATATAAAGGGCTTCTACTTTTGTACGTAAGTCAGAGTAGTTTGCATTCAGTGACAGAAATTAGAGAATAGTGACAATACATCTTTGAAATCTTATCCTTACTATTACATTTTCTGTTTTATTTTAGGCACTTTATAATCAATATTTACAGTTTAAAGAAACAGAAATTCCACCAAAGGAGATAGAAAAATCAAAAATTAAACGTCTCTATAAATTACTAGAGGTAAGTTTGCAACTTTCTCATGCCTATGTCAACTTCAATTATACATTCTTTTTTGTTTTTGGATATGCTTTAAAGTTGCACTTTTGTATTTTTTCAAGATTTGGATAGAGTTTGGACGTATCAAACTCCTTCAGGGCTACCACCCAAATGATATAGAAAAAGAGTGGGGAAAACTCATTATTGCCATGCTTGAGCGGGAGAAGATTCTACGGCCAGAAGTGGAGAGGTAAAAAAGTTAATGTTTTTTATGAGGATATTATCATGAATGTTATCTTATATATATATATTCCAAGAAATATCTAATTTTTCCAGGATTTTCACACTAAATCTCAGAATCTAGGATTATTCTAGTTTTCTTTTTGGCAGTTTCAGAAATGCTTGTATATTGTCAAAAATTGTGTGACCCTGAGTAATTATCAGATTTATCCTTCACCTTAATTGAATACACTTGTTTATCTGTAGTTTTCATCAGTTAAGGGAAAACTATACTGTGAGGGAATACTAAGGCTTCCTGGCAATTTCTGTGATATGAAAGGACTTTAGAGAACTCTGCAATAATTTTAGAGACCTTTAGCAAAAAGTATAAAAAGGGATTAAGAAGGGAGGTATAATCTTCCTTCAACTTCCTGACTGATTCCTCAATAGATCCTTAATTTCTTTTTTGTTTTTAGTTAAAATCACTATTTCCCATTTTGAGACCTAGTAAAATTTGATATGGGCCATGGAAAAGGAGGTGGAAGTAGTGTTTTTATTATTAGTAAATTTTTTTGCAAAATGACAGTCACCAGATCTTTTCATAGCTCCTATCCTTGTGGCACCTGTGATCCTCTTTTGCTCTGCTTGCCTGTACCCTCTTATCTAGGTGAAGTAAAATAGATTTGATTCTTAAATAAGGCAAGGAGATGGGGAAGGAAAAAAAATCATTGTTCCATTTTTTAATTGATTGAAAATCATCATGCATCTTTCTTGAAAAAGACAGAGAGAGTGAATTGGAAAGTTTACAAGTTAATATGATACCTATGTTTCTGGGTTATTAGTATCAAATCATATTGAATCATCTGACATATGACTTCCACACTGATAATCTGGGTAATCAAAGTTAGATAGCATATTTATTTACTAAAACAGTAAAAATCTTCATCTAAGTATTATAGTTTAGAAACTGAAAGAAATTAATCATAGTATTATTACTTTCAAGAGTTGGAAAGCATCATAGAGGCCATCTATTTGTCCTTTTACAGATAAGGAAACTGAGTCACAGAAAAGTTAAGTGGTTTGTCTAAGATCAAACAAGTAGTAAGGAACATTCTGGGATTTGAACTCAGATCCTTTAACTTTCAAATCTAGTGTTCTGTATTGAAATGAACATGATAATGACTGATTTTAAAAATCATATATTAATTAAAGAGCAACTGTTTGATACAAGGTTTTCAGTTAGCTATATTTGACATAGAAAAACTTGATGTTTCTTCTTACATCCTAAAAAAAAGAAGAATCAAAGGATCAGAAATTTAGGACTAGTTATAACCTTAGAAATTATTCATTCCTACTTCCTTTGTTTTGCGAGAGAAAACTGAGACCCAGATGGAGAAATCCCTCCTTTAACAACACAATTGAAGTTCTTTGATTTAGATAGAAATGTGTTTTTATATTATTGGGAGGCAAGCATGAAAATCTATGGATAATATGCTGGGCAAATGTCTTTGTTTTCTTGATAAAACAAGTTTGTTGGCACTACCTGTTCATTTTAAATAATCACTACCTGGAATGAAATGGGGAAGAGGTGGGGTGAAGGAAGAGTTTGCATATCACCAGAAGGAAAAAGTAAGCAAAGGCAAAATTTGTTAGTTTTGTCTTTGCTGTCAGAGAGGTTTGGCTTTTAAAAAAACCCCACAAAACAAAGCACTGAGTTGGAAATAAAGTTATGAATGGCATATTGAATCTGGTTATAAAGTGCCTAACCTAAGTCAGGAAGATCTCTGTTCAAATGTGACCTTAGAGGTTTATAAACTGTATGGTCCTGGACAAGAAACTTAATCTCTGTTTGTCTCAGTTTCCTCATCTGTAAAATGAGCTGGAGAAAGAAATGGCAAACCACTCCATTGTCTTTGCCAAGTAAACCCCTAGTGGCGTCATGAAAGGTTGGACATGACTGAAAAATGACTGAACATCATCAAACATACTATAAAATAAAATACTGACTTTGGAAATTATTTGATTATGTTAAATCTGCATAGACAAGATACTTGTCTAATTTAGGAATAAAAACTAACTTAAGGCTAAATACTCAGATTCCTGAGGCATCAGTTTTCAAAGAATGACCTGTAGAATTTATCATTCTGTGAAGGAACAGAAATGATAATCAATATACATTTTATAGTAAACTTTTTTTTTTTTGAAATTGAGTTGTTTTTTTACTTGGTTTAAATGAAGTGACTCTTAGTAAAAGTATTTGGCATTATCTTTGTCAGTGACGCCCCAATCAGCCTGATTAGTCTGTACTTGTAGAAATTTAATGCAGGCTACAAAAGGCAAACCTCAACTGGCTTATGCCTTGCTTTAGGCTAGATCCTTTTGAATAGTTATCATAAGATTTTTTGCTGTGTGTTGAATATGCATGTTGAAGCCTATTTAAAGGAGGCTTCTGTGCTCCAGCTTTCAGAAGCTACTTTTACCCCTGGAAGCTGTACTTTTTGTGGAGTTTCTTGCTCTTGTTTTGATTTGATTTTGATGGCCTAAGAGTGAAGATTGTTCTGACAATAAAAAAATGCAGAGCAGTAGCTATAGTTATCGTAGCAGCGACTCTGTTGTGAGTAACACCACCAGCACCCGCACAAGCATCGACTCAAATGAGAATTTCCTTTCTGTCCATTGTGGGCCAACTTTGATCAATTCTTGTATAAGTTTTGGCAATGAATCCTTTGATGGTCACAGGTACTGTATGTTTGGGGTGGAACTTTCTTTTTTCTTTGATAAACTTTTCATTGTGTTTTCTATAGAGACAGCTTCATCTGGTCAAAACAGTAAAGTCATTCATGTTCTTTCTCCCTTTAGGTTGGAAGTGTTGCAGCAAATTGCAAGCAGAGTTCAGAGGGACAGTATAGTTTGTGAAGACAAACTGATACTTGCAAGAAAGGCCCTGCAGGCTGTAAGTCAATGTTCAGGAATTAGAGGGTTGGTGGGTAGTAAGAATCTTGATTTGCTGAAATAGTTATTTGTTGGTCAGTGGTTTATTAGATGTTTGCCTTTTCAGAATTTTCAGATCTGTTTTTTTTTTTTTTAAGTAAAGCTGTTTTTTACATTGCATATAGCAGTTTGTACTCTTTTAGGGTATGGAGTCATCAAAATGGAAGAAAACAAAAAAGACAAAAGCAAATTTGAGTTAAGATTTTTTTAGGCTAGCCTAAATCTGTGATAAAAACCAAAACTTTTTATTTATTCATTTTTATGGGCTTTTCATTCATTCACTTATTTATTCATTAATTTATTCATTTCTCTTTCTTTTCCCCCTCTCCCTCTCCCCCCCTTCTGTCTCTTTCTCTGTCTTTCTATCTGAGGTTAATAGCTTGCTTAAGGTCACCCAGTCAATATATATTAAAGATGTACTTGAATCCAATGTTATCCTGACAGTGAAATGAGTCCTCTTTCCACTATGCCATTAAAAATTTATGGAGCATTTATTTTATTTTATTTTTCATATTATGAAAGGCAGCATAGTTTTATGGAAAGAAACTAGGATTTGTGAATCAGAGACCAAATCTCAATTGATATTAACAGCTTGTATGACCTTGGGCAAGTCACTGAACCCATCTTGTGCCTCATTTTTGTTTTTTTTAATTTATACAATAGGCCTAATATTGCCTAGAGTATTGGTCTCTCATAATTGCTGACAGGATTAAATAAGAGTGTATATATACAACCCTTTGTAATTCTTAAATCACTAGAAAAGAATTTCAATTGTGACTGTATTGTTAATATTTGCCTTAAAATATAGGATTCCAAAAGATTGGAATCAGGGCTACAGTTCCAGAATGAAGCAGAAATTGCTGCATACATACTTGAAAGTGAGAATCTTTTACGCCAGCATGTAATCGATGTGCAAATTCTTGTTGATGGAAAATATTATCAAGCCGATCAGCTGGTACAGAGGTAAATAAGCTATTGATTTATGCAGCATGTAGTTGTGTGTGTGTGTATAAATATATATATATATATATATATATATATATATACATACATACATACATATATAGGCATGTAAGATGTGCTGAATTAAGAGTTTAACATAATGGATAGAAACAAATGTCTAACTTTCAAATGCATGTACATATCACCCCCTCAGTTTCCTCATCTTTAAAATAAAGAAATGGCTAAAATTTTTCTAGCTATAATATTTCATGATTTTATTGAACACAGAAGTGAAAAAAGCACCAAAATTCTTAAATTTCAAATGCAAAAATTTTTGAAAAAATACATGGAAGGGAAAATGCTCCTCTATCTGTAGTAATGAGATTTTAAAATGAAAATATAATTACTTTTTAGGGTTGCAAAGCTACGTGATGAAATCATGGCCTTAAGAAGTGAATGTTCTTCCGTGTACAGCAAGGGACGCTCCTTGACAACAGAACAGACAAAGCTTGTGATATCAGGAATAACACAAAGTTTAAACTCAGGATTTGCACAGACCTTAAATCCCTGTTTAAACTCAGGGCTGACCCAGAGTTTAACACCTTCACTCACCCCTTCCAGTATGACATCAGGTCTGTCATCAGGTCTGATTTCTAGACTGACTCCATCTGTCACTCCTGCCTATACACCTGGCTTTCCATCAGGATTAATTCCAAATTTTGGATCAGGAGTGGACACCAATTCATTGCAAACACTCAAGCTGATGCAAATTCGAAAACCCCTTCTGAAATCCTCTTTGTTAGATCAGAATTTAACCGAAGAAGAAATCAACATGAAATTTGTTCAGGACCTCTTGAATTGGGTGGATGAAATGCAGGTAAACATTTTGCCTTCATTCAGCCATCCATTCTACCTTTGTTTCTAGCAATTCCCTATCTATGACTTTTGTTGTTTTTTTAAGGTACAACTGGATCGAACTGAATGGGGTTCTGATTTGCCAAGTGTTGAAAGCCATTTAGAAAATCACAAAAATGTTCATAGAGCTATTGAAGAATTTGAATCTAGCCTTAAAGAAGCTAAAATCAGTGAGGTATGTATATGGAAAAACATTACTTTTGCACTTCATTTGAAAATACATTTATTTTCTTTTCCCTATCATTGTTCCAAAAAATCAAATAATTGGTCAATGTACCAAGCATGCCTCAATTCATCTTCTCATCACTTCTCATTTAGACTATTCAAATAGTTTTTCAGCTTTTCAATCCATTCTTCAACTGCCAAAATGATTTATTTAAAGCACAAGTCTGATCACGTCACTTGTCTATTCAGTAAATTCCAGTGGTTCCCTGTAAACCCTAGAAGCAAATATAAACTATATTGTTTGACATTTGAATCTCTTCAAAATATGGTTCCAGATTACTTTTCCAGTCTTATTACATATTACTCTCCTTCACTCACCCTACTATCCAGTCAAACTGGACTTTATAGTGTTTCTCATATGTGACAATCATTTCTTATATCTGTGTCTTTGTAGTGGTGCTTTCCCATGCCTCTTCACTTTTGTCTCTTAGAATTCTTAGTTTACCTTCAGAACTCCACTCAGCCTTATTTTTGGTCAATCATGATCCTAGTCTCCATATCTACTAGGGCCCTCTCTGTCCCCACTAATCATCTTATATCTAATTTGTTTATATTCTGCATAGTCCTATCTATACACAAGACTCTCCCAATAAAATGGCAACTTCTTTATGGAAAGTAGTGTTTTGATTAACCTTCTGTAACTCTAGTCCTTAGATAGTACTTGACCCATGGGATATACTCAGATATTTGTTAAATGATTGCCTTGGATATAGTTGTTGCTTAATAAATGTTGAATTGAATTGAAATGAATCATTTTATTTAACTCAAGAAACTTAACTCTTAAAATGTTCATTTTGTTGCTTTCAATTCACACAGATCCAAATGACTGCTCCCCTCAAACTCACATATGCAGAGAAGTTGCATAGATTGGAGAGTCAATATGCAAAACTCTTGGTAAGATAAATCACATTTTTTGGTGTATGTTCATTCAATTGGCAAAGATTTCTTTTTTAGTATATAAATATTTTATTTGTTTTCCAATTACATACAATAGTAGTTTCTACCTATCATTTTTGTAAGGTTTTGAATTTTGCAATTTCCCCCTCCTTTTCCCTCCCCCTTGAAGAAGTCAATCTGATAATCTTTGCATTGTTTCCATGATATGCACTGATCAAAATTGAATGTGTTGAGAGAAAAACCATATCTTTGAGGAAGAAATAAAATATTAGGGATAGCAAAATTATTTAGTACATAGACAGTTTTTTAAAAAATTGAAGGTAATTATCTTTGGTCTGTTTTTAAACTCCACAGTTCTTTCTCTGGATACAGATAGTATTCTCCATCACAGATACCCTAAAATTGTCCCTGATTATTGCACTGATGAAATGACAAAAGCTCCTTGGGTTGATCATTACCCCCATGTTGCTGTTAGGGTGTTCAGTGTTCTTCCAGTACTGCTCATCTCGCAAAGACATCATTTTTAACCTATGATTTTCCCTTTAAAAGAATACATCCAGCAATCAGGAGAGACACCTGGATACTCTTCACAACTTTGTGTCTCGAGCTACTAGTGAACTTATTTGGCTGAATGAAAAAGAGGAGGAGGAAGTTGCTTATGACTGGAGTGAAAGAAATTCAAACATATCCAGGAAAAAGGAATACCATTCAGTAAGCTTAACACTAACAGTTGAGTAGAGAAATTAAACTTCACTTAAAAATAGTTCTCTTATATAGTTTTCATTTTTGTATTCCCTATTTTCCCCTCAACACAATTAGGAATTAATGAGAGAACTTGATCAAAAGGAAGAAGTGATTAAATCAGTTCAGGACATAGCAGAGCAGCTTCTTCTAGAAAACCATCCTGCCCGACTAACTATTGAGGTAAGTCAGTTAATGAAGGCTGACTTTTAAGTAACCTTCACATTATACCATTGGGAAATAAATGTATGAATTTGAACAATTCATGGATCCCTTTTCTAAGTTATTTAATTTTAACAAAGCAATAATCTTGAAACTAATTTTTATTGAGTCTTACTTACAGTCAACATACAATGATATCCATATTAGGACTTGTCCTTTTATAAAATAGGCTTTGTTATGGTGAGGTCAGTCTTGTATCTCAGAAGAGGGAGTTTATTTTTTAGAGTTACATTGAAACTTTTATTTTATCAGACTTACCAATAACATATTTCTGTGGCATAAACTGGGACATTGTTATGGCAAGTTTCCAAGGTAATTTCCACATTTCAAGTACAGAAGTAGTTAGAGTGTTTTGGATGGAGTCAAGTTACATAGGTTGTTCAGTCCTGCAGGCTGATGACAGATACAGTATTTGACTTACAAGATGCCAAAGGGAGTGGTCAGGAGAGTGGCAGGTGAGCTTTGTGTGTGGGCAAGAGTGTAAGAAGATAGAGACTATGCTCTAAGTGCTGTGTACTTAATTATCAACTGGAGTACAAGAAATCTAGGATCTAGAAATTACTACTGAGGACTTCAGCTCTATATGCTGCTGTGACCAAAAAAATAAAACTACATCTTTAGAAAAGAGTATTAGAAATAATTGTTTTGTATGAAATATGATGTTTGGTGCCCATCTGAAATTTGACTTAAGGTTTTAGGTACACATTAAGAAATATGGAGCGGAACTGAAAAAGATCTAGAGATAGGCTTTTAAAATTATTAAGAGGATTAAAGCATTTTGTGTGGGAAGAAATTGTAATAAAAAATAAAAAGGGGGGCAGCTAGGTGGCACAGTGGATAGAGCACCGGCCCTGGAGTCAGGAGTACCTGAGTTCAAATCCGGCCTCAGACACTTAATAATTACCTAGCTGTGTGGCCTTGGGCAAGCCACTTAACCCCATTTGCCTTGCAAAAAAAAAAAAAAAAACCTAAAAAAAATAAAAGGGAAAAAAGAATTTCAGGATGGAAATAGCAAATCTGATAGGATATATTATCATAGATTGATAATAATGACAAGTAAAGGATGGCTAATATATGAATTTTATTAATTTAACAATATTAACCAGTACCCAACTAGTATTTGATGCAAAGATATCTATAGATATATCTCACAATTCATTTTTTAAATTTAAAAATTTTTTAAATCATTCAAAATGTTCTATGAAATAATCATGACTTTTCTTTTACTTTATATATATATTTATATATTTTTTGCAAGGCAATGGGGTTAAGTGGCTTGCCCAAGGGCACACAGCTAGGTAATTATTAAGTGTCTGAGGCCGAATTTGAACTCAGGTACTCCAGACTCCAGGGCCGGTGCTCTATCCACTGTGCCACCTAGTCGCCTCTGACTTTTATTTTTCAAGCAAGTTATTTTGAATGAAAAATTAATTTTAATTGTGTGAGATGTATAACAGACTCCAAGCTGAGTTGCGCTGAGTATACATAAACATTTTCCCTCTTCACTAATTCATCAGGGAGGTGATGCCATGACAGACACATGAGCTGAATTTGAGAAAGCGGATGCCTGTATTAAGTCACTAGCCTCATTTTCTCCTCCAGAGCCATCTAGGTCCAGTGGCCAGATATGAATCAGGATGACTGGAGATGACCCTAGATGTGAGATAATCAGGGTTAAGGGACTTGTCCAAGGTCACCCAGCTAAAAAGTGTCTGAGGCCAAATTTGAACTCTCATCCTCCTGACTCCAAGTCCAGTTCTCTATCTACTGTGTCATCTGGCCTCAGAAACTTGACACTTAATTTGAGGATAGTAAAACAACGGCAACAAAACCTCTTTGTATGACATTTAAGTAAATAACAATTTAAGAAAAATTAAGTAATAATTGTTAAGTAATGTCTTAATAAAAGGAATGGTTTTTTTTCCACAGTTTAAAATGAAATTACAGTCTTTGCTTAAGTTAATCATCAAAACATGTTGAGCACCCCCTGCTGGAAAACATTATATTTAAATTGAAATAGTTATAATTTGATTTTAGTGTTTCTACTGGAAAGTCATATTCTTTTTAATGAATCATTGATAGTACTGCGAAAACTCACAGGACTTATGTTTTTGGAGCACAATTTAAGTTAAAAAAATTTATCAATTGTCTGATACCTGTTAAGAATTATATTAAGATGCTAAAAAGACTGCCAAAAGGTATAAAAAATTGCCCTTCTTGAAGAATTTGCAGCCACATTGGAAAGATTAAAAGTGACTTGAGAATAATATAGTACAGTATTATAATTTAGCTAAGGAAATTCAGAGAAGGGAAAACAACATAAAAGAAATAACATCTGTTTTGAAGTACACATATAACACTACAAAGAGGAAGTGGGACTTATGAAAGTCCATCAAAGGAAATCATAGAATAGAGAAAGATGGAGGAAATTTGGGTATCTGAGAGGAGGGACAATGAAAAAAGATTATTTGAAAAGAAGTTAAAGAAGCCTCCACTTGAGATTTTAAGTACTTATTTTTAAAGAAGAGTAAATAAAGTTTTACTCATATATTTAGGAACAAATTCAAAGTGCAGAATTCACAATGTAAAATTTATATTCTACTTTGTGAAATGTCTTAATCAAATCTTTTATTGCTATTTCTCTTTTATTTTATAACTTTGAGCGAAAATTCTGAGCAGATAAGGATTCTTGAATCAGATGGATGTTTACCCTAATTTTTAAAAAGTCCTAGCCTGTGCATATTTTTTTATTACTTTGTTAGAAGTAAAGGAGTAGGGGGCAGCTAGGTGGCTCACTGGATAGAGCACCGACCCTGGAAACAGGAGGACCTGAGTTCAAATCCGATCTCAGACAATGATTGCCTACTTTTGTGACCTTGGGCAAGTCACTCTTAATCCCATTGCCTAAAATAAATAAAAGTTTTTAAAAAGTAAAGGAGTAAAAGCCTTCTCTGTTCATGGATTATTATATATGCATTAAATGATATGGTATCCCAAAATGCATTGTGATTATAAAGAATCTCTTTTAGGATACCAGCACATTGCATTTAATAAAAACATTTTCTAGATGAGTTTATTTGTTTCTGATATTATTACATGATTCATTTTAAAGGCATATCGAGCAGCAATGCAGACACAATGGAGTTGGATTTTACAACTTTGCCACTGTGTGGAACAACACATAAAGGAGAACAGCACCTATTTTGAGGTATATTAATAACACTATAAATAAAACTGGTTGTGATTTAATGTCATTATAAATTATTTATTTGACATAGAATAAAAACCAATTGTGTTTTATTATTGAATTATATTTTAATTAATTAGAAAAAATCATCTTTGATGTCATAGCACAATTTATGACAGAAAAGTTTTCCTCTATGACACAATGATCAATTTTGTATCTTGTAGTATGTGAAGAATTATTTGTAGAAAAAGTTTTAAAATATACAAGTCCTTAAAGAGTTGAATTATCTTTACTTTTTGCATAAATGTATCTTAAGGAAAAGTTTGCTCCAGAGATATAAAACTGATTCCTTACTAGAGCTCAAAATATTCTTAATAATTTGTCCCTTGATTTTAATGTCTAAACAATGGTATGAAACAAAGCCTTCCACCATAATAATAGCATATTAAAATGCAGTGAATTTATACTTGAGGTATAAAATAGAATTTATTTCAGTCTGTATCTGAATCTATATCTAGGGTAGAGTAAAAAGTCATATTCTGTGAGGATCCAATAAATATCGCTTCATTTTTTTTACACAATAAACCAGTATTTAATGTCCTCTTAGAGTTGCCTTTGTGAAGACTGATGGTCATATAAAAATTTTTAATGTGACAGCAAAGTTCTTTATTGCCATTGTTTAACTCTCTATGTCATCTCTTCCCTAGTTTTTCAATGATGCCAAGGAAGCAACAGACTACTTAAAGAATTTAAAAGATGCCATTCATCGAAAATACAGTTGTGACAGGTCCAGCAGCATCCACAAACTGGAAGACCTTGTCCAGGAGTCAATGGTAAGAATGGAAAATGCCATGTGGATTTATAATCATTCAACTCATTTTTATAAGAAACAGGATAAACTGGATTTTCTTCATTGAATTCTATTAAGTTTCGGTATTCTCACATTTTTGTGTGGGAGCAGGTGTGATTAAGACCTATGATTTTATTGATATGGGCTCCTTCTTAGTATGCATATTTATTTCTACTAGATCAATCACTTCCTTGCAGTCAGAGAGATTAAGTGATTTACCCATGGTCACATGCATAGGATATGCCAGGGAGAGGACTTTGAAGGCAGTTCTCTATTCTTTACACCATATTGCTTCTCATCCTCATCATATTGCTTTCCAATTCACATGGCCTTTTGGGAGGTTAAATATAGTGATTTTTAAAAAAAATCATCTTTTTTGAGTATTTTTATTTGTATGAAATGAACTAATTAAAAATTATTTGTTTATGTATGTCTTCTTGAATTTTCTTAATAATAATATAGGAAGAGAAAGAAGAACTTTTGCAGTATAAGAGCACCATAGCAAGTCTAGTGGGCAGGGCAAAGACAATAATTCAGCTGAAACCCAGAAATCCTGATAATCCACTCAAGACATCCATTCCAATTAAAGCTATTTGTGACTACCGACAAATTGAGGTAAGAACTTTGAATCTCCTTGTGATTGGATTAATCATAAGCATTTGAACATTAAACAGGGAATATTTGAAAATGATGCTATCAATATTTTCTTTACATTTTTGATTGCTTGTTTGTGGGACCAGAGATTCCCCTCTGCCCCACAATATCCAAAGTTTCTTTTAATTTTGACCTCATTATGTTTGGTTCTTTGTTTAAAACTAGATAACCATTTATAAAGATGATGAATGCGTATTAGCAAGCAATTCCCATCGTGCTAAATGGAAGGTCATTAGTCCAACTGGGAATGAAGCCATGGTTCCATCAGTGTGCTTTACTGTTCCTCCACCAAACAAAGAAGCCATTGATACTGCAAACAGGTATGCTTCAGCTAAAAGCAAAGGGCTAGAATAATGGACCACTTTAATTTATTCATATATTAGAGAGAAAAAAATTGGATTATTATAGGGCAAATTTGTCTTTGTTGCCAGAGGAATTTCAATTCTGTAAAACCCCTGATGTCCCAATCCATTAAAAATTTTTACAAGAGAAGTATGTCTTCAGGCACTTTATAACTTATAGATTCTTTCCTTTGTTTCAGAATTGAACAACAGTTTCAGAATGTTCTGACTCTTTGGCATGAGTCTCACATAAACATGAAGAGCGTAGTTTCCTGGCATTATCTGGTTAATGAAATTGATACAGTTCGGGCTAGCAATGTTGCCTCCGTAAGTGCAATGATACAAATTATACTAGACATTTAAAGTGAGACATCTATAACATAGAGTAAGGACATGGCACCTGGACTTGAAGAAAAAGATAGTACCTGGTTTAGATATTTTGATTTTTATATTTAAAAATATGAAATGTCATTTATAATTATTTCTCATTTATAGTCTTTCAGCTTCAAAAAAACATTTAAGAGTAGTGGTACCTATGGGGCGGCTAGGTGGTGCAGTGGATAGAACACAGGCTGGCCCTGGAGTACCTGAGTTCAAATTCGACCTCAGACACTTGATAATTACCTAGCTGTGTGGCCTTGGGCAAGCCACTTAACCCCATTGCCTTGCAAAAAAAAAAAAAGAGAGATTAGTGGTACCTGGTACTGTTTCCACAAGAAAGTCCATTTGAATGCAAATAGTTGTGATTCAAAGTGTCCTTAATATTTTACATTTACAAAACAAGTCCTTTTGTGAACATTATCACATTTAATTCCACTTCAGTCCTGAGGTTAAATTGACTTACTTAAGAGAAAAAGGTAGTGAATTAGAACTCAAGTCCAGAATATTTTAGATCAGATATAATGTGTCTTTTCATACTGAATTATTTGAACTGCATTATGGTGAATTACATTTTGATTATTACCAATTAATTTTAAATATTTAATTTCTGTTATTTTGTGATATCAGAATATGGGCTTAAGTCCTATTTCTCCACTTAATAGATATTCTTAGATGGAGTCAGTCAATCTGGGTTTGAATCCTGATGGATTTTCCTACTCAGTGGCCTTGAATTTCCCTATCTTTATTTGTAAAAAGAGAAGATGTTGTTATACCTCCTTTCCAGCTCAAAGTCTATGATTCTATAAATTGATTTACTATCTTTGAGTGTTAGCTTCCTTTTTTTGAGAATAATACTTTCATTTTAATCTCACAATAGTGGTTACAGGGTATACTGTATAAATGTCAGCTTTTATTATTATTATAATTTGGTGAGATGGAGAAAAACACTTCCAGATAGTTTTAACTGTTCATGATTGGAAATCTAAAATTCTTTGAATTTTATTTTTGGAAAATTGTCTAAGATTGTTCTCAATTTTTTTTATCCTTTTAACTGTCTACTTATATGGATTTATGATTTTATTTAGATAAAGACTATGTTACCTGGTGAACATCAACAGGTTCTGAGCAATCTAGAATCTCGTTTTGGAGACTTCCTGGAAGATAGCCAGGAATCTCAAATATTTTCAGGCTCAGATATAACACAACTGGAAAAGGAGGTTAATGTATGCAAACAATACTATCAAGAACTTCTTAAATCAGCAGAACGAGGTAAGACTGTTAAGATTACACATTACCTTTCTCTCAAAGCATTGATTCTCTGATTTTATGATGCTCCATGAAGTTTCACTATCATGTTTATTAAATGTGTAATCTGGAAAGTCACTATCTAAATCTCAGTCTCTCCATATGTGAAATAGGATTTAGTTAAACATTTACTATTCATCTTTATAGGTTTTTTGAGAACTTTGTATGCTGTAAGCTTTATATGTTGTGAAAAAATACATTTATACACAAATTTTATATATCTTATGTAAAAGATGTCACTATATTAATCATGTAATTATTCAATTTAAAACATGCATCTCTATTTTTTTTTGTAGATGGAATGGTGGTGTATGGATGTTGTTAAATCAAAATATAATAAGGTTTTCAAGTTGTCCTTAAAATTTAATGGAGCTTAATTTACCCTCATTGTTAAACCTATAATTTATTGTCTATGGTGTGTGTGTGTGTGTGGGGGGGCAGAGACTGTGTTTGTGTTGTGTCTGTGTGTGTGTGTGTGTGTGTGTGTGTGTGTGTGCGTGCGTGTAGCAATGCATTATAATTTTATAATCATGATGCTTTTAATTTACAGTACTTTGTCTTATGATAAAGTAATCATACTTAATGCTTTTAATTTACAATACTTATGATAAAATAGTACCTATCTATCCTAGATAATTTTACATTGCTTGAATAGAGAATGAATCAGTTTCAGGTGTGTATGTGTCAGATATTTTTCATGTTCCTAATACTTGATAAAGAAATAAACAGCTTAAAAATATATTTCCCTCTTATAAAAACATTTTTTTCATTTAATTTTTATTTTTTTCAGTAGTGGGAGAAGAAAAAGAAATAGTCCTTAACAAATAAATATTAAAAACAAAATATTATAATTATAGAAAACCTTGACTTTTTAGCTAATAATTTTGTTTTAAATATACTTAACTTTCAATAGAAAGTTGTCTTTTAAAGACAATCAAATCTTTATAATAAAATAAACTCTAGGATATTCTTGGGATCATATAACAAATTTTCATTATTAAGAAATAATTATTTCATTTTTACTTATATTTCCCAAATTATTTAAAGATTCCTTGATTTATATATGGAGTTCCTTCTTTATCAGAGAATTGTGAGAGTCATTTCTTCACCTTAAAGCATATAGAAATATGAATAATTGCTATTATTGTTCTGAGAAAAGTATTTAGTAGTATTGGAAAATTATGTTCACTTTTTTTTGTATAAACTGCAATACTCTATGGCAACCTAAATTTTATGACAATAATGGATACCAGACAAACTCTTAATAATATTTTAACAAATTTTAGAAAGAGTAACTAATTTTGCTTCCTGTATGTAAATGGAATGTTAATCTTTGGAGAGCACAAATCTAGTCACTTTTCAGGAAGTTATTCTTGATTGCCAGTTAATATATAAGCAAAAATTCCCAGAAGAAGGAAAAATGTATACATTGAGTGTAATTTGTTTTTATCCACAGAGGAGCAAGAAGAATCTGTTTACAATCTTTACATCTCAGAAGTTCGAAATATTAGGCTTCGTTTGGAAAACTGTGAAGACCGGTTAATTAGACAGATCCGAACCCCACTGGAGAGAGATGATCTGCATGAAAGTGTGTTCAGGATCACAGAGCAAGAGGTAAGCTTTGGAAGAACACTTCTCTCTAAAGTAAAGTCTTAATTCTATTAAATTACCCGATAGAATGAATGTATGAGTATGATTTTTTCAAAAAAAATGTACTCAGTTTTTTCTTTATAGTTTGAATTTACTTAATATATATGATCATATTGATTCCCACCTGAACACCCAAACCCAGTTACATGTAAGCTCTTTGAGGGAAGTAATAATCTCTTTTATCCTCTTGTTGTCTTAACAGGTACTTAGTGATTGATGAATTCATTGAGGCAGTTAGGTGGCACAGTAGATAGAATGCTGGATCTGAAGTCAGGGAGACCTGAGTTCAAATTAACTTTGGGCAAGTCACTTAACCTCTGTGTTTTCTCATCTGTAAAACATACTCTCAGGGCTGTTTTAAGGATCAGCTGAGGTTATGTTTGTAAAGGGCTTAGTACATTTAAGGTGCCTGGCACATTTAAAGAGAACTTCAGCATATTTAAAGAGAATTTCTCTTTATCATCATCCTCTAATTTTATAAAAGAGATCAAGTGACTTGTCCAAGATCATATAGCTTATAATTAAGGAGCACTTGAACTCAGGTCATCTAGACATTATGCCCAGCTCTATCCACTCTACCACCTGTCTACATATATGCTTACATGCCAAATTATTTAGAGTGCACACATGACTTGGGTTTTTTTTTTTTACAGAAACTTAAAAAAGAGTTAGATAGACTCAAAGATGATTTGGCAACTATCACAGATAAATGTGAAGAATTTTTCAGTCAAGCTGCAGCATCACCATCCACCCCAACTTTGCGATCAGAGCTCAACATCATTATTCAGAACATGAATCAAGTCTATTCCATGTCTTCCATTTACATTGATAAGTATGTCACTCTTGTGCATCAATTGGGTTCTCCTTTCTTTGGTACTGTGAAAAATCTGACATTTTAGTGGTGTTGATACTTTTTTGAGACATTTCATAGCTTTATACATTTAATTCTTAGAGGTAATTTTACAGGGGAAGAAGCTGAGGTCCTCCTTTGTTAAGAGACTCCTAAGGTAATAAATTAGGAATTAGAATAGCTGAGATTTTAAACTCAAGTTCTCTACTTCCAAAGTCAGCATTCTATTCCCTACTCCCTTTTTGTTTTTACATCAGTATCAGATCACACTTTAGTACAACACATAGTTGCATAAATACTTGGAATAACTTTTTGAGAACATCTGGACAACTATAAAAATATTTATAACTATGAAAAATTCATCACCTTGTGGCTAATCTTCTGTTACTGAGTCTTCTTGGTTAAATTAAGTGCATTGTTAATGGCACATGTACTTGTGAATGGAAATATACAAACATACACAGAATATATCCATTGCCAATATATTTTGGGAAGGATCTAAGGGGGGACATCTTTTACATGTTTTTATGGGCAGATATTAAAGTGAAGGAGATTCATATATTAGGACTAGCTCTTGCCTTCTATGATTCCAATTGGAATGGAAACAGCATTTCATAAGTATAAATATTAACTTTATTCTGAATTATAGCCATTCTTAAGAAACAAATTAAACCTTTAGGGTGATTTTTATAATTTCTTTGTAGGAGGATTTCATGGGAATCCATGGGCTGACATAAATTGGGTAATATGGTAAAACATTACTTGATGATGCTAAGGATTTTATAGTGAAAACTAGATCTGGAATCGAAGAAGCAGGCTAATAGTTCATTGTTCTGCGACTTAATGATGAATGATGTTATACAAATCACTTGACTTCTCAGCTTCAGTTTCCTCATCTGTAAAATGAGGATTCTGGGATATATGATTTCCAAGATTTTTTATAATTCCAAGTCTTTTACATTCCTTCTTTTTTTTTTCTTTTTCTTTTTTTTTTTTTAGGTTTTTGCAAGGCAAATGGGGTTAAGTGGCTTGCCCAAGGCCACACGGCTAGGTAATTATTAAGTGTCTGAGGTCGGATTTGAACCCAGGTACTCCTGACTCCAAGGCCGGTGCTCTATCCACTGCGCCACCTAGCCACCCCTACATTCCTTCTTATAGATTATTTTTAAACTTTCTCTTCCAATCCTGAATTCTCTGAGTCTGAGACTAATCTACTTATAAATAAAAGTGTGATGCAATCACTAATATCAAATATCTTATATCTTCTTAACACTGAAAATTAACAGAAATAATTATTTTTCAGGTTGAAAACTGTTAATTTGGTATTAAAAAATACTCAGGGGGCAGAAGCACTTGTAAAACTTTATGAAACTAAACTGTGTGAAGAAGAAGCTGTGACAGCTGACAAGATTAACATTGAAAATCTTATGAGTACATTAAAGGTATGTAAGACTCACATATACAAATATAACTATGGAGTTTCTTATTAACATTTTGTACATGTGTACATGAATATATCCGTATGTTTATGTATTCTTATATATACATATATATTTTATATTTATATTTTATATACATATAAACATATATAATCTGAACAAGAATGTAAATATGTAATACACTTTAAGAGACAGATTTTTGGATTCTAACACAAAGACCTATGTACATTTCTAAACATAGTGTGTATGACTCTATTCTCTATGTGGGTTTTAATGATCATTGATTCCTTTATAAAATTAATTTTTTTAAAAAACAAATTGGCTATAATTCTTTCTGTTGCCTTAAAAAGTTCCTAATGTCTCATTATAGTAAATTGTCTTCAAAGTTATTATCTTTGGAATAAGAAGAATCTTTATTTAAAAAATAATTAAATATCTGTTATTCTCAAGCACAGAGTACTTTGTATTTCTATGATGGAATTGCAGTAAAAAAAGATATCTTTTGATTACTATTTATGAGACAGTATTCCATAGATTCCTTAGGGTATGAAGTATGATTTTTAAAAAAATTTAGAGAAAGGAACAAATTATAGAATTATTTCTGTATAGTTGTATACACTATTCTATAATCTGTTTCATAGCAAGTGTCTCCTCAACTCTATTCCATATAATGCCCAACTCTTTCACGGAGCATCTCAAGAATCACTGTCTTCATAAGTATTATACTTAACTGATTTGTAGTTATATTTATAGTACTAGTGTTTGTACAGTACTGTAAGATTTTCAAAGTGCTTTGTGTATATTATCTTATGTATTTGCTTATGCCAACATAGAATCCCAAAGTACTCTCAAACATAAATACTAGTTACTCTCATTACCCTGTATGAATAAATGAACTATATGATGAAGCAGATAAATGTACTGAGTTTTGTCACTTAACAGTTTACATATTCTTAGATATTATTTTAATATTCATTCTTATTTTTTAAGCAATGGAGATCTGAAGTAGATGAAAAACGGGAAGTATTTCATGCTTTAGAGGATGAATTACAGAAAGCTAAAGCCATCAGTGATCAGATGTTTATAATGTACAAAGAACGTGATCTTGACTTTGACTGGCATAAAGAGAAAGCAGATCAGTTAGCTGAAAGATGGCAAAATGTTCATACTCAGATTGAAAACAGGTTGGTATAGTTTTGTTTTGAGCTGTCTTTCAGCCATGTTAAAATCTGATTTAATTTTTGAGAAGATTTGTACACACATAGACACATTCAATACACACTTTAGTCAATGTAATTGAGTCAGTATACTAGAGTTTGAATATATTTGCATATATACATAATATTTACACTTATATCTATATCTGTACATTAATAAATATAAACATATAAATATACCTGTGTATATGCACACATCTGTGAGAGATATTGCTAGAACCCCCCCCCCCCATAGATATGTATTTGTATATATAAGCCCTATATACATATATGGTCAATACACACTATAGTCAATACATACATGCAATTTATACACATGCATGCACATAGATATGTGTATATATGTAAACATGCACCTACACATAACCATGTTTGTATATGTATGCCTGCATGTGTGCGCGTGTGTGTGTATACACACATACATATATGTGTGTATAATGTGTTTATACAAACAAGTATAAGACAAACTATTCTACATATTCATTAGTAAAAATGTGCAAAATCCTCATGAATTTATTTGGAAATTCCAAACTAATTTTCTCTGATAATTTTTTTTTCTTAAATGTAACCAAGACTACGTGACTTAGAAGCTATTGGCAAGTCTCTGATGTACTATAGAGATACATATCATCCTCTGGATGATTGGATTCAACATGTTGAAGATACTCAGAGAAAGATTCAGGAAAATCAGCCTCAGAATAGTAAAACACTGGCAACACAACTGAATCAACAGAAGGTATGAAAAAATAACCCCATTTACCTTGTCTGAAACTATATTAGGTTAATGCTTTTCATCTTCCCTTTCTTTTACCATCTTCCAGTCCCGTAAAGAAACATAATTTTTGACACCAGTAAATAATAGATTGATCAGTAAATCAAATTGAAGTCTATTCAAATATAATTTATTTTATTTATTATGTTCAAATCTACTACTAGATTTAAACATAGAAAATAAGACAGCACATTTGAATGACTTTCAAATAGAAATAGCCTTGTAGGTCACTCATTTGCTTTTGTGCTCTTCCTGTATTGTGTATCAGGACTAGGCATATGATAAAAAGACTGGTGAGCAGCAAGAACCAAATAGTATATAGTTGGAAAGAGTGTCTTTGCCTTGTTCTTGAAGACTGGTTAGTTCTACTTGGTCTTAGGTAGGAAGAGAGGGAGGGAAACTCAAATTCAGGCTGTTCAGAGAAGGTGAATAATGAATGTATAGCCTCAAACTCTTGAGCTTGTGTCAGTGCCAGGGCTTGTCTTGCAGTTTGGATCTCTAATGGCTTAGAACTGTTGAACCTAGACTAAGTTAAACTCTCATTTTATCTCAGCCTGGTACAGCTTCCCTTTTCTAACCCAAAACTACATTTAATAATCTCAATAGAACATTTTCATTTTAGTGATATACTTTGGCCAATGGATATTTTGGTTATTGAGTTAGAGAATTCTTGAGAATTATTGGTGTGGTGGCTTCATACTTGTAGTTTATAATGGGTTCTATACCAGTAAGATTATACTTGTCTTTCTTTGTGTGCCCTACTTGGAATGTTGAGATGGAAGAAGGAATTACTAAAGGTAGTATGTTCTTGTGCCACTGTATATATTGTCTTGACAAGTTGCATTCTTTCAGGACTAGGGTAAATGAAAATTGTTTTGAAATTTTCTAAGAGATCATTAGTTATACCCCCATATAAAATCACATGTAAATTACAATGGGGTAGGGAGCTAGAATATTAAATTAAGAGGTTATGGCTGTCATTAATTTGGCATTATTTCAAAAAATTGAAATTAAATTTCTATGTTAATTTTTTCTTCATTAAATTATTCATTAAATTATCTCTTCATTAAATTTTCTCTTTAATAAATTCTTTGTTTATAGATGCTGGTATCTGAAATAGAAATGAAACAGAACAAAATGGATGAGTGCCAGAAATATTCAGAACAGTATGCAACTGCTGTGAAGGTATGAAATACAATAGCATTCCTTAGTCAAATTTGATATTGGTTATGTGATTCATTACAATACTCTGAGGAGTGATATGTTTTTTCTTCTTTAATCAAAAAAGGGATACTCATTTTTAGATATAACTTCTTTATTTTGTGCCATTGTTTAGATTTGATTTAAAAGACAAATTGTTCCAGTATTTTGATTCTTTCTATAAAGGCTGAAGTTGTTAATTTTTTTTGGGGGGGGGTAATATTATCTGTACTTTTCTATGTCACACAGTTGGAGAATTCCAGGAAGTGCTACTGCCTTATAGAATAGTTCAAATGCTTTTCCTTCCCTAATGGTATGTCACTCCAACAGAGTAATAAAGCAAAGATTAGCCATATTTCCAGTGCTCAGAAAAAAAGGAGAGACTATGGATAAATATAAGGTATCCCAAAGTCTTAGCGCATATTTAACTTATAAATGATAGTTATTAAAGCTAAAAACAGAATAAAACTATTCTGACCTGGATTGTTACAAAACTCATGTGTAATGTGCCTACTTCTCCATGGAATTTTCCCAATGATTGACAGATTTCACTGACTACATGACCAGGACCATGTTGTTACAAGAAAAATAACTCTCAGATTAGACCCCCATTAAAAAAAATTTACATCTTTGCAACTATTCTTAATGTAAAACTTAACACTACACTGTAGTATATTTCTGGTGTTCTAAAGTATAGACCATATTTCTGTGAATTGCTTTAGTTAATTCAAAGTCCTACCAAGTGTTTTGGTAACCTTAATTGATTGACTTCGTTATACAGGACTATGAATTACAGACAATGACCTATCGAGCTATGGTAGACTCACAGCAAAAATCCCCAGTGAAACGCAGGAGGATGCAAAGTTCAGCTGACTTCATCATACAAGAGGTAACAGAGATGCTTTTTAACCACACTGTTTCATGCTAGTAGATGTTAAATCTTAAAGGAAGTAAAGATATGACTTTAAGTATTTTATTGAAGATTCATGAACAGTTATAGATTTGAAAAAATTCCCAGGAAATGACAAAATTATATTTGAAAAATGTCAAACATCAATACTGAACAAATTCTTGTGAGTTAACCTCTTGTAGGGGAAATTATCTGAAAGTTGGGCGAATATTTTATAGCATTCCTTTGATGTTGTTAAAGTTATAAAGAATAGTTGTAACTTTACAATTTTGTCTCTGTGGTTATTTTTGACAGTTCATGGACTTAAGAACCCGCTACACAGCTCTGGTTACTCTAATGACTCAGTATATTAAATTTGCTGGTGACTCATTGAAAAGACTGGAAGAGGAGGAGGTAACCCTTAAAACTAATACAAATTATTTTCAAAAGAAAAAAATACGGTCATATGATTGTTTTTTAGATTTTTTTTCAAGGCAATGGGGTTAAGTGGCTTGCCCAAGGCCACACAGCTAGGTAATTATTAAATGTCTGAGACTGGATTTGAACCCAGGTACTCCTGAATCCAAGGCTGGTGCTCTATTCACTGCGCCACCTAGCTGCCCCGATCATGTGATTTTAATAAAAATTTAAATATTCATTTTCTTGCATTAAAAACTGCAGTTTAATTAGATGATTGCAAATAATGGGTTCTTTATGAAAGTTTCAGAAATTAATTTTGTTGAAAGTTATGGGTACATATCAGAAATCATCCTCATCATGATTTTTAAATTGAATATAAAACAATTTATATTAGCAGGAGCAAACAGACTTGTTGAGTTTTTGTAGTTAATATTTTTAAAAGTCAGTAATGAATATAATACTTTTTTCTAAATGTTTTTCATGTATAGAATTCTTAGTTATCAGAATTTATTTGAGGTTCAACTTTAGGTCTTTCTTATAAAGTATAATTCCTTTTTAATAATATTAAAAAGCATTCTAATCTGATGGTAAGAAATTGACCTGAACTTAATTATGATAGCTGTAGTAAAATATTTTAAGAAAAAGATAGAAAACAATATTTAAATATTTTGAGATAAATGTAGAGATAAATATTGAGACTACTAATATTTACTATTTATTCCTCATTTTGATATTACTACGATGACTAGAAACTAAACTATTAGCCCCATTATGGTTTTTTTAAGGCTAAAAGAGTAATTTATTTCATGGTGTGGCTGGCATGAAATGACTATTTTAACAATAGTAGAAATAAAAGAAGACTTTAGTTGTTTTTAGATACTTTGTCAGGCACAAAAATATCTTAGTTTAGAGTTAAGGTTGATTAAGGTTAATTTATATTTATAACAGTGATTACAATTTAAGTATTGTTGCAGATGTTTTTCCCCCCTATACTTTCCCATGGCAAATTTTCTTTGAAGTCTAGGATGCATTTACAGTCACTACAGTATCTCAGTAAAATAATGCACAAAGATATATTTGTGTGTGTGTGTGTGTGTGTGTGTGTGTGTGTGTGTGTGTATGTGTTTTTAAATCATGGTTCTTTATGAAGTCAGAACTTCAAAGAAAAAAAAAACCTATACATATAAGCCATTGATTTTGGAAAAGACAGATGTGGTATAAAGCAGTTCTGTGCTACTTGCTAAGAATTGTTAGACCATTTTTCTAAAGGGTATTTGATGCAGTATGGGATAAACAGACTTTGATAAATACACTAAAGTGGATGATTTCAACTGTAGCATTACATTGTAATAATCTATGCTTATGGAAAAAGCATATAATTTTAAAAGCCTATTTGTTCCTTGTGTCTTAAAGAGATTAAATTGCATTTTCTTTCTTTCTGGGTATTCTTTTTCTCGCTTATCTCAGAACAGACAAAGATAGCAGGATGAATAGCTACATTTCAAAAACAAATATGTGTGGTCTTGATTGTTCAAAGTAAGTTCTCTCAAATTGGCTTAAATGTTCAAATTCTAGGGATGATTTTATGCTGTAAAATCCCCTTTTTTTAACCTTTCTATCACCTAAGACAATAAAAAGAAATTTTGATAATAATGAAAATTTCTGTCTGGGTGAGTTTCCTTCTAACAATGTGACAACCTTCATAACTATTTTAGTCTGTTCTGAGTTAACATAACTTTCTTCGGCATCAAAATTACTAACAAGTCTAACTGCAAAACAATATAATTAACTTTATTGCCAAATTCACAAAGTGATTTTTCTAATTCCCATAATGGAACACTTTATAATTTTTTCCAATTTTTACATTTTGATCCTGCTTCAATTCAAATATTATCTATATATTTTGATTGCATTACTAATTCCTTGCAAAAAAGTGAAAATGATTTAATTTTCTTTTCCCCTGTTCATTAAATACATCTGATTTCAAATACATGTAATTATCCCATTCTCCTCAATTTTATCTGATACTTTAATGGTCCTAAAATGTTATTAAATTTTGCATTCTATCTATAACCCTTCTAAATTCAGAAAACATGTTCTAAAGTAAAGAAAGCAATGTGGTTTAGTGGAAAGAGCTTGTGCAATTTTTAAATATTTGGGGACCAAGCTTTATATCCTACCTCTGCTTCTCACTATTTGATTTTGGACAATTTTTGTCATTCTCTTACCTTTGTTTTCTTATTTGTAAAATTTATGGAATGAATAATCCATAATTCTCTTTGAACTTGCTACAAATAATTGAATACAAAGCAAGATTTTTCCATGTCCACTTCTATTCCCCTTTGCCCTACCCCAGCAGAGATAGTTTTTTTACTTTAGAATATGAACAAATGAAAAAAGTAGCTCAAAAGATGACAGTAAGCTATTAAAGGCATTTTTTTTAAAAACAGTTCCATGAAAACAGATTGGTCATCTTTGCTGGAATATGAATTTTTTTAGACAGTGAATAATTATTTTATCAAAAGAATACTGTCATTGCTACTACTCTAAAAATAGATTAGTAGGATACTCTTGGACTTTGTTTCATATGAATGCTACTAAAAATAATCAAATATTTAGATAAAAAATTCAGATTTGCAAATTTCCCAAGATATGGGCTATAATATGTTGATAGTCTTTAAGAATTGCTGAAAATAAAATAAAATAAAATAAATAATGAAATAATTCATTAACTGTAAACTAGTCTGATGATGAGCCTCCTAGAACTTAACTGGACTGGTCTCAGAATAGTAGTCTTAGACTCTCCCAGGCCTATAAGTTTTTAACCTGGAATGATCTCTCATTGCTTTGGCTTAATTGATGTAGCTTTTGGGAAGTCATGGTCACTTCCATGTTATAATGAGGCTTCTAGATTTATTAGAATTATTTAATAGAGGTTTTTTATTTTATCTAAGTACCCATTGAAGAATATAGAGCTATTATATTTAAAGAGACAAGGAGAAAAGCTATAATCATACAATTATGGGGGAAACTAAGATGTAAATGCTGTCAGGGAAATAAACATTACAAAAAGCTCTGGTCTAGACAAGTTTTTGGAACTCTAATCAAATTTAATATGCATGTGATGATTTTAATTTAATTATGTAAAATTAGCAAGACTATGGCACATGATGAATATTAATGAAATTCTAAATCATATTGCTTTGTTTTTCATGTATTATCTAAATATCAGATGAGTCCTACATTATTTAAAAAATATGATTATGTAATAGGACTTAAAATACTTATCTCTTGTCATTCTTCTGCACTGAAACCAGAAATAAATTTTAAAAATCTTATTTTATAAGTCTTTTTGTAGAAAAAAGAATGGTAAAAGTACCTAATTCAGAATGGATTAGAATTCATGTCCATAACAAAAGAGAATCTCTAAGAACACAAAAGACAAGCATGTTTATTTAAAAAACAAACAATGAAGCAATTGTGAGGGAATATAGCTGCCTTTGCATTAGCAAACTTATTGATATGAGGAACTTTTCTGCTAAAGGAATTAGGCTTTAGAAATTGCATATTTCTATAATCCTTTTCTTCTCCCCACCTAGGGTTAGCTGAGTCTGAATTAGTGTGAATAGTGAATCTGCAGAAGATCTTCTTCATTGGAAATATTCCATGCAAATTCAAATAATATGATCACTTTCAGATATTCATTAGTTACATTAATCTAGTCTTAGCTGTATTTCATTAGTATTTCCTAATTTGTAGATTTCTAATTTTGTTTAATTTTTTACAATTTAATAACATAACTTTTCACAGGGTCAACCAATAAACACTTTATATTTAGATTTTTTCCACTTGTTTTGTTGTTCTTTGTATTTAGCACAACCTGTTTTGTTAAAAAATGAATAGTATGGTATATAACAAGAACACTGTACTGTGAATAGGAAGGAGGCTGAGTCTCTTAACCTCTTGGCACCTCACTCATTGTCTTTGTTTGTAAAATGAGTTTAGGCTAAATGTTCTTAAAGATCCCTCCTGATCTAAGAGATTACTTGTTATCTAATTGTTTAAAGCAATTCATTCCTTAGAGGCATAAAAGATTATTCACAATTTTTGTATGTAATATGAATTCCTTTTGTGAAAGGTATTTCTGCTTGCAACTAATGGTTACTTTATGAAGCTTCCTAGCGGGAGAAGGTGTTGGTGGTGGTGGTGTTGGCTTATTCTGAACTTTGGCATCCATGGTTTGTAAGTACTTTAATGAGCTTTGCTTCAGATATTCTGGGCTACAGTTGCAACAGAACAGACTTGATATTGTTAATACATTTCTTATAGATTAAAAGATGTAAGGAGACATCTGAACATGGATCCTATACGGAGCTGCTTCAACAACAGAAAGCAACAATGGTGGAGAACAACAAACTCACAGGAAAGATTAGTGAGCTAGAGAAAATGGTAGATGAGCTAAGAAAACAGAAGTTTCAGGTAGAACAAGAACTTCCGAAGGTAAAGGCAGCTGCGGAAAATGAACTGAGGAAACAACAGAGAAATGTGGAAGATATTTCTTTGAAGAAAATAAGGGCTGAGAGTGAAGCCAAGCAGTATCGCTGTGAACTTGAAAATATTGTGAAGGAGAAGATAGCAGCAGAGCAAGAGTTAGAACGTGTGAAACAGCTGACATTAGAGGCGGAAGCTAAGAGAGCTGTGGTCGAAGAAAACCTCCGAAATTTCCGGCATCAGTTAGAGGAGCATACAATTACTAGAAGGACCTTGGAGGATCGTCTTAAAAGAAAAGACACAAGTCTTAGTGATTTGGAGCATCAGAAAAGCATGTTGATGGCAGAATTAAGAAGTAAAAAGGAAAGTGAGGAAGAACTTTTGAAACTGATAAAGCAGATGGAAGGAGACCTTGAATTTCAAAAGAAAGTTGCAGAGAAACAATTGCAAGAAAAGCAAAAAATTGAAACTGAAGCCAGAAGAAAAATCACAGAAATCCAACTCTCTTCTGGAGAAAGTACATTGCCAACTTGCATGACCACACAGGATACACATGGGAAGCAGAAAGCTGATGAACTGAAGCATCAGGTCCATGAACTAACTCTTGCCAACAAAAAGGCTGAAAAGGAGGTAGGGGAGCTAAAATATGAGTTGAATGCTCTTCAACTTCAAAAGATATCATCTGAGGAAAAGGCTCGTTTGCTGAAAGAGAAGTTAGATGAAACAAATAACACATTAAGGTGCCTCAAGTTGGAGTTGGAGAAGAAAGACCAGGTAGAACAGGGCTACTCTCGACAGTTAAAAGACCTTAGTAGGCAGCTGAATCAGACTACGGATAGAGCTCAAGAGGTAATGCAGGAAGCTAATGACCTGAAGAAAATAAAACATCATTATCAAGTGGAGTTGGAATCTCTCCACCAGGAAAAGGGGAAGTTGAAAAGAGAAGTGGACCAAATCACTCAAGCTCAGGCACTAGCTGAAAACAACATTCAGCATTTGAATTCCAAAGTCTCCACTCTTCAGCATGAGAAGGCATTAGCTGATGAAAGAGCAAGATCCTGCCTAGGGAAATCAGAATATATCCTGACTGGAGCATTTGGAAAAAACCAAGAACAATTACTTCAAAATATCAAAGCAGAAAAAGAAAACAGTGAAAAAATCCAGAAACTTAATGAAGACTTGGAAAAAAGTAATGAGTGGGCAGAGATGTTAAAACAGAAAGTGGATGAGCTCACCAGACAAAATAATGAAACCAAATTGATGATGCAGAGAATTCAGTCAGACTCAGAGAAGATTGTCCTGGAGAAACAAACTATTCAGCAAAAATGTGAGATCCTAAAAAATCAAGCAGACAGTTTTAAAGAACAGCTCCTTAACACAAATGAACACTTGCACAAGCAGACAAAAACTGAACAAGATTTCATTAGGAAAATCAAATGTCTGGAAGAAGACTTGGCTAAAACTCAAAGTTTGGTTAATGAATTTAAGCAGAAGTGTGACCAACAGGACATTATCATCCAGAACACTGAAAAGGAGGTTAGAAATCTGAATGCTGAGCTGAGTGCATCTAAAGAGGAAAAGAGACTTGGTGAGAAAAAGGTACAGCTACAGGAAGCCCAAGTGCAGGAATTAAATAATAGGTTGAAAAAGGTCCAAGATGAATTGCACCTAAAGACAATAGAGGAACAGATGGCACACCAAAAGATGGTTCTGTTTCAGGAAGAATCTGCTAAATTCAAGCGCTCTGCAGAGGAATTTAGGAAGAAAGTAGAAAAATTAATGGTCTCCAAAGTCATCACTGAAAATGATCTTTCAGGCATAAAACTTGATTTTGTATCTCTTCAGCAAAAAAATTGTATAGCCCAAGAAAATGCTAAGCTATGTGAAACAGATATTAAAGAGTTAGAAGGAAGACTTCAACAGTATCGAGAACAAATGCAGCAAGGAAAGAACATGGAAGCACATCATTATCAAAAATGTCGTATACTTGAGGAGGAACTGATGACACAGAAATGTGAGGTCATGAACTTGAAGCAAAAAATGGACCAGCAGATAAAAGAACATGAACACCAGTTACTTTTGCTTCAGAGTGAGATCCAGAAAAAGAATTTGACTAAAGATTGTAGCTTCCAACCTGACTTTGAAAGAAAAGTAAATGAATATAAATACTTTGGTGACCTCTCCTCTAGGGGAATTGAGCAACTTCAACAAAAGGCACAATCTCCTCTATTGAGATGGGAATCAAAAGAGTTTCCAAGTGAACAGCTGGATGAAAAAAGGCTCCATATGGGTGCTGAACAGATTGGCAAAGAAATCCAGTTCCTGTTACCAAGAGCTACACTAGAGGATGAAAAAAGTCAGCAATGCTACTCTGAATATTTTTCTCAGACTAGTACTGAGTTACAGATAACTTTTGATGAAACAAACCCAATGACAAGACTATCAGAAATAGAAAAGCTAAGAGATAAAGCTTTATACAATTCCATATCACCTGCTAGATATCAAGATGACACCTCTGAAATGGAACTGGTGAAACTCATGAAGCCTTTGGAGGTATATTCTACTGTCTGTCACATTTGCATTTCAGGCTAGTTTCCTCTATTTTCCCTTCTTTTCTTTAGTGCTCTATTATAAAATATTCATTGAGCAAGCATTCATTTATTGTAGAGTTATTGCTTTATAGTTCTAGTTGGGAAAATAATGCTGCTATACTTTTTTCAATGTTTCCCAACTTGTTTGCATTTTAGATGTTATATCTTTAAAAGTGTTGATATTTAACATGTACAGATACATAATGAGTTTCCATTGGGCTTTAAGAATTGAAGAATTGACCAAAGTAATTCCCAAACAGATTCCATTTTATTCATATAATTTAAAAAAATTGGGTTTGTGAGAAAATGTCAGAGTTGTTATTTCTATAAAGACTTTTCTGTATGGGAATATATGGTACAGTGAAAAGATTTTGGGCTCTGGAATCAAACTCTTCCTATTATACTTAATATATGTGTGACTTTGAATAAGTCTCTTAACCTCCTTGGGTTTCAGTTTCCTCATCTTTATGAGAGGGTTGGACTAGATGGTTTTTAAGGACCCTTCCCAGATCTGTGATCCTAGTGTAATCTGTCTTCTTTACAATTTCTACAACTTTTATTCTACTCTCTGTTCTTTGTGGAATGGTTTTTAGATTAAGGGTAGATAAAATTTTTCAGATCAATTCCTCACTGTTTTACAAATTCCTGTTTACAGATAGCTAAGAACAAGCAGTATGATATGCACGTTGAAGTCACAAAGTTAAAACAAGAAAAAGATCTAGCTCCAGATCATGAAGAAAGAATACTTGAAGTATTCAGAACCTCAGATGGATTCAAGAGAGAATTGCCCAAGTTGAACTCTATCAATTTAGAACAAGAGAATTTCCAGAATGTTAGCAGAAGTTATGACTCTTCTGTCAGAGATGATGAATTTAAATTTCAGGGACTCCAACATATGGTATCTGCCAGGCAGTTGGTTGAGGTGAAGCTTCTGGACCCAGGCACAGTTGAGCAGTTGCACCTTGGTCTCAAGTCTGTGGAAGACATTCAAAAAAGTCTTAGCAGGTTTCTGACTAAATCCACTGCAATTGCAGGATTATACCTGGAATCTACCAAAGAAAGAATGACATTCACCTTGGCAGCCAAGAAAATAATAATAGATAAACCTCTGGCCTTAGCATTTTTAGAAGCTCAAGCAGCAACAGGCTTTATTATTGATCCTCTTTCAGGGCAGACATATTCTGTGGAGAATGCACTTATTAAGGGGGTTGTTGATAATGAATTCAGAAGTCGACTCCTTGAGGCTGAGAAGGCAGTCCTAGGATATCCACGTGGTTCAAAGAAATTGTCAGTATTTCAAGCTATTGAGAACAGACTGCTTGAAAGAAGAAAAGGAAAGCATATCTTGGAGGCCCAAGTTGCATGTGGGGGAGTCATTGATCCTGTGAGAAGTGTTCGAGTGCCTCCAGAAATAGCTGTGCAGCTGGGCTTGCTGAATAATGCCATTTTACAATTCTTACATGAGCCATCAAGCAATACCAGGGCTTTCCCTAACCCCAATAACAAACAAGCTCTTTATTACTCAGAACTCCTGAGAATGTGTGTCTATGACATAGATAGTAGATGCTTTTTGCTTCCATTTGGAGAAAGGAAAATTTCCAATCTCTCTGTAGAAAAAGCTCAGAAAATATCTGTAGTAGACATAAAGACAGGAGCAGAACTGACTGCATTCCAGGCTTTCCAAAGGAATCTTATTGAGAAAAACACCTATCTTGAGCTCTCAAGTCTGCAGTACCAGTGGAAGGAAGCTACATTCTTTGATTCCTGTGGAAAGGCCTCTCATATGCTAACTGATGTTAAAACAGGGTTACAATTTAGTATCACTGAGGCAGTAGAAAATGGAATGATTGACAGAGCCCTGGTTAAGAAATGTCAGGAAGGTATCATCACACCCACTGAACTAGCTGATACTTTGCTAAGCAAATTCATTCCAAAGAAGAATCTAAACAGCCCTATTGCCGGGTACTGGCTATCTAATTCTGGTGAAAGGATTTCAGTTCTCAAAGCTTCACGCAGAAATCTGATCAATCGGGTTACTGCCTTAAGATGCCTCGAGGCTCAAGTCAGTACCGGAGGTATTATTGACCCACTTACAGGCCAAAGGTTCAGGGTGACTGAAGCTTTGCATAAAGGGTTAATCGATGAGTCTTGTGCCCAACAGCTACGGCAATGTGAAGTAGTATTCAGGGGGATTACTCATCCGGTCACTAACCAGTCTATGTCAGTGGTTGAAGCTGTGAGCACAGGTGTTCCCAGTATAGAACTTGGGATTCGATGTTTGGTGTACCAGCACTTGACAGGTGGGTTAATCCATCCGCAATCTCAGATGAGGTTGTCAATAGATGACGCTCTCAAGGAGGGGATCCTTGATGTCCTCACTGCTTCAAAGCTCAAAGATCAGAATCTCCATGTCAGAGATATCATATGCCCCCAAACTAAAAGGAAGTTGACCTACAAAGAAGCCTTAGAGAAAGCAGATTTTGATTTCCATACAGGACTAAGACTCCTAGAAGCATCAGAACCCCTCATGTCCGGGATTTCTAGTCTCTACTATTCTCCATAAAATTCAGTGACATTACAGTAGTACTTAGAATATTATTTCCTTTTAGTCATTCAGTTGTAAAAACCTTTTGTTGTATTCACTATTGTTTTCTCAATACATTGGAAACTGCTGACTTCTAAGAGTATCTGTTACATTTAAATCATCATAACCATGACTGAAGAAGGATTGAAATGATTTCATTTACCTTTGAGATTAGTTCTGTAAACCTGATGATAATTCTTTTACATCCAAATGTGGACAGGATGAGTTCAGCCAAGTTCATGATGTGCTTTCACTCCTTCAGAACTATTCTAATTTTTACCAGCCTTGGCCTTAGGCAAGGGACCTATTTCCTGAATGATACAGTACTCTGATATCAACCAAAAAATGATTTTGGTTCAGTACCAAGTAGTTGTATAAAGTATATAAATATAGATCTTCAGTATAAATATATATATAGATCTTTGGAGTTTCAGTCTATATTGAAAAATAAATCATTTTGAATTTTCTTGTATATTTCACATTTTCAGACATCTTAAAACAGTTAATAAAAGTTGCATTTATTTTCAAGACCTTAAATTAAAACTCAGCATTTTAAAAATAATTTGTTATGGTGAGGGGGGGTGGATAGAAGTGATGACTTATCATTATTTTGATTAGATATTACAGGAAATCACTTTTTTGGGTGTATTTTTCATCTGTGAACATGTTCCATATTCCTCTGACTTGATACCTATTCAAGACATATATCAGTTGCTCTTGATTTGTAATACTAATGCAAAGGCAGCAATTCAAAGATTTTTAGATTTTTGAGTAAAGCTATAACTTATGATTTAGCATATTGAAAAACTTCTAGGAAGTTAGACTGATCTTTCTGCAAGGTTTTGTTGTGATTTGAAGCAATGACCCACAGTTTTTGTTGTCATCACAAACATTTGATGGTCCCTTTCTAGAAAATCTGAATCTTTATCACAGTGGAATAACTTATGGTATGTGTGACTAATAAAACATTTCACTAGCCCTGGTATTGATCATGATATTTTCACGTGTTAAATAGAATTTAATGTCTCAATAACTTAAATATATATATATTTTTTTTACAAATGATGCTTGCCAGAAGTCATTGGAGGAAGAAAAGAAGGAACATGTTGAAAAAGCCAAAGAGTTACAGAAATGGGTGTCAAATATTAGCAAGACATTGAAAGAAGGCGAGAAGGCTGGCAAATCATCCTTCTCAAAGCAGCAGGTACTCACTCATGCTATCTTTCTAGGTTACACCTGCTTCCTGGATACTATGCTAAGAAACTGAAGTCACTCTGTTTCCTTCCCAAGAGAAAAAAAAAGACTAGTATTAAAATGGTTTCACCATGTTTAGGATATGAATTCTTCTTAGAGAGTTTTAAACATGAAAAAGCTAAAAATAACTAAAGCCAAAGTAGAAGATTCATCAACATCTATTAAATGTGCATTATGTTTTAAGTACTGTACTAAGCAGTTAGAGAAGCAAAAGAAAGGCAAAAGAAGGTCCCTATCCTCAAAGAGCTTACATTCAACATCATAAAGTAGATGGAAGATAACCTCATAGGAGAAGGTCCAGAAGTCTTGGGAATGAGGAAGGATCTCTTGGAAGAGGTGACACTTTAGTTAAGTCTTGAAGGAAGTCAGTTATTCTACAAGGCAATGATGAAGAAGTAAGTATACTAGATATGCACAGCCAATTACAGAAGCACAGAGATGAGAGACTGAGTATCATGTGCAAATTAGTGTAAAGTAATTTTGAATATTTAAATTAGCTGATGCACTTTTTATGAGCATTTTAAATATAGAGGGAATGTAGAGATTGGATTGGTTATTAGAAAGTTTATAGCTAACCCACCTAATTGCTCAATCTCCTGCTATCCTGCAAGATAGAACACGAAGTAGGAAAACAATGAATTGGGAATTAGGACTAGAGCTATGAGTTTGAATCCTGCCTCTGATATTCTGCTCAAGTCATAGTATTGTGGTTTTAGAGCTGGGAGAGTCCTTAGAGGCCAACTAGCCCTACTCCTACTCCCTCTTTTTATAGATGAGGAGCCTGAGGTTAAGGGATATGATCAAGGTCACATAAGCAGTAATCTTCAGAGGTGAAATTTGAACCCAGGTCCTCTGATTGAACATCCATTGTTCTTTTCACTGAAACTTTATGAGCTTCAGATCCTTCTCTATTAAAATGAAGAAGATAATAACTATGGGGATGCATATTTGGAAGGATTTTTGTGGGGATCCAGTGAAATAATACCATGTAAAACACTCTGAAAATCTTAAAGTGTGATATAAATTTCATTATTGTTACCTAAGTAAAGCAATGACTTCTTATGAATTGTTATTCTAGATGGAATCTGTTAAATTAAACTCAAGCAAAAAAGTTGTTTGTTTCACTTTCACTTGGGATTGCAATATTTGTAGTATCTTTGTGCTCTACTAGCATCTATTGTAATTTGCTGCATAAACTCTAGTGGAGCAGTGGGGGGTATCTTCTCTTCCTGTTGCTCATCACTACCAGGTCTGTGGCTGCCTTTGCTACCACTCATTCTGTAATTTCTTTCCCTTGTTGAATAGCATTTTCTGACTCTGACAGTTCCTAGATGTGTGACTGTAGGTACAAGGAGTTCAAGTCTTAAAACTTCAATGAGAGCAATCTTCATTGGGAGAGTTAGTCCTCCACTCCTACTTCCCTGAACATTGTTTTCTTAGCAATCATTCCATCAGTCAAGCAGTCCACAAGCATTTATTAATCTAGCATGCTAAAAATTAGGAATAAAAAGAAAATGAATAAATACAGCAATAATCTGTACTCTCAATACATTTTACATTTTAATGGGTGACACCACATATAAATAAAAAGATACATATGAGATATGGTAGGAAAGGGATGCTTAACCTGAAGTCCAAAGATACTTTGCTGGTCTTAAAAAATTTTATATATCTATATATGTATGTACACACACACACACACACACACACACACACACACACACACACACACACACACAATTTACCCTAATTGCATTTTAAAACAATTTTAACCTTTTTTTCTTCTTCCTAAAAATTTTGAATTCTATATTTTATCCCTCCTTCCCATTCTCTCCTCCCCCCCTGCCCCAGATGGTAAGCAATCAGATATAGGATATACATGTGCAGTCATTTCCATATTAGTTATTTCTGTGGGATCTGTAGGGAAACTCTGAACTTGAATGGGAAAAAGTTACATCTTTATTTTCGCTAACTTCAGCAGACTGCTAAAGGTGGGGGGGGGTCTATGACATGAAAACAGAGAATTCTTGGAAGAGATGAAATTCAAAGAGATCGAGAGAGAGAGAGATCGAGAGAGAGAGAGATCGAGAGAGAGAGAGAGAGAGAGAGAGAGAGAGAGAGAGAGAGAGAGACAGCCAGACAGCCAGACAGCCAGATTGAGACTGAGACTCATTTGGCTGGGGGTGGGGTGTAGGTGTAGGGACCAAAAAAGGCCTTCTGCAGAAGGTCACTTCTGAACTGAGTCTTCAAAAAAAAGCTAAGGACATTAGAAGTAAGGGTTATTAAGATTTCAGGTGTAAGAGGCAGTATAGTTATAGAAAGTAGAGATGAAGGTGCATTGTAGCTCAAATTTATATATTGCTATATAGTTTTCAAAAGCACTAAAAATGTACCTGAGCTAATGCATAGTTTTGGTTTTTTTTTTTTTTGCCAGGCAATGGGGTTAAGTGACTTGGCTAAGATCACACAGCTAGGCAATTATTAAGTATCTGAGATCAAATTTGAACTTAGGTCCCCCTGACTCCAGGGCTGGTGCTCTATTCATTGTGCCACCCAGCTGCCCCAATGCATAGGTATTTAAAAAATGCTTTGTAAATTGTAAAGAGTTATAGAAATGTGATCTATTGCTTTATACCCTCTTTTGACATTAGAGAACCACTGTTAGGGGAGCAAGCATGGGGGCCTAAGTCTTGTACAAATCATCCTTCAGTTGGACCCTACCAAACTCATAACTCCAATGACTCTTTTAAGTTTCCTTCCAAATATCTAAATAAGGTAACAAAATCCCCTTATAATATTATAGATGGAAGGATCCTCAGAGCCCATCTAGTCCAATCTCCTTATTTTATAGACAGGACTCTGAGGCTTGTCATGCTTGAGGTTACCCAGGCAGGAAGAATCACAGATAGGATTTGAACTCACGTTTTCTGATATAGAACCATTCATTGCTCCACTGTACCACATCCCTTGATAGATATTGACATTTCTTCTGTAATGTATAATTTTAAGGAGCTATTAACTAAGAAATGGCCATCTTCACATAGTTGTCATGTGTCAGATATAGGTTTCAGAATCCAGATTATTATTCTAAAGTGATTCTCTGTCCTTTCTACCATGTTGCCTCTCATTAGTATAATAATTATTAACCTATGAAGTTTTCAAAATATGCTACATGCATTATCTTATTTGAGTCTTGCAGTCATCACTAGGGAAAGGGAAAGGGGAGGCCCTGCAGTATTTAAATTCATTTTACAGATGAGGAAACAAACTTAGAGAAGTGCTGTGACTTGCAGAGGCAATGTTTAAACCCAAGTTTTCTTAATGCCAAGGCTGGTCTGCTATCATCTATGTTACACTGTTGTAATATGTTGTTATTTTAATCAAATTAAAAGTTTACCATAGAATAGACTTCTTTTCCTAGATCATCTTTGTTGTAAAATAGCAATATTTTCCCCTCTTTTATCTTTACAATGAATTCTTAAAATAAAGCTGTGAGTACACTTTTCTTCTTGTCCTGTAGAATAGATCTGATCCTTTTTTAATACTCTTCAGGAAAGCACCACTTTTGTAGGTAGGTGTGTAAACTTTTCCCTATTTCATGATACATGGAGCTATTTCGCTGCCCCCAAATAGTATTTTAGATGTGATGATGATTGTTAATAATAACAATTGATATTTATGTAGCACTTTAAGGTTTATAAAAAACTTCACAAATATTCTCATATTTTATCCTCTCTGAACAACCTTGGGGATTGTGTGATTATTACAGACAAATTCTATTATTATCCTCATTTTACAGATGGGAAAACTGATAGTCAGAGATTGAGTGACTTGACCAGGGTCCCACATCAGTTAAAAGTCTGAGGCTGAATTTGTACTCAAGTTTTCCTGATTCTAGGCCCAATGTTCTCTCCATTTTTATCACTTAACTGTCTGAGTAAGATAACTGGGATTTGATGTGTTTTTGATCAATATTAAAGGGTATGACATTTCATATTAGAAAGAAACTGAAAGAAAGGGAGGTAGCAGCATGGTATAGGGGAAATAAAATTGGTCTTGGAGGCGGAAGCTTAGAATTGGAATGTTGGTTTTACTTCTTATTAGCTGTATGACTTTGGGTTTACTCATTCTGGTCCTATTTCAACATTGTTAAAATTAGGAGATTGGTTTGAGTGCCTTCTAAAATCCCATCTGCTTTGCTGGGTGCACTGTGTGAGACATCAGAATGTATATCTGTGAGTTGATCTGTCCTTAAGTCATTTAAGAGATGAAATTGATCAAAGAGTAATTAGAGAGTTGAAAATGGAACAAAACTGTGAGATATGTTTTGATTAGTATTTTGCAGAACGTGACTTAAAGTCATAAACATGTAAGAATACCCAGTATCAAATTGAAAAACAAACAAATTTAAGATTGGTTTGGAGACATATACTTCTAAAGTTGTTGTGGCATCATGTTTGCCTAATGTTTTAGGAACGTAAGAAAGATTTTATGACCTTACAATAGTGAAACATTTCATTTAATTGGTTTAACATCCTGACATTGACAGTATTTTGCTGATAAAAGGTCACACCCAATAAACACTTCATAAATGTTTGTTTATAGACTTATCCAGTGGAAAGTTGGTGTCAGAAACAACTTCATTAAGTAATTTGGTGAGGAAATATGAAAGGATGTGGCAAAAATCTTGGTCTTTGTAATATTTATTATTATTTATTTCTGGCTGACTGATTTTTTTGAACAGGGATAGGAAAGGAAGAGGGATCTATATATATGCTTTCACCACTGTAGGGAGCTCTCCTAATGAGAAAATTCTGGTAATGGAGGAAAAGTTTTACTCTGGTTTCAGAGGATGTTGGATTCAAATTCCAGCTCTTATACTTGCTACCAGTGTGACCTCAGTTTCCTTATCTGCAAAATGAAAGGGTTGCAGTAGTAAATAGTCTTTAGGGTTCTGTCTAGTTCTATATATCCTGTGAAGTATTCTTGCCTCCACACTGACTGCTAAAGCAAATAACTTGGATTTATTTGGCATCGTCTCTTTCTACTTGTTTGGCAATGAAGAAATGCATTATTAGTCATTGACTGGAAGACTTAACTGTAATTTTTTTCCTTTCAGATTTCCAGTGAGGAAATTGCCTCAAGGAAAGAACAATTATCTGAAGCCCTTCAAACCACACAGTTGTTTCTCACCAAACATGGTGATAAGTATGTTGGGTTTTTTAAAGTACTTTATAATTATTTGAAGAAAAGAAAAATGGGGTTGATAGCAAAGAAGAGAGGGTAGCTGGGCTGGCTAAATCAGAAGATAGCCTAGTCTACTGTGATAAGTATATTAGTTTTACTTCTGGGGCTATTTGTAGGATAATGAAAACAAGGCAGAGCCCTTTGATGATATGGAAGGAAGGGAAGATAGAAATTTTGAGTCATGCAGTGGTTACAAGTGATCAGATAATCCTAAGTAAAACTTTCCTTGTAACTTCTTAATGTGGTTATATCATATGTTTTAGGAAATAAAGGTGGGAAAAATGTTCTCATAGGTTTGCTTTGTACTACTTTTTCAAATTCCTCAATTTTATTGTATGGTTGTCTAAAACAATGTTAACCTTATTAATATGGAAGAGAGTCACAAAGAATTCATGTATTGATCAAGGTGATATAGCTAGGAAGTGCCCTGAAGTGGTATTTGAACCCCTGTTTTCCTGTTTTAAAGGCTACAATTCCCTTTTTTGTTTTATTATTCTGTTTTTTCACAATTTAGTTGTCATATTCTTTCTGGTTCTGTATCCATAACCTCTATCAGGTTAGAGTGTACTTTTTAGGTTTTTTTTTAGGTTTTTTGCAAGGCAAATGGGGTTAAGTGGCTTGCCCAAGGCCACACAGCTAGGTAATTATTAAGTGTCTGAGACCGGATTTGAACCCAGGTAGTCCTGACTCCAGGGCCAGTGCTTTATCCACTGTGCCACCTAGCCACCCCAGAGTACTTTTTAAAAAAAAATTAATTTGTTCTGACAAAGTCCAGTCTATGTGAGTTTATATTGTGACCACCCTAAATACCCTTCTGGGACTAGAGGCTAACACTTAAATTTTTTTTTGGATGGTACAGATTATTATTACTTAGTGACCTTAAAAAAAGGAGATTATAATTTGTTTTGAGAGCATGTGCTCATTTAGAGAAATTTTATTTTATAGTATATTGGATAAAATAACATAGAAAATAGAGAGAGCTGGCCTTGGTACTTTGAAAATCTAGTCCAGTATTGACTGACTCATACTGACTTTATGACCCTGGGTAATTCACTTAACCCACTAGGTCCCTTAGACAACTCTCTAAGATTATATATATATATATATATGTATATATGTAGTGAGGCAATGGGATTAAGTGACTTGCCCAACATCACATAGCTAGGTAATTATTAAGTCTGAGGCTAGATTTGAGTCCTTCTAACTCCAGGGTTAGTGCTCTATCCGCTGTGCTGCCCCCAACTGTCTAAGAATATTAAGATGGAGTAATGCCACCCTGAATTTTTAGAGGAAGTTTGTTCAACTGGGAATTCCCTATACCATTGAAATCATAAATCCCTAAAATCTTCACAGAATCATAGAAGTTTATCTCTTCACAAATTAATCTTTATTTCTGTTTTTTAATCACTCTTATTTAAAAATATTTTAAAAATTCACTTATTTTTAAAAATTTCTTATTTGTTTAAAAAACACTCTTATTTTAGATTGACTGATGAAGAAAGAAATGAAATGGAAAAACAAGTAAAATCTCTTCAAGAAAGTTACAACTTATTCAGTGACTCTCTGAAGCAACTTCAGGAATCACAGATTCTAAGAGATGAAAAAATAGAAGAGAAGGTAATACTAAGGGAAATTCTCTTTAATTTACTTTGTATTACCTTTTAAAATTCCTCAGTTCTCTTGCATGGTTGTGGAAAATGATGTTAATATTGGTCAAATTCTACTGGTTTGTGTATGAATAAAAATCTTGAATGAAATACAGTTAAATGCTTGCAGGTTTCAAAAGTGGTATAGAGTAAATGCATCTTACTTATGCTGATCATCAACTTTTGTGAAGTCTTAATCTCTGCCTTGCATGATGAAAGATACAAGAAAGCATTCATTTTCTAACTCCATGTCTTTTAAAACTATTCTTCTAATATGAAATAAGACAGTATCATTTTTTAAAAAAGACATTATGTAATGACTCAGGATGGTCTGTTTTTTATAATCTCTAAAGTAGAAGCTATTAATCTGGAATCTGCAAAAGAGAACATTTTAAATAACTATTTCAGAATATTGGTTTCATTTGAAATCCTATGTATTTTACTTTAGGACTTTAAATATATTCTGAGAAGGGGTCCCCAGTCTTTGCCAGAGAGCCAAAAAGAGGGATCCTCTAAGAATACCTGAGAATGCCTAAGAGTATTTTAGGATTTGTTTTATTTCCAAAGTTTCCATGGAAATATTATTTGAGTATTTTTGGACTGAATGCTCTAATGAGATTAACTCTTTTTATATGGAAACTTAAGCTTAAATTTTACTTATTTAAATTTGAATCAAATTCCAAGTATTTGTTCTTGGAATTCAGTACTGTATATTGGCATAGCTAAACAGATAGGTCCAGTAAGACTAAGCATTACATTCAAATTGGCATTTTCTAACCTTGTGAATGATCTCCACAAAAATTAATTGCAAATTGGAGGGGGGTTTGACTACAAAGAAGTGTATGCTGTAAACATGAATAGCATGGTGTTTGGTCTCTTCTGTGTCCATATGATCTAACTTGACCAAAATGTAGAAAGCATGACTTGCCTTCTAAGTATAGGTTCTGTTTTCTTGCTGTCATCATCTACTCTACTGTGTCTTCACTAACCCTATTTATATACACAGAGATAAGTTTTCAATTCACAGATGCATGTTGATTTCAAAGCTTTTATCACATCCTGTGCTGTTGAATAGATCACTGACATAGATCACTTGTGCATTTGAGTTCCCTAACATTCACAACATTGCTACAGCCCTGGTAAGTAGAGGATTTTATATCACAATGTATTATTAGAAACACATCCAAGTTTCATAAAACTTATTCCCACTTATGTGAAATCCTCTAAAACTAGATATTTCATATTTCCCTTTTAGCTGGATAAAGTCATTGCAGGTACCATTGATCAAACAACTGGAGAAGTCCTTTCAGTCTTTCATTCAATTTTAAAAGGCCTTGTTGATTATGAAACTGGAATCAGGTTGTTGGAGATGCAGCTAATTCTTTCTGGTCTAATTTCGCCAGAGCTAAGAAAATGTTTTGATCTTCAGGAAGCTGAAAATCATGGCCTTATTGATGGACAGATTCTGTTTCAACTGGAGGAACTAGATAAAGCTAAGGAAATTATTTCATCAGTATCATCTACAACAATCCCAGTTCTTGATGCTTTTGATAAAGGTATGATTTCAGAATCTGTGGCCATCAGGATTCTTGAGATACAACTTTCTACAGGGTTTTTGATCATTCCATCCACAGGAGAGTGCCTGACCTTACACAAGGCTTTTCAAAGAAACTTGATTTCTTCAGCATTGTTTTCTAAACTTTTGGAAAGGCAAAACATATGCAAAGACCTTATTGATCCAAATACTTCAGAGAAGGTCTCCTTAGTAGATATGGTTCAAAGAAGTATCCTCTATGAAAATACTGGAATGCGACTTTTGCCTATAAGACCACGAGAAGGAGGTAAAATAACACTAAAATGTGGAAGGAGAATCAATATTTTAAGGGCAGCTCATGAAGGTCTCATCGATCGTGAAACCATGTTTAGACTGATAGGAGCACAGCTTCTTTCAGGTGGTCTGATTGATTCTGATTCTGGGCAAAGAATGACCATTGAAGAAGCAATGCAGGAAGGGGCCATTGACTTAGATACAGCTAACTGTATTCTCACTCATCAGGTACAAACAGGTGGGATCATAAGTTCAAATCCTCCCAAACGCTTAACAGTAGATGAAGCAATCCAGTGCAATTTAATATCATCTAGCAGTGCACTTTTGATACTAGAAGCACAAAGGGGCTTTGTTGGACTCATTTGGCCTCATTCTGGTGAAATATTTCCTGCATCTTCCTCATTGCAGCAAGAGTTGATTACGAATGAATTGGCATGCAAAATACTTAATGGTAGACAAAAAATAGCTGCTCTTTATATTCCTGAGACATCTCAAGTCATTGATCTGGATGCTGCTTCACAGTCAGGGATTATAGATCATAATACAGCATCTATTCTAAAAAGTGTCATACTTCCTGATAAAATGCCTGATGCTGGAGACTTGAATACTTCCTGTAAAACTGCGAGACGATGGTTATCCTCTTGTGAGTTTCAACCGTCAACCATATTCCATGAATATACCCAACAAGAAGATATTTCAGATGGAGGAGAGCATATGGAAACCCAGACTTTGGAGCAATCACAGAATTTGTTCCTATCTTATTTGATGATAAACAGCTATATGGATGCAAACACAGGGGAAAGACTTTTACTTTATGATGGAGATTTGGATGAAGCTATCAGTATGTTATTGGATAATGATAATACAGCATTTGGTGCATTGTCAGCAAAAAAAGAATTGATTGACACAAATTCAAGACAATTTGGAGATGTTTCATTTAATAGTACTGTATATAAAAAGGATGATTGCTCACCAAGTAGTGTTAGTAGGACTTGTTTCAAAGAGCCTGGAAATGGAATAATGCTTCAAAATAGAAAAAGTGCAGTCAATGAAGGACTTAATGAAAAGGAAAATCATTTTATCCATAATGATTGTGATCAGCTGGAATGCCTGCCTCAAATCATGTTGGCTAATTGTAAATCTAAGGACTTGTCTGATGTTCACATTTTAAATGATGGAATAGATTTGGTACCACCTGGAAAGTTGAATAATGGAATATCTAGTGGTGATTATGAAAATGTATTTAAAAGTTCCAATGCTGGAAATGAGGTAGGAACTAGTGCCAGTGTAGATAAATGTACTTATTCTGAAAATATTCAAAATGATTTCCCAAGTGATACAAACAAACATTTTCTTGGAGTCTCTACCAGTAGAAGACTTTGTGCTCTGGATGAAAGTGAAATCCAAGATAATAGAATCAAGGACTCCAATATCCCTGAAAATTCTTCAGGTGAAAGTCACTTATTCCATTCAGATCAAATGGGAGTCCATCAAGGAAGTAGTAATAGTGTATTAATCCCAGATAGCTGCTTCCAGAAACCTCTCATTTCTTTGCCATTCAGTGATCAAGCTGTCCTTGATCCAGAAATTGCAGAAAGTTTTCAAGGTAGACTTCTAGACAATATAGATATTAGCATTAATTTACCAAAAGTATTATCTGAATCTAAATCATTAAATGTTGATTTTAATGCTCCACAACCACGGTGTCAGAGGGAGAATTTTGACAATTCAGAATATTTAGCGAATCTGAGTGAGATTAGCAAAATGCAGGTTGTTGTTTCTCTTCCAGAATCCAAAAACAATCAGGATGATTCTGAGATTGAAGAATATTCAACTCTGAGTAGTGATATTGAGAGTGCTGATCCACCTGATATTTGTGGAATCCAGCAGCTTGAGAAAAGTAATAGGACTAAAGATTCTCAAGATTCTCAGCTAGAAGACAGTGAAAGTGATACAGAAAGTGATGATGGTTCTTATAGTACTCCATTGTTAGAAGATGATGATGACCATGATTCTTTGCTTCTTGAAGATGATGATTATGATTGTTTGGAACCTGAAGACTTTGATATGCTGCAGCGTGAGGCAGATGGCACTCCTCATCGTGGATGTATTTGTGCTGACATTTCAGTGGGGAACAAAAGCCATATAGTTACCCAAGGGGAAAGACCAGACTTGATAAATATGAAAGAAGAGACACAACCTTTTCAAGAATTTTTCAAGGTTTCTAAAGAAAGTGAATTACATTCTGATGGAAGATTAAATTTAGGTTCTGCTGACATAGAGATGGCAAATGACAGGTTACTGGTTGCTATATCAGAAGAGGATGGTACAAGTAATTTGGGAGATGATATACCTGGAACAGTAATTTCAAAAAGTACAGAAAGAAAGGAAAACTTCCATGCTTCATTAGAAGCAGGTGAAACTGGACATTTGATAGACAGAGGAGAACAAGATAAATTTGGGCTAGAAATTGGATTTGATGGTGATCAAAATGTTCAAAGTATGAGAAATGAGGACAGTTACATAAATAGGAAACACTTATCTGCTCTTAATGATCAGATTGAATGTGATGGGGATAGGCTACTTGAAATGTCCAAATGTCAGGATAAAGATGGAAAGATCATAGATGTACAAGGGTCAGCTACTTCACATGAAAAGAAGTTTACTACTTTAGAAATATTTCAAGGTGCTAATGTTCTACAGACAGAATCAACTAGTGAAACTAATTTAGTCATGAAGGGGGAAGTCCTTCCAGAATATATGTCTGAGGTTGTTATTCAAAGCAGGGATCTTGAGGACTTGGTTACATTGCAGTCCCTCATTCATGATAAAGAATCAGTAAAAAGTATTAGTACCGATGGCATTTTACATAATAATGATATCAGTTCAATTTCCCAAGTAGATAACAGTGATTCAGGGGATACTGAGACTAAGGTAATGCATCCAGGTTCAAATTCTCTTTTTGTAGTAAAAGGGAAAAGTCATCATACTGAGAACTTGTCATGTACAACGGAAAATGTATGTCCTGATAGTGTTGTAAAAAAACCTTCCCAAGCAAGCCAGACAAACTTCTTTGATAAAGATCACCAAAGAAATGAAACAAATGATCACATTCAAAGGATAGATGGGAAGAGTAAAATGCTTCTAAATGATGAAATATCAATTTCACCTGCGGTTAAACTGGAAGAGAGAAGTATGGGAGAATATGATAAAGATTTGAACTGTTTTCCTAGAGAAGGTTCTTCACCATTTCCAGAAATCACAAACACTGAAGAGTACAGTTACACAGAGAAAATGAAGGAAGCAAGTACAGATCTTATAAATAAATCAAAAGATCTACAACTCTTAACAGTTAATAATCCCATTCATTTGAAGAACCTTGGAGAAATATTTAACACATCTGCTTCTAAAATGTTAAGTGAAATTGATATTATATGTGAGGGAAATTCAAATAAAGAAACTGAAGGCCATTCTGACATGTTTCCCAGGGAGACTGAGGAAGAAGTGGATTTGTTTTCTTATTTGAAAAAATATGCAAAAAATTTAACAGTAAAAGAGTACTTGAACCCAGACAAAAGTGATTCCTGTGCTACTGGAGAAAGTAAAATGATAGAAGATGATTTAAAGATGGAACTCTCTGCTAAATTAAATTCAAATATCCAAATCCCTGTTTTAACATCTGACATTTTGACTGATAAACAGTTACAATCAGAAGTTAGTGGTACTGGAGAAAAGAAGATAGGCATTATTCAGAAAGATATGTGTATGAATGAGATATCTTTAAGTCTTAATACTACACAACCAGACTTAGGAAAAGGATCAGTGATTTCTCAAGTAACTTCAGAAGAGGAGACATTTACACTTTCATATTTGCCTCTTAGAACCCTAGATGATGAAAGTAAAAAGACTATTATACAGACAGAACTTGAGACACCTGTGTGTGGAAAAGAAATAAACATCAAGGACAATGATTTTTCTGGCATTGAAATCTCATCCTTGGAAATGAGTAATAAGAAAGAAGTAATTGGACTAGAACCATTGAAAGAACAGACTTTACATCTAGAATCACATGCATCAGAAACCCAAATTCCTGAATTACCTTATTTGCTAGTTGAGGACTTGAAGGATATTTTGAAAAGTAGATTGAAAGAAGGCCATATATTCTTTGGGGAAGAAGGTGAAGTTTCCTCCTATTCAGAAAAGAAAGTTTTAATGCAGAACTTACTTAAAATGGTTGAACTTAAACACTTGGTAAAAAAATCATCCAGTAAGTTCAGTGACTCTAAAACAAGTGATTATGGTACAGTTTCACAGATGACTGATTCTCCAGAAGTTAAACCAGAGAGCCTTGATAACATTTCTCCCCTTTGGCCTGCAAATCTAGGTCCAGAGTTTCTTCTTGACATTTTGAAACAGAACCAGTGTGGTCAAAAGATTTCAGGGACATTTGAAATGATGAAGGAAGTAGCCCTGAATGAGAATGACTCAGAAAGAAATGATATTGCATCAAAGGTTCTCCCATTACAGCTTCAAAACATCTTCCACATCCTTTTTGCTGATGAACATTCCCCCAAATTAGAACTTGCTGGAGATTTGAACAGAAATCTACCAGATAATTTTCATACTGAAGGTGAACAGACATATGGCCCTAATAAATGTTCTAGAATCAAAGAAGACCCCTGCTCCTTTAACTCAGAAAAAATACAAGAAACTGACATGACATTATTAAAACCAAGTGAAACATTGGGCCACAATACAGGTTTCCAAAGTCAGCAATCACTGGAGACATTACACATTTCCCCAAATCAACTGGAATATACTTTGGATTCAAAAGAAGTTGCTTCTGGAAACAGCCCCTTGGCAAGTGTAAGTAACATTTCATTGCTAATATATTTTTTTGAAAGGCAAATGGGGTTAAATGACTTGCCCAAGATCACACAGCTAGGTAATTATTGAGTGTCTGAGGCCTGACTCCTGGGCCAGTGCTCTATCCACTGTGCCACCTAGCCACCCCTCATTGCTAATATTTTGTGTTAAAGCATTAGTCTTTGAATTCTGTATTGCAATTTGGTATGGGTGAGTCAGTGTTACAGTGACAAGTACACTGACTTGGGATTAACAAACCTGGGTTTAAATCTTACTTTCCCCCCCTATTATCTGTTAGATACATATATACGTGTGTGTGTGTATCTTAGGTATATATACATATATATATATATATTATATATATATATATCTTAGGTATAAAAATTTGATCTCTAACTAAGAATTACTTCAAATTCTTTGGGGGTGGGGGATGTGGAAGGGAGAATTTTATGTATTTGTGTGCGTGTGAGTATGTGTGACATTTCTGTGATTATATTATAAAGATCTAAGAATTCCATTTATACTATAAATTAAGTTTCTATTATTTTTTTATTTGTGAGAAAAGCTATTGATTTAGAATGTCCAAACTCACTTTCAGTTTCCTAGTGTATTACAACTGTGTTTGCAGCACACTGAAAAAATGCATGGATATTTGACTATGCTTCAAGATATGAAACTTCCTTTGGTCAACCAGCAACCCCTTGATAGCAATCTAGAAACTTTGAAAAATCAACTTCAACAATTAGAGGTAAGAATTGTGTACTGACTGTTCATGTAGGATGTTTAATGAAAGGTGACTTTTAAGAATTAGCAATAATCTTTGCAGTTATTTTTTTATTTCAGGTGAATAAATTACTTACATGTCATAAAATGTTAATTTACTCTTTTCTGTGTTTTCTTTGTAGTCATTTGAATTGGGATTGGCTCCATTTTCTGCCCTTGTAAGAAAGGACATGAAGTTGACTGAAGAATTCCTGAATTCTCATACCAGCAATATTCCCAAAAAACATCTTGAAGACTTAATTATAAGCCACAAGAAACTACATACAGCATTGTTGTCCCTGTATGATTTATCTTCAAAAAGAACCAAACAAATTACATCAGCTATAGATTCTGAAATGGTAAGCATACATATTTTATATTAAATCAGTTGAATTCTTATAACTTGAATTATACCTTATACCTGAATATTTTGAATTCTTTCAACTTTTGAGTTTTTTTTAATAAGTATTCTAAATTTAAGTGATTGGAATTTTTGATAGTGAATGACAAGCATTATTTTTCTAGTCCAAACTATCAGCTTCCCATGATGAATTTCTGCATAAACTTCAGAAGTTTTCAGACTGGATTACAGAGAGGGGGAAAATTGTGCAAGTTCTTATGGAAGATACTGGTGATGGGAAAAATGTAAAGGAAACCCTGGAATTGCTTAAGGCAAGTGGCACTTCATAAGTACAATGAGATATAATTGAAAAGTAAAAAATTTCACAGAATATTTAGGAGATTGGTAATAGACTTGTGATTTCTTTGGTATAGGGAACTTCCAAATATAGAAATATCCTCTACTAATGCAATACAATCCACTTCCCTGCAACTTGAAATCTTAAGGAGTTTACTAGAACACTGGGAAGTTAAATAATACACTCAGAATTACATAATCAGGATGTGTCAAAGGTGAGACTTGTCTTCCTGCTTCCCAAGGCCAGAGAACTAGTGGTAGAACCTGGAGATTTGTGAAGACATGAATAGTCTGGACACTTTCTGTAACATAGAGGTTCTGAATCTCAGTTAAAGAAAGGGACCTCAGAAGCCAAGAGAACTTTCAGAGTCATGAGGACATTCATGTTTCTCGAGATCAGGGACAGCTTCATTTTTGTAATCACATCCCTAGCACATAGACTTGTATTAAATAAATGTTAATTGATGGAGACAAACAACAATAACAACAACAAAAAACCTTTTCATAACTGGTACTACCATCATTTTAGAACCAACAAATCCTTTAAAACCATGCCAAAGTTCTACTCTGTTTATTTACTCTCATATTTTCATGATTTTTTTGAATCTGTAATTCAGAAGACAAAAGCTTCATTAACTAACTTTTGGCATGCTATTTTTTGAACCAACAAATGGTTTATGGACAAACACTTTTTCTAATGTACTTGGGGGAAATACATTTCAGAGACTTTTATCAGACCTTTTATTGAAGGAAAACACTAGGGAAATATTAGGATGACTTCTTCACTTTGAACATGATATTTAACTTTTCCATACTTGTTTGTTGCTGTTGTTGTGTCCAACTCGTTATGACCCCATGTGTGGTTTTCTTGGCAAAGATCCTGGAGTAGTTTGCCCTTTCCTTTTCCAGCTCATTTTATAGATGGGAAAATGGAGGCAAATAGAGTAAAGCAACTTGCCCAGGCATCACATAGTTAGTAAGTGTCTGAGGAGATTAAACTCAAGTTTGGCACTCTATGCACTTCACCACCTAACTGACTTCCCAAGTAATAGCCTCAGCTAATTACCTAAATGGCTGATGTGTTAGTAATCAGACATGATTTACTGGATAGAGAACTAGATTTGAAGGCTAGAAGACCTTAGTTTAAAGCCTGTTTATGTGATATTAAGTATGAACACTTGAACATTTCAATTCTCTAGGTGTTCATTTCCTGATCTTTGAAATAGGGACAATAATACCCTTATAACCTACCCTGTGCTGCTGTCATGTTGTACAAATTATATAATGCCTGCAAAGTACTTTCAAACCTCAAAACACTGTAAATATTACTGTTAACAAAAGAATAATTACTTAACATGTGTGGGCCCCTTATGTGTTTTAAATATAGAGAATAAAGTCTTTATCTTTTTCATTTAGAGCTTAAATTTAACAAGTAGATAAATATTCTACTAGGAGGGGGGAATATTTTTCACTTATCTCTTTATTTACATTATATTTATCATTGGAGAGCTTAGGTGAAACATCTTATGGAAAGGATAGGTCTTAGTAAACCCTTAACTTTTCTAGTAAACACCCTTAATTTTTTTCCTCATAAGGAGGGGAATGTTTAATAAACATAATATTATTAAAATGTACTTTATCCAGATCTACATTCTTGGTGGTAATTTTTACTACTCTTTTCACAGACTTTATTCAAAGAACTTGGTCATAGCAAAATTCAGCTGGAGACTACAGCCTTTGATGTTCAATTCTTTATTTCTGAATATGCCCAAGATCTCTCTCCTAACCAAAGCAAGCAGCTGTTGAGGCTTTTAAATACAACTCAGAAATGTTTTCATGATGTACAGGAATCAATAACTGCTCAAATGGAAATTTTTGAGACTCATTTGCATACAGAACAAGATCTCAATGATCAGAAGGTTTGCCTTTCTATGTGGAGTTTGTCTTTTCTATTTTAAAATTCTTAGTGTGACATTGTGATGTGGATAATAGTGAATTAGGTAATATTAGGAAAGAAGTGCTATAAAGTCACTGGTCCATTGGGTATAAATGAATTTTCATTGTACTTAATCTAAAATATGATGCTTGCCTTCATGTTATTATAGCACATTTGGAATTGATTTATAAGCCAATAACTTTCCATATCTGTCAAAAACTGCCTTCTCTAAGTTGAGATGGTTCATTTTGGAAAGAGTGGGAATTTTTTAGGTATACTTAGAAATATGTAGTGATGATGTCTACCATATCATCAGGCAACATTCATTTAAGGAAACCAGAGAAAACTTTTTTCATGAATATTTAAAAATTTAGCACTCTTTGTATATATATATATATATATATATATATATATATATATATATATATATAATAGGAAAGGAAAGGAACCCCATATTTATCAATTATATACTAAGTCATAGTATATAAGGTGGCTCTCTGTTTATACTAGAGTGCCACAATAGAAATTATCTAATAGAAAAAGGGAAAGGAACAAATAAGAACTTTAGGCTAAGAAATGACAGAGTGAAGAAGTGAAAACATTGCATTTGATTTCCTTTTTCTTCTTGCTTAAAATACACAAACATTTTCTCTACCAAATATGCTAACAATCAAATCACAACTAACTTCTGTTTTGATGTCCTTTTGCAGAATTAATAATGTGTATCGCAGGTTTCAAGAGCTTAAGAAAATTGGATGTTTTCCTCCTGTTGGTCAGAAGTTCCATCTCTCATACATATGCATGGCCAGTACTCTGTTGAGCAATTCCATCCAAACATGATTCCTTTACTTACAGCATATGTGAGATGTATCCATAACTTCTATATTCACCTTGCTCCAACTGTATTCCACTGCTATCATGTTTACAGCATACTTTTAAAAACTTCTCTGTAGGAACCTTATAAGACTGTGTTTTATGAAGGAGGTTTTTTTGGTCTGTTTTTGTCACTGTGTGTTTAACAAATTTTGATTCTGCTCTGCTGTAGATTGTCGTGGAAAGGCAGCAGGAGTATAAGGAAACACTCCAGGGAATAAGTGATCTCCTCACCCAGACGGAGAACCGGTTAATTGGTCACCAAGAAACTATTGTGATTGGAGATAGCAAGGATGAATTAAAGCTGTACCAAACCAAACAAGAGGTACTTTCTCAGCTGCAGTAGCCTTATTGACATGATTGGTCTCTGTTCCACTAATTGCAAAGCAATAAGATGGGACTTATATATGTATTAGTACCATTGAACTTCTATTTGGGACACTTTGAGTGGTTAGAGTTTTCTTTTAAGGCATTGGTTTTCATCTTATATTGGGTCTATGAATATTCATAGGGATGGAGCATATGATGTGGATTTCTTGAGAAGTCAGCTCAAAGAAGAGGCATATTATAGAAATAACTTATTCTATGAAGTAAGATTTTGGTCCATTTGGAATTCAAGTTGCTAACAAGTTTCTGATTTCATCACTCCTTTTCCTGCTTAATCAGTTCTTCTCAGTATATATATATATATATATATATATATATATATAATCTCCATTTCATTCTCTTTCTTTTATATCAAGTTGAAATAGCCTTTGTGGGGCTGGTGCAGGAATTTTAAAAAAAAGCTGCTATGTGACTTTTGGAAAGAATTATATACATATGTGATACATGCTTAGGTAAGAGTTTGAAAAGAAACACAGCTGAGAATTAAATGCAAAATCTACTAAGCTATTATCTTTAAATCTGATTTTTAACATTTTTTGCATCAGTCTCTTTAATGACTTCATCCTTTCTTTTATACACAATTGTCATTAATGAACTCATTTACTAGCTGGTTTATTTGCAAAAAGAAAGATTTAAGAGCAGTAAATCATTGAGATGAATTCTAAGCATCATAGGAAATGAACTTAGAGGTCTTCTTGTCTGACCCTCTGCCAATGTAAAAATCCCTTGGACAACTTCCTTGGCTGATGATCTCCCAATGTTTTCTTTGATAGTGCTAGTGACATGGAACTCAAAATCTCACAAGCTGCTCAGTCTATTGCTAGATATTTCTGATTAGAAGGTTCTACTTTGTATTTAACCCTGATCTCTACTTTGCAACTTCTATTTATTGTTCCTAGTTTTGATCTTTGGAGCCCTAAGAAATACAAATACTTTGTCTACTTTTTAAAAAAAAATTTAAGATTATTTTGATTGTTGGTTGACTAGTTATACTTAAAGGCATAACTAGAAAACATGGTTTATTTTGTTTTGTCTTGTTTGTGGTGGTGAGGAGAGCAGTAAGGTGATGCATATGGTATGACCAGTGATACAGAAAGTTTTGTGACAATACATAAAGTAATGCTTAGAGATGGGTGGTTTGACTCTCAAGCCAGTGGGAGCTAGACCCAGGAAAAGAAACACCATGGCATTGGGATTCTGAGGATGATACTAAAGGCTGATGGAAAACCTATGAGGCAAGGTTTGGGAATTATGGTTAATTAGAGGGGAAATTCCCCCTCCTTCCTGAACCTCCCATTCACATTATGTTGGCACCCTGAGGGCAAAGCCACATTTGCCCCATATTAACTCACTAGGACCCAGACTTTTCGAGAAGTCCTGTTTACCAAGGTCTCCCATCTGCTACTCCAAAGCTACTTGCTTCAATTTTGCTGCCTACAAATCTGCCCTTTGATGCCCTTGAGGTGCCACCTACTCTATGAAATGTTATCTATCTCTGTTAGGCAACGATTGACAAGTCAAACTGAACACTTTGTTTTGTTCTTGTCTAATGCACTTATCATGTAATTTATTAGGATTATACACTTTTGTATTGTATCTCCCTGCTAGACCATGAGCTCTGGAAAGGAATTGTGTCTTAAATATTCTACTTCCCCATAGCCATATATGTACAGCAATTGCTTAATATGTCTTCATTGAATAGATTCTTATTAAATAGGCACTGATTTAATCATTTCATCTTTTTTCTCCCCTCATCCTATTTATCCTCCTAACAAGGAGCTACAGAAGGAGATGCATAGAAGTGCACAGGCATTGGTAGAGAAAGTGAAAAACACTGAGAAGTTCTTGATGGAGAATGGAAAAGAACTATCAAAAGATGATAAAGCACTAATTGAACAGAAACTCAGGGAAGCTAAAATGAAGTGTGAGCAACTAAACCAGAAAGTCGAACAGTCAAAAAAGGAACTAGATAAGGCAGTAATCACAGCAATTAAGCAGGAAACTGAAAAGGTATTGATGCAAATACATATGTTATTTACTATTAATTAGAAAGTTTGATGCTAAAAGAAGTGTCTTCTCACTGATTTTGTGGTGGAAGGATGTTATTCAGAGATCAAAGAAAAAGGTGAGAATTCTGGATTTTAGAGAAGGACATAAACTTGATAAAAAAAAAGCCTCAAAAGGTCAGAACCTCCCTGCTAACTTTTCTCATTAATTTTGTGAAATGAGTATAATGACATTGAAGTATTGAGATGTCATATTTTGACTTTTTTATCTTTTAGAAAAACATTTTTTGGAAGATTTTATATTATAGTTTTTATATATTTTTAATTTTTAGCTCCAAAGGCTGTCCTTCCCTCCATTCCCTCCCTCAAAAATTGAGAAAAAAAGAAATATAATAACCCAATACATATGTGAAATCATGCAAAACCTATTTCCAACAGTTATCAGCTCTCTGGAAGTGGATAGGATTTTACATCTTGAGCCCTTTGGAGTTGTTCTGAATTACTATATAGATATAATACATTATTTAAACAGATATCAAAATAGCTGACTTCTAAAAATAAAAGCATAGTTACAATATATTCATCAGTCATTAGATATTGGGGTTAAAATATTACTTTTGCAATTTTAGAAGTCTAAATAATGACTATTGAATGCCTTAAAGTGATGATTTGGAACATTTGATTTCATCTCTTATTTTTCTTTGTTCAGGTTGCAGCAGAAGCACAGCTGGAAGAGAATAAAAACAAAATAGAAGATCTTTTGGATTGGTTAACAAATGTAGATAAGGAAGGAGAAAGGGCAGGAAAGAAATCTCACCAGGAGATTGAACAAAATGGAACTCATTTTCAAGAAGGTGACCTCAATTCTATGATTGGAGAGATGGATGAAGTTAATGGTAATTTGATGGACTTGGATGGTGATGGACAAGTAAAAACCACAGACAGAAATTTGAACCAACAATACCAGAAAGTAAAGGTATGTGTAATAATACATACATACATACATACACACATACATACATACATATGAGATTTTATACATGCACGTACTCCAATATTTAGCTGTACCATTGAGTTATTCAGATGACGTGTGTGTGTGTGTGTGTGTGTGTGTGTATCCACAGTAGATAGAGCACGGGGCTAGAGTCATCAGTAAGATTTCAGAATAAATCCCTGGGCAAGTCATTTAATCCTGTTTGCCTCAGTTTCTTCATCTGTAAAATGAGCTGAAGAAAGAAATATCAAACCTCTCCAGTATATTTATCAAAAAAAAATCATGAAGAACATGAAATGACTGAACAATTAAAAACATATGTATGTATATATATGATATATATTCACAAAAATGCATATACACATAGACACACACATATATATGCTTATACAAATAAATTTAAATTTACACTAGAGTAATTTCATTTATTTAAACTGTTCCCATGTGAGGCAGTTCTCTCTTCTTAGCAATTTAAAGTTTTAGAGTTTCCTAGAGCATTGGTCTCAGGCTATATGTTGACTTAGAAGACCACAAATTTAACATATATTATCTTTTTTTATTTTAATTATTTAAAAAATATTTCCCAATTACATTTTTTCTCTTCAACTTCTTGTCTATCTGACTATAAACAAATCAATTACCCTCTCTGGTTCTCAGCATTCTCTATGAGAGGAAACTAGACTAGATGACCTATATGGTCCTGCCATACTCAGAAATTTTGAGGGCTGAGGTCCATGAAATTGACACCCTGGCTTAGAGCATTGAAAAGTTTTAAGCTCCTTGAAGAGGATCACAGTCTGTATATGTGTGTATTTTTATACACAAACATACATATTAATATTGGGGCTCAAAATCCAATTTCTTCTGGATTTGAGACTACCTCTATTATACCATACTACCACTTTGTCTTGTTATATGTAAAAACTTTCATTGATGGTGGGTTTTCTCTCTAGTCAGTGCAAATTGCCACCCACTTTTACAATCCTTTGCAATTCTTGTCCATGTCATCCCACAAATTATTTTGCTATTCATTTCCCCAAGCAAGAAATAAGATGGAAAATACAATAACCTTCAGAATTTGGAGGCATTATTATAAGGAAGAAGAGCCTTACCATGATCCAAAAGAAGAGGACATTCTTTAGAGTTAGATGACTTGGTGTTTCCAATTTTAGCTGTGTGATTAAATTATTCATATGACCCTAGTAAAATTATTCAATCTCCCTATATCTCAGTTTATTTGTGCACAAAATGAAGACACTAATATTTCACCCACATATATCAAAGCATCTTGACAAAATAAAAATCAGGCAATACGTGTGAGATCAGATTGAAAACCTAAAAAGGCAATTATCAACATATTTTATTATTCTTACTGTGAAAAATGATTAAGTATAATGTAAGAAAATTCTATTTTTTTATTAAGAAAAATCTATTTTAAGGACAAATGGTGATTTTGGGCAAGTCATTTCACTCTGCTTGGACTTGAGCTCTCCTCATCTGAGGTTTGAACCAGATGATTCCTAAGATCTGTTCTGATTCTATATCTATGACTTGGAGAGGCAGTGCTACTGCTAGAGTTAGTGGACCTGGCTTCAAATCCTTATTCTACTACTTTCTATTTGTGTGACCTTGGGTAAAGGTCTTAACCTCCATAAATTTGCTTATATAAAATGAGCAGGTTGAATTACATGGTCCTTTTCTCTTCTAGATCTATGATCCTATGACTTTATATCATGATACACTAGGATAATAGAGCAAAAGCTTGAAGGACCATACAGGCCATCTAGTCTAGTTTCTTCTCAGAGAGAAGAAAATGCTGAGGCCCAGGGAGGATAACTAACTTGTTCATAGTCAGATAGATAAGAAGTTGAAGAAAAAAATAAAACAAAAACAAATTAACAAAATAAATAGAAATTGAAGAGCCCCAACTCAAATTCTGCCTGTGCCTCCACTTTTTCCATTATATCAAGTCCTAATTCTACCGCCTCCCCCTTTTTTTTCATTTAGAGAACCCTTTCTTAAGGACTTATAGGATTCTACATTAAATGGTGATCTAATAAAAATCTGTTTAAAGAGCTTTCTTTTGTTCCCTTATCTGATCCCACTTTTTTTAACCCACATATCAAGTAGAGTGTTGGCATTGGGGGAAGAAATAGAATTGCATGGATTTTATAGATTTTAGAGTTGGAAGAAAAAGTTAGGTGAAGAGTTGCCCAAGGTCACATAGAACTTGATTGTAAAAGAAGAAAAAATGGAAAGTCAAGAGAATATTCCACTGACATAAGTGATATAAATAAAGGGATCTGAATAATAGTTTAGTTTTATTCAAAAGAGCTTTGGGATAGGGGTCAGGAGACTTGATTTTAAGTTCTTACTTTGGGGTGAGTTTGAGTAGTTTCCTCTATAAAATGAAAGGGTTGTATTAGATTATGTCTAATACTCTTTCCAGCATTGAGTCCGAGAGTGAAGATTAATTTTTAAAAACAACCTACTTTTATTGTGTGTTAAATGGACTAGCAATAATGAATCCATTAAAATAGATTTTAATGTTATTTTAAAGTGAGTCATTACTGTGGCATTTGCATTCTTTTAATTACAAAAATATTTTGAGGAAAAAGTGATACTATTTTCATTAAACTTTATAGATCACTGATCTCAGGTACATAAAAATACATTAACATGACTGGAAATGTTTATTGTAAACTACTTAAAAGCTGCATAAATTTGCATGTCATTTCCCTTTTTTTGTATTAATTTATAGACTTTGATCTTTAACATTTTCTTCATGAATTCAGCTATGTCTTCCTTATGAAAATTTACTTTAAGAGGGGTAGAGGGGAGAAGAGAGGAAAGTGAGAAAATAACAAGTCAGAAATTCAAAATCAGAATGGCCAAATAAAACTCATTTTCTTTCCCTCCAAATTAATCCTTTCTCCAAATGTATTTACTCTGAAGTGACCATTCTTTTTTTTTTACTTGAAGATTTTATTTATTTTGAGTTTTACATTTTTCACCCTAATCTTACTTCCCTTCCCCCACCCCCCACAGAAGGGGGGTGCCAGTCTTTACATTGTTTCCATGGTGTGTGTATGTATGTGTATATATATATATATATATATATATATATATATATATATACATATATATGTATATATACACACACACACACACATATATTTATGTATATATATTGATCCAAATTGAATATGATGAGAGAGAGAAATCATATCCTTAAGGAAGAAACATAAATATAAGAGATAGCAAGATCAGATAATAAGATATCAGTTTTTTTCCCTAAATTAAAGGTAATAGTCCTTGGTCTTTGTTCAAACTCCACAGTTGTTTCTCTGGATACAGATGGTATTCTCCATCGCACACAGCCCCAAATTGTTGCACTGATGGAATGAGTGAGTCCATCAGTGTTTATTATCGCCCCCATGTTGCTGTTAGGGTGACACTGTTTTTCTGGTTCTGCTCAGCTCACTCAGCATCAGTTCATGCAAATCCCTCCAGGCTTCCCTGAATTCCCATCCCTCCTGATTTCTAATAGAACAATAGTGTTCCATGACACACATATACCACAATTTGTTAAGCCATTCCCCAACTGAAGGGCATTTACTTGATTTCCCGTTCTTTGCCACCACAAACAGGGCTGCTATGAATATTTTTTGTACAAGTGATGTTTGTACCCTTTTTCACCATCTCTTCAGGGTATAGACACAGTAGTGATATTGCTGGATCAAAGGGTATTCACATTTTTTTGTCCTTTGGGCATAGTTCCAAATTTCTCTCCAGAAAGGTTGGATGAGTTCACAGCTCCATCAACAATGTAATAGTGTCCCAGATTTCCCACAACCCTTCCAACAATGATCATTATCCTTTTTGGTCATATATTGGGCAGTCTGAGAGGTGTGAGGTAGTACCTCAGAGAAGCTTTAATTTGCATTTCTTTAATAAGTAATGATTTAGATCAATTTTTTCATATGACTATGGATTGCTTTGATCTCCTCATCTGTAAATTGCCTTTGTATATCCTTTGACCATTTGTCAATTGGGAAATGGCTTTTTTTTTTTAAAAATTTGACTCAGTTCTCTGTATATTTTGGAAATGAATCCTTTGTCAGAAACACTAGTTGTAAAGATTGTTAACCAGTTTACTACATTTCTTTTGATCTTTGTTACAGTGGTTTTGTCTGTGCAAAAGCTTTTTAATTTAATGTAATCAAAATCATCTAGTTTGTTTTTAGTGATGTTCTCCATCTCTTCTTTAGTCATAAACTGCTTCCCTTTCCATAGATCTGACAGGTAAACTAGTCCTTGATCTTCTAGTCTGATTATATTATTGTTTTTTATGTCTAAACCCTGTATACATTTTGATCTTATCTTGGTATAGGTTGCGAGGTGTTGGTCTAATCTAAGTTTCTTCCATACTAACTTCCAATTATCCCAACATTTTTTATCAAAGAGAGAGTTTTTATCCCAATAGCTGGACTCTTTGGGTTTATCAAACAGCAGATTACTATAGTCATTTCCTGCTATTGCACTTAGTCTATTCCACTGGTCCACCACTCTATTTATTAGCCAGTAACAGTTTTGAGTGACTAATGCTTTATAATATAATTTTACATCAGGTAGGCCTAAACCACCTTCTTTTGCACTTTTTTTTCATTGAAGCACTGGAAATTCTTGACTTTTTATTTCTCCATATGAATTTACTTACAACTTTTTCTGACTCATTAAAATAATTTTTTGGAATTTTGATTGGCAGGGCACTAAACAGGTAGTTTTAGTTTTGGTAGAATTTTCATTTTTTATTACATTAGCTAGACCTATCCATGAGCAATTGATATTTGCCCAGTTATTTAAATCTGATTTAATTTGTGTGAGAAATGTTTTATAATTGTTTTCAAAAACTTTCTGAGTCTGCCTTGACAAATAGACTCCCAGGTATTTTATATTGTCTGAGTTTACTTTGAATTGGATTTCTCTTTCTAGCTCTTCCTGCTATATCTTGCTAGTCATATATTGAAAAGTTGAGGATTTATGAGTGTTTATTTTATATCTGATGACTTTGCTAAAGTTGCTAATTGTTTCCAGTAGCTTTTTGGATGATTTCTTGGGATTCTCTAGGTATACCATCATGTCATCTGCAAAGAGTGAGAGTTTTGTGAAGTGACCATTCTTTTAGTTGCTCAGATTCATAATCTCAGCATTTTCCTTGACTTCTTACTGTTTCTCACTCCCAGTACATTCTATCATTGTTTCTAACTTCATGGCATCTTTTATTTGAATCATTCCTACTTAAATTAAACATCCCCTACCCAAATTCATCCATGCCCTAATCTGGATTATTACAATAGCATCCTAATTGGTCTCCCTTTCTCAAATCTCTCTTTCCTCCAATGTGTCTTCCATCTGGCTGCTTTTCCTACAGTACAGTCAGTTCACATCTCTGCTCCACATCCACAGCTTCCTATTTCCTCTGAAATTAAATATGAACTCCTCTCTGTGGTTATGAAACACCTTCAAAACCTTTCTCCAGTTTACCTTTCTAGGTTTCTTGGATCTGTGCTCCAAGCATAATGGCCTTTTTTTGCTGCTCCTCATACATGCTAGTCTATCTACAATCTCCATTCCTTTGTACAGGCTGTTTTCCATGTGTAGAATATATGTCCTCCTCTGTTTAACCTTCTAGAATCCCTGGTTTCCCTGGTTTGCTGCTTCTTGCTCATAAGGAATTCTGTTCATATTTCACATGCGAGCCACTTACTCTGTTTTGCTACCAAGCATTGAAATGTTCCACTAGAATGTTTTGCTTTATAAAAATCAACATGTATTTAACATTTGGGCAGCATAGTAGAAAGTAGACCCTAAGTATCTACCTATTCTTTGGGAGAATTCTCATTTTTTCTGAGCCCTACCCAGGTAAACTGGAAACCTCACCATTTAATATCACTCATATTGTTGTTTCCAGTTCCTCTTGTAAACATACAGCTAAGGGTGGCTAGGTGGCACAGTGGATAGAACACTGGCCCTGGAGTCAGGAGGACCTGAGTTCAAATGCGACCTCAGACACTTAATAGTTACCTAGGTGTGTCCTTGGGGCAAGTTACTTAACCCCATTGCCTTAAATAAATAAAAATAAAAAAAAAACACATAACTCACAAATGTCCGAGAAGTAAATGTATTTACATATCTGTTAAATTCATGCAATATGTATTAAAACTCATAGAAATGACAATGTGTCTCCATAAACAACCCTTTTCCCAGTGTGTGTTAATCTCACATATTTATGGACTCTAGTTCACTTGATACTTTTTTAAGGTAATATTTTTATTATCTTATTACTTTTAAGATCTAATACAAATTCATTTGTATTTCTTTTACAATCTTGTATACTCTAGTTCCGCTCTTCCTTTTCCATCTTGTTATATCCTATATTATGACTTTTTCTATATTCTGAAGCCCAGTCAGATTGACCTTTTGCTATTTGTAATACATAACACCATTCTTCATGCTTTGCCTGATATATCTTTCCTGATAACCATACACTTGGCCATCTTCAAATTTGAGTTTTATCCCAATCTCTGATTAAATTTTTTTTCTTTTTTTGCAAAGCAGTAACTTAAATGACTTGTCCAAGGTCACACAGCTGGGTAATTATTAAGTGTCTGAGGTTGGATTTGACCCCTCCTGACTCCAAGGCCAGTGCTCTATCTACTGTGCCACCTAGTTGCATCCCCCCAATCTCTGATTAAATTCAACTAAACCAAAACAAACCAGGTCAAAAGCAAAACTCTTCTCAAGTCTGAACTTCTACATGAAACTTTTCTTATTTAACACAGTTGTATATTATGCTGAGCTCCCAGCAGAATCTCTGAGATGTAGCTTCTCAGCATTTTATCTCCTACTGAGGTTCTTGTTGAAACTTCTTCTTGCCCCCCCCACTCAGTTTCTTTGGCTCTTAGCTAAATCTTGCTTGCCACTCTCCTTAAAATTCTCTGTAGTTGCCCTTCCCCTCAGACTTCAGCAGGTATTGTCTCAATTAGCACAGTCTCAGGTTGTTCCTTCACAAAAATTACCCTTCAAAGCAAGGCATGCATGTGTGTGTGTGTGTGTGTGTGTGTGTGTGTGTGTGTGTGTTTTACAACTTTTCTATTTGTTCTGGAGACTCAAACTCATTGTGTCTAGTGCCAATGCAATGCCAAAGAAAGGATCTGGCTTGGTATTTCTGCCCTGCAGTAGTTCTACTGATCTCTGGCCTCATAGGAAAATGTTCAGCCATTAAAAAACATATCCAATTAACCTTCCAATTTGTCCCTTAAAGCCCACAGGCAACTTTGCAGGTTCATTCTTCATGCTTTACTTTTTTTTTTTTTTTGCAAGGCAATGGGGTTAAGTGACTTGCCCAAAGTCAAACAGCTAGGTAATTATTAAGTGTTTGAGGCTGGATTTGAACTTAGTTCCTCCTGACTCCAGGGCTGGTACTCTATCCACTCTGCCCCCTAAATACCCCTATGCTTACTGTTTATGGGGATAGTCAAAGAAGCCAAGTATAATCCCAGGTATCATATATATATATATTACACACACACACACATATATATATACATATATATATATATGTATGTATATAATTGCTGCTATGTTCATGAGAGGGGAAATGAAAAGAGCCTAACCTAGAGAACTCTTTCCTAGAAGGAGAGGGGTAAAAATTTATGGTCTCACTAAACCTTGGTTTCATAATAGGGTTAAAAATTGATTTGGAGATGATATAATTTTCCCAAGCTCAAACTAAGATATTCTTAAGAATCACCAACACAAGTTTCAAGTTTTAAAGTCTATGTATTCAACATAGACATTTCCTGATATGTCCTGTCCCATTGAGTCCTCTTTGTAACAACTGCAAATGTGACATTTTACTTCTTTAAGTCTCTATCTGTCTTTCAAGAGGAATTATGATTCTTCACCTAAATTTCCTGAGACCCTTCCTGGTCATTCACCAGTTTCTTTTAGAAAAACTAAGTCTTAAAAGAGCAAATTCATGAATGTTTCTTTTGAATGGAATTGCAGGATAAACATTCACTGTCTTTTTTTCCCCCTGAGAAGAGGGTTGTAGCTAAGTCACTCTTTGTAAAATATGAACTTAATTTCATTTTGCTTTCTCACATAATCCTGAATGATATCCATAGCCACATATTTTTTAAGGTGCTGAACAATATGGCTTGGCCATTTCTCTGTGGGAAACTAACTGGCATATTATAATATATCCTTGATAAAATTAATACCATGCTCCAAACAAATCATCTTAGTGCCTCAAACTATTATAAAGTAATTTACAGACATAAAAATGTTCAAATAATCAGCTTACTCAAGTTTCTTGCATTTCTTCTTTACTTCCTTTTATAAACTGGAGCACATTTTTTCCTTTTGGTTCTTCAGAATGACATTAGCCAAAGTATAATTTTTGATTTGATCATTTTGATCACTTATAATTTCAAACCTAATTATAAAGTTTCTACTTCCATGGCATTTTCCTAATTCTATCTTGTATTGTGTTATTTTGCTAATGAAACTGTTAAAAAATTTTAGGATTCTATAGAAATGTAATGAATAAAAGGAAGTATTGTTTTGAAGTTCAGATTTTCCTTTAAAGCACATGCCTTTCCTAAAATAATCTGAAGGCAGGGTACTTCCTAGTAGAGAAGATTAAAAGTTTCTTAAAACAAAATAAAAGGTGATAAAAAACTCACTCTTGAATTTTTAAATGCATGGTTAAAATAATGATAATGATGATAGCATTTATATACATATATCATTCTAAAGTTTCAAAATGGTTTTCATGTATTATCTCACTTAATCTTTACAGCAACATTGTGAATTGGATACTATTATTCCTATTATATTTATTTTAAAAATATTTTATTTTCCCCAATTATAGCTAAAAAACAATTTTAATATTTGTTGTTAAATTTTGAGTCCCAAATTTATCCCTTCTTTACATAATAACTAATGTAATTATGTAAAACATTTCTATATTAGTTATTTTGTGGAGAAAAAAGTCAAAACAAAAAAAGAAAGTGAAAATAGTATGCTTCAGTTTGTATCCGAACATCATTGTTCTTTCTCTGGAGATGGATACCATTTTTCATCATGAGTCCTTTGGGATTGGCTTGGATCATTGTATTATTGAGAATAGTGAATTCACAATATAATTGAGAATAGTTATTCACAGTATTGCTGTTACTGTGTACAATATTCTCTGGTTCTGCTCGGCTCACTCTGTATCAGTTCATTTAATTCTTTCTAGGTTTTTCTGAATTTATCTATCTCATCACTTCTTATAGCACAGTAATATTCCATTACAATCATATCTCACAGCCTGTTCAACCATTCCCTAGTTGGTGGACATCTCCTTGGTAGAAACCATTCTTGGCCTTAATAAAAAAGAGTTATAATGAGTTTTGTACAGATAGTTTTTTCTCTTCCCTCCCCTTTCCTCACCTTTTAAAAATCTCATTGGTTTCAGAATGGATTAATGGGCATTTATCATTTTCCTTTTTTGTCATATTATCGAATCTGATAGGTGTAATACCTCAGAATTATTTTAATTTGCATTTCTTCAATTATGATTTAGTGTATTTTTTCATATGACTGTAGATACCTTTAATTTGTCTGAAAACTGCCTGTTCATATCCTTTGACAATTTATCAATTTGGGGAATGACTTGAATTTTTATATATTTGATTCTGTTGTCAATATATTTGAGAACTGAGACCTTTATCAGACTCTTACTATAATCTCCCCCCCCCCCATTTTCTGTTTGCTTTCTAATTTTGTTTGCTTTGGTTTTATTTGTACAAAAACCTTTAAATTTTATATAGTCATAATTATCCATTTCACATTTTCTCTGTATATATCTTGTTTATTTCTAATTTCTTCCCTTATCCATAAATCTGACATGCACTATTCTGTTCTTCTAATTTGCTTATGATATCACCTTTTATGTCTAAATCACATGGAATATGTTGTAAGATGTTGTTCTATCCCTAGTTTCTGCCATTCTGTTTTCCAGATTTCCTAGCAGTTTTTGTCAAATAATGAGTTTTTGTCCCAAAAGTTTGGATCTTTGAGTTTGGCAAATACTAAATTGCTATGGTTTATTATTCCCATTTTAAAGGTGAGGAAACTAAGACTGAGAAGTTAAATGCCTTGTCAAGTGTTAAATAGCAAGTGTTTTAGGGAACATTTAAACTTAGGTCTTCTTGCATCTAAGTCTAGCACTCTCCATTTTCTAGCCTCTAATGGAATATTTAGCTACCTCTAAATATTTTGAGAACTTGAAAATGGTAATTATTTTGGTACAAGTTCATGAAATTGACATGATGGAAGACTGAATAAAAGTGGAAGTTAAACTTCAGGATGCTGGTTTTGAAATGAATTTAGATTTTCATGTTTCTTTCTAGGCACAGCATGAGAAAATTGTTTCTCAGCATCAGGCAGTTATTATAGCTACCCAGTCTGCACAAGCTTTACTTGAGAAACAGGGTCATTATCTGTCTTCAGAAGAAAAAGAGAAACTACAGAGGAACTTGAAGGAATTGAAGACTCAGTATGAGACAGCCCTGGAAGAATCAGAGAAGAAAGTAAAATTAACCTACTCTTTGCAAGAAGAATTAGAAAAGTTTGACAAAGACTACAGTGAATTTGACAGTTGGCTTCAGCAATCAGAGCAAGAACTTGAGAACTTAGAGGCTGGTGCTGATGATTTCAGTGGGATAATGACCAAGCTAAAGAGGCAGAAAAGTTTTTCAGAAGATGTCATTTCTCACAAAGGTGACTTAAGGTACATTACAATTTCTGGTCACCGCGTCTTGGAGGCTGCCAAGTCTTGCAGCAAAAGAGATGGTGGAAAAAGCAACAAGGATAATTTTGATACTTCTGCAACATATAAGGAAGTTCAGGGGAAATTGGACCTTGCCAGTGACCGTTTCAAATCTCTCTATTCTAAGGTATTTTTTCTTTTTTAATTCTGGGAGAAAGGAGTAGAGAATAGATTATATTTGATAAAATACATTAATCTTGATTATTGTATTTATTATATATTGAAAGATCATTTGATTATCATTACATGAGTTAAAGAAGTCTAAAATTAAAAGTGGGAAAAAAGACCTTTTTTACCTTGATTTTCTTTTATCTTTCCCTTCTTCTGAATTTGTACATGAAATTTTTGAAAAGAATGATTTTTAAAATAAACATTTAATTGATATTTTTGTTTTAAAATTATATACATTTCTTAAGTATCTCCCTCACTGTTTGTCATCCATTATCACAGAGAATAAAAAAGAGAGGAGAAAGAAGTTCAGCAAAAGTAATCAACACAAAAGATGTCTGACATCATATTCAGTGTCCCAGATATGGAAAATAAAGGGTGCGTGTGTAGGGGGAAAGATAGTCTCATATCTCTTCCTTGTTGCCAAATTTAGCTGTTATAGTTTCACAACTTTTTTGGTTTCAAGTTTTTTGATTGTCTTTTCCACTTGGATTGTTTGAATCATTTTCTTGGTTCTACTTACTTTACTTAGCATAAGTTCATAAATGGCTTTAATGCTTTCCTAGTCATCATGGCTATGGGTTTTTAAAGTTCATTAATATTTTATTGCAGTCACAGACCACAACTTGTTAAGCTACTATTCAATTGATAGACCACTAGTTTTGCTTTTATTTCTTTTCTGTTACCAAAAACCCCCAGATGTTATAAATATTTTGTTTCATAGTGAGTCTTTTTGTCATTGACTTTCTTGCAAATATACTTAGTGATGGAATGTCTGGATCATAGCATATGGACATTTTTGTCACTCACTTTGCATGATTCCAAATTGCTTTCTAGAAATGTTGAGACAATATATTTTTAATACCTTTATTTCTATAGTCCATCTTATACTGATTGTTCTCATATTTGACAATTTGCTTGGTGCAGTGAAACTTCAGAATTGTTTTAAATTGTGGAGAGCCTTAACTTAAAAAAAAACCCAATTCAATATGATTTCCAAGGCAAGTCTGTATCTGGGTTACTCCTTGGCCACTAGGGGGAGACTATGTATCAGTTGTAAACTTGTAACCTATTTCTAATACTTATTTAGTTGGTAAAAGTGATTATGAATTAACTCAACAAACACTTTATCTTGTAAATATGTTCACTCAGTGTAAATGTTATAACACCTAATGAATTGGGGACTATTTTAGTCTTTATTAACTTTTTTTGACAGGGAGAGCTATTTCATTTTTTAAGCACCTTAGGAATTATTAAGAACTACTTTTAGAAGCCTTAGCAAGGCAGACTGCCTTCATAAGCCAAATAAAACACCAGACCTTTCTTCACCATTTTCTTGGCTTCTAGGATCTTTGTTTTTCTCAAGGGCATTGCCCTGTAGAAAAATAACAGTATCAACCCTCTAGCTGTGTAGGCTTTTGGCATTTTAATAATAAATGGCCTGAGTAGGTGGAAAGAAACTGAGAAAAAAAGACAAACCACATGATAGTTACTATATTCCTATGCAGAACAACAAAAATATGCCTCTAACACCGTTTCTTTTCTAGGTTAAAATCATAGAATCAGGAATTTCAGTGGTAGGAGTCCAACCTCATCTTATGGATGAGGAAGATGTTTTTAGGACTTGTAAAAATAGGTCAGTGATTTAGCTAATGCTAACTTTTTAATGAGGGATAATTTATAGTGTGTCCTTAATAAAACGATACATTCTTTAATCCATCTGTTTCTCAGTAAGCCATTTTTTAAAAATAATCAAATAAATTCTGTTCATTTTCCTTCAGTAGCATTATGATTTATAGAGAAATGTACAGATACCAAGCAATTTCTATTTCACCTTCTCCAATTTTATTTGTAACTCTTGTCTATTTTTAACTAGACTTTTTCTATCATTAGTGGAGGGTATCCTGATGAATAACTTCCTATATTAAACAGATTATCACCTTCTTGGCAACTCTTAGTTTTAACCCTTCTTAGTTTTTTTATATTTTTTGGCAGAGGATAGAGAAGTCCTTCAAGCTCCCAGCATATTTATGAAGATACCTTTTATTCAAACAGTATGTTTGAACTGGTAGTTTACAAGGACATAGATTTAGAGTAGACAGGTCTTTAGACATTTAGTGTCAAATCCTTAATTGCATACTTGTATGTGCTCTAATTAAGGGAGTTTTGTATAAAGGGAAAGGAAATATGGGAACATTATAAATTCTCCAATTTAAATTCTATTTTTCCCAACTACCTTATAGAATATTCTTGTTTCTCTTTTTGTCCTCATACAAAGGTCCTTTCTCTTTGATGCCTCTCAGCTGGTGCCCAAAACTGGAATAATATCTCATATTTTCTCAGGGGGTCTTTGTAACATTTTCTTTCTTTTTCTTTTTTTTAAGTTTTTCTTTTTTTTTGTAAGGCAGTGGAGTTAAGTGGCTTGCCCAAGGCCACATAGCTTGGTAATTATTAAGTGTCTGAGGCCAGATTTGAACTCAGGTACTCCTGACTGACTCCAGGGCTGGCGATTTATCCGCTGCGCTACCTAGCCGCCCCGTAGCATTTTCTTGTAGCATCTTCTCAAAACTATTATATCCATTAGTAAGAATTTTCTGTTGACTAAGTGGAGATCTCTTCTCCCTAGCTACCTAACCTATCCTGAGGGATTCCTGTTGTGATTTGGCCAAGACTATTATATCTGTTCCTAATAGAATTCATTACTCTAACAGCAAAGAAATAAGCCCCAAATTCACTCTTATCACAACTTAATCATGAGGATTATTTTAATGTCACTTTTGAGGGAAAAATATACTCTCTAAACTTGAAAACCTTTTCCCCCAGATCCATAACATGGAAATTTCTAGTGTAGATTTCATAAAAACCTGAAGGTTCTTTTAAATTCAAATACCAGAATATTTTCTGCTCAAGAGATTCTACTCACTTTTTCATCCTCTAAAAAGCAACTCAATTGTTATTCATTTTCCATTATTAACTCCTAGGTTAAAGTTATTCAAGTCACTCAAAGTATTAACTATCTACTCTGCTTTCTCAAATCCTGATTTGAAGCTGGTCTTCAGTAATTCTTAAAGACACTTATGTCCTAAGGCTAAGTTTTTATATGTGAAAATATTGCCAAGCTTTGATTTCTCTGATTAAAGTGATTTTTTTTTATCATATCTAGTTAACTGTCATTCAGGTTATTGCTTAACCTCCCTTATTATTTTGGTTATTAAGAGAAATTAAAAACATCAAAAAGTAGAAACTTTATAGTAGTTACTTTTTCTGCAGTATTTAGTTTTTCCCTGAAGCTCATTGATGTTTAAAATTTAGTTAAGTATATTTTTGAAATGGGTAAAAATAAGAAATATCTCTTCTCATGCTTTGACTTGCTGGAAGAAGTAGGGTTAAACTGAATCTAAAGTAAGTAAGCCATGTGGAATGCATGTTTCAATCAATGGCAAATTCTTGAATGTTTTTAAAAACTACATTATCTAAGGTGCTGCCTTCTGAAAGCCACTTTGGTCCAGATGCCAGTAATGATAAATAAGGTATTCTTAAACATTCTCTTCTAATAATTCAGTGCAGTGTCCTTGGAAATAATCTGAAGGATCTGGTAGATAAATATCAGCACTATGAAGATGCCTCTTCTGGACTTCTCTCTGGGCTTCAGGCCTGTGAAACAGCAACAAACAAGCACTTATTGGAACCCATTGCCACAGATCCAAAAAATCTTCAGCGCCAACTGGAAGAAACTAAGGTAAAGGAAGGGAATGAAATAAAGAAAAACAGCCATTCCTATCTATAAATCCATAGATCTGGAGTCTACATTATTTCTAAGTCCTATGTTTATACATATATACAACCTGGTGTTATAGAGGAGGAGAATACAATAGCTTCAGGTAGACACAATGTCAGAAGCAGAAAGGTTAAGGAAGATGAAGATCAATAGAGGACATCAACTGGGAGATAGTAGATGGATGATGAATGATAGAGACAGAAGTTATGGAGTTGAGGAATAAATTAATAAATGGTGAGGAAATGAAATCAATGAGTACAAGATTACTCAAGGACATGTTGAAAGTGAGGGAGATCTGTATATGTTTACATACTGCTAAGAAACAGTTAAAGGGGGAAATATTTTGCAAAATTATGATGCAAAAATTATTTTGACTCAATCAATTTATGTGATTTTGAAACATGGTTGAGGAAATTTTCACTATTGGGTATCTAACAATTTAGTTCAGAAGATCAGTAGGATCTCCACTGGGATCTCTAAGAATGGAGAAGGGACTAGAAAAAAACTTGCTTTTGGATTGATGATAACTTGTCTAATGAAGAGATTCATGACTGCTCTTTAATTAAAAAAAATAAATCTAGTAGTTTAAAATATCTCTGAAGATACTTAAGAGCATAAAAAATACATAAAGTAAAAATATAAAATTAAACAAAGGTTACATAGATCTTTTACAAAGAACTTGTACATAAGAAACCAGAAAAACAAGATTGACATAGAAAATATAATGTCATTCAAAGAAATGGAAATTTGTGTTGAAAGACACAATTTGTAAATTGCTAAAAATCTGACTTCATGAATATTTTTTGGGTTTTCCTACAAAGAATAGTTAAAGGAAAAGCTTTTGTATAATGCTATTATAACCGGGTTTCAGTTAAGGGCCAAGTGTCCCAAGTCAAGTGAAAGAAATGTAACTTTGGATATTTAAGAAGAGAGGGAGATTGCTCATTTAAGCAAATACTAAGGGGACACAACTTACATATTATCATGTGGGAATATTCATTCTAAAAGTAGATTTGGAACTTTGTTATGTAGTTTCAATCCTTTTTGAGGTTTTCTTGGCAAAAATACTGGAGTAGTTTTCCATTTCCTTCTCCAGCTCATTATACAGATGAAGAAACTGAAGAAATGACTGTCAAGTGACTTGCCTAGAGTCACAGAGCTAGTAAATGTCTCAGGTCAATTTTGAACTTATGTCCTCCTGACTCCACTTTATCCACTGTGCCACCTAACTGCCCCATAGATTTGGGACTAGAGAATCAGCTAAAGCAGAAAGTACACATACGAGGATAGAAAGAAAGGTATTAGTTTCGGTAAAGGAGAATGGGATGGATCATCAGTAGTAGCCCAAATGGTAGTTGATAGGTTCAGAATTCACCCAGTCAGAATTAAAGTTTGTATATGTCAGCATTACCTCTTGAGAACTTATGGGTAAATGTATGAGACCCTGTCTCTGGGGTAAATCACGAAGATCAAAGCAGGATCAGTAGCAAAACTGACTGGTTGCTGACCCAATAGCATTCTTAAGAAATCACTTGTCTAGGACCAGGATTAACCCTACAGTTCTGAGTGTAGGTCCTCCCATCCATGTGGTACTTCTGAACATCAGCAAGAATAGGTCAGAGAGCCAGGCAGACCATTATAGACACATGCAAGTTCATATTTGAAAAATAGATTCCTAATATTCTGACTGTCCTTTCTATTTACTTCCAATCTAAAATTAGATTTATAATAATGCACAGTTCCATTGTGCCCTCTTTACTGAGGTAGCTTTTATATACTGTGAAGCTTCTGTTTGATCCTACTGAGTACCATCTAAGTGAAAAAAATCATTCAATTCCACAGGTTCTTCAAGGACAAGTGTCCAACTACCAGGTTGCTGTAGAAAAACTGAAAAAAAAAGCAGAAGTGCTTTTAGACACCAGGGGAGCTTTGTTGCCAGACAAGAATGATATACAGAAAACACTGGGTAAGCTATTAACTTCCTCTTCTCTTGATTCACTAGCTAAATGCAGTCAATTTAATAAGTGATGAAGGAATTTTTTCACTATTACATTTCTTATAGTCTATGAAATCATCTCTTCCCCCCTTCAGAACGCTACTTATGTTTGCTATCAGATCTTGCCAGCAATACTCCACTTTATTTTGGGCTTATTCAGCAATCGCAGGAAGTCCTATTTAGTTGTAATTGTACATATTTTTTTAAATAGATGTTTTCTTCTCTAACAAGATTAGTGAACTCTATGAGAATGGAACTTCTTCCTTTGTAATCTCCATTCAACCTAGGGTAGAGATGTGTATTTAATCCAATAGTTGTTCCATAAATAATGTCAAATGAATAAACACATGGGTTTTAAACTTTAACTTTCTTGTTTCTATAACTCTGTGTGTGTAAGTTAAAACTCTTCATTAGTAGATGGTTAAATATGCTTAAAAACAAGAGTGACTTGAATAATTCTAATAACATGTTTTAGACAGAAGATAAGATGGGATTATGTCCTTGTAAATTTGCTTTGTGGAAGAATATTAACTCCCTTGAAGTCTTATATCTTGCAAAAAATTATTCAGTATTTGAGAATGGAATGGAAACTTATACCTCAGGGCTTTTTTTCTTATATTTGTTGACCATCAGATAAATATTTTTTTTAGACAGATATTTACTAGAGAAGTTTTAACCCATATACTGTAAATTAAAATATAATGTAAATTAAAATCATAAAGGTTTGAAGTATAGTTTAGTGATACATATGTCTTTGGATACCAATATCTGAGTATTTATTCTAGCTGGTTGTGTATATAGGTTGCATTTTTCTTTGCCTAAAATGTAGTATAGTGGTACAGTCTATGGAATTTTGATACTTTGAGACTTTTTCCTGGTATACTTTCAAAGAATAATATGAGCATCTTAATGACATTTCAAGGTTTCAAAAGCAATATCAATGACAATAATAATCACCTAAAAACCACTGAAAGTCTAAGAGAGCTCTTTATTTTGAGGCTTGGCATGATGGGGAAGGGGAAGTGTTTTTTGATGTAAAATGTTTCTGTTGAACTTTGCAAGTATGTCTAATCTGTGGGTCACGTGCAACCCTAAAAGCCCATTCTTGTGGCATTATTACATTTTATTATTATACTCATTGTAATATGATTTACATTATCATATCAAATGTATATATATATAGCATACATATCATAAATACATATTAAATTTTATTTTTGACCCTTGACAAGTTTTTGTTGGGCAATGCAACCCAAAGAAGCTAAAAAGTTGGACAATCATGTAGTACGTAAGATCATAACGTTAGAGCTAGAAAAGACTTTGAAGGACATCTAATCTAACTGGAGCCTTCCAAAAATGTTCATTATGTTAAAATAAATTTTGTCCTTACATTAAATAGACTTACATTCACAAAATGTTTATAAGGGATTTCCTGTTTTACAAAGATATTTGAAGTAAAAATCTTTTGCTAAAGTACCACAGAAAATGCAAGAACATAAAACTAAATTTACATCCCAAAATAACTATGAGTATTCTTGGTCAATGACTGATAAATAAAATATTTGGTTAAAAACAGATAATTTGACTTTTTTCCTGGGGATAGATAATGAATAGTTAAGTGTTAATGTCTTTGAACTTTTTAGAAGTCTCAGACCTATGATATAGTAATTTCATATGCATTAATATTAAAATCCAAAGCTTCCTATCTAACTGAAAATCACTATGTGCTTACTTACTTCACAACTATACTTTAGACCCTTATAACTGAGAATATATTTTAATTTATAGTACATGGATTAAAATTTCTTTAGTAGCTATTACTTGCTTTCTTTATATGTTGGTAAACATATGCAGAAAAGCCTGAGTATGATACTTCATTGAAATAACAATCCATTCCTAGGGGAAAATCTTCATAGACTTGATATTTTCTTTCTATTTTAAGTGAATTTTTAAATGCTTTTTTTATTTTCCCTCAAATCCCATTAAGAATATATATATATATATATATATATATACATATATATATATATATATATATATATATATATATATATATATACATACAATGAGTACTTAGCAAGTGAAGAATGTCAGAAGTCTTTGGCTGAACACTTTTCATGGGCACAGCTTGATAAATCTTGACAACTTTGTTTGCTGATTCTTATAAGCAGCTGTCTCTGCCTGGAACCTTTTCCCAAACAGTTTTCAATAACTATAGTTAATTTGAAGTGACAGATTGAGTATCAACCTTAACTTCAAATGTTTGCTACTCTGATCTCTAAACAAAGCATTAATTATGGTGGGGGAGATATGGTTAAAAATTAAATCACAGATGTGAATATTCAGGGAGTCCCAAAATTCTTAGTGAAGTTTTAAGCTTTTATAGTTTAAATTTTTTTAAATATTTTAAAGCTTAAAAACAGCACTAATGCTGTTTGAATATCTTGTATATAGATGTATATAGGGAGTAGTTTTTTTACAATTTTTTCTTACATTTTCCATTTTGATGTTTTACTTTAATATTAAGTTTTAGTTTTTAAGGTGCTATATTGTCATTTAACATCTTGCCTTTTCCATTGAGTTTTCAAATTTCTGAAATGCTAATTCAGCATTTTCCTTAAAAAAACCAAAAGAGCATGGAAAGAATTTTGATGAATCTACTGCATTTTTTTTATAATCAGATGACATTGTTGGGAGATATGATAATTTATCTAAATCTATTAATGAACGGAATGAAAAACTCCAGATTACCCTAACCAGATCCCTCAGTGTGCAGGATGGTTTAGATGAAATGCTGGATTGGATGGAGAGTGTTGAAAATTCTCTGAAGGACCAAGGTCAAGTGCCCTTAAACTCTACTGCCATCCAAGACATCATCAGTAAAAATATGGTAAGTATTATTTAAAAAAAAAAACCTAAAACATTAAAACTATCCTTCAAAAGAAGGGAAAAAAAGATCATAAGAATAGCTAGATTTAAGAAGATTTTAAGAAAAATAGAAAAATAGGAGTTATTATAGCTAAATGTTGATAAATGTTGTTTTTAAGCATATATGCACTATCATCAGAAAGGCAAAACCATTTCTCTTGAAGCCATATGCACAATTTCATAAATTTTATATAATTTGTAGTGCTTACAAGGTGTTTTACCTTGTTTATCTCTGCTCCAACCAGCTGCACGTAGGTCAATCAGATCAACCTTTTTGTCATCTATCCTTTTAAGATTTCTGACCATGAATAATCCCTAGGCTCCATCAGATCCTGGGTTTTGTTGAATGGCAGTTCTTTCCCTTGTCTTTAATGCAACATACCAGCTGTTCTCTTCTTTCCTTTAAAGAGAGATATGGCAATGGGATTCCTTAGGGGAAAATTTAGATTTGTAATTCAATCCAAGCTGTTAATGTTCTGTAGTTTCAGGTTATTCAAGCTTGAAATGTTAAGAATGTCAGTTTCTTAAGGTCTCTGAGATTTTATTTGTAAATATGCAATGTGTGGTTTGTTTTAGATGTTGGAGCAGGATATTGCAGGTCGCCAGAGTAGTATAAAAGCCATGAATGAAAAAGTGAAGAAATTTATGGATACAACAGACCCATCCACTGCATCTTCTCTGCAAGCCAAAATGAAGGACCTGTCAGTTCGATTTTCAGAAGCCAGTAAAAAACACAAAGAAAAACTTGATAACTTGGAGAAGCTAAAAACCAAAGTAGAATCATTTGAAAAACTTTCAGAAAAACTTCAGTCATTTTTTGAAACAAAAGCTCAGGCACTTATTGAAATGGATGCTCCAGGAAAAGATGTTAATGAATTGTCTCAATATATTCAAGTAGGTCTTCTGACACCTAAGAACTCATGCTCATTAAGTGAATTGGAATGTTGTACAAGTTTACAAACTCACAATTTGTGAATAACTTTTAATTGCTCTTATTTTATAGCAAGAAAGTCTTTTAAAAGATCTTTTAAAATATTGCTCCTCTTGAAATTTCTTATCAGATTGAATTAAATACTGCTACTCAGTTTCCTGTTAATGACATCCTTTATAGCTAATATACCAAAAAGAATGTTGACATAGAATATGAAAAAATATAACAAATTTTAAATGACATAGCTTGAGATATATATATATATATATATATATTTTATCTTTAATATATTCCATTTCAATTTATTTGCATATTTATTTTGTGCATATAGATCTTCAGTGGGGTGGGAGGCAGGATTCCAGCTTTTTGAGCAGAGTTCCCTGGAACTTAGTTTGCCAAGAGCATCTGGGAATATATTATAATAGTAATGAAATTAATTAAATATATTATTGTTTTCCAGGAGTCTAATAATGAAGTCTTAGATTGCAAAAAAGACCTTGAAACTTTGCAAAACCTCTTGAAGGAAGTGTCTGTCCATAGTTTCCCTGGGGATAAGGCTTTACTCTTGGAAAAAACAAATACTTTGTCAAAGAAGTTCAAGGAATTGGAGGATATCATTAAAGAAAAGTAAGATTTTCTTACTATAACTTTATTCCCTCTTATTCCCTTTATCCAAATTGAATGATTTCTGAACCATTTATGCATAAGTATTAAAATGAGTTTTATACATTTCTGAATAGCCTTAATACTACTTAACTTGATATTTTAATTTTAATTTTTTATTCTATTAAAACTGACTACACTATTTTTTCATGTATTTGTGAGATTCATAACTTTCTACACATAATTAGTATGAATTATTTGAGAAAAAATTGCTCAAAAAGAATTTTTAAAATAGTCAATGATATTTCTTTAGAAGTCATTATTAGTCTCTAAAACTTTTTGCTAATACTGTTTGCCATTATAGAAATGACATTGATATCAGAAATTCATCTAGTGACTTTTAGAGCAATAAATTGATCTAGAAAGGTGTTTCAAATTGTGCTTACTCTTTTTTTTTTTTGGTGTTGCAGTGGAGTTACATGACTTGCCCAAGGTCATGCAGCTAATAAGTATCAAGTGGCTGAGGCTGGATTTGAACTTAGATCCTTTTGACACCAGGTTCAGGTCACCTGCATCACATAGCTGCCTTGTGATTACTCCTTAAAATTTTCTGTCATTTTAATAAGATGGGTTTTTTTGTTAATAATTATAGTTAATGGGACAAATAAGGTATATGAAAACTTCAAGGGATAAATTTTAAATTGAGATTAAGGAATGATTAAACTTTACCAAAAATAAATTAGTCTTTCATACTAAATCCCACAGAACATCTTTTCTTTTCTTTTTAGAATTTTAACAGTACAAAGGATTTGTTGAAATTGAGACTAAAAAGTCTAAGCAGATAAATGTTACATTTTAAATACACACACACACACACACACACACACACACACATATATATATGTATATATATATATATATATATATGAAAGAAAAATTAACATCTTACATGTGCATTAGGGAAGCTCTCTGCTTGAAACTTGTGAGTACTCTCTGTCCTACTGATAGTACTATTCTCTCCCATTACATAACACAAAAAAAGAACTTCTTTCAAACTGGATCAATTTATAACCTCCACAGTTGTTACTAATTAGTTCAACTTCATGAATTTCTTATGGTCCAGTATGCCACAGACTTGTACAAATGCACATGCCAGCCCCATGCTGAATGTTATCATTCTGCCTTTTTTTGTTCTTTGCTCTAGATGGATACATAACAGTCTACATAATGTTTTTTTCATACATTTTTTGAATGATATCTTTTATGTTCCTCAAGTATGTCACATATCATAATATGCTTCAGACACCATTCATTGCTCCATTGCCTTTTGAATTATTTACCATTTTGATTCTTTGGAGATTGCAATCTTCCACGATAGGTGGAAATATCTCACCATGGGGGAATAAGGAGATTTATTTAAAAGATTTATTTAAAAACTTGAGATTGTTGAAAACCCTAAGGATACCTAAATCCTTTTTAGCCTGCTCTCTTCATATAATTCAAATCTGTACCCAGATCTTTGCCCATAACTAGCACCTGTCCAAGGGAGATGTGTGGATGTACTAACTCAAAGGCTTGTCCATTCAACTGAATGCCATGATCTGAGCAATATAATAATAATTTTGGGGGACTTGATACATAAAGTCATTCACAGAAGACAGGAATACCTTTTTTTTTAGGTTTTTGCAAGGCAAATGGGGTTAAGTGGCTTGCCCAAGGCCACACAGCTAGGTAATTATTAAGTGTCTAAGACCGGATTTGAACCCAGGTACTACTGACTCCAAGGCCAGTGCTTTATCCATTGCACCACCTAGCCTCCCCAAGACAGGAATATCTTAAGGATTTCACTGTCTATAGGAAATCCCTTTTCCATTTGAACTATGTGCAAGATATTCTCAATGACTGATGAATTCCCTTAGCATATATATTTTTGTGCTTCACTTGATATACTGATAGAGGATGCTAGAATGAAGTAATCTCTGTTATGGTCTCTGCCAAGGAGACTTTTATATTTTTAACTGACACATAACAAATATAATTGAAAGTTTCTTTGTTGAAGGAAACTCTTTACACTGTGTTTTGCTTTACCAAGTAAGACTTGTTGGAATCCTAATATGTTTCATTAAAAATGAAAACAGGCCATTACAGAAACATTGGTAGGTCTATTCTATTTTCTATCTACTTGTTCTCTGTCAGGAGGAAGGCCTTTTTGGGTTACATATGTGAGATTTCTGATCAGTCTATTTCTACTTTGCTAGCTTTTAAAAATATATATATCATTTTATAAAATTGCAATAATGTTTTTCTGTTCAAGGGAAAATGAAATGAAACTTCTTTGATTCATAAAGAATAAATAATTAATAATAGCTGTGGAAGTAGGTTTAGTTTATGTCATAGAATTTATCCAATCACAACCAGAGTTTAAACTTTATCCAGTTTGGGAAGTAGACAATTAAGTTTGACTAGACCAACTTTCTATGTAACTGAAATAAGTAAGTACTACTTTTCCTTCTATTAACCAGACCACAATTAGAAACTATAGTCATCTTCTAAAGGAGGAAATAGTTGCTTATTTCCTACATTTTTAAACTTCAATCTTCAGACTCATGGAAATAACAAGATTAATCTGTCCCATTATAGTCATACTGAATTTATATTTTTATGAAATTTCCCTCTTTCTTGCAATTGAGATGGTGCTGCTTAAGTATCACTCTCACCTCTTGCTTTCCCAAGGAAGTTCAAAACTAAACAGATGATGCTGACCTGAAAATTCAAAATGTTGAATGGAATAAGATTGAGAATCTAGGCAGCTGAACAGCTGTTTGTTCTGTTGTATTTGATTTACCAATTACTAACAATTTAACTCTTTTCCTTTCAGTGATAGTTTTTGTCAGAGATATTACTGATAAAGACAATGCACATTCATCTGGAATATGTTGTTTTTTGTTGAAATTAATTTTTGTCCTTTGTTTTTGTAGAAAAGAAGCAATATCTTCTTGTCAGGAACAAAAAGAAACCTTTCAGCTCCTTGTCAAATACCTAAAGACATGGATGGAAGAAGTCACAGAAAAAATTCCCATAATGCAGTCTTCAATGGGTGCAAATGATTTTAAAAAGTCTTTGGAAGAAGCAAAGGTAAATTAATTATTATACATTATATGGGAACAGGGTTAAATATAATTTTTATATCTGTATTTGACATGGAGTTTAAGTGCTTAATGCTGATGAGTGCTTTGGTTTGATTCATGTCTTTAGACTGTGTATGACACATTCTTATTTTGTTTGAAACAATTATTTTACACCAATTTATTCTGTCCAAAAAATTATTAGATTTTCAGTCTTCAGATTGAGATGAATTTGTTCTGGATGAATGATTGGAATGGATAAAATAATGGATCTTTAAAATAATATTAAGAATTACATCCTAATCCAAAGCATTAGTCCCTCTACCTATAAAATCTGCATAGTTATATTTTATTTTATCCTTATCTATGATTTCGTGAGTGTAGGAAATTCATTTTGTAGAAACTCCCTCCACTAATGCAGAGTTTTCTTTCTGGTTAATTTTCTTTAATTTATAATCTTAGAACATGGATCCTTTGGAATTAAGTAATAGCTTATAGTCCCATTGCTAGTGTGTGTGTATATATATATATATATATATATATATATATATATATATATATATATATATATATATATCACAGTTGGTAGAATTTGAATCCAGACCTTGATAACTATGAGTTCAAATCTTCATCAATTTACAAAATGCCTCTCAGTTATATATCATTCCATTTAAAAATGTGTTATTGTCAAATGTTACCAACTCTTTATCATCCCACAAGCATATATTTAAGCCATAAAGAAGTCATTTGGAGATAATCATTTATATATTCTCTAGCATGAGTATTACATGCTCTCCTCACTGACATACCTAAATAAAATTTCTTCTGTCTTCTAAAAAACTGAAATTAATTTTTATTCCCTTTTCTTCTTTTTATTAAGTTTTGAAACCCCACTAACAAATACACCTTTGTGATTTCATTCATTTTTTAAAAACAGTATCATTTACTCTAGAAAGGTCACTGTTAGCTAGTACAGTTTGCTAGATTTATAGTTGACAGTTATTTTGGAATACAGTTGCAGCTAGAATGAGAATAGCTTCCATTCTGTGGGGAAGAACAGAATGATAGGATTTGTTGTGACTCCTCTCTCACTGGGGGACTATTGGAAAGAATTAGAATGTTATCTCATTTTCCAATCCACCCCTTCAAATCAGGACACATTATTATCACTGCTCCTGCTATATATTTAAGAAAATGAAAAGGGATGTACTAATTTGAAAATACAACAAAGGTGAAAAAATAATGTGTTTTTACTTTTCAAGAAATTACAAGGGGAGTGGAGCTCAAAAGCACCAGAGATTCAGAAAGTAAACAACAAAGGAACATCATTATGTAACTTAATAAGTGCTATGACTTCCCCTACAAAGGCAAGAGCTGTGATTAAATCAGGTATGTATTTTACAGTTATGATCTAAACCAAGAGCTGATTGAATGGGTACATGTAAATACAATTTTTAACATTCTTATTTTTTACTCCTTTGAGTTTCAAATTCTCTTCCTTTCTCCCTCCCCTACTCCAGCCCTCAATGAGAAGTCAAGCAGTTGGATATAGGTTATAATATATGTGTGCTCATGCATTACATTTCGATAATAGTCATATTATAAAAAAATTTAGTATTCCTCCCCCCCAAAAAAAATCTTAAGTAAAAGAATGTAAAAAAATAATGCTTCAGTGTATTCAGTCACCATCAGTTCTTTCTCTTTTTCATAGTTTTCTAGTATCATTATATTGCTGAGAATAGCTAAACCATTCATTTGCAGCTGATCAAACTTTACTATATTGCTGTTATTTTTGTACACTATACATTTCACTTTGCATCAGCTCATATAAGTTTCTTTCCAGGCATAAAAATAAGTTTAAAGATTTAAACAGAAAGTTAACACAAAAGAATATACCTGCATATACAGCAATTCTTTACAAAAATACATTTTGCTAGTTAGTGATTTACCTAAAAAAGTAGACACTGAAAAATAAAACTTTTATATTCATTTTATTGAAAAATTTCCATTTTTCTATCTGTCAGTTACTAAGGCCACTAAAAGTGATTCAGTGAACTTATTTATGCAAGAAATAAAGAACCACAAATATTTTTTCAATTAAAAAAATTAGGACAGACTTTAGAGTTGGCTAGCTGATTCACACAGACTGCTCTTTGAATTAGACTTTGGCCTTTGTTGGAGGCTTTCATAAAGAAAAAAATTCTGGTCTCAGGAAAAGGGGGAAAGGAGCAAACATCTACTTTTGTTTAAAGTGTAGGTTTCTTGTTTTCTTCTAGTCTGTCTGAGATGGTGTGGCACAACCTCAGTAAACAATTACATAGTGCCTTAGACATCTGTGAGCTATATAGCTTAAAATTAAGCCAGAGCTTCTAAAAAGTTACTTTTAACCATGCTTTATAAAAACTATTTATATAATTTTCAGATTTATGTTGTATTAAGGCAAAATACATTTATTTAATTATCAGTGCCAGATAATCCCAGACTTGGTGATGGAGAAAGTTCTATATCTTCATTTTGAAGGTTACTAAATTTCTTATGTGATTTATCTTATTTGTCTATCCTCCAGCTGTCACTATTGTGACACTAACTGTCCAGCTGGACTTCTCCAAGGCAACCATTAATTATGCTCCATTAAACTTATAGCAAGGAAGATTCATCTTATATTTTGGTGTGATAATTTCTCCTCTTTCCCCTCCTGGTTAGATTCTAGTCATACATTTTTTTTTTGGATACATTTGGCTTATTTCAATATCTATATACTTTAAATAATAAAATTTTAATTTTCATTTTTCTGTCAGTTACTAAGGCAAAATTGATCTTGTAACATCCACATTATAGCTTTACTCATTATCATATATCTGTGGCATTTTCAATTAAGAAAGGAAAAATTTTAGCAGAAGCACTTAAAATATTTTTTGTAAATTTAAAATCTATGAAACTTCTTTGATAAAAGTCCAGCCAATATTATATATTTTTTCCTAACGTGGTACATAAGATCATAGGATTTAGAGCAGAGAGGAAACTTAGAGATTATATAGTCCAAAATTTTCATTTTACAATGAGGAATCAGAGGCCCATGACAGAGAAGTTACATGTCCAAAGTTGCATAATTGTAAGCAAATCTGGGATGTCAAGCCAGTTGAAAGCCTTTGAGAGAGGTTAGAAAGGTGTCATTACTTCAAATGTTGTCAATGTACAGTTTTGTTAGTATTTCATACTGTAATCCTATCTTACCTTAAATTGTTTTTAATGTGGCATATCTAACAGATGAGCAATTGTTTTATTAGTGTAACATGCCATAAGTCATTCTTAGCCTAAGCTACTTTTAATGTGGCATTTAACATGTAATTTAATGATTTAAAAACCATCAGTTTAATGTTCTAAATACACATGATATAGCCCCCTTGAATTTTTGCTCCTTACTTTGACTTAGAGATGATAATATTTTAAATTCTCAAATAGCCTTGCTGCTTCATCCTACCTCTTCCCTCTCCCCTCTCCCCTCTTAAAAGTATAAAGAACTTTTCATGAGTCTCTTGGTTGTGAAATCCATTATGCTCTGTGCTCATGGAATATTCCCCAGGGTGAATTCCTGAAATCCTCACATCTTTAAAAAATAATAAACCTATTAAGAGTATATAAATTTGTAAAGTAGTCTATATCAGTTTCTACTATGAAATTATGAATTTTTTCAAAATTGTAAAATTACTATTGTTCTCTCAAGGTGGAACAGTATTAAATGGTGAAGAAACAACCTCAGATATGCAGGAATTCTTGACAAATAAAGGTGAGTAATAATTTAAATTATTTATTGTAAAATTTTTAAAAGGACAATTTTGGAAGACAAAAATCAATTTGTATTCATAAATAGTGCTAATGATTAAATTGCAACTATGGTATGCTATTTTAATATTTAATTTTTCTACTGTGTCAGATGATTCTGATAGGTTCCATAAATCTATACTGATTTATTTTCCTAATATATATATATATATGCTGTTTTCCCCCTACAAAATAAACAACAAATTAAACCTTCAATAGTTTACCCCTGAACTCCTTGATCTTTTTTGTGTTCTGTGCTCCAACATATGTTGCTGCACATTTTTGCTTCTACACCATGGCCTATACAATTTTAAATACTTTTGAATATCCTTTCCCAATTTTGTTTTTCAGTAATTGAAATCCTACAAATGCTTTCAGGCTCATCTGTTAAGTCCTTTAATAAATCAAAGCCATGAGTAGAATAAAGCATCTTTAATTGAGATAACAAGGTAGCTAACTGCAACCCTAGGAGATACCCTATTGAATGCAGAGCACAATGGATTTGCCAACCAAGCGCCATGAAAAGTTCTTTATACTTTTAGGAAAGAAAGGAAGGAGGTGGTATGAGGTAACAAGGCCTGGACATGAGACCCCTTGGCCATTTGGGCAAGGAAAACTACTTCATTCTGGTTGTTGCACTTCATGTCATAAATCCCAACAGTAGAGGGCAGGGCTATTAGATGCTGAGATTCAGTTTAAGCTAGGTTCCTTTACAAAGTAAAATCTCAGCATGACAGGGACTTTAGAGTGTGGTTCAGCTCAGCCCAATCAAAAGTAAATATCTTAATAGTGGGGATGAAGACATTACTGCAATTTTGATAATACTAGGGTATTATTAAATTTCTGTGATTATATTAACAATTTTTTTGTCAACTCAAACATCAATTGCTCATTGTTGCTTTTCTATTTTTTTCTTCCTGCTTCCACATAAGAAATGATCTCTTCTGAAATCTTGAAATAGTTTCATTTTTGCCTTTTTTTCAGTTCAATTCAATGAAACTACTATTTATTAAGTAAGAAGCAGCATGATGTGGTAGATATTAAGGTAGTCTCCTTCCTGGAAACTTGTGGAAGTTCCTCATACAAATGAAATTCTAGGCTCTGAACACCCACCACCCTGTTTAAAATTTGTATATCTGTGTTTGCACATAAGGGAGGGAGGGAGGGAGGGAGGGAGGGAGAGAGAGAGAGAGAGAGAGAGAGAGAGAGAGAGAGAGAGAGAGAGAGAGAGAGAGAGAGAGAGAGAGAGGTGAGGTGATTTTAAGGTTCTGCAAAATGTTTTATGTCTATTATTTTGTCAAATCTTCAAAATGACCCTATGAAATATATGCCATAGATTATACAGTCATAGATTTAGAACTAGAAGGAAAGTTAGAGGTCATCAACTCCAACTGCTTCAAATTCCCTTCAATTTACAGATGAAGAAACTAAGAAGTTATCTGTCTTACCTAGAGTCATACATTAAGTATTTGATACAAGCTGTAATTGACTCCAAATACAGTACTCTACCCAATAAATCCTTGGGATGTTTTGGATATATATGTTCATTATGTCTGAATAGTACTTTGTATTTTAGTACATATTTCTGGTTACATATTATAGATATACATGAAGAGAGAGAGAAAAGAGTAAGAGAAGTAGGAAGGGAGAAGGAACAGGGAGGAGAGGAATATTTATGTCCTTAAAACAATCCTTTGAGGGTGGCTAGGTGGCACAGTGGATAAAGCACTAGCCCTGGAGTCGGGAGTACCTGGGTTCAAATCCGGTCTCAGACACTTAATAATTACCTAGCTGTGTGGCCTTGGGCAAGCCACTTAACCCCATTTGCCTTGCAAAAACCTAAAAAAAATCCTTTGAGGTAGGTAGAGTAGGTATTTCTATCCTACCATACAGATAAAAATGAGTATCAGAAAAATTATCTGAATTATCTAGGGTGAAATAAAAAAATAAGTTGCAGAGTTGGAACATGGTAAAGGTCATTTGATTTGAAGTTCAGTATTCTATACTATTTTTGTATTAGGAAATGATAATATTGAGAAAATTATAGCATATATCAAATTTTATTTTAACTAATTTTACTCCATCTCTAAATATGTCTGGGAATCTTAATATATCCTTTTTCATTTCTAGAATTGGCATCTATTAAAAAGAAAATGACTGACATAGATCACAGTTATGAAAATCTTGGAGTCACATTGAAGGATAAAATCTATGAACTGGAGGCTAAGCTCACAGTATTGCAAAAGGCTCAGGAAGAATCAAGTTCAATGCTGAAGTGGTTAGATAAAATGGACAAAAAGGCATCAGGATGGGATAGAACTCCTACAGATAGTGAAGATATGAAGACACAAGTTGAGCAGAATAAGGTAATTCATTTGATGGAACAGGAAGTTCATTGATTGGTTTTTTGGACGAGATTTTTGGCAATTAGGCATTCTGTAACCTATTTCTAATTCTGTGACTTTAAAGCTAATAAGTAACACAATAAATTCATTGTGTTTTACAGTAGATAGTGTTTATAATAATTATCTCTTCTTGTATAGGAATGATACAAAGATGAATGAGCTGATAATAATAAAATACTTTGAGTATCATGTTTAGTTTCAATGTGAAATCAACTATAGGAATCTTGACTTATTTGGAACCAAATCTATTAATAGGTCCCCTCATATAAAATGGCTCCAGTTTTGCAAATATTTTTTTTTTATCAGCAAGGAGTTTGCCTACTATTGGCATGCTCTGAAAACTATTAGAATAAAGATTTGTGTTTTTGTAGCACTGGTAGCAAAAATATAAATGATCAAACAATTGTTTCAATGATGTATTTTTTAATCTAATTGTGAAAATATTTCTGACAGTGGAAGTCTTTGAGCATTTATTAGACCTACTACACGTTTCATTTCCTTTTTTTAACTAATTGATTACTATTCCCATAATAGATGGCAAGGCCCTTGAGTTCCAGGATTCTTTCATCTTTAACTATGATATTCTTAAATACCTTTCAATTAATAAGTACATAATAAATTATTATTTGCTATTTTTGACAATAAAAAGTGCTCTTTCTGTTGTAGAAAGTAATCATTATCTCTACAATTCTTCTAATTTCTGTTTAAATACATATATCCTTCTCTTGTGCTTTTAGCATTAGTACTTTGCCACCTTTTGAATGGTAGTTTCTTCCTGTAGATCATATTTCAAAATTATTTTATCATATTTTCATATGTATTTCAATTTAAACTCAATTTAACAATACCTCCTTTCCTCTCTCTCTCTCCCTGGCAGATAATTGAGACAGAACTGAAGCAAAATATGAATAAAGTGCAGGAGCTGAAAGATAAATTGACAGATTTGATGGAGCAGAACCCAGACTCTTCTGAGGCACCCAAATGGAGACAGATGTTGGCAGAGATAGGTATGCTGTAGGACTCGTATTATTAGTGTGAAGATATCAACCAGAGAATTTTGTATTTTCCATGGTATTCTTATCAGAAAATATTAAAAGCATATACTCACATAAATAGTTTTTAATATTTTTTCATTTAATTTGTTTTCCCATCTTTAGAAGGATCACTTAAATTAAATTGGGATAAAAATTAGCAGAACATTGTCATATTAAATTCAATAACTCCCTTGCTTCTAAAACAATGGTGGATAACAATTAAGAAGTTATATTGGATAGAATTATTTTGTCAATGATAAATAGTATTAGTTGTATAAACTTTTCTTTTTCCTAGATTTTTTATTACAGAAAAATTTTGATGCTCTTTTTCTTTTTTTATTTTTTATAGTATCCTGCTATTTAGTTGTGCAGTTCTATTATAACTGCTCATGATCAAGTCAAAGTTTATTATTATTATTATTTTTTTTTTTTGGTTTTTGCAAGGCAATGGGTTAAGTGATTTGCCCAAGATCAGGTAGCTAGGTAATTATTAAGTGTCTGAGGCTGGATTTAGACTCAGGTCCTCCTGACTCCAGGGCCAGTGCTCTGTCCACTGTACCACCTAGCCATCCCCAAAGATAATTTTTAAAAAGACTATAGTTGATTTATTTAGACTAATTTATTTATTTAAATTATTTCAGTAATATAAGTCTTCAATAGCAGAGTATGGGCCTGTATTTTACAGACTTTCAGCTACACTTTTAACTTTACATAATGATTTTCTGCAAATGGAGCTAGGAGGTATTAATGGATTTAGAAGTCAGAAAAGACATGGTGTGAAATATCATTTCATACACTAACTTTATGGTATTCCTTAGCAAGTGAATTAACCTCCCTCAGTCTCAATTTCCTTATCTATAAAATGGGGATAGCACCTATCTCTGGGCAGTATTTCCCAAGGGCTTTGTGAACCTTAAGGAGAAGAAGAATTTATTAAGGCAGCAGGACAAGCTGAGCCTTCTATTCTTCTCTAGTTCTCCCTTGCTCCTGTACTGTACCTTTGTGCTTCTTTTATTAGCTGGCATTTATATGAAATTTGGAGATTTAAAAAATTCTTTACAAATATTATTTCATTTTATTTTTCACAACAATCCTGTTAGGTAGTTATTATTGCATTAATTTTACAGTTGGGGAAACTGAAGCAGTCACACGTTAAGTAACTTGGACAGGGTTACATACCCTAACTCAATCTCCCTAACTTCATTCTGATTCATTCTGAATTAAAATTAAGGTTGCATCTCATTTCAAATATAATTTTGGCCGCTGATCTAAGATTCTACTCCTGTAATAATTAAGAAACTGCTAATTATGGCAAATTTCCAGATCTTACCATAAGGACTTACGAGGTCATAGTGTCCTTGATAAATCTTAAGTCTGTTTGAACTTCACATATTTTAACAGAGAACATACTATCTCACATAACATCCTATGGTCCTTATTTTGAAACAAAATCTCTCTTCACATGAATTCTTCTCACAGACCTCTTCTGAGTCTGGTTTTCCTCCTAAACATACATGCTCTTTCCCAGTATTAGTTTTCATAAATGGTTGTTAACTTCTAGTGTCCACAGTTAATTTATAAATATAAAAATCTACCTTGAATGTTATTAGGTAGTATTCTGAATTGAATCTTTTGTTAAACCACTGATCTCTTTTGAAGGAAGAGACAGTAAACAAGGGTAATTTAATATATTTTCAAGATTATGCTTATTTTAGAAAAAAAGACAAAAATGTTGACTAGCTTATATATCAGAAAATGAATATTATGAATTTACACAGAATAATGGGATATGAAGAATGTATATATTTTATATGTAAATAATGTCCATGAAAAATGAAAATTTTATTTACTGATGAAATTATAATCAGCCACAATTTTATCTATTTTTGTTCTGATTGTTTCTTGTATATTGTTGATCCCTATTAAAAACAGGACATAAAAGTAGAGAATTTAGAAATTGGTGATGAAAAATTCTACTAGAAGATTTCTTTTAAAATCCCCATTCTCCAATGTTCAGTTAAATTCAATTTTGGATAATTAGGAATTGGAATTTTAGTGTTTCATTTGTAAATTGTCCCCCTTATTCAGGCCATTCCATTTACTTGTTCTAATTTTATCTTATCATTTTGATATTATTTAAAATCTATAGTACCAAGCGATGTTAATTTCTGGAGGTTGTTTCCTTTCTTTTAAGTAATTGTCATATGCCGTATATATATAAAAGCATTCAAATAATTTTATATAGCCATTACAATGATAATTTTAATAAAACTCAGTGAACTCCATGTTTACTGAGTATACATTCAGCTCTTTATCTCTCCTAAAAGAAATAAATATGTGTTAAACTCATGAGTTAATTTTTTTTTTCCTTAAATGGCATAACTTAACATGTTGCTATTTAAGAATGTATTCAGCTCTTGCATGAAAAGCTCTGACTTTTTTTTTTTTGCACCTATCAAATAAACTCAAAGTTTCAAAATGTTTGCTAGATGCAAGACATTATAGTAGGTGCTTCTGGAAATTATGATTGGTGTGATTATAAAGGAAATATCTGATAGTTGCCAAATGCATGATTTGGATTCAGGTATTCATAAGAATTTTTTGTGATATAGACCCCTTTGTCTATTTGTCTATGCATACCTTCTCAAAATAATGTTTTTTTAAAAGCATAAAAAAGACAAAATAAAAAAGGAATACAAAAAACACCAATTAATTCAATTCACTAAACATTTATTAAGCTCCTACTGTGTATCAAACAAGTTAATCAATCTCAGATTAAAAATTCCTGGTATAATCACCAAAGGCATTATTTTAAAGGAAGCAATCATTCTGGAATGGACTGACCTGGTCAGAAAATGCTTCTTAGAAGATTCCTTGGAGCTTGAGTCATTGAAAGAGACCTTTCAGTCTCCTCCACAGCCATTGAGCCTTTCCCTAAAGTTACCTAAGAGAAAACATAAATAATAATAATAATAATAATAATAATAATAATAATAATAATAATAACGATTATAGTCTGTGTTTATAGAACACTCTGGTTTAAAAAATGTTTTCCTCCCAAAGTTGTATGACAAATATTGTTTTAGCTGTTTTACATAAAAGGAAAGTAAGAATTAGAGGTTAAGTGGCTTGCCCTTGAAACCATGGCCTGTATGGATCAGAATGAGGAAATAACTCCCCCCCTCTTTTTTTTTTAAACTTCAAGTCCTGTGCTCTTTCTACTATAACATGTTGAGTTGGTGGCTGATTGGAATTAGGAAAACAGGAGAAAAGAACAGCCAAAGATGGTTCTGAAGTTTCAAACTGTAGTGACTAGAAACATGGAGGTACAATTGAGAGAAATAGGAATGTTGGTAGCAGAAAGCAGTGATGGGAAGATTTCTTTTAGGCATGTGAAGTTTGAGATGATACTGGATCAAATATCATACAAGTATACATACAAGATGTAAGATTCAGACTTGCACAATTAATCAGCTTAGAAAATCATTTGTAGCCATGTGCTAATAGAAACCATGAGAAAAAGGATCTATGTTAACAGCACAAATAGGAATTCTCATGTTTATGTCTTTGGAAGAAAATAATTAGTAAAAGATCCTTTGAGCTGAGTACCCTTTATATATCTTGTAATCTCTTCAAAATTGGCTTAATTTTTGATTCATACAATATAATTGACTTGGAACCAAAAGGAACTTTGTAAAAGATTTTTAAAGGATTTTTAATTTAATTTTAAAGGATTTTAAAAATCCTTTGTTTTTAGTTAAGAATCTGGTTCAACTATAAAAGTGAACTTGAGGTCAAAGGCAAATTTCTGTTATATATCCTTTTAGTCACTATACATATCACATAATATGTATGTCCTATAATATTAACAGGATAAGTGAGAATATTGATTTTTTTTTAGGTTTTTGCAAGGCAAATGGGGTTAAGTGGCTTGCCCAAGGCCACACAGCTAGGTAATTATTAAGTGTTTGAGGCCAGATTTGAACTCAGGTACTCCTGACTCCAGGCCAGTGCTTTATCCACTGCACCACCTAGTTGCCCCCCAAAATGTTGATTTTAAAAACTGTGCTTTTTTTTAGATTCCAAGTGGAAACAACTCAATCAGTTAACAGCTGATAGACAACAAAAGCTGGAGGAATCCTCAAATAACCTAACCCAGTTCCACACTGTGGAAGCTCAGTTAAAGCAATGGCTTGTGGAAAAAGAACTGATGGTCAGTGTGCTTGGGCCTTTATCAATTGATCCAAATATGCTTAATACACAGAAGCAGCAGGTCCAGGTAAATATTACCTAACAGTTCCTTGCTGTTGTAATAACATTAGTTCAAAATGAAAAAAAATTTTTTCCGTTTTTAATAATACATTGTGAACACATTGCACTGTAAATGCTATAACTTTCTGGGAGATGAGTTAGAACAATCTCAAGAAATGCATAGAATAATCCTGAAAGAATAGAAATTGTGTAATTCCTATCCTGTGAGAAATCTACCTGATTATCTGAATATGCTAGGTAATGCTCTTGTTTCAACTGTATTATGGTTTATTCATATTCCATTTAAGTTAGCTTCTTTGAAGCTTTATTAATCTGAGCATGTAAAAAGCTAATAACATTTTATGTGGAACTAAAGTGCACCGTTTTTACTGTTCAGAAATTGCTTCTTTGAAGTTGTATTCATTTGATTGTGGTTGTGGATGATATAGTTCTTAAAACAGTGTAATGCAGTATTGAAAAGAGATGAACAGAATGAGAAGGGAAGGAAAAAATTTTTAAGATTGGAAAGGAAGGACTCCTTGAATACAGCTGGTTAGTTAGACAAATCAAAAGGCGCATAAGCAAAAACAACATTAAAATTAGGTTAGATAACAGGGGAAGCAGATTTGTGGTACATCTGCTTGTGGGAAGTTGGATTATGAAGCAGTGAACCTATTTTGTGATGTATAGAGGCAAACTGGCATCCTTATTGGATAGTCATACCTCATGATTGTACTTAGCTTGAATAGAGGGAAATATTAGAAGATTAGAACCTGGATTATTGAGTTTTTCTAATTTAAACATCTAGGCAAACCATCATAGTCATTTCTTGGAACTAAATGGTCTTTTGAAGATAAATTGAAGACAGAAAATACTGGAAATACCTGCAAAGTGAAATTGTCACAGTGAACTTTTTCTCTATGAACAGTACAACTTAGGACATCCTCTAATATTTAATAAAATTTATAAAAATTTTCAGCATGTAATAACAATCTGATTATAAAACAATTTACTATTAATATGTTTAATTTATTAATATCAATTATATAGTTTATGTATTACATACATATTCATACAAACATATATGCTTCTGTGCATATTTATATATAAGCTGCAGGATAAGCACTGTACCTTGTGATTCACTGTTATAGGAAATTGCAGATGAGGAAATTTCCAGTATCAATGCATTATAGAGCCTTGTCTGAAACTTAAGTCTTAGAGTGTTGTTTAAAACATGGAGAGTTTAAGTGATTTGCTCAGAACCACACTGTCAGTGTATGTCAGTTGGAGTTTCACCTCTATTTTGCCACATTGTCTCTCATATGTACATCAAATACTTGTAAAATGAAATTAAATGTTAAGAGTGTATATAAATACATTTCAAAATTGGCACTGTGTATTTCCCATGATGTGAACTTTCAGAGAAGATTTTTAAAATGCTTTAAGCAATGTCACTGGAAACATATGGGACTGTTTATAATTATAATATCAACTCTACCCAATACCCAATTTTCCTTGCAACTATTTTTTTCCATATTGACTTACTATATAAACATTCACATTTTGTGTTTTTTAATTTTTTTTCAAAGAACAAAATTTATAATTGAGTTTTATTTTCATGTTACCATGATAGTCAAAATACTGTTGGTGATTCCATTAATTATTGATTTAAAGGTAGGATGTGATAACATGGAATATTCAGAGAGAAAAAATTTAAAATCACATGCAGAAATGTTTACTTTATTATCTTTGAAATTTGATGTTCTATTTACCAGAGTAAATAATTTTCTTTCCTCTATTATCTCAGATCCTTCTAAAAGAATTTGATACCCGGAAACCTCAGTATGAACAGTTAACAACAACTGGTCAGAGCATTCTTAGCAAACCAGGTGAACACCAACCTCTACATGGATCTGTGAAAGAACAGCTGACAGTTGTTTCCCAAAAGTGGGATAACTTAACAGGTCAACTGAGTGACAGATGTGAACGAATTGACCAAGCCATTGTTAAAAGCACCCAGTATCAAAGCCTGCTGAGGAACCTTTCTGATAAGCTAAGTGACTTGGACAATAAACTCAGCAGCAGTTTGGCTGTGAGCACACACCCTGATGCCATGGAACAGCAGTTGGAAACAGCCCAAAAAATGAAGCAGGAAGTGGAACAGGAAATGAAGAACATAAAAGTGGCCCAGACCCTCTGTGAAGAATTGTCAGCACTGGTTGGAGAGGAATACTTGAAAGCAGAACTTAGTAGGCAGCTAGAAGGAATCTTAAAAACTTTTAAAAATATTGACCAAAAATCAGGTGTGTGGATTTTGGTCAACTATATGAATATCCCTATGTTTCTTTTTTCTTTTTGTTGGGGATGGAGAGAAGAGAGAAAGAAAAGAAAATTTACTACATATCGATCATTTCTCTTGCCACTCATTCTTAGACCACCATTGCCGAGGGCCACCATTGCAGGGCTGTTAAGCAGTACATTGGATAGAGCACTGACTTTGGAGTTAGGAGGACCTGATTTCGAATCCAGACGAAGACCATTAGTAGTTACATAATCCTAGGCAAATCATTTAACCCCAATTGCCTCCTTTATAAAACTCCAAACAGCAACAGCAGTAACAAAAACCAAAAGGGCTTGCTCAACTATTATATAGTAAAAGAGAATACAAATTATGAAAAAGATAGGCTCTATAGTAATGCCTATCATCCTCAGGGTCTTAATCTTTGTTCTTATCTATATTATAGGAAATATATTTTTGGTTCAATTTATAGGTTCCTGTTAAATTGTTGCTTCTGAGACAGTTGTAAAATACCTGTGTTTTCTCATAAAATCCACTTGTACCAGAAAACAAAATGAAAGAAAAAAAATCTACTCTGTCTATAAAAGGACCTATTTCATATCTTTATGTTTTCTTGTCTAAGTCTGATTGTTATCGAAAGACATTCTTATATATGAATATCTTAAATAAAAGGGGCTTTTTTGGGGGACATTTTTTGTGCTCACTTGGTCTCATCTGCTGTTGGCAAGAACTCATCTTAGTTTTCTCCAGGACAAGCAGAAGTGAGCAAAAAGGCTAGTGGAGCAGCAAAAGAAACATAAAATTTCACTCTATGTTTATTTAGTTTATATGGAAGGTCATCTCAGGATCTTAAGCATAGTTTTCAATAAATATTTGTTGCTTAACATTAATAACCATTTCTCCTTTGTGACAGTGACTGAACATTCTTAACAATTAAGCATTTTGACTAAGTATTTTTTAAATAATAATAATTTTCCACATATTATCAGAAAATTGTTTAGTCTCCTTTATCAGTCACACATGGTTAATTTTGAAAAGCTAGGTGTTCTGGGCCTTGCTTCAGGAAGCTCTGAGTTCAGATATTTATATAAATATTTCCTAAACATGTAATTAATGTAAAGATTATCAGACTGACTTCTGTGGGGGGGAGGGAGGGAATGGAGGGTGGGAGAAAAGTGATAGGTAGAAAGTTGTATATAATTGGAAAACAAATAAAATATTTTTATAATAAACAAATAAATATTTGCTAAAAAATAAAAACAAAAACCAGACTAAAACAAGAACAAAAGAGGATTAGGGAGTCTTGATCCTGAGTTACATGCATTTTGAGGCAGTTAGTGACACTCTACCACTTTGTCATTTCATATATGTCTTCCCCTCCTCTTTTTCCTATAACTCCCCCAACTGCTTCTGCCTTCGTCATCTCTGTCATTTATCAGGACCTGCTTTCCTTCTTTTCCTACTCCTGGTAATCATTGACTTCCTATGAGCAATGGTGGCCCTCAGTGATCAAATAGCTGCAGATCCACATTTTAAAATATCTTGAATGTTCATCTCATTTGTTATTTTTTCTTTGAGTGCTAATTTTTATACCTTCAATCAATATCTTGTGATAAAGTAAAATTAATATGTAATGTTCTTTGCAGGAAATCATGTTCAGCAACTTCAGTCAGCCTATGCAAGTTCCCATCAGTTTCAGCGAATGTCTGAAGATTTTCAGGCTTGGTTGAGCACAAAGAAAGAAGAACAAAACCAATTTCACCCTGTATCAGCCAAATTTGATGTTTTACAGGAATTAATTAAAGATCAGAAAGAATTTAAGAAAACTGTGACTGATCATTATGATTCTTATGAAAAAACTATTGCAGAAGGTGAAAGTTTGTTATTAAAAACCCAAGAGACTGAGAAGGTTGACTTGCAGTTGCAGCTTAACACAATTAAAACCAGTTGGGATAGCCTTATAAAACAAATGACAGAAAGACAAGAGAAGCTCAATGACTGTTTGGAGAAAGCCCTTAAATACAGAGAGCATGTTGACAACCTTGGGCCATGGATAGAAAAATGCCAAACCAACTTGATGGAGATAAGGGTTTGCCCAGATCCTGAGGAAACAGAGAAGCTGATTACTAAAGTGAAGGCTTTACAGAAGGAAATGGAGCAGCGTTTTGGAATGGTGGAATTATTAAATAATGCTGCAAATAACTTGCTCAGTGTAAGTGAGACAGACAAAGAGGTTGTGAGAGAAGAGAATAAGACATTGATCCAGAAAGTAGACATGATCACTGAACAACTCCACAGTAAAAAACATTCTCTGGAGAATATGGCACAGCAACTTAGAGAGTTCCAAGAGAACATCAGAGAAGCCCACAGGCAACTTAGCTGTGCCAAGGAGCAGCTGGAGGTTCATAATTCCTTAGGATCTCAAGCTTGCAGTAATAAACATTTGACAGCTATGCAGGCCCAGCAGAAATCACTTCAGGCCTTGAAGCCCCAGATAGAGTCAGCCAAAAAGTTTGCTCAGGATCTAGTACTGGAAGCTTCAGATTCAAAGGGAACCTCAGATCTCTTGTTGGAGGCAGAATCTTTAGAACAAGAACACAGTGAAGTCAGCCAGCAAATTGAAGAAAAATGTTCTTTCTTAGAGACAAAGCTTCAGGGCATTGGTCATTTCCAGAACACCATAAGAGAAATGTTTTCTCAGTTTGCGGAATTTGATGATGAACTGGACAGCATGGCTTCAGTGGGAAGAGATAGGGACACACTGCAGAGGCAGAAGAACGATATCAAGAACTTCCTTAAGAAACTAGAAGACCTTATCACTGATAATGAAAATGCCAATAAAACCTGCAAAATGATGCTAACTACAGAGGAAACATCCCCTGATCTTGTTGGAAGTAAGAGAGACTTGGAAGCTTTAAGCAAACAGTGCAATAAATTATTAGACAGAGCAAAGGCCAGAGAGGAAGAAGTTGAAGGGACTATTTCACGGCTAGAAGAATTTTACAATAAATTAGAGAACATTTATAATCTTCTTCAGAAAGCTGAAGAACATGAAGAGTCACAAGGCACTGTTGGAATGGAAACAGAAACAATCAACCAACAACTTAATGTGTTCAAGGTAGGGAGATATTTATTTCATGGATCTTTTCATTATTACTAGAAGCAGTTTCTAGTAAGTATATACGTGAGGTTCTGTATTTTATGTGGATTGCAAGGGCAGCTAAATTGTTAAAATGTGAATAGTGATGGGTGTATATTGCTTAAGTTAAGTAGTTAATCTGATGGAGAGAAGAGAACAGAATAAGTGGTTGATTGACTGGTATAGCGATCTGGTTTGAGTGAAATCGGGAAATATTTTTTGGTATTTGGGATATTTCAATATGACACAATTTAATTAGAGTTGGAGTCACTTCTAGGGCTACCTTAGGAATTAAGTCCTCATTGGAGACAGGCCCGAGGCTGCTTTAGAAGTGCTAGAAAATTCATGACAATGGAAAACAACCTGATCTTGGTGTCCTCTGACTCTGATAAGACCATAGATAGATTTCAGTCAGCTTTTCTACATCTTCTTAGGCCCTGGTTCACACTTGGGTTCCATTTTTTAGACTTGTAGCAAACCAAACTAATTTTCTTAATTTGTATTTCCTCACGTTATCTTCAAGGGCTTCCATGGCTCCTTCTGAACTTTTCACTCCCTTTTCATTTTGTTTTGTATCATTCTCTCATTCTTCTTGATTTTGTTTCTTCAATATCCTATTTTCTCCCTTTATTGAGATCATAAATTCTAAATTCCAAGTAACCTGCTTATCCCTTGCTTCACTGAGTTAGTCCTTGATTAACATTACATTTGATGGTGATAGGGGAAGTGCACACTAAGCAGTGTGAAGATTATAGACTAATGAGTTCACTGGGCATGAGAGAGGGCACTAATAATCAGACATTTATCTTTTGGGAATCAGGAATTATATTTTAGATATCATGTATACTAGTAGTCTCAAAATGTAAATGCTATGTCCCTGTAAGGACACTTGAAGGTCTATCACACCATTTATATAAGAAGGGGAAGAAAATGAAAATAACGGTGAAAAAAGTCCATTTCTTTCCCATCAGAAAAGAACACTGATGGAATAGGGCTACAAATATATTCATTAAATCAAATCCCTTATAGCAATATCTGAGTTGCCTTTTCTCAGTAGCATTATTGCATGACCTTAAGGTCAGGACATTTTGAAGTTATACTTATTTCTTTTTCTCTGTAGGTAATATTTTTCTTATTGTGGCACCATTTTTGTTTGATGGGTTTAGTAATTCAAAATAGTTCAACCAATATCAAATAATTTAGCAATAATGGACAGGATAGCAATAGTCTGTCTTTAAAGAACATTCAGTTTTCCAGATACATGTCATAAACATCCTCCTTTTTTAGCTACAATATTCCTGTAACTTTAAAATCGAGGGTCCCTTTTAGGAAACAACATGCTACCCACAACATATTTTTCTAAACTGTTACAGTTTTATAATGCCAGCAAATGTGAAATCTTTGGAAATTCACATGCATTTTCTCCTTTCATCTTGCTCATAGAAAATTGGTTTCTGGGCCAGGAAGACCTGGGTTTTAAGTTTCTTCTCTGACATACACTGGTTGTGACCCTGGACAAATCACTTTATCTCTTGAACCTTTAGTCTACTTGAAGACAAGATTCTTGCAAAGAAAGTGCCAAACTGCATTTTTTCTTCATCTGGAAGTTGCCTTTATATAAAAATCACAAGTCTAGTTCCTATCCCAATCCTATCTTGCTCATAAAATTTGACCTTTGGGGAAGTAACAGTACCCCTCTTGGGTCCAGTTTATCCATAAATGAAAGGTGTTTGACAAATGATCTCTTGAGATTTTTCTCCAGTACTAATATTCTGTGAATTCTTAAAATTCTTCATCTTTATAAGAGTAAGACACTACTTATCTATTATACTATTCTTAGCAAGGTCTGAATATCTCATATTTTATCTAGATTTTTATAGAAATTTTTTTTTTGTAAAAAAAGAGTTTCTGATACAACTTTAAAGCTGTTCTTCAGTTTTGCTTGCTGGACAGTACTAACTTTTTATTTTAATTGTAAAAATCAACATGAAGTGACATGTTTATGCAGGTATTCTTTGAGGCAACTCATTTTGTTAAATGCAACTCTTCAAGCTATGGTTAATAAAGGAATCAAGGTGATATTAATATGTAGTAAATCTCCCAACTGTACACTATCATTTTCCTAGTTCCCAAAGTGATTCCAGAAAAAAGAGTGACCTCCTCCTTTGGGAAATTACTTTTGAAAGCTATTAGCTGAAGTAGAATGAACCTTTTATCAACTGAGTTATACAAATTCATATATTGATCGATTGTTAAGGGGCTTTGAAAAAATAAATGGATTTTGTCTTCCTGTTAATTTTAGGATAGTAGGAATTGACTAATTTCATTGGACCTTGATGACAAAAATAGCCATCAATATATATTTTGAGAATGATTTGGGGTCCTCTGTAACATGTTGAAACAAAACAGCCAATTTGTTTTCAAATCTTCATATCTTATGCAATTCTTAACACATTTCAGCAAAATTTGAGACATCAGCAAAGGTTACAACAGGGGTATAGAATTGTCTCAGTGAGGTCAGCAATTCATAGAAGCATCAATTTATTTATATTTCACCTTGGTGAAAGAAAGTAATGTAATGTTTAAGGTTATTGTTGTTCAGTGTTCATATCTCATTTCTTTTTTTTCCCCATGGCAAATTTCCTTTTTTTCCCTATTCATTTTCCTTCTTATCCTTGAAAAGGGATGCCATATCATTTGCTTTGCTGGATGTTGTTTAGAGATATGGCACATCAGACCCAGTCTTTCCCTCAAGATACTTTAATAGTAGAACTTGACTGGAAAATATTCCATAGCTGTGTGAAGTCCCAAGTAGTAATTGAGGAATTGCTTCATGTGAATTGTGAATTAAAACAACAGGAACAATGGTGATATGATATGAACAAACCTTGGATTTTATGATAGTATCTTTTTTTTTGGTTAGAAAATGCAGTTAAGTGACTTGCCCAAGGTCACACAGCTAGGTGTATCTGAGGTCAAATTTGAATTCAGGTCCTCCTGATTCCAGGGTCGGTGCTCTATCCAGTGTACCACCTTTTATAAGAGTATCTTTCTGAATTCAGTTGGTAAGCTGATTAGTTCACAACTCAAATATATATGTTTTAACATTTCTAAGCATTCTGAACCTTAGCTACAATACATAAATATTTTTGAAATCCACTCATGTCTTGTGGAAAACTTCTATCCAATGAGACTGAAGATCTGGAATTCTTGGTAAGCCAAGAGACTAGATATGCACATACTCAGCATAGGAAATATGTTGTGAAACAAATGTATATTATGAAGGAAAATGCCCAATCTTCACTTGCTGCAATGATTTTTATAATATTACAATAGTTTTAGTTTCCCCTAAGGTGCTCTGGAACATTTTTCATTAATATGAGATGAAGCCATTTTCTTCTAAATAGTACTGAAATGGCACAAGAATAAATTATTCTAACACCCAACAGAGGGCGCTTTTCTCTCAATAGGTCTTTGATAAATTACTGAAACTAGGTAATCTAAGTTGCACATTTATGCTTTGACTTTTCTTAATGTATACAACTGTGGACTTATAGATTTAAAAAAATCTCTTGTTTTTAGAAGAGTAAAACAATTAAATATCTGAAGCGGGAACTTAAAATACTATAATTAAAAACATATGTTATTCTGAACTAAATGTTCTGATGTTTTTTAAAAGTGGGAATAATTAGCTTTTATTCTGAAGTGGAGAGGCCCTAATTTACTGTTAGTAGAACTATTTAGGATATGCCAAAAACATGTTAATCTCCAAGTTATTGGCTCATATTACACTACTGAGACCCATTTCATTTTGTGAGTTCTGCTTTTCAGAGTTTGCTACTTTAAAATATCATTGCCATTGAAACAGCATCTCACAGGATTCACTTAAGCTCCAATTCTTTCTAACACATCTGACTCTCCAGCATCAATTTTTGTAGCTATTTATATTGTACTTCTCACTGTAACAACTAAATTCTACTTAGAATATCACACACTGAGCATTTTGCCAGTGTGAAGGTGTGAATGGCTCATCAGGTGGATTTTTGAAGTTAGGTCATAGGTGAAAAACCATATTCCTTCCTAGCATGTACACCTCATTTAACCTCATATCCTTCCTATTCCATGGCTTTTCTGCCCATACAGTGAGTTAGATACTCTCTGAATAAACAAATTCCATTACTAATAATCTCATTCTCTTATTGGCAGTATTCTATAGTTTGCAAAACTTTCCCTTTCATTCTCTCATTTGAATTTCACAGAAGTAAAAGGTTATCAGAGTTAAAAAGGAATGTTAGAAGTCAGTTGGTTCAGCTCATATCTAATCAAAAATCCCCTCTACCATTTTCCAGAGAAGTATGATTGTGATCCTATAATCTTGCCCCTGTTTCAAAATTTTATCAAAACAATAATTTGCATTTTGTATTTGTATAGCATTTTAATGTTTTCAAAGTATCATATAAAATCCCATTATACAATTGAGGAAATGAGACTTAATCAAATGATGTGCTCATGGTCAAGTCATAGCTACTAAGTATCAGAAGCATAATGTGAACTTGTAGTTTTCTGAATTCACCCCTCCAACATCCTTATTCTAGGAAGGAAGGAAAAAAGGAAAGAAAGGAAACAAGAATTTATTAAACTTTGTGGCAGGGCTTTTGTTGAGTGTTTTAGTTATGTCTCATTTGATCTTCACAAAAAATCCACTGAGGTAGGTGTTATCATGATTTCCATTTTACATGAGGAACAGAAATGAAATGACTTGCCTAGGGTTGTCTGAGGCTAAGATTTGAATTCAGATCTTTCTAATTTCAGGTCTTATGCTCTCTTCTCTATGCCACCTAACTCTGCTTTGGTTTCTTGCTTACATCCTTCGGTGTAAATTCACATAAGAAGGTGATTTTTTAAAACCAATTTTTTGTTAAATTATTAAATTAATTTATTTTTCCAACTATATGCAAAGATAGTTTTTCAGTAATCATTTTTGTAAGGTTTTGAGTTTCATATTTTTTTCTTTCCCTTCCTTCCCTTCTCCTGACAGATAGCTGTCCAGAATAAGCTAAAGAAGTGCAACTATGGTAAACATATTTTCATATTAGTTATGTTGTAAAAGAAGAATCATAACAAAAAGGAAAAAAGCATGAGAGGAAAAAACCATAAACAAAAAACATTTAAAAAATTGAAAATAGTAAGCTGTGGTCTACATTCAGACTCCATGATTCATTCTCTAGATGTGGATGGTATTTTCCATCACAAGTATTATATTGATGAGATGAGGAAGTCCATCATAGTTGATCATCAAAAATTGTTGCTGTTAATGTATACAATGTTCTTCTGGTTCTGCTCACTTTACTTGGCATCAACTCATGTAAATCTTCCCAGAATTTTCTGAAGCCCTGCCTGTTATGATTTCTTATAGAGCAACAGTACACCATCACATTTGTATACCACAATTTCCAAGCAAATTTGAAATAAAAGAGTGACATCCTTTTTTTCTGGACCATATATGTTGTCATATCATTCTATCCTAAAATTTTCCTGCTTGATATTTAGAAATTGTTTAACCAAATCCTTGGTATCTCAACTGTTATACAAATTTTAGGACTAAGTTTGTGATTCAGTAGAAGTAAGGCAGACAAAACTAACTCTGAATACTATTCAAATCATCTTTCTAAAGTTATGAAAGAATCTCTGTGGTTTACTCTTATTTTAAATAAAAAGGAATTAATTAGTTAAAAGACAAGCCTATAGAGGTTTCCAAGAATAAAATAAATGAAAAAGTATTAAGTTCGTAGAATATGCCAGACACTGTACTAGGAACTAGGAATAAAAGTACAATGAATGAAATAATTCCATTTTCCAAGAAGACATACAACATATATATATATGTATATATATATATATATGTATATATACACACACACATGAATGCAAACATACATATGTATATATGTATATATACATATTTATGTATATATGTAAGTGTGTGTATATTATACAAATGTAAGTATATACAGTATATATATGTATATATGTATATATGTGTATATATATATATATATATATATATATATATATATACAGTTATACATACATATGTATATCTGTAATGGAAAACCTGAGTTCAAATTCAGCCTCAGGCAGTTACTGGCTATGTGACCCTGGGCAAGTCACTCAACCCTGTTTGCCTCAGTTTCTTCATTTGTAAAATGATCTGGTGAAGTAAATGGCATTCTACTCTAGTATCTTTGCTAAGGAAACCCCAAATGGGGTGACAAAGAGTCAGACATGATTGAACAATAATAAAAGTAAAAGAAGAGATACTGAGAGGGAAAATACTAGCAGTAAAGCTATATAGCTTAAAAGAACATTATTCTGTGATTCATAAATAAGGAGAAAGTTTATTCCAGATAAGTGGGATGACCAAAGGAAAATATTACTATTTATTATCATGAGTCATGGCAGGATCATTCTAATTCCTGTGCTGTCATTGCTGGTCTCTGTACTTTGAGTGAATTATTTCACTTTATGGTTATATATTTTTCCTTTTTTTGTTAAATTTTAGGAATTTCATTAAAAAAGCTATTAAGGTCTTTCTCATTAGTCCTTTCTAATTCTGATTAGCCATTCTCCCATCTTGACTGCCAATAAAGGCTTGGGGATTAATTTAAGAGACAGCAACTAGAGAGAGACTACAGGAAGATCTAAAAGTGAGGTATGATTTTGCAAGAGTAGAGCTATGAAGACAAGGTTGGAATGAGCTGAGTTTCTTCTTGTTGTTCACTGATATTACCATTGCTCTGAGTAGATATGAAATGATAAAGTATAATAGAAAACAGAACAATATTTCTTGTTGTGTTTCTGTTTCCTCTATTAAGGAGATTAATCTTTGGACTGAAAAGATGGAGTTAAAATGGCTAGTGTCAAGTTGAAATTCAGGATATATGTGTGGGGAGATTGTAAGAGCATACCTAGACAATCCTGATGACTTGAAATCACCAGATTCAAATGATATATTTTTTCAGGGGGGAAAAAAAAACATGTAGAGCCACCTTTGGAATCCAATTCATAAAATAAGGGAGAGGTCCTACAAGTAATATAGAAGGGCAAATATTGTTGTATTAAATTTCAAAAAAAATTGAATCTTATACTCTAGACAAATAACCTTGACTTTGATTTCTGTCAGAATTCCAGAACATGAAATGATCAGGTAGGGTGAGTGAGTAATTAGGAAAAAAATAGTATTTTAGAAGAATAGGTCAATTGATATTAGTTTCAATTTTTTTACATAGTTATTAGAATTTAACTAGCTTTTTAGCAAAACATTTGTTGAAATGTGTTATGCCTTGGTCAGCATATATTTAGAATATTATTTTCAGTTCTGGGCATTACATTTTAAGAATTGTTTTCTTGTTCATCCTTTGTTCTCAAAGAGGGCATCATGGGGAATAAATTGAGGATCTTGTATAGAAAGGTGATTAGAATGGTAAAATGACTTTGAGATCTCACCACATGAGGACTGGGTTGAAGGAGCTGGAACTGATTGGCATAACAGAGAGAAAATTTAGGAGGATTTTGAAGGTCTGCTTTGTGCAAGAAAGTAGATTTGTTCTGCTTAGCTTGAGTACAACACTAAAAGCAATCAGTAGATGTGGAAGTGGTTTACTGTTTGGAGGTTCACAGACTGAAATTTACTAAGGAAAAGACTCCATAAGAATTAATTTAATTAGAAGTAACATTGTCTTTGAAGGTATTGAGTTTCCACTACAGGAATTCTTTTTTTTTAATTAAGTTTTTGCAAGGCAATGGGGTTAAGTGGCTTGCCCAAGGCCACACAACTAGGTAATTAAGTGTCTGAGGCCACATTTGAACTCAGGTACTCCTGACTCCAAGGCCAGTGCTCTATCCACTGTGCCACCTAGTTGCCCCCAGAAATTCTTAAGGAGAGACAAAAGATGAACTTTTGTCAGGTATAAACTGGATTATATGACCTCGATTCATTAACGGTTTTGAATTTTTTTGAGCTTTTGGAGCATTTCCTAGTAATAATCATTGAGGTAAAAAGGAAATTTTTTAAAATAAGGAATTACTACATCTCTAAATAGAATATTCCCAGATTTATTTTGTCACTTTGGGGACAGTTTTTGATGAGTGTTTGGGGTGCAGATGAAAATGGAATTAAGCCTCCAACTTCTCAGTTTTAGTCTCTATAGGTTTTGAATTTTTGTAATCAAAATTTGTTGATGTGTTAAAAAAATTCCTCACATGTACTTCACCTGGGTCCCACATGTTTAGGAGAATATTCATGTTAAATTCCAGACATTCCAAATCACAACTGATTATTGTTCATCTAGTTCACAGTGTTGCCATTCATACTTTATAGAATACCAAACTATGTTGTACAATAGCCACTGTATTATTGTATTATAAGTAACACACTTAGAAATGATTTTGGAAAAGTTTTTTTTGAAAAACTTTTTGAACAACAGTCTCCTTTTCATTATACTAAAAAAATATCGTGGTATATCAAGGAACACACTGAAATGCGAGCCCTGTGAACTTGGAAAAGTCAATGAATTTGTATGGACTTTTCTTGTCTTTATAAAATGTGAAGATGAGATGATTTCTGTCATGTAGGATTATTAGTCCATTTACCAAATTTACCTACAAGCAAGAAAAACAATTGACAAGCATTTATTAAGCATCTAATATGTTCCAGGTACAATGTTAGAACTGAGGATCAAAGGACAAAGATGAAGCAGAACTTGCCCTCAAGTAGCTTCATTCTATCCACATATCTAGGTTACAGGGAGGATTTAGTTTTAAATTTTAATTTGGTTACTATGGCTGTACTCTCATTCTATATAAAACTTCTGCCCTAGGTTCCATCAGTGATTGTTTCTGATGGCATAAGAAATGATTGCTTCTTTGATCTATGTGAATGAAAATATGTTACAATTATCTTATTTAATGTGATTTCTTTATTGTGTGGGAAAAGGAATTTTCTTGGGGATATGTGGTAAGCTACAGAAAGTATATGAAATTATTCCTTGTTTTGATTGTCAATCCAAGACTGATAATAATATTTAGTCCATATCTAGGCATTTTGAATACATAACATGGGTGGTTATAGTAAATATAAATTAGTCTGATTTATTTCCATGTTAAAATATATCCAAGACCAGAAAGAAAGAGTCCAATGCTTTCCCTTTTAAAGTTTTTATGCAAGGCAGTGGGGTTAATTGGCTTGCCCAAGGCCATAGCTAGGTAATTATTAAGTGTCTGAGGCCAGATTTAAACTCAGGTACTCCTGACTCCAGGGCCGGTGCTCTATCCACTGCACCACCTAGCTGCCCCCCGCCCCCCACCAATGTTTTCTCTTCAGTCTCCTTTGATTCTCTTTGATATAAGAATGAAATTTAAACTTCTTTCAATCTGATGATTATTGACAGAAATGTTTCCTAAAGGAAACCCATATTGAGTGGACTCAATAAAAATGGATTTCAATTAATTTATTTAAAATGAATAGCCTATGTATTTCATATTAAGAAAGCTTTAGATTATTACCATATGTCAACATCACATTTACTTTCTTACTTGAATTATTTTAAATTTGATGTTTCATAGATACTATATCAAGTACATTCCTAGGATGAGGACTATAGCACAAACCTCATGGTAGCACAGACCTATTAGTACAACAAGATATCCCACACTTGGCTAAATATTACCTAAGATTCCCTAACAAAAGGCACATATGAATAGTTTAAAGAGGTAAATTTTTATTAGAAATACTTCTTAAGTCCATGGAATTGACTTTATCATGGTATTGGGCTATAAAAAGTGAAGACTTTTTCACTGAGTAACAAAGGTACTATTTTGTAATGACAGCTTAAGGTCTTATGAAAACTGTTCAGTCTTTTCTCCAAGGAAGCTTTACAGTTTTAAAATTAAAAATATAAGAAGTTGTCAGTTTATATCAGCTAATGGTTCTTTTGTTTATTGAAGGACAAGGAAATTGCTACTGTTAAGGCCTTATCTTTGTACTCAAATTACAAAATATATACCTAAAGAGACCAACTTCATATCTGGACTTCATAAGAAACTGTGCCAGGCAGCGATTTCTGCCATTGAGCTTAAACAAAATTGCAATTCACCACATAGATATTTATTCTTTTGAGATGACTAAAGAAAAGAGCATCCTGTTTTCTCTGGACAACAATGCATTCTTGATGTTTCTAGTACAGTTTTGAAAGTATTTTCCCAGCCACAGTTAATAATTTATCTTTAAAGATTAACAAAGTTAAAAAGTGGGCAAAAAATAACATACTTTAAAAATGTTTTATTGAAAATAACAAGCAACTTTTGTTTCTTGTTCAGTGTTATGTTCATCTTTCTAAAATAATCTGGTCTCAGAAATCACCTTTCACTGATTCTTGGAGAAACTAGTAGCAGCCTATAAATATAATAATTTTGACAGGATTTAATTTTTTTCTGTATAGATGAAGAAATAGTGTTGACTGATATGCAAAAGAATGCCTTATTTATCCTCATTGATGTGTTTGTTTCATTTGATGTCCCAGATCTTGAGACTGTTTGACCCAGTTTAATCTGTAATGACTGGATCTGATTTATTAAATATTAAGGGCATTATATTTTTAAGTAATTATAACAGCCAATAATAGAGAAAACTATAAGATTAAAAATGAGACTATAAGTATTATTTTATTTATTGATGGGCATCATTAGATAAACTAGAAGTACCTGGGGGAATGTCAGTTTTGTTATAATTCTAGCGAGTACAAATTTTGACTTCTGAGAATTTAATGAAATAAAAATAGCCATTTGCCTTCATCAAATATTTAACATATGTAGTCACATTTTTCCTTTGATTTCCATTCTGTATTTATGATAGATACTTTGGTAGGTGCTATATGCTTTAACACTGAAAGATGGGAAATTTCAATAGAACAAAATTCTGTTTTCAATAATAAACATTTTTTCCTGGACTGCTTTATCTAAATTCCTTCTCCCCTCACAAAGTATAAATTTATTAAGGCCTCTCTGTGGCATAGGATGGAATCACTCAATTTGGAGTCTGAATTCTGCCTCAGTCATCAACCAAGAGTGTTATCCTTCACATCTCAACCCCCATTTCTTTATCTGTAAAATAGGGACAACTACTTCAAAAGGTTGTTGTGAGGATCAGATAAAATAATATATAAAATGTTTTGTAAATCTATATTCATGCTTGCTATTATTAACTATTATCAAGGGCATGAATAATTTTTTGAAAATTATTGTATCCCCTATCAACTAGAAAATGTTTTGAATGTAGTAGGTGATTTAATCAATGATCTTAAAAGAATGAAAATTAGTGTGTAAATTGATATGATATTGGTCTTCCTCTCTTCTTTCACTCTCTATTTTCCTCCTTTTTTCCTTTCATTCCTTTGCCATTGAACTGTCTAAATTTGAATCTTTAAACTCAAAGTACCCATGTGCTATCATATATCAAACTTGTTAAAAGTTTACATGAAAAAAATTCTAGCCATGGAACTAAAGTAATGTAATAGAAATAGTTCTGGAATTAGAATCTTATCTCCTGGATTTGAAACTTACTATCTTTGTAATGTTGGGCAAATAATTTTACTCTGTCTTTATTTCCTTATTTGTAAAATGGTCTTTAATTTGATGAACACTAAGATCCCCTTTGCCTCTTCATTCTGTGATTCAAAACTAGAAATTAGTACATTTAATAGAATTTCTAACTAGATATGCAAAATTCAAATTCTCCCTCAACTTCAATTGTCTTTTTTCTATAAAATGGTAAGAGAATAATATCTTGTAACTTTAGTTTTAGCCTTTTATGTGTGATTTTTTAATGAAATTCAGATATCTATATTTACATAAACATTTATATACTTAAAACTGGTTGCCTCTATGGCAATGTATATTTCTCAAATTTTAAAAAATATAATTATATAGAATCCGGTTCACTATATGGAAGTATGAAATTTCTCTTAAATAGAAATGTAAACTTCTCCCATATAGTCAAAGTTTTGCTTCCAATTTTTCTTGTTATAAATTTTTCTCATAAAATTCCTATAGTGTACTCAATTTTTAATACCATAATTGCCCTTGGTCTTTCTCCTGATTTCAGGAGAAATATAGAATCCTAGAAAGTTATGACATGTAAGTCTGTGATTTTGAGGAAGTGCTTTTTTTTTTAATGGGACTGATTTACTTTAGAGAAACAGATTTTTTTTCCTACTTCATATGCTGGCTTTTAAAAAGAGCTTAAAAAGTTCCAAAACATTTCGAAAATGCTTCATACATTTCATTGCAAAGCCCTGCTTGAATAATACGGATTCTTAATATGATCAAAATTTGAATTCCTCTGAAGATTAGGGCTCTTTATAATTCTGGATTGTTTTTATATACTTGTTTCAAAATGTTAAGGAAATTAGGTGGAGTTTCTTGAGTCAGGTTGCCTGCTTCAGCTTCATAGCCTAGCTTTTCACTATTTTTTTTTTAAACAGTGTTTCAGTGGTCTCCCAAACACTGCTTGCCTGCCCGCCCTAAATCCTAGAATTCTCTACTTGGTATGATAGAATTCTATGATTGGCATGATGTCACCAACCACTTACTTTGTTGCTCCTCTGTGGCTGGAGCCGTTAAGTACCTCCCCCTGAAATAGTACTAACTTACTCAGAAAAGACCAATGGTAAACGCGAAAAGATGACTAAAAAGTTAAGTCATGGGAAGCCAGAAAATATAAGTGATTGAGAGAACTAAGAGGTCAGGCACCTACGAAGGAGAGCACGAATGAGATAGTAGCAGATGTTGCCTAAAGAATAAAAAAGGGCGTTTCTTTAAGCTCACTGTTGGGAGGCTGCCTGCCGGGTCCGTACTGCTTGCTGGAAGAAACCAGAAGAGAGCTGAAAAGCTGATCTATCACACTGGATGCTACTGGCTGCGGGTGTTCCCTGCTTTGGTGCCTTTTCTGCCTTCTTTGCTACAGCTGCTTTTCAAAATGACGGTGCAACCAGGAGCAGTTTGTTAGCTACAGAATGTGGAGAATTGTAGCATCTAAACTGGATGGAAATTATGCTGTGCCTTAGAGGAAAAATCAAAACCACTTGTTTTTCAGCATTGTAGTTGCCTTAGGTAGAAAAAGCCTTCTTAAGGAGCATACTTCAAATAACGATCTTTTCCAAGAGTCCCTTTTTAAAGGAATGATTATCATCTTTTTACACAGCAGCCTTTTTTGCTTTAAAGTGCTGCTTGATTGTGCTGGCCTGGCTGCCCAGAAAGCTGCATTTTTCCTTGGAAGTTCTGAATCCGTCACAAAGAAGCTGACTATGGGAAAGAAGAAAAACTGCCCTTTGAATCAAGGTTATTTATAGCTACTGCCAAAAAATAGAAAAAAGTAAAAGACAGTTTTTATTTTTCTTACAACATTAGATTTAACTTATTTTTCCTGAAGATTTGTTCTGTGCCTTCAACTGAACTTTACACCGCTACTGTGTTTTTCTTTTTAAATGTCCGAGCCATGTCTTATTTATAAAGGAGATGGAAGTTTCCAAGCCATTTAAATGGATTACAGTTAATCAGACCTCTACAGGAGCTAATCCACAGCTTGCTATGATGCTTTCTCATTTGGAGGGTTAAGTTGGATCTCTCTGATACAAATTTTGACCTAAAACAGAAATGGTCTGGCTGTGGAATGTTCTGAGTATTTGAGCCACTGTTTGTTTATGTCAGTGAGTGTGTGTGTGTGTGTGTGTGTGTGTATGACTGTATATGTGTTTGATTATAATTTTGGGGTGGGAATTTCTGTTTTTGATGCACTTTATTTCTTAAAATAACTGTAAAGAAAAAATAAGCAGGTAATATGATAGTTGCATTTACACTGATGTTCTGCTGATGACCTCAAACACCTCATAAATTATGACATGTATGATGTGTATACATGGATGTCTTTTTGGTAAAGATAGTCTTATAGTTCAATTGAGAAGTACAATTTTAAAAACACTTATGTTTTACCTTACTTCTCAGTTTCTGGATTAAAAGGCACATTCTGTATTTTTAAATATCTCTAAGATGGGGAAGCCACTCAGCAGACCAGACTGTTTACGTCAGAATCCACCATGTGTTGGGAAGGGTGAGGAGGAGGAGGATTTAAATATTGAAGACTGTTATGTTCCACAGAGGTCAATTTATGATACTGTCAGGTTGAATGAACAGATCGACTCTGGGTCTAAAGGTAGCCTGTCTTCCAGACATTTTACAGACCGGACCTTACCCTACAGTCACAGAACACTGGATGTTGGTTCTTTGTGCTCTAATGGTGCTCCAACTTCTTCCAGTGCGTTTGAGCTTAGAGGTCGAGAAGCTAACAAGTTAGATGAAAAAATGATTTTTGATGCGCTCAAATTAAACAGTGATGTTATCCGGACCACAGCATTAACTAAGACAAAATCTCACACAGAAAAGAAAGAGAATAGGCGCTCCTGGAGAATGTTTGTCCCACCTAATTTTACAGATTATGCAAACAAAAGTGAAAACTCATTTGTTGATTCTGCTGACTTGTCAGATATTATGAAAGCAAATCAGTGCAGATGGGGCACTAATTCTCTAACATCTGAAGAAGGTGACTCTGGTTTATGCAGCCCTCCAACAGAGAGGGAAGAGAAACAGGACATAGTGACCGGGACTCAAATTCGAATCAGAAGTTTGTCCTCAGCTGAAGAGATCCATATAACAGAACAGTACAGACCCTTTATTTCTGTTAATTCTGCCAGTGAACAAAAAGTCCCATTGCTTTCCTGTAGTAGTGACCACATAGATGAAAACCACAGACTGATTTTGCATGCTGTTCCTCAACTAGAAACAGCAGATTTAAATGAACCACAGAAATGTGAAAAGCACCAGAGAGAGATACAAGGTGAATATTACCACGTACAGAATGATCTGAAAGAGAGCATCATGAAAGAAGATACACTGCTTCTGCCAAGAAAAGGAGAGACCAAACATGATTTTGACCATAGAAAAGGGGAAAGGACATGTGAGGTTTGTAAATCAGGGGGACCACAAATTCTAAAACATGATAGGGAATTTGTTGGTGAGTCTCCTCAGACTTTAGACACCCACTTCACAGATGTGGTGATGAATAATGTGGATTGTAACAGCGCAACTTTATTAGAAAGTATGTTACTCTATGATTTAGAAAGGTCTGATGTTATATCTCCAGAAGAAATTGAGGTGCAGCTTTCTGATCAGGATATGGAGTCAGATCACCCAAAATCTTCTACAAAATCTACTCCTTTAAGAAATAAAGGAGTCTCTTGGAAAATAAGTACAGACTCAGAAACGTTGGAATCAATATGCAATGGCTTTCCATCAGTTGAGGTAATTAGTTGAATTGTTAAACTCAGAATTACTGCCCCCCCCCAAACCCAAGAAAGTTTGATGTTTTGGCCCCATCAAAATGTCACCTGTTTCTCTGATAAATAACCATCAAATCTAACCTTTTGTTGGAGGTGGGGCAGGGGAAGGTATTTTAACAAGATATTGCAAGATGTTAGAAAATGGATAAGTTGGTCATTTTAACAGATTGATTAGGGGCAATTTTTGACAGTGGTGATTATTCCCAGCTGTTTAGGGCCCTGCCATTGATTGTCCAGATGGTTCCTGCTTTCCTTTTTGAGTGCTTACACTGTGAATTTATGTCCACATGAGGCTTTTACACTACCATTCAAGGGCAGTTATACTGAATTTATTCAGCTTAAACAGTCTGAGTCATAAATTGTTGTATTGTGGTGGTAGACAAGGTACAGTTCACAAATTAAAGTATTGTTGCCTGTTATAAGCTGTGCATCAGAAAATGATATCTAAGCTTGTATTTTACATCTCCTCAGTTTCTGAGACTGGTGAGTGAAGTTAGAAAGTAAAGAGTGTAGCTTTGTAATAAGTAGAGGGTGTTTGTGGAGTCTATAATTTTTGTCCTCCTTCTCAGATGAGAGTTTAGCTATTTTGGTATTTTTTACTAAGCTTTTCTGGTCTCAGAGATCATTTTATTTATTTTAAGCTTCTCTTTGTGAAGTTGTTGGGTTACTTTGGAGAAAGAAACCTTGTCATCTTTGGTATCATGTTACCACAGAATGATAAGGAAACTGGACAATATTAGAAAAGTTCTTGTTAGTACTGACTGAAATGATGGTCCTGAAGCAGTGCCAGGTGCTCTTCCTTAGAAGGGCAGGAGGGGAGGGAGGAAACTGCTAGCTAGTAAGAGATGAGTTTTAAAGGATTTGTGAACATTTTCTGCAAAAAAATTAGCCATTTTTATGGTAATTAAGTTCTAAGAGCATTGTGTAGACTTTACAGCATTTTCTTCTTTAAGGGTTTGGTGCCATTTAGGGATAACTTCAGGAAGAGAAAGGAAAGAATCCAAAAGTTGCTCAGTTCCCCAGCTAAATGAACTTTAATGTCTATTTCTTTAGAGCCAGGATCAGAGCTTTTCTCTAACCTACAGTGAGCTCCTTCAGGGGCAAATAATAAAACTTTGCCCTGATCATACAGAGCTCAGTCAAGAATTTAGAAATCTTTCAACACTTTGTTTTTGTGTAGTCCCTACTCTTAACTTGATCTATTACAAGATGTTGTGATTTAAATAAAATTTTAGCAAAAAAGAAAAAGAATCATAGTATCAAATTCTACTTTTCCTTCCTTGCTCAAACTTTCTACCAACTTCCTGAATTTTTTTTATAACCCTCTCTTTCCAATGCTAACTTGTCACAACCCCCTTCCCCATGGGTTTTTCTTTTATTTAATGTAAGTGATTTTTATATCCAATTTAATTATATTTAAATATAAGGTTTTTAATATAAATCATTTATAAGTTATTGTGGAGATTTCAAGTTGAATTTGGAACCTAGGGAGTATAAGTCAGATTTGACCCTGAATTCATAGGGTGACAACTTATACCACTAATTTTATCCCCTCTATATTTTTCAAAGTTATTTTCCATACTTCCAGTAATGTTTTTCCTCACTACTACACTACTAGTTGCTCCTACTATTCCACTAACATTTCTTTCTGTGGTCTCTAGAATTGACTCAGCTATAGTATGACATTTTTATATACTGTTTGTCATTATATAAATGTGTTTCTTTCTGAAACCTAAACTTTCCAAAGGCTGTCTTAATTTCTAGTTCAATATTTTTTTTTCAAGCAAATATTTTCCTTTTGTCATCTTCTAAAGCTGTGAATAATTTTTGTCTATTTGATTTTGTTATATTAAAATCATCTTTGAAAATGCCAACACACACATTTTGTTTTGTTTTGTTTAGGATAATTCAAAACCTTTGGCAACCTTTTTTTTCCCAACATAATGGAATTTATTTATTAGCTGTATGATGATACACAAGTCATTAAAACCTCTTTTGAACTTCAGTTTACTTGTCTGCAAAATGGAGAGAGTTTCTGTTCTATTAATCTTGCAAGGTTGAATATGATGCTCAAATGAGTCAATTAATGTAAAGTACTTCGAATATGTTTTTGATAATTGGGGCAACCATATGCTGAATTTTGTAATCTTATCTCATTCATCTCATTCATTTTGGCCTTAATTTCTGTTGGAAGTCATTTTTGGCCATGGTAAGGAAGTTGTATTTAACCAGTATTAAATTTCATTTTTGTTCAGTTGTTTCAGTCCAGTCTGCTTCTTGACCCCATTTGGGAGGTTTCTTAGCAAAAGATACTGGAGTGGTTTGCAATGACAAACCCTCTCCAGCTTATTTTTACAGATGAGGAAATTGAGGCATATGGTGTTGAGCAACTCGTCCAGGGTCACACAGCTAGTAAATGTGTCTGAAGCTGGATTTGAACTCATGTATTCCTGACTTTCCTGTTCTCTATCCATTGTATGACTTAACTATCCTAAGTATAGCTTTTGACAGAACTCTCCTATAAGTCCAGATTAAGAACCCTGCAATGCATAGTTCATAGTTATCTTGAGCTACACAAGGCAGTGATGGGGGGGGGCAATGGAGCATTCAACTTTTAATCATCCCCCTCCCCCACAATAATTCTTTTTTTTTTAGTCATTTAATTCTTTTCATTGAATCATAGGTCTAAAGATTTTCCCAAAGTCACACAGATGGTGTCACCTGGTGAATGATACATACACACACACACACACAAAATTTATATGCATATATTATATATATACACACATGTGGAACATAAATATATATTATAAACATAATATAAATAATATATACATTTTATTTTCCCCAAATTGTTTTGGTACATTTGGTAATTGTGCATTTAATTCAGCTCTCATGGTATTTAATTGGTTTTGTGAAGATGGGTTGTTATCTGCACCAGTGGAAGGAATCTCTACAGATGGGATCTTTTGACAGTTAAGTTTTGCATTTGTGGTAAGTGGTTTTTAGCACTTTAAAAACGAGGAGGAAAACAAATTTATGTGCATTGTAAAATATCTTTGTTCACACTACTGTTAATGTCATACCCACAGGTTTTCCAGAAAGAGGAGATTGAACCTTTACAGGTTAAGCAACAAGAAGTCAATTGGTTGGGTCAAGGCCTTGTTCAGAGTGCTGCAAAAAGTACCAGTACAGAGAAGTTGGAGCATGATCTTGAAGATGTTAATGCACGATGGAAGACCCTTAATAAGAAGGTAATGTTATTATTTCTTTTTTTTTGTTTGTTTTCTGCAAGGCAGTGGGGGTTAAGTGACTTGCCCAAGGTCACACAGCTAGGTAATTATTAAATGTCTGAGGCTGATTTTGAACTCGGGTCCTCTTGACTCCAGGGTATTATTATTATTTCTTTATATCTTTTGTAACAAGACAATTTTTCCTTTTATAGGAACTTTTGAAAAATCTTAGTACTTTAATTTTTGTTTGTTTCCTATATATTTATGGTGAGTATAAGAAATCAGAGAGGCAGTTTTCATTAGTACATCAAATGTGAGGAAAACTTGGGTCCAAATTTAACTTCTGACATAAAATGACTTATGACTCTGGTTAAATTGTTTAACCTCTCTTAGTTTCAGGTAACTATCTAGGACTATAAATTTGATAGCATTGGGCTCCACATAGGCAGGACTATGCCTCCACCACTGAAATCATAACTCCTTGTTTTATTAACATATGGAATTGTTTCAAGATAACTTCATCCAAATTTTCTTAATTTCTCAAGTTATACAACTTGTTCTTTCTATTCTCAAGAAATTAAATTCATGTCTCATTTGACAAGTCATAGAGGTTCCCAGTATTATTCTGGAAACTATTCTCAAGAATGATAATTTAAAGCACTCCCACAACTATACGAAAAAGTTAACAATAATAGCAAAGCTTTACGTACAGTGACATCTCTATGTGAAAGAGTCTACTAGTTCACTAGAGAACAGACAAGCCAAAAATTTTATTTTAGGTGGAATTTTCTTCTAACAGACTATAAAATCTACTTTTCATCCTCATTAGGGACTTGCAACCATCATAAATTTGGTTTCATCCCCCCTCCCTCTCTCCCCCCATTATTTCTGTCTAAAATGTCATGATCAGTTTTAAAAATTATAATTAGAATCTACTATAATAATTCAAATATATTTAAATTTAAAATATGTAAATTTAAACTTAAGATACATTCAAATATATTTAAAGTAGACATTTCAAATATATTTATGTTTAAAATCGATATTTCAACTATATTTATATTTACAATATAGTTTTAAGCTTAAAAAACCATTTTCAGGGTCCAAGTTAGATATAAAAACAAATTAGTGGGTTTTTTCCTCTTAGAGATAAAGTGTCTTCCAGAGGAAAAGAGCCAGGGACCAGTTTATCTGGGTTGCTTGGAAAACTCTACTTGGATATCTTTATCAAGAAAGAACTATTGCATTCAGTGTAAGATAATACTGCTACATTGTAGTTTCCTTGGTCTTTTTGTTCACTTAGGAATCCATGTTTCCTTTCCATATATTATTGTGTGGGAAATAAAAACTAATCTTGTGATAACAATGTACCAAAATTCAGTTGACCTTAGTGCTTCTAGAATATCTGAGTTTTTGCTAACTATGAAATTATTTGGAATCCCTAAATTCTTGATTGAAATGTCTTATTTCTTTAAATTTTAATTTTTGTTAGATATTTTAAAATTATAAACCATTATTTCATGATGTTTCATTCTGAAATAAACACTCCTCTTTCAAATACAAACAAAAATCAGAGACAGAATGCATTAAAAGTGGTAGAAGATGTAAAATATTTGGATTTCCAAAAATAAAATGAGTGCCCTCTTGCCCTACTTAGGTTGCTGAGCGAGCAGCACAGTTGCAGGAGGCTCTGCTCCACTGTGGGAGGTTCCAAGATGCTTTGGAATCTCTGCTTAGCTGGCTAGTTGATACTGAAGATCTTGTAGCCAATCAGAAACCTCCATCTGCTGAGTTCAAGGTGGTGAAGGCTCAGATACAAGAGCAAAAAGTAAGTAACCATTCTTTTAAAATTTACTTTTTCCTCTTCTGTTTCAACAATGAGAGTAGATTTTGAAATGCTTATGCCATATGTTGATATTTATATATTATTTTCTGTTTGAGACCTCAAATCATGTAATACTTTATGGAGCAGATGCCCTGTCTCCAAAAATTACATTCTATTTCTTTTGCCTCCCTTGATAGAATTAAAAGTTTTCTAGGGCATGAACCCTTTGATTTTTGTGTTTGCATCCCTAGTTCATAGCACAATGGGATTCATAATTGCTCATTGATAATTGATCGAATTGAAAAATACTATAAATGTTTTAACTTAAAGAAGAAGAAAAAATAGAAGGGACACAACCACCAAATATTTGAAGGGCTATTATGTGGAAAAGAAATGAGACTTAATTCAATTAGGTCCCAGATTGTAATCAATAAATCAGCATGCATTTATTAAGTGCTAACTCTGTGCTAGACACTATGTGAGGTGCAAGAGATATGACAAAAATAAAAGTTCTCAAAGAACTTAACATTCTCTATTAGAAATGGTATAATACACAGGTAAATAAATAAATAATAAATATATGCAAAAAGTGGAAAATACTTTGGGAAATGGACTCTAGCAACCAGACAGGAACACTGAAATTTGTGATTCTGCAGTTATTGAAAAATAATCATAAAATTCTCCAAATAAAATGCATTTCAATACATTCACCATCAAGTAGCATTTTGGAGGCTTAAGGGAAGATGAATAATAACTTTATTTGAATTTCACAAAGGATTAATATTATAATCAAGGCATATGAGAATATATATATATATAAAAATTGTTCATTTTGATGTACTAAGGATTTGAATAACTAGCTGTTATTTCTGCCCTAAAATAGGCCTGAATTAGCCAGGCACACTCCATAGAAACAGAATAATTGATTCATCAGAACTTCACACTTCTTATGCTTGGTGATATCATGATCTCTATAATATATTTTACTAAATAGGGCAAGGGATTTAAATCACTTGATCTAGTCCCTTTCTGGGAAAAGAAATTTTAATTAAAAAAAAAAAGATTGGTATTCATCTTTTAGAGAAAAACATCTTTTAGAGAAATAACACAACTAAATACTTTTTAAGTAGCAAAGATTAATGAAACAAATGACCTAGCTATATGGGGCTTCTATTTCTACCTCATTAAATCATCATCTCTTGATTTTTTTATTTACTTGTATTTACTTGAATTAGAGTTTTCTTCCAAACCTAATAAGGGTTCACCTTGAAGATCCCTTGCATCATAAAACAATGTTAGATCTTAGCCTAAGCAGAGTACTTGAAAACAGCTTGATTCAACAGTATAACCTTTTCAACTTAGCTTAGTCCTTTCCCTTTAACCACATCTGTCACCAGTTAGGGCAGATAATTGCCTTCAATTCTTTTCCTATCTCATTTTGACATTTTTGAATAATGTTGCATTTTGACTTACTTTCTTTTGGGGGGGAGGGGCAAAAAGTCTGTAGTGCAAGTGGATAGAGCCCTGAGCAAAAAGTCAAGAAGTCTTCTTGATATGGCTAAAGCCTTAGATACTTAACTGATTGCCCAAGCAAGCCACTTAATTTTGATTTACTTCAGTTTCCTCATCTATAAAATGGGTTAATGATTGTACCTACTTCCCAGGTTTGTTGTGAAGATCAAATGAGATATTTGTAAAATAATGATGGTAGTAGTGTTAGTACTACTACTACTACTAGTAGTAGTAGTGTACTTAGCACAGTGACTGGCGCATAGTAGAATTATATAAATGATGTTATTTTCTCTCTGTCTCCAGAATGAAACAAGTTAGTAACTTATAGTTATTAATTTCCCAAATCTTTGCTCCTTTAACTATCAAGAAGTTCATAGAAGGTTAGCGTTTGCACAGACTTCAAAGGTCTCACCCACTTGTACTGAAGAGATATCTACTTTACAACATCCCTGACAATATTTGAGGATCTCTAGTAAAGGGGGAAACTTATTATCAACTGATTATTATATCAATAAACACTCATTAAATACATCCTATTTATCAAGGACTATGTCAGATGCTGGAGGATACAAAGAAAGATACAAAAGTAGTTCTAGTCTTCAGGGAATTTTTTATATTCGAATGGGGGAGGCAGTATGTAAATAAAGAGGTACATACACATAGAACAGATGGAAGGTAACTTCATAGGTGGGGATACTAGCAGCCAGGGGATAGTAAAAGTCCTTTTGGAGAAGGTGACCTTTGAGATGAGTATTGAAGGAAGAAGGCAGGGATTCTAAGATGAAGGGATGAGAAAGCATTCCAGGTATGGGGAACAGCTGCTGCAAAACCATGGAAAACCAGAAAAGGATTAGGAGACAGAGCCACATTGGAAATTCTAAAAAGGAGGAATGTCCAATGGCATTTGTTGATCTAGGAAAAGAGCTCAAGAGATCCTAGGGCTGGTTATAAAGATGTATAGTGATGTATAGTCATCTGTATAGTGATGAATGAACCCCATGGGAGTTGATTAGATCATCAAATGAAAGAGTACAGAGTGGGAAGAGAAAGCCTGAGAGATTTGGAGGATACTCACATTTAGTGAGCAAGACATGAGTGAAGATTCCAGGAGAAAAGAGCAATAGATGAAGAACCAAGAAAACAATATTTAAAAAAAAATCCCAGAATTGAGAGCATACAGGAAAAAAATGACCAATAATATGAAATACAGATAGGCCAAGAAGAATGAGGATTGAGAAAAAGTCCTTAATTTAGTTATTTATTATTTCATTGATGACTTGGGAGAGTGGTTTCAGTTGAATGATGAGATAGAATTGTTTTTGTATAGATTTTAGAAGAGAATAAGAGGAAAGGAAGTAAATGTCCTGAATATGTAAAGCTTTTACAAGGAATTCAGAAGGGGAAAGTGATGAGGTGATGACTGGAAGGCATGGTAAAATCTTTTTAATCTTTTTTTTTAAAAGAGGGCTTTTTATAAAAGGTGGAAGAGCCTTGGATGTGATTAAGGAGACAGCAGATAGTGATTGAAGATTCATGAATCTACACTTGAGAAAGAGAATGATAATGGGGATATACTTAAGAAGATGAAGGGGTCAAGGGTGTGTGTGTATATATATATATATATATATATATATGTATTATATATATATATATATATATATATATATAAAGAGAGAGAGAGAGAGAGAGAGAGAGACAGAGAGAGAGAGAGAGAGAGACAGAGAGACAGAGAGAGAGAGACAGAGAGAGAGATCAACCTTGACAAGGAGAAGAGGCACTTCTTCATCAAAGACTGGAGTGAAGAAGGAGAAAAGAGTAGGGGATGATTTCAGACAGAGATGTGAGAAAGGGAAAGAGTAACTTTATGAGGAATGGCCTTAGGATCTTTGGTGAAGTATGAGGAGAGATCCTTAGTTGAGATGGTAGAAGAGGGGAGTGAATATAGTGGGAGGCTAGAGGAGAAAAAAGAATATCTGGAATGACCACTGTAGTGAGTGGGGGGTGGGGGATAGAGAAACAGGAGAGAGAGAGAGAGCTTTTTTGAGTAATGGAAACAGAGGAAAGGCCAGAAGTGGTAAGGAGTCTTCTGAATTGCTGACTGGGACTAGTGCTTCAGAGGGCAGGAGAAAAAGTTTGCCAGTATTGGGAAAAGGTACCAGGGAATGCAGAATCACTTGGAATGAGCCAGGTCTAGGTTTTTTTGCTAAAAGATGGAAGAAAAGAAATAATAAGACACTTAAAATGAAGGAAAATGTATTTAAGAGTTAGGTTACATTATAGATTAGATTGAATAATTATAGATTAGATTGAATGAGCATACTACTGTTTTTTATGTTAATAAGTTATGTTTTCTGAATGCCCCTTAAAAAAGAATTTGAATTCTACTGAAACTTAGCCCACAAATGAGAAATTTAGGGATGGCAGAGACTTTAGAGGTAATTTGGTGGTCTAATTTTTTATAGATAAAGGAACTGAGTAACAATTTGGTAAATAACCTCTTTAGGGTTACACAACTAATAAATGACACAACTATGATTTGAAAAAAGGACCTATGACTCTAAACCCAGTACTTTCCCACATTACCAAAATGAGCTCTGGTCAGAGGTCATCTTAAAAAAAGAACCATATATTTTTGTTTTTAATATCATAGGCATAAAAATAAATTTCTAGAAACAGTGCAGGTTCTTAACTGCTAGATTCTGAATTTTTCTCACTTTTGAAAAATTCAGAAGCCATATTATATAGAATCCTTTAAACATTTTTTTAACTCAAAAGTCAATGAAGAATAGTTTGGTGAAATAATTTATTCATGCAAGTGAAAGTCAATCATAAATTTTTGTTTTGCTGTCTACAGAGTGTAAAAAATAATAGATTAACCTTGAAAGCAGCTCTCCTCTATCTATCTTTACCATTCTCTGCAAAATATAGAATTCAAAAATAGCAATCATTAGGGTTATAGTTTTCTTCTATCTCTGTAGCATAGTATTGATACAATTGCTTTCTAGTTATTTAGTAATTTAATTGCTTTGCTCTAAGCTTCTCCAGAGATTGTTGGATGACCGAAAACCTACTATTGAAGGAATCAAGACAGAAGGGGAAAAAATTGCAGCAACAGCAGAACCAGCAGATAAAGTAAAAATTTTGAAACAGTTGAGCCTCTTGGACAGTAGATGGGATGCATTGCTTAATAAAGCTGAAACACGGTATTTGGAACTATTTTTTAGTATATTTGAATTAATGGTAATATTAATAGTAAAATTATTACATTTTTGTTTTGTTTTTATTTAGATACTAAAGTATTATAAATACACACACATATACATATACACCTAATTCTTTTAGCAATCAAAGGAATGATAGTCCTACAAAATGAAGAATTGTATTTTCCCCTCTATTTTTCCATATTTCCTCCTCCTTCTTTCAAGTAATGTTGAAGCCTCTTAACCCCCAGAAAACTCTAATCTTGTAAGTTGTAGAAAACCATCTCCTTTCCCTGAGGTGAATGAATTTTGTGATGGGAGTGTCCAGGGAAGTGAGAGATATTTCTGATCCCGTCTTAAAACCTGGAGCTTATATGAAGCTTTCTATAGAAGTTTTTTTTTTTTAAGTCCTTTGAAATCCCTTCTCTTCTTCCACAGCTTTGGTGAGGTATATAGAACCTTGATATCTGGGATGAAAACCACTTCTCCAATTTGGTCTGTTATACTGAAGTTCAAAAATCCCAAAGACTTTGCAGAGTGAGGGATGTGTGGTGATGAAATGGGAATACTACTGTGATTTTCTATTTCTAGGTAGATGGTTTGGAAGGTGAAAAAAATGGCTATTATATAATATCTCACATTTCTTTGGTGATTTCCAAAATCCTTTCCTTACCAAATTTCCTTTTTTGTAGGGAAGATAAATATTTTGATAATCTCCATTTTTCGTATGCTGACATTCATCTAGTGTGGTGAAATAGCTAGCCCAATAACTGGGAAATATTAGAGCCAGGATCTAAACTCAGCATATTTTCCTTTTCTAACATTTCCTCTCTACTTCAGAAAGGTCCTGCTTTATTCACAAATAGACAATCAAAAAGCTGGAAATAGTTCTATTTAGATGAAACCATTTGGACTATTTTTGGAGGGGGAGGGGGAAATGATTACATTAGTGAAAAATGGAAGCATCCTCTAAACATCTAACTTCTCTTAGCTCTCTCTGCTCACCATACCCCACTTCAAATCTTCATATTCCTTGACTTTATTTTGGGGAATATAAGTGAAAAGTTATAACTAATCTTGAATATTAAGGTAGATAAAAGAACTGTAGGAAGATGTGCCACTGAAAGTCTCATATTTTCTCTCACCTCTATGGGTCATTCCCCATTGCTTTGTATTTCCATTATATGCATTTACTTGTTTCGGTGACACCTTCCTCATAGACATACAACATAAAAATACATAGCTCTTTATAGAAAAATAATCCTTTCTCCTGTAATTTGATAGATTTGTGATTTCATTATATGGGTACTACTATCCACATAAGAGTTCATACCATTTATGAGTACTAGTTGACAATCTCATTTAGGCTTGCACACCCTTATATGATTCTTGTCTATGTCCTTCTATAAAATTTTTTCCCAGGGAATCTTCCCAATATATTTAGGGCATCTTCCTTCATATTATCTTGACATTATGCAGTTAGCAGTATATATATATATAGTCTATCCCTTTCTCTCATTATGTGACTTGATTCATATCTTTTATTTCCTGGGTATACATTTATTTCTCTGATTACTGACTTCAATGTATAGGTTTCATCAGGCAATCAACTAGCATTATTTAAGTTTCAATTATGTGTATTATAAAAGTGAAAATCTGATATCATAAATTTCAATATATATTATTTTTACACAGTGTCTCCACAATCTGGTGACTGTTGTTTCTAAGTCATAGTATATAGTTATTTTTGGCCTTTATGTGGACCCAGTATGCATCAAATGTTTACAAATGCCTGTTTACAAATATTTGAAATTATAAATTAATTAGCTTATATAATTGTCAATGCAAACTGTTTGTAAGCTTAGGTTACATTTTCAATTCTAGAGGTGCAAAAATGAAGAAGCATGGAGAGGGAAACCAAAAAGTGTAGATCTGGACAGAAGTTCTATTTCTGCCATTTTATAGAGAAATGTATTTCTTCAGTACTAGCAAAAGATTACTTTCAGTTGTATATTTATTGGATGATATGTTTGAAAAATATTATATTTTTCTTATCTCCTAAAGTCATTTGTCACTATTTCGTAGTTGCCTTTAATCCAGCAGAGTGGTAGTTTGTGACCATATGTAATTCTCTGAGACTAAAAGAGGATTATCAGGATGCAGTATAGTCCCAGGAAAAATTACTCAGTGAACTGAACTACTGGGATGAATTTCTGTCCATTCTCTAAAGACCAGTGAAATCACTCACATTTTAAAAATTTCAGGAAAAGTGGGACTGTTTAATTGACAAGGATGTATTTTGTAACAGCAGCTATAGCTACAACATTACCTCAAGATGAATTTATAAGTATAAATAAAATAATTCTTTAATGTTTGTAAGAATCCTACATTATATAAATGATTGTCTTACATCTAGGTAATATACCCCACCTTCACTGTTAATTGTTTTTAATTGGGGAAAAAGCTCAAGATTTTATATAAAAATTGAGCTCAGTAACATTTATTTTTTTATTCTGTTTTCTTACTGTCATTTTGGTCATTTTAAAAAAATAATTGTCTTTATCCCAATAGAGGAGCCATTTGTCATTCTTTGAGGAATTCCATACATTGAATATTTAATAAATGGATTATTGAATGAATGAAAGAGGTTTTTAATCTTACTAAAAGATGAAAAGTATTCTTATCATTTGATGTTTATTGCTTATTTAAAATTTGACTGAAATTCAGGTAATTGTTTGTTCGCCCTTAATTTGTTGATTAGAAGGATTGATATATTTATTCTTGGTATACTTAATTGCATATTTACTTTTTTGGTTCAGATGAATTCCTATACAGTACCTGTGACAAGAATCATATAGGATGGACAGATCTTAATGGATTATTTGATTTATATTTAGTTTGACTTATATTGAATTTTCTTTTCCTTTTTTAATACTGAATTTTCATGACTTAAAACTTATATTGAGCCTGCCACACTTCTTCAAAGCATGACTTTAACCTTTTTGGGGCATTTTTGTAGGAATCGTCAATTGGAAGGCATCTCCGTGGTAGCACAACAGTTTCATGAAACATTAGAACCATTGACCGAGTGGCTCACGACCACTGAAAAGAAGCTTACATATTGGGAACCCATAGGAACCCAAGCTTCTAAGCTCGAGGAACAGATTTCTCAGCACAAAGTAAGAGAGATACCACACAGAAGAAGGAATAAGTTTTCAACTTTCTTTCTGTTTTTATGATACTGTGGAAGCTCATAAATTTGATTAGTATGCCACTCATCTATCCATTATTTGCCAAATCCCGTCCTTTCTACCTTGGTGTCCTTTGGAATCCTCTTGTTTGGACTACTGCAATAGTTAAGTGCTTGGGTCTCCACCTTTTCCCAGTCTGAGGCCTTCTCCACACACCTGCCAAAAGAATCCTCTTAAAGCAAGGTCTTACCTTGTCCTTGTCATATCTCTACTTAGTATTTAAATCTGCCCATCACAATTTGACTCCCATTTTACTTTTTTGACCTTAATTCAAATTATTGCCTTTCAAACACAGTAATGTTTGTTCAACTAGGTTTACTTGCTGTTCACCTTTCCTTTTCCTAGAAAGTGCTGACCTCCTTTGGGAATCCTTCCCTAAATTCCCCTGGGTATTAGTGTTCTCTCCTTCCACAGTTAATCCTATATTTGTTTGCTTTGTATATTTTGTATGCCTCAGTAGTAGGTAAGTTTCCTTAGGGCAGGCACTTATGGAACATCTTTCTATCTGAATTACCTAATCTACTCAAGTCAAAAAGCTTACTAAATGTTTATTCTCTACCAGACATTGTACTAGGCACTGGGAAAATACATTATAAGCAAAAAGAAGGTAGCTCCCCCAACCCCCCATTAAAGAGCTTCATTCAAATATAGGAAGAAAAATAAAGAGGAGCTAAAAATGTGATAGTGGTGGGAGGGAGGGGTAATGTCTGGAAGGTGAGAAGCAGAGCTAGGAGATAAAGATGGTCAGAACAGGACTTTTCTTCAAAATGACACTAACCAATGAAAGAAAAGGGAGGCTGCTAGAACTTGAAGGAAACTTACAGATGGAGAAAGCAGCTTAAGGGATGGTGGTGAGATCTTTAGAGCAAGGAGAAGAATTAAGTCCTTTACATAGCTGTAGATAAGAAATGTTTATTGGATTTTATTAAATGCTTTATGCAGAACTTAAATTCCTTTAAGATTTTATTATTTGGTTATATTTCTGTTTTCATTTTTATTTGTCCATTTTTTTCTGTTATCTCTGTTCTTTTTTTTTTAACTTCACTTAGGCCTTAGAAGATGACATCATCAATCACAATAAAACTTTGCATCAGGCTCTTAGCATTGGCCAGTCTTTAAAGATTTTGAGCTCCAGGGAGGATAAAGATATGTTGCAGGAAAAACTAGACTCCTTTCAAGTTTGGTATATTGAGATTCAAGAAAAAAGTCACAGCCGAACTGAACTACTCCAGCAGGCTTTTTGTAATGCTCAGATTTTTGGTGAAGATGAAGTGGAATTGATAACCTGGCTGAATGAAGTTCATGACAAACTCAGCAAATTGTCAGTCCAAGATTACAACATTGATGGGCTATCAAAACAACAATTTGAGCTTCTGGTATTTTGGTTTCATTTTTTTTCTTTTTAAATTCATTTAGTTTCTTCTGTTTTCATTATTTCTGTTATTTCATCTTATATTTCTTTCTGATTCTGATGAACATATTTATAAATGCACATATTTTAAAATGTGATATCTGTGTACACAGTACATATGGTTATTAGTTACTCCAGTGATTAAGGGTTGTATAAAAATGGAGTATAACAAATTATATTCACTTTTAATAGATTTAACTGTACCAGTGAAAAAGGTGGTCATAAAAGAAGGATAAAACAAGTCACCATCATGAACTGTACTTTTTAAATGTGAATTATTGTTCTAATTCTTTGAGAGAAATAAAAAAGTTTACTTTGGATTTTTAATTTTTGCCAAAATTAACATGGTACTTGCCTATCTTTAGGCTCTACAAGAGGACATTCTACTCAGGAAACAAAATGTTGATCAGGCATTACAGAATGGTTTGGAGCTTCTGAAACAAGCAACAGGTGAGAACTTTAAAGAAGCCAATAAAAATGTAACCACCATTTTCCCAGGGGCTCAGTTAAGGTCTTGAGAAAAAAATATTAGCTTTGTGATACTGGGCCACCTTCAAATTTCCCTTTCTGCCTTTTGTAGTGAATTCTTTGAAGACCAGTCAATGGTTTTTTGGTATATGGTCTCATTCGGGTTCCCATTATCTCACTTCAGGTCTCAGGACAAGCTGTGTATAACCAACCTTAGGATATAGCATTTATTTTTGTCACAATAGTCATAGAAAATTTTCCTTTTTTTTATTGTGAAGTTATTTGCTCCAGAAGAGAGCATAGACCAGAGACATTTTTAAAGAAGTTTCTATATTATAAATGCTATGGTTATCAATAAAGGTTAAAATAATGTTTATATTGATGTCTACCTAAATCCTCTGAAGATAATTACTCAGGTGTAACTCAGAAAGTTGATAATATAACAATAAAATGTAAGCTTCTGTGAGAACTATTGACTGGTTATAGGAAAACTAGCCATTGACATTGAGGCTCTTTCTGGTTCAAATATTTTTATTCTACTTTTTGGTCCTTCACTGGTCTGACATTTGAATTTTTAATCGGCCATTTAATCTCGAAGGAAATGATTCACTTAAAGGAATTCAGTGAAGGGTTAGATTTGTTCAAGGTCATGTGCATTTTCAGAAGAAAGAAAAAATGCTCAGTGCTTCCATCAGCACCAGAAGATCTTGGAAGAACCTTTTTAAAAAATTAATTTCACAAGACATACTATACCTTTGAATTTTTAGGTGATGAAGTCTTAATAATTCAAGATAAATTGGAAGGCATTAAAGCAAGGTACAGAGATATAACTAAATTGAGTTCTGATGTATCTAAGACTCTGGAGCAGGCCTTGCAGCTTTCAGGAAAGCTACAATCCACCCATGAAGAGCTTTGTACATGGCTTGATAAAGTAGAATTGGAATTACTTTCGTATGAAACTCAGGACCTGAAGGGAGAAGAATTAAGCCAAGCACAGGAAAGACAAAAAGTATGTCTAATTCATATATTTTTCTGTCTATTTTCTTTTCCATATTTGCTTAGTAATGAAATAATAGTTGTCTGGTTTAGTTACTTATCTGCCTCCTGGAAAGAAAAATGCATGAATTGGGAGTAGACAAACTATCTAAGCATTCAGAGGTCTAGAATTAGGATAGTTCTTTCTAGAATTCAGTTTTGGGATGACTTTTGCTAACAGTACAAGAGAAGGGAGACTTATGTTTCATGCTGACAGACTTCAAAATGGTTACCAGTTTGTTCTGTGGGATTTCAGTAAAATATAGTCATTCCTTTCATGGAAATGCTCTATATTTCAAAGAAAAAACATACTATTAATCTGAGGCTAATATAAATGCCCTTTGGGGGATTTTAAAGGATATCCCTGTGAAATAAACTTATCTTAGACCAAACAGGCTTTTTGTCAGGATACTGTCTATGATTCCCCCCCCCCCCTGCCCAATTCCTGAAGTGTATTTTTATGTAGGTAGAAAGGAGGCATAGCACATTACTTTTCTCATGAATATGATTTTATTTGGATGATTGGATTATTGAATGAATACTGATCATTTTAGAGGGTTATTTAATTTGGCACCAGTTTTCTTCTTAATTTGTCATTGTTTAACTGATGGAGAATTAAATTTCCAGAATATCAAGAAGATATTAGTTTATTTCTTTTGGTTTTCTAAGTTAAAGAATGATAACTACTTTTATTGAATTTTAAAGAATTAAGAGATGCTATACTGACAGAGAGAATACATTTAAATATCATTCAACAGAAATTCTCTTAAGAAATCTGATTTTTCTGTTTCACAGCTTTTTCAGTAACAAAAATCAAGTGGGAGCAGTGTAGTAAATAGTTGGCCTTCAAAATTCTTCAGCTTCATAGAATGGAAACATGAAGAAGCTGTTAGTTTAGGCCAAGTATTTGCATATTTAGCTTAAATTACCTTTTCAGGAATTGAAAAAAGAAGCCAAGAGCAACAAAAATTTAGTAGATGCCCTTAATGAAGTCAGCAGTGCCCTGTTGGAACTGGTACCATGGAGAGCAAGAGAAGGACTGGACAAGATGGTGACGGAGGACAATGAGCGATACAGATTAGTAATGGACACCTTAGCTCAGAAGGTAGAAGAGATAGATGCAGCCATACTGAGATCTCAACAGGTATGTGTAAAAATGTTCTTGGCAGTTAACAAGTGTCCTATGGAGCTTCTAGTTGAACAAATGTTTTGATTGATAATATTTCCATTCATTTGTCATGCTTCAATAGCAAAAGGAGGGTGGATTTAAAAAGAATTTGACTTAGCAACTCAGACATCAGAATGCCATAACAAAGCTAATTGGTACATTATTGCAGCCATCTGTTTCATTGTTGAGTGGTTTATTCTTTCTGACATAGAAGTTGGAAAGATCAACCCAGCTTTTTAAAATCTCATACTGTTTGTCTTTATGGACTAATTAGCCTTAAACTTTTTTCATTCTCAAAAGTAATTTCTATTGCAGAAAACTTTGAATTTGAATATATTTCATTTACATGCAGAATTTGCAAAGAAATTCTTGAACAAGATAAAAATTGGTGCATTTGATACGGTCTTTAGCAGGATAGGGCTGTGTGGTATAGGAGAGTGGGTAGAAATTTATAATTGTTATGATGTCTGGAAAATGATTATGTAAGGCACCTGGCAAGGCAATCTATGAACATTTTAGTCCTCACATGCTCCAGGGTAGTAGTCCTAAGAGAATTATAGGCAGTGAGTAGGACCCTAAAAAGATGAGAAATTTTTAAATGTTTTGATGAACTTTTATTGGATTCTTTGTGAATATTTACATTATGTCATCAGACTCTTAACAAACATTCTGTGTGGGAGCCAGAAAGATACTACAGTGTGCTTAAGAGAAAAAAAGCTTTCAGAAAATGTACAACTAAGCCTTTGCTAGCATTTCAAGATTTTATTTGCTAAGCACTTCCTTTAAAAGGTACTAGAATCATATCTTAGCTATACTGGCCAAATGGAAAAAAGGAAAATCTGAATGAATTCAGTAGAGATAGAATTTTTTTTCTTCAACTGACTCACAGTTCTCAGTAGGATAGGTCATATTTAATTTTTATGTTCTTGGATTTATGGTCATAAAATCATGAATATGCAGAGAGAGGCACAGTTGAAAAAATTTTTTGTTTAGAATGTTTATGCTTCTTCATTCATTCATGAGAAATTTATGCTCATATCATCTTTGAAATCTGAGGATTTTTGATTATTTATGGCTGATTTTTGTGAATAATTAAAATTATTCATGAGGTTCATTCAGCTTTTGAAAAATGTGACATTTCTATGTTTTTGCATATGAAAAAGCTTTTCTTTATGATTAGTGCTAGAGCTTGAAAGGAGGTTAGAAGCCATGTAGGATAATCCCCCTCATTTTACAAGAGAGTAAACTGAAGTTCTTCTGCAGAGCTGGAAGTAAAAAAATCTCTATAAAAAGTAATGCAATTATCACTCTAAAGAACAGGCATTTCACTGCATAATATTCTAGAGGTGATTGGTTCAAGTCAATGAGGGCAATGTTAAGAGGATTTGAAATCATATTGGTCCATTAACTTTGGATTTTGCTTAATCTATGATTAAAGTTAGTATGTTCTTTAAACCCTAAAAGAAGACATTTTTAATAATGATTCTTCTGTAAAGATAGTATGGATTCATTGGTTAAATAACTCATTATCAATCCTAAAAATAAAATAACTGAAAATGTACCTTATTGATATAGAATTGATAACATTGACTGTGATGAGATTATTTTAAATCTCATTGGCTTTCCCTATGAAATTAATATTTCTGAATAGTTAAGAGACTAAGCATTTGTATACTGTCTGTGTAAACACTTTACAAATTTGATCTCATTTGCTCCCTTACAACATCCCCCCTCTGCTTCAAGGTAGGTTTTGAGGAAGCTGAGACAAATAGTACCCAGGGTCACATAGCAAATAAGTATCTGAATCTGGATTTGAACTCAGACCTTCCTTACTCTAGGCATAGTGCTTTTTCCACTCCTTGTCTGGATATGTTTGGGTTCCAGGAGAGATGTAAGGGAGGAACCAACCAATCAAGTTGTATATCTTGTAGAAGCAATTGATTGCATGAATGTATTCTTTCTCATATAAAAAGTACTTTCTAAACTTTTAAGCTACATTATTACTTTTAAGCTACATTTATGCTACATTCCTTCTCTTCTGAAATTTCCAAGTCTTTAGGAATTTTTCTTCTGTACTCTTACACTGTCCTTGAAGCTTTCAAAATGTAGAATAAAAGGAGAGAGGAGAATATCAAAAGTATCAAAAGTGTAAAATGATGTAGAGTGGTTGAGGACAGTGATTGAGAAAAGGCTATGGGTAGTTTCATTTGGATGAGAGTCTGAAGTCAGATTGCAGGGGTTTTAAAAGACAGAAGAAAGGATGTGATGGCCCCAAATGTGGATTCCTTTCTCAAGCAATTTATCCACAAGAAGGAGGAGAAAAGAGCTAGCAATGAGAGTAGAATCAAGTGAGAGAGAGAGAGAGAGAGAGAGAGAGGAGTGTGGAGTGTGTTTGTGTGTGTGTGTGTGTGTGTGTGTGTGTTTGGGTGTAGGTGAGACTTGGGAATACTTGAGGGAGAGATCAGATAATAGAGGTAGAACAGTGATAAAAAGTGGTAGCAATCTACTGGAGAAGATGGAAGGAGATGGGGTCAAAAGTGTATGTTGAGTAGTAGTCCTTGGAAAGCAGATGGACCATATCTTCATCCGAGACTACAAGGGAAGTGAATATATTGAAAAGAAATGTCTGAATAATGTGATTTAAGTAGGAAAGAATAAGGGAGAATTTTTGGTGAATGGCACAAAAGACAGTAAAAAAAAGTCACATAAAATATCAATTAATACAAGATATTATAAATTTACTTTGAAATAAAAATTTTCAACCTAATTTTTTTCTTTGACATGAATAAAATATGCCCTGCCTGAGTAACCACAATTGACAAAATATGCTGACATCTAACAAGGTGATGAAATTTTGGGCCATCTATCTGCATTAACAGAGGGAATATCAAGACAGAGAAAGCACAGGATTTGTATTAAAGTGTTAGAAAACGTAAATGTGATTTATTTTCTTTGTTTACTGTAGGATTTGACAAAATTATTCTTGTCTCATGAATTAATTATACAAGTGTGAACATAAATACCATTAGAGAAGGCTAAAATAATTGATTTATTTATAACAAGGTGTAAAAGGCTAAGGAAAGTAGCTTAATAATTATATCTTTTCCAAGGGTCTGAAGGTTTAGGGTAATGGACAGTGGAGAACAGGATATGAAAACATGACTTAAATAGCATCAGAATAGAATTACTCATAGGATAGACAAACTAGTACTGGGTTTGTGGAAGACCATTATGTCAAATAGAAGACATACTTTTGTTTGAATAATGAATAAAACTTGTACATGGATTATAATCTATTCTACTTTTTTTTAACTTTATCAACCTGAAATCTCTCATCAGGGTGCTATTGACAGTGGAAAATTATGCTGTGGAAAATAATTTTTTTAGATTTAAAAAGCATAATTTACTGGAAAGAGAATGGATTGTATAATGGGACCATGTATATGACATAATTAATCAATTAGCTAAAGAGTCAGATTCAATAGATCAACAAAGGTTCCTATTCTGAAAATATTTCTAAGGATAATTATTACCTAAATGGGATAAAATAATGTAAATAATGATGGAGAGCTTTCTAGAGATGTCAGCTATTTTTCCATTCCCTCGGGGTAAGTGCCATTATCTGAGCCAGACAATATAAGTAATTTTGTATTCAGAACCTAAACAAAAATAAGATGTTCTTTGTTTCCCTCTTTCATTACAAATTTTTTTTTACCAAATAAGCTAAGTGGAATAGAGGAAGGATATTTTTTTCCTGAGGATGAACAAAAAAAAACCCAGTCTTTAAAATAGTTCTCTAAAGATGTTGGTTTGTTTATTAAGTGCAGTGTTCTAAGAAATATGTCATTGTTGTTGAATAGTAAGACTTAAGAAATCTTGAATACATTTTTCAATGATCATATTTTTAAGATTATTTGTTTGTCTTCAATATAACACTAAATGTAATCCTCCAAGTTTATGCTCCTGGAGTGGATTTTAACAAAAATAAGGAGTTTATTAAATCTCTTGGAATCTGACTTGAAGTAAAAGCCTGTGAGGTAAAATGCAGAGGGGTTGGAGCTGGAGAGGTCTGGGTTCAATTCTCAGTTATCCCCTCTTATTATCAGGATAGCAGTGGGCAGATCGCTTTCCTTCCTCATCTACTTCTTTTCCACTTTGTTCTCTATGAAAAGAATGAATATTGAAGTATCTGAAATAGAGTGAAACTTCAAGGAATTCAAGGAAAGAGAGGTGTACTTTGATCCGGAAAGTTCAGTGAAAGAAAATAGATTATAATGTCAATAACGGGAAAAAAAAGAGGAAGGAAATTGTAATGAAAATAAAGAAATAAAAACTATGACTAAAGGAAAAGGGAGTTAAAAGGATGTCCTGTTCTGACACAAATGTACCTGTAAACACTCAAAAGATTGATGAATCTATAGTTCTCTTCAAATATGTTTATTTAAAGAAACTATTTTGGGGATAAATGTTAAAGTGATTAACACAAATTGAAAGGAAATACTGATTGAGAATCTTTGAACCTGATCTGAATAATTAAAGAAATCATGCTATTTTTCTTTCTTTTCTATTTTAAATTCTTAATTTATATTTAAATCAATTTTTCCTCATACTGCCCCTGAAATTCTGAACTCAGGGAGAACAAAATAGTTTTGTGTGAGAAATTAATATTTAGGCATGGCAGTGTTATAATTGTCAACAATAGGTATTTAGCTTTATCAATTATAGATATTTTACTTTATCACTTTTAGATATTTTCAATTATTTAGGAATAACATAGCTTTTTATCATTTTATAAATAGGATAAATAAATTATAAAATGATTTTTAGAATAATTTCCCAAGATATCACTTCAGATGATGAGATGATTAATTTTTTCATTTGAAATGTTTGTTTTCATGTTATTGTTAGATAATTTGAGCAATTAAGAAAGATGGGACAAGACTCAAAAAAAGTTTTTAAAAATTTTCGAGTTTTAAAAGGGTTTCAAATCCTATGAATAAAAAATATTTATGATTGCTCTCATGACCTAAAAGGCTAGCTGTATGACCCTGGAAAAATCACTTTTGAGAGTTGATGAAATAATATTTATAAATGGCATTTAGCCTAGTGCCTTGTAGGCAACTATATAAATGCTTATGCCCTTTCTTTCCCCCTTCCCCCAACATTTGGAACTATCTACAAATGATGTAGGTTGACCCTTACCCTATGATTTGTGTTGTTAAAGAAAGACTAATACCATTTGTTGATGAATTTGTAAAGGGAACAATTCTTTAAGAGTTGGACTTCAATGATCACTTCCAACTCTAATTCTCTCCTTCCATAATTTTAATTCACCAGTAATTGGTTTGTACCATTGAGAGAGATGTCCACATTTAAAAGGACTCATTCATTTGATCCATTATGAACACAGTTTCACAAAGTCACACAAGCAAGTCATATATTCTAGAATAGCTGGTTTTATATGAATTGTATAAAGTAGGCACTGTTCTACATTACTCTCCTTTCCTTCTACCACTCATGGTTTTCATAATTTAATCGAAAAAAACATGGTAATTGAATTACCATTTCAACAGTTATATTAATAGGAATTTTTTTTAAAACTATGATATATTTGGTTGTTTCTTTTTCTGCAACCAATAATTGCTTTAGCAAAATAAACATTTTCCCCCTCAGCCTTCTGTTGTGGACAGTTTGGATTATATCACTTTATCATTATCCTTGGGCTAGTTTTTGACAAAACCAGTACATATTAAATAAGTTTCAACATTTAGAACTTAATATTATTAAGACTACAAAAAAGTAATACTAAAAATCACTGACAGATAAGTTTTCTTTTTCTTTTTTCAGAAATCTGAGGTTTTACATGAAATGTACTTATTAACTATAATTATATTATGAAATTATTTGGGAGAATATATAAAACCTCTCTTAACCTACCCTAACCTAAAGAAAATGTAATCCAATGGAAGCTCATGCTTCTGTTACTATGGGTCAGCTTTTAAAATTTTTTGTGGCAGTTATCACATTACACTATAATAGTAATTAATAAATAATAGATTTGGATTTGGAAAGTGATCTTAGAAATCATCTAGTTCAACCTTTTCATCTTAAAGATCTCTGGAAGTGATTTGTCAAATGGCATGTAAGGAGTAAATAGAAGAACCCAGATTCAAATTCATATCCTCCTAAACATATATTCTTTCTACTATACCACACTGTCCATATTTTGTTGCTAATTAAAAACATCTCTCATTTTGTATAGGGAAAACAAGTAATTTTAGTTAAAGCTATTAATATCAGAATAATTTGTGAGTCATCTTAAATTGGGATGTTTCCAGTGAGTGTCTATGATCTGTTCCAGAACTAAATTGTTTCCAGTCATTCCTAATGGTTGTTACTAACTCATTCTATTACCACATTTATTGACTAGGCATTGTATATAGAGCATTAGGTTTGGGGGGGAAGTAAAAGCAGACCACTCTACCACCAAATAGCATACCATATAATAAGAGATAAAGACAAGTATAAATAAATGTAAACATGAATAAAACAAAAAATAGAAACATTTAAAAACATAAATATTTATTTTAAAAACTATTTTAATTGGAAATAGAATCAAATCTCTTGATTTCAGGTAGCTTTATATGTAGATATTTTCCAGATTATAACATCTCATATATGGGATTTGTAAGTTTGTTAAGCTTCTATTTGAACACTTTCATCTATGGAGAATTCAAGTCTCCAGAAGTAGGGGCAGCTACATGGTACAGTAGATAGGGAACTGACCTTGAATTCAAATCCAGCCTCAGACACTTAATTATCTGGCTGTGGGACCTTAGGGAGGTCACTTAAACTCCCATTGCCTTGTAAAAAAAAGTCTGTAAGCCATTCAATTGAAGAATCATTGCCAGAAGAATTGCAGTCTGATCCTTGCTTTTTGGTTATTGAAGATGATTTAAATTGAGTCTGTGACCTATGTTGGAAGAGGTACCTTCATGAGTGAAATCACTAAAACATAATTAGTAAAAGTATTAAAATAATTCACTTGTTGGTTATGATTTATTATGAAAAGTCATCATGAGTTTTAAAAATGGAATCTGTGAATTATATTTCCTATATTTCTCAACTTTGAGTCATCAGCATATTTGATATATATCCTGTCTTTTTTAGTCATTAATAATCAAAAGGTTGGATTCAATTGAATTCAAAAGAAAGGTTGAAATTCAAAAAATCAGTCCTAAGGAGATAAGTCTAAAGGAACTGTAAACTTAGAATTTCTTTTTAAAAATTTTGAAAACAAAGATTAGATTAAAAAGTTATGTGTTAAAAATGACTTGAAGTTGACTTTAAAACAAAAACCCTAACATAAAACTGTTGGAACTGCTGAGAGAAGTATATATGAGGCAGGTAATCATGCTTCCAGTTTTGAGTACCATACTATATTTTCACTTCCAAAAATTGTTACTTAGTAGTTCCTTTGAACAATCTTAAAATTATGTTGTTAATGGCATTTATAAGTATGATAGAATATAATTTGAAAGTTATTACTTCCTTTAAATATGCTATTTAAAATGTTTGTTGCACTATAGTATCATATACCATTTCCTTCCAGTGCAATGCATCATTCATTTTAACTAATGAGAAAATAGGATCCAGTGAATGGAAAAATAGTTTGAATGCAATTGCAAGAACATTAAGCTGCATAAATATATATATATATATATATATATATATATATATATATATATATACACAAAAGGGATAGTGATCAACAGTCTTTTGATGTTGTACTAATCTGATTTGAAAAATATGCCTTCCATTGGTAACTTAGACTTTAATCAGACATCTAAAAAAAAGAAAAAATAAAACCTTAATCATTCAAGCTTTTCAGGCCTCAGAGGCTACCAGGTACTTTAAGGCATTAAGGACAAAATGAAAAGCATTGCAATATTTGCCTTCAAGGGGTTAATGTTCTAGTTAAGGAAACAAAGATGTATAGATATAGGCAAATACAAAACATATGAAGTTAACTTTAAAAACATATAAAAGGTAACTTAAGAGGAGAAGGTACTAATTAGTATGTTTTCTGGGGAAAGGCTGGAGGAGAGAGATGAGGAAAAAACATCATGCAGAAAAAGACCTTTGATCTAAATTTTTAAAGAAAATCAGAGATACCAACAGGCAGAGGTGAGAAAGTTGAGGATTCCAAGCAAAGGAGGTTTTATGCCTTCTCAATGAGTGGGGGGGTAGTGCAGGGAGGAAGAGGAGGAGGAAGAATTTGGAATTAAAACCAAAGCCATAACAAAAGAGTTAAACACAGCAAAGACAGCCAGAATAAAGATAAACAGGAACATGATGTGTGAGGAATAACAAATCCTTTTGTATGTTTGGAGTAAACTTAATGGAGGGAAATAGAATATAAAAAACTAGAAAGGTAGGGTGGGACCACATTGTGAAAAGCTTATATGTGTCAAACAGGGGGTTTTACATTTTTTTCCTAGAAGTAATAAGGAGGCATTGGAGATCACTGAATAGAGGGGTTGTTATGTTCATAACTGCACTTTAGGAAAATCACATTGGCAGCTCTGAGAAGGACAGATTACAATAAGAAGAGACTTAAGACAAGGAGGCTAATTTAGTTAAGAGAGAGATTGAAGGGGCGGGGCAGTTAGATGGATAGTGCACCAGACTTGGAGTGAGAAGAACCTGAATTACAATCTGTATTCAGACACTTAATAGTTACCTAGCTGTGGGACCTTGGACATGTCACTTAACTCCATTGCTTTGCAAAAAATGCGAGAGAGAGAGAGAGAGAGAGAGAGAGAGAGAGAGAGAGAGAGAGAGGATCTGAATTAAGATGCTACTTGTGTGAATGAAGAGTTGGGATGGAGACAGTAATACCTCTTTGCACACATAATTCTAAAAAAATTTCCAATCATTATTTAACCTCTCTGTATGTTGAGTCTGATTGATTTTTTTGGTATTACTTTGTGATAGCTTGCTGAAATAATTTATTTCTCCATGATTTAGTTTGATCAAGCAGCTGATGCTGAATTATCCTGGATTGCAGAAACTGAAAAGAAACTTCGATCTCTGGGTGATATTAGACTTGAGCAGGACCAGACCTCTGCTCAACTTCAAGTTCAAAAGGTAAAAAGAAATTTCTAAATGTCATTTTATTTTATGTTTTTAATGTTTAAAATAAATTGATTTATTTTTGAATTTTACAATTTTCCCCCAAATCTCACTTCCCTACCCCCACCCCACACAGAAAGCAGTCTTTACATTGTTTCCATGCTATACATTGATCTAAATTGAATGTATTAAGAGAGAAATCATATCCTTAAGAAAAAAAATAAAATATAAGAGATAGCTAGATTATATTATAAGATGACAGGTTTTTTTTTTTTAAATTAAAGGTAATATTCTTTGGTCTCTGTTCAAACTTCACAAGTTTTTCTCTGGAGACAGATGGTATTCTCCATCACAGATACCCCAATATTGTACCCGATTGTTGCACAAAGGAAATAAGCAAATCCATTAAGGTTATCATCAATCCCATGTTGCTGTTATGGTATACAATGTTCTTCTGCTTCTGCTCAAATCCCTCCAGGCTTCTCTGAATTCCCATCCCTCCTGGTTTCTAATAGAACAATAATGTTTCATAATGTACATATACCACAATTTGTTCAGCCATTCCTCAATTGATGAACATTCACTCAATTTTCAATTCTTTGCTACCATAAATAGAGCTGCTATGAATATTTTTGTACAGATGATGTTTTTATCCTTTTTCATGATCTCTTCAGGGTATAGATCCAGTAGTGGTATTGCTGGATCAAAGGTATGCACATTTTTATTGTCCTTTGGATATAATTACAAATTGCTCTACAGAAAGGTTAGACGAGTTCACAGTTCCACCAACAATGTATTAGTGTCCCCGACTTCCCACATCCCTTCCAACATTGATCATTGTCCTTTCTGGTCATATTGGCCAGTCTGAGACTCAGTCTGAGAGTTATGAAGTGGTACCTTAGAGATGCTTTAATTTGCATTTCTCTAATATGTAATAATTTAGAGCAATTTTTCATATGACTATGAATTGCTTTGATTTCCTCATTTGTAAATTGCCTCTGCATGTCCTTTGACCATCTGTCATTTGAGGAATGCCTTTTTTTTTATCAATTTGATTCCTAACTGTCATTTTAATTACTGGCCATTGTTCTTCCAGTCTAGAAAACATACTATTCTGTTGATTTTCAAGATACCAATGCTATTAAGTAGTTTTACTGGGCTCATTATTTTTTATTATTTTTAGTAACCCTTCCCTCTTTTTCTACCTATACTAGGCATTCACCATGGATATTTTGAGACACAAGGATATTATTGATGAACTTGTTAAATCTGGGGATAAAATCATGAGCAGTTGCAGTGAAGAGGAGAAGCAGTCTATGAAGGTAAGCTCCTAGAACATGGTGCTTGTAGCTTGACTAAAAGTATGCATGAAGCTTTCAGCTGTACAAATCCATTTCTTTTTCTATCACCCCTTTTATGTCAAGTTATATTTTGGATCACACAAATGGGCAGAAAATTTTTTAAAAAGAGATATGAACCTTTGCACTGATCTTTTGGAGGCATAGCTCCTACTTGAAAACTTGTATCTGATGGGTCACTCCTTTATAGATACATATATAAATATAAATATAAATATAAATATAAATATAAATATATATATATATATATATATACTTCAAAGGGAATTGAATTTCTTGACAGAAATGTTATCAAAAATTTATCTTTTCAATAGCATGGAAAAGCTTTGTGAGGAACATACAAGTACTCTTCTTTTTTAATAATGAAGAAGTTCAGATATGACTTACATGGTCTGTCAACTGAATGCTTAGAAAAGGAAGTCCTTTGTCCTTTAGTTACTACTCTTTTTAAGTAAAAAAGGAAAGTTGTTTAAAAAAGGGTTAAAATTGGTCTCAAGAATGTTTAAAACTGACATTCAGCTAAAATATATAATATCTGGGTGGTCTGACAAAAATAAGTATTTTAATTCTTCTGGCAAAATAATACTGAAAAAATTCAACAAATCTCTAAAATGAGACTTTCTCTGTAATAATTGTTTTCTCTGATGAATTTATAAAGTAGTTAGAATAATATGCAGATTTTTATTGTCTATACCATGCCCTTCTATCTACTTTTTTAAATTAGTTCTTCCTTTTCTTTTAAAGAATCTGTTTTGAGTATTTTTAAAATCTGCAAAGGAAGGTCTTAGCATGGGCATGTTCATTTTCTTTAGTTTCCTTTTGATAAACAGTGATGCATGTTTAAGTTGTGTAAATATGGTCAAATCCCTCATTTTTAAATTCTTACCCTAACTATCCTATAGGACAAGTTCAAATGAGTCCATGTATGTGAAAATAATTCATAAATATAAAAAATTTAAAAATTAAAATTCTTATTTATCCAAAACTTTGGATGTTTCATTCAAAACTTTAAATAATGTTTTATGTCTTGATCTCATTTAAAATATTACATAATGGATAGGGAATCTGCCTCAAAACCAGGTTCAAAGCCCAGGCTTAAGTTTTAATTCTGATATATACTATGTGCATGACCCTGAGCAAGTCACCTGAATGCCTAATGATTTACATCACTTTCTTTTTTTTGGGGGGGGGGGTTGTTGTTGTTTTTGCAAGGCAAAAGGGGTTAAGCGGCTTGCCCAAGGCCACACAGCTAGGTAATTATTAAGTGTCTTAGACCAGATTTGAACCCAGGTACCCCTGACTCCAGGGCCGGTGCTTTATCCACTGTGCCACCTAGTTGCCCCTTTACATCACTTTCGTAAGTTTTTAAGTTGTAGATAGGTGGCAGAAATTAATTTCTCACTTTGGAGTTTCCAATGCCAATGAACCTAAAATCTCCATTTGCCTGTTTCATACAGTTATATTGAGAGAGGCAGTATGCCACATTAGTCTTGGAATATAGAAGACCTGAGTTCAAGTTTCCCTTTTGATATATACATCAGAAAAGGATATCAATAAGTAAATCTTTTTATATAGCATCAGGTCATTATTACCACTTTCTAGAGTATTTTTGAGATTTATTTTGATTTTTATCTTCTAATATGTTCTAAGGTATAGATTGTAGAATGTGATTAAAAATCCACTTTATGTCCAATAATAGTATTGAAATCTTTTCATGAGAGCAAGAATGTAACCTAAGGTCTCCTCTTGTTTTTTATGTCTTTAATAAACTCTTTCAAGCAGTGTTCATCTTTAGAATGTGCCTTCGAAAAGTGAAATATATTTCTCAAGAAGTAGCAGATGCTGCAGGTGTTATAAAACTGTCATTTTCTAGGTCATAAATAAAGGACATTTTAAATTTGGGTGGAAGATTTTTAACCAATCTAATTCAGCATTATAAAGCACCTCAGTCAATCTCAACACATATTGTTTGAGTGCCACTATATTTCTGGCTGGGGAGGGAACACAAAAAGAGCAAGATAAAGTCCCTACCTTCAGGGAGCTCATAATCTAATGAGAGAAACAAACAATTTATATATGAGATAAATAGGACATAGTTAAATGAGGGGAAGGTACCAGAATTGAGAGAGATTGGAAAAGTCTCCCTGTGGAAAGTGGAATTTTAGGTGGGACTTAAAGTGAAGAAAGTTGGTAGGTGGAGTTGAAGAGGAAGAATGTTCCAAACATGAGAAGAGCTGACAAATGGAGTGTCTTGTTTATGGAGCAGCCATCAGGGTAGTGGCATCAGATTTAAGGATACTAGATTAAGGGAGTAAGATGTATGAAGTCAGAAAAGATAAAGAGAAGGCTAGATTATGGTGGCCTTTGAATCCCAAAAGAGGAATTTGTATTTGATTGAGTAGAGAGAAAATAGTGTAGTGATGATCTGGTGGGGGATGGTATAGTTAGACTTATGCTTTGGTAAAATTACTTTGGTAACTGAAAGGAAAATGGATTGAGTGGGAAAAGGCAGGCAGACTGACCAACAGACTTTTGCAGTAGCCCAAATGCATGATGATAAGTATCTATACTAAAGTGGTGGCAGTGTTACAAGAGAGGAAAAGGTGTGTAGGACTTAGCAACAGATTGTATGTATATGGGGGAGAGCAAGAGAGAGAGAGAGCGAGAGAGAGCGAGAGAGAGAGAGAGAGAGAGAGAGAGAGAGAGAGAGAGAGAGAGAGAGAGAGGGGTAGAGGTAGGGGAGGGATGTGGGGAGGAGGGGATGGAGGGAGAGCTGTCATGGATGACACCTGAGAGACTACCTTTTATAGGAAGAGGGAAGATGATAATGGGGAGGTTTTATAAGTTCTTTTAGGTTAAAGGTTAGCAGAAAGGTAGGGATAGGGTAGGTAGATTTGAAAATCATCAGCTTAGAAATAAAATTTAAGAAATTTTGTTGATAGTAACAACATAGAGGTATAGCATACTGAACTTTTTTTTTCTTTAAAGCTTACAGTCTCCTGATTATGGGCCTAGGGACATAAAGCATATATGTAACTACAGAAGGGGAGAGTGATGAAATGAGATCCTTAAAAGGACTCAATGCAAATTTTCTCTTTGATGATCCAAAATATTCAATAAGTTTAGTTAGGGGAAATCACTTCAAGATATGAATGATAGCAACAAAAAAAAATGGAGATGGCAAAGGAAAGGCTACATGCTTCATGGAGAGTTGTTCAATTTTGTTGGAAAGTAATGTAATATAGAAGAGAACTGCAGTTGAATGGAGCCTGAGGTAAGACTGAAAAGGTTATTTAGGACCAGATTAGAGTGGATCTTGAGGTCAGGACTAAGGTTTTGCTTTTTAAGTTTGCAAAACACCTTGTCACCTTCCTTAAAAAAAAGACCTATGACATATATTGTAAAAAAAAAACCAACCCCCCCCTCCCACTGAATTTGGAGTCAGAATGCCTGGGTCTAGTAAAGATTTTTGTCTCTTAATTTATATATGAATTTGCACAAATAATTCCCTTTTAGGCTTTTCATCTATAAATCAGGGAGATGGAATTATATGATAGCTGAAATAACTTCTAGCTTTAAAATATTGCATTACAAATTAAATATGAATTCTTAGTTTTTGCAAGTGAAAAAATTTTTCCAATTATACTTAAGTCCTGATCAGTTAAGCACATAATTTCATAATTTCATAATTTTGTTTTCTAGAAAAAATTGAATAATGTATTGAAAAACTATGATGATATCTGCCAAATCAACTCAGAGCGATATCTTCAACTAGAACAAGCACAGTCTCTGGTCAACCAGTTTTGGGAAACATATGAAGAACTTTGGCCATGGCTGACAGAAACACAAAGGGTTATCTCTCAGCTCCCAGCTCCAGCTCTTGAATATGAAACTTTAAAACAGCAGCAGGAAGAACATCGGGTAAATTTAGTATAAAAATAACAATATTAGTAACAACATTTATATAGTGCCAGGCTCTATGATGATTTTCATTTTATAATCATTATCACTTGAGATACTAACAAAGCAATATAATATTACTTTCTCTTTTCCAGGAAGATGTTGCTTTTTTTTTATATTTCCTATCCTGTATATCCTATATAATGAGGATATAGATGTTCTTGACTTTATGATGATGATGAATATGCCCATATTTGCTTGTCTGCGACCTCATAATAAATACATTCAGTGGGTTGGTATGAGTGCTATCTTTCTTGCTGTCTCAGAGTCTGGTGCTATCTCAGTCATTTTGTTGAATGTAATACAAAATAAATCAGGTATTTTAGGAGAAGAATGGATTTCCATTTTGATGTGTTAATGAAAAGCAAAATTTTTATTTATATACTTGGATTGGGCTTTTTCATTTTTTATATAATTCTTAATTAGGTACATTTAGAATAGTAAGTGAAGATTAGAAATGGATGAAAGAGATGATTCACTGGTAGGGCCATTGAAATACTGGAAATATTTTAAAGAATAATTTTAATGGTTAGATCTCAGTGTCAAAACAAATTCAAAGGAAAGAACATTAATGAAAATAAATTTATGGAAAAAGATGATCAAGATAGATGGAAATAGAGTAGCAGAGTACATAGACAGAGGACCCACTTGGTTGCTAGAGGTATAGAATTTTCTTTTAATTCTCTTGCCCTAGAAGAATATAACAAGAAACAAATGGACATAAACTTATAATTGATGGCTCAATTTACAAGGCAATAAAATGACTTGTTTTAAATACATATAAAACTACATCATGCTTCTCTAATGTCTATAAATGCATTTCAATCATTATAATTATAATGGCGTAATAGAATAGGGAGAGAGAGAGAGACACACACAGACAGACAGACAGAATTTATGGGGGCAGTCTATATAATTCAAATATTACAAAATTTGAACTTTAAATGTTCTTGTTGCTTTTTCTAGAATAATTTGTACAGATCTGCTTAGGGTGACAGTTTTTCTTGAAAAATCAAACTCAGTCTTTATTATGTCATAGTTTGAAGATATGCATGAATTTTGTTTATTTTTTTAAAAATAAGCTACATATCAGCAATGAGGGTTGTTTCTAGGGAGAAATAATTTGGTAGATGTCAGAATACTTTAAAGTACAGTTTAGCTGACAATTGAATACAAATTTCATGAAATTGTTCCCAGATAACTTAATAGGACTACTAAAGATAAAATTTTTGGATGACTTGTGTTGACAATGTGTTTCATATGCACATATTTTTGTTGACTTTTGCTTGATACTTGATAGCTTTGTTCTTTAGAGTAACTAAGAGACAATTACCTTGTAAAAGTCATATGGTATTGGAGAGAGCACTGGGCTTGGTATCATGGGGGGATACCTATTAGTAATATAAGTTTGGATAAGGTATTTAAGCTCCTCTTAGTAATATAAGTTTGGATAAGATGTTTAAGCTCCTATTAGTAATATAAGTTTGGATAAGATGTTTAAGCTCCTATTAGTAATATAAGTTTGGATAAGATGTTTAAGCTCCTATTAGTAATATAAGTTTGGATAAGATGTTTAAATTTTCAGTCTTAGATTCCTGAAACACTTAGATTATCCAACTAAAGTGGGAATAATATCTGTTTCACAAGGTTGCTATAGGATATTAATGAGATCATATTTATGAAAAGCATTTTCAGTCAGTTATTCAGTCAATAAATATTTGTTTTGTACTGAGCACTATGCTAAATGCTAGAGATGCAATGAAAGAAAAAAGACAAGTCCTTACCATTAAGGAGCTCACAATCTAATGGGTGAGATAACATATAAATAATTATGTGCAAAGAAGCTATATCTAGAAAAGTAGGAAATAATCAACAGAGGAAAGACAATACATTTGGGAGGTAGTGGGAAAGACTTCCAATAGAAGGTGAGATTTTAGTTGGAACTTGAAGGAAGCTAGGTAAACCAGAAGAAGCAGATGAAGAGGTAGAGCTTGTTAGGCATAGGGGCCAGCTAGTTAAAATACTTGGAATAGTGAGATGGAGGGTCTTGTTTAAGGAACAAGGCAACCAGTGTCACTGGACTGCCCTGGCAAAAGGAGAAGCGGCCAAAGAGGTTTAAGTTGTTAGAAATCTAGAAAGTTGGGGGTGGGGGATATCATATTATGAAGGTATCTAAATCTCAAACAATAGATTTTTTATTTGATTTTCTAAATTGAAAGGTACAGGTGCAAGTTATGATTCCCTGAAAGTTAATATTCATTTGGAATACATTTTATAAGGGAACTATTTTCTTTAGTCTCCATAGATTTCTTTTACATATTGAAAAAAGAATTGAAGACTGACTAAAAGTACTGAATTTCTATTTAGTGAATCCTCCAAATTATCTGAACTGCTGACTTTCATTTCAGAATATTCTCAGCATTCTTACAGCAATATTATACTCACGGGTTTATAGGATCATAGATACAGAACTGGACAGGACCTCAGAGGTCAACTTGATTTACAGATGATAAACTGAGGTCCAGGGCTATCAAGTAATGACTTGCCCAAGGTCACACAAGTTGCAACCATAAGAAATAGGATTTGAACCCATGATTTTAATCAGATAAATAGTAACTTCCAGGAGCTACTTTAATGTCATTCAGGATAGAAAATATTCATATTATATGCACTTATTATATACTATATAATATAGAATTATTGATATAGAATGTACATCACATGTATCTTTCTTTATGTTGAAATTTATCCTATGGGTTCACATATACACATGACTTGTAGTTCAGGAAAATGATGAGATTTTTTTTTAAAGATTTATCTTTAATACCAATAATTTGTGTATGGGAAAGTACCTCTCCTCTGCCTCTTATATAGCTTTCCCTTGTAACAATGAAGGGGAAGCAGTCATTTATTTAAATGTGTATATATGCTAGCCTAGGAGAAGACATGGGATCTTAGTCCAGCATATTAAAAAATTGAATGACTTTTTGATGGAAAAATATGCAAAGAATTTCAAATAAGGTGATTGGGGTTCTTGGCTCTTCATAATTTCTCTCCTGTTAGGATGTGAACACCTTATGAGTAGGGATTATTTCATTCATTGTTTTTATATCCCTAGAGTCCAACTAAGAGCCTGGTACCTGGTAGGAACTTAATAGTTACGTATTTATTGATTCAAAAATCTAATTGCATTGTGCCTGGCCTATAATATTTGCTTATAATAAATACATGATCCATGATAGTGTCACTCTATGAACTCTTCATGAGATAGGTTAAAGAAGATAGCCACTTTGACCTTTTCTTCCCTTAAAAGCTTCATTCTTTAATAATAATTATTATTTTAATAATAGTTACTATTTAATAATAGTTATTCTTTAATAATTCATAATAATAGTATTTTGTATCAGTGAAGTTATTTCTTCCTGGTACAAAACAATAAACCTTTAGGAACTGTGGTCAAGTTTACTGGATCTTTAAGAAAATACATTAAGTTTTTAATTAAATTTTGTAATAATAGATAACTATAGCTTTTGCAATGAATTATGCCAAGGTGATAAGATTATCTACTGAATGAGAGAGGCAGAACTCTACTAATTGACCTATTCCCTTCTTCCATTTGTGATAAATGAGATGAAAGGAAGAAACTTGTTCCTTCTTTGAAATTTTTGAGTGCATTTTTCATTACAACTCTTGAAAGTGTAAAGGGCTGAAATATTTAATGTTTTTGGTATGAACTACATAACTGGTATTTCTTATCTCCCTAAGCATTTTATTCTATTTCTAAAAAAGACTTTCCATTGACCAGACTTGTTTAAACTTCATTTTAGGGCTGTCATTTCCTGGTTGGGACTTAAGTGAAACATAATTTGTAAAATATCTTGTGATGGGAGGGTATTTGTTTAGAATGATTTGCCAGTTGGATGTGTTGGGAGTGCAGACAGCTGTATTGCGGAGGTGAAAGCCTAAAGTACTGATAAGTTCTTTGGTTTGTTATAGCAACTGCGAGAGTTGATTGCCGAACACAAGCCTCATATAGATAAGATGAACAAAACTGGGCCCCAGTTACTGGAATTGAGCCCAGGAGAAGGCTTTTTAATCCAAGAGAAATACATGGCAGCTGACACCCTTTACAGTCAAATTAAAGAAGATGTCAAAAAGAGAGCTGTGGCCCTGGATGAAGCCATTTCTCAATCTACCCAGGTAACCATTTACTTTAGAAATGTAATTGAGTTACTTTGCACAATAGAGATTAGAAGCTCATCTTCCTGTATAGATTAAGTATAAATTGAAATTTTTTTCACATCATCTCCAAATGATGATTTCCTTGGAATGCAAGTTTCCTTTTGTTCCAACCTTTATATGTTTTTACCTACTTTCATAATTAAGAATAAATTTAAATAGTATGTCATATACTATCAGCATGAAAATATTACTCAAACCATAGTGCTTGTAGGTACTATATTGACTCATGGGAGATTTTAAATAAAGATGTAATTTTAAAAAAAAACTCATTTTAATAAAAATAAAAGAAGGGTTGGGTGAGGAAGTTGGGTAGAAAAGTGAAATAAGAAATACTTATTTCAAGCGACATATTTGAAAACATCTACACATATTTAATATTCTATTTTTATTATTTTCTTTAATTAGTGAATAGTGAAAATATTTTTCTTCAATCTTTTATGAAGTTTTCTTTAACACTGAGGGAAACTCCCAAACTATTGAATGTTGTAATTTATAACTGTGCAAAATTTATGTAAAGTATGTAAATATTTAATGTAAAAAGTGCTTTATGAGTCACAGAGTATCAAAAATAGATTATGAAAAGGTCCTAAATCTATCATGAATATACCTTGGTAAGCAATTTACCTTTTTCCAGACTAGGAAATGCAAAATTGGGGGCATTTCTAGCATCTTTAAAAAGATCAAATTTCAGCATATGTTTGATGTTTAATGAAATAATTTTGTTTATATAATAGCAAATTAACCTATTAGAATACCATTGTAAAACAACTTGTAAATATAATAGACTTAAATAGATTCTGAATTGGCCTTCTTCCAAAATTTTATTTTGACAATAAAGCAAATAGGTAAATAAATGACCTATTAGTCAGCATTGTTTGTATATCATTCATTTCCTTAGCTGTTTGTAGAAGCACTTACAACATCATTTTATTCTGGCTGGATGAGATTAAGATATTATTGGGGGGGGGGCGACTAGGTGGCACAGTGGATAGAGCACCAGCCCTGGAGTCAGGAGTGCCTGAGTTTAAATCTGGCCTCAGACACTTAATAATTACCTAGCTGTGTGGCCTTGGGCAAGCCACTTAACACCATTGCCTTGCAAAAATCTAAAAAAAAAAGATATTGGGGAAAAGTGGGAAAAACAATAAATAAAAATACAGTGCAACATAGATGGTATTAATTTGTAGTCTTTCTAAATCACTGTGTCATATCTTTTCTGTTTGAGGTTGATATACTGTCTTAGAGTATTCATTCTGTTTTTAAAATGGGAGAAAAGCAGTACAAAGCAGAGAGCTGCACAATTTTTTGGTGACCTATTATTTCTCAGGAACATAAACTAAGCAAAGGAAAACATATACCTGACTTCTGAACACAAACAGCTCCTATAAGGTCCATCCAATAAATCTTATTGTGGCATAGACTAAACCCTGGGTTTTGAAAGGCCATTCATGAGTTGTGACACGTTTTTACATGCTGGAAAGACTTCAAGTCCCAGGCACAAACTGAGCCTACTATTTAAAGACCAATTTAGTAGAGCATGCCTCACTGGATGGTCTTGACAACGCACACACACACACACACACACAAACACACAGAGTTTTATTTGAATTCTGTAGGAATTTTCTTGGAGTGTCTTAAATTATAACTGTTGGGACCCAACTTGAGATCTTTTCATTGAAATAAGGATAGTTTACTTTCCAAAAAAAAGTTGTTTTTGACTGATCTTTTCTCACTATGTTTATTTGAGCTAAAAGATGTAAGAAATAAAGCTGTTTCATATTTGATATTTTCCTGATTGTGTTCTCTCTATATAACTTCATTATTTCATGTTCTTTCTTCCAAAAGTTCCATGACAAAATAGATCAGACCCTTGAGAGCCTAAAGCGCATTGTTGAGCGCTTGAGACAGCCACCTTCAATCTCAGCTGAGGTTGAGAAGATTAAAGAACAGATCAGTGAAAATAAGAATGTATCTGTAGATATGGAGAAACTCCAGCCAGTATATGAAACACTCAAACAACGTGGAGAGGACATGATTGCTCGTTCTGAGGGTGCCGACAAAGATATATCTGCCAAAGGTACTACTTTGTAAAAACCTGTTACATAGTAAGCCTCATTTTACAAAAATTTTCTCTTTGGCCACCCAGTAGATTAATAGTTTTTTTGGCTGATAAATAATTGTGAACAAGAGATTTTGGTGAACGTAAGGTGTCTAAACACACTTAGCTCCTATGTTTAAATTCTGTTTTGTAATAGTCTAATAAATCTCAAGACAATGTCTGGATCATGTAACTCACTTGGTTAAAGTATGGTGCCAGTAAGGTCAAATTTAAAAATTTATTTGCATGATAGTCCATATAGCATTTGCAAAAGTAAATTCAAATTCCATGGTCTACAGCCTTTACATAATACTTATTAGCTGTCTTATAAGTAATACTTTTGGTCAAAAGAAAGATATCACCTAAATGACCTGAAATTCACGAACACCTACCATTTTACATTTTAGAAAATACATGATATCATAATTTTTTTAAGATGTTAAAGATTAGACTATATCAATGAGGTAAATGTTTTATTATGTGACTAAATATGGTATAGTTCTAACTAAACTTAGTGAGTTCATCTTGAACTGGTTTAGCCTTAAGATATCTCTTTGTCCTTTACCCTGACCCCAGTCTGCCCTTTCATCCTGGTCATATAATTTTAGCCAAAACATTCGATTTTCCCTTTGTCTTTGCATGTGACATCTTTCATGCCTTGGATGCACCCATTTCTCAATTGATCTCTTAGAAGAGCTAGTTTTCTTCAAAACTCAGTTCAAATACCACCTCCTACATGAAGTCTTTCCCGATCTGATCCATCTACTAATACCTTTCCCCTAAAATAATTTTATTACCTGTATTGCAAAATATGTTTATTTTGTGTATACATGCATGTTAGCATTGACTGCCTGATAGAATATAAATTTCTTGAGAACTAGGAATGTTTGTTTTTGTTTTTCTGCCAAACTCAGTTTCTGGCACGTGGTTTGTAGATACTTAATATGGATTATGGGTTCAGCAGGAGAAGTCTGGATCTGGGTAAGCAAGAGTAATCCTATGCAGAAAATATTAGTTCCAGTGTTCTTGGGTCATTGGATCATTGTTTAAAGAACTCTGTGACCCAAGAATTCTACTGGGCCAATTAGGACTTAAATCCTTGTGATTTTTCTGGATCATGACAAGGTTTATAAACATATATATGTGCACATACATATATATGTATATAATATTTAGAAAGTTTAATATTTTTTTCACTGAGAGCTTGAGTAATATTGTAAGTCTGTGAATTTCTAACTTATATCTTCAACCAAAATATTTTTCCTCTATAGCTGTTCAGGATAAACTTGATCAAATGATCCTCATATGGGAGGAAATACATACATTGGCAGAGGAACGGGAGGCTAAACTGCTGGATGTGATGGAACTAGCAGAAAAATTCTGGTGTGATCACATGTCACTAGTAGTTACAACTAAAGATACCCAAGATTTCATTCGGGAACTTGAAGGACCTGGTATTGACCCTTCAGTGGTGAAACAACAACAAGAAGCTGCAGAGGTAAGACATTCATATGTGAAATATGAATTTGTAGGACTGAATTTAAACATATTCGAGAAAAAAATTATAAGAGCAATGAGTCAATCTGGTCAATATTTGAAAATATAGGTTGAGATTTGATTTTGATTGTGATACTACTTGATTGATAATGGATAGTAATTGATATCACCTATAATTTAAATTCAGGAAATGGATCATATATTACTGTGGAAATGTTAATACAACAAATATCCAAGATGTTAGGTTTTGTTCTCTTCTGTCAGTGTAAACTGCCATTTTGTAGATGTTTTTCATTTCTCTAATTGTTAATTGTCTATAGCTTATAAATTATAGAATTGTGAACTTTAAAAGGAACAACACTCAGCTATGTAATTCAAGTCCCTATGTTTCAAATCTCTATGTATTTATTTTAACATGTTGTGCCGTCCAATCGATGCAGGTGTGAAACTTACCTTCTCAAAATTCATTGTCTATTGGGTCATTCCCTTCCTCTGATTGGAGAGTTTGGAGGATAGACAACAGAGAGCTCTAAGTCTTTTATTTAAGAAGAAGGTCCAGGACAGACATGTCACAATTACTCCCATCATTTTTCAGCTTTTAAATGTCAGGGATTTTCCTTTGACTTTTTAAAAAAATACCTAGAATTTAGTATTTATTCTGGAATCTAGTAGGCACTTAATATAAATTCCGTTCATACTCAGTTTTCTACATGCCCCCATATTCTCTCTGAATTTTGTCTACAGTTAAACACATCTACATAGCACTGCAGAACATTTCCCCAAAATAGAATGCAAAGTAAATAATAAGGAATTAAAATCATGCAACAAATACTCTTACTGCATACTTCTCCAGACTACTTTCCTGTTGTTACTCAGCAGGAGCTGTGTAGAATTCATTCACAGCAGGAAGTGAAAAATCACCATTAGAACAACATTTCTGTCTGGCTTATCTGTATAGTGTCTGTCTGACTAAAGAGCCGGAGGAGAAAGTCTGGGTTATTGGAACAGCAGCAGCATAGTCATCCAGGCTTTCCTGTTGGTGTAATTGAATGATCATTAAAACTCTGAGGAGGTGTTTTCTTTTTTTAAATTTTATTTAAGGCAATGGGTTAAGTGACTTGCTCAATGTCCCTCAGCTAGGCAGTTATTAAGTGTCTGAGGTCAAATTTGAACTCAGGTCCTCCTGACTCCAGGGCCAGTGCTCTATCCACAGTGCCTCCTAGCTGCCCCTCTGAGCGGGTTTTGAGAATTTTTTTTTTCTCATCATCATCTTCTAAGCCCAGATGGGATACCAAAACTCAGCACAACTGCCATTTACTTCTACTGTCTCCCATTCCTCTGGTTCAAATCTTCTCAAGTTCCCTTTGTCTCAAGACTATATCCAATTTCCTACCAACCATGTGTTGCTAATGTTTCCAGCTAGGCAAGGTCCATGTTTCATATTGTCATCTGATTTGTTTTGCCTTTGCTTATGAAGGTTCAAGGCCCACTTGTACATTTTAAATATTTCCATTCAACCAGATTTCACTCTGGGGCAGTGTTTTGCACAGGCTTATGTGAAATGAAGTTTCCCTCACATATAGAATCAATTCATATGGAATTTTAATTTATATATTTTAATAAAATTCCTTATTTATGTTAAACTACATTGAAAAACTTGTACTCTTCATCAATGTCTTGGCTGAAAATTCAGAATTTTTGATTTCTCTTTCTAGGTGATAAGAGAAGAAATAGATGGATTGCAAGAAGAGCTTGATATGGTTGTGAACCTTGGTTCTGAGCTGATAGCTGCCTGTGGAGAGCCTGATAAACCGATTGTCAACAAGAGTATAGATGAGGTATCATGTTTGGCATAGTTTTTGTTCTTATGTTAGAATAATTTTAGAATGTATGCTAAAAATACCTGTGGATGAAATAGTTGATAACTACTAAAAATTTGGCTAAAACCATTCCAACCTTTATATTATAGTTGAATTCAGCCTGGGATTCTCTAAACAAAGCATGGAAGGAACGGGTAGACAGACTGAATGATGCAATGCAGACTGCTGTGCAGTACCAAGATGGACTTCAGGTAAAGCAATTGAAGCACATCTGCTAAGCCTCAGCTGTGGGGAAATCCTCTTTGTTTATCTACAAATCATCCTGCTGGGAGGGAGGGAGGAAGGGGGACAGAGAGAGAGATTGAGAGAGAGAGAGAGAGAGAGAGACAGACAGACAGACAGACACTTATCTATTTTATCTGTGGGAAAAAAAACTGTTACTGTGCTAGGCTCTGTCACTTTATTCCATCTGCTTTCTGCCTCTGAGCAGTTATTTTTTGACAGTTCAAATACCTCAAACACATCTCTATATTTATAATTGAATTTATTTACAGAATGGCTATTTTCAAAAATTAAAAAAAGCCTTCTTTTGGTGTGGCATTTGAAAATGTAGTTTAATATCAAACAACAGATTTAGAAATTAACACTTTTTGTTTTAATTAGGACAGAATAAAATGCAATGAGTAAATAATATTTGAATAAACAATAATGCAAAATTGAATTACAGGTGAGGAAGTTTGATGTTGAAAGGAGTGAAATAATATTTTCTATTGTTAAAATCTAAGTTTGTTAGTGTTCTAGGTTTTGTTTTTAAAACATAATTCTTTTTCTTTTATATAGCTTTTGAACTAGACCCTTGGTTTCTTCATTTTAGGGAACCCACAGTGAGGAAACTCTTTCTATTAATGCAGGCTACTACCTGTTTTGTAAATAGTCTTAAGAGAGTATCCTTAGGACATTAAAAAGTTAAATGACTTGTCCAGGATTATACAGCCAGTATATTGTTAGAGGTGGGACTTGTACCTAGGTTGTGTTAATAACACCAAGCCCAGCAGTTTATATACAGGTCTATATTTTGGTTATTTCTTGAACATTTCAAATTTCCTCATTATTTTGCTAACTTCTTCTGAGTCATTTCCTTGTTTTGAAACTTTTCCATGTAATTTTTAAACAACTTTTTTTTGCCCACACCCACACAAAGGTAGTTAACTACCTTTTATTTCATGCAGTTTTCTGACAGTTTGACAATATTTAATTCTCCCATCCATCTTGCCATATAGAAAATCTTTCTGGAATGTGTTGATATCATCAAATAGTTATTGATGGGCTTTTTTATTTTTTGTATTTTATTTGTTCCCAATTATATGTCAATATAATTTTTAACATTTGTAGCTATTGGTTTTTTGTTTTTTTTTTAGTTTTTGCAAGGCAATGGGGTTAAGTGGCTTGCCCAAGGCCACACGGTAGCTATTGTTTTTAAAGCTCAATTGAGAACAATCTCTTATCTGTTGTTTTTATTTTTTAAGATTTTTTGCTAGGCAATGGGATTAAATGGCTTGTTCAAGGCCACACAGCTAGGTAATTATTAAGTGTCTGAGACCGGATTTGAACCCAGGTACTCCTGACTCCAGGGCCGGTGCTTTATTCACTGTGCCACCTAGCTGCCCCCTCTTATCTGTTTTTTCAAGAATTATTTTGAGATAAAACAACTATAGGAATAAAATTCCATAAGTACTCTAACTAACTCTGGCTCAGTGCTAGCAAAGCTAGTGACAGAGGTTTCATCTCCTTATTCATTTGTTAGAGACTTTATATTTCTATTTTTTTAGGGAATTGGTAAAGAGTGCATAAAATTTCACAGTACATTAAAATTGCAATATGAAAAAAATTCCTTTAATGACTTCTTTGTATATAGCATTGTTCTAGACCCTGGAGATGATATCAGGGATTACATGATCAAAAGATAATGATGTGACAGTAAATTGTCACTAGAAGAAAGTTTGATTAGATCATAAAATAATTGGAGTATTATAAACTAAGGTGGTTCCAGACTATTAAAAGGCCTAAAATACCAAGCACGAATCAATGAAGATTTTTAGAATTTAGTGAATTTAGAAATGAAATGACCAAATCTATGTATTTGAAAGGTTTTTACCATCAACATTATGTAGGATAGGGAGACAGAAGAGTGGAGAGGCATAAAAAATGTTAGGAAGATAGTTTAGTAATTCAGATAGGTATGAGAATGGTGGGCAGCTATAATGGTACAGTGTATAGAGTACTGGGCTAACTGTGTTACCCTGGACAAGTCACTTTTGTTTGCTTCAGTTTCCTTATCTATAAAATGAGCTAGACAAGGAAATGGCAAACCAGCACATGAAAGAAGAAAACTCCAAATGGAGTCATGAAGAATTGGACACAGCTGAAATGACTGAGCACCAACAAAGAGAATGGTAGAAATGAGGACCATGTGCTATGTTAGTTTCAGGATAAATGGGGAAGAGAAGAATATTTAAAATGTTGCAATAATGGAATTAACTCAGTAAATGATTGTATTTGCATTGTGAGGAAGAGAATAGGAAAGATGAACATTAAATACTCTATGAGTAGTAATAATAATAATAAGAATAGTGAGCTAAGGAAAATACAGACTTAGTTTCAGACATTGAATTTGACATGCCACAGGGACCTTATGGTGGACATAGCTCTTAAGCAGTTGGTCATGAAGATTTTGATCTCAGATGAAAAAGATGTAAGGATATATAGAAATATTACTTGAGGCAGTAATTTTAATGAATTGGGAAGAGATAGAAGAGGAAGAATGAGAAGTTTGGGAAGTAGGAAAAAAGCCAAAAGACTGTGGTGTAGGGTCAACAATGTAAGAAAAGAAAAAAAATACAGATGTGTTAAGAAGTATGATGGCAACTTGAAAAAATGAATTGGATTTGATTTTTAGGGAATCACTGGTGATCTTTGAGAAAGTAATTTGAGTAGTGTGGCAGGGTTATAAACTAAGTTTCAAAGGTTTGAGATGGTTAGGAATAAGACTTTGGATATTGAGAACGTTTTTCAAAAAATTTAAGAATATAGGGGCAGCTAGATGTTGCAGTGGATAGAGCACCGGCCCTGGAATCAGGAGTACCTGAGTTCAAATCCTGCCTCAGATACTTAATAATTACCTAGCTGTGTGGCCTTGCTAAAAAAAAATTTAGGAATAAAGGAAAGAAGAAAGATGATACTCTAAGTGGATAAGTTAGAGGGGCCAAGAAAGGATGTTCCTTTTTGAAAATATTGACCATCTGAATGGCCTTAGCATCTTTTTTAGGTATATGGAAAAAAGCTGACAAAGAATATCAGTGAATAAAGTAGATTGTTGCTAACTCTGTTAAAAGTGAATAGTTCCCTTATTTGTAATTCACCACTTATAATAGCACTAGTTCATCCATTTATTCAGTGTTTATATGAGTGAGAAAGAAAAGAGAAAAAAACAAAAGATTTTGAGTGCTATGTGTTGCAATTCAAATGCTTTTAATGCTGATTGTTCTTTGTGTTAGATTTTTACATTATCCCAGATAACAAATGTGAGCTGTAACTGTGACAGAGCATGTTTTTTCTCAGTGTTGTTTGCACTCATTAGTCCTGAACTGACTCATTTGAAAAATGTCTTATTCAGCTTTCTGTTGATTTTTAAAATTGGACTTTAAACATATTTCAACAGAGTGCTCTGGAAATAGACAAGTGTGATATATGTAGCATGTGCGTCTTTTTTTTTGGACTTTAAAAAAAGCTTCTATTTTTAAAAATCTGGATTTCAAAGAAATTCTTCATCAGATTCTGAGTACCTGTTTAGTAACAAACTTCCAATTAAAATGGTACATAATATGGATGGAGAATTACTGATTTCTTCCATTTCACAGTTCATGGTTATGTTTATATATTATATATATATATATATATATATATATGTATATGTTCTTAATTTAATGATTATCGATCAAAACATTTTATATAAAAAACTTATTAAAGAGTTTATAAAGAATTTTCCTCATTTGGTAATATATTGTCTGGGTAGACATATGGTTAAACTTCTTACCAAATGTTGTAGTTGTTTCATATGCCCTAAAATAATGAATATGCAATGTATTTTTCAGGCAATATTTGACTGGGTAGATATTGCTGGTGGTAAATTGGCTTCAATGTCACCCATTGGAACTGATCTGGAAACTGTAAAGCAACAAATTGATGAACTCAAGGTATGACTTTAGTCTACATAATTTAGGATACTTTTCATTTTAAAACTTTATGTACCCGGGGTATGTTGGAGCAAATTCAAACTAGCTTATGAGAGCCAATTGTTAAGATTTCATTGTCCCTGCTTAGACCCTAGATTTCTGTCCTTTCTGTCAGTTGATCTATTAGTAGTTGATTTTGGGGATTTGGGATTCTAAAGTAGTCTGTGTTATCATAGTATTGTCGGCCTTCTACAGCCCCATCCAACCTGATAATTCTTTCTAGCCTGATGACTTTAGATATCCACTTGAGAGGGTGATAGGCAGTTTCATTTGCTCTTTATCAGTTTAGTTTCAAAAGGAGGACAAATCTTTCTTAATCTGGTCTTCCTATATATATGGGCACACAATTTTCAATGAAGTACAAAGGATTTCAGTGATAAATCTTTGAAACATGAATATTTTCACCTGGAAACATGGCATAAAAGGATTTCAGCTTGGATTTTCTAGTTCCATTTTAAGTGAAATTGTTTATATTCAGACATGCTTTATGTAGTGATATGCCAAATACATGATTTAGTTTTCAGGAACAATTAGATGGATGAAAGTTAGATCACTTGTGGCTGATTTTAAGTTTATAATCTATTTCTTGACTAGTCATTATGCAGTTACTTTTCCTCCTAAATTTTTAAAGTAATAGGATATATTGAGGAACTATTTCCTCTACACAGCCAATAATTTGTTAGTCTGGTGACTGCAAAATCTTAAATTTAGGAATGTGTCACTACCAAGAGCACTTTGATGTTTTCCTGGACAGAAAACCCAATGAAATAAAATTATACCTTACTGAAGGAGATTATACAGAAAATATGTGAATCATTTTAATTGAAGATACTATATCTCCAAAAGGCAGATGAAAAATCAATAAAAATCAGTTTAACTTCTATAATGCTAGAAGTTAACCTGGGTAACATTCAATATTCCCAGAGGAAAACTTCTATTAGTTTTGCATGTCCATGGTAGCTCAATTTCTTGTTTACAGCATCTCTAATGTCACATCATAATCTTAAAAAAATTTAATTTGAGTAACTGTAAATATATATGTAATATGTATAATTGAACCTGGTAGAAAATATATAGAGGATAGAGATATACTAACTCAATAAAGAATGACATTGTGATATGAAAAAGGGAATAAAAAGAGCATTCTAACATATAGAATGAAGAGAAAAAAATGACCAGATTCTTTTAAATTTGTGAATATTTTTGCGAGTCTTAGAAAGTTTCTCTTTATTGCCCCTTACAAAAGAGATTATAAAGAACATGTATGCACAAAGACGATCTTGCCTTTAGCAGCAGTTCATTTGTTATTTTTTCTTTTTAAAGCTTAACTCATTCAGGGACAATAAGGTTATTATCTTTTATATGTTTGTTTCTATATTGTTTTTATAATAGCAATTTAAATCAGAGGCTTATCAGCAGCAAATAGAAATGGAAAGATTAAACCATCAAGCAGACCTCTTGCTGAAGAAAGTTAAAGAAGAGAGTGATAAACATACTGTTCAAGATCCCTTGATGGAACTCAAATTGATTTGGGACAGCTTAGATGAGCGTATTATCAATAGACAGGTAAATAAAAAAAGACATTTTGTGCGTGTATTTGTGTTTCTCCCACCCTGGGAATGATTAATTCTGTGTTTTCTGGTTATAACAGGTTTTATTATGTTCAGACTAAGGGACATTGGACAGGTTTTGTCTAGAGGGAGTCTTCCCCTCTTCTATTTCCACTCTTGCCTCTAGATAAATTGTACTTTGGCATATTTAAAGAGAATTTCGATAATAGTTTAAACGGGATAGATTGTTTTCTGCATCATTGGTTGTAACATTTACATAGATAATGTTATAAATCTAAGTATAAAAGCACCCTAGGTTTTACATTTTTGCTGTCTACTTTTTAAAAAGGTGTTTAAATATTAAAATCTATACTAATCTTGTTTCATTTAAACACTAAGTGCTTAAGTAATAACTTTCTAGCTAAGAGAATGATATTCATAAAATTTAAATTTAATAAAAGATTTATGTTCTAGCTACCTCCATAAATTGACCTACGACTAGTATGTTGACTTCTAATACAGAAACAAAAATTAGTGATAACTAGGTAGGTGGTGAAGTGGTTAGAGTACTGTGCCTCACATTAAGAAAATCTTGAGTTCGAATCCAGCCTACCAGCTATTAGACCTTAGTTAATCCATTTACTTTCTGTTTGCCTCAATTTCTTCAAATGTAAAATTAGTATAATACTGGCAGTTAACTCCCAGGATTTTTAGTAAGATTAAATGAAATAATATTTACTAAGAATGCTAGTTAAGTATTATTTCTTAAGATTAAAATAATTGTTTTGTGATGTAAATTAATCATAAATATTTAATCATTGAATTTTTTCTTCTTTCTTCTCTCCTGAAGCATAAACTCGAGGGTGCTCTTTTAGCTCTGGGACAGTTCCAACATGCTCTGGATGAGTTAATGACATGGTTGACACATACTGAAGATTTGCTAAATGAACAAAAACCAGTTGGTGGTGATCCCAAAGCCATTGAAATTGAGCTTGCCAAGCATCATGTAAGTAAATGCTTTAAATGATTGGTGCGTTTTTATTAATGATTATTTAGATGTATCATATAATTATACTGAATTCAACACAAATTAATGTTAAAGAAAGGAATACTGCCATATAAAAATACCCACATGGATATTTATTATTTTTTATAGGTTTTCTATTCATTTTTCTTTATTTAAACAGAAGATGAGTGGAAAGTTTATATTGATGTCAATCAAGAAAATTAAGTTGCTCTTTATGTAGCTCATGATTGATTTTTTCCTCTCTTTGGATCAGTTTCAGTTAATAGAAAAAAATCCTTCAACTTAGATGATTCCTAATCTCCACCACCAGTCTCTTAGATTTTCATACTTGGATGAAGTGCTGAGTCTTTGAATTTATTTATTTATTTTTGAATTTTACAATTTTTCCCCTAATCTTGCTTTCTTTTCCCTACCCAACACAGATCAGAGTCTGTTAGTCTTTACATTGCTTCCATGCTATACACTGATCTAAGTAGAATGTGTTAAGAGAAATCATATCCTTAAAGAAAAAAATAAAAGACATAGCAAAATTACATAATAAGATAACTTTTTTAAAAAAATTAAAGGTAATAGTCTTTGGTCTTTGTACAGACTTCACAATTCTTTCTCTGGACAAAGATGGTATATTACATTGCAGATACCTCAAAATTGTCCCTGATTGTTGCACTTATGAAATAAGCAAGTACATTAAGGTTGATCATCAATCCCATGTTGCTGTTACAGTATAAAATGTTTTCTGGTTCTGCTCATCTCACTTAGCATCAGTACATGCAAATCCCTCCAGGCTTCTCTGAATTCCCACCCCTTCTGGTTTCTAATAGAACAATAGTGTTCCATAATGTACATATACTATAATTTGTTTGGACATTCACTCAGTTTCCAGTTCTTTGCCACCACAAACAGAGCTGCTATGAATATTTTTGTACAAGTGACGTCTTTATCCTTTTTCATGATCTCTTCAGGATATAGACCCAGTAGTGGTATTGCTGGATCAAAGGGTATGCACATTTTCATTGTCCTTTGGGTGTAATTCCAAATAGCTCTCCAGAAAGGTTGGATGAGTTCACAGCTCCACCAACAATGTAATAGTGTCCCAGATTTCCCACAGCCCTTCCAACAATGATGATTATCCTTTCTGGTCATATTGGCCAGCCTGAGAGGTGTGAAATGGTACCTCAGAGATGCTTTAATTTGCATTTCTCTAATAAGTAATTATTTAGAGTAGTTTTTTTCATATGACTATGGAGTGCTTTGATTTTCTCATTTGTATATTGCCTCCACATAGCCTTTGACCATTTGTCAATTGGGGAATGGCTTGTTTTTTTTTTTTATAAATTTGACTCAGTAGTGCTGATTCTTTACAAAGAATTTTTATCCTTTGGGAAAAAGAACATGGCTATTCAATAGAAGCACTTTCCCCCTTAATTGATAAGGATTATGATTATTTATTTAGCTTCTAGCACTTTTAGATATTTTGATACATGCAGTAGGAAATTCCTTTATGGACAAATGCTATCCTAGTTCTAAATGATCTCAGAAGATTTTTGTTGTTCACTTAAAACTTTCCTCCTTATTCTTCTTTCATATATGTATTACCTGACATAAAACAGATAGATGAGGGTCTTTTTATTCTCCATTGCCAACTCTGGTTCTGTGAAATTAGGATCCTATTATTATTATGTCTCTTGCAAAAGTAGAGGGAAGTTTCATGTTTTGACTTTTGCCAAAAATCATAGTAGACTTTCCTGGCACACAAACATTGCTAACTATGTGTTTACTTCATGAAATCTTTTTAGATTTAGAAATTACTTTTTCATCTACTTGGTATTATATTTGCCTCTTGATAAATATATCATTTGTCCTATTAGTGAATCTAAACAAGTCCTTAGGTTTCTTTAAAACTGTTTTAAAAGGAGAAGGGACACCAGCAAGTGAGTTTTTTTATATAAATGTCATTCAGTACAGGAAATATCAACTTTGTAAATTCCCAACTTAATAATATTCCTTAAATAAGTGGAGGGACAGGTAGGTGGCACATTGTAGGGAGTATTAGCCTTGGAGTAAAGAAGATTCATCTTCTTGAGGCTGGTGATCTTGGGCAAGTCACTTGATCCTATTTTACCTCATGTGTAAGATGAGCTGGAGAAGGAATTGGCAAACCACTCTAATATCTTTGCTAAGAGAACCCCAAATGGGATTACAAAGAATTAAACCTAACTGAAATGACTGACAACCACAACAAAAATGGCTGCCCTTCTAAGGCACTTATCTTTCTTTTTCAAATATTAGACCTTGTTCCTTTCCATCATTTAGAGATCTACGTAATAGAATATTAAGATGACAATGGACCAGTTTTTAGAAAGGAAGTCAGTTAGCATAGGAAAGTTAGCATGGTTTAATTATGAGCCATTCTAATTTCATATGTCATGCTATACCAACTTCATTTTTTTGATAAGATAACCACATAGCATACTATATAAATAGCATAATAGAGAACTGTATGATGATGTTGTTTATGCTTTTGGACCAGATGGAAAAAAGGTTTCCCTAAATAATAAATTTAGTTGGATTAACAATGACTTGAGTGATAAGACACAAAAAGTCATAAAAGTTATTAACTTGGAGGGTGTTCTGTAGGGAGGTACTCCAGAGAACTGCCCCAAGCTCTTTACTCCTGTATTTTATTACTGACTTGAATGATTTGGTTGAAACAATATGTGGCTGATTTATAGATTGTATGAAGCTGGGAGTAACTGCTCACTCCCTCCTATCTTTGATGAAGAGATCTCTCTCCTTCTCTTCCTTTCTCTTCCTCCTCCCCTTCTCCTTTTATCCTCCCTCTTTCTTTTATGTACACATTTCCTTCTCTATATTTACTTCCTCCCTGCCATCTAAAAATGCATGTTTCTCTTCCCTTGGTTTGACCAACCCTACTGCTGACTGATATTTCTCCTCCACTTCATTGCTAAGTTTCTTGAGAAAACATCTCTACTACGTGCCTCACTTCCTCTCTGAGTCTTTTTCTCTTCTGAACCTTCTGATGTTTGCCTTTCATGTCATCCAATTGAAACTTTCCTCTCCTAAGTTTGCAGGGCTCTTTAAATTTCCAACCCTTATGGCCTTTTTATTCATTTCAGTGATTTCCCATGTTGGTCACTTCTTCCTGAATACCCTTTCCTCTCTAAGTTTTGTGACTGCTTTCTATTCTGTTACTAGTCCCATTTGTTTTGGTGCATTATTCAAATTATTCCCACTCACTATGGGTGCTCTCCAAGACTTGGTTTTGGCACCTCTTCTCTTCTTTATGTCATCTTTCTTGCTGAGCTCATCAGCTCCCATGCACACAACTATCATCTTTACAGATGATTCCCAGATGTATATGCGCAGTCCTTTGCCTAGTCCTGTCTTTTTGATATCTTGAAGTAGTTGTTCCTTCCCTCAAACTCAGTATGTCCAAAATATAATACATAATTTTTAACACAAAGTTCTCCACTTTTTTTTTAGGTTTTTTTTTTCAAGGCAATGGGGTTAAGTGGCTTGGCCAAGACCACACAGCTAGGTAATTATTAGGTATCTGAGGCCAGATTTGAACTCAGGTACTCCTGACTCCAGGGCTGGTGCTCTATCCACTGCACCACCTAGCTGCCCTAGAGTTCTTCACTCTTAACAGATTAACTACTATTATTGAGAGCACTACCACAGTCTCTCAGGTACTGAGGCTCTTTCCAGAAAACTGATCTGTTGTCAGTTTTGTCATTTCTGTCTTTACATTTCTTTTATGTGTCCCCTTCTTTCTTTTCCTTTGATTACCACCACAGAACAGGCCGCTCATCTTATCTGGATTATTACAATAACCTTCAAATTGCTTTTCCCACTTCTACTCTCTCTTTACTGCAATTCAACTGCCACTTCACTGCTAAAGTGATTTTCCTAAAGTATAGGTTAGAATTTGTCACCCTTCTACTCAATGTTTTCCTATTACCTACAGGATCAAGCAAAGACCTCTGTTTGACATTTAAAGCCCATCACAAACCTACTTTTCTGATTTTCAGTCTTTCTACACTTTTTGTCTTCTTTACGTACATACACGTTATAATCCAGCTACCCTAGGCCACATACTTTCTTGAACACAACACTCCCTTGTTCATTCATTCTTCCTTCCTTTCTTCCTTTTTCTTTCTTTCTACATATATATTTGTACTGATTGTCTGCTATACATAATTATTCTCTATACTCTCCTTTCCCATTTAGCTTCCCTGACTTAATTCAAGGCTCAGCTGAATCCTCAATAGCTAGTATTTTTCCTTTCAGATTTTTTCCCATTTACTCTCTATATCTTCTTTGTTTTCCTCCTTTCCTCCTTTGTTTTCCTTCTTTGAGTTCCTTGAGGAAAAGAACATTATTTTTTGCCTTTCTTTTTTGCTTTTTTCTTCAGTGTTAAACACAGTGCCTCCCATGTAAGAAGTGCTTAATTAATGGTTGATGAGTGATTTATGAATCAGAATTTTAAAAGGCTAGGATAATGAACCTCAGCTAATAAGATAAATTTAATAGGTATAAAAGTAAAGTTCTGCATTGATCTGAAAAAAATACTTTCGGGGTGGCTAGGTGGCGTAGTGGATAAAGCACCGGCCTTGGAGTCAGGAGTACCTGGGTTCAAATCCGGTCTCAGACACTTAATAATTGCCTAGCTTTGTGGCCTTGGGCAAGCCACTTAACGCCATTTGCCTTGCAAAAAAAAAAAAACCTAAAAAAAAAAGAAAAAAGTACTTTCAAAAGTATGTAATGATAGAGGTATGAAAGTTCCTGTGAAAAAGATCTCAGCCTTTTAATTTAAGCTTACTTTGTTTCAGCAGTATGGATAGGCATAATAACTAAGGAATAGTGTCCAGAATAGTGGAGAAGATGGTTATTCTGCGCTCTGGCCTAGGAGTACCATATTTAGAAGGAATAGGATAGTTAGGTGGCACAGTGGTAGAGTACCAGTCCTGGGGTCAGGGAAGACAAGTTTAGTTGGCTAAGTGATCACATAAACATGGTTGTCTCAAAAAGAAAAAAAAATGAGAACACAGAAATATTTTCAAAGAAGGATGGTGAGCTACTCTGTTATATAGATATTAGTTTTAGGAACCAAAGATGTTTAACTTGAAGCTGTTTAACCTTATGGGGTTTGATGGGGTGTCAGGGTTACTTCATTATGAAGGTATGAAGAACTTACACATGGAAGAAAAATTAGACTTGCTCTTCTTGACCTCTGTTAAACAGAACCAGAAACAGTGCAGAGAAGTTACAGAGAAGCAGATTCAGGCTAGCTGTAAAGAAAAAAAAAATGACTTACTGATCCTTCATTTGAAAGGCTTCCCTCAAGGCAAAGGGTTCCCCTGCATTTCACAATGTTTCTGGTGACCACTGTCACCATTTTAAATGGGTGTTTGTCAGCTTCTGATATTTTGTTCTAGTTGAGATTCAGGAATTTTCTTACTGCTATTCTCCTTATTACACTGAGAGAAGAGATAATACCAATCCCATTAATGGAGTAGGAGAATGTGGAGAAGTATCCTCATCCTTATTGTTAGTGTAACTTTGAAAGAAATATCTTCTCTGATGTCCTAGAGTGTAACTTGGAATAAGTTTTTACATAATAGAAAAAAAAGTATATGTATTGTGTTTAAAGTTTATTGCCTTGTTTTTAGAGTTAGGGTATAAGATTATAGCACTTCTTGGTAAATCAGGACATTCTCCCTTAAATTCTATCAGCTGTGTGACTTTGGATCTTGTGTCTCTGACCTCTATTTCTTATCTGTAAAAAGAAAGAGTTAAGTTAGATCGTCTCTGAGTCCTCTTTCAGCTGTAAATTTCTTTTATCCTAATACTGTAGCTTAATTTGGGCTTTTTTTTTGGCAAATATCTGAATTACAGTATTGTTGCTATTTTGTAATATGTAAACCTACTTGACAAACACATGACTTACTAGCAAACTTTTGGAACATAACATGTTTATTTTTCAGAATGCCTCATAGATCATAAAGAAGTTATTCTTCAGTCTGTAGTGGGCAAGGATCAATTTTCAGTTTACTTGATGTACATTGTACACATTGCTGTGCTAAAGAACTTCACAATTTGTATGCAGTTAGATTTCATTTTTTAATACATTGTAATATTTCCTATTTGGGTTTCAATGGATAGCAGAACTCAACCAGTAGAATATTATCAGGAAAAAAATAACGCCATATTGATCAGTCAGTTTTCACTCTCAAGCTACCTCAGTTTTTCAAAAGATCATGATTTTATCAGTAAATTTACTGTCTTCACCAATACAAATTGCACTCCCTCTTTGCCTTAGGGTAGGCAGTCAAAGCTAGCATAACTTCATCACCTAGTTGGGCCTCCGCAATCTTAGTCAATTCAGCCCTCAGAAAATAAACACAGTCTGTCACTGGGCCTGTACATGAAGGATTTCCTACTTGACAAGACCTGCTGGAACTTGCATCTTTCAGACAGAGCACTAGAGGACCTTAGAGCTACCTGTATAATATAAGACATTGGAGATGGAGCTTAGTGGTAGCTTCCAAAGCTTGCAAATTCAAACTTATAGGATTGCTTTGTCATCATAATAACTGTGGGAGCATCTTGGAACTATAGTAATTGTATGATAATATAAAAACAAAATATTAATTTTGTAATCTTGAGCTACTGGGTTAAGACTTTTAAGATCTTCATGGGTCCAACTAATAGCATCTATCTCATAGTGTTGTGAGGATCAAGTGATATAGTAATTATAAGTACTTATCACAGTGTCTTTTATGACGTAAGAGTGACATAAAGGTTAGTCATTATCATTATAATTTATTTACACACATGTAAACATGCAATGAACATATATTTATGTGTACATATATTTATATACATAATAAAAGCTACATAAATGTTAGTTATTGTTATCATTATTATAATTTTTAGCAAATTAGTGAATCTAATGTAGAAGAAGTAATAATCAGCCCTATTCTGCATACTTTCATTGGGTATGTGTAATACTAATCCAATTGGGAAAAACTGTTCATATGATCATTTTTATGGGTGATAATTATTGAATATGTGTGGATTTACTTGCATACACATATATGTGTTTAGACTCCCACACAGCAACTTATTGCAACCTTAAAGACAAATCCAACCTAGTGATGTTTTTTTAATGTTATTAATTACACAAACTTTTAGATTAAATGTCACTCTTAGAAATAAAACTGAAAGTAATGCTAAGGAGTGTAACTGACAAATACCTTGGTATCATTTTAATACTTGAAGGTCCTCCAAAATGATGTGTTAGCCCATCAGTCTACAGTGGAAGCTGTTAAAAAAGCAGGAAATGATCTAATTGAATCAAGTGCAGGAGAAGAAGCAAGTAATCTCCAGACCAAGCTAGAGGTTTTAAATCAACGCTGGCAGAATGTATTGGAAAAAACACAACAAAGGAAAAAACAGCTGGATAGTGCTTTGCACCAGGTGAGTGGGAAAAGAAACTCAGATACTTCAGTTTAGCATTGAAAACCAAAAATAGCATGGAGTAGCTAATCATGGTTTCAGACTCCAGTTTATCAGAAATCTCTTGCTCTGCCCTGTAGCACTGAGCACTGGGAACACAGGTATCCTAGTTTTTGTCCTAGGACTTTGGATTGCCTCTCCCATATAAAAGTAGTGAAGGGAAAATTTGTGAGGCTCTGACATTGCTAATAACAGAGATTGATTTAGGGGACTGGGATTACATAAGCAGTGTCTTTTACTTTCATTAGAAAATATTCATCTCCCAAATTTAAATACTAAATAACTCGTCTGAATTTAGGCACAAGGGTTCCATGGAGAAGTTGAAGATTTACATCAGTGGCTGACAGACACTGAGCGTCACTTATTGGCATCAAAACCTGTTGGAGGATTACCAGAAACAGCCCGGGAACAGCTTAATACCCATATGGTAAGTTCATCATTTTGAAAAGTCTTGTAGTTAGCCTGGAATTAGGAGATTAACTTTTGTAAGCACTTTAGTGATTGGAAACTGTTTGTATGCATAAGAGGTTTATAAAATGTTTAAAAATTTATAACAGAAACAGTTATTCAGTTTGTGAAAATACACAATTAGCTAATTATATGCCTGAAGCTTAACACAGCTGTATGTGATAATATACTTGGTGTTTTCATGTATGTAAAAATGATAGTTCATCAATGAGTATGACCTTTAGAAACTAAGAAATTGAGTTTTTTAGATTTTAGTCCAATTTTTCAAAAATTATATAAAAATGCTATCATTGTATGACTAATACCATATTATATCATGGGTGAAAAAAAGCAATGGCACTCATTTAGTGATATCAAGTAATTTGTTATAGTTTCTTGAAAAACATATTCCTAATTGTTTAAATGAGAAATGAAATAAATCATCTTTTTTTTTTTTTTTTTTGCTAATTGCCTTTGGGTCTTATACTTAGCCTCATGTGAAAAACCATCAGGAGATCTCTTTGTGTAATAATATATATAGAGCTTGACATCTGTGCACCTTCCATATTTCCATGTTATGAGAAAAATTATGACATGATATTTGTCAACGGATTTGTTTAGTTGTTTGTTGTTGTTTTTGCTAAGATGTTGATTTCTAATAAATTAGAGATGAAATGATTGTGGATTTGCTGACATTTCTGTTACATAACTATCAGAAGACAGTTTGCTGACATGGGAAAAGCTCTGTATTTGGTGCCAGACTTTGGGTTCAAATATTGACTCTGCTATTTATTACCTAAAAGAAAGTCATTTAACCTTTATGGACCTCATTTAATTACTGAGTCCCTTTTAAAAGCAATTTGTTATCCTTGATTTGCATCATAGAGTCATTTTATCCTTCTTGTGGTACCCAACTATCTATTTATTTATTGGAAGAATTTGTTTTTTCTAATTATTTTTAACTGTAAAAAACTATTTTATATTGGTGGAAAGCATGTTTAAATCAAGAGTTTCCATGCAAATGAAATTTCAGATCAAGTTAAAAAGCAAACACACAAATGAACAAATCTGATTTGTAAGTGGCTACTTAAGCTGATCTTCTAATGCTCAATAAAAACATAAATGTCACAAATATAAATTAGAAATGGAACATATTATCTATTAAATTGTACTTAAGATTTTCTATTCTTAAGAACTTATGGAATGGTGCACATCTGGATATGAATGATATTCTACATAGAGTTTTTGTAATTCAGAGCTCTGGATTGATGACCTGGGAAAAAATAAAATCTTGAATTTACTTCTTTATAATACTATTTTTGATATCTTAATTTAGGAACTCTGTGCTGCCTTTGAAGTTAAAGAAGAAACATATAAGTGCCTCATGCAAAAGGGCCAGCAGATGCTTGCAAGATGCCCAGATTCTGCAGATACAAATGTTGATCATGACATAAATAACTTGAAAGAAAAATGGGAATCTATAGAAGTCAAACTCAGTGAAAGAAAAGTATGTACATTAGTTAAAACAAAAGATGATACTTTTTAAAATCACTTATCTTTCCTGGATATGAATTATTTTCTATGCAGATATATCTTGGGACCTGAGATTTTTAATGTTCCAAACTTATAAGCATATTGGGAAAAAATCAAACATGATTTCTAAAGGATTATTAGAATAAAATTCTATCCACACATAAGAAAATAATAATTAAAAAAGAACAATGATGTTTGCACTTATATTCACATGTTGCCATTAGCTGCTTTTAATTATAGAATTATGAGCTTATTTGAATGAACGAATGAAAAAGAATTTATTAAACACTTTGAGTATATAAGCACTATGCTAAGTCCAGAGAAACAAATAGGAAAAATTTGACAGTCCTTTATGTTAAGGTACTTGTATTCTAATTATGGAAGGCATTACAAAAATGAGAGTTCACTTGTAGGGGAAAATAGAAAATATTGATAGTCTCTAAGAGAGCAACTTCTAGGTCAGGGCTCTTTTGGATGCAGTAGCAATGCTGTTTAGATGGAAATGCCCTGGCATTGAGTGAGTGTAGCAGCAGGGCAAGTGGTGAGACTTGGTGGTCTAGAAGTAGTAGTGGTAGTAAGGGTGATGCCAAACAAAGCTTTTTGAGGATTTGGACTTAGTCAGAATTGTATAGAAGTTTAAGAAAATATTGAATAATCTGCATAAAAGTTAAGAACCAAAATGTCAAGAAAAGAAGTAAGGAGATATAAAATTCATATTAAATTATGAATACATTTTTCTTTTTTGTTAAAATTTGTAAGTGTTGCAGTGAATAAGAACTGTTGATTTTGCTGCTTTATGATAAGAAAATGTTTAAACCATAGGATACTATATATAATCTGTCATTTAAGTGAGCAGAAATGTTGAATATTTTTATATTTTATACTTTTTAGCTCTTTATATCGACAATATCACTATAAACTTGCTATTTTTAATAATCTAGCTGTCAAATAGCCTTGTATATGATGCTCAAATGTTTTCTGATATTTTCACGATGGGCTTATTTAATTTAAAAAAGAATGAATGGGAATCATTCACTGATAAAGAAGGAAGACAGAGGAAGACTGTCAAAGAATAGCTAACTGGGGGGGGCAGAAGAACTTCTGGAATAACATCAAGTAATAAATAATCTTTTTTTTTTTTCCAGGCAAAGCTAGAGGATGCCCTTAATTTGGCCATGGAGTTCCATAATTCTCTTCAGGACTTTATCAACTGGCTTACCCAGGCTGAACAAACACTGAATATAGCTTCCCGGCCAAGTCTTATCTTAGACACTATCTTGTTTCAAATTGATGAACACAAGGTATGTAGTGAATTAGACACAGCATTTCCATTCCTTCTTTTCAAGATATTGGAAAGTTTTATTGCTAGAAATATGTATTTTAGATTTTTAGGAAGTTTTCTTTCTTTTATATTCCATATAAATGGTATATACCATAAAATGGATATTGGTATAGTTTTTGTACTTGTACTGATTTATATTTGATGCTTTTCTCTGGAAAGGTTTTTGCCAATGAAGTAAATTCTCATCGTGATCAGATCATAGAGCTGGACAAAAATGGAACTCATCTGAAATATTTTAGCCAAAAACAAGATGTTGTCATTATTAAAAATCTCCTGATTAGTGTACAGAGTAGATGGGAAAAAGTTGTCCAGCGATTAGTGGAAAGAGGACGAGCTCTGGATGATGCACGAAAGAGAGCAAAGCAGGTAATTCAGTAGCTTGTGTAAAACTGTAAATTTAGCAATACTTCATACCCAATTGTTAAAAAAATCATTCAGCTCTTATTGCAGGTTAAAATAGAAATAACAAACTATTACTGTTAGTCAAGGAAGCTTTTTTTTTTAATTAAAGGGAATTGGGTATTGACATCTCTACTTTCTGCCCTTGTTTTGGTTTTTAACTATACAGAATAATCTGAAAAGGATATATTATAGTTTATCTCCACAAGGGTCTTATCATCATCTCTAATGCCAAAGCAGACTTTTATTTGTTTTTGATTGCCAATTTTCCCCCCTTATTCTCTGTGCTCCTGACCTACTTAACATATTATTTATGTGGCTACCTTTTGTTCAAGTTACAAAGATGAAATTCCCCAAAAAGACAGACATTTTTCAAACAAAATCCATTGAGGACTACTTTATAAATCTAATGATCCTTTGTAAAACTTTCCTTCTCTGAATTGTATTGGAAGTCTTATCTATAGCTCTTCATTAAATCTATATTTCCAATTTAGTATTAAAAAATTCCCAATTTTCTAAAGCATACCAAACCTTTTCAGGATAAAAAAGCATGGGGGAAAAATTCCCTCAAATACTCATCTAGTTATTTGGCTAAAACACACAGCAACAGGTCTCATTATTGTCTTCAAGCATTTTCATAACTCCTTTCGGTTTTCTCAAATTTTTTTCAAGTTTATGTGTTTAAGTTATGACATTCTTGGCCATTTTTGCACACTTTCTCTCAGACAATGTGCTAAATTTAATTTAAATCATTCACAAATATAAACCCTTCCTTAGTATTGATTTATGTCTGTGTGTAAAGATGGTGAATCATACACATATTTACTTTCAGTTATTTTTAACTCAGTGTAAATTAATATAACTATAATGTTGTTCTCTTTTGGTAGTTCCATGAAGCATGGAGCAAACTCATGGAGTGGCTAGAAGAATCAGAAAAATCTTTGGATTCAGAACTTGAAATTGCCAATGATCCAGATAAAATAAAGACCCAACTTACACAGCATAAAGTGAGTCCAAAGTTGAATAAAAGAAAGCTACTTTATTGTATTGTGATGTCATTTTCCAACCTCAACTCATCACATTTTGACTAAATCACTAGAGAAAAGAACTGTTCAATGTAAACTAGTAGCAGATGTACTAGTAACAATGTAAACTAGTGTCAGATTTCAAACTAGATATCTGGACTAGATGATTGCTGAAGTTCTTTAAATTCCATATGTCTAAAATAAAATCTGTCTCCCAGATTGTTCAAATCGCAATAATATTCTCTCTACACAGTAACATTTTTAAGATAGCATATTAATTAGAATTTCTGAAATTAATTGTTATGGAAAGAAAATTCAACATACAAACATATCCAAGTTCTCTATGTTAGAAAATATAATTATCTAGAAAAAATACTTAGAAACATTGGTGGTGGTTAAACCATTATGTTTTTAATTAGTCACTCTTAATTATTTAGAATTATGGTTTGCAAATTAAATATAGATAATTACAAATTATTGAGATTTGAATGATAAGCGGAGAGGAGACTAAGGAGGAATAGTCAATCACACTAATAGAGTAACTAGAATGAAAATTCAGGGTGAAGATAGTAGTGAAGGAGGAGAGAATGGGCAACAATATTAAAGGCTACACAGATATCAAGAAGGATGAGACCTGAGAATAAGGCATTGAATTTAATGATTAAAATATAAGCAGGGGCAGGTAGCTGGTATAGTGGATATTTACCTAGCTGGGTGACTCTGGGAAAGTCCCTTAACCCCTTACCTTACAAAAATCAACAAAAAAAAGAAATAAGGAGCAGTCTTAGAAAAAAATGTTTTCATTTCAGTGTTGAAGTCAAAAACCAGATTGAACAGGGTTGAGAGAGTTTTTGGAGTTGAAGATATATTATTAACTGACTACAGACAGAATTTTTAAAGAAAATTACAAAAAATTTAAAGATAAATATGCTCCAATTTCACTTTTTAAAATTAGTTTAATGCCTTTTAAATTAAAATTATCTCAGAGAAAAGTTAAATTTTGTCTCATGAATCATGTAAAAAAATTGTCACAGAAGGTTGCATTGATTCTTCTTGTTTTTGGACTTGATATTCCTGAATTTGGTCATTGTATGGTGCCTCTGAATTAAATAGATATTTGCTACAGTGAAGATAGAGTTTTCAAGCTTAATATTATATTAACACTGAAGATAAATTCAAAAAGTTTATTAATCTCTGTTTTTTACCATTTCCTTCCATACTTAGCATCTTGTATCTGAGGCACAATAACGGTGATAGTTTCATATCATTTTGATCATTTATTAAAATTTTTATATGATGACAGTAGGTTAATTGTTCCTTTCTCTTAGCCTCCTTCCAAAGGCAACCAATTTCTTCCTTATATCAAAGTGATAAAATCAATAGAAAGTGCTCTATAATGCCACCCTTGAGGTGATGGTGCTCTAGAGATACTTAGTCTTTGAGTCAGTTATTCCACCAATTAAATATCCCTCTGTAGTAAGTGGAAATGGCAAAATAGATTGACTTTTTCTATGGTAGGCATATTAAAATAGTACCAATATGAAAGTCTCTACATGTTTTATTATTTAACATTTAGTGGTCAGTCAGATTTAGTTGGATTGGCTTTAGCAGTGAACAAATAGGAAAGTAGCATAGGAAACAAACCTAAGCAATATTTATGAGGTGGTTATTGGTCAGTCTTTTAAAAAAGATGCTAAATGGTAGACAGGACATATTAAATAGGTGCAGTAGTGAAGTTTCCCAAGTTTGGCAGCTTCAACTACTGCTAGCATCTAGTTTGGAATTTAGAAAATTATTTGTAACAATAGTGATTGTTCTCAACTACCTTGTGTTTCTTCCCTCATTTATTTATCAATAAAATGAATTTGTTTCTTTCTCTTTAAAACTTTTCACTAGAAAATTATGTCTAAAACAAGCAGAATAACCAAGCTATATAACTGCATAGTACAATGGACTTTGTGTTCTCTCTCTTTGACTCTACACAGCATTTTTTAGAATCATATTTTTCAGAAGAGCCATGTAATATGATAATGTAGCTTTTTTGTGAAAGGTCTTATTAAGGTCATCCAGCTGTAGCATCACTTGAGGTACAGCCAAGTTCTTGCAATTGTAATTCATTTTTTTAGGCAGTGGTCCCACTTATAACAGATAGTATTTTGAATGATAAATGGTTATAACTACAAGGGACATTTCCTCAGTATGGGCAAATCATGAAAATAATAATAGCTTATTATTATTAGATTTTGTATGGATAATAGTGCTTAAGATATAATTGGCACCATGCTTTATGCCTATGGTGTCTGGCTAATGTGATATAAACGTTTATATTCATGGCATTATATCCCTAGAATTGTTTTGTATTTTTCTAAGAGTAAGTTAACTCTTTCTTACATTTCTTAACCTTAACTCCTTCAACTACATACCACTAGTACTCTATGGCTTTCCTAAATTATTTAATGTAATCAGTAAATATTGTTTTTTGGAGCACAAATGCCTTATAACTTACTTATTAGACATACACCCACAAAAAGGAAATGCCAAATTACTTATGCTACTATATATCTTTTCCTATCCAGTCCCCTATTCCTTACTACCACTATTCCATAGTCCTATATATTATGTCCTTAATCTTGGCTTTGATGAACCACCATGATAATGAATACACAGAATCAATAATAGGAATCTGAAGTTTTGAGGAAAAATTTGTTGAGATGTGAAGTGTGCATATCATATCTGTTTAAATACCTCCTAAGGAATCAGAAACCAAGAGCATTAATAATTATATTCCAAATCCATTGAAATTTTCAAAAATTGAAAGTCAGAAATTCAATTTCATATTATGCTATATAGCATTAAATTTTTATATTTTGAATCGATTCCTGTTTTCATAAATTCTTTAAAGATTATAGACACTTAAAAAGTCTTTGCTTTTAAATGAACTTAAAATATATATATATGGATACTCAGTGCTCCTGGTGTGGCATTGTTTAAAAATGGCATTCTTCATTATCTTCTGTGCTCATTAATCATATATTGTGATTAAGATTTCCCTAATGCATTTCTCTTATGCCTTTATTCATCATATAATTTTTTCATTTCAAATTTGCAGGAGTTCCAGAAAGCACTTGGAGCAAAACACTCTGTCTATGACACCACAAACAGAACTGGACGGTCTCTGAAAGAGAAAACTTCCTTGACTGATGATAATTTGAAACTAGATGATATGTTAAGTGAGCTCAGAGATAAATGGGACACTATATGTGGGAAATCTGTGGAAAGGTAAAATGAACTCCTTAAAATAGTTTTTAAAACTTTTTTTAAAAATATAGGAAATTGAGCTATTTAAATTAAATGATTGAATGAACTAGAAAAGTAAGAGTTAAACTATTTAAGAGCTCACCACAATGCCAAATACTGTGTTAAGCCCTAGGGATACAGTTCCTTCCAGGCAAGAGCTTGCATTTTAATAGAAAGAGTCAATACACTTAGGAGAGGTCAGTTATAGGCTGGATTGCAGGGTCTTATGATTCTTAGGGCATAGTGTCAAGACTAGATGGCAACACACAGTAAGCTTAAGGCTTTAATAAAAAGGCAGAAAGCTGTAATAGTAATAATAATAATAACTAAAATTCGTGCAGCACTTTAAAATTTCCAATGTGTTTTACAGGTATCCTATCTAATTCTTCAAAATATTTAAAAAATATATTATAGAAAAAATAATCTTTTGACACATTTAATACTTCTCAGTAAACATCTAAACCAACATTCACTAGTTAATTTCCCCAAAAAATATTTAAGCAAAGCCCCTTTTTACTACAGATCCTACATATTGCTTCTTACTTTTATATTTTATGAATTTTTTGGTGATGATTACTTTAATTTCAATATATAATACCTATATATATATAGTACCAACAACATTGTTCTTTGTATTTGGCTTAAATTTTGTTTTCTGTATGTATTCACTTGATATAGAAATTTTAGAAGTTTATCTAACCCTATTGTTAGAATAACATAAAATTTATCTTGTATTACAAAAGGTGATCTTTAATAATAAGCAGATTATGAATTGATTACATTATTTTAAGCACTGATATCTCCTTAGAATTAAATAAGGCGTTCGTCTCAATAAACTTTTATTGAGCACTTACTATGTAGGGGTCAATACATTCTAGGCATTGTATTAATAATTGAAAAATAATTTAGCAATCATAATGAAGGAAAGTAATTTCAGTAATAGTTTTAGATTATGCAAAATGATATGGTATTTATATTGTAAATAGCTTATATATACTTACGTATATTCATATTGCTTTTCCAGAAGGTAAGTTTCCTGAAGGCAGGAACTATTTAATATTTGTCTTTGTGTCCCCAGGCTACCATCATAAAAAAATTTTCCACATCAATAAATCCAAAAGCATTTATTAGGCACCTGTCTACTAGGTGCCAAACATCTACATAGTAGACTACAATAGGGCCAAGGCAAAAACGAAACTTCCCTTGTCCTCAAAGAGCTTGCCTTTTTAATAAGTATATGGAAAATATCTGCAAAGCAAATACCAGGACATTTTGCACAATATAAAACTACTGCTAAAATCACTTTACTTTGGGATGGCTGTTCATGAACGTATATGTCTATACCCCAATCCCATAATTTTTTTTCTTGTCATGCATTCCCCAAGGACATGTTAAGAGGAGGCTTTCTGAATTCATGAAAAATAAGCTCAGAAAAACTGGAATTTTCCTTCATTGGTGAAGAATCTTACATTTTAAAAGTTGTGTAATGGAGACTGGGAGGGCTTCTGAGGAAAAGGTTGTATGGGATCAACTACCTTCTTTTTTTAGTAGCATTTTTTTCCCCAGGGTGTGTAGGCAACATTTGGAAAGGTGAGAGAAGTATTTTCTTGTCCAATGCCAAAAGTAGGGATGAACATCCTAAGGTTTGAAAAAATGAAGGTTTTTAGAGTAGCAGGGAAAGAAGCTACTGTTGCTCCATTAGAGGGTATGCATGGGCTTATGTATAATGATGACCAAGAGAAAATTCACTTTACTATTTCTTCCATTTCTTACCCAAGTTTTTTTCCTCTCCCCACCCAAATCTATTATTTAAAAAAAAAAACCCTACCTGGTAACCCCTATTCTGGTAAACTTCATGGTAAGAGCGTTCACTATTTTGAAGAAAAATGCAAGTTTCTGGGAAGGCTTGAGTTAATTGAAGCTAAAAAAAGTTTGTTTTTGCATGTGAAATTTTTTATTGACAAGTGTTAATGTAGTGATTTGTCTTGATATTTTTAAGGCAAAGAAGGCAATATTGGAAAGACACAAAGAAAAACTAATTACATTGCAAATTTTGATACTCAAATGTTCTTTATTTATATCATAACTCATTCCAGGATTTTTTTTTCCCTCTTGGTGATGATTAAAGTTTCCTAAGAAGTTAGTTTAGATGTCTCTTACTGCTTTTTAAAAAAAAATAAATATGATTGTTTTCTCTTGGCATTTTCTCAGACAAAACAAATTGGAAGAAGCTCTGCTATTTTCTGGACAGTTCACAGACGCCCTGCAGGCTCTCATTGATTGGTTGTACAGAGTTGAACCTCAATTGGCAGAAGATCAGCCAGTTCATGGAGACATGGATTTAGTGATGAATTTGATAGATAATCACAAGGTATTAATAAATACATCATACTGCCTTCTTAGTGTACCCTTCTATGTTACTTGTTTACTTATTCTGGTAGGAGAAGAAAGAGAAAAAAAAGTTAGCCCTATCATGACATTTTTTAGTAAATAGTCTTGTTAGGTGTCCGTGAAGAAAACAATTTAATAAGCCTTCAAGTGCTATCTAAATGTGAGTTGATATTATTATAATGATCATATTGATTCTTGGGTATTAGTGCAAGAAATTTGCTTACATTTAGGATAGAATCACTAAATCTATAGGAAAATTGTGATACAATTTAAAAATATGATACTAAAAATCACTGAACCTATTTGATATATTTTAAACCATAAGAATTAAGTAATCAAGGAAATTTAGATTGCTTTTAAAACTCTATACAGTATAATTTAATCAATAGACTCTAATGCTATTTCTCTTGGAATCACTAGTTCATATTTTGAAAATTCATGGAGGTGTGGTGAAAAGAAGTTCAGCATGCTACCTTATTTTTTAAAAAGCATCTATCATAATTATCTTTTAACCTTTAAGGCATAGTGGTTAAAGAGCTGGCCTAAGAACCAGGAAAGACCTGAGTTGAAGTTCTGCTCCTAAGACATGTCTTAAAGTGCTCCAGACAGTTTTCTAATATTGGAAGTTGTAGCAGAAGTGACAACTTACATTAGTGCAAAAAAATTTCCTCATCTGGAAGTTACTTATACCAATTAAATGACCATCCAATCCCTATCAATTAAATTGTGAACCAGTCACACAAACCATTTTATTTTTATTATTGAGGTATATATAGTAACCAATTATTTAAAAAAGGATATGCCTAATATAAAATCAGAAATTTAGTTTTCTTTACTTATGGACTTTGAAAAGAGGGGGGGAAATAATACATGGGACATGTTTTGTCTTACTGAAGATTTTGACTCTTTAACATTATCTGTTCCTAAGCTAGTCAGAACAATGTAATCATTCATGACAGTGTACAGCAGACCAGTAGATCACATGAGCAAAGTGGTTTGGTCTTAATATTGATCTGGATTTTCCCCAAAGATTATTTGGGTTGTGCTTTTAAATAATTTTATCATGAAATAGAGAGCTAGTTATTTAAATTGGCATATTAAATTATGCATTAAGACTGAGTGACTTGCACAATAAAAGTATTGGAATTTGTAAAGAATAACCTTTGGGAAGCTGTTTAAAAATACAAATGAATAGGGGTGGCTAGGTGACACAGTGGATAGAGCACTGGCCCTGGAGTCAGGAGTACCTGGGTTCAAATCCGGCATCAGACACTTAATAATTACCTAGCTGTGTGGCCTTGGGCAAGCCATTTAACCCCGTTTGCCTTACAAAAAACCTAAAAAAAATATTCTTCCATTTAGGAGTTATTTTCAGTGCATTCAATTTGTATAAAACTTTTGGTATTGAATATTCATTTACCTATAAGTAATGGCCAAATGAGATATTATAAATGATGGTATCCAAAAATGGTGGTATCAAAATGGATTGGTTTTAGTTTCCTGTGGATAGGCCCATTTAAGATAAGACTTTTTGAGTTTCATTTTATATGTCTAAAAATTCAGTGCTTATTCGTATAAGCAAAAATGCTTGTTCTATATTTCATTATAGTTAATTCTGTCATGCTTTGTCCCTTATGGATCATCATCAGAAACAATAAGTAAGGGATAGTTCTTTTTTTTCCCCTTTGAATAAAGAACATGCCAGATAAACCATATATATCAGGACTACAGTAATTTTCAAGATTATAATCTATATTAGTTCCATTCATTTCAACCCATAATAGACCCTAAGTAAATATTTGTTGCATTTAGTTATTAAGAACACTTTTCTATGTGCTTTTACCTATAGTTTTTCTCATTGCCAAAATATTTACCAATCTATCCAGTTTTTAGGTATCTATTTTCAAGATCAGGAAAAGAGAACTAGTAGTATGTTATCAAGGCAAAAAGTTAGCACACTAATAATTTGGAAATTCTCATATGGAAATGGCAATTGAATTATTCAAGGATTGTGTTTGTAACAGAGGTTGTACACTTCATAACCATATCTACCATTAGAATGGTCAGTTAAGTTAGTCAAACTAGTTAAGCTGAGATGAATGATTTTTTTGAGTGATTTTATAATTATTTATAATTAAATTAATAATTATGTATAATAGTATATCAAGAACCAAATTTATGCAGATATATAACAGATTGGAGATCACACAAATTTCTGATTTTTTAAAAAATAATCTGTATCTTCATAGAATATTCTATATTGATTAATTGATATATCTAGTTTTGTATATGAAATTTTAGTCTGTGCCTGAAAAATTCTATGATCTGTTTCCACACCATTACTTACTCTATATTCACCAAAAAAGTTGTTCCTATTCTATGTTAAATCCTTCCTATGCCATGTCTACAAGTATTTACTGACTACCCAAGATATACTAGTTATTATGCAGTTGTATGTCTAGGCAAAGATTTTGGTAGGAAATGATTTAATAAGTGTTTCTAAAATAAATACTGTCTCAATAAAGATAAATGAAAATATGTTAATTAAAATTATATTTTATAATAATAGTTCATATTTTAAAGATAATTTGCTGTTTAAACAATTCTAAAGTAAACTACAACCTCAGCCTAAGTGTTGAGCAAAATGAAAATTTTGTTGTAGCCTCTGAAATATGGCAAGAAAAGAATGTAAACTGCCATATTTGAAAATTAAAATCTGTTGCAAAAAAAAATTAGAAATGTGTAAAGCCAATACATTAGATACTTTCTAATTTCTAATAAAAATTCTATGAGAACTTTAAGATTCTCCCATAGTCTTGCCTGGACATACTCTTTAATATAAATCAGGACCAGTAGAATTCTTTTTTTAAAAAAAACCACCCTTAAATTAACGAATTCAGCTTGAGATCCAGAAATTAAGTTTCTATCCATTCCCACAATCACAAGATTGCTAGTGAAAATGATGATGATGATGATGATAATATTTACATAGCCAAGGTCTGCAAAGAGCTTTATAGATATTATCTCACCTTATTCTCATCTCCCTGGAAGGTAGGTTCTATTATTATTCCCATTTTACAGAAGAAAAAAACTGAAACAGAGGTTAAGTGACTTGCAGAGTCACACAGCTAGTAAGGATCAGAGGTTGGATTTGAATGCAGACTGAGTATTCTTTCCTAATGATGCCTTTAATCATTAACTTTCTTTGAAAGAAATTTTAGCTTATCTACACATGTGTATGCATATGTATTTATATATATATATATATTCATGCTCCTACATAAACATATACACATGTATTTGTTAAATTTACTTATTTGAAGCAGTGACAGCTATTGAACAAAATTCATTTTACCTGTTTGTAAAATAACCAGTCAAACAATTAAAAAAAACCCCTTTATTAAGTACTTATTTTGTGCTGCTTCTTAGGATTAAAAAACGTCTTCTACTTTTAAGGAGTTTCTATTCTATTGGAGAGGAGATAATATGGATAGAAATGACTTTAGAAAATGCTTACAAAGTTGATGGAGGGTAGTCTTAGAGAGGCAGCAGCCAGAGGGATGGGGAAAGAAAGACCTCTTATACAAGAAGTCCCATGAATGGAGTCTGGAAGGAAGCCAGGGATTCTAAGAAGCAGAGGTGAGAAGGGAGAGTTTCCCTCTCCTATGAGGAGATTGTGAAGAGAGGATTGAAAATGATGTATGTTCATCGAGGAGGTCTTCTGCGAAAATTCACTATCAGAACATGGTGCCTTTTGGAAAGGATTGATTGTGAAGATTTATTTATGAAACTCTGGTGGTTTTAGGTCTTCCAGAAGGAGCTGGGGAAAAGGACAAGCAGCGTGCAGGCTCTGAAACGGTCAGCTCGGGAACTCATTGAAGGCAGCCGTGATGACTCCTCTTGGGTTAAAGTCCAAATGCAGGAATTAAGTACTCGGTGGGAGACTGTTTGTGCATTATCAGTTTCAAAACAGACACGATTAGAAGAAGCCTTGCGTCGGGTAAACATGTTTTTTTTATTATTATCTCAAATAGAATGCCAGAAAATTTTATTATGTTAGAGATGGATGTTGCATGGGAATTTTTAAAAGAGGAATTAGAATGAAGAAAGGATTAGTAATTTACAAAATTCCAATAGCATCATTACATAATTTTTTTTTGCTCAAGGAACTAATGATACTTCTAAAATCAAACTATCTGATCTTAGCTCAAAGGCCTATTGTATAATTATTCTACTTGAATAGATGACATAGTAAGTCGAGTTTCTTATCAACTATAAATCAAGTGTTGAAAACAGGAGTAAACTTTTAGTCTTCCTGAAAACTGCATCTGCAAAGATACATTTGATATCTTTACAGTTATAGAAATACCACACCATAGATCGCTGACTTTTAAAATGCAAAGTTAGTGCATATAATTAATCAGTCTAAAGCTAAAGTTGTTTTTCAATTGAAAATTCTAATTGTACAATATTCCTGTCAGATATCCCTTCATGAGTCATATTTTTCATTTTATTTTTTTCCCACATGTGAAATGTTAGGCAGAAGAATTTCACTCTGTGGTGCATGTCCTACTAGAATGGTTGGCTGAAGCTGAGCAGACACTTCGATTCCATGGCCTGCTCCCAGATGATGAAGATGCACTCCGTAACCTCATTGATCAGCATAAAGTGAGTGAGGCATTGATGCTAAGTAAAATTTAACTGATTAAATAAAGTGTTGTAGAAAGAAGTAATAAATGAGTATTTTGAAATAACAATTTCCACACTACTTTTGTTTTTTTTTTTAATATTTTTCAAGGCAATGGGGTTAAGTGGCTTGCCCAAGGCCGCATGGCTAGGTAATTATTAAGTGTCTGAGGCTGGATTTGAACTCAGGTACTCCTGACTCCAAGGCCAGTGCTCTATCCACTGCGCCACCTAGCCACCCCTCTACTTTTGATTTTGCAGTGAAAGTTAAAAATATGGATACTTTTTTCACCCCCAGAGAACAAAATGTACGTGTTCATCTTTATGCATGCAAAAATATTCACATGCAAGACAGGGAAGCCAAAAGTCCACTTTTGAAAAGTCCACTTTTCCATTTGCAGCTCGAGTTTTCTTTTTTTTTTTTTTAAACTTTCTTGGGCCTTTGTCTATAATTGTGTAGCTTCTATAACAGTCCACACATGGTTGATCTTTCTTCTCCATAATACAATAAAAACAAATCTTTATCTAGATTCTGTTTCCCTTTCAACCTCTCTTCTCCTCTATATTACCAAACATCTAAAAATAATAGTCTCTATTCATTGCCTACATGTCTTCAGTCATTTTATTTATTAATCCCTTGCAGTTTGACTTCTTTTCCCCAAATGCTATTATTTAAATTTGCTCACTTCAGGTTCATTGATAATTATACTGCAAATTCTGTGGCTATTTATTTTGTTGTTCTGGTGATTGTTATTTGACTCTTTAAATTCTGCATTGTTTGGCAATATTGATCCCTCCCCTCCTTATCAATAACTTTTCCTCTTTTGCTTTCTATGATGTTCTATGACTCTTACATTCCTTCTTATATTTTTCTGACTGTTCCTTATCTATCTTCTTTCTAGATCCTCATGCTCTTCTGATACAGGTACATGGGAGTCCTTCAAAGATCTATCTTTGGGCCACTTTTTTTTTAATCTCCACATTCCCTACTATGGTTATGGCATTCTCATGGTTTTAGCAGTCTTCAAAAATCTTTATTTCTGCCAGCAATTTACATTATTTAAGGTTCTTCCATAATCTCCATTCTTATACTTCTAAACCCTGCTGGATGTTTCTCCTGTGCATTACAAATTCAACATACAAAGAATGAATTCTTTTAATCCTTCAAAACCTGTTTTATTGATAGTACCACCCAAATTTCTGATTTTTTTAATGTTTATAATCTTCCAAGTATTTTTGACTTTTCCTTCTCCTTCATTCCCTATTATCAAGTCAATGGCCTGATGATACTGTATCTATATCTACAGTTTTTCTTGTATCCTTCCTTTCCCAGTGTAATTACCTTTATTCTGATCTGTCCTGCAAAATGAAAGCTGCTTAAATTAGGGGACTAATTCATTTTTGTCTTTGTGACAAAGTGCCTTTGCATCTGGTAGGCAGGAACACTTTAATTACCATTAATCCAACTCCCCACTTCTAAAAAAGTTCATGAGTTGTATTTTGCTATTAGGTTGTTTTCAATTTAAACTTTTGTACTAAATTATCTTGGAAGTTTCTTTTCATGTCATAACAGCAAATACTTCACAAAGTCTTTTAAGTTCATTAACATTATTTTCTGAAAGCTTTCCCAGTTTTTTTCATTTAGTGGACCTATATATCTCTTTAACATGACCTTTCTTAACCTAGAGTTTGGAACATTTTTATTTTATAAATAGGATTGTGAAGATTGATTTTTTTACTTTATTAAAGCAAGCAAAATAATTGCATTACTAGACACAATAGGTAAGTAATTTTTTCTCCTAAAAGAAACAATGCCAGTGGATTTTCAGGCTTTGATATTTTTAGCAAAATTAATGGAGTGTGCCAATCCCCTAAAGAGAATGTCCACATGTCTTTTGATAGATGGCTTTTTGCTTTTGACTCTATAAATAAGAAATTCTCAATGCAAACATGACATATACTGCTGATGACAGTATTTGTAATTATCTTAGTTTTCAACACAACCTTGTCCTTGAACGTTTGTAGGAAACATATCAATAATTTTATTAATAGAAGAATACATCATCAATACAATGGTTTCTCACATTAACTCTGTCACAATTGTTGACATTCCTTCTAAATCTTAAACCATGAAGTAATTATTGCATTGTTGACAATGAAGTAGCTAAGAATTTAAATGATATCACTGAAAGAAATGGGATGCTAAAATATCAGAACCTTCAATATAATAAAAGAGATGTAACAAATATTATTGGAAAGCATACAGATTCAATATTTTGAACATGAAGGTTAAAGAATATGCTTAAGATCTTACTTTAGAAAGCTATCTTAATGTAGTGTGAGTATGTTTTGGTATCCCACAATGAAGTACAAGGAAGCAGCACCAGTCTCTCTTAGGTGCCACTTATGTTGCCAAAGGGAAGAACTCAAGGAGCATGTGATTCTGACTGTTTCTAGTCATATTCCTAGGGTCAATGAGAAGGAGCCAGTCTCATATTGAAGGCACAGACTTTGAAGTCTTAACCATTGCTTTCTATTTCCTCAGCTTTATCATGGGAAGTAGAAGTAATTACCAGGACTTGTAATTCCAACATTGGCCAATGGTTCATGCTTTTAAAGGGGAAAACAGTTGTGACTGGGAGGCTGAGCACCATCAGACAGAACAGAACTGGTTTTGAGAAGCATAGTAATTATGCCTCTAAAAATGTACAGGATGCAAAGAAATTAATTCAACTGGGGTATCTGGTGAAATAAGGCAATCAAACTTCTAAAGTCCAGTGAATTTTTAAGAGGCATAATTTGAATGTCATTTGAATCAAGCAGGCTGGGAGGGTGGGGTGGGAGGGCTGACTGTTTGTGTTTGTGTGTGTGTGTGTGTGTAGATAGGTAGATAGAGGAATCCATGTAGTTGTCTGGTTTTTTTTTTCCTGTATTAAAGCAGATGACTCAGTAAATGACTCAGTAAACCTCAGATGACTTTGTAACTATTCATAGGGGCACTGTCCAGAAGGGTCTCTTTTTTTCTTCACCAAACCTCAAAGCAGCTCAAGAGACATTGAGTCTAGTGAATAACAGATCTAGGATGTCCTGGAGAACATGTATTGAGTGGGCAGAGTAGTTCTGTGACTTACTATGGTGGTTCTGAGAATGCTGAGTTACTTTAAAAGAGTCCTTTGAAGTTCTAACTCAATTCAGATGCTCTTAACTTCAAAGGACAGTTTAGCCTAGATTACCATTCTCAGAAGTATTCAAAGTCTTTCTGTTAAAAGAAATAAAAGTCATATCTTTAAAGAATAATTTGAATATCAAACTCAAAAAAGTATTTTTAAGTAGGTGAAATTTAATCCTTTTTATGTAATTATGTAAAGTTAAGTGACACTGTTGATTTTTTCCCATTATATTTTGTAGCAAATTTCTTTGTAGTAACACAATAACTTTCTTAATCACAAATTATTTGTTAGTGTTATATTGATGAGATGATGATTAAAGGAGAAAGTAAGTTGTAATACTTAAGACTCATGATTTTGTTAATGTGGGATTCCCACCACTGACAAAGATTACACAACTCTTCTTAATAGATCATCTTTCTGAGTTACTGCTCCCCATCCCCCAAATTTCAGCACTTGTAGCCAATCTTCTGGTGGGTAGTCTTTCTGATTTTTTTCTTAACTGGACTTCCCATGGTAGATGTTTTATGGCCTCTATCCAAAACTTTTTCTGTATGGTTTCAGAGACTTGCCAGTGCTTTCATTATGTTGCTCTATGTGATTTTACTAAAGCTCAAATCTGTCTGTTTGACTAGGTAAACTCTACTGGCCCATTATAGCCTTTAGGATCAAATATACACTGGTGTTTTGGAATTTAAAGCCTTTTCTTCAGAACTTAGCCCCAACCTTCTTTTTAGGCTTCTTATTTATTATTTCCCTTCTTGCATTCTATGGTCCCACCAAACTGACCATGCTATACCTATTCTAACCTACTTCCACAGGGGTTATCTATCCCCTTTGTCCTCCTTGTTCTCCCTTCTCATCTCTTGAGATGTTCTTTAAAGCTTCCACTCAAATCCTACCTTTCCCAACTGCTGCAGTGCTCTCTCTCTCTCTCTCTCTCTGTCTCTCTGTCTCTGTCTCTGTCTCTCTCTCTCTCTCTCTCTCACACACACACACACACACCTTCTACTTTGACTACATTTATTTCATATCTGTTCCATCAGAAATGTGAGCTTCTAGGCTGCTAAATAGCATCATCATCATCATCATCATCATAATGTTTGATCTTCATTTTTGAAGGAGACCATGACATCAGGGCGGTGATGCCATGACAAGCACATGAATTGGATTTGAGTGAGGGGTTCTGTGCTACACCAGCCTCACTTTCCTCTTCCAGAGCCATCTAGGTCCAGTGGCTAGATATGAATCAGGATGACTGGAGATGGTCCTAGTTGTGAGGCAATTAGGGTTTAGTGGCTTACCCAAGATCACACAGCTAGTAAGAGTCAAGTGTTTGTGACCTCCTGACTCCAAGGCCAGTGCTCTATCCACTGTTTCACATAGCTGCCTGCTAGATACCATAATGGATAAAGCAATGGGCTTTGAGTAAGGAAGACCTGAGTTAAAATCCTGCCTCAGACAGTTACTAGCTTAGTGACCATGGACTCATGTACATATAACCTCTGCCTCAGTTTTCCTAACTGCAAATTTTATGGAATACCATTTACCTCCCAAAATCGTTGTGCAATCAAATGGCATAATATTTGTACACTATTTAGCATAGTAGATTAATAAAGGCTTGTTCCTTTTTCTTCCCTTCCCCCTTAAAAGAAGGGACTGTTTTTGCCCTTCTTTGACCCTAGCCTTAAGACAGTGCCTGGAATATAAAAGGAGTTTAATCAATTCTTGTTGACTCATTGCCTCTGAGTTTTATTTTGTTTGCTCTATTTTATTGGGAGGGAATGGGTGGATGTGGGTCAGGACCTTTAATTTTATCAAGGCACAAAACTCCCATAGAGAAAACTGTGCCTTCTAACAGAACAGTTCAGCAGATGTTGTATCTTGCGAGTGTTACCTAGGCACTGAAAGGACCTGAACAATATAAATTCAGATCTTTCTGATCCCAAGACTGATTTTTCTGTTATACTGTTATATCAGTAGACCTGAGATAAAGAAGTCAAATTAGAGATATTAATTGTGTTGGAGTTGAGGGCTTCTAGCTGCCCAGGGAAAGTTCATATATCTGAGCTATTAGCTGACTGTAGTTAAATGACAAAAATAATGGTTTCTGTTTTTCCTAGTCCATTTGAAGGAAAACAGGGATATGAACCAAGATCAAAATTAGGAATTCATCCAGTTTTGTCATCTATGCTGATCTTTCTCTTTCTGTGCCCTATCCACATTCAATAACAGTTCCTCTCTTCAAGACCCCCAACATTCCTTATCTTTACTTATTGGATTTTGATTTTAAGTTTCTTCACCATTACCTCAGCAAAGTATTCAAATTTTAATCCCTAGTTATGAACTAAAAAGCTCTTAGAGGGGTTTTTGAATTGATTGGTGCTCAATGAATGTTATTAGAATGGAAAGACATTCCCTATAACCTTATTAAAGCTTGATAGGGTGATTGGGATGGTTGAAGTAGTAGAATTAGTGGAAATGTGTGAAAGGGCAGCTAAAACTACTCTAGACCCAATTGGTTGACTCTGAAGATAAACTGGAGATCATCCTTTTAGCATGATTTGGGAATGGGACCTGAAAGAATACCCACAGCTAAGAATGGCTTGCCCCAAGAACTGCTTGTGGCTGAGGAGCCTGTGTCACTTGTTTCCAATCTTACAGGACTTGACTTTGGACCTCTCACAGCACAGGTCTGAGTCTAGAATGCCTTCTCTCTCCTAATTTTACTCTTTTAGACTTTCTCTAATTTCTTCTTTGTCTGCTTCAAGACCCCCAGGTTTTATCTCCGATTAATATTGTTTTCTTTAAAAAAATGTGGCTACAATTTCAGTTCTCTAAAATCCTGGGAATTGGTTATGGTTCTTTCTTTATTTACTTCTCTCTCTGGTAACAGTGCTTTTGACAAACTTGTGACATTGGAATGCAGCCTCTTCACAGATAGTATTCCTAAATTCAATTTTGTTGTAGACTGTAAGATAAAAATTCATTTTCTTTAAAATTAGATGTGATTTCAGACATGTACAATTTTTTTCTTTTTCTCTCACTTTATTTAAATTTCATGAGGTTTCTCTTCTTTGTGGGGAAGGGGGATTATGCTTACTTTTACAGTAAGACTGGTTTAGTAATGTATAAATAAATAAATTGAAAAAAATGAAAAAAATATAAAAATAATTAGAAGTGATTTGATTTCTTTTCCCTGGCAGGGTAAAACCAATTTAAACCCCAAATGAATCACTGTCTTTTTTTAAACCTGCTGGAATCAATACAATTAACTAAGAAAAAGATGGTTTTACTCAACTTCTTTTCAACTAGTGCCAATGACTAATTGAAATAATTGTTTCTACTCCAGGAATTCATGAGGAAACTGGAAGAAAAAAGAGCTGAACTCAGTAAAGCAACAGGTATGGGAGAAGCTGTCCTGGCCATCTGCCACCCTGATTCTATCACCACCATCAAGCACTGGATTACCATCATTAGAGCCAGGTTTGAGGAGGTCAGTATGGTACCAATAATCAGCATAATGCTTGTTAATCTATTATAAATTGGAGACTAGTCACCAATTAAAATACAGTTGAAAACTGTGGGAAAATAACACGGTTGTACAGAATTTATTTTGTCTGGGGAAGGTCAAAAGAGGAAAGAGGTGTTTTGGAGTTAATGATACCTACCTACAATTGGACTGGGCAAACATTGTAAGCCATTATCAGACTCTATATTTCATTTTGTTTAAAGTAGAATTCCTGTGGCTCTGAACATTTATAGGCAAAAGTTTGGCACCCTATACTTCATTCCATCCTTTGGGCCCATATTAACAGGGTTTAAGTAAACTCGCAGTTCAGAACTATTCCAATTGTGGTATGTTTCCTAAGTGAGTTTATAGATATACAAAAAGGTAAAATATTCTATATCTGAGGTGAAGCCTGTCGGGATGTGGTGACTGTTCAGACCTTTTAAGGAAGACCTTGAACTTAAATTAGAAACTAAAGGAAAACAGAGGTTTTTGTAGTCCTAAACTTCTAGTCTTTCCTTAGTACCTGTAATGGATTTAAAAAGAATGATACATTCTATCTTGCCACCTTCTCAAGATTTGTTGGTTCAAATTCCTTGTGTTAAATCAGTGGGCAGACATAGGCAATTACAGTGAGGTGAGTTTGAATGACAGGAGAGTAGAATAATAAAACAACACAAGAAAATAGCTAGTCAGTACATTTGAAAAGTAGATGTTCTTGCATATAATTACTATTACATTAGCAGGGATGGTATTGCTATTTTACAAATTGAAAGAGTTTCAGAAAGCAGATCTCTCCCTCCATTACAGGTCCTGGCATGGGCAAAACAGCATCAACAGAGACTGGCCAGTGCCCTGGCTGGTCTTATTGCTAAACAAGAATTGCTGGAAGCTTTGCTGGCTTGGTTGCAATGGGCAGAGACCACACTCAGTGAGAAAGACAAAGAAGTCCTCCCTCAGGAGATTGAAGAGGTGAAAACTCTCATAGCAGAACACCAGGTAAAATCTTAGACATGTTCAGACATCTTGGAAGAGCAAGAAATGAGGGTATCTTAGTTGAAATTTCTATTAAACATGACTATTCACATTTATTTTCCCAAGCAAATGAACACCCAACTAGATTTTGGGACTTTTTATAAGCTTTTGGACCAAACTTAATGATTTAAGTTCATTTTTATGAAGAATCTCACTGTTATCAGCTGTCCTTGTGTAGAGATCATTATTTAGAATCTTAATGTGATTGACCTAAGCCTTCATTGTTTTTGTTTTATCCATCATGTTCTCTAAGATCCTTCTCCAACTGGCCTACTTCTTATTACTCATACATTATATTCTATTTCCAGGCTCTGTTTGCACTGAGGGTATCCCCCTATTCTAGAATGTTCATCTTCCATATAACTCCCTTCAAAGCTCTCTGTACCCTAAGATCTTCCCATATTCCTCCTATATAGACATAACACATGCACATACACACAAACACATATGTACATACATACACATATATACATTTAGCTCTGTGTATACATTTTGCCCCTCCCCCAAAACAAAGACAGAGAAATAAAATATAAGATTACTGGGAATATTCATTTTTGTCACTTTAATTATGATACCTAGCAAAATAAAAAATGTTGTAAGTAAAACCATCTAAAGTCAAAAATTGCAGAGCAGATGCTGACTTGAAATGGAAGGAGTTACTTCCTAGAGAGTACTTTATGTCAATTAAATAACAGATCTGGTCCAAAACCAAACAAAAATATTGGATTTGTATTATTTTTTAAATTTTTTTGGAGAATCAAATGGCTCTAATATTTATTTGTTACAAAAATCAGATATTTTCAAAGAAAAACTGTTTCTCAGAAACAGTGATACAATAATCAAAATTAGTTTTGTATTTTAATTTTTAATTCATTTCTATATTTAAGTTTATTTACTTTGGCATATTCTTAAAGGAGTTGTGCTTTTCTTTTCAGACTTTCATGGAGGAAATGACCAGAAAACAACCTGATGTGGATAAGGTTACTAAGACCTACAAGCGAAGAGCGGCTGATCCCTCTCCTTTACAATCACATATTCCTGTCCTAGATAAGGGGAGAGCAGGAAGTAAGCAATGACATAATTTGGAACAATCACAAATATTTTCCTCCTAAAAATGACTGCTTTCTAATGAACTAAGATGATCAGTCAGCAAAGAAAATTTACTTTTCTATTACATGCATTACTAACAATCATTAGATAGGCCTTGTGTAGTAGATGCTAAGTATTTTAAAAATGAGTGGGTTAGCTAATCTATCCTAAAAAGTTTTCATGAAAAAGCACAGGTCTTAGAAATTATGGCACTGGTTCTCCAAAAGATAATTAAACCCCCCCATGTGTAACTGTGATCTGCAAACAAAAAGAGTTAACTCTTTATGAATTATGGAAGTTTGCTCATTATTTTTACAATAATGAAGCATATTGGATAGCATGACATAAAATGATTATTTCATGATTAAAGTATTCCCACTTGCTAATATTTATTAATCCTTAGCAAATTACTAAATTTAATTATTAATCCTCCATCAAATTCTTTATTTTTCCTTTCCAGGAATCCATCATGCCTATAGAAAACTACCAAGCCTTAAAAATAAGAATAAACAAACAAAATTTATACTTTTTATTTGTTGTTGTTTAGAGTTTTCAATCATTTATGTCAACTATTTGGGGTTTTCTTTGACAAAGATATTGGAGTAGCTTGTCATTTCCTTCTCCAGTTCTTTTTACAGATGAGGAACTGAAGCAAATTCATATCTCTAGTCAGTGTTTGAGGTTAGATTAGAACTCAGGAGGATGTCTTCCTGTCTACAGATCCAACACTGCATTCATTATGACACCTATCCACTTTTTTATCGCCACAGTCCAGACATGGATTCTTCTTTGTCAAATGGGTATAATATGATCTACTCACCTTTCCTACTATAATTTGACCATCATGGTGTAGACCATTTTGATGTGTTAATGAAAATAGTCTATGGGTAAATAATAATAATTCATACTTATATCAATAATAATAGCCAAAGTGCACACACACACACACACACACACACACACACACACACGCATACAAACACATTCTTTAAGGTTTGTAAGTGTTTTATAAATGAGGAAACTAAGACTCAAAGAGTAAATAACTTGACAGTAGTTACTTGTAGATAGAAATATATTGAACCATTAACCCTGGACTATGTTTTGAATGATCTTAATTCAAATCAAGTGAAAATATTTATCATGTTTACCCAGTGAGTAACTTAAGAAAAAGAAAAAGTGACATGTTAGAAGTTGGAGTTGTATTTTTTTTAACTTTTAAAATCCACCTGTTAAAAAATTTTATAAAAAATTTTAACTGACCTTTTTTTCCCATCTCACTAGCATTGTTACTCAATTCATACATTTTCTTTTGAACTAGTTAAAGAGTTTGTACAATACTATTCTGGATTTTGTTTTTTCCTTGAAATCCCTCACAATGGTGGTGGTGAGGAAATTAAGTTATTTGACCTTATAGAGGGGGAATGTGCCATCTTAGATCATTTATTTAAAAGATGTGTCTGTATACACACACACACACACACACACACACACACGCATATATACATACACATATATATTTTCCCTCAAACTTATAATTATCAGGGACTCCTTATTAAGTAGAAGATCATAGAACATAATTTTAACTTTCACGTAGATAAGAGCATCTCTACTGATAATGATGAGCTATTGAGTCAGTTTACAACTGAGTTAGAAGGGAAAGGGTTAAGCTTTAATAGAATGATAATGATTAGCTCCATTTGAGAACTTGGGTTTTGTGCTATATTAATTTGAATTATATTTTTAACAGGAAAGCGTTCTCCAACCTCAAGCTTGTATCCTTCTGGATCACAGACACAAATTGAAACAAAGAATCCCAGGGTAAACTTATTAGTGAGTAAATGGCAGCAAGTCTGGCTTCTTGCTTTGGAAAGAAGAAGAAAACTTAATGATGCCTTGGACAGACTGGAGGAGGTTAGTTAATTGTGTTTCTCATAAAATTATCACATTTCATCATAATATATTCAAACACCTAATTGTTAGTTATTATTACATAATAAATAAACAAATTCTAGGTGTTTATGTGCAAACTTATCAAAATCTGAAATTAGTTACCTCATTTTTTTACAGAAAAAATGCAAATAATTTAACATTTAAAAATGAATAATGTTGGAACTAATTTATGTGCCATAAAGTCAAAGTTTTCAATAATTATTCATCTAATATACATATATATATGTTTATATGTATAGATATATAAAGATATATAGTTGAGATATTTAGCAAGTCTAGGGTATTTTTAAGACATAAATATACTTAGCAGGAGTAGAGATATGATTCTGAAAACTGTGAGTGTGGGGTAGGGGAAAATATGTATCTATGGGGTCAGGAGAAAATGTATGTATGAGAAAATACTCTGTGCTCTATAGAAGGTGTGGGAGACAATAGAAAAGAGATCTTAGAATTAGCAAATGGAAAATACTTGCTAGGTAGAAACTGTTACTTCCAGCATTCTTGGTAGTGATCATTATCAAGAGTTTTCAACTACATTTTGAGAGATTTAAAGGGAAAGTTCAATAAACCTCATAGAAATTTGTTTTATAAGCACTTATTTAGGAGCACTTTTTCTCTGCAATGAATGATAGCATGGTGTCTAGACTAAAAGTTCTCTCTCCTAAAGGACTTTTCTAACAGCTTCATTAGCAAATTACAGATAAATTAAACTTTAATTTTATTAATATGAAACCAAGCACCAAACTATTTTCTCTTTTATAGCTGAAAGAATTTGCCAACTTTGATTTTGATATCTGGCGTAAAAAATACATGCGATGGATGAATCATAAGAAATCTCGAGTAATGGACTTTTTCAGGCGGATCGATAAAGATCAGGATGGAAAAATAACACGACAAGAATTTATTGATGGAATTCTTTCCTCTAGTATGTAAAGCTGTTATTAAAATTGTATCTTAACATTTACACAGGATCTTAGTATTTTATATGCCTGTGTTATTAAAAGTTATTGCCTTTATGGTTTCTAGTAAAGTCAGTTTCTATCTAAAGAAAATGATATTTTATAAATAATACCTGAATTTATTGGACCACTTCCTTATATTCTTATCTCCTTTATCTTATAATCACAGGAATGGAAACTAGAATATGTTCCTATCACTACTAACATAGATATTACATAAGGTCTAAAAATATATCTCCTATAATCCCTGCCATAAGCATTTTCATATTATTTTGCTTTCTGTAAACAATTTAGTTAGTGAAATCTCTCTAATTCATGAATATTCAGGAAATTTAAAAAGTTATTATTTATATTGTTTAAAATTCATGTAAGTTATTGCATTGGATTAGGAAATCAATTAAGGTACTTTGAATTTAGCCTAGGTATACATTTATGATAAATTACTTAGATGCCAGTTATAGTGCTAGGTCCTGGGCATATAAAGACAAAAATGAAACAGTCCTTGTGCTCATAGAGCAAAATGATGGTCACCCATTTTGACACTAATTTGGCCATCATAGCAGGTCATCTTGGAATGTAGAGAGTGGCATAATTAAATTGCAAATCAATTTGAACCACATTTCTATTGTATGTTTTTTCATGGATAGAATTCCCAACCAGTCGCTTGGAAATGAGTGCAGTTGCTGATATCTTCGACAGAGATGGTGATGGCTACATTGACTACTATGAATTTGTTGCAGCACTTCATCCCAATAAGGATGCTTATAAGCCTCTGACAGATGCAGACAAAATTGAGGATGAGGTACCCATTTATTTCCATCATATACAGTTTTGTACAGCATCCTCCCAAGATCACCCATGCAACTCATTCTGTCATTTTATTTGCTTCCATGTTTTGTGGTTGTGCCAAAATTTTGCAGTCTCCAAAGTGCAATGTTGGCATTGAAATGAATGTTTCAATCATGTTTTTGGCAGGTGACAAGGCAGGTAGCTAAATGTAAATGTGCAAAACGATTCCAAGTGGAACAGATTGGAGATAACAAATACAGGGTAAGTGTCCCTAAATAGCTTCCTTGGTTCTTTGATGTCAAATGTGACAAATAATTGGTCTATGTATTTTAAGTATCTTAAAATTTATTTTTATACCCATATTATGTAGTAGTAATCTTTTCTAATATCAGATCTAGGAATTTCTTAAATTATATGTTTTCTAGATAGATTTTTTTTTCAGAATATCCACAGAATTCCTGAGACTTTATGGGTGGGGGTGGAAACATATATTATATGTATGTCTATATATATATAGACATACATATATTTGAAAAATATAAATATATTGATATTGATATATTATATATTACTATAATTATATGTATACACATAAGTTTGTGTGTACATATAATCATTCATTCATTCATTTATGGTTTTCTTTCGTTCTTCAAGTATTTGTGACTTTAATGCTGTGGTTACATACTTGCTCAACCAGGAAGTAAGATGGTTTAGCAGGTATTTTCATGATTTGCTCTATCCAGAATCTTGTCATCTGGAGGTAATCTTACAGTAATAAGGGTTGTCCTGAGAAGGCAAATTGTGATCTGTCACAAGACACATTTTAGACTTTTGCAGTCTATGAGGAGCTGCCAACATTTGCTCATCTCTGGTGTAGCCATTAAAAATAGAAGATCTTGAGTGATGCATTGAGATGATGCATCTCAATAGAACTTTAGTAGAGAATTTATATTGCACAATAATGCCTTAATCCCGTATCTTTTTTTCTTTCCCAACTTTTTAAGAATTCAATAATATTAAAATTAACCAAAATTAGATCCATAAAATTAATCTTGAATTGTTTTACTTAGAGTTAGTATGATATAGTGAAAAGGACAGAAGATTCTTCTATTTACTAGCTTTGTGACCTTAGGAGAAATCACTGATTAAGTGATCAGGGTGAAGTTTCCTTCACCATAACGGAGATAATCATACTTATCCTGTCTACTTCATAGGACATAGATCTTTTTTGAAAAAAGCTATGTAAATGAAAGGCATTATTGTTTACAATATGGAAATGATTACAAAATAGGCTCATTTTATATATGGATGAAATAGAATTTTTCTTAATGGTTGAAAATTATTTTATATTCATTCAGAATCAGAAGAATTAGGGTAGCTTCTTTAGTTTAATTCATTATGAAATATTATCAACATCATCCATTTTCTCTCTTTTAAAAATTAGATTTAAAAATTTAGTACCTAGAAAGCAGTCATTCTAGGTTTCCCCCAAATTTTAACATGTAAAACTGTGAATATATATTTACATTTAAATTTAAAAGAGCTATTGATGGAGAAGAATTCAAGATTAATTTAAATTTAATATTTGGACAATTAGACATCCACCCATCTCTAAGCTTGGGTACTATATTTAGAAGCCTAGAGTGTGTTTATGTTCTTTTGGAGTCATTTAGTTTATTAAACTAATTGTGTCTTTCTTCCATTTTTCATTTCTTATCAGTTCTTCCTGGGAAATCAGGTATAAACCAGTGACATGTATTGAGTTCCCAATGGTGTTTTATATATTTTTTTTAAATCCATAGTCATTAAAGCTTGCCATGGCTCATCTTTCCCCATGCTGTTGATTAGCTGTGGTGTTTTTGTAAATAATCAAAGGATCTCTGATTTGAGATCCATTTTTCTGCCTTTTGTCTCAGTGAGAAGATTACTTTTAAGGGAACCAGATAATGGACAGCAATTTGGCAAATGATTTTGGTCTCCCAAACATAAGCTGTAGCTTTTGTTCATTAATGTTATTAGCATATTTTATGGGAATGGGCACCTGCTTATGAAAATTTTATAGTGTTCCATTAGTTACAGAAACCTTAAAATATAGTGTCTAGGAATTTGGAAAAGATTAGTCTAATTAAGAAAATATAATTGCAGAGAAATAAAAATCTTTCAAAATACCTTACAAACATACACAGTTTTTTCATAATACTACTATTTTCTATTTAGGCCAAAGTGATAATTTTTACTCAATAACTGTGTATCCCCTAAACTCACATTTTAACTCAAGACATGTTGCAATTAGAGAGATATCTCTTAATTTTTTAAAAATAATACATGAGATATTCTTTAGTCATTCATATTTTTTGGGGGGGTTTAGCAAGGCAGTGGGGCTAAGTGACTTGCTCAAGGTCACACAGCTAGGTTAATTATTAAGTGTCTGAGGCCGGATTTGAACTCAGGTCCTCCTGACTCAAGGACCAGTGCTCTATCCATTATACCACCTAGCTGCCCCTTAATCATTCAGATTTAATAATGCTTTCCATTTTAATTATTAAACTGCTTATACTTCCTCTTTTTGTAGGTGAAATAAATTATTTAAAATTTATCTGGAATAATAAATTTGTTTAACTCAATATGAGATACTATCTTCGACTCATATTACTTGAAGTCAGTAAAGGATGATATTATTGAAGCAAAATATTTTGTCACATAAGAGAGACATTCATGGCACACAAGGTTCAGCATCAACCACATTGATAGAGCATTTATGAGGAGATCTTATCTCTTTGTCCTTGGCTTACCGTGTGGTAATTGTAATACTTTTAAATAGGAAATAGAAGAAAAGGTGGGGATTCCAAGCAAAATAAAAACCTAGTTCTAAAGTGAGATTTGAATGTCTTGTCTATAAATTATTTATATTTTGTACTTCTCCCAAATTGCATGATTTGATTATAACTTATGGACCAAAAAGCTTTCATGTTGTCTGGTTCCCCAAGGTAATGTTCCTTTCCTCCCCTCCTTACCCTTTGCTTCTCAGCACTGAAGGTTTTCTAACAAAGAGAGATGTGTGTTCTTGCCTTCAATTGCTAATTTACATTTCAGGATCACATATTTAAGAAATATTGTTAAGTTCCTATGGTCTAAAAAAAAGATTTCAGCATCTATGAAACTTCTAAACCCTAAGTTGAAGCTTTTGTATATATTCATGATGCCCTTCAGAATTTTCAGAATCTGTAAGGAGATTTGTTTGGATTTTGCTTTGAGCTCTTTGAAATTAAAACATAAAGTTGTTGGGGTTCTTTACTACTGAAAACAAAGTTCCCTATTATATCTATCATGAACTATTCACTCTTAAACATCTCAAATGTAATTCATTTGCTTGATTGAAATTGGTTCAGTTTAATTTTCAATTTGTACTGAGCTTTTTTTTTTGGAAAAATGCCTATGCAAATTTGCTTGGGAGTTTTCTCATATCAAAGATCTTTGAGTAGTGAGTGAACAATACTCACTAGCAAATTGATTCCAAGAACTTGAGAGAATTTGTAACAGGGCCTAGTAAATATATATTGGTAGGGCACATGTCCATTTATAGTGCAGGTAGGTGGTACAGTGAATAGCATTAAAAAAACTGGGAGTCAGGACCTGAATATGGATTTTGCTGCAGATACTTACTAGCTGTGTGATCTAGTCAAGTCATTTAATTTCTCTGTGTCTCAGTTTCCTCATTTAAAAGTGGGGATGACAACCTACCTCACAACGTTGGCATGAGGATTAAATAACATTATTGCCTTTTATTCCAAAATATCTAAAGTGCTTTGGAAACATTAAAGCAACATATTTTGGCAGTGTAAAACTCAATTGATTTTATGTTCATTTAATATTGAAAATTAGTTTAAAAGATCTTCCCAGTAGTAAGCAATTCTATATTATCTTAAAAATTGCAATCACTTCCACCCCAAAAACCTATTTACTGATGCTGTCTCCTAGCCAGGTGCCATTGTCCACTCAGCTGCTCACTAGATAAAAAAGAATGAAAAATACAGACAAGTTTTCCCATGTATTTCTAGACAAAACTAAGTTTAATTAGATTGGAAAGAAAAGTCAGAATATATTTTTCCTTCAGTCATATTTCTTTGAGTTCAATTCTTATCTCTTTTAAACTCAGAGAACATGGATCAGAATTTGTTTTCATGCTGTTTCAACTTTAGAAATAATGACTAAATATAATTTTTAAAAACTCATTTTCTTACTAATGGCTTCCTCTAAGAAAAGAAATATTCTTCAAGAAGTAAAATTATTCTTAGTGATCTTTTTTTCTTTTGCTATGCTTTTCCTGTCATCTAAATCAGCATGCAGCAGTCTAATGCAGATCATTTATTATGCAAATCATTTTCTGAGATTTTACTAATAACTGTGAATTAAAACAAGAAATTGAAATTGGTTGCTTAAGCTATTGGAGCCTAAATATCATGTTTTATATGATAAGAGCTTATAAAAATCACAACTTTTTTTTTAAATTTGTACAGTTTGGTGATTCCCAACAACTTCGTCTTGTCCGCATCTTGCGAAGTACTGTGATGGTTCGTGTTGGAGGTGGATGGATGGCACTTGATGAGTTTTTAGTGAAAAATGATCCTTGTAGGGGTAAGGCAATCCAAATGTAATGGACAAATAACTATAAATTATTGTTACTTTTGTAATTATGCACAGTATTTTGTGGATATAATTTCAGTTGTTTATTGATTCCAACAGTGAGTGTTTCACATTGGTCTTTCTTTGTCAGCCTAAAGTTCTCAAAAGGACTTGTGGCAGTCATGTAAACCATACTCTTTCCATTGTTTTGACCTCTCCATGCACAACAGGAAAGCATCAAAGTATAAAGAGAGTAAAAGTCTTTTTAAAAAACCTTTTAGGGGCGGCTAGGTGGTGTAGTGGATAGAGCACTGGCCCTGGAGTCAGGAGTACCTAAGTTCAAATTAGACCTCAGACACTTAATAAATTACCTAGCTGTGTGTAGCCCTTGGCAAGCTACTTAACCCTATTTGCCTCGCAAAAACCTAAAAAACCCCCAAAAACCTTTTAAAAAGCTCCCCACCCCCTTCAGAAATTTTTATTAGGAAAAAAAAATCAGCTGACTAGTGAAAAGACAATGGGCATTTTACAAAAAATTCATCCAAGTTCCTTAATAAGATAATTGAAAGTAATTGTTTTCCTATCTCTCTTGATGTTTTAATCTAATCATTTTTATCTAAAGTTTAAAACCTACTGCCAGCAGTACCTAATCTTCATCAATTGGAGATAATTAAAACAAAACAGGCTTGTTACTGTGTTTTCACCTGGGTGAAAGCTTTTGCAGGGTAAATTGGAGTAAAATAGTTAGGTAAAAATTATAACAGCATTTGGAGTGAAGTGAGGTTCAAACTATTGTGACTAAAATAGTCATCACTTCTATTTTTTTACTCTCTCACTCACCCTTTCTTTTTCTCTGTTTTGAAAAAATTCATATTAATGTGGCCTTGATTACAAAAGCCAACTATTAACATATATTGCCTTTTATTGTGTTGGTTATTAAAAAGCCAGTCATAAAGTGCAGGTAATTCTTTTTCCCTCGAAAGGAAACAGTTTTTTTTCATTCCTAAGGCAACTCTTATTCTAGAATGTGTCCTAACAGCCCAGAAGTAGAAGTCTTTGCCTATTCTACTGCTATTCTTGTTTTCTTCTCCTGCTAACGAGATTCTTTAATGTGATTGGTATCCTATGTCATTTTTTCTAGTTCATCATCATGGGAGTAAAATGTTACGTTCGGAATCAAACTCTTCAATTACTACTACTCAGCCTACTATAGGTTGGCAACCTCTCTCTTTGCCTCTCCCTTCTTTTTCTCTTTTCTTCTTTCATATTCTTGCTTTGATCATTTTTTTAAATAACATGCTTCATTCATTGTGTATGGCTTAACAAATATCCAACTGGGCTGGTGCTTTCAAGTGCAATATCCAAAACTTTGACATGCTAAAGGTGTATTACAAATACAATGATCATCTACACTGATCAAATATAGTGCTGACACATTGCTCATTCAGTTCTTGTGGAATGTTTTCTGTGTGCATATGTGTTTGTATAAGTGGTGCACCACTGATTATTTTATTGAAGTTTCGGTCTGATATTTGTTATTGCATGTTGGTAAAGCTTTTACTTTTTCAAGGTGCCAAATGAAAATATTTGCTATTTTATCTCAATATGGAAAAAAAATTTGTAACTTAATTTTAAGTGGTGGTTTCAATTAATAAGCCATCTCTTTTTCTGTAATAGTATGGAATAAATTAAATATTTTTAAAACTACTGGCAATTTTCTTACCCTATATGGTACATGCAAGACGCAGTCTCTGACTAATGAACTAACCAACCAAGTGTGGTGAAACAGGTAATGGAATCTACACATCAGTGACTGATGGATCAAGGATATTTTTTTAGCATGTGAGCTTTCCATTTTCATGCTGACTCTTTTAAATATTGAGTTGTTCTTGCTGGTGTGAAGTGTTAGAATAAGCACGCTCTCCTTTTTTACTTGCCTATGGCCAAAATGAATGCATTATAGAGTGATGCATTTGACTTTTTGGTGAGCTGGGTTGAAACTAGCATGGCAAAAAAGAATTTTCTTGAAACATGTTGGCCAATGGGCTCATGAACTTCTCTTCAATTAAATGCCTTTTTATTTTCACCTGTGTACTTCAGCTAAAGGAAGAACAAACATGGAACTCCGTGAAAAGTTCATTTTAGCAGATGGTGCCAGTCAAACAGCTATGGCAGCTTTCCGACCCAGGGGGCGGAGATCACGGCCATCATCCAGAGGAGCTTCCCCTAATAGATCAACTTCAATGTCCAGCCCTGCTGCTCAGATGGCCTCACCTCAGGCCCCTTTGATGAGTACCACCCCTAAGGTAGGAGTTGATTAGGTTATATTTTCTTTCTGAGGAATAACAAGATTCATCAGACCTCAAATACTCAGTCAAACTAGATTGGTCAGTGTTTCACAATTTCTCATGTGAAATAGAGCATAAAAATGTGATTTTATGGTGCTTTTGGAGCTAAAAAGGATCCAGTTTATTTAGCTGCTGCACTTATGGTTACATGAATTCATTTTTGGAAATTTCATTTTTGTATATGATTTGACTTTTCTGACTCTTCTGCTTTTTTAATTATTATGTCCATTCCTGCTGTGAAATGTGATCTCTTAGCTTTAGTGATCTTTTTTGTGGTTTTGCTTTTTTCTCCTACTGTCCTTTATATTTGATTTGCCATTTTTCATACAGATAGTCCAGCCTTTAATACGCAATTATGGTAAACCATGGTTGACGAACAGCAAAACGTCAACTCCTTCTAAACCAGCAGAATCCTCAGACTTTCAAGTGTCATCTGCAGAGGTATAGTAAGGATCTAGACTCTAGACTGACCAACTTCTTTAAAACTAACAGGTCATGAACTAACATGCACTATCTTTCTGGTTTGTATGTATGTATGGAATCATAACTCCCTCCATTTTAAACTTCTAAAGAATGAATGTCTATAATCCTTCTTTCCTTGTATCAAAAATGTTTAGTATTATAGATTCATGCCTAAACTTATCCATCCCAATTCATCACCCTAGAAATAAATATTATGTTTCTTTGATCTTACCAATGATCATATTTTAGGACTTAGAAGAATTAGAATCAGCATTTCTTGCTTCTAATAGCATCTATGACCCTGGGAACACATACTGAATTACCATTTACAACATTGAATTTCTTCATAAGATACATGCAGCATGTGAATTACTAAAAATAAAATTTATACCCAGAGATATGTAGATTTTGGCATAAAAATCTTCTCACTGGAAAGTTTTGCCCTGGTTTTCCTGCCCAGTTTCAGTGCTGAACTAGTTCTAGGAGGAAAAAAAGACCACTTATTTTGATGAGTCAGAAAAATTATTCACCTAGAATAACTTAGAGGACAAATGCTATGTGAGAGCATTTCTCTCAAGGAGAAATTGGGGAGAAGTAAAAAGGCAGGTTCTCTATCTAGTAGATTATTTTGCTCTTTGAACATTACTCCAAATCACTACAATTACAAGAAGGGGAAAGTTTTATTACATGTCTTCTAAGATAGCCAAGATTTAAAGAATGAATGGTGTAGGTGTGAAATTATTGCAAAGTCAACTTCCTCTTATTCACAACATGCAAGGGGAATAATGCCTTATGGAAAGAAGGAAAAATGTCATTTGACATTGACAGAATCAATCATTTATGATGATTTAGTTATTGTTATCTCCTTTATAATAATTTGTCAATAAAAACCTACACTGACAATAGTTTTCATTCAGAATATGGAGATGACTGCATATGAATTCTTATAAGACTAAAGCATGAATAAAATAATATTTCTACAGGAAAAATGAAAAATAATGCATACATACTTTTTTGTGGTCAAAAAAGTCCACATTTGGAATTTTGTTAGTGAAAATTCCCTCCACTCTTTGAAATCAGCAGATCATTTATTACTTCGTTTCAGAAGGTGGTCTAGAGAACAGAGAGTTTTTTCAGAGGCAGAACTTGAATCCAGGTGTTACTGGCTCCAAAGCTAGATATCTTATCCACTAATCTAACTCTTATTACAAATTTGAGCATTAGCTAATCTGAGGACCACATATGCTTATTTCCTTATTTTTATCCAGAATGATTGCATTTCAAAATTAGGAAAGATCTCAGAAACTCTTTGTTGTAATAGGAAATTTTTTCTCTTGGCAACTTCCATAGCTCTATTTTCTGGGGTTAAAATGAAGAAATAACAAATAACAAATAACAGCCTTTAACATGCTTAAGGATGAATTTGGTCATCCTTCTACAATCAAATATTATCTTCCACTGGCTAAATAGCCCCAATGCCTTCAAATGATCCTAATAATTGTGTGACCATTAATATACATTGTCCACTTTGCCATCCTTCCTAAAATGTGATGCCAGAAACTGAAAGCAACATTCCAGGTGTGTCCTGATAAACACAGAGTAACATGGGATGGTTATATCCTATTTTAGAATTAGAAGGAATTTAGAGATCACCTGGTCAGACTGCCTGTTGTTACTATTGAAGAAACAAAATCCAAGAGAGGTGAAATCACTTGTCAAGTTTATTTAGTGCTTTATAGTTTTTTCAAAATGTTTGATTTCTTTCACTGTCACAATAACCTTGGGAAATGAATAATTTGACACATGATAGGATCTGAAAATGTCAAATTTATGTAAATTGTCCAGTCATATAACTAATCACAGACAACGATTGGTTTTTCTTTTTTTTCATACTTTACTACTATAAACTCTTGACTTGTGCCATTGTGTATACTATCTACTAGTATTCCCAGTACTTTAAAGTTTACTTTCATTCAGGTGGGTGCTTCTCTTCACTTACTCAGATTGAATTGCACTTCCATGTTTCATAAGTTGATATAGCCCTTTCCCTCCCCACCCCCACATTATTATTTGATGGCTAGCATTCCAATGATGAGCTGCTCAGAACTTAAGTAATCAGTCCTTAGACATAGCACGCCATACTCAAAACCTTTTCCAGCTGGTTGGGGGCATAACAGAACATAGACTTTATTGGCATAAACTTGGAGAATGACACTTTTTGTGACATTTTAGTGAAGTATCTGCTAATAGGGAGTTAACATGGTAGGGTGGAAAGAGCTAGATTTGGGGTTGACCTGGATCCAAATTCTGGCTCTGCTGTTTACTACTAATGAGGATTTTGATGAATCATTTGATACCTCTCTGGGTCTCAGTTTCTTTATCTATAAAATGAAGTGGTTTGATTTGATCTCTAAGATTTCAGTCTGAAATATATAATGCTATTTTGCATAAAATTCACATAGAACTATATGATATGTTTGGGGAAAATGCTTTTATTACCAAAAATCTGTAGATAGGCAGAGAGCCTGTTTTTTAATTTACTACTTTACTACTTATGTGACTTTGAGAAATTTAGTTTATCTCCATAGCCCTCAGTTTTCTGACCTTTAAAAAGAGAGAGTACACATAACCTGTAAGTTCTCTTATATCACTAAGTCTGAGATCTTAAGATCCCATTGTAACATAAATTGAGAAATTTCTCAAAATTTTGTAAATGGTTGCACTTATATAATTACATCCTTACATAATTATATTTTATGCTACATTGTATGGTGATTTTTATTTTCATTAATGTGACATCATCTAATATTGCCATTCTGATCTTTGAAAATTCCAAGGGGCAGCTAGGTGATGCAGTGGATAGAGCACTGGCCCTGGAGTCAGGAGTACTTGAGTTCAAATCTGGCCTCAGACACTTAATAACTACCTAGCTGTATGGCCTTGGGAAAGCCACTTAACCCCATTGCCTTGAAAAAACAAAAAAAATTCCAAAATAGTTTATTAGTCTAATAAAAATATCATGTTTATTTCCAGACTGATTGAACTTAATTTTTTTTTCAGACCATAGTGTGGTTTTTGTTAGACATGCTCCCAATCACATACTGTTATAGTCTGAAATTAAGGCAGATGAAACTCATGGATTTCATTTTGGAAGAATGATTAGTTCTCCTTTAAAGACATTGAGTAATATAACCAGTACCCATAACTCTTTATAGAGATGGCCTTACTTTGATTAATTCACTGCATGTAAATAAATTCTTACACTTCTAAGAAACATTTTTGTCTTAACTTGAAAGCTCTCTCCACTCTTGAATCAAGAGAAACACTAAAACATGTCCAAAATCCAGGAGGTGGGAAATGGGTTTAAATTTTTTTTTAAACTTGCACTAAAGTACAGCAGTTGTGGTTGCAACATTTTTTCATTTGGGTTTTCTGCAAACTCCAATGGGCTCCTCAAAAGAAGTTTCACTTTTGCCCAAATGTTTGCCACACATGTAGAGACTATAGTCATATTAAATTCTGAATTTAAACCTATTTGAAACTCTAAGCATGATCAGGCTATTGCCTCAGAGGTTCTCTGTCTACATGTTCTAAGTATGGCAACATCATTGCATTGATTTCCAAACATGCTACAAAAGGTTGGTTGCCTAAATTTTATGAATGCAGATGAACCTTTGATTGCTTCAAATTTTACTATAAATGTATGTATCCATATTTTATAACATCAATGGGATAAGCAGCCTCCACTGTTGTACTCACAGATTCATTTTGGATTTCTTGTCCAAGAAACTGCCTTGGTTCATTATGCTCAGACTTTCCTACCCTCTCAATGTTTTGTTTGTTTCCTTCACCAAAATCATATTTTCTTCAGAAGTTTGTTGAATTAAGGAAATGAGATAGAAAATTCAGCATTTGGTTTAGATGAAACTGTTTATTTTTCTTGCCTTCTCCCATGAAATGAAAGATAGTGGTGTTAGATTAGCCCAGGCTAGGACTGGTATCATGAAATACTTTTTATTGGTCACCACAGGGAACACCAATTCAGGGAAGCAAGCTTCGACTTCCAGGATATTTATCAGGGAAGGGATTCCAGTCTGGGGAGGACAGTGGATTGATAACAACTGCAGCCTCCCGAGTCCGAACACAGTTTGCAGGTGAGTGGTGGTGAGTCACTGAGAGTCAATGGCCCTTGTGAATATGTAAGAAAGGATTGAGATACCTTGCTATGGCACAGTAGTAAGGCAAACCAATTTCTACACATTTATTAAGCCTTGAATTCCCAAATGACCTAGGGTATCTTTTTCTCTCTGATGAGGAAACAGTACACATTTTCACTTTGATGTGTTATAATATTAAATTGGGACTATCAAATAATTGACACTGATAATAATTTGACCTCACATTTACAGTGAGGTTACAATTTTAAATGACTTGTTTTGAGCCTCCATTGATCAATTTTTAAATTGTGCTGACTTTCACAGTAATCCATGATGCTGTTGAATTTGCATATGCAAATATCACTATGAATTTGAATCTAACTCTGAGGGACAGCAATGGAATAATAAAAATAGAACACTGGCCCTGGAGTTAGGAAGACCAGGATTCAAGTCCTGCTTCTTGGTTTTTGTAATAATAAGCAAAATATTTAATTGCTCCATTCCTTAGTCAAGAATTTAAGACATTATGAGATCCTTAGATTTTTGAAATCATAATTTAAAAAACCCCAAAATTCTTAACTACATTTCCTTTTACTATTGACTCTATGTGTATAAAAGAATTCTGTATTTGTATAAGATTTTAGAATTATTTTTGTCAATATCTAAGATGACAAAATGACTTAGAAATTTTTTTAGCAATATAGTAATTACATAGTAAAATAGTTCACAAAATTTTTTGTAAATACATAGCAAGTTATTTCCTCTTGTTATTTGCCAGAAATTATCCTTGCAGCAAATTTGTTAAGTGCCATTTTTATTCAGGCTGTATTGGGTCTCATTTTGCATCTTGATAGTGATCATAGGACTAAAACTTCTAATAAACGTAGAAAGACAAGTGTGACAAAGCAAATGACTAGGTTGATTCTGATCTAGAGTACTTAAGGAGGTGACAGCTGGGTGCCAAATATTTCCTAGTGAGAGGAGTGGCAACTCTTCCACTTAACTTCAAGTTTGCATTGAGCTCTTGAGGGGCAGCCAGTATATTACCCTGCTTTTTAAAGTGATACATATAGATTTGATTCTAGTCATTTGAATCATACTTTTACTAGGGTAGCTTTCTCAATACAGAGTCATAATTATTTTTTGTATAAAATTAGGTTCTCATTCATTATATCTGTTTAATGTCAAATATACTTAATAGAACTATGTAGAAAAGGGTGGAAAAAAAGGGAAGCACTGAACTTGAAGGTATGTCTTGGGCAGCCTGCTTTGAGCTCCAAATATATTTCACCCCAATTTAGCAAATGATGACATCTCATTATTTTAATGAAAAGGATCTCAAATATTTGAGTGACTTGTTGTTGTCAATTATTAGCTCCTAGTAGAATGTAAAGTCCTTGAGAACAGGTGTGTGTGTGTGTGTGTGTGTGTGTGTGTGTGTGTGTACATACACCTTGCATTTTAATAAAGTCATGCCATTTATTGTATGGTATAGAATTAATTCAATGGCTCTGGGGCACCTCTTATGGGAGGTACATAAATTTGAAATCAGTAGGTCAGACTTCCAATGTAGGAGGCTGATGGCGAATGAGTGGACTAACATTTCTTCTCTTTGCTCTCAGATACCAAGAGAACTCCTAGCAGACCTGGCAGCCGAGCTGGGAGCAAAGCTGGTAGTAGGTCAAGCAGTCGTCGAGGGAGTGATGCTTCTGACTTTGATATTTCAGAAATCCAATCTGTGTGTTCAGATATGGAGACTGTGCCTCAGACCACCAGACCAACTCCCCGAGCCGGTTCTCGAACAACCCCAGCCAAGCCTTCCAGAATCCCCACCCCCCAGAGGAAATCACCTGCCAGCAAACTGGACAAATCCACAAAAAGATAGTGCGCTTGGTTCTGCTGTGGGCCTTTCTTGTGCATTTACTATTTAAATTTGTAAGATGTAAAATATGATGTAGAGATTATTGTGAAATATTGCAAGAGGTGAGTTTTAAATTCTGCAGATGGCCTTATTTTGTGTATTTATCTTGTTCTTTTACCTGTATATTTTTTTTTGGTTGGATATTTTTGGGGTTATACCACATCACATGTGAAGGGAAAGAGTTTTTAACAAAGACTAACATTTGTACACATTAATGTGTAGAACTTACTTGTGAAACTCAATTCCTGTATGTACAGGTAAGTCTGTGACCTGACTGAAGGGCCGCATCACTGCATCATTAGCTAACAGCTAGGGATACCTCATGACATATCTGTCTTTTTTTTTTTTTAGACAAGAACAACCATCAAAAGCCAAAAGACACAAAATGATCTATTTTGAGATTATTAAAATGAACTTCAAAAGATGGGCGACAAAAACAAAAACAATTGCACATACACATACCAAAAAAACCCGACAACACATTCACATTACTGTTATTTAAACAGAATCTGTCAGAGAACTCACTTCTCTGGAAATAACTTCAAGCACTTGCCAGTTCTATAAAGCTCCAATACTTTGCAGCATTTCTGTGCCATTGCTTTAATGAGGTCAGAGACCTTCTGGATATTAGAACTATTATCCTATAAGAACATCAATATGAAGTACATTCATTTCAATGTGAGGTTTTCTTTTGCTTGACTGGATGGTAGCACTGTATCATTGAACTCATTTTGTATCAAAGCAACTTTGCTCGCAGAAAATGATAAAATAAAACACATCCCTTAACTACAATGCTATGGAACTAATTTTTTTCCCCCCAGGGAAAAATCAGTACTATATTATTTTTATGGGTAAATATAATTTGGAGTGACCAAAAAGAGACTTTTAAAAAATGGGTTGGTCTTAATTTCCCACCTTAAATAATTACATTCTGATATCATGTCTATATTTAATATATATACGTTTTAATTTATTATGTATATTCACATAATAATATAGAAAATGTTAGTATGCATTTAATAAAGCATATTCACTTGTACACATCATGGTATACTTGATTATTTGGAACTTATTTTATGTTAGATATTAACTTTATTAGAGCAACAGATTTAGAGTTAGAGTACTGAGTGTGAATACTGCATCTCCCATTCAGTATCTGTGTCACCTTGGAGAAGTCACTATTTTCCCCTGACCCTCAGTTTTCAAATCTTTATGTAAAATGAGGGCATCACATTCTCTGACATTGATATAGTCTCTTTCCAGATCTAAGTCTATGATTCAGTTACAAAATGGATGATCTGTCTTTGTATTGGTACAATTGGTTAAATTTGAGAGAAGTCCTAATCTAAAAATTACAGGAAAAAAAATTATCACTAGAGCATTCTCATACACAGATTCTCACTCCCACCTTGTTATTAGAGGTTGAGCCTGACAGGGGACACTTAATTAGATTGTTTTTCTTCTTCCTTAATAGAAACTAATGCTTAATGACCTAAATGATAGTAGAGCATTGGACTTGGAATCAATATAACTTCAGTTCACATCCTACCACTGATTCTCATTTAATCTCTTTTCACTTTAGTTGACTCATCTTTAAAAATAGGACAGTGATCTCTGCAGCACCTACCTCACAGGTCTCTGGCAAGGCTTAAATGAGAGTATTTACAAAATGCTTTACAAAATCTAAAAATGATATCAGTGTTAAGCAATTATTATTGTTTTTAATAAAAATCATTTATTCCCAAGTCCCAGATCTCAGGTGAAAACCTTCTATTGATATGACAGTTCATCCATGAAACATTTTCTCGGTGGGATAATGGTGATTATATAATCTCCATTGGCCAATGGATTTTTTTTAAAGATTTTATTTATTTTGAGTTTTATAATTTTTCCCCTGATCTTACTTCCCTCCCCCCACCCCCAAAGAAGGCAATTTGTTAGCCTTTACATTGTTTCCATGGTATACATTGATCCAAATTGAGTGTGATGAGAGAGAAATCATATCCTTAAGGAAGAAACATAAAGTATAAGAGATATCAAGATCAGACAATAAGATATCAGGGTTTTTTTGTTTTGTTTTGTTTTGTTTTGCTAAATTTAAGGTAATAGTCCTTAGTTTATGTTCAAACTCCACAGTTGTTTCTCTGGAGACAGATGGTATTCTCCATTGCAGAGAGCCCCAAATTGTCCCTGATTGTTGCACTGATGGAATGAGCGAATACTTCAAGGTTGATCATCACCCCCCATGTTGCTGTTAGGGTGTACAGTATTTTCTGGTTCTGCTCATCTCACCCAATGGATTTTGTTAAAGGAGACTAAGAGGAGGTGTCTCTTTGTGGCAATAGTATATGCCTGCAAAGATACTTAAAAAACCAATGTAAATAAACTTATATCACAGACATATCTCACTCAGTTCTGAATGCTTCCTCTTAAAAGAGAAAATTAAGTTTATTTCTCATAGTAAAGTTTTATTTTTATAAGAATAATGGCAATTTGGAATTTTCCAAGGCAGTCTTGAGGAACTACTCCTAGTCATAAAAGTTTATTTGATTATTTCTAATGAAAGGAAGATTTAATTTTTAAAAAGCTTGGCTTTATTCCTTATTTTTGATCTGCGTAGTCCCCATGAACTACACTAAAAACTCAGTTCTTCATACACAAAATGTCAGTTTCCAAAAAATAAATGAATCAGTTATTATTTTTAAGTGCTTATTGTTTGCCAGAATCTGTGATCAACATTAGAACAAAGGCAAAGTAGTCCCCATTCTTAAGAAACTTGTATTCTAACTGGAAAGGCAATGTGCACATACAATTATCTGTTCTACATTATGACCTTCTCTGTCATAGTCCTGATATATCATAAATACATAAAATATGTATAGTATAATATCAATATATTTTATCTTTTAATACTATAATAATTCAAATTTCTTCTCTGGTATGAAGGGAGGGCCAAACAATTTTATGGGGATTTTCCAGATCACAGGGGTGCTGTACCTCTAACCCCTGTAAGCAGTTATATACATATACAAATAAACTGTATTTATATTTATAATAAATAGTAGTTTTTATTAATAAAAGGCATTTGGGAAGGGACTAGCAGTTTAGGGGGGCATTGGGAAAGACTTCTTAGATATATAAAGACTATTTGAAATCTAAAAGTAGCATATAAATGTTAACTATTATTAGGGAGAAGGTGGCTCTTAAATCCTAAAGGAAATCAGTGCAACAGCAGTGGACATTGGAATATAGATTCCATAAAGGCTAGTGAAGTATTGAAGAGGTCTCATGATTCTTATTCAAGAACAACTACCTTCTTTTGAAAATGAAATTCTTTTATATCAGAATATACTTTGGGATATTAGAACAGGCAACGAGGAAATAAAACAATCACTGTTTGCAGAAATATGACGCTGTGCTTTGGGAATCACAGAGAAGCAACTAAAAAAAGGTTGAATATTATTGAATATTCTGAATAATTTGAATATTTAATATTTTGAAATAACTATTTCAACTAAATTTTAGGATATAAAATAAATCCTCAAAAATCACTAGCATTTTTTTTAGGTTTTTTTTTTGCAAGGCAAATGGGGTTAAGTGGCTTGCCCAAGGCCACACAGCTAGGTAATTAAGTGTCTGAGGCCGGATTTGAACCCAGGTACTCCTGACTCCAGGGCTGGGGCTTTATCCACTGCGCCACCTAGCCACCCCCTTAGCATTTCTGTATATTACCATCAAACTCTAACAGGAAGAGATAGAAATTACATTTAAAATAATTGTGGACAATATAAAATACTTGGGAATTTACTGCCAAGATAAACCTAAAGAACTAAACACAATTACAAAATATTTTTCATGCATATAAAGTCATCTAAATACCTGGAGAAATACTAATTATTCATGGGTAGGCTAAATCAATATAGTAAAATTAAGAATGCTAACTCACTTAATTTACTTATTCAGTGCCATGCCAAACTACCAAAATTATTTTATGGAGCTAGAAAAATTATAGCAAAATGAACAAATGGTCAAGAAAAGAGAATCTGAAAAATGTGAAGAAATGTGGCCTAGTAGTTCCAGATCTCAAACTGTTTTACAGAGCAATAATCATCAAAGCATTCTGGCTAATGGCTAAGAAAGAGTGTTGGATCAGTGGGATAGACCAGGTACATAATATACAGTTGTAAATCACCCTAGTAATCTAGTGTTTGATAAATAAAAAAGTCCAAGCCTTTAGGAAATAAATTCACTGTTTGATAGAAATTTCTAGGAAAACTGGAAAACAATTTGACAGAAACCAAGTTTAGAACAATATCTCACACCAAGATACCAAGATAAGGTCAAAATGAGTACATATTTTAAAAGGAAGTGAGCTATCTTAAGCAAATTAGGGGAATATAGCATACTATACCAGTCAGATCTATGGCTAAGGGATGAGAGTGATCAAATGAGATGGCATCATGGAACAGAAGAATGGATAATTCTGATTATATTTAAAAGGGTTGCTCAAACAAAACCAACACAACCAGGATTAAAAGGAAAGTAAGAAATTGGGAAATAATTTTTACACACACACACACACACACACACACACACACACACACACACACATATAGAGAGAGAGATGATCAATTGATAAATGGTCAAAGGATATAAACAGTGAATTTTCAGAAGAATAAATCACTATTTATAATCATCTACAATGTTCTAAATCATTATTGATTAAAAAATTGGAGTTGTGAACTGATCCAAGCATTATAGAGAGCAATTTGGAACTATGGCCAAAGGGTTATAAAACTATGCATACTCTGTATTTTTTAAATTTATGTATTATTTATTTTCATCCATATGTACATGTATATTTTTAAGTTACAAAATTTCCTTCTATCTTCTGTATCCACCCCCCTCTCCTTAGCAACAGATTAGCATTGTACACATAGATTTTGGCTAAACATATTTACATATTAGTCATTTTTGGTAGGAGAAATTAAGATTAAGGGAAAGAGATAATTAAGAGATAATATTTATAAAGTGTTCATCAGATTCTGAAGGGTTGTTTTTTCTTTTTTTTTTTTTTTCTTGTTTTGTTCCTCTTCCTCTGGATGGAGAGAACATTGTCCTAGCCTGTCTAATTCGGTTATTCTAGCTCTCTGAACTGCTGAGAGGAGCTGCTTCCATTAAAGTTGATCATCTCACAGTGTTTTTGTCAACATGTAGAATGTTCTCTTGGTTCTGCTCCCTTCAGTCAGCATCAGATCCTGTAATTCATTCCATGCTTCTTTATAGAACAATAATATTCAATAGTATTCATGTACCATAACTTGTTTAGCCTTTCCACAATTGATGGGCATCCCCTCAATTTACAATTCTCTGCCACTACAAAAAGAGCTTCTATGGATATTTTGGAACATGTAGGGCTTTTCCCATTTTTTATAATTTCTTCCGAATATAGACCTAGAATTGGAATTGCTGGGTCAAAGAGTATGAACAGTTTTATTGCTTGCTCTCTAGAATGGTAAGATCTGCTCACAACTCCATTGGCATGTACGTACTCTTTAACCCAGAAATATAACTCATAGTCTCTATCACAAAAAAAGATCAAAGAAATATTTGAACAATATTTTTGTGTGTGGGGGGCAAAGAATTAGAAATTGAATTTGAGAATGACTGAACAAGAAGTGGTATATGATACAGTAATTGGTTAGTTGGTTGGGTCTTGTCCTTTGTTATCAAAGAAGACCAAAATGACATCACTATGTTTTAGACAAATTACAGTGTGTCTGACTGGCTGATCAGACCAACAGGAACTTGGGATGCTTCACCATAGGATGGGTATAGATAGTTCATGTGAACACCTGGGGTGGCTATTCTAAACTTAGGTACATCACATTTCCTTTGAGTTGCTTCAATTCTGCCTTTCTCATAGAGTACAGCATCTTCACTGATGAGGGCATGCTAAGCTGAGTGGTCCTGTGCCAGTGTCTTTCAAGCCATTCAATCAGTTTCAAAGTTCTATGAAACCATCAGGGTGTCTCAGTATTGCTTCTGATCCTCTTGTGAGCACTTGTCCAGTGAGCGTTCTCCATAAAATAGTTTTTTTGGCAAGCATATGTCTAGCATTCCAACAATATGTCCAACCCATTATAGTTGCTCTCTCTGTGGTAATGTTGGAATGCTAGCTCAAGAAAGATTAATGATAGGGACCTGATCCTATAGAGATGGGCTGAACACTTCCATAGTGTTCTTAATGGATCATCACCAATGAATGCAGAAGCTATTGACCACTTACCTCAAGTTGAAGTCAATCAGTCCCTAACTGAAGTTTCAACTGAAGAAGAGGTTTTGACTGCCATTAACCTCCTTTCAAGTGGCAAAGCACCTGGTGCTTGCTGATTCTATTCCAGCTGAGTTCTACAAGGTGGGGGGGTGGGTCCATTGCTCACCCAAAAACTGACTGAAATTTTCCAGATTATAGGACATGAAGATGTTCCCCAGGAATTCAAGGATGCTTCCATCTTCCATCTCTGTAAAAGGAAAAAATTGTCCTGTGACAATCACAGAGGTATTTCTCTTTTAGCCATTGCTGGTAAGATTCTTGCCAGAGTGGTCTTCAATAGGCTGATCCTTCACCTGGAAGTTGGTCTCATTCCTGAGTCAGTGTGGTTTCAGAAAGGGTTGAGCCATCAATATGGTGTTTGCTGCCCGACAACTCCAGGAAAAATTCAGAGGTCTGTATACAACTTTTGTAGCTCTGACCAAGGCCTTTGATACTGTCAGTCATAAGGGTTTATGGAAAATTATGTCAAAATTTGGTTGCCTGGAGAAGCTCATCAGTTCCATGAGGGTGTGCATGCCCTGGGTTCTAGATAGTGGACAGTGCTCTCGAGATTACCCAGTAACCAATGGAGTAAAACAAGGATGTATCCCTGCTCCCATATTTTTTAGCCTTCAATGAGGATGAACCCAACCTCAAAGTCAGCTATAACATTATTGGCAAATTATTTAATTTGAAAAGGCTACAAGCCAAGACCAAAATGGAGGGAATTTTGGTGCCTCTTCTGTTTGCAGATGATTGTACTCTCAATGCAGTCTCTGAAGTTAAGATGCATCAAAGTATGGATCAATCCTCTGCTGCTTGTGCTAATTTTGGTCTAACAATTAAGAAAACACAGGAGCTCCATCAGCCAGCACCACATCATCCATATGTGGAACCATTGATTATAGCAAATGGAAAAGTTTTGAGTACCGTAGATAAGTTCACTTACCTTGGCGGTGTCCTTTCCCAGGAAGAACACATTGACAATGAGTTTGACATACACATTGCCAGAGCCCGGGCAGTATTTGGGAGGCTCTGAAAGAAAGTATGGAGGAGAAGAAGTATTAGACTAACTACTAAACTGAATATTCATAGAGTTGTTGTGTTGAACTCATTGCTATATATGCCTGTGAAACCTTGAGAGGCTACCAGCGTCATGTCAGGAAACTGAATTACTTCCATTTAAACTGTCTTAAGAAGTTTCTGAAGATCACCTGGCAGGAGAAGATAGCAGATATGATACAGTAACTGCAGTATTATAGGAAAATCAATTGTAAATGAATTAGCGATTCTCAGCAATACCACAATCCAAGATACTTGCTGCAAAATGCTAATCATCAGAGAAAGAACTGGTGGACTATGGATGTAGATCATAGCATTAATTTAAAATGTTTTTTCTTGTTTTTGCCTATCTTCTCTTTTGCAATATAGTGAATATGGAAATATGTTTTGCATGACCATACACATGTAATCTATATCAAAGTGTTTGCCTTTTCAAGGAAGGGAATTTGCACCTCAAAAATTATTTTTGAAATGTTAATTGCTTTTACATGTAATTGAGAAAAATAAAACAAAAGTATTCTTTTCAAAGAATGTGTTGGTTCAGAATAAAAAAAATACATTAACCATCAACTATGTACAAAGCACTGTATTAGGCACTAAAGCAAAGATAAAAATTTATTTTTTATTTTATTTTTTTCTCAATTACATAGCATTCATTTTAAAAATGAATTCCAAATTCTTTTCCTCTCCCTGCTTTGGAAAGGCAAGCAATTTGCTATAGATTTTATGTGTGCAGTAATGCAAACATTTCCATATTAGCCAAGTTACAAAAGAAAATAGACAAAATTATGTTTTGAGAGATGCAAAGGAAAGTGTTCTATGGGTTTAAAGGTTCAATACCTGCTAAGAGGTTCATGGAAGGCTTTGTGCAGGAGCTCATGTTTCAGAAATTTCAAAGAAAGATTCAACAGGTGTTGAAGGTAAAGAACAGAAAAAGATATAGCAGGTAGGGAATCCAACAATTCTGATTTTGTTCCTTTTTTGGCAAGGGTAAATAGGAAGGATTGTGAAATATCCTATTGGCTTATGAGTATAAGGGTAATAAGGATGGATACAGCATTGTCTCAGGAATAAATGGACACAGGGTCAAAGCCTCAGATGCTTTCTACTTCGTATATTGAATAAATCAATTAACTACTCTGGACTCCAGTTTTCTTAACTGAAAAAATGGATAGGTTGTACCATTGATGCCCCTTCTGATGATTTTATGCATCATTACATAGCTCTTTAAAGAGTGGAAAAACACTGTCTCTCTCTCACACACACACACACACACACACACACACACATACACACACACACACAAACACACGATAGATGCTGTTATTCTATATTTTTGTAGATGAGGAAATTGTGAATGGAAAAGGTAAAGTGAGTTAGTTGCCCAGAATCACAGAACAAGTGCATGTTACTGAGGCAGGATCCGAACTTGGGTCTTACTAACTCCAAGTCTAGTGCCTATTATGCCACATGGCCTCTTCCCATACATGAGAATAGAAAAATAAATAGAGGGGAAAAAGAATAGGAAGTACTAATTATTAATTAACTAGACTAGGCCATGCTGAGAGTCTTTAGTTCTTTTATGAGCTAACTTAGAAGAAAAGGCCGGAAGACTTTTGTCTAGCATTCATTCTATCAACAACAACAATTTAGCAGCTCTCAGGAAAGAAACAGATTAGCTACTTCCTCTAGCTGATCTATTATGTCTTCCTTTCTATTAGAAACCAAGGTAAAAATAATATGTCATCAGCATTTCATTTTTTAAAGATACTTTGAGGTACATATTCTCCACATCTATTTGAAGGATCTAATACTTAATCTTCTCATCAGTTAAACTACTCTTAAGACAGCTATTAACCACTATGTATCTGAAGAGATATAAATAGAAAAAGAATATTAGACTTTTTTGCATGAACAAAGAGGTTAAAATAGGTTGTAATTAGATAAGAATGGGAGAACTTCGTAACAATTAGTCTATCTTTAAGAGAAACTGAGTTGTCCCTGGAATTAGTATCATTTCTCAAGGCTGGATGACTAGAATGAAGGCTTCTTTTCAAAACTGAATAACCACTCCTTGTAGAGAGAATTTCCTTTCATCTAGTCATTGGATAATGTGGCCTTTCTGAACCCCTCTAGCTCTGAGGTTGTTTTATACTACTAAAATATATGATATAATAATATAACCATGGATATTTTGAGAATCCCTCAGGGCCCTCAACACTGTAATATCTTCAGCAGGGAATGAGCTGGCTATATTTGCATCTATTTTCTGTAACCATTTCTATTTCTTCATGTAGTACATGGATGGGGGGGAACTAAGATGACATCCTTTAATTGTTCAATACCATATCAATCAATTAAAAGATTACTTTATAAAGCTAGAAAAATAACAAAAATCATCAAGAGAAACCAAAGGTCACAAATATCAATAGAATCAAAGGAAAAAAAGGCACTAGGGATTAGCAGTACCAGAGGTCAAACTAAACTACAAAGTATAATTGTCAAAACAATTTCATATTGGGAAAGAAATAGACAAGTTTATCAGTGCAACAGATTAAACGAAATAACCACAGTAATGTAGTATTTGTTGGACACAAAATCCCAGATTTTAGGTTAAGAACTCACTATTCATAAAAAAATTATTAGGAAAATTAGAAAAGAGTCTAGCAAGAAATTAGGTATAGTCCAACATTTAATACCATATACAAAGATTAGACGTAAAAAATGCCATCATAAGCAAATTAGTGGAACATGGAGGATAACAGAGAGAAAGAGAAGGAAGGAAAGAAGGAATATATATTCTCCAATTTGTTCTCTGAGTCAAATTTAATATTGCTGTTCTTGGATAAATTTCTTACTTCATTTTGTCTTTATTTTCATTTCATTTGCATTTCTTTATTCATGATTTAGAACATTTTTTCATATAGCTTATAGCTTGGATTTCTTCCTCTGAAAAAAGCTTTTTCATATCCTTTGATTATTTATCATTGGAGAATGGCTCTTATTCATATCTATATCTATATCCATCTATCTATCTATCTATCTATCTATCTATCTATGACTTAATTCCTATTTTAGAAAAGAGACCTTTACCATGGAAATATTTTTTCTCTTGTTTTTTTCTAGTTAAATTATTATTGTTTGTGCAAAATTAAAAATTAACTTTAGGTAGTCAGAATAATCTGTTTTCCTCCTATGAACTTCTGTGTCTTTTATCTGATCATTAACTCTTTACCCTTCAATATTTCTTCCATGTTCAGTAATGTTCACCTTTTTTTTCCTTTCTCAATAGGTGAAGGTACTTCATAAATATTACTACTACTATTATTAATTATTTAATCTATATAACCCATGACACATGCATTCTGGCTATAATCTACTGGCCTCTACTTCACTCTCTTTTTCAAGTCATTCAGTACCTGTCTCACAGTGTTCTCTTATTCCTCATTGTTTGTCCTCCTGTTTGGGGCCTTCAATATACACAATGTAATCCCTTTAAGCAATTTATCCTCCCAGCTTATCTCTATTTCTTTCAGTGAATGATCTATTTCCCCCCCTCTTCCTCATTCACTCAATGAGGTGATCCTAAATCCCATAATCATTCATAATTTTGACACTGGAATGATTTTGAACTATACAATTCCTCTCTGTCACATTCTGACCTTTCATATTTCTACCTGTCTTATTCCTCCTAAACCTATTTATTCCTCCTCAGCACAATCTCTGTTTTCTCCATTCTCTTATATCCTTCTAGGTCATAACCCTTGCTTTGGCCTCACTGTCCTCCCTTCAAGGTATTTTTCCCAGGTGAAGATATAATGCTTTTATTACATTTTGGGTATGTTCCAAACGAGTAACTATAGTATAGAGGACCAAGGAATCAGTGGACAAATAACCTTGAGTGCTCCCTCCTCTCCTCTCTCCTTCTCCTTCTCTTTGTTTCTCTCTACTCCTTTCCTTCTCCCTCCCCTTTTCCCTTCTCAACACAAAGAGGGGATTCACCTATCTTGGCCTGAATGATTCACTACCAAATGGAACGACCAAGTTGCTGCCAAACAATCCTGTTGTTTCTTTAGTAACAAAAATCACTTGTTTCCTGGAGCTACAGTTTGAATACAAACTTTTGACTATGCTGCTGTCAGCACAATTTCATTGATTTTATTTTCTGAAAGTATCATTTATAATATGACAGCTGGAATAAAGTGAGGGAAAGAAATATCTTCACTTCACACACACAAATTTGGGATAATGAAAAGGAAGACTGAATTTGAAGTCCTAGGATGTGAGTTCACATTCTGATGCCACCTACTGTCTATATGACCTTGGGCAAGTGATTTCACATTTTGGGCTTCAATTCTTCATCTGTAGAATAAAGAGAATGAATTACATGACCTCTAAGGTTTCTTCTTACTCTGATACTACATACATTCAGTTTCTCCTACTTGCTTTTGAACCAGTTGGCTGGTAATGGAACTCCATGATTTTACTGGAACCAACCTTGGTTTCCTGTATTTGCCCTGATCATTGATTCATTTGTAACAGGTTTGTCTTGGCAGCATCCAGGACCACAGAATATCAGTCACTCAGGACTCATATGTTGCTGCTATTTGCTACTATTTCTTTCATCTAGTAGTCCCTTTCAATTATGAGGTTACAACCTCATCCCCACCTACTAAAAATTCCTATTCCTTCCAGATCCAGTGTTTCAATCATTTAAATCAGGATCATGATTAAAGTAACTCTTTACATTTCATAAAAAATGTGGTAATATCACAAAACATTAGTAACTTATATAATAAAATGTCATACTCCAAATATTTTTTTAATTTTAACCCCAAGAACTATATCCTCACAGAAGCTAAAATTCATTTCTATCTTCTTTAGTTTTTTAGGCAGAAGGTGGAGAAAGCATAAATTGCTTAATGTGATAATGGAAGTTCAGAATTCAGAGAGAGCTTTTATTCAAAATAGCAAGATAATGGGGGATTGACTGTGCAGGGGATAATTGTAGTTACTTCAGAAGTATATGGATTGGTGATACAGGAGGTAGAGCACTGGGCTCTATTAGGAAGACTTTAAAGTTAAATTTAAATATTAGACATGTTATCTCTGTAATCATAGACAGATTGCTTAATCTTTGTTGCCTTAGTTTCCCCAACCATAAAATAAAAATGATAATAGTACTTACTATTCCTCTAAGGGTTATTGTGAGATTTCAATGATATAATATTTATAAAACAATAGAGAAATTATATGTTAGCTATTTTTGTTGCTGCAGCTGCTGCAAGGTCAGTGTGAGTCTCATGAGATCTCAAATGCTACTACACAACACAAGGAAAGAAAAAAATAATTTCTCATCTGCTTTAGTGGGAAGTATGTTTCAGATTTCAAGAGATTTCTGGGAGACAGAGATCTAGCAAGATCCAATTGCCATTTCTCTCTCTCTCCCTCTACTTCTGTTTCTTCACTCATTGAAATTTGTGCCACTGCCTAAAATTACCTCTTCCATTCCCACTCCAGGTAAGCAACCCTTTTAAGTACATTCCAGATACTATAAATTTCTGGAGGAAGGAAAGCAAATGAATCAGAGTACTGGGAAGGTCTAGGAAGCTTTTATACATTGATTTATTCAATAACATCAACAATCATTATTTGGAATGATACTAGAGTCCACTGCTATCAAGTCATTTGTAAACCACTTCATAGGTGTCTGTAAAACTATAGATTACACTTGCTTTATTCTGAGGTCAATTTTATAGGATCATAGATTTAGAGATAGGAGCTTTAGAGGTCATCTAGTACAACTCCCATCATTTTACAGATAAGGAAACTGAAGCCCAGAGATAGAGAAATTTGCCCAAGATCACATGACAGTAAATGGCAAAGGAAGAATTTGAGTTTAGGTCCATTATTATCAAGTGCTCTCTATGAAACATGTTTCTTTATATTAAATGTTATCATTATCTTAAGATTGTGGAGGGTATTATAGATTCTTTTATTTGAATTTATTTAACTAGATAAGGTGGTGACTTTATCAGAATTATAGAAAAGACTTATGATTCAGGTAGGGGTTGTATTAGATGACCTCTGAGTTATCTTTTAATTTAAAGAATTTATGATTTTATAATTAAAATAATTTTAAACCAAAAATTCTTGTTTGTAAGGAATTATATTAACAATTGGTGTTTATATACTACTTTAATATTTGCAAATGCTTTAACATATTGCTTAATTTGAACTCCCCAACAACTTTGTCCTAAGATTAAAGACTAATATCAGAGGTTGGAAAAATAATCAGCATTCCTCTTTTTTTTTTTTAGTTTTTTTTTTGCAAGGCAAATGGGGTCAAATGGCTTGCCCAAGGCCATACAGCTAGGTAATTATTAAGTGTCTGAGACCAAATTTGAACCCAGGTACTCCTGACTCCAAGGCAGGTGCTTTATCCACTACGCCACCTAGCCGCCCCAGCATTCCTCTTTAATCCCAATAATCTCTGTAAGAGTAAATGCTCTTTTTGTCAGCGGTTATATGAAAGACATTATCAACATGTCAATAAAAATGAAAGCAGACCCCAAACCATAAAACCTACATATACAAGTAGGATTTGTAAATGTTTTATCTAAATATGTAAATAAACCAAAGTAGAGTGTGTTTAAGAATATAGCAGAGCTAGCAGAACTACAAAAATGCTATCATGTGACTACCTTTGACATTGCTATGATGAGTCTACTTGCCTCTATGCATCAATTAAGAATTTCTATATTTGGGAAGGAAAGTCATTCTTGGTCCTTTATAGGACATACTCTTTTCTGACATAGTTTATCAGTAAAGTCTCACTTTTGATTTGTCCTTGAAGGACATGAATTGGTCAGAGTACAGGTGGATAAATTCTTGGGTTTTTCTGGACTGAAGAATATCTTGCCCTTGGCAGGCATTCAGCAATCTTGAGAGGTGGCTGTTATTTCTGAGTGGGCAGTCTGCCTAGTGAACTTTCTTATAAGTATCTTGAAAATGACCTTGAAGGAGCTACAGTTATTTTAGATTGTAGTGATTTTTGGAGATTCAAAGCCTACACAGTAATATTCCTTACAAAAGTTACAAAGATTTCAGTGGTCAAATATTTAACAGGTAAATCAGTAGTTATAATACACTTCACAAAAAAAAAATTCTTAATATGATTTATATGAATGTTTCTTCCACCGAGCAAAGAAATCTTCCAAGATAGGGGTTATACTAGTGTTTTCAATTTATAATAAGTAATAAGTAGATTAAATTTCAGGGAGTGATTTGGTTCATCATTTAATGTTACTTCTATAGGCAGAAATTTATCAGGATGAATCCTGAGGTGGATTGCTACAGTCACATAAAACAATGACTGCCAAAGATAAAAATTTAGAACTTGGTAATTTTGGTATTCCATGATTTTCAGCCATAGGGTATTACCAGAAAAATAATTTTAAAATATTTAAGTAGATATGATATCAATGATTTGGATTATTTCGCCATTGGTACAGATGACTGCATATACACACACACACACACACACACACACACACACACACCCCTTTCTCGGCCTGTAAAATTTTTGCTTTCTTGCTATGCCTTTCACAAGCTACTTTCATCTCCTGACGCTATGTCCATGCCTGAAACATGTTCCCTCCTACTCTTCTTCTGGTTCTCTTCAAGACTCAGTTCAAGTGCCACCCTTTGCAAGATGTCTTTACTACCCTGAAAGTCCTTCAGTGCTAATGATTTCTCTTTGAGGGTACCCCTCACTCCCATCCTTTTACCTGAAAGGACTATTTGTTCCTTCCTTTATATTTCCAGTTCATTGCACAATGCCTGGATCTTATAAAGTGTTTAATAATGGTTAACTTGAGTTGTTCATATTTTCCCATGAATGTACCACAAATGATCTCCCTGAAATACTGGAGAACTTCACTGCATCTTACTGGCCTATTTCCTTTTCCAAGGTCTCATTGCCTAGTTGATATCCCTCTCATCATTTATGTATAGCTTTTCATCAGAAATGTGTTATGGCCTATTTATGGTTCATACTGAGTCTCTCTGTTGGCCTTTAGATAAGTCATGACTTTGATTTTTTGGAGAATATGCCATTCCAAAATTTGAAGTCATATAGCATCCCCTGGAGAACACTTTGGTGTCAAAAAAAGGGCAGATTTCTAAATTAGAGTATGTTAAGAATATTTCCTTAATTAAGAATCATTAAAAGCACTATAACTTGCCTACTTCTTTAAACTGACTAAATCACTTAATCTCTGCATTTTATTTTCTTCATCTGTAAAATGAGGGGACTGGACTTGATGGTCTCTGTGGAAACTGAATTTATGATCCTGATTCTGAGGCTGATAAAAATCAGATATTTCTCCAGTTCCTTCTTTTAATGTATGTATAGGTCAACATTCTTTGACTAAAGTCAAAGTGGACTTATTTTGAATTAAATCAAGTAAAATACTATTAAATGTATAGAGAATTATCTCTTAATTTTTCCAGAAGTTATTTTCTTCAGTATAACATTCATGAACATACTCTGGGAAAGTGGATGAATTTTGAGAGCTACCTCCTAGTGTGGAGATAAACAGGTCTTAGAGTCAGAAGTACAGGGTTTTAGTAGTAACTCAGACACCTAATACATATGCCATGCGATCCAGGATATGCCATTAATCTAAATGAAACCAGATTTCTCATGGGTAAAATGGGGGAGTCCTAATTTGTCCTATTTATCTATTTCATATGTTGCATCTATAATGTCCTTAAAAAATCATAATGGATAGTATCCATTCTTTGACCAAGTTTACAGTGCTTTAAATACCTAACCTCATCCTGTACATTTTCCTGCCTCCATCCTCCTTTAATACTGGAGTAATTATATATCTGGCTATTTGTTTTATTGGAAATCTCTACTTATCATTCAAGCTATATTTTCTAGTCATTCTGAGAATGTTGACTCTCAAAGTGAGAATTCTCTCAAGCATCAACAAGGATACTAGACTGGTAATGGATTAACTTCAATATTTAGCTAAGACTTTCCTCATTATTGGGACTATTGGATTTCCAATAATCCATTAGCAAGAATAAAGGGCACATTTTCCTCTCTATACAGAAATATTTGCTTTACATTGACATTGGTCTGACATATAGGTGGTGAGCAGACCCTACTTACTTTCTTTCCAAGGAAGGATTGGAAGGTCTATAGAGGGTAAAATCTCTGAATAAATACATAAGGGGAACTAAGAACTGGAGTTTGCTACCAATCCAAGTCTTCTTCAATCAGTTTCCTCAAATGGAAAACATAGCAACCTGGGTTTCTGACCTCTCTCCTCTCTGCCAAAGACTCATAGCATCATCATGCATTGACCTAATTCTGTGTAATCTTTTTTTTTTAGCTAAGGATAAAAATGAAAAAAAAATTCTTGTATGGTATTTTATAAATTTAACCAAATTATCTCAGCCTCTACTTCTATCAAGATTTTTATCTTCCCAACTTCCTAGATTCTAAATGAATTTCTATTCACATTATAAATTAGTATATACCTGATATGCTGAATTGGAACTTTCAAAGAGTATGAAATTCAAAGTTTTGATCATTCTGGCAAAGATCTAAACTGTCCACTTTGTCCATTCCAATCTATGACTGGGTACCCTTAGGGACACTTAAATTACTAATAAGAGAAGCATCTTCAAGTTTTCTTTTCAAAGTTTTATAGGGAGAGGAATTATCTAAGGAACATCTAATGTTCCCAGTACTTTAATAAGAATGTTACCAGAGGATCATGAAATCCTAACTCTAGAGTTAGATAGAACATCAGAGACCATCTAATCCAATCCTTTTTTTACAGTTGAGGAAACTGAGGCTCAGGGAGGTTAAAAAGCTTATTAAGGTTATACAGATAGTATAAGAGTTAATATGGAAACTAACTCTTGAGCCAGTGATGACTGAAGACTAAAGTTACCCACTGCTTCTAGGGACCTCTTCAGTCTTTCTGATACTTAAGGGCACTGGATCTAGATGACTCCAGATAAGAAAGTAAGACTGGTGGATTTGCACAGCCCTCCCTCACTTAAATCTATTTCACTTGCATGTCATGGCATTACCTCCTTTTTGAGAACAAAAGACAAACAACCACCTTTCTATTGTACCACACTGTCTGTCCTAATTTAAATAAAATTAAAAGACAAAAGAAAACTAAATAGATAAAGCAGAGCTTTGGTTGAAGAGACAAAAGAAGGAGTTAAAGGTTCTTGGTCATCTGTTCTTTTCCCTGAGGACCACTTCTGCACACCATACCACAGGAATCTCATGACTTAGTGGATAAAATCAATGGATTTGGATTCAGGAAGATTCATTTTCAATTCTGGCTCACAGGCTTATTAGTTGTATGATCGTCAGCATATCTCTTAGCCTATCTATGCTTTAGATTCTTTTTCTGCAATTCTATGTTCTAATTCTTTGCTCTTTTTATGCCTGCTCAGCATCCCATCATGTTGCTATCTTTGCTTTTTCCACCTGACATGTTTGCCACCAAGTAGACACGAATTCTCTATCAGTTCAAAATTCAGTCCTAATGATGCTTTGGGAGAGGAGGAAGAGATGTATAGTCCCCATATTTAATAGTCAAAGTGACACTTCTGCCACCTCTCTCCTGTACCTTATACTTAGTTCACTGTCCCCAAACCAACTCTCTTTCCACAATGTTTGCTGTGGTAAATGTAAGCCCTAGTTGCTGTCTTAAAAAGTCTCATTTAGCATTACTTTCCTGGAATTATGAAACCCCCATCCTCTACATTTCTACTTTCCTTTGGTGGCCAGTGATCCAGGAAATTACAGAGGCAAAAGCCCAAGCTCTTTCAAAACAATTTTTTTGAGCATCTAATATATATTCAGTACAGTGGTATATGTAATAGTTCTTATCCTTTAGAAGAAGAAGGAATGGAATTTTTGTATGAAACGTTTTTCATATAACCTCTCTGCTCTACACAATTTGTCCTCCTGGGGCCATTCTTTTTTTTTAAATTTATTTTTATTAAAGATATTATTTGAGTTTTACAATCCCCCCCATCTTGCTTCCCTCCCCCCCCCCCCCCCCCCCACGGAAAGCACTCTGTCAGTCTTTACTTTGTTTCCAAAGTTTACCTTGTTTACCTTGATCCAAATTGGGTGTGATGAGAGAGAAATTAAGAAGAGAAGTCTCAGAGGTAACAAGATCAGACAATAAGATATCTGGGTTTTTTTCTAAATTAAAGGGAATAGTCCTTGCACTTTGTTCAAATTCCACAGCTCCTTATCTGGATACAGATGGCACTCTCCTTTGCAGACAGCCCAATGTTGTTCTGGGGCCATTCTTTAGGTAATTTTCCTATTTTTTAGCACCTCTGTGGAGCTAAGGAAGCAGAAGAAGTGAGATTTTAAGAGTTCTATTCTATGTAAAACTTTGTTGATCATTAGCTCATGTGAAGAACCAGACAGAGATCAGGAAAGTATCCTGAAGTCCTCACCATCAAAATGTAGTATTCCTGAAAGAATACTGTTATAGCATATAATTTCTTTAAGGTAGTAACATTTTTTTAGATTTTATCTTCCTATCCTCAGTACTCAGCAAAGTGCCTTATTCATAGTAGGTATAGAGGTATAGGGGTAAGAGGTGAGTTAAAAGATTTCCTTTTAGGACTAAAAGATTTAACCTTTTCCTATGATGGTATTGATGGTAGTAGTAGTAATAGTAGAAATAATACTGTATGGATATATATTATCTATAAGGGATTATATATAAATGAGTAAATAAATAATGATAGAGTTCCTATCTACTTAAAGGAAAGCAGCTTTGTCCTGAGACAACTGAATAATAGAATCATAGATCTGAAACTAGAGAAGGCCTCAGAAGATTCTAATCCAACCCCTTCTCCAATAATACTAATACTAATAAAAATAATGATAGCTAACATTTATATAGTACCATGTATCAGGCACTCTGCTTTATAATTATTAATAATAGTCATAATAATAATAACTAGTATTTATGTAGCACCTAGTAGGTAGCAAACATTACGCTAAGGACTTTAAAATTTTATCTCACTTGATTCTCACAACAATCCTGGGAGACAGATGATTTTATTATCCTGATCTTACAGATGAGGAAACTAAGACAAACAGATTAAGCAACTTGCTCAGAATCACACAACTAATAAATTATATGAGGCTGGATTTGAACATGTCTTTTTTAATTAAGACTCAATGTTCTATCCACTATGCCATCTAACTGCCCCTCAGTAAGTGATAAGTGAAACTAAGCTAAATTTAGGAGAAACTTTCAGTTGGAGAAACAAAATCTTGGACTATATCCCTGAAGGGAGCAGGGGGGACCATCAGAAAACCTGTTTCATCATAGGTATTCTTTAAGCTTGTGGTACTTTGTAAATTGTCACAAGAGATCCCCATGAAACTTGGGGTTCACACTGGCTTCCCAGTGAGACTTGACATACAAAGAAAGTTCAGTTAGAGCCCTCTTAAAATTTAGATTCTCCCATACCAAATGTGATTTGTTTACTAGAGATTGTTGTTATGACAGTAAATACAGTCTATCTCTGGGTAATGAATTGAAGCAAGGAATGAAGCAAGGGCAAGCAATGTCAGAGAACTGGAGCTTGCTATATTTCTGTTGATGTTTTTATAGGTTATATTATTGAGAAATACTCAAAATGTCCTAAAGAAGAAGGGGGCAGAGCCAGTGGTGCTTTTATGAAATGTATAATTTTTTTAAAACCCCATATCATAGGAATTCTTAGAAGCCTTTAACCAATGGATCAGCAAAGAGATTTTGCTAGGTCTTTGCTTTGAGATTTCCCCAACCATTGAAACACACAATTCCTTCAAAACCAGATTGACACCTGATTCTATTCTTGCAATCAGACTAGATTAAATGAGCAATATAAGAGTGTTCTGGTTCTTTTTTTGATTTCAGGATAATAGTAAAAGTTTATTCAATTTTTCTAAGAAACTCTAATCTGTACTTGCCTATTCTGCTGGAAAAAGGATCAAAGAACTAAGAAACCTTTCCCATTGAAGTAAGTGGATGAAACTAGTGGCAGAACAAGCCAATTGAATGTTTGGGGAAAAAATTGGTGTGAGAACTTTTTAGCATTTTTGCATCCCTCTACCATTCAGCCAATAAATGTGGATGTTCATCGTGTAACAAATGTCACCGATTTTTGTTAGACACCTAATTGATGCAGTCCTATGTACTAGACACTAGGGAATATCCTTAGTACCACCAAGATATGGGCCCTGCCTTCCTGTAGTTTATAGACTAGTAGCAGGGAATAAGACCTTAACAGAGGATGTTATACCAAGAGAAAGTGATCAACTTTATGAGTGTACAGAGAGATAAGCTACTTGTCACAACTTTCTCCCTCTCCGCCCACCCCATACCCAAGAAAAGGATAGAGGAAGCTTTCATTGTCTTCCTGTAGAGAATATGGATATACCCACCTATAGCTCACATATCATTAAGAATGATAGAGTCTTAGCTGTTAGGGATTATTTGGTGCCCTAAGTAATTTTGTATTAATCCCTCCATTGTGCTGTACTTCTAAAAGGGTCCCAACAGATATGCTAGGATCCTTTTTGAGCAATTCTAAGAGAACTGAATACAGGTTAGAGAATTATAGTAGATTTAAGAACTGACTTGTCCTGAAAAAGATGTGGGGAGGGTTTAGGAGCAAATATAGAAAGTCTGTGCATCTCTATAGACTTCCCATGGGGAACCACAAATAACAGTAAGAGGAAAATGGTGGAACTCCTCAAACAATGGGACTTTAGAGGAAACTGAACTGAGCTTTAGGAAAAGAATGAAGAAATTCCACTTCTATGTGATGATTCCATTCTGAGTTTTTGACTCTTTATCATAGGGGAAATGAACTTTGGGGTGCTAAAGGGACAATCTTCAGATTTTTCAGTGATCCACCTCCCCAGGTATTTATACATTACATTAATTACATCATATATAGGCTTCCATTCCTATATCTATTTTCTAGAGGTTTGTACTCTTCTTGAAAGGAAAATGAATTTGGAGTTTTTAATGATCAACTCCTCACATTCTACAACAAAGAGAGCTAGAGTATGGTAGGTGTGAAAGCTAGGACTTGTAGGGCAGAATATAATCCAGTTTGCTTTGGGGTGATGGAGGAGTAATATGATGAGATCAGAAAGATAGGTTGCCAAAGATTGAGGAGGGTTTTAAATGTTAGTTACATTTAGTCATCTAATGAAAGAGATATCATTGTGAAATCCTGAGCAAATTGCTTAACTTTTCAGAACCTCACCTCAGTTTTCTAATTCATAAACTGGGGATAATGATAACACCTAGCTCAAAGGTTGTTTGAGGAACAAATGAGAAAATATATGTAAAACCCTTAGAAAACCTGAAAAAACTATTCAAATTTTGACTACTTTTATTGCTGTTCAAGAAAAAGGCTATGTGGCATGATGACACTTGATATAAAGATTAGGTTGAGGGGAAAAAAGAATAGATTGAAAAGATTAGGGTTGGAAATTTTTGGAGGCTAATGCAATAATCCAGGTCCATGTAATACATGTGCATGCTAGAACTGTGGTAATGGGGATAGCAATTTGAAAACAGATTGGATAAGAAAGATTATAGAGTAAGACAATCAAGGATAACTACAAGATTATCATTAGGGGATACTATGTAAATGATGGCACTACAGAAACAATAGAGCTAGAAGGAAGAATAGGTTTAGAGAGAAACATACTGAACACTGTTTTAGATAAATTGAGTTTGAAATGTTGGGGGGGGTGGGACTGGGGCATTTAAATAGAGAAATTGTATAAATAGTTAGAAATTATGGTCTAGGAGAAGAGGAATTTTTTCATTGTATTAGTAGTCTCAGTGCCTAGCACTACTTAATATATCTCTTGACCATAGATTGCAAAATCCTTCTCATCCTGAACCAAATGTTCCCAATGTCCAAGTTCTTATTTCTCAAGCACAGGTAATAAAATACACAAAACACAGAATTCTTTTAATAACTACCAAGGAAGTCTGAATAAAAGCAAAAAAGTCAAGGCAAATTCTTCCAATGAACAAGAGAAAATTAGATATGGATCTCCAAGAAAGCTAACTAGATTTTGAGTTATATCCTGATCAAAAGAATGATTGGAGTAATTTCTATGGAAGTGGTTTCCATAGAAAAAGAATCTATTTATAGTAAAGTGTATTGGCCTCATTCCTTTTCTTTGCTACTTAATAAAGCAAAACAACTTTGTCTTGAGACAACTGAATGATCTGAATCATATATTTGGAATTTGAACAGATTTGAGTTGCTTTTAATTCAACCCTTCCCCATTCTAATTTTGTAGATGAGGAAACTGAGGCTCAGAATAAAGGTCTTGTCCAAGTTCACTCAGAAAGTAAATATCAGAGGTTGGATTTGAACCCAGGACATCTGAGTCTAACTTTAGAGTCAATCAGAATTTTCTTTTTTTTTCTTTTTTTATTAAAGATTTTATTTGAGTTTTACAATTTTTTTCTCCCAATCTTACTTCCCTCCCTCCACCACCCCCCACCATGGAAAGCAATCTGTCAGTCTTTATTTTGTTTCCATGCTGTACATTGATTCAAATTGAGTGTGATGAGAGAGAAATAACATCCTTAAGGAAGAAACAAAAAGTATAGGAGATAACAAGATCAGACAATAAGATATCTGTTTTTTTTTCTAAATTAAAGGGAATAGTCCTTGAACTTTGTTCAAACTCCAGAGCTCTTTATCTGGATACAGATGGTATTCTCCATTGCAGACAGCCCCAAATTGTCCCTGGTTGTTGCACTGATGGAATGTCCATCAATGTTGATCATCACCCCCATGTTGCTGTTAGGGTGTAAAGTATTTTTCTGGTTCTGCTTATCTCACTCAGCATCAGTTCATGTAAATCTCTCCAGGCTTCCCTGAATTCCCATCCCTCCTGGTTTCTAATAGAACAATGGTGTTCCATGACATACATATAATACAATTTGCTAAGCCATTCTCCAATTGAAGGACATTTACTTGATTTCCACCTCTTTGCCACCACAAACAGGGCTGTTATGAATATTTTTGTACAAGTGTCGATCAGAATTTTCAATATTTCATTCCTCTTTTTTATTAACCTTCTTCTCTGATCAACTAACCAGAGGAGGCTAGCATGTCTTTAAGTTTTTCAGAGGCTTTTGGTATGGTAGGTTCCATTCATGGATTGAGCCAATTTGAAGCCTGCCATAGCTTGTTTGAGAATGTAAAGTCCTAAATTAAATCTTTTAAAAATATATAATTTTTTTGATCCTTAGTGAAAGAGCATGTTTGGCCCAGTTTTAAAAATTCTAGGATCAAAACAAATTGATAACTACCCTCAGATGTTAGTCTACTGTACTCCTTCTATTATGCCATCAACAATTTAAACTTAAAAAATGGTTGGCCAACAAGGGGATTATGTTTTAAATCTTCCATTGGCCATGCCCTGACTCCAGCTCAGAGCCAACAACTGGAGTCATTCAACTACTTTGGGGCACCTTTTCTATTGGACTAGTTTACAATCACTCTATGAAAAGAGAAAAAAATGCTATAAAAACCAAAAACTATATGCCAAAGTCAATGTGAGATATTACAGAACTTGGAGCTGAGTATCACTTCCAAAATGTGACTCATATATATGAAGAGTTGAAGTCTATAGGCAAACTTGATGGGATACCCCCTAAAGAATACAAAACAGTAGTCTGTGTATGACCACCTTGGCATTTTACTCACAAAGTTCATCTCCCAACAATCTGAGGTGGAGGTTGTCTTCTCATCATTTATTCAAAAAAATCCCTTGGATTATTCCTTTAATTTGGTTTCATAAAAGATTTACTTTCATATTCAGACTAGGTTTTAAATAAAAAGTGGCCTATGTCAGATTTTCTTCCTTTTTCATTGTTTTCTAACTCCTCCACTTTGCTTACATTGCCATGACTCCTACTTCCTAAAAAATCATACACCTCTGTCCAAACAAGAATTTTCACACGTCAACTCCATGATTCACTCATGTCCTTAAGGGAGGTTGGGGACACTCATTCAAAAAGATTCAAACAACAGCAACTATGAGTCAAGAGGAAAGTGATGTAGCCAAACACCTGGTTTCAAATCCTGCCACTGGAGCATAGTATCTGTATGACCTTGAACAAGATCAGATTCCTTATCTATAAAATGAAGTGGTTGCACTAGAGGGCCCCTGAGGTACCTTATAACTCTAAGTCTAGGATTCTATATGATTCATCAGGTTTCCTCTAGGTAGTAATATATCAGATTTCTATCTTTCCTGTTTAAACCAATCATTCAATCAGTAAGTCAACAAGCACCGATAAAGAGGCTTTTCTGAATTTTGTTATGTGCTTGAGATATGAAAAAAAAAAACAAAAAACAAAAGACAATTCCTCCTCTGAAGGAACTTACAGTCTAATGGGGGAGACAATATGCAAACAATTGTGAACAAATAAGACCTCTATAAGAAAAAAAATATATGCATATATATATATATATATATATATAAAATCAACAGAAGGAAGGCATTAGCTTGAAGGAGAGGGTTCTTCTCATAACCTTTAAGACTCCAGGATCAGAACAAATGATAACTACACCTTGATGTGAATTCATTGTGTCCTTATTCTATTGATAGCATAAAAATTAAAATTTTAGTTGTAAGTGAAAGTCAAAGGAATTAGAAGGTAGAAAAGAGGAAAAAGAAATTTCCAGGTACTATGGAAAGTCAGTGGGCATGAATATAATTAGAAGATGGAGTATCTAGATTTTGAAGAGTAGAATGGAGGCTAGAGTCACTGGATCTCAAACCATTTTAGGATGAGTAAAAATATAAGAAAACTAGAAAATTCAGATGGAAGTGAGAGGAAAGGAAATGGAGGCATTCATTATAGCTGGCCTTAGGAAGGGCCTAGCTATGGAATGCTTGAACAACAAAAATGTGTTAAATAGAATGCTGACAGAATTGATTGAAAATGGGTAATGATATGATCAGACTTGCATTTAGGATGATCACTTTGAAAGGTGAGTGAAAAACAAACTGGTAGATAAAAATTTGAGGTAGAGGGACCAAGCTATTGAAATAAACAGGGGAAAAAAGCCTGTAACAAGGTGGCAGTGTCAGAGAGGACATGTATAAAAGAAATGTTTCAAAGGTAGAAATTACATAACTTGGCAACTGGATATGAGGGGTATGAGAGAATGATGAGTTGATTTGAAATGAAGCAGAGGGGAATGATGCACATCATTTTTTATTATATTGTACTGGGACTAGAAGAAGAATATCAGCACAATTACTGAGAATTGCAGGATTATTAATCTTAAAACAAATGGCAATGCTTTTTTTCTTTCAGTTCTTCTGTCTACTTTTTAAATTATCTATGCTATACTTTGTGCCATTTCTTGCTGTTATCAATCTTCCTAACAAAAGGAACCCCTTTATTAACTAGTTCATTAAAACTGTGTCCTAAATAAGCAAATGGGTTTTGATAGTATGAGTTTTCCAATGAGTAAAAGGAATGAGACTTTTTGCAACTTTTTTTGTTTTGTTTTTGTTTTTGTTTTTTTAATGAAGGACCAGAAATAAAAAAAAAAAAAAAGCTTTACTTTAACCATGGGGGTGGGGTGGGGAGAGTGATCAGATATAACACATTTTCTTTTTTACTTCTTGCAAAGGTCTGGGATTGGATGGCCTGTCCGGGACCATAGGGCCGGGTGGATGCTGGGCCTAAGGCGTGGTATGTGGGCTCAGGGCCTCCTGGCCCCAGGGCAGGGGATCTGTATGCTGTGCCACTCAGCTACCCTACAGCAGAGACAGAGTGAAAGGAGAGAGAAAAGATAGTACATGGTAGTGGAGAAATAGCAAAGGAGGGAGTTGTGATCAGCAATGGCAATGGTGGAAAACTATGGAAGTAACTTTCGTGATGGACTTATAAAGAATGTGATCTGGGGCAGCTAGTTGGCATAGTAGATAAAGCACCGGCCTTGGAGTCAGGAGTACCTGGGTTCAAATCTGGTCTCAGACACTTAATTACCCAGCTGTGTGGCCTTGGGCAAGCCACTTAACCCCATTTGCCTTGCAAAAAATAAAAAAAATAAAAAAATAAAAAGAATGTGATCCACCTGTGACAGAGCTAGTGGTGTTGGAACACAGACTGAAGCACATTTTTTATTATTATTATTTTTTTTGGGGGGGGTTGCAGGGCAAATGGGGCTGGGTGGCCTGCCCGGGGCCACATAGCTGGGTGATTGTTGGGTGTCTGAGGCCAGATTTGGACCTGGGTGCTTCTGGCTCAAGGGCTAGTGCTCTGTCTGCCACCTGGCTGCCCCTACTATTATTATTACTATTTTATTTTATTTTGGGTCTTTTTTTTTGTTTTTGCAGGGTAATGGAGTTGGGGTGGCTTGAATGGGGGTCACACAGCTAGGTGATTGTTGGGTGTATGGTGCCAGATTTGGGCTCAGGTGCTCCTGGCTCCAGGGCCGGTGCTTTGTCCACTGCGCCACCTGACTATACCTAAAATTATTACTATTATTTTTTAATTTTTTTTAGTTTTAATTTTAATTTTTTTCTCTCTCCCCTTTATCGCTCATGCAGGTCTATATTTTTTTTGGGGGGAGGGGGTATTATATTTACTCTTTTCTTTTTTTTAGGTTTTTGCAAGGCAAATGGGGTTAAGTGGCTTGCCCAAGGCCACACAGCTAGGTAATTATTAAATGTTTGAGACCGGATTTGAACCCAGGTACTCCTGACTCCAAGGCTGGTGCTTTATCCACTACGCCACCTAGCTGCCCCTATATTTACTCTTAAACAAGAATATTGTATTAATGTATAAAAAATATTATTAGTACAAAATAAGAATAAATAAATAAATACATTTAAAGAGAAAAAAAGCTTTACTTTAGATCAGATGACAAGGCAAACAGCATGGAGGAAAGAGAGAGTTAGTCTTGGCTCCATGTCAGATTATACCCTTGGCAATATTTTAGGAGACTAAACCACTTTCTTTTTGGCCCTTTCAGCTGAAGAGCATGTGGCCATCTGCAGTGGGAAAGAGAGATACTCACCAAAAGCTCCCCACACTAATAAAATAATAGGTCTGGTCAAAAAAAATAAGTAAATGAAGTTTGATAGTCTAGTTTCTATGTCCTCTCATTCCTAATCTCTTCTCTTCCAAATCAGGCAATCAAAAATTGTCCTTGGGCAATGTCTAAATGTTCTGGTGCAACTCATCTCACCAAAGTGAACCCCAAATGAAAACAAAATATTTGGTAAATAGTGTATCATCCTAATTGTTTATGTTGTGTTTGAATAAATGAGAAGAGCTTAGGAGAAATGAAGCTTTCTTGGGCAGAGCCAATCTAAGAGGGGAAGATGACCTAAGTAGAATTATTACTGAAGTGTCCAGGAACTGAAGCAGGGCCATTCCACATTATGGAGAGGACTGTTCCTACTACCACTTTCTTGATCAATCATGTACTCTATAGCAGTTGATCCTTTAAAACATGTAGATTTGTGAGTTATTTTTTTAATTTTATTTGTCTTCATGATGTTTCTGATTTGCTATTAATTCTTTTCACTAAGATTTCTTCATATTGTTTTTGCATCAACAATCCCTCAATAACAATCTTGCTTTCTTCAAATTTGGGTAGAACAACAGCAATATCTCCCTCAGTGGGTGGCTTTTCCTGCAAAATGGAAGACTTAGCTAGAATATTTTCATTTACTTCCATCAACTGTCCTCTCACACAGCTTGATACAGTATATTCTTCTCCATCAGAACAGGATATTCTACACAGAGGTGCAAGCTCTGCTACAAATTGTGTCCCCCATTTAAACTTCCTAGAACCTTGTTTTGAAGTCTGCTACAGTTGGCACTGATTTGATAGTTAATACTCTTAATTGTTTTTTAATTTTGAAAAAGTGGATGAGATTCTACCAATGTGATTACATAGATTCTGTTAGAGTGTTTCAATATACAGTGATCCTCACATGACTTTCCCTTCACATCAGCTTTGTACCAGCAGGTGAAGTAGCAATCCACCAGCAATGGGGCTGCAGGATAACTGCTGCCAGCATTAGCTGGCATGGAGAGCTCAGCCTCCTACCACCTCCACAAAGACATCCCACCCCACACTTCCCAGGAATGAGTCTTGTGGACCTTATGATACCTCTCTTTTGGCTGCTCAAAGACCTCTTTCCTTTTTTTTTTTTTTTGCTTAGGGCCAGGGTCTTGGTAGTGTTTTGGATATTTGAGGTTGTCCCATAGGTAACCTTTACATAAAAGAGTTATTACTATATCCAAATCAGCAAAAAAAATGCTTGGTAGATTGTTGGCCAGGATGTGAAAATATCCTCATTACATAGAAGTGGACATCAAAACTTTATTAACCTGAGATTCTATGTGCCCATAAAGTCTGTCAGATGATGTTGGGTTAATACTTTTACTGACTTCTCTGCTGATTTGTCTTCCTTAGGAGCATTAATAGGTTCATAAGCTGATGGAGCTGGTGTTAGTGTGACAGATGTATGTGCTGGGGAAGGAGTTGAGCCTTGAGCCAAAGTGATGCTGTAGATGAATTGTAGAAGTAGTAGATGAACATACTGTAGAAGTATGATGGTTGAGTTGTAACTGGTGATAGTGTTGAAGAAATTGCTGCTTCGGATTTTGTTACCATAAAGAATGGCAAAGTTCTTCTCATCAATTTTGTTTTCTTTGAAAGCAGTATCACTTTGGAGGATTTTGCTCCTACTGGTAAGAATTTTACTCCCAATACATAAAGGAGGGCTCCTACTGATAAGGCATCCTTTCCCTTTTTTAGATTCAGTCTTTTCCTTCAATACCTTAACTGTTTCCTTAGGGTTGATGTTGATCTTGAAGGTCTGTTATTGGAAGGTCTTCAAAATGATCTGCATGATGTCATCACTATGCCACGGTAGCTTTAGACTTGGTAAATGCTCAGGTGAGGGTGGTTGAGATGGCTGGTAAGGTTGGTCACATTCATCTTGTGGGGTAGCCTCCAAATTTAGTTGTTATAATTAGGCAGCATTCAGTTTCAGTTATTGTTCTTTCCATTTTATATTATTGTAGTCATTTTGTTTGCTTTTCTAGTTCTTAATACTTTATTTTGTATCAATTCTTTATCTCTTCTTCATCTTCCTTTTCTTTATATTCTATAATTATTATAATGAAGTAATATTTAATAAAATAGAAAAACATGTTTCCTACTTGTAAAGCCTAGTGTTAATTGCCTCAGATATAAATAGCTAATTGAGACAATGACTGTCCTTGAGGAGCTTACATTCTAATTGAGGGAGATACTACATAAAGGAGGGCTTATATTCGTAAATAGAAAGAAAAGTTTGGGCAGGCAAAAAAACCCCAGAGCAAATGGCAAAATCCAAGAACCTTGTGGAATAATGATAGAGAAGATGGTCCCTAAATATGACGATTGTGGGTCCAGGGATTAGAGAAGAGTGTGACTTTGAGTTGTCTCTGGTTGAAATGGGGATATGAGTCCCTGATAATGGGTGTCCTGTACCTAGTGGGAAGTGGTCAGTGGGACAATGAGATTTGTATTGGTGGAGAAAATCAAGGGAATCATCCTGATTTTTAAGCTACTCCCCAGTCTAGGGGCATCTACTTTGTTTCCAATTCTTTACCACTGCACAAAGTTCCACAATAAATATTTTACAATTTAGATTTTCTATCTTGGACCTTCTTAAGGTTTATCAGACATGAAACACCAAATATGTATGATTAATTCTGTTGCTTCTACATCTGCACAATGCTAATTTGATGTTTTATATTCCAAGAACTGCCAGACCTTGATTATTTGTCTTAATGAAAGGGGGGAAAGTATAACTAGTCTGAAAATTATTAATTTTTGAACTTGTAATGTGTTTATTGACTTTGCATTTGAATATGACTACTCTTGAGGAAGTACATTAAACTTGGAGACAAGAGTATATGGATTCAAATGTCAACTCTGATACCTATTAACCATGTACCTATAAGCATATCATTTAGATTCTCTGAACCTCAGTTTCCTCATCTGTAAATAGCAAATGATGATGTAACTAACACATTGCTTCTTCACTGAGGTCTTAAGAAGAAAATACTTTGTAAGTATATAATGTTATATACATTATTATTTGACCTAAAATGAAGACATATTATGAAGAGTTGTCTCAGGACAACCTGAAAAGCTCTCCAGTTACCTCAATTTTTCTTCCACTCTCCATTATATTTAGGGATAGATGTGTATGTCTTATATTGATAATAAGTCAACTTTTTCAGCCTGTTTTAAGAAGCAGAGAAATTGGTTATGAGTTTTGACTTAAGATCTGGTATGAAAGTACAGATGTTAAAAAAGAAAACATTTAAATTGTTTAAATACTGTCAAAAATGTAAAAAAAATTCAGCTTCAGGAAGGATATAAGTCTACTTAATATAAGACTACTAATAATTCTCTTTAAAATACAAATATCTTATTTTGGGTGGGCAACAAAAGCCTGTCTTGGGCAGATTTCTACAAATGATATCTTCTTTGAATGAAGAATATCATGTACCTCTAAAGCTTGTCCCTGAGTCCAAGGAGACTCTATTCCTTAGAGATATACTATGAAGTCAATTAATCTTTCAACTACTATCAAAAGAGAAAATGTTGACTTTACTCAGCTTATACTTAGCAAGCAATATGAGTAAAAAAAAGCTGACTAGGGTATGAAGTTTCATTTCATCAGTTTATATTATACTATGTGGATAGATGTCCATGTGGATCCTGTCTGAACAATAGCTGTTGCCATAGTGAAGTTTAGTCTTGGCTAGAAGCCTGGAGAGCCTTCAGAACAGCCCCAAGACTCCAAGATAAAAGCATGGAGCTCTTCAAGGAGCACTGAATTCAATCTATTCATCTGGAGTTCAGTCCTATTCACTCAGGACTTGAGTCTTAGCCTGGCAATTTGGCAACATCTATCAAGTCTTCTGAAGTTCTCTTGGTGACACCTATTTAGGTCTATATAAACTTATTTTTATCATGTTTCAAGGAAATATTTTTTAAAAATTATATTCAGGAAACCATTAAGTGCAAAATAACTTCAAAGGATTCCTACAGAGATTAAATTGACCGAGACTCAAAAACACTCCTGCTTCCTTCTTGGTGGGAGAGTTGGCAGATTGCCAGACACTTAATTGGCAAACTATTTTTTGAAAGTTTTATTGTTGCTGTTGGAGTCTGGAGGCTCAAAAACTCCTTTATAAATAGTGTTCTCTTTCTATTAGAGAATCTAGCTTTCTATCAGAGAAATATCAGAGAATATAAGGTTACTTAGTAGAAAGAGTGGAATTTCCCTTCCACTTTTGCAGAAAACTTGAGGGCGCAACTATTTGAGTCCCTTATGATGAACTTTGGTGGGGGGAGGAGAGAGAGAGAGAGAGAGAGAGAGAGAGAGAGAGAGAGAGAGAGAGAGAGAGAGAGAGAGAGAGAGAGAGAGAGAGAGAGAGAGAGAGAGAGTTCAGAGTCAGACCTTTTAATCTACTGAAAGATCTCAGTGGCTGTAGTCACAGGGACACAAAGGGACCTTGTAGTTGCCCAAGTTCTTAAGAAGGATGAAAAAAAGCCATCCCTACATGTTTTCCTTGGGATTGGTCAGAAGTCCAGCAGGGCAAGCTATCCTGATTATTCTCTTAACACTCATAAAATACTTGGCAAATTTTAGAGCATTATATAAATACTGTCTATTGCTGATGTTCTTATTCAGATTAATATTCTAGCCTGTTGACATGTTTGAATTTTTGGCATTATCATCTAAAATGTTAGCTATCCTTTTCAGTTTCAATATTTCCCTGAAAATGTCTCAAATGTGTCATCAGTGGCTTCATCCATATTAATGATGAAGACGGTGAACATGTAATAAAGGAGATATGTCAGGGGCACACCCTTAGACACCCTGGAGGCACTATCCAGAATGATTCAAATGGACTATGATTTGAAGTGTTAGCATTTATCTTGTTAATATAATTTTGAAGTAAAGAACTGCATTAAATCCAGAGTCTAGGTTTTAGACACAGATCTATTCATGTTTGAGATTATGAGAAAGTTATTTACCCCTTAAGTCATGTTTATTTAATGATTATATTTGTAAACCAAGGGAGCTGGATTAGAATATCATTAAAGTCTTTTTCTGCTCCAGTCTTTATTGTTTCTATAAGTCTAAGCCTACAAAGATTTTAAGGACTAGAACACTGAGGCTGTGAATGATCTACCTAGAAAGGCAGCATTTAGATTGACTTTTGGTTGACTCTATATTATCTCTACCTTCTTCACCCATGGAAGTTATGGAACATTTTTGAGTGATTATTTTTGATGCAACATTTTCTCTGTTAGAACTAGGGGAAAAATCAGATTTGTGCCTTTTTAGATCAGTTTAAGTGGACTGCTATGCTTCAAGACTAAAAGCAAAATCACATGCTGACAGTCTTAATATTCAAATTCTATTAATAAGTCATTCACTCATTTATAAAAACATTCTCTATCAATTCAAAAATATCATAGCTCAACTTTATGCATAACTGCATAAGGCCATAAGTCTTATTAAACACTTGCCAGGTGCCAGGTGCTGATTTTAAGGTAGAAAATATCATAAGGGAGGATACAAGGGACAGGGAAAAATACTGAAGAGGATCCAGAGAGTCAGAAACAGTGATGGGAAGGGAATGAAATTTACCTGGCCTGGATACCTCCCCCAAATGGAATTCTGAAGAAGAATTTGAAGGGAGAGGGAGGAATGGTGTGTCACAGGAATTCTCCAGGGTGAGGAGGCCTCAGTCACTGAGGAAAGCTGCAGAATAATACAGCAGCTGAGTCTTGGCAGCAAAAACCTAGAATGGCAGAAGCAGAGCTGGGAGGGGAATGTCACATCAAAAAGAGGGGAGAATTTAGATTTCACATAGTCCAACCTTTTTATTTTTAAATAGATATGGAAAATGAGCTTCTAAATTTGCTCAGGGTAAATCAATTAATCAATGATTGTTTATTGCTTAATTTACCTTGTAATTAAGTACTTATTATTAGCCAGGCCCTATAATATATGAACATAAAATAATTCCTACCTCAAGGCGCTTATATTTTGTAAAGGAAGACAACATGAATGCATATAATAAAACAGCTAGATAGTACAGTGGGCTTTGAGTCAGAAAGACCCAAGTTAAAATCTTGTCTCAGATACTTATAAAATGTGTGACCCTGAGAAAGTCACTTTACTCCTCATATCCTCAATTTCTTCCTCTATAAAAGGAAGATTACAAAAACAACTACCTGCTGCTATGAAGAGCAAATTATAAAACATGATTATACATGTGTATATGTATAAAAATACATAAAATGTGTATATATGTATTCTTGCTCTCAGTGGAGTCTAATGGAGCACACAACATACAAACAGCTATGTACAAATGTTAATAAAAATAACATATAATACTGTGTCAGGGACTATGCTAAGCACTTTACAATGATCTCATTTGATTCTTATCACACTGGGGAGGTAAGTTCTACTTCTGTTTTGCTTTGTTTTTGTGGGGCAGTGGGATTACATGACTTGTCCAAGGTCACACAGCTAGTCAGTATCATGTGTCTGAAGCTAAATTTGAACTTAGGTCTACCTGACTCCAGAGGTGGTGTCCTATTCACTGTAGTACCTCAATGGCCATATAAGTTCTATTAATAGCCTCAATTTACAGATGAGGAAACTGAAGCAAATAGATGTTAATTGATTTGCCCAGGATCACAGAACTAGTAAATGTCTGAATCTAGATTTGTCTCCTAGACTTTATTTAATGAGCTTCCCTTTGACAGGCTAAATTTTACAGGATAAATTAGAAATAAGCAACAAAGCAAAGATACTAGCATTCATGGGAAATCAGAAAAGTCTCATGAGGGTGGGATTTTAGCTGAGACCTAAAGGAAGCTGTGGATGTCAAGAGACAGAGATGAAGAGAATTAAAGATAGGGAGAACAGCCAGGGAAAATGCACAGTCTTTGTGAGGAAGATATATTGTCTTTGTATGAAGAAGAGCAAGGAGGTCTGGATCACAGACTGATCTGTGGGAATAAGCAGGGGAATAAGCAGTTGGGATGACTATAAAGGTGAGTTGGGGCAAGGATGTAAAGATCTTTGAACACCAAGCAGAGGATTTCATATTTGTTCCTAGAGTCAACAGGGAGTCACTGTAGTTTATTGAATAGGATATTGACATGGTTGGATTTGCATTTTAGCAAACTCACTATGACAATTGAGACAAGGCTGGACCAGAGGGAGGGAATAACTGAGAAATAGGGCCAACTGGTTATTAAAATAGTTCAGGCATGAGATGATGAGGGTCTGGGCCAAGGCAGTGCCAGTTCCAGAGGAGAGAAGAAAGTATATAAAAGAGGTTTTGCAAAGCTAGAAATGCCAGACTATCAAAATGATTGGATATGGAGGATGAGAGAGAGAGGAGTAGAAAATTACATCTAGGTTCTGAGCCAGAGTGACTGGGAAGATGGTGATGTCCTTATTCCTGCTCTCTGCCAGTAGGTTTTTGTAAGGTAGTGGGTTTAAGTGACTTGCACAAGGTCACACAGCCAGGTAATTATTAAGTGTCTGAGGTCGGATTTGAACTGAGGTTTTCTTGACTCCAGGACCAGTGCTCTATTCACTGTGCCACCTAGCTGCCCCTAGAAGCAGCTTTTTAATCCATGACTCCTCTTAGCTTCCAGATCCTGGTCATGAGACTAATAGTTCTGGGCTGAATTGGGAGCCCAGTGTATTATTCATTGCCCATGTGGGTCTTCTTCCTTATCCCAGCAGTCTAAGTCCTCATCTATGTGTACTAGATTACCCACGTGACCATCAAAGACTTCTACAACACCACAGTGGTTGTTGGTGAGAAGCAGGAGTTGGGCAGCTATGGTTCCTTTTCTAGTTCAGGTGGGTGGGAAAGGTTACTGGGCTGTACTTTTCTATCAAGGGGCACAGGCTGCCAATACTCTGCTTCTATCCCTCCTCCAGGGTCTCTTGAGGTCCTTTGGAGTATCCACAAAGAACTATATATGAATCTAGAAGGAAATGACTCCCTGATATGCTGAAGTCCCTCTTGCTAATTTACAGATATTTCTCATGGATAATAGAACTACAGAAATGCTACTCATAATCCTTGAACAGTAGAGGACAAGCCTCCTTTATTTCTCTGGAATATCATATAACTAACCCCCTTTTGGTGATGAAACTGAATTTTAATCCTGTCCTTCCTCACTACAAAGTATAAAGCTCTTCACCATGCCCTAACCTTTATGTTCATCTCTCAAGAAAACAGGACCACTAAAATTCTACCAATCGTTCTCATACTTCTTGAAAATTTTGACAAGTCACTATTACCCCATGACCTCCAGAAGGATTTGAGGTGAATTTCCTGCTAGTTCCTATATTATATTTAACCTACTATTTCTTCTTAATCCAGAATTCAAGATTTGAGAACAGTTTCCTTGTATTCTCCCAAATCCCCTCCCCACCATGTTGCTTTCTCTCTCTGCCTTCTTCCTTGAGATTGTATGTTTTTTAAAGAATCTTGCAAAAAAAAGTACTAGGAAAATTTGGAAGGGAAAATCTGAGGGGTAAAAGTATGAGTTCAGTGTTGGACACATTGAGCTTAAGATTTCCATGGGACATCTAGTTGAATAGCTCTAATATTTAGTTAGAGATATAAGTCTAGAGGTTAATACAGTTATACAGGTAGATCTGAGAAACATCAAAATAGAACAAGAGAGTTCAGGACAGAGTCTTGGGAGGCTTGTACCTTTGCATAGGATATGTGATATGGTATGGTCCAGCAAAGAAGACTGAGAAGGAGCAAACAGGTAAAAGTAAGTCTAAGATAAAGCAGTGCCACAAAAATCTAGAGAGTAGAGAGTACTAAGAGAAAAAGAGTAATTGACAGTATCAAAGACTGTAGATAAGTAAAGGATAAAAATTGAAAAAGGTCTTTAGATTTGGCAATTAAAAGATACTGGTAACTTTGAAAAGCAATTAAAGTTGAATGATGAAGTTGTAAGCGAGAGTGTAGAGAATTTTAAAAAAAGGTGAGAGAAAAGGAAATGCAGATTCCATGTTAGATAGTCTTTTCAAGGAGGTTAGCCACAAAAGGGAGGAAAGATATAAAAGGACAGTTAGTGGGTTTTGGTGGATCAATTGGGAACTTTTTGAGGATGTTTGTGGGCAATCAAGAAGAAGCCAGGTGATATTGGAGGGAGGGGGAGGGAGAGGGAGAGGGAGAGAGAGAAGAAAGAAGAAAAGAGAAGAAGAAAGAAGAAAGAAAAGAGGAAGAAGGAGGAGGAGGAAGAGGAAATCTACTAGAAAAGATAATATGGAATGAAAACAATATTTCATGTACAAGACTTGCCTTGGAAAGAAGGGCCAAATCTTCATGTGATGCTGAGGTAAAGGAAGAAATAGTAGAGTGAGGCATCTTCTGATGTGAGATAGGAGGGGAAACGAGGTGCCCTTGGCTATTGGCTTCATTATTTTCATTGAAATATGTGATAAATTTCTTAACTCAAAGGGTTGGGGAAATGGGAGCCTTAAGATATGTGAAGAAGAATAAATATTTTTGTTGTTCATTCTTTTTCTATGGTTTTTTTGCAAGGCAATGGTGTTAAGTGGTTTGCCCAAGGCCACACAGCTAGGTAATTATTAAGTGTCTGAGGCTGGATTTGAACTCAGGTACTCCTAACTCCTAGGCTGGTGCTCTATCCACTGTGCCATCTAGCCACCCCAAGAATCAATATTTTTGGAAAAGCCTGGAACAGGAGTAAAGATGGTAGAATAAGCAGGAAACCGCCTTAACTTTGCCTTAATTCACCTCCAAACAAAAATAGGTGGAGTTCTACTAAATTCCTATTTTGACACTAATATGGTGCTGATACTTAAAACAGTAAGAGGAAAGACAGAGTATTATAGATCAATTTTCCCTAATGAAAATTGATGTAAAAATTTTACATAAAATATGGTCAAGGAGATTACAGCAATATATGACAAGGAACATACACAATGACCAGGTGGGAGTTGTGTCAGGAATGCAAGGTTGGTTCAATTCAGGAAAACTATTGGCATAATTGGCCAAATCAATAACAAAACAAACAGAAATCAAATAATTATCTCAATAGATTTAGAAAAAAAGCTTTTGACAAAATACAACCCCCATATTAAAACATTTAAGATCATATTGATAAAGGGAGCTTTCCTTGATAAACAATATTTAACTAAAACCATCTGCAAAGGCAATGAGCTAGAAGTTTTTCAGTAAAATCAGGTATGAGGCAAGGATGCCAATTATCACCACTATTATTTGCTATTGTACCTGAAATGTTGGCTATATTAATAAGTGAACAAGAAAAAAATAGAAGGAATTAGAATAGAGAATGATGAAGCAAAACTATTATCCTTTGCAGATGATATGATGGTGTGCTTGGAGAATAATAGAAAAACAACTAAACACTACTTGTAGTATTTCACTCCTTTAGCAAAGTTGTAAAATATAAAACAAATTCACATAAATCATCAGTATTTCTATATATTTCTATATATTAGCAATAAAGTCCCACAGAAATAGATAGAAAAAATTCATTAAAGACAACTGAAAAAATATAAAATACTTGGGAATCTACCTTCCAAGACATACTCAGGAGCCATATAAACACTATTTTCACTTTAATTTTTTTTCATTGTTTTCCTTTTGGTTTGTTTCTTCTTTCACAACTATGACTAATAGGAAATATGTTTTATTTGATCGCATACATATATGACGTATATCAAATTGCTTACCATTTTAGGAAGTGAGAAAAATGTGCATCTTAAATTTTGTAAAAATTAATTCTAAAACTGTCCTTAAATATAACCAAAATATTATTTCAAAAGTTTCTGTAAAGTTGCCAGGTGAGTAAGGTATAAAAGGATTGCTTTATTGAGGTGAGGATGAAGTTGAGATTATGTATTATAAATTTGGAGTGGATCCAATCATCACAGTCACCTAGTTTTCTCCAGCTTCATTTAGCAGTGTGTGTGTGTGTGTGTGTGTGTGTGTGTGTAAGAATGAAGGCAGCAAATGGTGAGAGGAAGAAAAGGTATCAAGAGCAGTGGACAGTTTACTAATGGGTCAAGATGTGCAAGGGAGGAAAGTATAGTCAGTAAAGGGATATGGTGTGGAAAAGGAATTAGAGTTCACAGTGAGCATAAACAACAGGATTTGGCTTGCAAAGGGAGAGACAGAATGGCAATACATTATCATGAGATAAGGTAATTTCATAGTTTATGTCCATGTGTAAGTGATGAGGAAGAAAAGTAGGTCATGAATTAGTAGAGAAATTGGAGGGTATTTTGGTCACTTTTACCATTTAGTCAAGCAAATTTGGCAATGTTTTAGGGCATAAAACCAAAAGAGACAGAAAAAGCAGAATTATTAAATGTACCCTTTATGACTGTAATGCAGTAGAAACTTTATTCAATACAGTGCCTTGGAAATATATGTTAAAATTAATTGGAAACTAAATAATCCCAATCCTAAAGAATGAATGGCTTAAAGAACATATAATTGAAACAATTTGACTAAAGATAATGACAATTTTGAGACAACATACTACCGAGGTAATATTAGGGGTAAGTTTATAACTCAATTCTTACATCTATAGGAGAGAGAAAATTAGATCAACCAATTGAATATGAAATTAAAAAATCTAGAAAAGGGATGGGTAGGTGGTGCAGTGGATAAAGCACTGGCCCTGGAATCAGGAGTACCTGGGTTCAAATCCGGTCTCAGACACTTAACAATTACCTAGCTGTGTAGCCTTGGGCAAGCCACTTAACCCCATTTGCCTTCCGAAAACCCTAAAAAAATCTAGAAAAACAGTAACTTAAAAATCCTTAAACACCAAAATATGCATATTGAAAAGCAAATGAGAGATGAATATAATTAAAAGTAAAAATACCCATTAAAAGTAATAAGTAAAACTGTGAATTGGTTTTATGAAGAAAAAACAATAAAACAGATAAACCATTAGCTAATTTGATTTATTCTCCTGGATCACTGCCTTGTCATTGCAGAGGAACCTGTGTAGTTCAATGAAACCATGAGCTATGCTGTTCAGGGTTCCCTAAGATGGGCAGGCTATAGTCACAAGTTCTGATAAAAGGTAATCCACTGGAGAAGGAAATGGCAAACTATTGAAGCATCTTTGCCAAGAAATCTCCATGAACAGCACTAAAATGTTAAAGACATGACATGAAAAGATGAGCCCCTCAGTATGGAAGGTGTCCAGTGCACTACTGGGGAAAAGCAGACAATAGCTACAAGATGTTCTAGTACTAATGAAGAAGCTGAGCCATAGTCAAAAGGAAACTCAGCCATAGATGCATCTGGTGATGAAAGGAAAGTCTGATGCTGTAAAGATCAATATCACATAGTAATCTGGAATATAATGAGGGTGTTAGTGAACCTAAATGGACAGAATGGGTGACTTTACTTCAGATGATCATCATACATACTATTGTGGGTAATAATTTCTTAGAAGAAATAGAGTAATTCTCATTGTCAATAAAAGAGCAAGAAAAGTAGTATAAGGGAATAATCCCCCAAAATGATTAAACGATATCTGTTTGAATCGAAGGTAAACCATTCAACATTACAGTAATACAAGCCTATGCTCCAACCACTGATGCCAAAGAGGTCAGAGTTGATTAGTTTTATGAAGACCTACATCTTCTAGAAATAACACCAAAAAAATGTCATATTCATCACAGGGGATTGAAATGCTAAGGTAGGAAATAAAAATTAAATTTACAGGAAAATTTGATCTAGAACTAGATAATGAAGCAGAGCAGAAAATTAAAGAATTTCATTAAGATGGCTCACTGGTCATAAAAAAAGCACTCTTTTTCAACAACTGAAAAGGCAACTCGGCAATGAACATCACCTGGATGAACAATATAAACATCAGATTGATTATATACTTTCGCAGCCAAAAGTAGAAAAACTCTATGTAGGTAGTTAAAACAAGCTTACTGACTGTGACTCAGATCACAAGCTTTTTATTGCAAAGTCCAGGCTTAAATTGAAGAAAGGAGGGAAAACCATCAGACTAGATAGGTATGTTTTTTTTTTTTAGGTTTTTCACAAGGCAAATGGGGTTAAGTGGCTTGCCCAAGGCCACACAGCTAGGTAATTGTTAAGTGTCTGAGACTGGATTTGAACCCAGGTACTCCTGACTCCAAGGCCAGTGCTTTATCCACTATGCCCGCCACCTAGCCGCCCCAGGTATGATCTTAATAACATACTTTAATTAGAAAAAAGAAGAGCATGAAAACAAAATGGCTCTCTAACAAAATGGCTTTACAAATAGTCAAGGAAAGAAATACAATGACTTCATTATTTTTCTAGTTCATCACAGAAAGACATCCCAGAAAATGAAATAAAATCAACCTTAGGAAGCATTGTTATCAAGAAGCCTAGTGAAAGTGATGAATTTCAGCTGAGCTATTTAGAATCCCCAAAGATAATGCTGTTAAAGTGCTGCATTAAATCTACCAGAAAATTTGGAAAACACAATAGTGTTGTGTTGGAAAAGATCAATTTGTATCCCAATTCTAAAGAAAGGTAAATGCCAAGGAATGTTTAAATTATTGAAAAATTGCTCCTTTTTCATTTGCCAGAAAGGTTATGTTTAAGATTCTGCAGACTAGATTTCAGCAATATGTGAACTAAGAATTTCCAGAAGAGCAGGCTATTTTTTGAAATTAGAGGAACTAAAGACCAAATTGCAAACATTCAGAAAAGCAGCTACTTCTGCTTCATTGACTGTGTTCTAGCCTTTTACTCTGTGGATCACAACAAAATGTGTCAATTCCAAGAAATAGGAATGTCAGATCATCTTACTTGTCTCTTGAGCAACCTATAGGTAGGTCAAGAAATAACATTTAACTCCAAAGAAGGAATAATTGTTTGGTTTAAGACTGAAAAAAGGAGTAAAACAAGACTGTATATTGTCACCTTATTTTAACTTATATGTAGAATACACCACACAAAATGCCAAGTTAGATGAATCAAAATCTGTAATTAAGATTATCAACAATCTCAGATATATAGATGCTACAATGCTGATGGCAGAAAGTAAAGATGAATTAAAAGGCCTTTTGATGGGGGGGGGGAAGAGGAAAGTGTAAAAGCTCAATTGAAACTCGGCATCTAAAAAAGCAAACCAAAAAACCCAACTAAGATTCTGGCAACTGGTTCCATTGCTTCCTGGCAAATAGAAAAGAAATAGAAGCAATGTCAGATTTTATATCCTTGGGTTCAAAAACAAAGTTCTGTAATAATCAAAGTTTTGTTGTTTCCAGTAGCAATGTGTGGCTGTGAGAGTTGGACTTTAAGGAAAGCTGAGTGCCACATAATTGATGTTTTCAAATTGTGGTACTGGAGAATACTTTTGAAATTTCCTCGGACTAGTAAAGAGGTCAAATCAGTCAACACTTATATTTGACTGGAAGACCAAATAATGAAAATGAAACAAATATTTTGGCCACATAATGAGATGACATGATTCATTGGAGAAGACTCTAGTATTGGGAAAGATAAAAGGAAAAAGGAATAGCAAAAAAATGAGATGGATATAATGGGAACAATAATTGTGAATTTGGAAGAGAAATGATGGAGGGCAGAAGAGTGGGGTGTTCAGTGGTCTATAGATTCATGACTGAAAGACTGAACAATAGCAAAATTTGATTAAAAACAAAGAAATTGCCAGTATCAAAAATGAAAAGGGCACCTGGACAACTAATCAACATAACATTAAAATAATTATTAGGAGTTAATTTTCCCAAATATATACCAATAAGACTCAGAGTATAAATGAAATGAATGAGTATTTATAAAAAAATCAATTGCCCAGATTAACAGAAGAGGAAATAGAATACTTAAATAATTTTACCATTTAAAAAATTGAACAAGCCATAAACAATGGATTTAGAAATGAATTCTACCAAGCATTTAAAAAACAATTGATTCCAATAGCAAGCTCTTTTTAAAAATAGGCAAACATTGCTATTACATGTAATTGGGGGAAAATATTATTAAAAAGTGAAAACATAGGTAAAAGAGTCTAACCAAATTCCTTCAATGATGCAATTGATCCCAAAACCAGGGAGTGTTAAACAAAAACAACAGAAGAGAAGGTAATAGATCGATTTCTCTAATAAATATCAAAGCAAAAGTTTTTTTTTTTTAAAGAAAATACAAACAAGGAGATCATAGCAATCACAAAGATAATATACTGTACCCAGACTGGGTTTATATCAGGAATGCAGGAAAATTAGGAAAACTATAAACATAATTGTTCACATCAATAGTAAAATTAACAAAAATCCTATAGTTATATGAATAGATGCAGAATAGGTAGCTTGGGGAGAAAAGAAAAGAGTAACAGTAAGTTTATTATATATTTAAAAGGGATAGCAAATTGAACATAATAGATTTTCAATTTTATGTGCAATCCTCTAAAAACCTATTATATTATGGAAATACTTGTTTTATTTCATAAATTAAAAGTGAAATGAGCAAATTTTTTTAAAAATAGATGCAGAAAATTTTTTGAGAAAATACAATACCCATCCCTATTAAAACAAAAGAAAGTATAGGAATAAATGGACCTTTTTTAAAAAAAAGGAAAAGTAACATTTATCTAAAATCAGGAGCATGCATTATCTCTAATTAAAATAAATAAAAGTCTTTCCAATAAGCAGGAATGTCCATTATCACCATTGCTATTTAATATTGCAGTATAAATGCTAAATATAATGAACAGACTAGAAAAAAAAGAAATAGAAGGAATAAGCATAGGCAATTAGGAAACAAAACTATCACTTTATGCAGATTATATGATGGTTTATGTAGAGAACCCCAGAGTCAACTAAGAAACTTGTCAAACAATTAACAATTTTTTAACAAAGTTGTAGTATTTAAAATAAATCTACACATAGGAATTCTTGATTTAATGCAACCTGTTCATTTAACATTTGAATTAACAGAAGCTTAAATAGGTAAAGTGACTTTCCATGATTAAATAGCTAGTCAGTGACAGGGATAGAATGCAAGTCCAAGTGTTAAGGACTCCAAACCTAGCACTCGATTCAATATATCTCACATATCCTTTTTGTTTTTAAATCATGTCACCTTCATTTTTAAATATATCACTTCATTCTTCTTCCCTCCTCAGATAGTATTCTGAGGGACACTATAGCACTCATTTTGGCCAAAGAATTAATCAGCTCATTACTAACCTTAGCCTTCAGACAGCAAGGTAATATGTCACCAGGCTAATATTTAACATTTTTCAGTCACTGTGGATATTTGCTTTCTGCCAGTGTAATTTATGAGAACTCAAGTGTCACTCTATACAATAGCAAGCTATTAAAAAATAGCTGCATTATTATTATTTCTAACTGACTTCTGCAGCAGCATGGTTGGAAATTGGGAATCTATTAAACATTCAAAAAGGATCATCCATGGGACGCACTCTCATGAGATTACCCACCTCATTGGTGTAGCTTAAGCCCTTACTATGGCCTCAAATAGCTCTAGTATATGCTCAGGTCTTGCAAATAGCAGGCAACTATACTCAAAGGAATAAAGAAGGGTGTGATTATTCACATAAAACATTTCTTATAAAGTTCTCTACCATAATTATCGTATAATGTAAATTTTAGTCTCTATTTGTACCTAATGTGCTCTAGATTCTCGACTTCATGAGGCAAGGACTATATTTATCTAAACTTACTATATCCCCAAATGCCTTCCTCTCTACATACTGAATACTTGTTGAATGAATGAGGACAAAAAGTAATATAGTCAAGTGTCAGTGGTTAGAAGATGATATGAGGAAAGCTAGGTTCAGTCAGATTTAACTGCATTTTTTCTCATCTTACCCACCTCAATGTTTCTTGAAGGTCTGTACTTTCTTGTCCTGCTAGTGACCAGGGCTCAGAAAAGATGTTATGGGAAAGGGAAGGGAGTGGTGAATTAACTGTTTTCCCAGTCTTTTGTTAAATGTATAGCTCTTTACTGCCATCCCTGGGGTCTGTTTTTCTAATGCATGGTTTACAATGTATGGTTGCTTTATCCATATTCATATTCTGGTCCAAAGAATGATATTGTGGTTTAGTTAGAAGTTATTTAAGTTACATACTGTGGATCATGTCTATAATCCCAGCTCCTGGGAAGGCTGGAGTTTAAAGTATGGAGTAGTTTAAGCTGTTAAAAAAAATAGGAATTTCAAAAAAATTCAGTTTGGGTATGGGTGGAAAGAAATCTGGTGAAGACCATGCTGATCTACTATTATTACCAAAGGAGTCATGAGGAGGGTTTTATACTTAGATTGCTGGTTTAGCTTCTCTGGCTGTAGTGGAGGTGGTGACTCCCAATCCAATGCTCAAGGGACCCATGAGTTAAAAGTGATGCCAGACCACCATCCTCTCTATAGTCTCATCCTGAAACTTTTGGAAAGGGACATTATTTCCATGAAAGTCCTTGGAAGCATCAGGTGGTTTGGTGTGTTCAACATTGGTATGCATAAAATTTTATGACTTGAAATTTACTTAAAAAATGTTTATGTATCTACATCATCTTCCCATTACATTCTAGACAAATTTGCCTTCCAGATGGTTGAATAGTGCCATCCCTGAACCCACTGCACCTGTCTTTGGGCTTCTGGACTTTCCATCTACCCTACACTTGAAATATCCAAATATTTTGTCTTGTTAGAATCTGAGCTCTTTAAGAGGAGCTTGTTTTATTTTTCTATGATTTATACATAGTAAAACAGTTAGATATATAGATAGATAGACAGATACATACATACATACATAACAGAGAAATAATAAGAATGAGAGAAAAAAGAGAAAAAGGAGAGAGATGATGGGGGAAGTAGAGGAGAAAGAAAGAAAACATAATATTTTAAATGCTTACCATGTATAAGACACAATGCTAAGTTCTGAGGATACAGAAACAATAAAAACAATGCCTGTTTTCACACACTTTATATTCTAAAGATGGAAGACAATGTGAGGGGATATTAGGAAGAGGGAGGGATGTGGAACATGTAGTAGTATAGTGTGGAGGTGATGGGGAAATGATATAGAAGCCTAGTTCCCAACAAAATAGGGTGAAAACTTAATCATGGCTGAGGGACTCAGGGATGGTTTCCAAGTTTGCAGAGGGAGATAGGGATGGGATTTGGGGGTACAAGGATAAGAGCCATAACATAGAATATGGAGGAGATACTCAGAAGTAGTGATGAAGGCTGATTACTGATAAGATAAAGCAAAAGAAAACTTACTTATAAGAGCCAGATGACCCTAAGATAGAATCCAAGGTAGTGGGGAGGAGAGAGGGAGGGAGAGGGAGAGGGAAAGAAGCAATATGGAGGGGTGATTTTTTGCAAGATAACTTAAAAAAAGAATTTTTATTCATTCATTTATTTACTCATTGATAGGTATAGGGGTACACATAAAGATCAAGAAGTCCAAAATGTTTTATAGTAGAGTATGTAGTTTTTGAAAATAAGAGTTGACTGATGTTGAAAAAAATGGCAGTCTTAGAACACAATCATGCCCACTTAAAAAATCCATTGTATTTCTGGATTCTTTGTAAGGAATGGTCATCACCACAACTACATTCACCAGTGCTAGCTGCTAAGACAATCAATGAAAACCTTACATGTTCATTTACTTATGAGAGGTACTACAAGAACAATTGATTTTTTTCCATTGATTGATTTGTTGACATCACATTATCCCTATGAAAATGCCTTTTAATTATGACAGAATCTGTTCTTGCTCCCATCACGGTGTAAGTTATATGAGTCCTGAGAAATCAGGCCAAAGTTACTGATTCAGGAGATTGCTTTAACTCCTGTTGTGTCAAGAAGTTAAACATTATTAGAGTGGCAGTGGTAGAGAAGAAGAATCAAGGATAATTCAGATTTTAAGAACTTCTTCAACTTAATCTCAATCTATCTTGTTACCAGCAGATTTACTAGTGGGCTGGCAGTCTATGATTGTCTACAGTGCATGGTTGGGAATGATCATCTGACATTCATCTTGTACTTGAGAATAAATAGTAATACAATCCAGAAACTAGATCGCAGGCATAGTATTGGATTGGTGAAAATTTGATGTCGAGGAGACATTGGGAAGCTGTGTGGCATGATTAATGAAGCTTAAGAGTTGGAGTCAGAAAGACCTAAGTTCAAATCCTCTCTGAGATAGTTACTAGTATATGATTCAGAACAGGTCAATTAACCTCAAGTTCCTCATTTATAAAATGGAAATAATAATAGCATTTACCTCATAGGATGTTATAAGGACAGATGAGATAATAATAATATATGTAAAGCATTCTACAAACCTTAGTGCAATATGTCAATAATGGCTGATATTATCATTAAAACAGTACAAGGGGATATCAGTAAAGACCTGAATGAGTATGGTAACAATGGGAATGAAAAGGAGGAGCAGGTTTAAAAGAGATATTTCAAAGATAAAAAATCAAATCAATTCCATTCAAGAACTCCTGAAACTGAAAAAAAACCCTGAAGGATTGGTGCCAACCAATTAAATATGAGAGTTATGAAAGTTCCTTGTTGGCAAAATGAATTATGGCTAGTATCTGAAGACTCACAGGTATCAATGAGAGTAGTCTAGACAGTAGACAATATTGGGAGGTTCAATCACACATGGATAGGTAGCATTTAGGGAGTTTAGACAATAGAAAGTAGAGACCCAAAATACTTTCTGAAAGGACAGGGTTGGTTTGGGGCAGTGTCAAAATAGGGTACCATTCCCTAAGAAATTACGGTGCAAGGAAGAGAATTAAAGAAGAAATTGTGAGTCTATGGCAACCTCCTGCTCCTAAAATATTTACTTTTTTAGACTTGGAGTAAAAGCCAGAGGCATGAACCTAATAAATATAACTAGGATATAGGCCAGAGTGGAATCAGCACCAAGTATAACTTGGTTCTGGACTTTGGATTACTAGCCCAGGGTTTCTTCTGTTCCTTTAACCTAGGGGCAAAATTTTTCCATCCCTTCTGGGATAATCCTCAACTTAGCTGAGAAATAAGAGAATCCAGCTTTGAAACTGAAAAAAGATGGGAAGTTAAGCAGATTATTAATGTAGAGAAATTGAAAGAGAAGAATAAAGGATAATTTGGACTTTAAGGTGTTCTTCAACTTAGTCCCACTCTATTTACTTCAATCATCTTTCCATTGCTCCCTTCAGTTTTGCCAGGGTAGCATTTTTACAGATTCCTTAATATGTGTTGTTAGCATGTTCTTTAAAGCATTTCAGCTTTTTCCTCAGCAACTCGAGGCTAAGGACTGTGCCATATTAAGCCTACACAATAACCTGTAAAGGATGCTGTGGAAGTGAAGAATAGGGATTCCTGAATGAGATAGGAAATTGAACCAGATGTCTTCTGGGCTTCCTTCCAACTGTGAAGATAATTATTTGGTGATCCACTAAAATACTCAAATGTATCTGTAATCTTGCCAATTTAGATTTTTCTCCCCTAAATATGCAGGATTGTAACTTTTCCAAGTATACCCACCTATCCTATATGACTTTTGTTCATTTCTCTCATAAGCTTATTCCAGGTATTCTACTCAAGGGAGATTCTCCAAATTCTTCTCATATCTTGAATTTAGCAGATAATTCCTAGTTTCATGAAACCCAGAAAATATAAATAATCTACTAAAGTTCTATCTAAATATGAGTTGTAGTTATTAGTCTTTATTTTTATGTTGTCTACATGCCTAGGAAAGTGTTAAAATATCTAGTAGATTGCGAATTAATACAAATCAATGGAAAGAATATGATCAAGTGAATTGGTACAATCTTCCATTGTTTTGATATCATTTAGAGACTAAGTTAATTTCTTTAGATTGGATTGCTGTCAGATTAAAAGTACCTTGAAGATCACTTTTGTATATTTGTTGTCTATAGTCAAGAAACTGAAGGACTGATTCTCTATTGATTTCACTAAATCTATAGAGAGTAGACAGATATGATTCACCAAGGAAGTTCATCTGTAGGCATTAATATTTTTCTTATGCCTGAAGGTGTTTCCATGATGAAGGGAAATTCCAGTACCTAGTAAGTAGTCTCAGTTTTTAAAAAGAATCCTTTTATGAGTATATAAATAGAACACTATTTTTTTCTCAAATTCTTGAAGTAGAGGCAACAACTACAAAAGACTCAGAAATGTTTGTTGATCTCATTGTACTATTTACTCCTGTCATTTAAGACAAACGAAGTTTTAGCTGTTGAAAAATGTTGAAAAAGTACTTCTTGTACTTAAGTAGAAAGAAGGATGTTTTAATTAACTTCCCAAATTCAGAGAACCAAGTCATAGTATCCTTAAATTTTAATGACACCTCTTCTTTCTTAACTTAAAAAAACACACACAGAAAAAAGCCTAGAACTCCAGAGTATGATACTTAGTCTGTGTGTCATGGGCAATATTTCCTCTCCAGAAACAATTTCATGGATTACTGGATTGTCTGTGGTTGGCTGGAAAGTAAATGAATTGCTCGGGAAGAATCAATTTCTCTGTGACTGTAAATTTGAGAAAGCTGCTCTGACATTTCTATAATCCTGTACATTTTGATTTAGCTAAATGCTTATTTATGGATGCTTTTAGTTTGACATCCCAGCTCATCTCCCTTTCAATGAACTGTTCATTTCAAAATTTTCATCTTGCTCTTATGTTGCTTGTTTATTGAAGAGACCCTTTAAACATGAGACAGCCTGTTTAATTTTCTGAAGCTCATGGTCGTCTTTTAATGAAAACATACAGTATGCTTTCCACAAATAGCCTGTAATGAGGTTGAGTGAACTGTGCAGCTCTTGACCTTCTCCTGAACTCTGCAAAATCAGAATGACTTCACTATGTTTTCCATGGCTGGATGCCTGTTCATCCTAGACCTGTGGCATGAGGTTTAAAAAAAGTAGGGTCTCCAAACCTGTCCCCAAAGGACCATTATCTTTACCATTAAACACTTTTGGGGGGAAGGAGGAAGGGAATAAGCATTTTTATAATACCCACAGTATGCCAGGGACTCTGTTAAGCACTTTTACAATTATCTCATTTGATCATATCAGAAATTCTGAGAGGTAGATGCTTTTATTAATTTCATTTTACAATTGAGGAAACTGAGAAAAACACAGGACCACACAACCAATATGAAAGTCAAATTCAGGTCTTCCTGACTTCAAGTCACTAAAGCACTTAGTTGCCTTTCACAATGCAGAGACCCCATATGTTTTTCTAATAGGGCTACTTCAGAGACAGACTCTTGTGGAATCAAGACTCAGAGCCTAGAATTGGAAGGAATATCAGAAGTCATCTAGTTCATGCTGCCCAACAGGAAATCCATCTAGCAACATCTCCAACAAATCATCAGCCTCCACTTGATGACTTCTGAATGATGGAATTGTTTTTCCATTTTTATGTTGTTATATATTATATATTTATATTGTTATTGCAAAGAAGTCTGAATCTCATCCATGTGGGTATATCCTCTGCTGGGGCAAGCAACAGCCTACTCATGCCCACTTTTCCTCCTTAATGTATTTCGTTTTATAAACATTCAATATAAAACCGACACAAACACTAGAGGGCTTCTTCTTCATATATTATGGATACCAAAACATCATGGGTTATTCATTTGCTCTTTCACTAAATGATTGACCCACACATTTCCAAGTCATTCGAGGTTCTTAATGGTCTTTTGTATTTTCTTCTTATTATTTTCAGAGCATTTCTGGTAATATGCAGTGATCTATTTGCCCTAGTTACTTTCATTATCCTCTGGGTCACTTGAAAATTTGATTCTTATGAAATTGAAGCCTTTAATCTTTGTAACCATAGGAACATCACTGGAGGGAACATTTTTACCAGAACTAAGATTTCACTGGTTTAGATAGCTTCTGGTGAGGAAACTCTTTAGCAATGCAAACCAGCACCTACTTTCTTTTTTTTTTTTCACCTACTTTCTAATATGTAGTCCTAAGAGAATTGTCTGCAAGTACTGAAAGGTTATGTGGCTTGCCTGGTATTATAAAGAGCTTTATAAATGTTTATTGGATTGCATTGAATATAAACAGTATGTATCAAAGGTAAAACTTGAATCCAAATCTTCCTGACTCTGACTAGCTCTTTATGTATATTGTATATATGTATATAAAAACACATATATACATGCATGCATTCACAAAACATATATATGCATCCATGTGTATATATGCTTGAAAATAGGTCTCATATCAACAATAATTTTTTTTTCCTAGTGGAAGAGCTCTATTCCTCCAACTAATCCTCATCTGTCATGGTCTTTCCTATTGTCTCCATCTTGACCAATATTTTCTGTATTCATTCAATCTTATTGATGCTCTTTCTAAAAAGCAGCATTGGGGACTGAACAAAGTATTCCAGATGTTGTTGGACTAGAGTAGAATGCAGCAAGAAGAGAAGCACATCTGTTTTGGCTACTGCCTTTTTAAGTGTAATCAAAAGGAAAGTGTGACATGTTTTGGTCACTATGACCTGCTATTGACATATATTAACCTCATACTCCTAGTTTGTTCTCAAATTAGCTCCTTTCTAGATAGAGACTCCCAATTCTGTCTTATGATGAGGCAGCTGGGCAGTGTAGTGTATAGAGTTCTGGGCCTAAAGACAGGAAGACCTGAGTTCAAATGTGGTATTAGCCATTTGACCCTGGACAATCACTTAACCTTTTTTCCCCCTCAGTTTCCTCATCTGTAAAATGAGAATAATAATAAATACCTCTCAGATTTTTTTGTCAGAATAAAATAAGTTGTTTCTAAATCATCTGGTGCATACAATACTTTTACTTTTTTCCTACTTTGTGAAGATGATTTCTTTAAAAGTAAGTTTAAAATTTGCATTTATGCCTATTAAATTTCTTCTTAATTGATTTGTCTTGGGGGATCTATATATATATATTTTTTTGGGGGGGGGAATTCTGACTATCATCCAATGTATATTCTAGCTCTGTCAGCTTTGTAGCATCTATAGAATTAAAAAATGATACTGATAATTTAATCCAAATCATTAATAAAAATTGTGTGTCTAAGAGATGTAGTGAATAGAGTTCTGCGTCTGGAGTTAGGAAGATCCATGTTCATATCTGACCTCAAGCAGTTATTATATTTGTGACCCAGGGCAAGCTACTTAAACTCATTTGCCTCAATTTCTTCATCTCTAAGGTGAATTGTAGAAGCTTATGGAAACTCACTCCCGCATCTTTGTCAAGAAAACCATAGGGTTAGGATGCATCAAACATAATTGTAAACAACTCAACAACAACAAAAAAGCAAAGGTCTCCTGGGCACCCCAATAGAGACTTCTATTAGATTTACATTGATCTGTTAAGAGGAAAGGAATGTACTTTAATATAATACCTATTATATGTTGGGCATTCTGCTAAATGCTTTTACAAATCTATCATTTGATCCTCACAACCTTGAAAGGATTACTACCAGTTGTTAAAGACAACTTTGTCTATTTCACTAATTCTGAAACTACCTAATTATGCTATTATTTGTCATCTATTTCTCCATCACAACTACAAGAAACTATCAAAGTTTTATGTAAAACAAAAGATCTGAGGCTAGTTTTGGTCTCAGGAAGATGATTTTTCCTGATTCCAGGTCAGATACTCTATCTGCAGGGCCACCTGAGTCATCAGGTCAAAAATATAAAAATAAAAAAGTTAAGTTGCTTGATTCTATTCTGGATAAAGCCATTCTGACTCTTAATGATTATTGCTTCTTGTTCAGAATGTTTATAAATTTTCTCTTTTGCATCTGGAATTCTGTTGATGGTAGAAAGTGTCTTCAAGCTTAATGAAATCCAAACTAGCACCTTTACCACTAGGATGCCAGACTTTCTCGATGACAGATTAACCTGAATGATTACTATTGTCTCTTGACCTCTTGCATAAGGACTTTGTTTCCTCCAAGTGTGTCTTGGGGACAGGCCAGAAGAATCTCAGCAGATGTATTTTGGGACTGGATCAAGGCTAGTGGAAGTATTATAAAACTTCCAAGACTGATCACCTATAAATTTGTTTTTCTGTTTAAAAGAAACCCCTAGTGGGATATTCTAGAGAAGCAATATGATATAGTGGTTACTTGTTGGAACCAGAAGACCTGGATTCAAATTTTGCCTCTGATGCATACTAGTTGGGTGACCTTAGGCAAGTCATTTACCGTCAAGGCCCCAGCCAACTTATTTGACTCTTAATTGTTCATTATAGTAATAGAATAATTTCTATACCCCAAAACATCGAATTTCAGACCTGGACTCTGTTACCCATCCTCATTCTTACCTCCATATACCAAAGAAAGAAAAAGACCCTCTGAACTTTATCTAATTATGAACACTTGTATAGCCCAGAGGAAAACAGAATGGGAGTTTCACATTTGCTAGGCCTGTTTTTCTTCTCTGGTTATCATTTTCCATTTATACAAATAAATTGGGTTTGTAGGACTGGCAGAATTCCATGCCTGCTTTTCTAGGTTATCAATGTGTCTTTTAGAAGGAGCCATTGTTACCAGGGTTTCAACTTGCTCTGCCTTATTCAGCCTCAGTGAACGTTGCACAGTTAAACTGCTTACTGAGTACACACTTGGATACTTTGTCTCCTGTAACTAAAGCAAAGCTTATCTTAGCCTCCCTCTTTCAGGGAGGCAAAAGAAATATATTCAAGCCAGGAATCTGACTGAAGCCAAATGCTCAAATTACAGGGAAGACACAAACTCCAAATATATCAGCCTTTAGGTCAACTCAGTTATAAAGATTTCTGACTATTCTTGGGAAACTAGGAGAGGACTGCTGTGGATGTCATATGTTCAATTTTGGAAAGATTTAGAGCTAGCTAGAAAGGAGAAAAACTTTTCTTAATCCATTTTTGTTCAGTAATAATTATGACATGGAGGGATCACAGGACCTTAGACTCTAAGATAAAAGGAAACATAAAAGCCATATAGTTTAATAACCTCATTGGATGGATGAGAAAAAAAAGATTTAGAGGTTGTTCTGTCCAAGGTCACATGGGTGGAGTTGGAATTTGAACCTCAACCCCAATTCTTTCTACTGCATTATGCCTTATGAAGTTTATTTAAATGTAAATTTGACCTTTTTTTGAGGTCTGTTTTCAGTGGATTTCTTTACCTGAAAATACTCTTACATCAGTTATATAAACTTCAAAAGAATTTGAGAAATATTCTTCATGTTTTCAGAGGAGAGCAGCCTAAAGAACTGGGATCTAGAATTCTGATGGACTAGGGTTTTATTTCTCTCAGAGAAATAAGTCATTAATTAAAATGAAAAATTGAAAATTACAATGGCAGACTCAAAGGTGGCTAGGGGCACAGTGGCTAGAGCACCGGCCCTGGAGTCAGGAGTACAATGGCAGACTCAGTTGCTCTTATGAAGTATTTCTTCTATGAAAGGGTTTTAGAAGAGGAAAATGAGCTAAATATTGAGCCATCAAAAATTGTAGAGGCTACTTAACATTTGCAATACTCTTGGGAAAGGAACATCTTTTTCTGATATTCAAACTCCGCTGCCTATCACTACATCCCATTTCCTTTCATTCTGCTTATAGATAGGAATTAGTTCTGTGAGAGATAGGGAATAAACCAGCTACAACTCCTAGGGCAACTTCAATTGGAGTTGCTGGTGGGATGTGTTATTGTAGCGCAGAGGATAGTTAGCTACAGATGTGGAGGGTGGTAGCACAAAGAACAATATTGTGAGGGGGCAGAGTCCTATGGAGGGAGACTGAAGGATTGTGGCACAGGATTTTCTGTAACCATGGAGAACAACTATGGTAGTCCTCCTACTTGGGGAGATCAGTCCTTGGCTCCCAGATACTGATGCCTTAAGACAAAGATTCGTTTGTTCTATGCTGTATTTGTTCTATGCTAACTCCTTCTAGCTTTGCCACCAGACATTTCTGCTTCTGCTTAATCTATCAAATAAAACTTATCTTTCCTGTGTCTTGCCTTTTCATTGCCCTGTTATCTCTCTATGAATAAGTGTTTGTTAAATGAAGAAATCCCACAAACTCACATCTTAGAAGTCTTTTATCTATCATTCAACAAGCATTTATTATCCAGCTCATCATTGCCCAATGCAGAATAGTTGGTCCTTTTCTAAGATCCCTAAACGCTTTTTCAGTTTCTTTCTTTCTGAGGTAATTAAACATCATCATCATCATCTACCACCTATAGTGACAATGCCCCCATTTTGATGCTTTTATACAGTGGAATTAATCTTCATTAGGACTTTTGGATCAGGATGGAGGAAATCATTAATATGACAGGATCATGGGGAAAATTTTTTTTGAGTAGACAGGGTCTTGTGACACTTCTCAAATCACCACATAAAGGTAGGGTGGTAGTGTTAGTGTTTGTCCTTCCTTCTCCAAGGGGACCATGACTTCAAGGAGATAATGCCATGTCATACAAGTCAATTGGGTATAAGTGAGGGAGGACTGTGCAAAGTCAGTCACCTTATTTTTCCTCTGGTATCATCCAAATCCAGTGACAAGTTATAGTTCAAGATGACCGAAGTTGGCCATGGATGCATTAGAGGACCTTGATCTTTTTAAGCTAAGGTCTTTAAGAGGTCTCAGTTTGATTGAGAAAGGAAGCGCAAAAAAGTTTTTTGACTTTTATTTAGTCATAAAAAATCATAAGGAGGAGGAGAAGACCTTTAGAATTTTTGGCCAAACCAGAAACAATTGTGATTTACATTCAGTGTGAACCAGTCAGGACAAATGGGGCTTGGCCTGGGACCTATTGTTGATTAATCAATGAGAGACAGAGTGAATTAAGGCAGGTTAACATCTTTAGAAAGGTAGTATTATGATAGAAACTTGATCTGGGTGATTCAGCTAGTCTTGGCACATGCTCCTTGAGAATGGGAAAATTATTTAGCTTTTTCATTTAGCCTTTTTCAATTCTTGGGTAACAGCAAATTGTAGAATAATTGACCACCTGGGTAAAAAGCATTTTTGCCTGGTATACCCCCTATACCTGATCCCTTTCCTACATTTCCAATTTTCTTATACCCTACTGCCCTCCATGAACTCCAGGTGTTTTCACTTGAAGGCTGGTTATCCTAACAGGCCTGGAATTCTCTCCCTCTTATCTCTACCTCCCTGCTTTATCTTCTTCAAGTTTTAACTCAACTCCTTTCTGAAGGGAGTCAGCCCTTCTTAATCTTAGAGCCTTTTTTCTGAGACTACTCCCAATTTATCCTTTTTTATCTTGTTTGTATGTAGTTGTGTTCCCCTTGTCTCTTCTATTAGAAACTTGAGTTCTTTGAGAGCAGGGAATGCTTTTTGCGCTTCTTTGCATCCCCCAGAAGTTAGCATGTGCCTATACATCATAGGTATAGTACTTCAAAAATGCCACTTGACTCACTGCATCAACTAAAAGATCTAGACTTAAAAAAAAGTTCAGAAAAAGTCACCTCTCTTTGGAGGCACTTTTTATAATTTACATTTATATATGAGAGAATGTTTTCCTCAGAATAGCACTTTGGGCAAGACTAACCTCAGCATCCTCTTATTTCATCCATGTTGTGATGAAATGTGGTCTCAAGAGTAATTGAACATTTAACAAAGGAGGATTATTTTGTCCTAAGATAAGAAGACTATGTGACAAGGATACAATGACACTTAGCAAGAATATACAACAAGGATTCAATGACACTTAAGTTTTCTGGATGTGGAGGACCCTCTCATCATCATTTCCACAGGTGTCTGGTCAGTAGGTTATCAGTGTTTGGAAACCCAAGTTGTCTTAGACACTTACTAAGTCTGAGTGGCTTGGATTTCACCTGGCTGGGGTATTGTGTGAAGATCCAAAAGTTGGTCAAAGAAGAGGGGGGTTCAAGCAGTAGTCCCCAGGAGCAGTTTTATTCTGGGTCTACCCCAGATTTTCTGAGGGTTTGGGGAAGGAAGCTGAACCTGGGAAACTGAGGCCAATCACCTGAGGCAGTTTTGTCCTATCATAGGACGCATTCTTATTTTTAGATGAGAAAATTGAGGGTCAAAGATGTTGTGATTTACCTAAAGTGATAGGAGTTCCTTGAAACCAGGATTTTAATATAGATTTCTTTTCAAGTTCAATGCTCTTTCCAGGGATACCAGAGTTCCTTCTCTGATGGGTTAATAGTAAACAAAAATAGGGAAAACTTCTGCATCCATAATCTTTGCAAGATTAACTCTATTTTTTCAAATGAAAAACACACTGGATTTCTAAAGAAATAAAATCTGAAGTTTGAATTGAGGAGGTCAAAGTGAGAAAATTTAACTTTCCTGACTAGTTGTGTGCAGCAGATATATTTGAAACTAAATAGATTTGTTTTACAAACACCTAGCAAATGGTTTATTGGCATAAGACAGATTCTAGTCTTTCACTTTCTAACAGCAGTCTAAACAACTGATTCAGACTCTTTAGAGAGGTGCAGAAAAGACAAACAGAACTGTGTTTCAGTACATTTTTTTTGTTTTTAGGTTTTTGTAAGGCAAATGGGGTTAAGTGGCTTGCCCAAGGCCACACAATCAGGTAATTATTAAGTGTCTGAGGCTGTATTTGAACCCAGGTACTCCTGACTCCAGGGCCAGTGCTTTATCCACTGCGACACCTAGCTGCCCCTCAGTAGACTTTTGAATGAAGATTTCCTTTAAAGCTCACTTATTTTCACAATTAAATGGCTCCTCTGGATTTGCTCATTCTTCAGTAAGAAGGTCATTAATCCAAGCAAATGACTCTACTCTTAGGGAAATTATGGACTTGTTGGAAAGATAAAGAGAGAAACTTGTGAAAAGATAACTAGGAAGAATTTTCTTCTGGGAGGGCAACAAATACTATCAAAGGAATAGTTTGGATAAGAAATGTTTCAGATAAATCTATATAGAGGAAAAATGTTAGCCCTGGGATTAAATCTTGTATATTTGCCTACTGGTAGCTTTATGACCCTGGGGAAGTAAATTGCCTTTGGAATTTCTAGCTTCCTTCAAAATTTAGTTTTAGATTCACCTCCCAAATGTGGTCTTCTCTGACCTGCCCTCCTCACAACCACAGGTGCTAGTTGTTTCTTCCTCCTGCTGTAAATTCTTTGAATATTTTACAAATAGCTGTCCAACATTTTTAATCCATCTGCTACACCTTACTTTCACTATATGACTGACAAATCTTCCTTTCTGCCCATGTGCCCAAGGATGATGCATTTTATTTAACTTTTCAGGCACAAATTATTTCTATAATTCATAAGCTAATTACAGCTCTCATACATTTTCCATTCCCTTTTTACTCACCTACTATTATAATACTGAGATCATTCAATCATTAATCAGCATTTATTAAGGGTCTATTATGTTCTGGACTTCATACTAAACACTGGGGATTATATACAATAAATGAAATGATTCTTATTTGCAAGGAGCAATTTAATTGTGGGAAAGAGGCTTATCTTCCTTATTGCCATCAGCTGCAACAGCTGCTGCTTAACTATCATCAATGAACTGAGAAGATTCTAGGTATAAGGACCAAACAATTCAAAGGCAAAGAATGAGGAGATAAGTGTTGAGTTTCAGGACCAAAGAGAAAGTCATTTTGGCTGGTCAGAGTGTGAGATGTAGTGTAATGGGCTGTGTTTTAAAAGCTAAGCAGAAGAGTTTGTGTGTGTGTGTGTGTATATACATATATATGTATATATATATATACATATATATATTCTAGAGATTAATAGGAAGTCATTGGAGTTTATTTAGAATGGTAACAGCATGGTCAGGTTTCAAATTAAAAAAATTACTTGGACAGAAAATCACTTTGTGAGATGAATTATTTGAGGAGAGTCTTGGGTCATCGAGAGTTATTAAGATGTTGTTGAAATTATTTAGGCAAGAGCTAATGGCAGCCTGAACTCAGTGGAAGCTATGTGCGTAGAGGGATGGATTTAGATGAAAAAGATATTGTCAGAGAGGTAGAAATGGCAAAATTTGTCAAGAGACTGATTATATGGAACAAGATCTTTTTGTTGACACCAAGAGAATTTTGGTGTCAGCGAGACAGGTTTTTGCAGTGGAAAAATGAAATCATTGAAAGTATAGGGGCAGCTAGGTGGCTCAGTGGATAGAGCACTGGCCCTGCAGTCAGGAGTACCTGAGTTCAAATACAGCCTCAGACACTTAATAATTACCTGATTGTGTGGCCTTGGGCAAGCCACTTAACCCATTGCCTTGCAAAAAAAAAGTATAATAACATTTTACAAATGTGATCTGTTTTATCTTAGCATACCAAGTACTGATCTTGAAGTTAGGAAGACCTGAGTTTAAATCCTGCCTCTGATACTCAGTACCTGTCTGACCCTGGGAAAGTCTTTTAAACTTATGCTCATTTTTCTGATTTATAAAATGGGGATAATAATATACCTATAATAGGAATAACAATATACCAGCAGTGTTAGGAACTGTTGTGTATGGGAGCATTGTAAATTATCTTTACCTAATGTCCTTGAACACCAGAATCTTATCTTACTAAGTGCCAAGGGAGTGGGAGTGGATTAGAGACTGGAAAGGTATTTAAGCACTTGTGTTTTGGTAAATAAATGAAGCACTTAGAGATCTTGATGGAGTACTTGTCTCCTTAGTCATCCTTGTCCCTTCAACACTTGCCTCGGGGAAGATTGAGGGAGTCCAGAACTGGGACTCAACATAAGAGTCCAGAAAAGGGACTCAACATACCTTGTCCAACAGGGACTAAACATATGGCACCCATAAAGGGACATAAAGGCACTGTTATCTGATTAAAGTCCAGAAGAAGGACACAGTAGATACCAGCAAGAGAACCAGGCGACATCCATCCCAGAGCAGAGGACTCTGGAGAAAGTACCAGGTTGATTTGTTACTTAGGGGGCTGATTTTAAACAAAGAGGAACCAGCAAAAGTGAGAAAACAATTAAGTATTTAACACTGAGGAGTCAGCAGGAAATAGTGCCCTAAGGAATGAACCTTATTGCTCAGTAGGAGTCCTTACCAACCATTACCCATATGCGGAGGACCTGCTTGCTGTTCCTTTTGGCTGTTGGCCTGATAGCACTATTGCAAGTTAAGCCTGATCCAAACCCCTAAATCTACAGGCAACTTTAGAGACTTCTTGTCATTGTCGCCAAAGATCCTGAAGCAGAGCCTGGCGTTGATGCAGACTTTGACGTAAACCCTGTCATTGAAGACAAATACAGCTAGTTTTACTTTTCAGCTTACAGCCTGGCCCAAGTCGGCCATTGCTCAGGCAGAAGAGGGCTGCAAATGAGACACTAGCTGTGCTTCCTGTGTCACATGCTATTGGACAGTTTGTAATGGTGTTGACTACTGTTTAGAAAATGCAACAACTCCAAATTGTACTGTTGTCAACAACTCAAGTAATTTCAAATCCTTTCTCTCATTCTCTGCCACCCCTACTCTCTGCAAAGGGAGGGGGAGGGAGAAGGGAAGTCTTCCTTTTTGGAACTTTGAAACTCAAACCCATGTCTCAAAATAACTCATTTTAGAAATCAAGGGACCCCCATGCCTTCTTCCTGTTTTGCAGAGGAGAAAAAGAAAAAACTTTGTAAGTTGGGGATTAAATATATTTTAAGGAATTTGGGAATATTGGTTTTGTTAAATTGACAATTGTGTATTCTATTTTTGAACTTTTGTTTACATCTTGTGTGGCATTCATTATGCAGTAATTTTGTTTCAAAAACAAGAAAGGGGATATGTTAGGAACCATTGTGTATGGGAGCATTGTAAATTATCTTCACCTGGTGTCCTTTAACACCAGAATTTTATCTTAGTGCCACCAGAAGGAGTGGATTAGAGACTGGAAAGGTATTTAAGTACTGGTGTTTTGTTAAATAAATGGAGCACTTGGAGATCTTGAGGGAGAAACTCATCTCTGTTGTCTTCCTTGTCACCAGATCCTCCAAAATTCCCTTGGGGAAGACTAAGGAAGTCCAGAACTGGGGCTTAACACAGCAGAACTCAAATACACATTTGAGAGTATCAAGTAAGATAACATATATAAAGTACTTTGCAAATCTTAAAATGCTATATAACTGCTGATGATGGTGATGAAGTTTTTGTAATTGTTAAACTCTAGGTGAAATTCATTCTGTCATGAGTACCTGAACATGAACTAACTTGATGGGCTGCCCATCCATTCTTTGTCTATTTATTTATATTTGAGTGACTATTGCTCTCTAAAGTTCGATACTATTAGCACATCATCTGCAAACTGGGACATCTGGAAAATCTCCTCTCCAAAAGGGAATCCTTCTTCCACTAGGATTCTGCTTAGGGTATTTTCATTGGCAATGATGAATATCTTTGTCGAGCATATGTTTTTCTGTTTAATACCCCACTTGATGTTGTTACTGAGAGAAATATTAAACAAACATATATCCATGGCTACATCTATCATGGTTCTTGTAGTCTTAACATAAGCATGTCAGTGATGTTTGAGAAGAGCCTCCAAAATTGCTGCTTTATCCATTAAATCAATTTTTTTCTTTTTTGTTATCAATAAACATTTAACACAGCAGGATCTTGCTGGTTGATCTATTAGACAGCTTAATAACTGAAGACAGTCTGATGGAGGAGGTAATTTATGAATGCTTTTCTCTTCCTTTCTCACTTTTTCATAATTCCATGCTTAAAACATTCCAATATTTCACACAAATAAAGATAGATTTAAATAATTAGAGAAATATTAATTGCTCATGAAGCCAAGCCAATATAATAAAAATAGCAACATTATCTAAATTTCTTTTACTTTTTCTTGCTTTATTTCTTTCTCCAAATAGTTTTCAGCAATTATTTTTTAAATTTATTTATTTATTTTGAATTTTACAATTCCCCCAATCTTGATTCCCCCTCTCTTTACCCCCTCAGAAGGCAGTCTGTTAGTCTTTACATTTTTCTATGATATACATTGATATAAGTTGAATGTGATAAGAGAAAAATCATCTCCTTAAGGAAAAAAAATAATGTATAAGAGATAGCAAAATTACATAATAAGAGAACTTTTAAAAAAATTGTAGGTAATAGTCTTTGGTCTTTGTTTAGATTCTACAATTTTTTCTCTGGATACAGATGGTATTCTCCATCACAGATACCCCAAAATTGTCCCTGATGCACTAATGGAATGAGCAAGTCCATTAAGATTGATCATGACCCCCATGTCGCTGTTATGGTGTACAATGTTCTTCTGGTTCTGCTCATCTCACTCAGCATCAGTTCATGCAAATCCTTCCAGGCTCCCCTCAGCAATTATCCCTCCCTCCTTTTCCTCTTCCCTCCCCTGACATAAAACAATGTAATAGAGACTCTATATCTGTAATCATACTAAACATAGATCCATATTATTTATAGACTGTTTTAAAGTGGGAGATACAAAGCATCTTGGTTCACTTAACAAGGTATTAAATATCTAGAGTGGGAGGTTGGAGAGGTAAAGGGGAAAAGAAAATAGGTCAGGGGTGAGGGGCACAAATAGTTCAAGAAATGATAAAGCTTTGGAGGATACTTTAGCTTGTGAAGAGTATCATGTGTATTGGAAAGATACTTGAAAAGGGGGTAAGGTAAAAAATTATCATAATTATAATTTGATACAATTTGAGTCAATATTGCTTATCAAACAGTCAAGTAAACAATCTATGATGATATCTGGATAACAATAGGAGTTTATCAAGAATCAAGATCTATGATTGATGATATCTGACTAATAATATTAGAGCACCAAAGGAAGAGGCACAAAGATTTATAATTTTAGAAGGAAAGAAGGGAGAGTGAATGCTGTGTAAATTCTATTCAATTGATTTAGCCCAGTGAAGGAATAAGATGCATTCCCACTTGGGTTTAAAAATCTAACTTAATCTATAGGGAAGGGGGGAACTGGGAAAGGGGAAGATAAGGGAAGAAGGGAATGATAAGAGGGAAGGGAAGTATAAGTGAAAATAAACTGAAATTTAAATTTTTAAAAGGGGAAAGGTAGTAAAATTTTGGTGAGGAGGAACAAGAGAAAAGGAAAGAGATCAATATAAATGGAGAAAGATAGCACAGAGGGAAGTACAGAATTAGTCATCTTAACTGTAAATATAAATGGGATGAACTGTCCCATCAAATGGAAATAGATAGCAGAATGGATTAAAAACCAGAATCCTACCATATGTTGTTTACAGGAAACACATTTGAAGCAGAAAGATACACACAGGGTAAAGGTTGGAGCAAAATATATTATGCCTCAGCTAAAGTAAAAAAATCTGGGATAGTGATTCTAATCTCAGACAAAGTAAAAACAAAAATCAATCTCATTAAAAAGGATAAGGAAGGAAACTACATCTTCTTAAAAGGCACCATTGGAAATGCTATAGCATTACTAAACATGTATGCACCTAGTGGGATTCCTAGAGGAAAAGTTGAATGAATTACAGGGAAAATATACAGCAAAACTTTAATAATGGGAGACCTCAACCTCCCTCTCTCAGAACTAGATAAGTCTAATAACAAAATAAACAAGAAAGAAGTTAAGAAGGTGAATGAAATCTTAGAAAAATTAGATATGATAGACCTCTGGAGAAAACTTAATGGGGATAGAAAAGAATATACCTTTTTCTTGGCAATACATTGCACCTTCAATAAAATTTATCATGTACTAGGGCACAAAAACCTTAAAAGCAAATTCAGAAAGGCAGAAATAATAAATACATATTTCTCAGATCATGATGAATTAAAAATCACATGAAATAGTCAAGGAAATATAAACCAAGAACTAATTGGAAATTAAATAACTTTATCTTAAATAATGGGTGGATCAAACAGCAAATAATAGCAATAATCAACAATTATTTCCAAGAAAATGATAATAATGAGACATTCCAAAATTTATTGGATGCAGCCAAGGCAGTTTTGAGGGGAAACTTTATATTTCTAATAACCTATAAGAATAAAATAGAGAAAGAGGGATCAATGAATTAGGTATGCAACTTGAAAAAGACCAAATTAAACGTCTCCTATTAAATACCAAACTCAAAATTCTGAAAATCAAGGGAGAGATTAATAAAACAGGAAGCAAAAAACCATTAATCTCATAAATAAATCTAAGAATTGGTTTTATGAAAAGAGCCAAACCTCTGGTTAATCCCATTAAAAGAGAGAAGATAGCCAAATTACCAGTATCAAAAATGAAAAGGATGAACTAACCACCAATGAGAAGGAAATTAAAAAGATAATTAGGACCTACTTTGCCAAACTTTATGCCAATAAATTGGACAACTTGAGTGAAATTGATGAATATGTACAAAAATACAAACTGCCCAGATTAATGGAAAAGGAAATAAATTACTTAAATAACCATTTCAGAAAATAAAATAGAAGAAAACATTAATAAACTGCCTAAGAAAAAGTCTCCAGGTCCAGATGGATTTACAAGGGAGTTCTACCAAACATTTAAGGTACAATTAATTCCTATTCTATATAAACTATTTCAAAAAATAGGAGAAGGAGTTCTACCAAATTCCTTTTCTGGAACTAACATGGTGCTGATAACTTAAACTAGGAAGAACCAAAACATACAAAGAAAATTATATACCAATCTCCCTAATGAATATTGATGCAAAAATCTTAAATAAAAATTTTAGCAATGAGATTAGAGCAAGTTATTACTAGGATAATACACCATAATCAGGTTGGATTTATACCAGGCAGGCAGGGTTGGTTCAACATTAGGAAAACATTCAACAACACATCAGCAGTAAAACTACCAGAAACCATATGATTATCTCAATAGATGATGAAAAAAGTCTTTGATAAGCTACAACATCCATTGCTATTAAAACACTAGAAAGTATAGGAATAAATGGAGTTTTCCTTAAAATAATAAATAGTATCTGTCTAAAACCATCAACAAATACATTATTATATATTACATTATATTGTATTGAAGTGTTTTACATTATGTTATATTATATCATATTGTACTTTATTATATTGTATTGTCTCATATTATATTTATTATATCATATTATATTATTACAAATTCAGAGCATTTCCAGTAAATTCAGGCATGAAACAAGAATGCCCACTATCACCATTACTATTCAATATAGTATTAGAAATGCTAGCAGTAGCAATAAGAGAAGAAAAAGAAATTGAAGGAATCACAATAGGCAATGAGGAAGCAAAACTTTCACTCTTTGCAGGTGATATGATGATACACCTAGAGAACCCAAGAAAATCATCTAAAAAGCAACTTGAAACAATTAACAAATTCAGCAAAGTAGCAGGATTTAAAATAAACCCACAGAAACCATCAACATTTCTATATATGAACAACAAAGCCCAAGAACTAGAGATAGAAAGAGAAATTCCACTTAAAATAATAGATAACATTATATACTTGGGAATCTACTTTCCAAGACAAACCTGGAAATTGTATGAACACAATTATAAAGCTCTCCCCACCCAAATAAAGTCAGTTCTAAATAATTAGAAAAATGTCAAATGCTAGGGGTTAGGTCGAGCTAATGCAATAAAAGTGACAATTCTACTCAAATTAAATTACTTATTCAGTGCCATACCAATCAAACTACCAAATAATTACTTTACCAAGCTAGAAAAAATAGGAACAAAATTCATCTGGAGTAACAAAAGGGCAAGAATAGCAGGGGAACCATGAAAAAAATGTAAAAGAAGTCAGATCTAAAACTATGCTATAAAGCAGCAGTCATGAAAACTGCTTAGGAAATAGAATAATGGATCAGTGGATTAGAATAGGTTCAAAAGAAAATGCAGTAAATGACTACAGGAAGCTACTATTTGACAGACCCAAAGACATCAGCCTTTGGGATAAGAACTCACTATTTGACAAAAATTGTTGGGAAAAACTGGAACATGGTATGGCAAAAACTGGGCATAGATTCACGTCTCACACCCTATCCAAAATAAGGTCAAAATAGGTACAGGATTTAGACATAAAGAGTGATACCACAGATAAATTAATAGACTAAAAAGTATTCTATCTATCTGATCCATGGAAAAGGGATAAATTTATGACCAAACAAGAATTAGAGCACATTATAAATGGCAAAATGAATGATTTTGACTATATTAAATTAAAAAAGGTTTTGCACTAATAAAACCAATACTGCCAAAATTAGAAGAAAGGCAGAAAGCTGGGAAATAATCCTCACAACCAGGAGTTCTGATAAAGGTCTCATTTCTAAAATATATAAAGAATTACATTAAACTTATAAGGTTACAAGTCGTTCCCCAACTGATAAATGGTCAAAGAATATGAACAGTTTTCAAATGAAGAAATTAAAGCTATATATAAGCATATTAAAAAAATGCTTCAAATCTCTATTGATTAGAGAAATGCAAATTAAAACAACAATGAGGTATCATCTCACACATATTAGATTTAGGCCTGATGAGAAAAAGGGAAGAAGATCAATGTTAGAGAGGTTGTGGGAGGATTGGGACATTGAAGAATTGCTGGTGGAGTTATGAATGGATCCAGTCTTTCTGGAGAGCAATATGAAACTATGCCCAAAGAACAATAAAACTGTTCATACCCTTTGACCCATTATTTCCAATTCTAGGACTATATCCAGAAGAAATTGTAAAAAATGGAAAAAGTCCTACATGTTCCAAAATATTCATAGCGGCCCTTTTTGTAGTGGCAAAGAATTGGAAATTGAGGGTATGCCCATAAACTGGTGAATGGCCAAACAAGTTATGCTACATGAATACTATGTAATATTATTGTTCTATAAGAAAGGTCGCACTCTAGAGAAGCATGGAATGTCTTATGGGATCTGATGCTGAGCGAAGGGAGTAGAGCCAAGAGAACAATTTACACATCAACATTATGAGATGAACAACCTTGATGGAAGCAACCCCTCTTGGCAGTCCAGAGAGCTAGTACAACCATATTTGACAGATTATGGACTATATTATCCCCAATCAGAGGAAGAAAAGCAAAACAAAACAAAATACACAGGAAAAACAACCCCCTTCTGAATCTGATGAAAACTTTATAAAAATTATCTCTTATGTATCTTCCTTAATTCTAATTCCTCATGCCAAAACCTACTAATTTGTAAATATGTTTAACAAAATATGTATGTAAAATGCTAACCTGACTGTTCCCAACTGAGAGGAAGGGGGGTGGGAAGGGAGGGTAGAGGGAAACTTTGTAACTTGGAAATATACATGTACAAATGGATGAAAATAAATTTAAAAAAGAAAGAAAAAAGGAGTAATGTATTTCCCATTGTATATTCAAGCAAAGGCTGGATGAAAATTTATTGGGGCATTTGTTATTAGGAGATAGATTAGATAATCTGAGATTTCTCCCAAATTAATGTTCCTATAATTTTTATAATCTTAATTTGTTTCTCCAAGTATATTTCCTTCCTGGGAAGAGCTGACCAGCTGACAAGAAAATCTGGTCTGCTGAGCAATTCCATTTCTCAGGGTAAATAAACAAATTGGCCTTCTGGTCTAACTCAATTTTATATGAATTTAGTAGTTAACATGAATCAGTTTTCTCTGGAACTGATCTCTTCCTGTCCATGCCTTACTACCTCTTCCACCCTGCCTCACAACTGTCTAAAACTGATCCACAAGACTGAGAAGCCAGCCTACATATAAAGATATAATAAGATATAATACTAGATATAGTAAGATATCTTTAGGTGCATTCAAATTGACTAATAATTTTGGGGGAAAGATTTGGTAGGAATCGGAGGTGTGTCAGAAATATATGCAGATAGTAATAATTTGTTTATGTTTATTACTTACCACATCAATAATATCCACTAAAATAATATTGTAGGATGACCAATTGTGAATGATTCTCAGCAATACAATGAGCCAGGACAATTCCAAAGGACTCATGATGAAAAATGTTCTCCAACTCCTGAAAAAGAACTGATGGACTTGCTATATGAAGTGCTCATGTTCTAACTGAGAAGGCAAAGTGTACATATTTGGGTATAAACAAAACAAAGTTCCCCACACTTGGAGGAGAAGGAGAAGTAGAACTAGAAACATAGCTTCATAGTGGGTAGATTGTGCTTGTCCAGAAGTGATTCCATGAAACAGAGGTAGGAATTAGGGAGCATTCCAAACATGGAAGCCAATTCCTAGAGAGTATGGAGAAGTGACATGGAGTGCCATTAGAACAACAAGAAGGTTAGTTTAAAGAAGTTTATAGGTTAGACTATAGAATATGTGGAAGAGAGTTGTTTTAATAAGGTTTGAAAGGTAGGATAGGGCCAGGTTGTAAAGAGCTTTAAATGCCCCAAAAAGGATTTTATAATTTAACATAGAGGAAATATGTATGGGAGAAATGGTTCATTATGTTGTTTGAGAAAAAATTATTATACTGTTTATTGTCTGTAAAGACATTCTGCACCCAGAATATCACCTGACCCCAGTGACTCTGTAGGAATGCTGGAGATGGTAATAAGATATTTTGAGTTCTCACAGGTCTTGGATTTAGCTAAAGCATTCTTGTAAGGTACCACTCCCAAGACTTGATTTTTTGGGGTTCCCTTGTGTTTTGTCATCACACAAATTTTATTAAGTGTGTTACTTATTAAGTAATAGCAACAAAGTAACAGAGAAGTGACTCATATAATAACTTTGCTTTACTTTGTGTGTGGGCATCTTGTCTAAATCCTATATAATGTAAACCTTCCATTAAAATCTTCATAAATATTTTAAACCATTCAAGCCTGGATGAGAAGGAGTCACATCTCCTTTCTGGCTTGTTCTCCTTTACCAAATGACTTAATGAATTTCTTTCTAAATGTATTTCAGATTTGGGAGTTTGTTATTGCAAATAGCATAGGAAATAAGTAATAGGAAAGGAGGAGGAGGAGGTAACATGGTCAGACTTGTTCTCTGGGAAAATTTTGTTTTCTTTAGGAAATTTGTTTTCTCTAGGAAAATTACTTAGAATCTTGTAGGACTGAAAAGAGTGAGATGGACTTGAAGCATGGAGAAAAAAGTTTTTTGCATGAAAAATCTCTAGTTAAGTGGCACAGTGAATAGAGTGCTGGGCCTGAAGTCAGAACATCTTCCTGAATTAAAATCTGGCCTCAGACACTTATTAGTTATATGTCCCTGGGTAAGTTATATAACCCTGTTTACTCCAATTTTCTCATCTGTAAAATGAGCTAGAAAAGGAAAATAACTAATAGATTTATACTGAAAGGTACAGCATTAAAATTATTTCCTTATCAGTTTGTCACTGTTTCAAAGCACATACCTTTGAGTAGGTAAAATTTTGTTGAGACTAGAAGGACTAGGCATGTCAATTACCACAAATTTTAAAAATTATTATGATTTGTCATAATTTTTTCTCATTTGTACAAATGTATTTCAATACAAATAATTTTAAATAAATGTTATAAGTTCATCTTGAGAAAAATTTTATTCTTCTTTTTTAACTTATGAATTTAAAACAAAATGCATTGTGTCCATTGATGTAGTTTGATCCTTTGAAGTATTCTTAAATTCTGGTCCTTCTTTTAATGACTAGTCTTGCCAATATTAAGTTATTTTGTTTTTATGAACTATCCAGCAGTACTTTAAGGGATCCATGTTCTTGTCACTGTGTTTTTGTAATAGGAGATTATGATTCATCCATAGTTTCTCATCTTGTTATAGAGTATCATCTACCTAATGTAGTAGAGACCTTCCTCCAGAACTTTTCATGGATCACTGGGTCTAGTGCTATATTGACTCTATCCAAATGTTATACTTTGTTTTCATTATTCTTTCCAATCATTGATATCTTGTATTTTCCCTTTAGTATGAGATTTGTACACAAATTACAAATAAAATATACCACTACAATTTAAAAATGCTGCATGGCTCTCCATTATCTTATGATTCACTAACAACCTTGATTTTTTTTAGCCAATGTGGTATTTCATGATTTGTAGCTCCCTAATATTAGAAATATACTGGTTTCTTTTAAAAGAAGTATTTTGTGTCAGGAAATAATATAAAATTGTTTAAAGTCATGCAGAATTTTTCAAATACAATTAATCTATAGCCTACTTGACTCTCTTCCCATTCAACCCTGGATCTAGCTCATTAAACATTCAATTCAGCTTCAGCTCCCAGTGACACAAGAGTATACTGCAAACCCCAGGGTCCAAGGTTATAAATTAAAAACAAATCATTTTTTAAAAATCATTTCAAACTCAAAGTAAGATAGAGTAGAAGGGGAAACCTATCAGTTACTAAACTCTGAAATAGCAAAAAATGGAAGAAACATATAATATTAACATCCATCTCCAGAAACTTTTACTGACTGTCATATGCTTAGAATGCACTCCCTTCTAGTTTTTCTGGCTTCCATCAATTAGAAATTGCCAGAAATCTATTTTGATATCTCTTAATATTAGTGCCTTCTCTCAGTTGATCATTTCTAATTTATGTTATTATAGATGCATATTTTTATTTTATTTTTATTTATTTATTTATTTTAGATTTTGACAAGGCAAATGGAGTTAAGTGGCTTGCCCAAGGCCACACAGCTAGGCAATTATTAAGTGTCTGAGACTGGATTTGAACCCAGGTACTCCTGACTCCAGGGCCGGTGCTTTATCCACTGCGCCACCTAGCTGCACCTGATGCATATTTTTATAAATAGATTTTTTTCATGTTGTTTCCCTCATTAAACTATGAGTTCTTTGAGAGTGGGGTTTGTTTCTGCTTTTTTATCCTTAGACTTAGCAGTGTCTGGCACAAAGTAGGCATTTATATGTTCATTGATTAATTAATCATGCTCAACATTTTCAAAGGTGAACACAGTTTCAATAGAAACAGTTCTGAAACAAATTACTCTTCTGCTATCATTCTTTTACATTTAATGTATTATGGACTATTTTGCAATTTAAAATAACTTTTCTTTTTAGTTATACTGTCTCATGAAGTGATATCTGTTCCATAAGTATTTCAGAAAGTTTTTTAACCTGTTTATCATGTGTTTTAAGAATTTCAATCAATCTTCTACCTCTTTAAGGAGAAAGTGTTACTCTTGTCCGTTATTAGTCAATCAACTAACATTTGTAAAGTAACTATTATAAACCAGACATGGTCCTAAACACTAGGAATAAAAAGAAATGCATACACACACACACACACACACACACACACACACACACACACACAGACACATATAGAATCTTGACCCCATTTCAAAGAAGCTTACAGTCTAATGAGCTGTGGGAAGAGAGACAACATGCATAGAATTCTATACAATGAAATTTATACAGGATAAATTGAAGATAACCAATGGAGGGAAGGTACTAATATTAAAGGAAATTAGGAAAGATATCTGACAGAAGGTGAGACTAGCTGAGACATGAAGGAAGCCAGGGAAACTAGGATGCAAAGAGGATATAGGAGACAGTCAATGAATTAAGCATTAATATAATATAGGTTCTTTTTAGGATAATCATATACAATGTTGGTGTTACTTTTCTTATTTTTTGTTATTAAATATGATTTTTTGAATTTGTATTAAGAAATATCAGATTCTTCCATTTTTCCCTTTTCAGATTTTAATAGTTGATAAATTTCTTTTTATAGCTCATCTAATTTTGGCTTATGGATCTTTTTTTTTAATTACTCTAGACTGGCACACAATATACTTTTCTGTGCTTGGGAGCTGAGGGTATTAGTGACACAAGGTAGCATGGCATCCTTACTTATAACTGGAGAGATCTGTTTCTAATTTTGCCATGATAAAGTATTAGCACAATCATAGACTGCCCACTTTAGATATTAGTGGCATCTTAAGTATTTCTGGCATTTCTGATTTCTTCTGAGGTATCCTGCCTAGTGATACCAGAACAAGTGGTACCTACTTTGCTTTCCTTTGAACCAAGTGATCATATTAGCAGCTTCAAGTAGGATCAGCATACAAGTCAAATACTGTCCCATCTGTTTCTAAAATCCACAAGAGCTATTTCATCCTACTGGCTGGGAAGCTAACCCCCAAAATGGTATAACCAAAGCCCAAATGATCAATGATTCAAGGTTTACTGATGCAATCACACTATACTGATTGAAATTCTTTTACTTTGTACATTATTTTGTCACTCCCCATCTTCCTTCTCACCCCCCCCCCCAAACCGGAATGTGAAGTAAGAAAGAATTTTTAGAAAGACTTTTATTTATTCTGAGTTTTATAATTTTTCCTCTAATCTTCCTTCCCTACCCCCACCCCCCACAGAAGGTAGTCTGTTAGTCTTTACATTGTTTCCATGGTATACGTTAATCTAAGTTGAATGTGATGAGAGAGAAATCATGTCCTTAAGGAAAAAATAAAGTATAAGAGATAGCAAAATTATATAATAAGATAATGGTGGTTTTTTTTTAAATTAAAGGTAATATTTTTTGGTCTTTGTTCAAAGTCCATAATTCTTTTTCTAGGTACAGATGGTATTTTCCATTGCAGATAGACCCAAATTGTTCCTGATTGTTGCACTGATGATACGAGCAGGTCCACCAAGGTTGATCATCACCCCCATATTGCTGTTAGGGTGTACAATGTTCTAGCTCTGCTCATCTCTCTCAGCATCAGTTCATCCAAATCCTCCCAGGCTTCCCTGAATTCCCAACCCTCCTAGTTTCTAATAGAACAATAGTGTTCCATGACATACATATACCACAGTTTGCTAAGCCATTCCCCAATTGAAGGACATTTATTTAATTCCCAATTCTTTGTCACCACAAACAGGGCTGCTATGAATATATTTTTGTACACATGATGTTTTTACCCTTTTTTCATAATCTCTTCAGGGTATAGACTCTGTAGGGGTATTGCTGGATCAAAGGGTATGCACAGTTTTTGTTGCACTCTGGGTGTAATTCCAAATTGCTCTCCAGAAAGGTTGGATGAGTTCACAACTCCACCAACAATGTATTAGTGTCCCATATTTCCCACATCCCTTCCAATATTGATCATTGTAAGAAAGAATTTTTAATAGTATTACTTAGCTCCTTAAAAAAAGAGGGTGGTAACTTGGCAGTCAGTGAATTACAACAGTGAGACTGGATTGGGAAACAGAGTGATATGTTGTCACTCTTAAAGAAACAAAATTGTTAAATGATGATGGTAGAGAGAAGACATATTTGGTCTGATATATCAGGGACATGAGATTAGAAGAGATAAATACTAGAGAAGGTAGGGGGGGGGGCAGAGCCAAGATGGTGAAAAGAAGGGATTGAGTCTTAGGAGCTCTCTGATAAAACTCATCAGCTAAGGACTCTAACTAAACTTTCGAGAGACAGAACCCACAAAGGGACCCAGTGAGACAGTTCTCCTACTCAAGGTAACCTGGAAAAGAGCAGAAAGGCTCTGCTCCCCGGGATCAGAGAGGCCACCTGCCAGATGGGTGGCCCGCCAGAGCAAAAGAACTTCAGCCTCCCAGAGGCAGCCCCAGGGCGCTGGGAGCCGCAACTCACAGCAGCTCCTGAGCTGCACCCCGGGGAGCACCGGCACAAAGTGGGGGAACAGCGGGAACCTCTGCCAGAGCAAGCACGTGGAGCCCATGTGAGCAGCATGGTCTTTCCCCAGCCCTGATCCAGGAAACAGAAGCAGGCAGAGCTGGTAAGCAGGAGCCCCCAGGGCATGAGCCCATTGAGCTGAGGGAGGGGAGTGAAGAGAGACTGTTGAGCTCAGTCCTCTGCCTCTGGAACAGGACTCTGGGGCTCTTACCACATTCAGATCCTGATTACAGTCTAGGCCCCCCCATAGAACAGCAGGGCCCCCCACCTCAACCCCGTGGCAGAGGGGGGCGCTTATGGTCATTCACAGACCTGGAGGGAGGACAGAGCCTCACACACTGAGACCCTTGTGGGAGTGTCCCAAAAGCTCAGGAAGCACCCCAAACCAGGCCCAGACTGGGAAAATGAGCAAGCAAAGAAACAAAGGGAAGACTATTGAGAAACATTTTGCAAATGAGCCCAAGAAGGATCAAAATACTCAGTCTGAAGATGAGGAAGCACAAGCTCCTGCATCTAAAGACTCCAAGAAAAACAGAAATTGGGCTCAGGCTATGACAGAGCTCAAAAAAGACTGAAAATCAAATGAGGGAGTTGGAAGAAAAACTGGGAAAAGAAAGGAGAGAGATGCAGGAAAAACATGAAAATGAAGTCAGCAGCTTAGTCAAGGAAATCCAAAACAATGCTGAAGAAAATAGCATGCTAAAAACCAGCTTAGGTCAAATGGATACAACAGTTCAAAAAGTTATTGAGGAGAAGAATGCTTTAAAAAGCAAAATTGGCCAGATGGAAAAAGAAATAAGAAAACTCTCTGAGGAGAACAAATCTTTCAGACAAAGAATAGAATTCAGGGAGATTGATGAATTTAACAGAAATCAGGAATCAATACTTCAAAACAAAAAAATGAAAAATTAGAAGAAAATGTGAAATATCTCATTGAAAAAACAACTGATATGGAAAACAGACTTAGGAAAGATAATTTAAAAATTATTGCAATACCTGAAAGTCATGATCAGGAGAAGAGCCTTGACATCATTTTCAAAGAATTACTACAGGAAAATTGCCCTGATATTCTAGAAGCAGAGGGCAAAATAGAAATGGAGAGAATCCACCGATCCCCCCGAGAAAGAGATCCCAAAAAACCAACCCCTAGGAATATTATAGACAAGTTGCAGAACTCCCAAGTCAAAGAGAAAGTATTACAAGCAGCCAGAAGGACACAGTTCAAATATCGTGGAGCTGCAGTCAGGATCACACAGGACTTAGCAGCAGCTACATTGGAAGCTTGTAGGGCTTGGAATACAATATACCAGAAGTCAAAATTGCTTAGAATGCAGCCAAGAATGAACTACCCAGCAAGGCTGAATGTCCTCTTCCAGGGAAAAAGATGGACTTTCAATGAACCAAGGGAATTTCAAATGTTCCTTTTGGAATGGCCAGAGCTTAACAGAAGGTTTGATCTTCAGATACAGGACTCAGGTGAAGCATGGAGATTGGAGGAGAGGAGGGAAATATGAGGGACTTAATGAGGATGAACTGCATGTATTCCTGCATAGAAAAATGACACTGATAATACTCATATGAAACTTCTCAGTTAATAGAGCAGGTAGAGAGAGCTTTTATAGTTGAAGCACAGGAGAAAGCTGAATTCGAAGATAAAATATGGTGTAAAAATGGAGTCAATAGAAAAAAAGGGAAATGGAATGGGAGAAAGAAAAAGGAGAGGGGGAATAGTCCAAGATATCTCACATAAGATTTTTTTTTTATTACAATGAGCTATTGCAATGATATGGAAGTGGGGAGGCAAGGGGGAATGAGGGAACCTTTGCTCTCATCAGAGATGGCTAGGAGAGGAAACAGCAAATATACTCAATGGGGTATAGACATCTGGAGTAAGAAGGAGCAGGGAGCAGGGGGAAGGGGTGGGGATGTGAATAAAGGAGGAGAGGATGGAGCATTGGGGGAGAGTGGTCAGATATAACACTTTTTCTTTCTTACTTCTTGCAAGGGGCTGGGATTGGAAGGCCTGCCCAGGACCACAGGGCCAGGTGGATTCTGGGCATAAGGGGTGGTATGGGGGCTCAGGGCTTCTTGGCCCCAGGACCAGGGATCTGTCTGTTGTGCCACTCAGCTACCCTACAGCAGAGTCAGAGTGAAAGGAGAGAGAAAATAGAGTACATGGTAGTGGAGAAATAAGAAAGGAGGGAGTTGTGATCAGCAATGGCAATGGTGGAAAAATATGGAAATAACTTTTGTGATGGACTTATCATAAAGAACCCATGACAGAGTTGTTGGTGTTGGAAAAAAGACTCAAGCACATTTTTTGTTATGATTATTTGGGGGAGGGTGCAGGGCAAGTGGGTCTGTATGGCCTGCCTGGGGCCACATAGCAGGGTGATCTTTGGGTGTCTGGGGCCAAATTTGGACCCAGGTGCTCCTGGCTCAAGGGCCAATGCTCTGCCTGCCACCCAGCCACTCCTACTATTTTTACTATTTTATTTTATTTTGGGTCTTTTTTTTTCTTTCTTTTTTTTTTTTTGTTTGTGCAGGGCAGTGGGGATCTGGTGGCTTGCAAGTCACGTGGCTGGGTGATTGTTGGGTTTGAGGCTGAATATGGACTCGGGTGCTCCTGGCTCCAGGGCTGGTGCTTCGTTCATTGTGCCACCTGGCCATACCTACAATTATTACTATTTTTTTATTTTAATTTTTTTTCTCTCCCCTTTACTTTTTTTGCCCAAGCAAGTCTATCTATATTCATGGGGGAGGAGGGGCATTTTGTTTGCTTGTAAACAAGAATATTTTATTAATGTAAAAAAAAATTTGTAAAAAATGAGAATAAAAAATAAATTTAAAAAATACTAGAGAAGGTAGTCAAGAATTATGTTTCTTTTTGAAGGCATCAAATTTTGTATGATCATAGGAAGATGGAAACCATGCAAATAATTTGTAATGTTGAAGAGGAACTTATGAATGATAGAGTTGGGGTTCCTTAGGTCACAATGGAAGGGGAAAGAAGTGCAGAGAGTAGGTCTTAAAATCAGGAAGACTTTGTTTGTCATATATTGACTCTATGATTCCAGGCAAGTCATTTAATTCCTCACTTCTACAAGCAACTTCCTAAAAATATATGTTGTATAATATTTGCTAACCTGCACTAGTAGAGGTTATTAAATTAACGGGTCTGAAAAAACTCAAAACAACGATAAGAACCTCTACTCTAATCACTGAATTCATGAAAAGTTGGAAATAAATTGAATGGAAACATGTTCCAAATAATTAGTGATAAGAAAAATTCAATTTAAAACAATTCTAACTTTCTATCTCACATCTATCAGATTGGTAAAGATAATTTTTTAGAAAAAGGAAATTGGCAAGTGTTATAGTAGATTGGGAGGACAGGCACACTCATGCAATGTTGGTGGAACAATGAATTGGTCCAGTCATTATGGAGAATAATTAAAAAATGAACCCCAAAGTCACCAAACTTATCAACCCAATAATATTATTGATATATCTTCCAAAGAAAGAAAAAGAAAGAGGTTAATGATCAATATGTGCAAAAATATTTATACTTTAATTTGCTATGGCAAAGAACTGGAAACATTTCATTTGGGAAATGGTTAGACAGATTATCATATGTAAATATATATATATATATATACAGGAAAATTATTGTGCCTTAAGAAATTACAAAAGAGGAAGATTCAGAGAGATTTTGGAAAACTTGAATGAACTGATACAGAGGGAAATGAGCAAAACCAAGTGAATAGATTTTACAATCACTACAGCACTGCAATGTAAAATAATTCTGAAAGGTTTAAAAAGTTTGATCAGAGAAATGATTAATAGTGACTCCAAAAGACAAGAATTAAATTTTATTTCTTACCTCTTAACAGTAGAATTATGGACTAGAGGTGCAAAAGACATAATTTTAGATATGACCATTGGGTGTCTTTGTTTTTCTTTACTATATTTGTTGTAAGGGAACAATTTTATTTGTTGGGGACTATGAGAGAAAAGGGAGTAGATTGTGATGATAATGACAAAAAAGAATAGAATGCTATGTAATCATTTCTAAAATTTTGGAAATTCAGAGGCAGCAAAGACAAGCAGAATAGGTTTGGCACTACTGTGTTGAATTTGTAATATTTTGAAAACAAAAGCAAGTTGTATGTAATAGAAATTCTTGTTTCATTTCTCACACTTTTCTCTTCTTTGTTTATAGAAATGATCCTGTTCACTCTTTGCCAGTTCCCTAACAATGAAAAATAAAAAATAAAGAAAATATACGATTAGGGAGAAATGGCATAAATTTTCTGAAAAATATATTTCAGGAGTAATTAATGAATGAGAGAGGTCAATGATTTGTAGACAACAAAATGTCTTATGCTGTGATACACATCAAAGAATCAAGAATATTTCAAGAAAGGAATTGGAAGTTGCTGGACATGGGGAATACCCATAGCATAATCAAAAAATGAAATTGGTTGTATTTTTTCCCCAGATAGTAGTGACTCAATAATGTAGGAGTCATTGCTGAATCATCTGTCTGTATTAAATCATTGTTAGAACACTAAGTTATTATAGCCAATATACATTTTTACAAAGCCAAAAAAAGAGAATAAAAGATTTTTAAATATTATTAAAACAACTCATTTAAACAAGATTTTGAAAAGCTTGGTAAGTATTTGGAGGAAAGGATATAGTAATTACCTGAAATATTTATATACAGAAGTATGTTAGCTATATACCATTACCAAAATGAGATGAACTTTTTTAAAATTACATTGATCAGAATATAATTTCCTTGCCATGTGAAGAAACATGTAAGGCAAGAACAATACTGATTTAAAAAGATGAAATGATTAATTAAATCTTATAGAGAATTATAGGTAGTATCACTTCTTAAAATAGCAAAAAGTAACAGAGGGAAGAATCAGAGTAAAGAAAGATTTTTAGAGATTCTTCTAAGCAAAGCCATCATAAAGGCATAAGGATGAACCTGGAAAGAAATCAACTAATAAATGAAAGAAAGAAACAATCTCTTCATATACATGTATATGTTTATGTTATATATGTATATGTAGATTTTATTTTTTTGTGTATATATATGTATAGTCATATGTATTATACAACTACCACACAAGACTATGAATCACAGTCTCACAGGGTGCTTATAGAGGACACAGATATGTCACTAAAAAGAACAATGATGGAGAAAGAACCTTGATTAGTTCAAGTATACACAGAGGAAGTATTGAAATGAAATATAGTTAAGAAAAGTATGGAAAATAATTTATCTTTTTCTTATACCTCCACACTTAACACAGTGTTTATTCATAGTAAACACTCAAATGTTTTATATTCAATCATCTATTCATTCTGTAATTCATTTGTTAATGATTTCATTTGTGTTTTCTCACTGTGTTATTACTATGAGGAGATATTTTGACAGGCAAAATGCATTTTAAAGTTATTACTGTAGGAATTGGGGACACTCCATGTTTCTTATTCATGTTTAAAAAGTAAGAAAGGAACTCAGGGAATACATGATGAATTTCATTACAGTGCCAAAAAGAAAGAAAACACTTTTAGAGGAATTTTCCCCAATTTTTTCCATTTGCTTTTCTACCCTCCCCCTTTCCTTCACAGAAGTTGGCATATAGTAAGCATTTTTGATCTATTATCTATCTGTTTTCTTTATTTTCCTTCTTTTACTTCTTTCCTATCTTTTTTCTTCCTCACTTTCTCCCCTTTCTCTTTTTCTCCCTCTTTCTCTCTTACTTTCTCTCTTTGTTTCTTTCTTTCCTTTTCTCCCATTTTCCTTCTTTCATTCTTTCCTTCCTTCCTTTTTATTTCTTCCTTCCTTCCTTCCTTCCTTCCTTCCTTCCTTCCTTCCTTCCTTCCTTCCTTCCTTTCTTTCTTTCTTTCTTTCTTTCTTTCTTTCTTTCTTTCTTTCTTTCTTTCTTTCTTTCATTCTTTTTCTCTTTCTTCTCTTCTTTCCTTCCTATCTTTATTTTTTCTTTCCTTTCCCTCCTTCCCTTTCTTTCCCCATATATTCCCTGGCTCATTTCCTGCTTCCTCTCTCTCCTTTCCACTTTCTCTCTTTCTTTTGCATTGTATCCATGCAATTAATGGGTGTTATAATGGAAGAGTTTGCCTAAAAAAATAGAAGTGCCTTTTTTGCTGTTAGTGTCTGGCAAGGTTTGTTTAATTTTTTCCCCTTTCTTTTTCTCTCTGGTGGGGAGCTCTGCCAACACAAGGATAGAGAGGCTTACATTTTCTGCTATATTTTTCAACTGCCATTATTTGGCCCAATTTTAATCTGGCACCTGACAGCAAACGACTAACAGCTTACCGAGGAGAGTGATCCAGTAAAACATCTTCATCAACAGATAGACATTCTATCACTATGAAAAACTTTCCTTCGTTCCAAGCTGTACCAAAGTAGTATATTCTTTATCTGGGTTTCTTAATATAGTTTTCTCCAAGCACGTCTTCTCTAACATTTCTTAAAACTCCAAGCTGGGAATCTGGAAAATATGACTCCCTGGCCAATTCTGGTTTGCTTCATTGGTGTTTTGATGGTTCCCTATGCTGACTTCAAGCACTAGTATAACAAATTCCACTTGGTTTTCATCATTTTCAATGTACAAAAAAAATCTGAATCTTGTTTTCTTTGCTTTTTGAAAAAAAAATGGGTGCAGAATATGGAATGGTGTGCCCACATTTTTCTCACCAAACCACTAGTTTTTTGTCTCATGGAGAGAAAATTTGTTAAGACCCTGTGTGGTAAAATCTCCAAATGATGTCCTCACTATAACTGTTCTTTACCAGGAAAGAGCCATTTCAATTAAATTTAATACATATGCATTAAAAGTGCAAGACACAATGCCATTTGCTATGGAAGAGACAAAGTATACATACATACATACATACATACATATATATATATGTATATATATATATATATGTATATATTAGGATCTATGACTGCAAACCTGTTATTTTATGTCTAGAGAAATTAAGTTGCTTGGTCAATAACACACAAGTTTGATTGTAGAGTTAAGACTAGAACTCTGACTCCTTAATTCATAGTTCAAGATTCTTTTTATTACTCCCATATTATTTCTGTCACTATTCTCAGGGAATTTGTATTCTAGGGAAGGTGAGATTATATACAACCAAATTTAGTTCAAAGTAGAATATAAGGGAAGATGAGAGCAAATTATCATAACTATTCTAAAGAGGAAGAGATGGTAACATCTTGATATGTCTATTATGTGGCATGCACTAGTATATCATTTGATTACAGCAACAATCCTAAAGGATAGGGAGTGTTATTATTCCTGTTTTACAGTTAAGGAAACTGAGGCAATAGGTGATTTGTCCAGGGTTACACATCTAGAAAGTGTTTGAAATTGGATATGAATTAAGGTCTCATTAATCAATCCACCTACATATTCTGATATGGGAGAAATCATATCAGATTTATATAAATGAATGATAAACACATTTCCATGGGAACAGAACGCCTAGGGACAGCTGGAAAATTTTTCAGGGACTCCAAATTCTTTAATTTGAGAACTTTTCCTTAGGTGGTTCAGTGACAGCAGTGCTGGACCTGAAGTCAGGAAGACCTGAGTTTAAATCTGGCTTGACAGTAGCAAGTCATTGCTTCAGTTTCCTCATCTGTAAAGCATAGATGATAATAGCAATCACCTCCCAGAGATGTGAGGATAAAATAATATATTTGTAAAATTCATTGAAAACCTTAAAGTACTATATAAATTTTAGCTGCTTCTATTGCTGCTACTGCTACTATTCCTCCTCCTCCTCCTCCTCCTCCTCCTCTACTATTAACTAGTACTGTTAGCACAACTATCATTTCTACAATTATTATTACTACTACAACAAATATGGTAAAGTTTTTACCACCATCACTATTACCACTGCTGCCATTACTACTACCACTACAACTTCTAGTGCCATCACTACTACTGCTATTACAATTTCTACTTCCATCACTATTACTACAATTACTACCATCACTGCTATTACCATTACTACTACCATTGCTACTGCTGCCACCACTATACTACTATCACTAGTACTGCTGCTGCTGCTACTATGACTAAACCATCATCATTACTACTACTACTACTACTACTACTACTACTACTACTACTACTACTACTGCTACCATTACAACTACAACCATTACTATTGCTGCTACTACTACTATCATCATTACTATTGGGACTGTAACTATTGCTATCATTACTATTACCACTAGTACTGCTACCACTACTACAACCCTGCTGCTACTGCTGCTGCTTCTGCTATTAATACAGCTACTACCACATTACTACCACCACCATTACTACAACTGCAACTCCTGATACCACTACTATTACCACTACAACTACTACTACTACCATGACTATTGCTGTTGCTGTTGCTACTACAATCACTACCACCACTATCATCACTACTACTGCTGAAACTACTACTACCATAACTCTTACACTAATGAACCACTGTTACTACTATTGCTATGACTTCTACTGCTACCACTACCACCATCACCACCACTACTACTACTACTACTACTACTACTACTACTACTACTACTACTACTACTACTACTATTACTACCCCTTTGTAAAGATACTTTTGAAAAATAAACTCCTAATTTTTGCTCTAGTGAATAAACATTTTTTTTATTGTAGAGTTAACCCACTCATTGTATAGATGAGGATATTCTGATGTCCAATAAAGTGAAATGATTTGCTTAAAATTATAAAAGATTTCTTGAGTTTAAGTTAAAAAAACCCTCCTTTCATGACCAATATTAAGGTTTTTCCAAACTTTAATTTTATCCATTTGGGATCAACCTTTTTGTATGAATTTGTACTACTTAAACATGAAGATATTCAGAAAAACACAAAACTTTCTGTGCATGTTGGTTGGTGGAATTCTTTTCACAGTTTCCCCACTGTGATTTAATTTGGAACTAATAGTTCACAAAGAATTTCAAACAATAGGAGAGAATGGTCTGTCCATCATGCAGTTAGATGTTGGCTGTGGGGATACTTTTAGCATGAAAACAGCTAAAAGAATGTGTCTGGTGTATTTCTAATGTTCCATTATATGCAAATTATATTTGCTATAACACAACTACCAAGTCAGTTATGATAGAGTGAAATTAAGCTCTAATTGAAAGCAGAGCAAGAGGGAAGCTTGGATCTAAAAGCAATATTTCCAGATCCTACTAAATGCCATTTTCACTGGATAGTAAGAATGGGGCATGATTTAAAACTAAATCAGAAAGAAATCCATTGAAAGCAATTTACTACAAAGAATAAGAGCAAAAAAAGAGAAAGGAAATAAAAATCAGGTGTGGTTAGTATTATTCAATGAAATTGAGGGAAATTATTTTCTCTAATTTTTTTAAAAAAGGAACTGCTATCTAATAATACACAGAGTAGTAAGTACAAATACTTTTGATTACATTGGTTTGGATATGGTAAGATAAAAAGAGACTTGAAAATAGAGTCAGCCAGACCTTGGTCTTAGTCCTGCCTCTGACACATACTAGGCATATGACTATTGGCAAGTCTTAACTTTTCCAGAGTCTCAATTTCCTTATCTCTAAAATGGGAATTACAAAACCTGAAATGTCTTTCTTTCAAGTCCTTGTGAGGCTCAAATGACAAAATGTATGTTAAATCCTTTACCAACCTTTGAGTATTATATAAATGCCATTTATCCTTCCTTAAAACACTATGCTATTATTCTTTCTCAATCTGGGATTACTATATATCTCAAAATCAACATATCCAAACAGAGTTCATTAACTTTTCTCCAATCTTTTCTTCCCTTTGAATTTCCATATTACTTATGAAGGCATTACCATCTCCATAGAAACTCAGGTTTGGCATCATCTTCAATGCCTGGCTCTCAAGCATAACATTGTAGTTTCATACTGGCAATGACAGCAATTAGGGAAAATGATCTTTTACAGCAGCCCTGGACTACTAGGCTAAATTATCCAATGGCCACTGCTGCCAATAAGGGGCAACACACATATCCATTCACAGAGCACCCCTAGTTTAGACCTTCATCATTTCTTGCCTGGACTATTGCAACAGCTCCCAAGTGGTTTCCCTTCTCTGTCTCTTCCCATTCCAATTCATCCCTAAGACAGTTGCTAAAGTAATTTTTTCCTAACATAATGAGTATAACCATGTAACCCACTTAATTAACTCTGTTTATTACCCCTGAGATAAAATATAAAGTCCTTTACTTTTCATTTAAGTTTCTTTACAATCTGGACCCTTCCTACTAAACATTTCAGTCATGTTTGACTCTTTGCGACCCATTGTGTTTTCTTGGAAAAGATAGTTGAGTAGTTTGCCATTTTCTTTTCCAATTCATTTGATAGAGGAGAAAAATAGAGCGAAATAGGGTTAAAGTGATTTCCCCAGGGTAGTAAATTTCTGAGACTAGATTTGCCCTGTGATTTTATATTGACTGTCCCTCTATGTGGAATGCTCTCCTTCCCTGTGTCTGCCTGCTAGATTTGATTTTAAGATAGGATTCTACCTTCCAAAAGATGCTTTTCTGGGTCTCCACCCCATTCCTAGTGCCTTCCATTCTTTTTTTTTTTTTTAGATTTTTGAAAGGTAATGGGGTCAAGTGCCTTGCCCAAAGCCACACAGGTAGGTAATTAGAAAGTGTCTGAGGTCAGATTTGAACTCAGGTACTCCTGACTCCAGGGCCAGTGCACTATCCACTGTGCCACCTAGCCGCCCCTAGTGCCTTCCACCATCTATTCTGGATGTGTGATGTATGTACTTATTTATTCATGTCACCTATCTCATTAGAATTTGAGTTCCTTGAAATCAAGGACTATTCTTACCTTTCTTGTTGTCCCTGCACTTAGAACAGTACTTAGCAAACAAAGAGCTCTTAAAAAAATCATTCAATGAGCTGCATTAAAGCTGAAAATACTTGATAATTTCTAACTTAATTTGCAGACCTACATTGTTTTAAGCTTTAAACATTTTTAAAATAAAAATGAGTATTTAAGTTATAAGGCATTTCTAAAGCTACTGTTTTGTTTATATAAAAACATCTTGTGAAATTTGTAGATATTTAGATTGTCTTAGGTGTTTAGCAAAAACTATTTGCCTTTTTCCAAAGAATAGGAAGCACACTATACCTTTAAATCAGTCCTTTGTTTTCATTTGAAATTTAAAATAAACTTGGACTTTTTTATCCTAAAAATAATCAAGAAATTAATAAACTTTGATTATGTGCCCACTATTGCCAGACCATTTTCATGGGAAATACAAAAAGAGGCAAAAAACTCGAAAACAATCTGCTCTCTGGGAGCTTACAATTTAAGGAGAGAGACAACATTCAAACAAATATATATGAAACAAACTATATACAGGATAAATGGAACATACTTGATAGAAAGAATGAACTAGGATTAAAAGGGATTGGATAAAGCTTTTTGAAGATGGTAGGAATTTGGTTGAGGCTTAGAGAAACCCAGGGAGGTTGTTCATTGATTGATTCTGCATATACTTAGAGTCATTTATCATAGATTTGTAGTTAGAAGAAAGGAAGAGGTGCTTTCATTCAGCTCCCTTATTTTACAGAAGAGGAAACTGAGGCTCAGGGAACTTAATTAACTTGTCCCAGACTTAAGAAGTAGAAGTGTCAGAATTTGAACATCACTTCATCATCTGTTTCTAAATATTGCTCCTTTTCCACTATACCATTTAGTCTCCATAGCTTCCTAAAAGCAGGTATTTTTTCATTTTCACTTTTGTTTTTCCATGTATTCTTCCCAGGTCAAATGGGATTAAGTGACTAGCCCAAAGTCACACAGCTAACAAATGTCAAGTGTCTGGGGCCAGATTTTGAACTCTCTTCCCCTCCTCCCCCACCAAATGAAAGCTTCTTGAAAATAAGGATCATTTCATCTTTGTCTTTGTAATCCCAAGTCCTAATACCTGTAATATAGTATTTAATGAATAAATGCTTTTGGGCTAGTTGATTGGTTATCATTATTATTAATAAAAGTGGTCCACTATATGCTTTCATGCTTAAACAGATTTGTGAGTTGTTTTGGCTTAAAACAAACAAAATACATCTATTAGCTGGTGGCTTATCTTTTAATGATAAGATCTTTGAACTTCAATAATCTAGTTTTCTGGAGATCACTTAGTAAGTTCCTGGTTCATTTTTGAAGACTATCTATTTGATAGGACCTCCCGAGGTTGAGTTGCATGCTATATAGCCTTCTAGATGCTAGGGTTGCAGTGATGCCACAAAGAAGTTTTGGGGTAGGAAACAGTAAGAGGATTTGATTCATCTTTGGAACTTTCTTGCAAGTTCTTGAAAGATCTTGAACAAATTACTAAACCTTCTTTGACTCATTAAGCTAGATGATCTTTGAGTTCCTTTCATCTTTAGATTTGTGATGTTTTGATCAACGATCTCATAAATATGGAAACTTCCATAACAAGGAGACAAAAATAAAAAAAATACATCTCATTTGAGGCCTACCTAGAACTTCCCATCTACTCTTAACCATGTCCAAATCCTCCCATTATTCTTCCCAAGAGCATCTAAGCAACGCACTAGAGGCCATCTACTGAATCTTTCAACCTTTAATATATTATTAATGTGGCACTGGGATCTCTCCAAATTTCATATCTTACTAGTCAAAACTTTTCTTTTTTGAACTTAAGATCTCAACTGGGTTACTACTTTAAGAGGAGCCATGAGGTTATCTGCTACCAAAGTTTCAGCTGCCAGGAAGAAGAGTGCCCTGGAAAGAAATTATTACCTCATCCACCAAAGACAAAGTCAGGTAGGAATGTATTAATTTCTATTCCACTGGGCAAAAGTCAGATGACACACCTCATTAGGAATCTGTGCCTCAGTCTTATTATAGCATCAGTTTTATTCCATGTACAGATTGATGTGTCCAATTGATGGTTTTTTGCTTCACTTCTTGTGTTCAAATCATCTTTTATAATATACCACATTTCTCAGATTCCATATATATCATCTGAATATGTAAAGTATGTTTTATTTCCCTCTACATAGCAAGGAGTAGTACTGTAGCTATTTACTGGAATTAACTTAAATTAAGAAGGCATTACTGTGACTTCATCAATGTGGTTTGGGGGGAAAAGTCGTGGAAAATGGATTTCATCAGTCTAGACAGCACATTAAAATGCAGGAACCAAAATATATATGTGGAAATGTGGCACTTGTGTATTCAGTTCCATGAAAGGTGTCATTCAGTAACTGATTTTTAGAATTAAGCATTTAGTATTTAAGTTTTTTAATGTTAAAGTAAAAGCAAAGAATTAAATTTTTTTATTGAAAAGGTAAAAAAAATCACCAGTTTTGGTCTGGGGTAAAAGTATGGTGTGTTTCTTATAATTATTAACTCTATGTATTCTGCTTACAAATAAGTAAACTGTAAATAACAATGTATTAAATGATACTCAACTCCATTATCAATTCTCATAGAGCATCAGAAAGTAGAAATAATAGGCAGTCAGCTATAATTCTCAAACTTTATTTTAGTCATTGGTTCCATCCTTTCTCCCCCACTACTCTAAGAATTTGTCTTAGTAATACCTGAGTTATCCAACATGGTAGTAGAATGAGATATTCTAGATATATGGGGTTTCTGGATAACTGAATTCTTGTTAAAAATTTGTTGGAGATCTGGAATAGGGAATTTTTGACCAGTTATGACTTAGACTATATGAATTCTAAGCTTCTTTTCAACTTTGAGTTTCTGTGATTCTGAAAATCACAATAATCCAAACTTTTAGTAACCTAAACTTAAATTTGGGGGGGGGAGCCAAAATCTTTCCAAACTATATTATTTTCTTCCTTGTATTGGTATTCAGACTTTCATTAGATTGTTTTAACCTCCATTTATATTTCATGATACAAATATCAGCTATTATACCATGCTTTCAAAGGGCATGTCTTCAGAGATTTATTAAGGTGTGTGACTATTTAAAATATATATTAAAAGGACCTCAAACTGCTTACTTTTCTAATTATTATGTTATCTAATTATCATATTATCTATTTCCTCTATCTCCTCCACTACCCCACTTAAATGCTGTTTGCCCCAATTCTGAATGTCCCTGAATGATTAGGATATTTTAGTTTTTTTCTTTCTTCTCTCTGGTTATCTTTGCAATTTCTTTCTGTAGCTATTAGTTTTGGCAACTACCACTTCCATTTGTACTGTTATTTCTACTTCTATTCTTTCTTCACCTTTTTACCTTCTTTTCTTGACACTTCTGCTGAGCTTCATGATATTACTGTTAATGTTGTCTTTTAGGTCCAAGAAAAGAGATCATTTGTTCCAGTTGGCAAAGCAACCAACTCATTACCTGCTCAATAAATGAAGCATCTCTTCTTCTATATACTATTAGTGCTTATACCTTCTGTAATTACTTCTGAAGTTTTTGATGTATTCTAGTGGCCGAATGAACCAAATATCTGAATGTTCTATAAATAGGATTTTGCTGTTCAAAAAATAATAAGAAAGGGAAAAATTGGCTTGTATTTTGCTTTACTTTTTAGTGGAAGTGATGATAGAAGAAAAATGCAAAATGTTGGAAGACAGTCAAGTGCCCTAAATATTTCCCAAAATAAACCACATTAAGGTCTAGAACAACACCCTTACTTGAAGACCCCTGACTATCCTCAGAGAAACTCTATCATATCTATCTATCTATCTATCTATCTATCTATCTATCTATCTATCTATCTATCTATTTATCTATCTATTTATCTATCTATCATCTATCTATCTATCTATCTATCTATCTATCTATCTATCTATCTACCCACCCATTCATCCATCTCTTTATTAATAGAGCGATAACCTTAACAAAATAAATGTTTATTTGAGTTCTTACTATGTCTGTACCAAACGCTGTGGATACAAAGAAAGACAGTCCCTGCCTTCAAGGAGCTTACACTCTAATGTGGGGACAATATGGAAACATCCATATGTTCGCTAATTATATATATATATATATATATATATATATATATATATATATATATATATGGTAAATAGGAGGTAATCTCAGGGAGAAGGCATTAACAGAAGTAGCAGGAGTATCAGAAAAGGCTTCTTGAAGAAAGTAGGACTTAAGTTTAGTCTCAAAGGAAGTCAGGAGGCAAAAGAAGTAAGGAGATAGAATATTACAGGAATGTGAGTTAGAGTAAATGCAGAAAGTGGGAGATCCATGTATCTCTCTGAGCTCACCCTTCTTTAGTCAGGGGATTATCTTCTGTGAGAGATTCTGGAAACTTCATTGCAAACTGCCAATAGCCTGCTGAACACCTATTTGGTGGTGCATCTCCATTAGGCCAATTGTCCTGATTCATGTCTGGTCTCAAGCTTAGGAGGAAAAATTGGGGCTGGGGACTTTGCAGAAGCCTCTGTCACTCAAATCCAATTCACTTACAAGTCATGACATCACCTTCCTGATATCATGATCCTCTTCAAGAATGAAGTGAACAATTAATTCCCATGAAGTCTTTTGAGATAGAGTAATCAACTGGGCCAACATATGACTGAATGTAAGATGCCAATTTGACAGGAGGCATAAATAAGAAGTCATAGTCATATGCAATGTTGTAGAGCTAACATGGTCATCAATGTTGAGGTTATTTTTCATGCAGATTATGGAATTTGTTAACTTTTTTTTCCTGGAAAAATCACAATTTAGTCTTGGAGAAGAAATGAAATATTACTAAAACAGTAAAATACAAAATCTATTATCTATCAACTATCCAACTCAGAACCCCATCCCATACAGGTTTTCTATTCTCTCAGGTCATTTTCTGTGACACTTCAATTAAGACAATAAAAGCATCTTATGGTGATATGGTCACTGTTTGGGGGGGGGTTGGTTAGTACCATGGAAGTAAATTGAAAGAAATCTTTGTTTTGTGTTTTTTGGGGGGGGGTTTGAAAGAAATATTTGAAAAAAAACATTTTCACCTACCCTTCTTTTAGGATTTTCTGTGCAAAAGGAAAATTCTCCCAATTTATGCATATTTGAAGTTCATACAATAGAGATGAGTTGTCTTTCATTTTCTCCATCTCAGTCTCCTGGGTTGATGAAAATAGTTTAGGAAGTTTAGAAAGAAATTTTCCTTTGCTTATATATGAATTTACTGCTACGAAATAAAATTATTTAATGATTTATGAAATAAACCTTATAAATTTTTACATCTCTAAACATGTTTAAATACAATATGTCCTCAGAACCCCATCCCATACAGGTTTTCTATTCTCTCAGGTCATTTTCTGTGACACTTCAATTAAGACAATAAAAGCATCTTATGGTGATATGGTCACTGTTTGGGGGGGGGGTTGGTTAGTACCATGGAAGTAAATTGAAAGAAATATTTGTTTTGTGTTTTTTGGGGGGGGGTTTGAAAGAAATATTTGAAAAAAAACATTTTCACCTACCCTTCTTTTAGGATTTTCTGTGCAAAAGGAAAATTCTCCCAATTTATGCATATTTGAAGTTCATACAATAGAGATGAGTTGTCTTTCATTTTCTCCATCTCAGTCTCCTGGGTTGATGAAAATAGTTTAGGAAGTTTAGAAAGAAATTTTCCTTTGCTTATATATGAATTTACTGCTACGAAATAAAATTATTTAATGATTTATGAAATAAACCTTATAAATTTTTACATCTCTAAACATGTTTAAATACAATATGTCCTCCTTTTTTGATTTATGAGTTAGGATAGAGTTTACAAAATTTTTGCAAAATATTCTTTAATTCTTCATCCTGAAACCATATTGTTAATTGCATTTAATATACCTTTGGAAAAGATCCATTTTTCCAAATTTAACCTTGATAGTACTGCCTAGCTGTTTTGCCTCAGAGAGACATTAAATGACTTGCCCAAGTTCATACAGTATTAATCCCATTTTGACTTTGTTTTCAAAATGAGCTCTCTACTACATGAGATTGTATTTTCTTAAAATAAATAAATGTTTTGAATTTCATAAATATTTACGAATTAAATAGTAAGAGAGGGCACTTGCATTTGGGTGGAGGAGAAAAATAGTGTAGCAAGTGCTGGAAGAGGGAGTTCTACCTAGAGACAAAAAACAAACAAAACAGAGGAGTCAGGTGACTATATACAAGCAATACAATGATTATTATGATGGTGAAGGATGTTAATGATTATGAGGTTGTGGATGGAGATGATCTGATTCTTAAGACTCAAGGGACTAGTTACGGCATTCCTTATGTAATAAGGATAAATAGACTCTCTCATAAAAAAAGAAGCCATACTTTCTGATTTCCCAAAGGCATCATGAACTGTAAAGGAAGGGCCCTTGTCCTTGATTTGGAGCAAGTGCAGATACTCTGTTCCTGTGTCTGCTAGCCATGAAATAAAGGGACAAACTAGGTTGGAAGTATAGACAGAACTTGGCTACATTAAAAAGGCACTAGTCAACCAGTATGTCTTTTTTGGTTCTGACTTTTCTGGAATGGCTACTTAATAATGGTGTGGTTTAGGTTGTCTTCTACTCCCTTACTCAATTTTCTTATCCTTATTTCCTAATTAATAAATGACTTCAACTAGATGAACTCTAAATTACCTTTCAGAACTAAATCTTATGATTTCATGAATTACGCCATATTATAACCTTGTAGGGACTGCATTTGTTGATTGAGAAATAGACCCCAGCATATATTAAAAGTAGAAATCCTGTTTGAGAAAGCAAGTAAAAAACTGAAATTACTATTTTTCACTGGCATACTTTTGAGCTTTTCTAAGTCCCGAAATATCTCCACTAAGAGAAAACACTCCCCATGTGACAGTGACACTTGTTTAGTCCTGTGGCTTCACAGATATTTGTATTCTGAGGTTAGAAAACATGGCCTGGAGATAAAGATGCTCATTCACAACTTTTGCTGGAGCCAAGATGTGGTTTTTAAAATGGTTCTGTGAACCCAAATGACCTCCTCTCTGACATAAGTTTCAGTTGTTGCTAACTGTATATTTAGCAGAAGGATGAGATTTAGTTATTTTTAACTTTAGAATATTTACTGTATAGATCTTGTTGTTTGAAGTTTGTAGATGGCTTCATAGGAAGCACCATAAATACCACCACTACCATCACACAGCCAGGTGTTATTTAGACCAATAGAAGCTATCCAATGATTTTTAAATGTTTTCTATAATACACTGATGCCAAGAGAAGAATGTTGGGAAGAAAAGAAAAACACGATGTCTTTGTTCAATATGCTTTAGATGTCCCTCCAATACACAGAGAATGACAACTATTCTTTGGAGGTTTCTGGCTATTTGTGCTATTGTTACAGTGAGTGTTTGGTTAGTGTTGACATTTCCTTTCTGTTCCCACCTCAAATAAGGCAATTGAACATAGGGAGGAGCTGCATTTTTTAAAAAATGCTCTATGTGAAAGGAGATCTAGATTTATATCAGGTTTCATTAAAAGTGGGCAGCTCTGGTAATAACCATCAAAGTGTGTTCTGCATTATAGCCTCAGGATACAGGGCTGTGAGAAGCAAAAATAAGAAACTGAAATCTATCTTTGCCTTTGCAACCCTGGAATGTTCCTGCTTTAATACTGTTTGATAAAAAAAATAATATAGCCCACAAGGGCACTGGTTCCCAGCACTGCTATAAATAGAAGGCGCTGGCAGCCCTTTTATGGCAGTTAGAGTTCACAACATTGCAAAACAGACTGGGCATCCACCCTGTGACCAAATATTCTGAACTTACCCGTCAGTCACTGGCATAATTTTCTTCATTTATGTCTTGAAATCATGAAAATATGGGAATAAAATCTAAACCTTAACTACTCCACAAAAACACAGACAGAATTTGAGTTAGTGCCCTTTCATTAACAAGTAGTTTTTCCTACTTTAGATTAGAATGTCTGGTGATTTATGCAATGCTACCTAAGGATCTGGCACCAAGGAAATTTTCCTAACCTGATTTATGGATGTCACCCAAACCTAGTTGTGATCAGCAATATACTTCAGTAAAAATATACATCTACACATATATTTAAATGCATAAAATAAAATATATAGGATTAAAAAGGCAACCAAAGAACAGTAAAAATAAAGATGAAGATTTTTTCCCCCATTCAAGATCACAAATGCTCTGAAATCTCTCTATGGATTCCTTGTTAAGAACCAGGCTAAGAGTTCAAGGGATATGTGATCTTGAATGGGGATTTTCACTGCTATCTAACTGAAATTCAGCATTTTTATCAATTATGAATTGAAAAAAAAATCCCAACATAATGAAGAATTCATTGGCTTCAGTTGTCTGCCAAAGTGGTCCATGACACTCAAGAAAGGTAACAAACACTTGTTTTTTTATATATTAAATAATTAATGATTATATAAGAAATAGCCATTCCTGAATGATAAAGGGTCAAAGGATATTTATTCTTAAAATAACTACAAACTATTCACAACATATACTAAAATGCTCTAAATTATTAATAATAAGAGAAATGTACATCCAAATAACTTTCAGGTTACACATTGTGCACTGAAAATTGGCAAAAATGACAAAAAATACTAATGTGAATGTTGGAGCGGTTATGGGAATATAGGTACACTAATACATTATTGGAAGAAGTATGGAATGGTATATTCATTTTAGAAAACAATTTGGAATTTTGTGAATCAAATGACTGAAATATACATATCTTTTGGATCAGACTCTCTTACTTAGCTTATATCCCAAGGAAGACTTAGATTAAAAAAGTCTCCCTATACTTCAAATTATTTATAGCAGCACTTTTTTGTGATAGCTAAGAATTGGAAACAAAGTAGATGTCCAATTGGAGAATGGCTAAATAAATTGTACTTTTTGAATGTATTAGAATATTACTGCATTATAAGAAATGATGTATTCAATAAATACAGAGGAACAAAGATCTACATGAACTACTGCAGAGTAAAGTAAACAAAGTCAAGGTAATAACTACAAAAATGCAAATAAAAATGATATTAAAAACTAAAAGTAAATGTAACAAATTATAAAAATCAAATTATACTTGAATGAAGAGATAGAAGACATTCCCAATATACCCTTTGGTGAAGGTGTTATACATTGCACATTTTGGGGTTTGTGGAAGAATATATCTGCTTAGGTGGACTTTGTTTTCTTTTCTTAAAAAAAAAGAAAATACTTTGTATATGGGATGACTATTGGGAAGAGAGAGGAGAAGGGATACATGGGTCACTGTGGTGATGTAAGAAACATAAAACATCAACAAAAACTATATATGTGTGTTTTACATATATGTTTATATACAACACATGAAATTTACACATATACATTTATTCATGTGTTCATATACAACAGATGTGCATGTGTGTGTATGTATGCGTATATTTCACATCTACTTTACAATATTCTGTTTTGTGATTACTTAGGCTCCCGAAAATCATGGGGTAATGAAGTCTTTGCCAAGTTTGAAACTTTCAATTCAACTAACATTAAGTACCTATTCATGTTTAAGACTGTGCTAGGTACTGGGGCTTCAAAGATCAAAATGAAACAGTCCTTGTCCTCAAGGAAGTAACATTTCACCATAGGTTATAATCAAATAATCACAGATTCCTTATGCACTTACTATGTGCTAAAGTCACTGGGGATATACAAAGAAAGACAAAAATAGCCCCTTCCATTTAGATTTTTATAGGCTACTTATAAAGACAATGTGCAATAAATGTGTCCATAGAAGATATTGTACATACAGAGTAATTGGAAAATAACCTTAGAGGAGAAAACTTTCCTAGAGTGGAGAAGACCAAGTAAGATCTGAATAAGATAGCATTTGAATTATCTTGAAGAAGCCAGGGATTCTTAAAGACAGAGGAAAGGAGAGAGAGTGAGCATCCCAGGTATGGGACCAAGTCATGTAAAGTTACATAAATAAGCAAATATAATATATATGTATACATACATATATTTGCACATACAAACATACATGTATATATCTATAAACATACATAAACTAAATAATACAGATAAATTTCAAGGGAGAGGGTAGTGACAAGTGGGGGATTCAAGAGCTTATACTTGATCTGTGTCCTGAAGAAAACAAGCGATTCCAAAATGTGAAGGTGAGGAGTGAATTAATTCTAGACTTGGTTGGAGGGGGGCACCTTTCAAAGGCAAAGATGTGGGCAATGGATTTATGCCATTTAGGGATAATAGCTAAGAAGACAATTGTAGATTATAGGAAAGAGAATAATATGCAGTAAGAAAAGTAGGTTGAAACCAGAATGTGAAGCACCCTAAATTCTAGGAAAAAGATTTTGCATTTTATCTTAGACATAATAGGGAACCATTTTCATTTTTTGAAGAGAGATCTGGACTTATTTGTTTAGATAATGAAATGTGTGGGGGGAACTTGGAATAACAGAGGTCAGTTATGAGACAATTGCAACTATATAACAATATAGATATGAATTTGTTGATTCTGAATTCATATTCTTTTGGGGTATTTCTTTATAAAAAGAAGTAAAAAAAGAATTTTTTATGCATATTAATCACCATGTTTAAAAATGAGCAGTTTTATAGACTGAAAGACTCTATATCTTAGAACTTAAACTGAAATCTGTAAATAACTCTAGTTCTCTAATTTGATATAGTTGCCTGTGTAATCATTGTGTTATCAGTAGCCCAACTTGTGTGAAATTTTCCTTTCCAGTTTGTTCCCTTGATTGGAAGAAATTTCCAGTCAAAAAACCAAAACAGCATATAAAGAGATAATTTTTTTTTTTATTATTGGTTTTTTACTTTCTATAAATAAATTCTTCAGAGGCTATTTAATTCTTCCTAAAATATTTGGCTTACCATTAGGGTAAACTAGATTTGACTCTAACTTCATATACATACTGGCAATGTCACTCTGGTCAAGTCATCTATCCTCTCTAAACTTCAATATCAGTATCTGTAAATGGATGTAATAATAGTACTTACCTAAAAGTGTTGCAAATATCAAATGAGCTTCAATATGTAAAGTATTTTGTGAACTCTTAAGTGATGTATATATGCAAGCTATCACATTATAAACACATTTTAATGGAATTCAGATAAAAACAGTTTTGGGACAATTCATTATTATTCTTTTATGTTCCATGTTATAAAGGCTATTGCAAGATAGATAAAATAATTTTTTTCAATGAAAAAAGTGATAGGATATAAACTCATCCTCTATAGACTCACTCAAAACATCCTTGATACATCTCAGTAGTAGATAGGACAGCATGTATGCCATACATCCCATTCTATCGTTCTCCATGATTTTGATCTTCTTGATCAGATTTTTTTTTTAGGTTTTTGCAAGGCAATGGAGTTAAGTGGCTTTCCCAAGACCACACAGCTAGGTAATTATTAAGTGTCTGAGATCAGATTTGAACTCAAGTATTCCTGACTCCAGGGCCGGTGCTCTAGTCACTGCACCACCTAGCCGCCCCTTGGTCAGATTTTTATACTTTGAAAATCTATCATGTCATGTAACTTGGATATTATGAGTATGTGGGATGGCAACATCTGTTATAGCATTGTTCTTAAGCTTTTCAATGTTATGTCTATCACAGTGCAGTTGGTGATATTGAACTGGTTTCAGTCCAATGTTTTGGTTGAATTTCCTAGGATTTTTTGAGGTCTATGTATTATATGAATTTTTAGTACATAAAGGAAAAACGTTTGATGTATTATTCTGAATACAAAAGCTAACATTCTAAGTTTTTAGTAAGTGATATATTTGTTACAGTTTTCAATGATGTGCTTCATATTTCCTACCATTTCTAAGTTTAATTTATGTTGATCACTAACTATAGGTTCCTAAAGAAAGATGTCTTTTGAAGTTTCTGGTAACAATGGTCTGGTTCTAAGCCACCATCATATACTCCTTCATTATAATATTGACTTTGTTAACCAAAATAAAATTTATAGATTTAGTGCTATATCAATCAAGTTCTGAGACATCCTTTGCAGATTTAGATAAAATAAAAGCTTTCATTTGGAAGAATAGAAGAGCTGAATTATCAAGAGAAAGAAATGAGAAAAGTAGGAATGAAGGAAGAATGGTACTACTGACCTCAAATTATGTTATAAAGTAATAATCATCAAAATATTTGTTACTGACTAAAAAATAGAAATGTAGTTAAGTCAAAACAGATGGAATAAAGGAGAATCAGTGATAATTGAATTCTGCAATCTCAAAACAGTTTTTGATGGAACCGAGCAAATAAATTATCTAGGAAAGAATTTTCCTTTTGACTAATATCAGAATTGGAAAGCAGACATAAATTAGGTTTAAAATAGTTTCATACACCATAAACTAAAAGAAACTCAAAATGGATACTCTATGTGACTTGAATATTAAATATTATCTTATAAAACTGATTAATAGTCACATCAGGTACCTTTCATAATTATGAGTAGGGTATAAATTTTTAATATATCAAGAGATATAGATATTACTAAAGTGATAGCAAATAATCTTGATTATGTAGATTTGAAAAGCTTTTGCAAGAACAAAATTAATATAACTATGATAAGAAGGGAAGTACTAAATTAAGAGAAAATTTTGTATCAAACATCTCTAATAATGGTCAGGAATCAAAATGTGTAATTAACTAATAGAAATATATGAGGCCAAAAGTCATCACCAAACTATAAGAAATTGAACAAATAATTCTCAAAAGAAAAATTGCATAACTTTTTAACATCAATATGACAGAATGCTCTAAATCACTGAAAAGAGAACTGCAAATCAAAACATCTCTGAGCTTTCACCTAAGCATAGCAGAGATAGAGAAAAAAATGGGAATAGTTAATATCTGAAGGGTTGTGGAAAGATAAGAACACTGATGAACTGTTGGTAGAATTGTGAATTTGTCTGACCAGTTCAGAAAACAATTCGAAAGTACACAAAAAGAATAAATAAAATATACATATGTTTGTACATACATGAATATACATATAGGATATCAATGACAGAAAGATAATCCATATATATATGACAAAATATTTATAATATTTTTTGACCTAAGAACCTTGAAATAAAGTAGATGTTCATAGATTAAGGAATGCCTAAACAAATTATGGTATCTGAATGTAATAGAATATTATGTCATAAAATGATGAATATGATGCATACAGAGAATGATGGGAAAATATATTCATCAATGCAAAATGAAGCAAAACTGGCAGACGATAGATACAATAACTTTGTCATTGTTGGTGACTCTGTAATGACTAAGCTTTGTTCCAAAGAAGAGATTTGAGAGGTTACCTCCTCAGACTTCTTTTCAGAGTTGTCATGTCAATAACTAAGTTGGCTTTAACTTCTGAAATTTTTGCACTTTAACTTTTTTTATTACAAGATATAGATATGGGGAGCAATCAGGACTACATTGCGGATATATATATATATATGTATGTATATATTTATAACTATACCATATTTATGTTTTATATATATATATGTATATGTAATTTTAATTAAAAAACCCTAAACAACAAAATGTACATCAACCTACCTCTCGATGAGACTGCTCCTAAGCTATCATTTTAGGAAGAAAGTTAACTATTGGTTTACTTTTAGAATTCAAGGATGGGAATTCTAAAATATCCCCTAGAAATCCTTTCAGGTGTTTAATAATTTTTCTTTTAAGAAAATTCCACCCAACCTAAATCTATCTTGCTTCAATTGAGTTCCATTTCTTTTGGTTGTGTACAAAAGCAAGGAAGAGCTGGTTTTCATTTTCCATGCACTGCTCCTAATTCTACTTGTGGATACTCATTAAGTTATACTTTAGTTGCCTTTTCACTCAATCTCCTTCCTCATGGGTCCTTAATGGCCAACCTTAACCATAATTACATCTCTTCTAAGAACTCTTAATGAAAATAACTTCATGATTCAGTTGAGTTCATAAAAAAACATACATCTCATAAATCATAGGGAATGTAATTGAGAGGATATATATTACTTGGTAAAAAAGTAATTCAATTTAATGGCTGAATGGAATGTGGGCAGTGAAGACTGCTAAGCTATCAAATGATTATGAATGAATGGTGAAGAAGCATGAGAAAAATTAACAAACAGAAATTATGATGGATAAACCATTCAATTATTTTACTATAGTGAAGCAAAGCAAAAGAGATTAGCTAATTTATGGATTGGTTGGAAATTAACATGAATGTATCATTGGTTTTATCATCTATCACACGTAACATTTATTTAGCACTTTATGTTTTGCAAAGTGCTTTAGCTATATTATCTCCTTTGAGATTACAACCAAACACTAAAAAATGTTATTTTTTGTATTTTACAGTTGACAAAACTGAGACTGATAAAGGTTTAGTAATCTGCTTGTAGTTATATAACTAGTAAGAATCAGAGGAAGGATCCAAACCCTGATTTTTCCTACATAAAATCCATTCATAGATATTGTGAGCCCAGGTTCAGTAATTTAATTCATTCTATCATTCCATTAATTTGTAACATGATTCTAATATATATTTTCTTTCCTCTTCTTTTCTTTTGACCTAATTTTATTTCTCCTTTCTTTCCTCTTCTTGCATGATTCTTAGGATTTCAACATTTAAATATGTAAGAGAATTCAGAGGCGATCCAGACAAATGCTTTCATTTTACAGATTAAGAAACTGAAACCTGAGAAATTAAATGGTTTGTCTAAGAATAAAAAGTCACAACCCATTTTTGAACCTAGGTCACTTAATGTTTTTCTCATTTCAATGTGACATTTTAGTGGAGGACAGACATCACATAAGATCTAAGAACTCTAAAATGGATGAAGAGGAAATACAAGAGACTTTCAAATACCTATAATTTATACATATAGTATACTGTTCTGTGGCTTGATAGGAATATCAATTTATGTTCTGAGGCAAAAAGGAACATCTGGAGGATTTCATCTGTGAGAGAGACTATGGCTTCAACTTGGACCCTGGACTCATTATTCTCTAAGTTAGTGGTGAATATCTTTGGCAAACCTCCATCTCCCTATTTTATACCGTGCCTGATATCATCAGAGAATCCTTAAACATTCTTCTCTGCTGTTATATCTTTCAAAGGATCTTGAATAATTTTCCTATATGGATGAAAGCTACTTGATTAGCTGAGTTTATAGTATAACACATATGGTATCTCTGCCAAAATACTAAGCACATCCTTATCAAGAAATTCAATGAATTTAAAAAGAAGTCATCATTCTCCCTCGACTTCTATGCTTGACAGATACCGATCTGGCACTTCTAACCATTCCGTGTCTTGATATACTTTTTCTTCCCTTGATTTTTGTGTCAATGGTGCTCATTTTACTTCTGTGACCTTTCTCCCCTATTGCTTCCTTTTCCCCTTTTTCTTCCCCGTAGATGAGTGCATTCTCCAAGCCTCTATCTTTGGGCCTTCTTTCATTTCCAGTAACACTCCCTTCAAGGTGATGTCATCCACTCCCAATGCTTCAATTATCACTTTTATATGGATGACTTCCAACCTTTTTTCTCCTAGTACATTACCTCTCCTAAATTCCAGCTTTGCCTTTCATTTTCAACTTTCTCCTAAAATGCCTACACAGATGTCCAGTCATCACCTTAAACTCATTGTATAAGAAATTGATCACATTATCTCTCTCAGCAAATCTTTTCCTTCTTCCGAAGTTAATGACAGTCAGCCCTCATTACAATTTCAGAACCAGGTTAATTTTTTCTTTTCTCTCATGTTCCCACATCAAATCATTTTTCTAAGCTCTATTTATTTTTGAAATAACTATTGGATTTAGCAGATAGTTTATATTTCCATTTGCAATTGCCCTAGTATAGACTCTTCACCATTTATTTGGCCTTTTGTAAGAACCTCTTAACTGGTTATCTTCTAATCACTCCTTGTCTTTAATCTGCATATGATTTTCCCAATTCACTGCCCTGATAAATTTGCTTCTCTGCATGAAAAAATGTTCAGTGATCTCCTATTATCTAAACTCCTTATCCCTATATTCAAAGCTTTCCACTATTAATTATAGCCTTCAATCTACCTTTCTAGCCATATTTAGCCAAACTTCATTAATGCCATCATTGTTTTCATCCTGTCCTTTTTTCTTCCTATATCTTTGCTCTTACTATCCATGAGTTTGGAAAAGATTTCTACATTCAATTTCCATATATTGAAATCCCTTCCCTCCTTCAAGTTTCGACTGACATACAACTGTCTCCAATCAATTAATCAAACTAGTAGATATTTCTTTAAAAATTAGTGTGCATTAGACTTTGGGGTAGAAACTTTAAGGTGTACAGAATATTCAGGGAAGAGTAGTACCTCTGGTGTGAGGATTTGCCAAATCCTTTTCAAGGCTGATCATCTATCTTTGTTGCCCACCTGGCTCCAAGAAATTGTTGTTATGAACAGTGGTCATAAACCAGTAATACCATCAAGGCAGAAAGGTTAAACCAGGTTGAGGCTAAATGACAGACCTCAAATCCATTGATAAATTAGAGTATATCCGAAATAGGTGAAGTTAGAGTATATCTGAAATAGGTGAAGACTTCTTCTGAAGGAAAGGGCATATTGGAATAACCTCTTTCAGTGGCTATGAAACTGAGTCAGACATCAAAGATGCCAAGGTCATCCATTGCATCCAGTCCATTGCCCGTCTCCTTGACTTTTGTCTTGTCACTGCACTTCAATGACTTTGAAAGAGAGAATGAGACTGACAATTGTATGCAACTCTGCCTCTCTTAAAAGCAATTCACACATACAAGTGAAGACCAAATATTTTATCCCAACGTCATGAAATTATTGGTTCTCTTTGAAAAGCAAAGATGAATAATAGTAACTGTAGATAGAACCAAAGAATTAAGTGATCTCTAACCTCAAGGAGTTATAGATATAGAAAGAGAGTGACTATAAAGTGAATTTATATAAATACTTACAAAATAGTTAAGGTAGCCTGATACAAGAAGTTAGAGAGATAAAGAAAGGTTCATGCAGAAGATGGTGGTTGACCTCTGTATAAAATAAGAGAGGGACTCTTTGGGGTGGGAAGAAGAAGTGAATTCATTTAGAGCAAAGGCATAAAGAAAGGAGATGGAGTTCAGTATATGAGGCACAAAGTTTTCCTGGATGATATAATATGGAAGGGACAGTAATATATGAGAAGGCTAAAAAAGTAGATTGGGGCTAGGTCATGTGGGACTTTAAAAGGCAATTAGAAAAATTTATGCTATATTCCATAAGTGGTAAGAAATTCATAGATTTGGCATAATAGTCACATGGCTAGACCTAAACTTAAGGATAATTACTTTAGGAGAAGTATATAGAATGGATTGAGAATAAGAAGTAATGAAGGCCTGAACTAAGGTAGCACCTGCATGAAGAAAGAGAAATTTATTTCTAGGGATAATATAAAGGAAAAAAGGGAAAGATTGGAAATTGATTGAATATGTGGGGTGTGAAAGAATGAGTAATCTAGGATAATTCTGATGTTACAAACCTGGGAGATAAGAAGGATTTGACAGAAATAGAGAAATCTAGAAAAGGGAAGGATTTAAGGCAGAAATTCTGAGTATTTTGTTGTTGTTAATATTTCTTGTCAGGAAGCAGCTAGGTTCTGTGGAACCTGGGACTTATCTCACATATTCCTTCAGATAGCTATGAGTTATATGACTTCAGACAAGTCACTTAATGTCTCAGCCTTTTCTGTAATAGTAGACTATTATGGTATACTTCATAGGGCTGTTGGATGAATCTAATGAGTTAACTTAAGTAAGGTACTTCATAAGCCTAAAATGCTTATGTGAATGATTGGTTTTTTTGTAGTGTTTTTGTGGAAACATTTGGATTCATTCTTGGAATGTTTTTAAATGTGTAAAGTAAAATACATAGGATTAAATCGAATTATAGTCATCAAAATGCTAAAAATTCATGTATTTGAGCTTAAGGCTGAATATTAGACAGAGAAAAATAGATGGGAGAGAGAGAGAGAGAGAGAGAGAGAGAGAGAGAGAGAGAGAGAGAGAGAGAGAGAGAGAGAGAGAGAGAGAAAGAGACTTTTTAGGCATGGAGAAATGGATTATTCATTCACCCTCATCTGGGATTGAGATCATTTCTTTAGCAGTAAGTGCTGAAACCAACACGATATGATAAAAGACCAAAGGACAATGTTTGTATGATGTATGAATCTTTTGAATTTTCTCTTCCTTTGTTCTTGTGACTAGATCTTCTGGAGGGAATTATCATGCCAGAGGCAGAGATAGAATCTATGGTGGTATTAGTACTGAATGGGATTGGGACATGGTGGTGAAATAAGGAGGGTCAGAGATAATAAGGAGGGTCAAAAATAGAGACATAGAGCTGTAGATAGAGACACAGAGATAGAGAGGGGCAGAGGAAGTGGGAGGGAGAAAGAATGAAAAAAAGAGGGAGGTGGGAGGAAAGGGAAAGTGGGAGAGAGAGAGAAAAAAGAGGAGGGAGAAGAGAAAAGTGTCTGAATATGAATCCTGCAGAAAACTCAGTTAGGGGATGTATTTTGGATGATAAACCAGCAAAAGAGAATGAAAAGGAGCAGTCAGAGAGGTAAAGAAACCCAGGAGAGAGTAGTGGTAGAAAAATTCAGAGAGGAGAGAGTATGCAAGAGAGGCAGTCAACAATCACAAATATATTAAGTAGATACAAAAAGGAGAAACCTAAGAAGACCATCACATTTTCAAATTAAGATATCTCTGGCAACATGGGAGAGAGATGTTTCAATTGAATGGTGAGGTTAGAAGTCAGATTATAAAGGATTGGATGGGGAGGGGAGGGAGAGGCAGTGAATGACTACCTTTTTCCCTAGTACTTTAAGAACTTAGAAATGGAGAGGAGATATAAAATTTGATAAATTTTGTTTTTGTTTTTTGGCAAGACAATGGGGTTAAGTGATTTGCCCAAAGTCACACAGCTAGGTAATTATTAAGTGTCTGAGGTCAGATTTGAACTCAGGTACTCGTGATTCCAGGGTCGGTGCTCTATTCTATTCATTGTGCCACCTAGTCACCCCAGCTTCATATTTTTTAAGGAGAGGAGAGGCATATTTTAAGGCAGCAATATGGAAGTGTTGAAGATTTGAGACAAAGAGACTGAGTGAGGATGTAATCTGCTGGAAAAGATGGAAGGGAATGAAATCTTTTGTGAAGTGATATAATGATATAAACTTCCTAGCTGTGAGGACATGGGTAAATCACTAAACTTTTAGTCTCAGTTTCCTCATCTGTAAAATTAAGTTTGATAATAGCACTTACTTCCCAGGATTGATGTGAAGATACTATTTGGACCATTCTTTGCAAACTTTATAGCACTAAATAAGTGCTAGCTATTATTATATAGAGACATTGGCCTTGGAGGGAGAATTACCTCTCTGCCCAACTTTTGGGGAAAAGATGGTGAGTGGGAGATGATGTTAGCCTGAAAGTCTTTCCTGACTCTACCACTGGAAGTGAACATATTCTCCTGCAAGTTCTCATAGCACTTTAACTCTCTTTGTATTTCACAAAATCACAGAATCTAAAAGTTGGAATCTATCTCAAGAGGCCATATAATCCAACTGGATTAAGGACTTCCTGATTGAGAATCTTTTCTATGTTTCAGAAAAGTTATCAATTAGTCTTTACTTGAAGATCTCTAATTAGAGAGAACATACTCTATCCTGAGGCAGCCCATTGTGTGTGTGGGGGAGTTTAAGAGTTGAGATAGAAGATGTATAGATAGATAGATAGATAGATAGATAGATAGATAGATAGATAGATAAGTAGATGGATGAATGGATGATAGATGATAGATAATAAAAAAGAGAGAGATAGTATCAGGCACTGTAATAATTGCTGGGATTATATATTCAAGGTAGTGAGATAATCTCTATTCTTCAGAGAGGTTATAGTTTAATGAGAAGGAAAAACATAAAGGGAAACTAGAAAGTAGGCTAATAGTGTGGAGATGGTCAGGAAATGACTAGGAAGCCTGGCTTTTGGCAAGATAATTGAAAGCTTACCTATCAGAGTCAGACAGACCCAAGTCAGAATCCAAGGTCATGATGGTAAAAGTTGCAGACAATGGCCAGAATATGGACAACATGATAAGATATTGTCAGAACCAGGAAGGGATGTGGTTACTGATTCTGGGAAATATGAAGTAAAAAAGAAAGATAGATAGATAGACAGCTTTAGTCAATTTACTCTAGTGTGATAGCACCTAATATACTCTGATTGTGCATCTTTCCCCTTAAAATAATTTCCTTCAAAATTTAAATAAACTTTGGTTTAAACATGTGTTGACTTTTGAAGTTATATAAGACCTAATATTATTTCCTGAGGGTCAATCAATATTTTCCTCTTATTTCTTCTTCCCATAGCACTTTGTCTGGACCCTCTTTTTTGATTTATCATGTTGTGCCTTTTTATTATAGTTAATTGTGTATATGTTGTATTCCTCCTTATTAGACTGTAAACTCCTGTGGACTGTCTTATTTAATGTTTCTATTCCCTGCACTTATTACATACTTGTTCAATAAAATTATATTTATGGATAAATAACTGTTAGGAATCTGTGTAAGTAAAATCTACAATATGCTGTCTAATGTTTATATGGCAATGCTGAATGTTTACACAGGAGAGATTGCATTGAATACTCACTTTGAAAGACAAAACAAAACAAAACCCACAATTACTGAAGGTAGAGTGAAGATTAAAGTGATTTGGGGAGGTGGAAGGGCTTTTGTTTCTATTTAGGGCTAGTGTTTTAAGTTGATAGAATAAGCATCCTCTTTCCAAGATGTAATTTGAAGGATGCCAGAAAGTCACTCTTGACCACAATAACTACTCCACTAACTTGCCATAGTACTGGCATTATTCATCACTTTGAGACAAGAAATTGTATGACTATTTAGGAATGTAATTTGCTGTCTAGAAAGAATGATGCATTAACTACTGACTCACATGAATTAATTTCTCAGATTATTTAGTTGTCTGTAAGGGTCCTTAAGGGATAACCTTCAAAGAGATGATGGGAAATGCAATGGCTTAAATTGGACCTCACATTAACCTAGAGGGAGTAGGATGAAGACATATCCTATAGGAGGGATAATAGTTTTATAAGGGCATTGGACAGGTTGGTCTTAATGAGTTCTTATTGCTCTAGATAAATATTTTGAACCTATGAATAACAGGAATCAAATATAAATTTTATCTACTTCATAGTTTTGTCTATGACTAGCCCTGTTTCTATGATTGTCTTTCTTAATTATAAAAACCTCTTGTTGCTAAGAGTACATTGGGAATGTGAAGACAATTTTAAGCTTTTATGGGGGAGGTGGATGGGTACTGGAGATAGATTAGAATTATTTAAAGAGAAATGGAAAGGATGACTTGAAATTTCAGTCCTGGAATGTTAAGATACTTCCTATATAATTGTTTAGGAGACAAATAACTTTATTCATTAAGACTAAGTAAATGGCTCCCCTTTTCATCAGAGAGACAAGTCAACAGGTGTCTTCTTTGAAAGAAATGAATATCAGTATTTCAGTAGCACTTAGTTTTTTTGTTTCATTAGAACATAATATTTCAGGGAGGTGATAAGACACATGCTCATCTATTTGGGAGAATTTGTTGGGTTTTTCTTTTCAATCCAGAATCATGTGATCAGACAAATTTGCATGTAGGTCATATCATTTCCCTTCTTGAAGTCAAGAATGTGGCAAAGGGTATTATGGGTAAGAGGCAGTTATTTTTTCAGGTTAATTTGCCCAGAATTGTCACTATCATAGCGAGAAAAACAGCTATCACTTACAATTTGTCAACTGGAGATGCTGGCAGTGTGACTTCCAAATGAGAACTTTATGCTTTCAGTTTTAGGACAGACCAATATTTTAAACTGAGAACTAATAAAATGTTTCTTTTACAAAAAACAAGTCCTCTTTCTATGAGGTAAACTAGCTCAAGATTGATCAAGTGAAAACATTCCCTTTGGAACTAATGTGACACCAAAAAAAAGAAAGAATTAATGTGACAACAAATCATCTAATGACATTCCTATTACCACTATTGACTCTTATTAGGGGTCCTCTGTGAGAATTCCATTTGGGGAGATATTGGGAGAAAGTGATGCATTTCTTGGTCATATATCCAAATGATTATACTTTCTATCTCCTTGGTAATATTTTGAGAATTGAGGTAATATGGAAGAAGGGAAAGTGAATTATTTGGGAGAAAGCTTCTCTACAAAAATGGAGATTCATTGCAATTTTTATGGTGAAGATAGAATAAACTTGTTCTGTTTGGTCCTGGATGTCAGAGAAAAGACAAATATATGAAAGGTAAAAGAAGAAGAATTTGACTTGATACAACAAAAAGTTTTCAATAACTAAAGTTGGTCCAAATTAAAATGGAATGCCTTGGAAAAGTAATGAGTGCTTTTCATTGGCTATCTTCAAGTTGAGGATGTTTGACTATTTTTGAGGACCTGTTGTAAATGGGTTTCCTGTTTCACCTGTGGATTAACATAAATGGCTGTCCAATGATAAATTTCACATTCTATGATCTTTGTCTTTCTTCTTCCCTATAGCAAAAGGGATGCACATTTATAAATGTTTTTCTCTGCCAGCATCTTCTAAATAATGTCATGCCAGCATATAAACAGAATGGGGTCATGGTACAGTACCACTATGCCGATTAATCCAAGATAAGTATTTTAAAGTTATTCATTTTGGCAGGAGTCTTTTTAACTCCATTAGTGAATACAATTTTCCTAAAAGAGTGATTTTACTTTATTCATTGTCTAATATTCATGCTTCCCACTCCTGGATCACATTATTCTCAGCTAGAAGGTATAGGGTAACAGTGACCTCTGTCCATCTGCAGGGTTGAATCTGTTCACTATAGCTGTCCCAAGCAGTTTTATAATTTAAACAGTATTTCTTTTTATAAGCAGAGTCAGTGGTTGAATTCCCACTGGTAATTCATGGCAGAAATTCAATTAAATCAGAATACTCTGTAATAATAGCTGGTATTTTAAATTTTACAAAATCCTTTCCATAGCATTACCTCATTTGAGCCTCACAACTGCCCTGAGACAAAGATACTTGTAGTATTATTGGCCCCATTTTATAGATGAAGAAACTAAGGTTCAGAAGTATTGATTAGATGTCAGAGGTGGACTTGAATTTGACATCAAATGTATCTCATATCTTTTTCTTTTTTGTAATGTTATTTCTTCAGATAGTAAACTAAAGTAAATTCAGACATGAAAATCCCCTATTTATAAAGTGACCCATTGTGACCTTCCAGGAATAGAATACCTAGAAATAGGTTCTGGCTACTCTTCAATCATCTCTATCTAATGTGACTGAAAACACAAACTACCTAAAAAATTGATGCCTTGAAACCATGGGGAATAGCTGCATAAGTGAACAAATCTTATGGTAGAGATTAAAGTTGTTGCAACAGAAAATTAGGGCAGTCAGAAAAAGGGCACTTTTGAGATAAAGAAGAAATTAATTTCCTTTTCTGACCATATAAAAATGACCCAGTCAACTAATAATAAGATGAATGCAAATATATACATGTTTGCATTCATCATATATATACACACACACATATATCTGAGGTTTCAACTCACACTTTGCAAATTAACATGGATGACAAGAGACAGAAATTTTCAAATTTTTAAGTTCTAGAGAGAGTATGGAAAGATAAGCATACTAATGAACCATTGGTGTAATTGTGATTTGGCTCAACCATTAAAGAAAACAATTAGAAAATATGCTTACAAAGTGGAACTCAAACTTTTACAGAAGGTTATGTGTGTGTTTGTCTGTGTGTGTGTGTGTGTGTGTGTGTGTGAGGGGGAGAGGTCATTATCATCTCATATCTCCTTTTTTGTATTCATGCTTGATCACTGGAATTTTGCAGCATCAAAATTCAATTGTTTTATGTTTATTGCTCTTTTCATTTATATTTATTGCAGACACTGGATATATAGATTTTTTTTGCTCTGCTTATTTCACTTTGCATTAGTTTATGTAAAGTTTTTTATGTTTCTCTTTATTCATCATGGTTGTCATTTCTTGTAGCACAGAAATATTCTACCATATTCATGCACAATTTGTTTAGCTGTTTCTCATTTGGCATCTATTTTGTTTTTTGTCATCCTAAGAAAACTTATACTATAAATATTTTAGCTTATATGGAAACTTTCTTTTTTTAATCACTGGTCTCTGATCATATCAATGAAATATGCTTAGTTGTGGAATCACTGAGTCAAATGATAATGACATCTTAGGTTATTTGCATTACCCTCAATTTACCAAAGTATACAAAATACTAAATAAATTAAATTATAAAATATTCCTTAAAGAAATAAAGAAAAAATAAAATGCTTAGAGGAAAATTCAGTTTTCTTGTCTGGAATGGACAATTTACAGTTTTTATATCATATCAACCAAATACCATATAGAACTTGATGGAAATAATATCAATTCATTTGAAAGAACAAAATTTCTGGAATATTGAAAGGGGAAAGAAATGAAGGAGGAATAGAAATTCCAGACTTCAAACTGTATTATAAAAAAGTTAAGAAATAAAGAAATCAAAATCATTTGCTATTGGTTAAAAAATAAGAAAGTAGAGCAATAGAACAAATGAGGCAAGGAAAAATCAGAAACAATGGAGCACAATTTAATAAGACTGAAATCATAAGTTAGGAAAACACTTTTTGATAAGAGCTGAGTGGAAAATATTCTGGGAACTTTAGACCAACATTTTATCCTACATTCCACAATAAATTCAAAATTGATATGGCTTGAATATTAATATTAATATTATACTATAAAAGAAATGAGAAGAGAAGTACATCATACAGCTTTTACAGATATTCTCAAGCAAAGAAGGGATAGAAGCAATTATATAAGACAAAATATAGAGTTTTATTATATGCAATTAAAAAACTTCTACACACAAAATATTAATGCATCTAGGATGAGAATGGAAGTTTTAAATAGGAAAAAAATCTTTGCATCAAATTTGTTAGCTAAAGACTTAGTATTATATACATACATGTATAACCATAGATAGCATACAATAAATATGTACATGTCTAACCAAAAGTAGACTATATAAATAATAGTTAAATAGAATCAAGACCCATAGCTAAAATATGCATGTAAATAAAAGTTCTTTCTTCCTAATAAACAACATATGAAAGAATGCTCCATATCAATATCAAGATAAATGTAATTTTTTAAACTTTGAGGTTTTTACCTTACATCTTGCAAATCAGCAAATATGAAAATAGTGTTGAAGGGATTATGAGCAGGTACATATGAGAATTGTTGGTGGAACTCTGAATTAGTACAATCTTTTTGGAAAGTAATTTATGATATGGTGGTGTAGTAAATAGAGTGCTAGAATTTGAGTCAGGAAGACCTGAGTTCAAATCCCAATTTAGATACCGACTTAGCTGTTTCTGGGCAAGTTGGTTAACATTTCTCAATCTTAGCTTCCTCATTTTAAATAAGGATAATAATAATACTTTGCAGAGTTGTTGTAAAGATGAAATGAGATAACATATATAAAGAACTTTGTAAACTTTAAAATTCTATATAAATATTAGATATTACATATACTTAAAATTGTACACAATGCTTCTCACTATAAAGCATATTCTTCTTGAAAACAGAAAATGTTTCATTTTTTAAGTGAGTATATGTTTATGTGTGTATAAATACCCACACATTTCTGCTAAAGATATTCTGTTGTTTGTTCTGGAAGATGGCAGCAGGAGAAGAGCCTCTCTTAGATGCTCTCTCCAAACTATTTCAAAAACCTTAAAATTATGACTCTAACTAAATTTTTGAGAGAGAGAGAGAGAGAGAGAGAGAGAGAGAGAGAGAGAGAGAGAGAGAGAATCCACAGAAAGATCCAGTGAGGCAATTCTACAGCCCAAGGTAACTTGGAAAATAGTGGGAAAACTGTGTTCCACAGGGTTGGAAGAGAGGAACCACCTCTGAGTGAAGGAACTTCAACCTCCCAGGAACAGCCCCAGGGTGTCTGGGAGTGCTGGTTTCTCCTGACCTGCACCTCAGGGAGCACCAAGAATAGCTTGGAAGATCATCAGGGAGACCTCTGCTAAAGAGAGCATGAACCCCAGGCCCTTAGCCTGACCAGGGCACTTAGTGCAACCACAACACTCAGTACAGCCCAGATCCCAGGAAACAGAAGCAGGCCTGAAGAATCACCTAGCAGGAGCCTCCAGGCAGTGGCACCCTGAGGGCTCAGCCCAAGGAAGGTAAGAGAGTGGAGGGAGTCTGCCGAGGTCTGTCCTCTGTCCCTGGAACAGGACTCTGGGACTCTGACCACATTCAGACCCTGGTCACAGTCTAGGCCCCCCATAGAGCAGGGACTCCCCTCAAAGCCCCAGGGTAGAGAGGTGCACTTGTGGCCATTTATAGACCAGGAGAGCAGTCAGAGACTCACACACTGAGGTTGTTGCAGGGAGGTGCCCCAATAATACTCAAAAGCTCAGGAATCACCCCAAAACCAGGCACAGGCTGGGGAAATGAGTAAACATAAAAAAGGGACAATTACTTTGGTCCCATGGAAGACCAAAATACTCACTCTGAAGATGAGAAAGTCCAAGCTTCTGCATGTAATGACTCCAAGAAATAAAGAAGTTGGACTCAGACTATGACAGAGCTTAAAAAAGATTTTGAAAATCAAGTAAGGGAGATAGAAGAAAAACTGGGAAAAGAAATGAGAGAGATGCAGGAAAAACATGGAAATGAAGTCAGCAGCTTAGTCAAGGAGATCCAAAAAAAGCTGAAGAAAATAATGTGTTAAAAAACCAGCTTAGGTCAAATGGATAAAACAGTTCAAAAAGTTGTTGAGGAGAAATGCTTTAAAAAGGAGAACTGGCCAGATGGAAAAGGAGATAAGAAAACTCCCAGAGGAAAACAAATCCTTCAGATATAGAATGGAGCTAAAGGAAGCTGATGAATTTGTGAGAAATCAAGACCCAATAGTTCAATAACAAAAGAATGAAAAATTAGAGGCAAATGTGAAATATCTCATTTAAAAAACAACTGATCTGGAAAACAAATCCAAAATTATTGGCTTCCCTGAAAGTCATGATCAGGAAAAGAGCTTTGACCTCATTTTTTAAGATTTTGCAAGTCAATGGGGTTATGTGGCTTGCCCAAGGCCACACAGCTAGGTAATTATTAAGTGTCTGAGACCGGATTTGAACCCAGGTACTCCTGACTCCAAGGCCAGTGCTTTATCCACTACACCACCTAGCCACCCATCTTGACCTCATTTTTAAAGAATTTCTACAGGAAAATTGCTCAGATAGCCTAGAAGCAGAAAGTAAAATAGAAATTGAGAGAATCCACCAATCTCTCCCAGAAAGAGATCCAAAGAAAAACAACCCTCAGAAATGTTATAACCAAGTTCCAGAGCCCCCAAGTCAAAGAGAAAATATTAAAAGCAGCCAGAAGGTCACAATTGAAATATTGTGGGGCTACAGTTGGGATCACACAGGACTTAGCAGCAACTACATTAAAGATTTATAGGGGACTTCCAGCCAAGATGGTGGAGAGAAGACAGGCACAATTCTAAAGTCTCCTGATCTCTTCCCCATCTACCACATGAAACAAACCTCTTAAAAGAAATCCGACTCAAAAAAAACCAGAAAGAAAAGCTAGAAGAAAGAACATCTACCTTGGGATTTGTCTCCAGCAGGAGCTGTGGCTGAATTTGGGCGGGTGAGTCTGGGCCCAGAGGGAAGATCAGCCCCCATCAACCAGACTAGCAGCTGAATTGGAACTGGGAGTCTGAGAGCCTGAGAGCCAGACCTGCTGGATCAGAGGTGGGGCTGGACAGTGTGGGGTGAGTCTGCAGAGGGGCAGAGGCACCAGTGTTGGAGCTGTCCCCCTGGAGATCCAGGACAGGGCTGGGGGGAGAATTCTGGAGCGGGGAGCAGTGGACACCATCCCTGGGCTCCTCTGGTCTGAGTCCCATTACAACTCAGACTTCTCCCCTAACAAACAAATGCAAACTTCTTCTGCCTCAGGCCCAGGTGTGTGAGCAGAAGAACCAGCCCAGCCAAGGAAAGACCTTAGGCCAGGGTAAAGCCCACCATTGATTGAAGGCAAAAGAATTCAATACCTCCAACTCCTCCTTTCAAGGAAAGGGAGAGGGCCTCAACCAAGGTCACAGACACTCCAGAGAAAGCAACCAGCACCTCCTACTGGCCAGCCAGAGAAACCGCACTCAGTGAGTAAAGCCTTTAGCAATCCCAAGCCCCTGTGAACCAGCCCCTCCAAAACTCAGGTCTTAGCAAAATGAAGAAGGGTCAGCGGAAAGGTGGATGCATAGAAAAATTCTTGGAAGGGAAAGACACTAACTCAGAGAGACCTGGAACCTCTGAGGAGAGTACAATCTGGTCTTCAGCACAGAAAGACTTCCTTGAAGAAATAAGGAAGGAGTTTAAAAATCAACTAGAAAATTTGGGGGAGACAATTAATACCTTGCAACAAGAAAACAAATCTCTCAGATCTTCAAATGGACAAATGCAAAAAGAAATTAATTTTCTCAAAACCTCAATTGGTCAAATGGAAAGCTCTTTCAAAAGTAGAATTGACCAATTAGAAAAAGAGTTGCAAAAGGTTAACGAAGAAAACTCCTGCCCCCCCCAAAAAGAATGGAGTCTACAGAATCTAATGACTCCATGAGACAGGAAGAGTCAGTTAAACAAAATAAACAAAATAGAAAAAATAGAAGCAAATGTTAAATACCTCATCAACAAAACCACTGACCTTGAGAATAGATCGAGGAGGGGTAACCTGAAAATTATAGGACTTCCTGAAAACATTGAAGAGAAAAAAAAGCCTGGACTTAATATTACAGGATCTAGTGATGGAAAACTGCCCTGATATCATGGAATTGGAGGGCAAAGTAATTATTGAAAGAGTACATCGATCCCCACCAGAAAAAGATACTAAATTGAAAACACCAAGGAATGTTGTAGCCAAACTGCAGAACTATCAGATAAAAGAGAAAATCCTGCAAGCAGCCAGAAAGAAACAATTTAAATATCAAGGAGCCACAGTAAGGATCACGCAGGACCTGGCTGCATCAACTTTAAGGGATCAAAGGGCCTGGAACGAGATATTTTGAAGAGCACAGGAGCTTGGAATGCAGCCGAGGATCTACTTTCCTTCAAAGCGGAGCCTTCTCTTCCAGGGAAAAAGATGGACATTTAACGAAATGGAAGAATTCCAAAAATTTCTGATGAAAAGACCAGAGCTAAACAGAAAATTTGGGCATCATACAGGATGTTCAAGAGACACACGAAAATGTAAAAAAAGGGGGGGGCAGTAAAAGAAAAAAAATTGCAATCCAGTAAGTTGAAACTGGCTACTTCCCAGCATGGGGGGGGTTAAACAAAAAGATTCTCATAAACCTTGAGAAATGTAACTCTAACAGAGAGAATACACCTTTCCAGAAATGATGGACATTCATGACCTATACATAAGACTACTATCTAATGGGAGGTAACTGGCTTTAACCCCACTTGGGAGAAAGACTCTAATAACTCTCAGGAATTTTGACTCTATCTGATAGAATATACAGAACTAAAAGGGACAGAAACCTGGAATTTTCTATGACTTAGATAGAATGATCTAAAAAAAACACTACTGCCCTAAAAAGGGGGACAGGAAATAGATGGGTGGAGGGAGGGGATTGAATGGGGTAAATCTTATTACACTAAGAGGTACAAAAAACCTATGGTAATAGTGGGGAAGAAGGGAGCAGAGGAGAAACACCTGAATCTTCTTCTCATCAGACTTGGCTTAAAGTCAACCTACACATACTCAGTTAACTTATAAAACATCTAACCTTTCAAGTATTAGAAGGGGAAAAGGGGAGGGGGGGGACGGGGAAAGGGAAGGGGAGTGGGGGAAATTAGGGGAAATAACAAAAGGAAGGGAAGGGAAAAGGGAAAAAGGGAAAGGGGAAAGAAAGGGGAGGGCGTGATATAGGAGGGCAAACACACTGAAGGGGGTGGTTTTCAGAAACAAAGTACTGGGGAATATGGATAAAAGGGGGGGAAGGCGGGAAATACAAACAGATGGAAGATAGCATGGAGGGCAATAAAGAATTAGTAATCATAACCTTGAATGTGAATGGGATGAACTCTCCCTTAAAATGTAAGCAAATAGCAGAGTGGATTAAAAACCAGAATCCTACAATATGCTGCTTACAAGAAACTCATTTGAAGTAGAGAGATACATATAGAGTAAAGGTAAAAGGCTGGAGCAAAATATATTTTGCTTCAGCTGAAGTAAAAAAAGCAGGGGTAGCAATCCTTATCTCAGACAAAGCAGCAGCAAAAATAGATAGCTTTAAAAGAGATAAGGAAGGAAACTTTATCCATAGACAATAAAGTCATTTCAATATTGAATACATATGCACCCAGTGGGACAGCACCCAAATTCTTAGAGGAGAAGCTGAAAGAATTACAGGAAGACATAGACAGCAAAACTCTACTAGTGGGAGACCTCAACCTCCCACTATCAGATCTAGATAAATCGAATCAAAAAACAAATAAGAAAGAAATTAGGGACTAAATAGATTGTTAGAAAAATTAGATATGGTAGACTTATGGAGGAAACTGAATGGGGATAGAAAGGAATATTGCCTTTTTCTCTGCAGTACATGGAACTTATACAAAAATTGACCATGTACTAGGACATAAAAACTTAATGATCAACTGCAGAAAGGCAGAAATAGTGAATACATCTTTCTCAGATCACAATGCAATAAAAGTCATATGCAATACTGGGCCAAGGAGATATAGACCCAGAACAAATTGGAAACTGAATAGCCTCATTTTAAAAAATGAGTGTACCAAAAAACAAATTATAGAAAGAATTAACCATTTTATCCTAGATAATGATAATAATGAAACAACATACCAAAACCTATGGGATTCATTCAAAGCAACTCTCAGTGGGTATATTATAGCTCTAAATGTTTATATGAATAAATTGGAGAAAGAGGAAATCAATGAACTAAACATGCAACTAAAAAAATTAGAGAAAGAACAAATAAAAAATCCCCAATTAAGTACCAAATTAGAAATTCTAAAAATTAAAGGAGAAATTAATAAAATTGAAAGCAAAAACTATTGAATTAATAAATAAAACCAAAAGTTGGTATTATGAAAAAACCAATAAAATTGATAAACCTCTGGTGAATTTGATTAAAAAAAAGAAAGAAGAAAACCTAATTGCTAGTATCATAAATGAAAAAAGGTGAACTCACCACCAATGAGGAGGAAATTAAAGTAATAATTACAAATTATTTTGCCCAACTCTATGCCAATAAATTTGATAATCTAAGTGAAATGGATGAATATTTACAAAAATATAAGTTTCCCAGGTTAAATGAAGAAGAGATTAAATACCTAAACAACCCTATCTCAGCAAAAAGAAATTCAACAAGCCATTACTGAACTCCCTAAAATAAAATCTCCAGGGCCTGATGGATTCACAAGTGAATTCTACCAAACATTTAAGCAACAATTGGTTCCAATCCTATGTAAACTCTTTGGAAAAATAGGGAAAGATGGGACTCTGCCTAACTCTTTCTATGAAACCAATATGGTAACCCAGGAAGAGTTTAGCAAAGTTGCAGGTTATAAAATAAACCCTCATAAATCCTCAATTTTTCTATATATGTCTAGCAAGAAACAGCAGGAAGAGCTAGAAAGAGAAATCCCATTCAAAGTAACCTCAGACAGTGTAAAATATTTGGGAGTCTATTTGCCAAGACAGGCTCAGAGTCTTTATGAAAACAATTATAAAACACTTCTCACACAAATTAAATTAGATTTAAATAACTGGGCAAATATCAACTGCTCATGGATAGGTAGAGCTAATATAATAAAAATGACAATTCTACCAAAACTAAACTATCTGTTTAGTGCCCTACCAATCAAAATTCCAAAAAATTACTTTAACGAGTTAGAAAAAATTGTAAGTAAATTCATATGGAGAAATAAAAGTCAAGAATTGCCAGGAGCTTAATGAAAAAAAGTGCAAAAGAAGGTGGCTTAGCCCTACCAGATCTAAAATTATATTATAAAGCATCAGTCATCAAAACTGCTTGGTATTGGCTAAGAAATAGAGTGGTGGACCAGTGGAATAGACTAGGTGTAAAAGCAGGAGATGATTATAGTAATCTGCTGTTTGATAAACCCAGAGTCTGGCCATTGGGATAAAAACTCCCTCTTTGATAAAAGTTGCTGGGAAAATTGGAAGTTAGTATGGAAGAAACTTAGATTAGACCAACACCTCACAAATGGTTACAGGACATAGACATAAAAAACAATACTATAAGCAAATTAGAAGATCAGGGACTAGTCTACCTGTCAGATCTATGGAAAAGGGAACAGTTTATGACTAAGGAAGAGTTGGAGAACATCACAAAAAACCAATTAGATGATTTCAATTACATTAAATTAAAAAGCTTTTGAACAGATAAAACCAATGTAACCAAGAGCAAAAGAAATGTAGTAAATTGGGAAATGATCTTTACAACTAATGATTCTGACAAAGGACTCATTTCTAAAATATACAGAGAACTGAGTCATACTTTTAAAACAAAAAGCCATTCCCCAATTGACAAATGGTCAAAGGATATGCAAAGGCAATTTATAGCCATATGAAAAAATGCTCTAAATCATTAATTATTGGAGAAATGGAAATTAAAGCTTCCCTGAGGTACCACCTCACACCTCTCAGATTGGCGAGTATGACCAGGAAGGATAATGATCATTGTTGGAAGGGATGTGGGAAATCTGGGACACTATTACACTGTTGGTGGAGCTATGAACTCATCCAACCCTTCTGGAGAGCTATTTGGAACTATGCCCAAAGGGCAAAAAAAATGTACATACCCTTTGACCCAGCAATACCACTACTGGTTCTATACCCTGAAGAGATGAGGAAAAAGGGTAAAAACATTACTTGTACAAAAATATTTACAGCAGCCCTGTTTGTGGTGGCAAAGAATTGGAAATCCAGTAAATGTCCTTCAATTGGGGAATGGCTTAGCAAACTGTGGTATATGTATGTCATGGAACACCATTGTTCTACTAGAAACCAGGAGGGACAGGATTTCAGGGAAACCTGGAGGGATTTGCATGAACTGATGCTGAGTGAGATGAACAGAACCAGAAAAACACTGTACACCCTAACAGCAACATGGGAGAGATGTTCAAGCTTGAAGGACTTGCTCATTCCATCAATGCAACAATCGGAAACAATTTTAGGCTGTCTGCAAAGGAGAGTACCACCTGTATCCAGATAAGGAGCTGTGGAGTTTGAACAAAGTACAAGGACTATTTCCTTTAATTTAGAAAAAAAAGATAGCTTATTGTCTGATTTTGTTACCACTAAGACTTCTCTTTAAGGATATGATTTCTCTTTCATCACACCCAATTTGGATCAAAGTACAACATGGAAACAAAGTAAAGACTGACAGAGTGCATTCTGTGGGGGGGAGGGGGGAGGGAAGCAAGATTGGGGGAAAAATGTAAAACTCAAATAATATCTTTAATAAAAAATAAATTTAAATTAAAAAAAAGATTTATAGGGCTTGGAATGTAATATTCCAGAAGGCAAAAGAGCTTGGAATGCAGCTGAGAAACAGCTACCTAGCAAAACTGAACATCTTCTTCCAAGGGAAAAGATGGACTTTCAAGTAAATGGGAATTTCAAATGTTCCTGTTGAAACAACCAGAGCTGAACAGAAAGGCTGACCTACAAGTATAGGACTCAGGTGAAACATAGAGAGGGTGGATGAGAAGGGTAAATTATGAGGGACTTAATGATGATGAACTGCATGTATTTCTTCATGGAAAGATGATACTGATAATACTCATATAATCTTTCTCATTTAATAGAGCAGATGGAAGGAGCACATGTAGATAAGGCACAGGAGAGAGATGAATTTGAAGATATAATATATTGTAAAAATGGAGTCATTGGGTGAAAGGGAAATGTACAGGAGAAAGAAAAGGAAGGTAGAATGGACTAAGATATTTCATATAAAAGATATTTCATGTAGCTTTTGCAATGGTGTGGAAGGTAAGGGGGAATGAGGGAACCTTTATTCTCATCAGAAATGGCTCAGAGAGGAAACAGCATACACTCTCAATAGGGTATAGACATATAGAGGAAAAAGGAGAGAAGAGAGACAGGAGGAGGGGAGGGGTGATGTAGGTGATAGAGGAGAGGGAAGATCATAGGAGAGGATAGTCAGATATAACACAGTTTCTTTTTGCAAGGTGCTGGGATTGGGTGGTCTATCCAGGCCATGTGGTTGGGTGGTTGTTGGGTCTCTGGGATGGGATATAGGCTTGGGGTCTCTTGGTCCCAGGGCTGGTGCTCTGTCCACTGCTCCACTTGGCTGCCCCACAGCATATTTTTGAAGAGGAATAGAGTGAAAGGAGAGAGCTGATGGTATCAGAACACAGACTGAAATACATCTTTTCTTTTTCTTTTCTTTTATTTCTCATGAGGTTTTATATTTTTGTGGGGGAGGGCGTATTAACATAGAAAAAGAAAAAACCAGTAAAAAATAAAATAAAGATATTCCATTGTTCTTGTAATTTATGTATTTTCACATGGTTTCTAAATGAAGATTTTCATGGAGACATGGATAAATATCCCTGGAATCTTTTTTTATCCTTCTGAAGATCCAAAAATATTTTATAGATTTGAATATGACAGAAAATACACAAGTGTGAATGAACTCTTTAGATAGGAATAATTTGAGAGCTAAGAAATTGAGAAAGGCCATAATCTTATCCAAAGGGAAATTACACAGGCTATCAGGAAGAAAATGGGAAACTAATCATGTAAAGAAGCCATCTTCCCCTACATATCTTTCTTCTGAATTTCTTAAGCTGTTTACTCCCCAAATATACTGCCTTCTTCTAAAGCCCATGGTTTCATCAATAATGAAAACAATACCTGTATTGTAAAGCTCTTCAATATTTTATTTAAGAATTTCATACTTCTTAGTAAAACTTTCTATATTCTTCCTAGTAGTATGATTTTTTCAAGCCTTGGGATATTCATCATCATTTCCTAGATACATGCCTCAGGAAGACAGTAGAACTCTCATCAGGTGCCAAAAAGCTAAAACAGTGGGTAGTCACCAGTTAATTACTAATTTCTTCTTCTTTCTCTGACCCTTATAAGATTCTTACCTGATAGCATCTGGGAGTTACCTTAGAAAATAAGCAATTGCTTCTTCTCCCAGCTCCCCTCTTATTCAGAAAGAATTTTTTATTTGTTATTTAGACTTATGTGTTCAGTAGTTGTTCTCTTTCTTCTCTGTGTCACATTTTGCCACTTGCCAAAAGACTTGTGTTGTGGCTTGCTTCACTTTGGGGCCCACAGCGATGACCTCCCTCCCGGAGGGGAGATGAGAATAAGGAGTCAAGCCACCACTGCCTTATGCCTTCAGCTCAATTTTATTACTGCTTAGCTATTACATATATACTGTTAGGTCTTCTGGGGTAGAACAAAGAATAATTGAAGGAATGGGGGGTGTACAAGTGGGGTGTACGGGCAGCATCTTGCATTACAGGATAAGGGGGTGCATTAGGGGGGAGGTGGTAAAGCACAGCTGTGTCTTGTGCCCTTGGTCTGTGGGGCGGAATGTCCTGAGACTGTCCAGGTGGTGGTCTGTTAGAATAGCCTGTGTTCCCACAGACTTGCCCAAGTTCACACAACTAAGTAAGTATTAGGTTTCTGAGGTCTAATTTGAACTCAGATCCTCCTGACTCCAGACCAATGATCTATCTACTGTGCTACCTAGTTGGCCCCCACCCCACCCCCAATTCCCTTTTAAATCAACAATTTTTTTTGAAGTAATTGGAGTTAAGTCATTTGCCCAGACTAAGTATCTGAGGCATCATTTGGACTCAGGTCCTAGTGATTAAAGAGCCCATGCTTTATCCTTTGTGCCACCTACCTGCCTCTCTCTTATGTCAAACAGAATAGACAGTTATTCATTAAGGCTCTACTTTCTTTGCTATGTGGAAGACCTTCCTTTAAGGATGTATAATAACTCCTCTTAGCTGGTTAACATATTGACAACCCCACCTAATTTCCTTTCCTTTAATTTACTAAATTCCTAATGTGTTCTTCCTACTTTTTTCTCCTCCTATCTCTTTTCCTCTTCCTTCTTCTCTTTTTCCTTCAGCTCAACTTGTGCTATTGCTCTTTTAGCTTTTGCTTCTTCCTTTTGATCTGTCTTTATCTTATTATTCTTAGTTCTTTTTTTAAAAATAGTATTTTATTTTTCCCTAATTAAATGCCAAGATAATTTTTAGCATTTATTTTTTTCAGGTTTGTTTGGTTTTTTCCCAAGGCATTGTGGTTAAGTGACTTGCCCAGGGTTACACTGATAGATAATTATTAAGTGTCTGAGGATGGATTTGAACTCAGGTACTCCTGACTCCAGGGCCTGTGCTCTATTCACTGTGCCATCTAGCTGCCCCTTAGCATTTATTTTTACAAGATTTTGAGTTGCAAGTTTTTCTTCCTCCCTTCCTCCCTTCCTCCCTCCCCTTCCCTCTTCTTAAAATGGTAGTCAATTGGATATAAGTTATGCATGTGTATTATGTAAGACATATTTCCATATTAGACACAGCTGTGAAAAAAAGTAATCAATCAGAAAGGAAAAAGAAAGTAAGTGAAAAAAAGTATGCTATGATCTGCATTCAGAGTCCATCAGTTCCTTTTCTGGATGTGAATAGCATTTCCCTTTGTGAGTTCTTTATATTTGTCTTGAATCATCTTATTGCTAAGAAGTGCTGAGCCATTTTTGTGCTGATATTGTGTGCAACATTCTTCTGGTTCTGCTAACTTCACTTTGCATCAGTTTATACAAGTCTTTCCAGGTGTTTTACTGAAGTCTTCCTGGTTATTCTTTTTTATTACACAATAGTATCCTATTATATATTCATTCAATACCTATTTTTCCCTCTGGTTCCAGGATATCAGGGCAGTTTGGTTTGATTTTTTTTAGATAATTTCCTTGATAATTTTAAAATATTTATATTTATTGTGCTTTATATCAGATTATGTTATAAATTTATATCAATATAGTGTTAGTTTATATTATTTCCCAATACATCTCTCTCCCTCCAAAAGAGCCATTCCTTATCATAATGAATTGATAATTTCTTAAAAGATACTATACAGGTCCTCCTATTAATATATTATATTATAATATAAATATATTATATTCATTCCATTGTTCAACCACTCCCCAACTGATGGGCAGCCCTTAAAGTTCAAATTTTTGCCAACACGAGAAGTGCTGCTATAAATATTTTTGCATATGCACATCTTTCCCTCTTTCTTACGTTCTCTTTGGTACTAGTGGTATTGTGGATCAAAGGCTATGCTCAGTTTGGTTGCCTTTAGGCATAGTGCTTAACTGTGCTCCAGAATGATTAAACTCCAGCAACTTGTATTATTGTCTCAGTTTCTCCATATCCTCTCCAATGTTTATCATTTCTTTTTTTGTCATATTAGTCAATTTGTTAGGTGTGAGGCAGTACCTCCGAGTTGTTTTTATTTGTCCTTCTTTAATCAAAAGTGATTTAGAGCATTTGTAATATGCCTATAGATAACTTTAATTTCTTCGTCTGAAAATTGCCTAGCCATATCCTTTGACCACTCACCAATTGGAGATTGGCTTATATCCTTATAAATATGACTCAGTTCTTTAAATATCTGAGAAGTAATACCTTTATCAGAGATACTTGCTATAAAAGTTGTTTACTAGTTTTCTTCTTCTGAGCTTAGTTGCATTGGCTTTGTGTGTGCAAAGCTTTTTGATTTAGTATAATCAAAATGATCGATTTAACATTTTGTAATACTATCTCTTGTTTGGTCATGAACCTGTAACTCATTTAAATTCTCCTTTAAGGAATTGTATGCTATAGCACTTGGTGCATAATATTGATATTACTTCATTATCTATGGTTTCTTTTAGCAAGATGTAATTTCCTTTCTTATCTCTTTTACAGGTCTCTTTTTGTTTTTGCTTTGTCTGAGATCAGGATTGTTACCCCTGCTTGTTTTTTAAAAAAACTTTAGCTAAAGCATAATAGATTCTGCTCCAACCTTCAATCTTTATTGTCTCTCTGATTTAAGTATGTTTCTTGTAAACACTATATTGTAGGATTCTGTTTTTTGATACACTCTATCCATTTCTTTTTTAATGGAAGATTTCATCCCATTCACTTTTAGAGTTATTATTACTGTGAATCTCCATCCATTCTGCTTTTCCTCCTGTTTGTCCTCTCTCTCTCTCTCTCTCTCTCTCTCTCTCTCTCTCTCTCTCTCTCTCTCTCTCTCTCTCTCTCTCTCTCTCCTTTCACCCGTTTCCTTACTTCTGCCACCTCCTCTGGTCTGCCCTCTCTTCTGTCAGTTTCCTCCTGTTCATCTCCCACCTTTACTTAATCTCTTCCCTTCCTATTTTCCTGCCTGGTGAGATGGATTTCTATATCCAATTGAATTGTGTATATTATTACCTCTTTGAGACAATATTAATGAAAGTAATATTCAAGAGATGTTCATTGTTCACCATTCATCTTCCCCTTTGGACTAATAAGTCTTTTGTACTTCTTCATGTAATATAATTTCCCCTTACCTCTGCCATCTGTCTTCATCTAGTATGCTTCTTTCAAATTCCTCAATTATTTTCATGCCATTTCTTCAAATTCACCTTATACTCATATTCTCTGTCCATGCATATTGCTTCCTGCTGTACCATCAGAGGTAAAATTTTAAAGAATTTTAAGTATCATCTTCCCATGATGATGAGGGATATAAATAGTTCAGTTCCATTGAATGCCTTACATTTTCTTCTCTCTTTTTCTTTTTTTAGGTTTCTCTTGGGTCTTGATGTTGGAGTTTTTGTTTTTTTTTTTTGGTTCAATTCTAGTCTTCTTTTAACAGCTTGGAATCCTTCTCATTGAATAATCATTTTTTCCCCTTTGAGTATTGTACTTAATTTTGCTGGTGATTTTTGGTTGTATTCCTAACCACTTTGCCTTCCTGAATATCATATTTCATGACCTTTAATATTTCAGTGTAATCCTGGTTGTGGCCTTTAATATTTCAGTGTAATGTTTATTGTGCTCCCTGATATTTGAATTGTTTCTTTATGGACACTTGTAGTCTTTTTTCCTTGATCAGACAGTTCTATATTTTGACTAGAATATTCTTAGAGTTTTCATTTTGGTATCATTTTACTGAGATTATTGGTGGATTCTTTCAATGCCTCTCCTTCCAGGATATCAGGGTAGTTTTCCTTGATAAATTTTTAGATAATTTCCTTGATAATTTTCCAATAATTAATATTTATTGTGTTTATATTAGATTGTTATAAATTTTAATCATCAATATATTCTTAGTTTATATTATTTCCCAATACATCTCTCTCCCTCCAAAGACCCATTCCTTATCACAATGAATTGATAATTTCTTAAAAGATATTATCCAGGTCCTTCTTTTAATTATGGCTTTCAGGTAGTCCAGTGATTCTGATATTATCTTTCCCTGATCTGTTTTCTACATCAATTTTTTTTCCAATGAAGTATTTTACATTTTCTTCTATCTTTTCATTCTTTTGAATTTGATTGATTCTTGATGTCTCCTAGAGTTGTTTGCTTCCACTTGACCACTTCTAACTTTTAATAATTTTTTTTCCTCCTTCTTTTTTTGGAAGTGATCACTCTTGGAATTTTTTGCCACATCTCTCTCTTACCTAACCTTAATGGTTGAATGGGTCTTGCCTCAGTCAAACTATGACCGGGAAAAGACCTAGTTTTAAAAAGTCAAGGTCTCCCACTGACTCCAGAGCCATCTCCAGTCATCCTGATTCATATCTGGCCACTAGACCCAGAGGACTTTAGAGGACAAAGTGGGCTTTTGACCTTGCACAGCACCCCCTCAATTAAATACAACTCACTTGAATGTCATGGTACCACCTTCCTGATTATCATGGTCTTCTTCTAGAACAACAAAGGTTGATAACAACACAACAACAATATAGGGGTAAGCTGATGAGATGTTTCTGTGCTCCCATTGAAACCCATGATGGCCTGGTCTCTGGAGGCTGCCTGTGTGCCCAGGACTGTGGTTTTTGGAGCTGGAGTACTGGGGGGGCTGGTATTGGTATTTGCCTGCCCAACCACTCTGAGTTCAGGATCTCCCACTGGTTTGCTGAGGTGGGGCTTGTTGATGGCTTGCTTCCTGTCCTGGACTCTGCTCCCCTTTTACCCAAGTGAGAGAGACCTTTCTTGCTGATCTTCCAAGTTTCTTCAACTAAAAAATTATTTCATCCCACCTCTTTTTGCTGATTCTACTGTTTCAGTATTTCTTTTGTAGATCTATTTTATAGTTATTTGGAGGTGAATATGGAAGAATTACAGAAATTTACTGCTTACTTTGCCATCTTGGCTCCCCTGGATTACTTTAATTCTGATACCTTAGTAAATTAGCAATTGTTCAGTGCTTTTGCTTTTGACAGGGAGAGAACAAGAAAGAGAACCATAATGGAAACCGGGACAGTCAAGGCCCTTTTTTTTACTGCTACATCAGATTTTCTTGCTAGGCTTGTGATGTACCAATCTACAACTTGCCAGGTACTTGAACTCCTCATCTCTTCCATTCTTTTTTCCAGACATTTTTATTTCTCCCTACACTTTCTAATAGTCTTCATGATGCTTTCTCACTTCCAGAATTACCTCACATAAATATATTTTTAAAAAATAAATATGGCATTCAACTTTTCCTTTTACCTTTTCTTTTCCTTCTGAGTAAGGTATACATAGTCATATTTTAGTCACTAGTCTTGTCCCAGCAAGGCAATGATTGCTTTGAGGTCAGCTCTGTCTCCTTTTGTTAGTATCTCTATTTCACATTGTTTATTACCCATTTGTGTATAGACATATAAGGCCATGAGTTTTATTGATGACTCTCTTCTTGGATGTCTCCTCTGAATTACTGGTTTTCTCAAGTGCTATTTTTCTTTCTGTGTTGTGCTTACAACTCTCTATGGTATCTGGTTTGGCAGACGTTTGTAGGCAGTTTTCGCCTCCCTTTTCAGCATAAAATCTTCTTGTTTATATTTTCAAAATATTAGGCAATTAAGTTTTAAGAATTCTCACAAGGTGCTCCTCATCCTATATTGAGGAATTAAAAATAATCTGAGATATAATACTTTTTAACTATGTGATCTTTTGCAATTTGCAAAAACCCTACCTGCAATTAGAAATATTTAGGAAAAAATAGCCCCTATTTTCCCATGCTCTTTTGTTTCTTATGTAGGATTTTGTAACTCCTAGTAAAGCTTTTTAGCATTTTTCTCCCAGAATCACTTATCCTTACAACATTCACTACAAGCGATTTATGATAGTTCTGACAACTTTTGTCAACTGACAAAATTCACTGCATCAAGTCACTAGCTATCTGATTCTGGGCAAATCAAGTAGCCCCTGTCTGTCTGTCTGACTTAGTTTCCTCATCTGCAAAATGTAGATACTAACGTCCTCAACCTCTCAGGGTTGTTGTAAGAAGGAAATAAGATGAAATTTGTAAAATGCCTTGCAGCTTTAAAATGGTATATAAATTGCTACTACTTCTACTGCTACCTACTACTACTACTACTACTGCTACTACTGCTACTACTACTACTACTACTACTACTACTTCTACTACTACATTCTCCAGAAAGAAAGTAGACCTTTCTATTATTTCTGTTGGTTTAATAAATAGCTACTTTGGTACTTCTGAGAATGGAACCACAGACTGCCACTGCTTGTTCCTTTGCCCACTACTGGACCATCTTTCTTCATGGGAAACTTATGATTTCATATCATCTGTCCTTAGGGAATAAAAAGCAATTTTTCCCTGAGAGACTCTAGGTCCCTCCTCTAGTGGATGAACCTCCTACCTATTATATATACCACTAGTTAGTCAGCTGTCTTTAAAAATTTTTTTTTTCTTGCACTCTTCAACTTTCTGAATCAAGTTTGGCTTATCCCATCTCTTTTCAGATCTATTTTCTTTGTTTTTCTCTTTGGAAAATTTATTGAATTCTTTCATGGAACACTATTTCCCCCATAGAATAGAATGGCATGACATACCCAAATCCCTTTAGGCATAGGTAGGGAGACCAACTCCTATTTTATACACAAAGAGTGGGACTTGCCTTTGGTTGGCATAAAAACATATCATGCTACAAAATTCTCTGAATTCTGCATACCTGTGAAAAGGAAGATCCTTTATCCTCTTTTCATATTGGTGGCTTTCCTGGTCAATACTCATGTCAAACTGCTGTGATAATTCCCAATTTGACAAGCTTAATCACAGTAACAGGGACTCATTTAGCAAAAGGGTGGGGAGTACTTCTGAGGCTACAATAATTTCTTAGAGGGTTCCCTGTCAAAAGACCTTTGATTATGTGCTTCCTATATGAACTTATGAAAAACAATAAAAAAGAAAGGGCCAGAGTGGTAAAGATATTCCATGTAAAGAAGCTGGAATAGGATGGAGAAAGAAGTTCAGTCAGGAGTCAATTAATGAAAGAATGCTATGACTGACTAGAGACCTCTCTTAAAAATGAGTTTTGGGGAAGAAAGGACTAAGTAGAAGAAGGTAGGGCAGAAGAATCTTCCAGGGGAAAAAAAGTAATAAGGAATGGTGGAAAAAGAAATTTGAAGACTTAGGCGTAGAAGCAAGAGAACAATGAATAAGAAGCATACATTTTCAGGATTATAACTGTTGTGTAAAATGAGGCATCCCTACACCAATGTCTTGCCAGAGCAATTCAGCATGAGAGTTGACTAGAAGAACTACTTAGAAAAACAACAAAAAGACTGAAGATCTCTCTTACATGATCATCAAGTTATATTAATTTTATATACATGTATGTTATAAAACATATATGTGTAATATATAACACATATTATACACAATGATAATATTGTCTATAACATTATATAAACTATATGTAATATTACCCCTGTTATTCAGGAAAAATTCAATTTTGTGATTTGTAATCTCCTAGGGATTGGCCTTAGATGTGATATTTACTCTGGAGCCTTTTTAAAACATTGAGTAAATTCCCATTAATATTACAAGGTATCTTAGCAATGACCTAAATCTATATCTTTCTGTCTAGTTTTGCTGCTCTTTCTGGCCAAGTTTTAAATTCTGATTTTTTTATTTTCGTGTGTCCCACTTGGCTTGGTCTTCACCTCTTGGGAAGGAACCTCATTCACTTGATCCAACTTGTACTTGGCTTTCACTTATGTTTGTTCCCTTGGTTCCCTCAGTTACTCTGCATGACTTCCCAAGGATAATCTTGACTCAAGTTAACGTAATAATTATTCTCACATATCCTAGCCTTGGCCATATCTGCTGTAGCTGAACTCTGAAAACTGGCAATCTATAGCAGTATTCTAAATGGAACAAAAGATTTCTTTTTTTCTTTTACAGTGACACAATGAGCTCTGGATTCATCATTGACTAAGACAAGGTAGGTTAAGTCTTTGGTGCTTTTTCATCTTTTCTCTCCTTCCTTCCCCAGGCACCCAAAACCATTTTCCCTTCAGGTATGTGACAGTATGTGTATATATATATATATATATATATATATATATATATATATATATATATATATATATATCCAAAACTAATGAAACACATTTTTTTTGCCTTTCTTGTGCCTCTGGAAGAGTTTCTGGTTGCTTTGTAGTTTTCTGGAATTTATTCCCCTTTGTAACCTGGGGTTCAGTCAAAGACGACTTTTACATACATCATCTCATTCAAATCTCAGATCAATATTGTGATATAAATAGGGCAGGTATAATTATTCCCACTCTACCAAAGAGAAAAACATACTCTGAGAAACTGAGTACTTGACTAAAGCTGCAATGAATAATTCATGGGAAGGACTGGGATTAGAACCCAGATTTCTGAGTCTTCGGTTAGTGTTGTTTCAATCACATCATACCAACTATTGCCCTTTTGCTGTATGTTATTCGGCCATGTGACTGTTGTTATACACTGGTTAGGTGACTCCTTACATGGTATGATTTTAAGGTACATAAAATCACTGTCCCATTGTGAAAATGTCTTCCCTTAATTTTGACAATGGTAACTAAAATTACACTATTCACTACATTGGGTTAATGACATTCATTCCTGTTCAATTATAAATATCCTAAATTGAGGGAGGCAATATATGATCATCCAGTCTGTGTTGGAAAAAAGAATTGTGTAGAAACTTCCTATATAATGTAGTATGGATGCAACTGGAACATCCCTTCTCCCTGACTCTCAACTTGGAAATAGTAAGAAAGCATAATTCCAGGACCCAAGTCTGAAGTCTTTGGATTAATCTAAAAGAGAATCCCTTATGAGTCTTTCTTTTTCAATTCTGAAAGAATGTCCTACTTACTCTATTGAAGTTATTAAGATGGTAACTTGGACAAGGACAAGAACAATGGCAATGAGGTGTTGGTTGATCCATCTAAGAGTAACGTAGCCTTTTCCCCAGTTCTCAGAACAGGTATAAATTAATAAAAATTGTTTTTGGAAGATGTGTCTACAGCATAGAACACAGTATATTTTACTCTCTTTCTCCAATACTAGGACAAATTTAAAGCTCTCTAGATTTCAAGAAATTACTATTTAGAATAGGAAGGTTATTACTCAAAATAACAAATGAAAAGAGTGCTAGATTTGTAATTAGAACACAGAGTTTGAATCCATGTTCTTCTAAATACCTACTATCTGTGACTAGTAAGTACTTACTACTTACACATACACATACACATACACACACTTCTCATCTCCAACACTGGCTACAGTTGCCCAAACCAGAGTGAGGAAGAGAATATTTCCAAATGTGGATATTTGACAAAGGGCATATCATAGACTTTGCATAATTCGTCATAAATTAAATTGAAAATCTACTACTACTTATTAATTCTTTTTTTTTTTTTTTGGTTTTTGCAAGGCAAACGGGGTTAAGTGGCTTGCCCAAGGCCACACAGCTAGGTAATTATTGTCTGAGGCTGAATTTGAACCCAGGTACTCCTGACTCCAGGGCTGGTGCTTTATCCACTACGCCACCTAGCTGCCCCATACTTATTAATTCTAATGGGTGTATAATACATATGTGTGTCTTTATATATATCCTATTTGTTTAACATTCTGGATCTTTGTTTCCTCATCTGTAAAATGGGAGGGTTTGGATAACATGATCTCTAAAGACCTCTCTAAATCTATGATTTTATATAATAAACAAATAATGGATGAAGATAGGCCATCTGATTAAGTGACTGAATTCCATGGAAACACAAATGGCTGACTAGGAAACTGAAACCTTCATGGAATGAGTTAAATTTGACTTTTGAACTGAGAAAATAGGGAACAAGAGATAGTATCTTATTGATTTATATTGAGTTGTCAAGCTACAAGTCATTTAAAGGAAAAAAGTGAATTTACTATGAAATAATTTATCAGGTACTTTTTAAGTAAAAGCAAATTGAAGGTAGATCTTGCTATATAGGAGGGGTAAAAATGCTATTAGGGAAGGACAGATTTTTCAGAGTTACTCTGGGCAGACAGAAGGCTAAAGGATAGTGGGCACATTAGAAAGTATAGGTGAAGGGCACTAAAAGAGAATATGGATAGTAGCTATACAAGACAGACATTTCATGATCAGGGAAGTAAAACAATTGTAGAGAGAAGTCAGGAAAGCTACATTACCTTTAATTTTTTGAAGCATCCTGCAGGAAACAGATAAAAGCAAAGAGAAACAGAATCTCTGGTCTGATACTCTAGGATGGCTAATCACACATTTATTTTCAGACATGATTGTTTTTGAAAAATGGAAGTGAGATCCTTTACATTGTAGCAATTCAGTTGACAGAAATTAGCATTCCTTACATGTCTGTGTTTGCATTCTATTGTATGGGTCTCTGTGGAAGCCTAGTAAATGGAAAGCTGTACTGTAATCTTCTTGAGGTCTTAAGGACTTAGAATAGAGAGGGGTTTGAGATTGATAATTTTGTGTCATAAGGTCAACTACAGCTATGTTCTTGACAATACCTTCTGAGTCATTCCTTATCCTTATGACTGTGCCTGTCAGATTTTTCAGGACCTTTGCAATCAGAGACTGGAGGGCATTGATGCTTGCCCTCTTTCACACTTTGCTTGAGGCCAGCCTTAGTGTTATCTAGGCTCTTCCTTCCCCCCCCCCCCCCAGGCCACATACACATACTTCCCATCTCCAACATTGGCTACAGTTGCCCAAACCAGAGTGAGGAAGAGAATATTTCCAAATATGAATATTTGACAAAGGGCATATCATAGACTTTGCATAATTCATCATAAATTAAAATGAAAAATCTACTACTCTAATGTTACTTTCTTCTACTGGGCTTAAGCACAAGTATAATTCACATAAGATTAGTTGTTTTTAGTAAATTTTATGACACAGCAATATGCTGATAAAACAAAGATAATTATGACATCACAGTCTCAGCTCTAATTAGATCTGGTTTGTTTCTATTGCTATTTGGAAGGAGAATCACTTTGCTGAAACCAGACAACCCATAAGCCATTTCTTATCTTACCCTGACTCTGTTTAGACATTAAATCTCTTTTTAACATTTGGTTTCATGCTGAGTGTGTTGAGTAAATAGCAGATGTTAAAGAACTGATGGTGCACCTCTAACTTTGAAAGCAGAAACACAGAAAACATTTAACTTCCATTGAAGTTTTGGGAAGCCTGGTATATGTCACACATATTGGGTGGATTTTTTTCCTTTGAACTCAGTGTATTCTCTTGCAGACAATTCAGTCACTGGCAAACAGAGCAGTCATGGTTAGCAACACTGTGTAAGCCCCTGGAGGAAGTGAAAACAGATGAAGAAAATGGCCCTTCTGCTGTTAAAGGCACTTCCTTTCCTCATTAAAAAAAAAAAGAATATTAACCTGATTGAACATATGTAAATTAAGCTACCTCCTTCCTCTTCTCTATTATCACTGACTCCCTAAAATCAGTTCTTTCTCTGGAAATGGAAGGAACTGATGTAATTGTTCCATATCTAGTACAATGAAGGGTAACCGGATCTCTGCCAACATTATTTCCTGCCAGTCTGCTCCTCCAATCAGTTTAATTATGAGCAATTGTTTGGGCTGAGCTATGAAGAAATATTAGAGAATGGAAAAAAAGAGCCTACTTGGGGCCATTATTTCACATCTGATTCATGCTTTGGCAGGAACAGCTAAGTGCATTTTTATGCTTTGCAGCATTGTAATCCTATCATAGGAGATCAACCTTGCCTTATAAGCACATGGAGCAGAATTATACAGTTTATTTTGAAAAGGTTCAAGGAAAAGTATTTGAAAAACGCAGAAATAACATCAACCATTGGATGAAGGAGTGTACTAATCAAGAGCCCTCCTCTATTCTCTTATCCAGGAGATCAAAGTTATTTAAAACTGACTGTTAACACTTCCTATATTTAGCCCATGTGTCAAATAGGACTGCTTGCTTTTCATATATTTGACAAATTTCACATCTTACAAAAAACCTCTGATTAATTCTCACTCTCTGTGATCAGAAATGTTTAAGCTATAAAGCAACTGAGACCAATACAGTTTTCTTTATTTAACCTAAAAACAAAAGTAAAAACTAGGAGGCAGTGTGGTATAGCAGATAAAGTGCTCTACTTGGTGTCAGGAAGGCAGGTTCAAATATCAGCCTAGACACTTCCTAGCTGTGTGACCTTGGGGAAATCATTTATCCACTCAAATTTTCTTCATCTGTAAAATGAGACTGGGTGTTGGATTTGTCCTCTGAGGTCTTTTCTAATTTAAAAACAAAGATTCAATTAGTCAATTAATGTTTATTAAATAACTACTAGGTGTCAGTCACTATATTAAGCATTGGGGGTACAAATATGAAAAATGAAATAGTTCCTGCTCTCAAGGAGCTCACAATCGAATGGAGGGAAGATTATATACAAAAGGGAGCTGAAAAGGTAAAGGGAGAGATATACAGTGCATGGGCATGATTACAATGGAATTCAATTCTATGAAATATGGAACATAAATATTAGTTAGGAGGCTATTGTAGTAGGGCAGGTGGGAGGGGAAGAGAGGGAGGAGGAAATAGGGGAAGGAGAGAGGAAGAGAGAGAGAGACAGACAGACAGAGACAGACAGAGACAGAGAGACAGACAGAAAGACAGAGACAGAGAGACACACAGAGAGACAGAGAGGAAGGGAGAGAGAGAATTAGAGAGAAAGGGAAAGAGAATGAGAGTGGGGGAGAGAGAATTAGAGAAAGATGGAGGAGAGGGAAAGAGAAAGTAGAAGAGAGATAGAGTATGAATGAATGAATGAGTGACTAAAAGAAGAAAGTTTTCTAAGATGAGTGTACAGAAATGGGACAATATCTTCTGTATTGACTACTAGGCACTGGGACTAGTGCTTCAGAGGGTATGAGAGAAATTTCATTGAAGAGAAAAAAAGGAATAACATAATGTATAAACTCTGTATATCATTGTTATCACACTGCAAAAAGATATGGAGAAAAACTCAAGTATATTAAATAGAAACTTGAGGTGAATTTATAGGAGGATATATTTCAATTGACTTCATTAAAGGGACTGTCCATTTCAGTGAATATTGGATCTAATTAAATGCTTTTTTTCAAAACCAATCTATATAAACAGAACTTCCATGTTAGAGTAGTAATTTCTTTGAACAGTTTTCTCATTTTGCCTCTATATACTTTCTCAATGATATGCTTTTAAAGACACTACTCCTATTTTAATATCTTAAATGTTTTAAACTGTGTTATTGTGGGGGGGGAACTGAGGCTGCTTCTATACTACCTCCTATACCTCAATGGAAAGTGAAAAACTTATTAGTCAATCAGTTGTTGATGTCTCATAAGGCCACCAACTTTTTGGTGGGCTTGCTCACTTGTCTTAATGGTAATTGAACCAAGGGGACTGGTCTATGTGGCTGAGAAGTGGCAGCATGTGCTATAATAGCTCATTGCCATAATTTGAGGTTCAGGAATAAGGTTATAGGTTCATTCTTTGTACTTTTATGAATTGATTACAAAGCTAGCTAAGCCCATTGCATCTCTTCCTTAGGACACAGAGGCATCAATGAAATATTTCTTCTCCTTTTCCTAAAATGTTCTAGGGGGAAAATATTTGAATATCTTTGCAATAGGGAAACTATAAAAATTTCTGGGGGGGGGCGGGTGCAGGCAAGATGTGGACTAAAGGCAAGGATTTCCATGAGCTCTTCCCCCAAATCACTCCAATTACCTTTAAAAATGACTCCAACCAAATTCAAGAGTAACAGAACTCTCAAAAAGATTTGAGTGAAACAATTTTCCAGCCCAAGACAACTTGGAAAATCCATGGGAAGGGTCTGTTACCCTGGGGTTAGAAAGGACCCTCAATGGGGTGGCTAGGTGGCACAGTGGATAAAGCGCTGGCCCTGGAGTCAGGAGTACCTGGGTTCAAATCCGGTCTCAGACACTTAATAATTACCTAGCTGTGTGGCCTTGGGCAAGGCATTTAACCCCATTTGCCTTGCAAAAACCTTTTTTTTTAAAAAAAGGACCCTCAACACAGTCTGGGCTGTGAAGCAAACTGGCTTCAGCTACAAGAAGTACCTGGGTCCCTGGGGGTACCTGGTTCCATGGCAGCAGTAGTGGTTTACAGACCTCTCAGCCCAGGGATTGCCAAGGACAACTTGGAAGGTCAGCAGGAAAACTCTACTGCACCAGAGTGAAAGTGGAGCCTAGTTCAGCACAGACCTTAGAGCAAACCCAGCCCTGGGAAACAGGAGCAGATCTGGAGAATCAACCGGCAGCTGCTTCCAGAGCTCTCAGTCCATTGTTGGTTAAGGAAGTTGGGGGAGATTACAGATGTTTGTTTGCTATCCCAGAGGCAGGACTTTGACTTCCGCCATACTCAGATCCAGGTTGCAGTCCGAGGCCCTAGCCTCAGGAAAAGGAAAAGGACAACAGAATTTACAGCTTGCAGCAGAGTAGGGACCCTCCTCATAGTTCTAGGGTAGAAAGAAGTGCTTGTGGTCATCCACAGATGAGAGGAAAAGCCAGGAGAGGAATCATAGCCCCTCCTAAGATCTTGGAGGAATTGAGAACTTGCAAGTCCCTGGGGAGCTACCCCTGAAAACAGCTGCAAAAAGCCTCAAAAACTTGGGACAATGTGTCTTCCACCATGGAAGCAGAATCTCACCTTAACAAAGAGTTACAAACAAGTCATACACTGGGGAAATGAGCAAATAACAGAAGAAAAAAAATATGACCATAGACAATTACTTTGATCTTGTGGAGGATCAAAATACACATTCAGAAGATAACAAAGTCAAAGCTCCTATGTACAAAACCTCCAAGAAAAATATGATTTGTTCTCAGGCTATGGAAAAGGCCAAAAAAGATTTTAAAAAATCAAGTAAGGAGGGGCAGTTAGGTTGCACAGTGGATAAAGCACTGGTCCTGGAATCAGGAGGAATTGAGTTCAAATCTGACCTCAGACACTTAATAATTACCTAGCTGTGTGACTCTAGGCAAGTCACTTAACCCCATTGCCTTGTCAAAAAAAATCAAATAAGGGAGGTAAAAGAAAAATTGGGATGAGAAATTTGAGCAAAGTGGAAAAATCATGAAAACCAAGTCAGCAGCTTGGTAAAGGAGATACAAAAAAAAAAAAATGGAAGAAAATAACATCCTAAAGACCAGTTTGGGTCAAATGGAAAAAGCATTCACAAAGACCAATGAGGAGATGAAGAATGCTTTAAAAAGTAGAATTGGCCAGATGTAAAAGGAGATATAAAAATTCTTTGAAGAAAATGCTTCTTTTAAATGTAGAATGGATCTAGGCAAAGCTGATGACCTTGTGAGAAATCAAGAAACAATAAAACAAAACCAAAAGAATGAAAAACTAAAAGAAAATTATACAAATCATATTTATATTATATTATATTATATTATATTATTATATCATATCATATCATATCATATTATCTCATTGGAAAAGCAATTGACCTGGAAAACAAAATCAGGAGAGATAATTTAAAAATTATTGGATTACCTGAAAGTCATGACCAAAAAAAAAAGACCCTAGACTTACTTTTTCAAGAAATTCTCCAGGAAAACTTCCCTGATATCCTAGAAGAAGAGGATAAAATAGAAACGGAAAGAATCTATCCATCGCCTCCTGAAAGAGATCCCAAAATGAAAACTTCCAGGAATATTATTTCAGAACTCCCAAGTCAAGAAGAAAATATTGCAAGCAACTAGAAAGCAACAATTCAAATATTGTGGTGCTACAGACAGGATAACACAAGATTTAGCAGCTTCTACATTAAGGGTTTGTAGGGCTTGGAATATGGTATTCCAGAAGGCAAAAGTACTTGGATTACAACCAATAATCAATTACCCAGAAAGATTAAGCATATTGTTTCAGGGGAAAGATGAACATTCAATGAAATAAGAAACTTTCAAACTTTCTAGTTGAAATAACCAGAGCTGAACAGAAAGTTTAAGCTTCAAGTTCAGAACTCAGGTGAAACAGAGAGGGTGTATGGGAAGGGCAAATCATGAGTGATTTAATAATATTGAGTGGCTTCTATTCCTGCAAAGGAAGATTATACCATTAACTCACATGACCCTTCTCATTTATTAGGTGGTTAGAAGGAACATATATGGCTTTTGCTCTCATCTGTGGATGACTTTCTACCCTACAGAAAGACAGGAAGGAGTTGAATTTGAAGGTATAAGATATTAAAAAGTTAGAGTCAATGAAGGAAAAAGTTATATACTGGGAGAAAGGGAAAGGAGAAGTAGGATAGGCTAAGTTATTTTACATAAGGAGGCAAGAAAAAACTTTTGCAATGGAGTGAAAGAGGGGGAAGTTGAGGGTGGGGAAAGGGATGGGAGAAAGGGGACGGAGGAGAAAAGGTGGGGTGTAGGTGATAGAAGATAGAGAAGGTTGTGGGAGAGGGTACTCAGATACAACATCCTTTTGAGAAAGGACAGGGTGAAAGGAGAGAGAATAGAATAAATGGGGGGAATAGGATGGAGCAAAATACAGCTAGCAATAGCAACTGTAGGAAAAAATGTTGAAGCAATTTCTCTGAGGGACTTATGATAAAAAATGCTATCTATCCAAAGACATAGATGGTTGTATCTGCATAGAGACTGAAGCATGCTGGTTCTTTTTTCCTCACTTTACTTTTTTGAGGTTCTTTCTCTTTGTGTGTATGTATGTGTGTGTTGGGGGGGGGGCTTATGTTTACTTTTACAACATAACTATTGCAGTAATGTTTTTCATGCTGCACATTTTTAATCTACATCAAGTAATTTACTTTCTCAATGGGGGGAGTAGATTGGGAGAAAGGGAAATAATTTGAAACTCAAAAGTTTTGGAAGTAAATGTTGAAATTTACTTTTGCATGTAGCTGGAGAAAAAAATTAAAAATAAAATAAGTAAATTAAAAAATAAAATCAATTCCTAATCAGGAAAATAGGGGCAATACATAAGACACTTGTAATAAAAATGATCAGGAAAAATATTAAAAATGGCAGATCTCATTTCAATTTCAAAAGGTTAAAAATAACAGACTACTTAGAATTTCTCTTCTTCAGCAGAATTGAAAATTAACAGGAAATGCCCCAAAAGAAACACATTGACAAGGAATTAATAGTAGGAAGTGACCTTGAAACTCTTCTCTTATGAAAACACAAATAAGCCTCCTCTGCTGGCTAAAGATTATCACAAAGCAAAGATAAGTATAAATGAATTTTAAAGGGACTTTTGGTTAAAACTGTGTAGTACATTAACTAGATAGCCAGCCTTAATGTTGCTTTGGCTTGTATTCAACCTATTTTCTTTGAATTTGTTGCAATCTAAGTAAAATTAGCTAACTGATCTCAATAAAGGTACTGAACTTGATTAATGGACTAATATCCATCTCTAAAATTATTTGAGGAAAAACCCTTGCAAAATTCTGTAATTCCCCACCACCACCACCACCATCCCCACCAATCCTCTGTTAAAAAATAAAGTCCTTAGAAATAGTACTATACTTAGAGGACAGAGTTTGAATTCTGGTTTTGATAAAGTGACTTTAGGCAAGTAACTTTCCCTTTCTAGGCCTCAATTTCTTCATCTATAAATTGAGAGGTTTAGATTATCTAAAATCTCTTGAGCTCCCTGATTTTTTATTTGTACCATGAAGAATTTTTTTAAGTGACTGTCAAAAATATCTAACCCACAATTCACAGAAGGCAAGGCATGAAATGTGAGGATTACTTTGTGAAACAGAAATGCTTCAGAGGAATTGAATGCACTCTGGAAGGATTATGCAAACAAAATTCTTCTTTGGAATATAAAGAAAGTAAGTTAAAGTGGAGGATACTGTGCAACTAATTCTAGCTTAAGTGATGACTTTGGTTCAGTGTATATTCAATATGTTTTTATTCTTTACAAAATTTGCTTAGTAGAAGTTCAGATTTAAAGCATAACATAACAAAACAAAACAAATCTTTATGGGAGATTATACCACTTAGAAAGTAATCTCACTATAGATATTGACTATTCATTTAAATTTTGTTAAGTACCTTCTCTATGCTCTGTTCTCATACATACAATTTGGACTAGATTCAGTGCAAGAATGTATGTGTGTGTGTGTGTGTGTGTGTGTGTGTGAGAGAGAGAGAGAGAGAGAGAGAGAGAGAGAGAGAGAAGAGAGACAGAGATCAAGAGATCACCTGGCTCTAAAGCAACACCAGTTCTTCCAGTTCCACAGATAATGAGGAAATAAAAGTGTAAGTCTCTCATCAATAAGTCACAAATGCAAGGAAATAACACCCTCGAAGTCCATCCATCAGTCAATAAGCACTTATTAAACACCCATTATGCCAGATACTGTGCTAAGGACTGCAGATACAAACTTAAAAAAAGAAAGACAATTCCTTTTATCAAGGATATTATGGGAAGAGAGGGTTCTCAAAGGAAGCTGAAAAAGGGGGAATGATGAAGAAATTCAAAGGAATGGAATCTGGAGGGAAATGAAGATGACTAACCTTAGCACTCTCTTCAAATGAAGGTTTTGGGGAGGAATGCTTCACTCCTCCCTCCAATCAGCAGATTGGTTCCCAGGGGCAGAGGACATTGATAGGATATCAATACCAAGTTTAATGTGATCTTGAAAGATGTTGAGGTTCCTTGGGCATGATGGAGAAATCCAAAGGAATGGAACCATAAGTCATGTGGAAGGATGAGGGATCCTTCAATCTTCCATGTAATTTTCTAGAATCAAAAATGGTAACTCTTGGTGGGCAATGGCCTCTACTAACTACATTTTGTGAATATGGAATCCTGCAGAAGAATTGAATACACTGAGTAATGCACTTCCTCTTTGAAAGTTAGATCAATGTGGAGGCTACTGACAATTTTTTTTCAATAACAACTTAAATTTAATCTATATCTTGTAAATTTCTTTATTCTTTACCTGTTTTACTCTGTCAGTGCAAGTTCAAATGAAATGTATTGCTAAACAAAGATGAAGAGAATCATACTATCATTCTCTTTTTTTTAGGTTTTTGCAAGGCAAATGGGGTTAAGTGGCTTGCCCAAGGCCACACAGCTAGGTAATTATTAAGTGTCTGAGACCAGATTTGAACCCAGGTACTCCTGACTCCAGGGCCTAGCCACCCCAATACTATCATTCTCACTGAGTTCACTCAAATTTAGTTATTGTTCAGTCATTTTTCACTTGTGTCCAACTCTTTGTGACTCCATTTGGGGTTCTTGGCAAAGATAATGTAGTAGTTTTCCATTTCCTTTTCTAACTCATTTTACAGATTGAGGAACTGAGACAAAGTTAAATTGCTTTGTTAAGTACTTTGAGACCCGGGACTTGTCTTTTGTTTCTTTTTGTATCCTCTAAACTTAGTATTATGTGTGGCATATAGTAAATCAGTTTATTGCTTGCTAAAAATGAATTATTGTGGTAAAATACACCACCTCAAAAAGCAATCTCTTTATTCTGGATAGTATCTAGTAATTGTTTTTTTGGGGGTGGGGAAATCACACAGATAATAAGTATCTGAAACCACATTTGAACTCAGGTCCTCCTGATTCTAGGGCTGGTGCTCTATCCACTGTGATACTTAGCTTAAACCAGGACTACACTTAAAATTATGACAATTAGAACACGTTTCTGAGTCAATTCATCCTTAAGGTTTTTTGATATCATTGACTGGGAACACTCTCCACTCAAGCAGATGAACTACTAAGTATGAATAAGTTCTATGGAGTAGTACACTTAGAGAGGCGGGGACTTGCCTTTAGTCACATGGGGTCAGAAAGAATTTAAAGTCAAAAGTTTTTGACTCTACTCTAGAATTCTATCTACAAGACATACTGCTTGTGCCATTTTACAGATGAGGAAGCTGAGGCTTAGAGAAGTTAAATAGCTTTCCTAGGGTCATGAAGAACCAAGTCTTTCTGACTCTAATCCAGTGTTTTAAATAATACTAGAGCCTGCATTAATTTGTGTTTTTACAGTGTTTCTTTATCTGAATTACTCTCCTTGTGGACTAGTTATTCCAAATGTCCTAGAGGATGAAATCCTCCTATCAGGTTATTGCTTCATCAGCTTCTGAAAACACTGTTCTTTTTTTTTTTTTTTTTTTTTTTTTTTTTTTTTTTTTTTTTGCTATGAAACAATTTTCCACTAGTTGAACTGTGGAAACTCTCTCCTGGATGAAATCCATATTTGTCCTTCTGAGAGATGTTGGCTGATAGTTCAAAATCAAACTTCTCCTCATCAATTCAAATTCTTTTTGCCATTTGGCTTCATGAGTGAATTCTCCCTTTATTTGCAACCTGTTGGCTGGGCTGAGCTGTGCAAGATATATTGAATGCAAGAGAAATAAGAAATATGCCATTACACGATACCACTCTCTTTTCTTGTTGTTCTTTGGGCAATATTTTGGCTGCACATTTGGTCTTTGCTATGTTTAAAGAAGTACATTTCTTTTTAAAAGCAAGAAGTCCATACATACTCCCAGAGCCTGGCTTCTGTGAATTTATATGATCTCAACCAGACATTCATCAAACTTTCCTGCTTTCTGTCCCACCAACCCTAAAGTCAAAGCCAACTTATGTTCCATTGAGTCTGCCCTTCTCCCCATTGCAAACTATTATTGAAATGAGTCTAAACCTAGGGATTTGAGGGTGGGGAGAGTATAGGGGAGCCTAAAAGAGAATACTGTGGTGAAACCAGGATCCAAAAAAAGATGGGGAATTAAGTTTGAGTTTGAAATTTACAGAAAGGGGGATGGCTGGTGTAGTGGGAAAAATGCCAGGTCAGAAGTCAGAAGACATTCATTCAAATTTTACATTTTCTACATCCTAGGATGTATGACCTTGGACAAACCACATACTCTCTATGGCCTTAATACCTACTCTATAAAATAAGGATATTGTACTAGATGATCTCTGAAGTTCTTTTCTAAGTCAATGATACTATAATCTCCTTTATCTTATTTTCTGTCTTCCTTGGTACCTTTGTACCTCTGTCTCCTCTCCTCAATTTATTCTTTTCTCCTCCTCCACAGCAGGAAGTTATATAGAAATTCATTCATATTAAGACATTATGATTGATGAATTTTAATGTCTAAACTCTCCTAAGAGTTTGTACTTCATCAGAGATAAGGTCTTAGGTGAATTGAATAAATTTCTAATTGTGTCATTTACTGCTGTCGTATACATTTGGCAAGTGATGAAACTTTAAATTGAGAAATTCAGGCCTGAAAACAAGGGCAGGATAAAATCCAGAATATTATGGTGGTAGCAGGCTTCTTGTTGGTCAGCCATTAAACCTCTTATCCTGCTTGAGGTATGAAGCTATCAGATATCCTTGGAAGTCATTAGGGACCTACAAGCATTCCCAAAAATGAATTGACATACCAAATCTAACTGGATTCTGAATCCATCCCTGAAACCATGAGTCCAACAGAATTCCTATAGACTTTTCTATTTCTTTTGTTTTTTGAATTGAGCATCAAAAAAGAGAGCAGTGATGGGGAACAAAGCAAGCTACTTCTCTCTCTCTCTCTCTGTCACACACACACACATGTGTCTATACATGTAATAAATTCACACATATATATAAAACTAAACAAATATATAACTATAAACTATATTTATACATATATAGTTTTATTTTATTTAGTATGTGTCTGTCTATGTATGTACATATTCAAAGAAGATGAGAGAGACAGAGATGGAGACAGGGAGAGAGAGAGAGAGAGAGAGAGAGAGAGAGAGAGAGAGAGAGAGAGAGAAAGGAGAGTTGAGTGGTAAAAAGTCACTTTCCCTTTGGTATCTTTAAGATACAGTATTTACTCAGCATTTCTACCCATCAGAGAATATTACTCACCATGGTGAGCATGGGACCTTCTTGTGACTGCCTCTTAAGCCATCAGGTCTTAGGAATTTGTACAAGATGGAAAGAGATAAAATGACTTGCCCATGGTCACAGAGAGACTAAGGACTTTTTTTTTTAAGTCTTAGCAAAATCCAGTATTTTTAGACTCTATCTCATTAAAAACAAAACAAAAATAACTGAGGTACAATAGCCAGAAAAAACAAAAAAAACCACATAATTTTTTAAAAATTGGCTACAATACTTACTATTCCTGTGATATCTCTCTAAGTCTCATCTTCATCTGTAAATTTGAAAATGATATTATATGTACTCCATCCTCCACAGGATCATTATAAAGAAAGTGCTTTATAAACTCTAAAAGCTATATGTTAGATTATTATTATGAACTAAAAAGGCTTTAGATTTGGAATAAAGTAGGGGATTATTTGCTAAAGGATTTTTAATAAGATTTTCTTTATCAGGTATTAATTGAACACCTACTGGGTATCTCCCACTGTGATTAAGATAAAAATATTTTTACTGAGCCACATGAGGTACTTGAGGATATTTCAGGCAAGGACAGAATTTGACTTAGAAGACTGTTTTAAATGATTAAATAAATTTAAGCAAAGGCATTAAAGAGTTTGTTTTGGAGTTTAAGAAATTTGAAAGGTTCCTTGGAGAAGAAGACTAAATCTACTAAGTCAAACTTTTTTTTGTTGTTGTAGTGATAACTTCTATTTTTCCTTTTAGCTACTAGTGTTCTTGTCCTCAAAATTATTTGCTTAAGAAAAGCATTTAAAATAAGGTTTCCTTCTCAAGTATTTGTTGAACATCTGCTTACTTAGCCCTTACTACAATTAAGATACAAGTACTTTTATATGATATTTTATATGAAATACAAACTTTCCAGGTAAGGATATTATTATATTGCATTATTTTGTCTCTCTATAATATATATATATATATATATATATGTATCTGTATATGTATCTGTATATGTATGTATATATGTATATATGAACAAGTTGTCTCCTCCAAAAGAATGTAAGCTCTTTGGGGGAGTAACTATTTCATTTTCATATTTATATTCCTGGAACCTTTCAGATTGTGTGACTCATAATAGCTAATGAATAAATATTTCTTGATAGATTTTTTACATCACCTTCCTTCCTAGATATATTACTCTACTCCCTTCTCTCCAGAGATCTATCACTTGTGAGAAATAAAAAGAAAAGAGGTGCTAAAATCACTTCAGTGAAATTAACCTATCACCAGTTCTGATGGTATGTGAAATATTCTACATAACCTGGTTCTCTAATTTTATGGTTTTCATACTCCTTTACATTTTTTAAAAATTATTGAGGACCTCTTAAAGAGATTTTATTTGAGTAAAATCTAGTGTTATATTGTGTATTAGAAATTTTAAGTCTCTTAGTTATTATTATTTTAAATAATAGTTCTGATCTGAACTGGTTTGGCACATCCTCCCAGAGGTCCCTGAGAATACTTTGAAAATCATCATTCCTTGCCTATGGTCCCCCACCACTGAAAAGTAGGAAAAAAAGAGTATTTTCTTTTCTCTTATTTAGGACAAATTTTGATCATTATAATTATAAATAATATTCAATTTATTTTCTATTTTTCTTCTTTCCCTTTATATTATATTATATTATTATTTATGTATATATGCATAATATATTGATATTTTAATACAGTATGCTGTTTTATAAACTATATTAATACATATCTTGATATATATTATATATAAACATCATATCATTAATATTATATATAATATATATTATTCCTAGTCACAAAACCCATTGGTCTGGTACTCTTTCCTTATTGGTATAAATAACTGATCTATACCAATAAGAAGAGCAGGGTAGAGTTGGTGAGAGGAAAAGAGAGGAGAGATTCTTTTCAGTTTTATAGTTTTCTTGAATCCCTTTGCATGCTGTAGTAATTGCTTTGAGAATGTCTGGTTTCAAAAGAGAAGATGGATGATGCCAAGACCACTTCTCATTGATTAAGGGAGAATAAGACCCTGGGAAGAAGCTGTCATGAGAGGAGCTAGCAGTCTCCATCATAGCTTTACTCTACCATGCTATACTAGAGAATTCAGGAAGTTTCCCCTTTGGGTGAAATTTGGGACTTGGTAAACTGCTCCTCCACCCTGTATTGTCTTGTATATATTCATATATATATATATATATATATATATATATATATATATATATATATATATATACTTTCTCTGATTTCTGTTTGGATATTGACACTGATGTAAGGGTTTCTACATGTATGTTCATTGTAGAACAAGTATTTGGTGAGGAGTTAAGCCTTGGATATAAAGTTTTCAACTACTAATGAAAAGTTATTAGAAGTTTAGCTTTAATCTGAAAATTATACTCCCTAGACTAATAACATTTAAGGAAATTGATAGATATAATTTCATCCTAGTGCTCCTTCTCTCTGAGAACAAAGTGGTGAAACTTCTGGTCCCAACTGGGGGATTTGGGGGAAGAAATAAAGTGTTCTTTGGAGAAGCAAAGTGAGGAGAGGAGAAAGAAGATTGAGATGTCTGTTCTGCTTCCCTTTGAACCACAAATACAAGACATCTCTATGCTTACAAGTTGGGGAAAAATCTCAATATATATGTACTTACATATTTGTGTGTATGTGTGTGTGTGTGTATGTGTGTGTGTACACACAACTTCCTTGTTCTGCTTATTTCACTTTTGTATCAGTTGAGATATCTTCTCGTACTACTGTGTTGTTTCCATACTCATCATTTCTTATAGGTCAGCAATATTGAATCATATCCATATAGCACTATTTGTTTAGTTTCTCTCTAGTCAAAAGACATCTACTTTATTTTAAGGAAACCTTTTAAAAATAGGTCAAGCAAAGGCCACCAAAAGTGAAATGTGGGGGGTAGTTGTGAGATCATTAGATTTGTTACACAATACCATGTGGCTTAGAGAATTCCATTCATCAGTGGCTCATAAAGAAGCAGTGAAAAACAATTAAAATTCTTCATTGTGACCCCAGTAGGCACTCTCAGATAATCTTGAATAGCCCCACTGTAATAGCTGTGGTAATAGAGATGATGCCCTCTCAAGTGAGAGAACAGACTACTTAAATTTCTACTTCTTTCATCCTATGTTCTTTAAAGAGAAGAGATAATATCAAACAAATAGAATAAAGGTAGGAATTGATCTTCCTGTGGGATCCTTAAAGGGGCAAAAGAAAATTGTACCCCTAAGGGCCACCTTTTTTTTTTTTTTAAAAAGGAAAACACTAAATAGAAGCATTTTTTTAAAGCCTGAGAACCTAAATGATGGAGACCACTGGTGGGAATACTCAAACTAGACAAAAACCTTTTTGCCAGTGGCTTCTGTAATTCAGCTGAGCTGTGTTGAGTGAAGATAAGGGGCTTAAAGTTAGGACTCTGCCCCAAGATTCTCCCATCACAGCCTAACAGGAAACCCCATTCAACTGTTCAGTGTGGAAAACAGAAAATGGCCCTTGAACTTGATACCTGTGAAAAAGCACTGTGCTCTGGTGAAAGGAATCAAAGATTCTCTTTGTTTTCCTGGGAGTGGAGTTTTAACTAAGCCTTCTAAATCATGTCTACAATTCCTGAAAGGCTTAAAGTCCCTTTTTTCAGACTTTGAAGCACAGGTTGTAATTGGTCTGTCACCTAGAGTTGGGCTTACCTCTGACTATGCTCCTATGTGTATGGGATATAGAGGTGAGATATATTAAAGATCACACCATCATCACTGGGAAGTATATGGAAGAAAGCAAATCCATTATTTAAGACAAAGGTATGCATTTTCTCCACTCCTAATGAAGTCATGTAACCAGTAACCAACTCAGAGCTGAAACCTGTAATGTTTGTACATGGGACATACTGTAGTATGAATGGTACCTCAAAACAAACTATGAAATACAACTTTATAATTTTTCTGTTCTTTCATATTAAAACATTCATGTTTGATGATTTATGTAAGTTCATAATAAAATGATAACATAATTACTTGCCATTTTGGACATCATTTCCAAAAAATCAGATAACCTTATCATTATCATTTGGTGTATCTGACCATATTTCTACCTTCCATGCCTCAAATTCTACTTCCTATCCAACTACCAGACCCTTCTCCAACACAAGGCTTTTCCCATCTTTTTTTGTTTTCGTATTAGGAAAGTATTTTTAAGCACTATGTGACAAAAATAAGAAAGATTCCATCCTTATATTTTAATTGTGGATGCCAACACAAGAGAAAGAAGAGAACTATGATGTTCTAGTAACTAGTTTGTTTTTATTACATCTCCCCAACCTGACCTGAAATTACCACTTTAGAGTAAACAGCTAAATAGTTAACAAAATCAGACTCTGTTTTCAGAATAGTGATAGAGACTACACCTGGGATTTCATTGGAAGTCTCAAGTGAATAAATTTGCTTCTACCAATATAGGTCAACACCTTCTCTGTAACTTGAAGTTTACCTAGAGAGTTTAGAGGATAAATGTCTTGCTTAATATGTGTCTGTGACTAGTATGTGTCCAAGATGGGACTTGGATACAAGATTTTCTGCCTCTAAGGAGCACTCTATTTATCATACCACTCTGCTTCCAGAATATCTCCATTAAACCAGTGAGAGCCACACAATAATATAATGGAAAGTTCACTAGACTTGGAAAAAACTTGGATTTAAACCCTGGCTCTGATACACACTTGTATGTCTTGGGAAAATTATTTTGCTTTCCTGGCCCTCATTTTCTTCATCTGTAAAAATAAGGTTATTGGAGAACATGGGCTTGTAGAGAACACTGGTTTGTAGCCACTCACTTTATAAAATAGGAATATTATTGGTAGAGAGCTAATAGTATCAGAAAACTTTAGAGTCCTAGGATATCTAAAACAATATACTATATCTTCCTTTAACAGATAAGAAAACCTGAGTCTAAAGAGGGGAAATAGTTCAGCCCAAATTTTATTGCAGGTGAATAGCAGAGCAAAGCCTAGAACCTACATTATAGTCAAATCTAGAAATTTCCATCCAATATCTTTCTACTACACTCCAGTTATATTTCAATTTGGGAGGGGAGAGACTTTTCTTAGAATCTCTTCTACCTTTCTCCCATTATTATGACTTAATTTATTAAATTACCTGATTTTGCTGTGGAAAGGAGAGAGACAGAGACAGAAAGACAGACAGACAGAGACAGAATCATAGATAAATAAATTTCCTCTGGATCCTGGTAAAGGAGAATTGTAGCAAATCCCAGGCATGCCTATCTGGGATTCTAAATCTTCCAGTCAAAATTTTATATCTTCCCTGAAATAGTAGGAATAGACCAACTTGGGTTCTCCTCACTCCCAGACATTTGAGCCTTGGATTTTATTGTGTATAATCTTAGTTAAAAACTGCATAGATTATCACACATAATTTAAAACTTAATAAAATGGTCCATACTTTTATTCCCATTGAGATTTTTATCTTATTCTCAATCTCATTTTAGCTGGAGGAATATAATTATCTCTTTAGAAATTAGAACATATTATTTGAATGAAATTGGAAATAAAAGAAACAACATTAAAACTCCCAAGTGGTTAACAACCTAGTGACTAAAGCCTCTTCCATAAAGATCTGAGGAATCAACTTCATTTTTGCCATAGGAATAGTCTTACCTAGAGATCATTTGCTGGGGAGAGTCGAAAGATATCTAGTAATGTCAAAGTATTAAAGAAAGGAAAGGGAAAGGTGGTGCAGTGAAGAAAAAACTTGCCTGAGAATCAGGAAGACCTCCCTGTCTCAGATACTAAACCCTAGGCGAGTAACCTAACCTCTGGCTGTCTCAGTTTCCTCATCTATAAAATGAGGGTAATAAAAAAACCTATCTCAGAGGGTTGTGAAGATCAAATGAGATAATTAATGCAAAATACTTTGCAAACCTTAAAGTATAAAAAATCATCATCATCATCATTATAATTTGAATGTCAGAGGAGCTAGATGATATAGTTGATAGAAAGCTGGGGTTGAAGACAGGAAGACATCTTCTGAGTTCAGTTCTGGCCTCAGACACTTACTGGATGTATGACCCTGGGAAAGTCATTTAACCTGTTTGCCTCAGTTTCCTCATCTATAAAATGAACTGGAGAAAGAAATGATATATCATCCAAGTATCTTGGCTAAGAAAACCCTAAATGGGGTCACGAAGAGTAGGACATGACTGAAAATGACTGAACAACACCCAATTCAAATGCATATAAATAGGAGACAAATGACTGCACATCAGGTCAATGTCCTCTGATACTCAAGCTAACCCAGTAGGTGTCTCTGGTGATTACAACATCACAATAAACTGCCTTCATGGGCCCAGTTATTTTCATTAACTATCTGGACTTCTCTTGTGTGATTAACAATTTACAAGCCTTAAAGGAGAGAAGTGGGGTCCTTTATTTAACAGGTAAAGTTATCCACATCCCATATCATATGGCAAACTCATGATGTTATATCTCTCTGGCTTCAGTGAAGTGCTTATCATCGTCTTTTGCTTTTGTTTCATCTTTCTAAAGTGCCACATTAATGACATTACACAATTTCTTTCATGGTGAAAGACCTAGGCCCTTCTGTATTCCTGATTCTCTCCTAAACCTAAGGATAGTTAGAAGTTACAATTGAAAACAGCTCATAGGATCATAGATTTCCAATTAGCAAAGATTTTGAAGATCATGAAGTTTTATACCTTAATTTTATAGATAAACCAACAGAGAGAGGTAGAGTACTTTAAATGACTTGAGCAGGGTCACATGCCTAGTAAGGGTTTAGGTGGGATTTGGATTTAGACCTTCCTAATTCCCAGCTATCTGTGGTTTGTTTTAAGATAAGGAGAACCACATGCTCCCTAAAATCCCTTCTAGATCTCAATTTATCTTATATAAGGAAGACTTCTTTGTATAACTTCAATGGTGGTAGTGGTGGGGGTGGGGTTGAGGTGAGACTTGGGTGATAGTACATTCAGAATTTATAATTAGAACTATTGGACTAGATGGCCAGGATTGTGTTTTTTGTTGTTTTTATTCAGTCATTTTCTTGTGTCTGATTCTTGGGGTTTTCTTGGCAAAGACACTAGAATGGTTTGCCATTTCCTTCTCTATCTCATTTTTCAGTTGAAGAAACTGGGGCAAACCAGGCTAAGTGACTTGCCTAAGGTCACATAAATAGTAAGTGACTGAGCCCAAATTTGAACTCAGGGAGATTAGACTTACTGATGCTAAGTTTGGTACTCTGTTCATTTTGTACCAAGGAACAGAAGTGTTGGTGGTTACTTGTTGGGGGATTAGGTGGGGAGAAGATGCTGGGGAGAGGGGAATCCAGTTTATTTCAGCAGAACAAGGGCCTTTGATTCATTAATGGATACTGCTAGTCAAGGCACCCCTAATTTGTTTCTCTCCACACCAGCCATGGTTTCCACACCACCAAAGCAGGTTGCCATGAAACCCCCTTCTTGTAGTCTGTCTTTCCCTCTACCCCTGCAAGGGTAGGTTGGTTTTGGAATATCGGGAGAAAGATGTTCTTTCTTTCCTGATGTGATTGTACCCATATTCTTGTTCCATCCTTTCCTTTTTGGATGGTTTTTTGTGCTATTAGCACTGTCCTCTGTACTCTTTCCACATCTATAATAGTCTCTATGATAATTTCCTAGTTATGGTTAAAGCATCATACCTATAAAGCTCTTTCAACTTGTCTAGACCTATTGTTACATAAATGTAGAAAATTCCCTGTTTGGAAATTCACTCTATTGATGCAGATCAGCATCTGTAAGGGTTGTTTGAGAGGGCCCAGAGGGCAGGAATGATTTGACAATAGTCATGTAATCAGTATGTGATGGAGACTATTTGAACCCATGGTTTCTAGATGCCAAAGGTAGTCTTCCATCAATTACATTATTCTGCCTCTTATAAATATCAGACTTTGGAGTCTGCAAAATGTTTTCCTAATGTAAACTGGGTTTATGGACCTGGACATTTTCCTAATTGAACAGAATGTTGCCATAAATATGACTACATGAGAGGAGATACTTTCTTTGCTTCCTTCATTTATGATTTCAGATTCTTTTTGGAACTGATTCCAGGGAAAAGAAAGAGAAAAACTCTCTTGTAGACATATTGAGGAAGGCAGCATCTCAAAAAGTTTCCTAATTTCCATTTTACCTCTCTAGAAGCAATAAAAAAATTTCCCTTGGGTTATACTGGGGCCTTGCTCTTGGTTGAATGAGATTTTTTTATCTTCTTCCCATATAAATTCCCATGTAATTTTTAGTGTATTCACATTTGTATAACTTTTATAATTTCTGTTCCTTTTTGCTTATATTAACAAGATTACTTGATATTCATTATGTAGATTGATCTTTTAACTATCCAGGGCTTTTCTGGAAAAGGTCAAGCTTGAGGGTAGAAGATTGTTATATCCTTTCCCTTCAATTCAATTCAGGAAAGTGACTTTTTGTTATGAACCAATCATTTCCATATTCCAGAAATATTTAGGGAGGCAAATATGATTCTAGTCTAATACCCCTCTCTCAGAGAACAGAGTGGTCAACCTTGTGGTTCCATCTCTTGCTCCCCTCAAAGAAGAAATCATAATCTCCCTTGGAGATTAATGGGAAAATTTCTAGAGGTATATATCCATGAAGTATGTACCCTTTGAGCTTTCTGTCTTTACATTTAGGATCCTCACCCCTCCACCCCCCTTGGGAAGATACACCTTATCCTAATGACAATGTTAGAAAAGGTGGGAGTTATCACAAAAGAGATGCTTCCAAAGGGAAGGTAAAGATGCTGAGCAGAGGATCCAGGCAGGGTCAAGGAATGAAATGAAGACACCAAATTAAAAAATAATTTTTATCTCAATAATCTACTCTTGTGTTACAGTCTAGACTAGAGACAAAAATTGGATATGGTTTCAGAATAATCCCAGAAAGAGCGATTTGCATTAAATGGTCTCAAAAGTCTTTTTCAGCTTGAATACAATATCAGAAAATGACTATTTGTTTCTATATTTAGTGATTTCAAATAACTGGTTAAATTGAATCCTTTACTTTTCACCTGATTGGCACCAGGCAACTTCAGCTACAATATGTCTTACATGGATGTGAGTTGGAACAGTGGTAAGGAGACTGGCAAGAGTTTGCAGAATAGTCTGTCTTTGTGTTCAGTTAGCCTAGTGACCTGTTGAAGTCCTTTCATATCCCCTCTGTGACCAGCTGTTATTCTTGATGTGAAGCCAAGCAACAAACTCATCCAAAGGGAAAAAGGCTTATGTGAGGTTGAAAACAATACGGAATATTCTGGTTAATGAACTGAGGACACATTGACCTCTTTTGCTTCCCTGGATGTTCAGAAGGGACTTTTTAGTTTGATTTTCGATGAAGGAAGGGAATATTCATTTGATTAACTTGTACAAACCATTATCCCATCCGTACAATTTATGGATTCCTTTTCACATCCTTCCACAAATCTTTCCATTAGAAGTAAAGAGAGATCAGAGAATCTGTTCTCCCAGATTTGCTCTGCCACTTACCCAGCTGAAATTTAGTTTCAATTTCCCTAGGTAACAAATAAAGAGAACAACACCTATATTTTATCTGCTTTCTAGCTACTTTATTGTGACTGGAATTGTCTTCCCTTTTTTTCTCCCTCCCTCTCTCCATATCTCTAGTTGTTGAAATGCTACAGAAATCCAACTCAAATGTTACTTCCTCCATGAAGCCTTTTTTTTTTGATACTCCTAGCAAGAAATAATCATTCCTCCTTCAGATCTTGCAAGGTCCTTTTTAGATATTTCTTATACAGTTATAGTCTGTGTTAAATTAACACTATCTATGCAGATGAATTTTATAGGATTACAAGCTTTCAGAGAACAAGGACTTTGATTTTGAATCTTCTCCAGGGCTAACACAAGGCAATTCAAATGAGAGTTCCTTAAAAAAAATATCTCTAGAATATAATTTAAATTTATGGGTATGTAGTAAGCACCCTTAAGTTATTACTCCAAAAAAGACTTTCATTTGTTTCTAAGGTGAGGAAAAGTAGCCTGAAAAGTCTCCTAAGTATTTGCTACTTTCCCTTTTTTTGTTTCTAACACCCTTAAAATAACCTTTAAAATTCATTCTGTCAAATTTACTTTTGGGGCATATCTTTCTTGTGCCCTCTCACACTTACTTCAAAGTAACCTTTCCTTGACACTTTCTCATCTCCTGTTACTTTAATATTCATTCTTTAACATTTTTCTTTTTCTGTCACATCAGCTCTGACCAAAAGTCTCAAGGTCTTAATACTTAATTTTGCCTAATTTGGCATTTTAATGCCCCCTTTCATAATTTTCATTTGCTTTTACAACAAATTAAACATTACTGAATCCACAGCATCTGCTCTCCATGGCCTTGTAATTTCAAATTGTACCATTGCAAGCTTTAAAATAGTTAGCATCTGGGCAGCTAGGTGGCATAACGAATAGACCTGTCCTGGAGTCAGGAGTACCTGAGTTCAAATCCAGCCTCGGACACTTAATAATTGCTTAGTTGTGTGACCTTGGACAAGTCACTTAACCCTACTGCCTTGCAAACAAATAAACAAAAAAAGCATAAAAAAATAGTTAGCATCACCATATCAGTGTAAAGGAAGAGTAGATTATGTGACAACTCTCCTCTTTTCTTGTGTTCATACCATTTTGTTAGGTCTTCCCTTTTATTATTGTTGCTTTTGTTGCTATTGTTATGCCTTCAGCTTTCTCATCTTTTTAGTATCTCTAGAAATTTTTATTTTTAGGAGAATGATCTAAAATATCATGAAAATTAACTTTTTTTTCATAAAAATTAACTTAGCCTCTCCTCCATCTTATTTTTTTTCAAGGCAATGGGGTTAAGTGACTTGCCCAAGGTCACACAGCTAGGTAATTATTAGGTGTCTGAGGCTGGAGTTATATAGCCAATTTGTGAAACCAGGTTTTTATCTCTTCTCTATCTACTATCATTTGTCTTTCTTTTTCTATCTCTGTCTCTGTTTGTGTGTGGCCCTAAGGGGAATCACTGCTGCTTCAGACTTTCATAAAAGTCTATTGATCTTATAAAAGGGTAGTGAAGCAGGTAGATGTGGAGAGAGCACATACAATGGAAAGAGTACTACTGACCCTGGTGTTAGGAGGACCTGAGAATCACTAGCTGTATGATTTTGGGCAACTTAACCTCTATCTACTTCAGTTTTCTTAATTATAAATGAGGTTGGTAATTGCAGCTACGTTATAGGGTTGCTTTGAGGATCAAGTGAGGTAAGATTTGTAAAGTATTTAACCTTGTACTTGCCGTATAATAACTGCTTATTCCCTTCCATATTCTATTCCCTCCTAACTCTGGGACAGAGCTATCAAATTTGAATTAAAAGGTTACTTATTTAGGACTGGTAATTACTATCCCTTGCCCTCTACTAAAGCTTCAATTGTTTCAATTTTTATGTCCCAATTACTCTCCCCCACAAAAGGGTGGGGGAAGAATATCACTGTTTATTTTTGGAAGGAATAAGAATTCCCAGAAAATATCTTCCCAAGAGCAATGACTACACGATGCAAAGAATATGTTGCTTAACAAAATTCTTTCCAGATTTGAAAATGGAACAAAACAGTTTATGACAGGATCATCACATCTAGATAGAAACTTAAAACCCTACAATCTAATTTGACAGTGGGATGGTAAACCTAATAGACAGAGGAAAACAATTTGTAAGATACTTTGCTGACCTCTAGTGGTTACAAATTTCAAAAGCATAAAATATTATTTAATGATATGTTGCTTTGGTGCATTCTTATTTAAAAAACTATGAAAATTTTGCCATTTTAAAATATATTTTGAAATAAACTATTTTCATAAAATGTTCATAATCAAAGTACTTCCATTTACAAAGTATTTGTATTATTTGTTGATTATATTATTTGGAGGTAAAAACATGATCTTCATTACTAGATTTAATTTAATAATTCTCAATAAATTCTATAATAAATTTAGAGGACAATAAACATATCATAAACATAGAAATGTAGAAGAAATTTTAGACACACATGCTAAGATATGATCATTACTAAATTGCCTTCAAATGCTGTTTTAACAACATTCTCATTTATCTTCTACTTTTAGCTTTCTCACCTATAAAATGGGAATAGCAAGAACATCAGTCATAGAGTTTTGGGTTTTTTTAGGTTTTTGCAAGGCAACCGGGGTTAAGTGGCTTGCCCAAGCCCACACAGCTAGGTAATTATTGTGTCTGAGGCTGGATTTGAACCCAGGTACTCCTGACTCCAGGGCTGGTGCTTTATCCACTATGCCACCTAGCTGCCCCAGTCATAGAGTTTTTGTGAAAATCAAAAGAAATAACATAAATAAAGTGCTTTGCAAACCTTAATATGCTAGCTATCATTATTATTCAACAATTTTTTTTCTTTCTTGGATTCACAAATCAATAGTTATGCCTTCCTAAAATCCTGTTATAATGATTAATCATGGCAGGGATGTGATGCTAGACTTTTGAAAACCTTGATAGCAAAATACAAATTCTGACTGATTCTCCTAAGCTAGAAGGTTTAAAGCATGGTTCTGATATCCATTTCTGTCTGCTTTCTAGGAACCTGACTAGTTAAGTACAGAGAGCTTCATCACTAGTAAATTCACCCTTAGGCCAGGTTTTCTTTGTCATAGCAAACTATGAAAGAAACAAAAATGAAACATGACCTTGGGCCCTATATGTCTGTCTGCTACTTCTGAAATGATGGTAGCAAAATGGCAAAAAAGGAGACCCAGATTGTTAAGTATTACATCATCACTAAACTTAATCTACTGATATTCTAAATGTGACATCCCTGCCCAACCATCAATTAATTGATATGATTTTTTCTAATCATATTTCTAATCATCATTTCTAGTCATCTTCAGTTGTGTCTGACTTTTTGCAATCCCATTTGGGGTTTTCTTAGCAAAGACACGGGAGTTGTTTGCCATTTCCTTTTCCAAATCATTTAATAGATGAGGAAACTAAAGGACATGGGGTAAATGGCTTGCCCAGGGTCACACAGCTAGTAGGTATCTGAGACCAATCTTCCTGATTACAGTTTTGGCACTCTAATCACTTAGCTGCCTGATGAATCAACATACATTCCTTTACCAAAATAACTGGATAAATTGAATCTTATTAATATCAATACTTTGGCTACAAAGGAAACCAGGTGACAAAGATAAATTCCATCTAAATGAAGTAATAGTTTACAGGTTCTCCTTGGATAGGAAAACAAAGGAATGGGTGGAGTTGATTTTGTCATGCTCAAAGGAAAAAAGAACCATTATTTTTGTAGATTATTTGATACCTTGTTTTTCAATGTTTGTGATAAGCATTTGCAAAAGTACTAACATGGAAAATAAATGCAACTTTTACACTGACTTCTATTGCAGAAGTATTTAACAGAAAGAAAAGTTGAGGAGACTTCTTATCTACATAGATACATGAATAGGAAACAGGCCAAACATCTCCCTCATATCTATTACAACAAATATCAGAAATTCTCATTGAGCCAAAAAATGATCAAGAAACCGAAGGAAAAATTGTAGTAAATAACTTCTTCTACTCTACACTAAAAGTCAGATTTTCATAGGCAAAAGAAAATGAAATAATGTTAATGAGACCAGAGACAAATCATTTATAGCTGGAAAATTTCTTTTTTCAGAGTCAGCAAGTTTGAAAAGATTGCCTGAGAAAGTGCAAAAGTTAGAAAAATGGAAGTTGCAAGAAGTAGTATCAGGAAGCAGCTTATTGCCAATAATAATGCCAATCAATAAGGTGTCATTTAGTGTGGTGGTTTATCATTCGAGATCATTTTACAGATGAGGAAACTAAGGCAAACACAGTGGAGTGACTTTCCCAGGATCACACATCCAGTAAGTATCTGATGCCAGTTTTCCTGATTCCAGATCTGGTACTATTTTTCAGGCTTTGGGGCTCAGGACAGCCCAGGGCCAAGTATTCTAAGAACTCTAATACTATGTCCTGAGATATCCAAGAAGTTCCTTAAAATGCAGTGCTTAGGAATCACAAAGGTTTAGAGGATTCTTAACCTAAGAGATGGATATTAGCAGAAGAACCCATGGAAAGAGGATGAGATACCTTGTCCAAAAGATCATCAGAGGCTGGACCCTGGTCCTGGCCCAAAGTTTCAATCCAGGAACTAAAGATGAAGAGATAAATAAATCAAAGAAAATATCAAGCAGTATCAAAAAAAATGTAACTTCATAACAAGTATAAGCAGAAATGATAAATTTTCCATAAAATTTATAAGAATGACTAGAATAAATGAGTCCAGCTATTAATAAAAGAAAGATCAGTGTCATACCAATCGATCCACCAAATAACTACATTACCAAGCTAGAAAAAATAGTAACAATATTCATCTGGAGCAACAAAAGAACAAGAACAGCAAGGGAACTGATGAAAAAAAAATGTAAAGGAAGTTGACCAGATATTGTAAAGCAGCAGTCGTTAAAATTGCCTGGTACTGCTTAAGACAATGAGTAATGGATCAGTGGATTAGGATAGATTCAAAAGACACTGCAGTGAATGACTACAGCAATCTGCTATTTGACAAACCTCATCAGTCTCTGGGATAAGAACTAAATATTTGACAAAAATTGTTGGAAAAATTGGAAAATAGTCTGGCAAAAACTAGGCATAGATCCACATCTGACTCCCTATACCAAAATAAGGTCAAAATGGTTAAGAATTTAGACATAAAGAGTGCTACCATAGATAAATTAATAGACCAAAAAATTATATCTGATCTATGGACAAGGGATAGATTTATGACCAAACAAGAATTAGAGCATGTTATCTACTGCAAAATAAATAATTTTGACTATATTAAATGTAAAAGTTTTTGCACTAATAAAATTAATGCTGCCAAAATTAAAAGGAAAGCAGAAAGCTGGGAAACAATCTTCACAACTAAGAGTTCTGAAAAAGGTTTTATTTCTAAAATACATAGAGAATTGCATCAAAATTAGAAGATCACAAGCCATTCCCCCAATGATAGTCAAAGTTTTCAGATGATGAAATTAAAGCTATTTATAAACATATAAAAATGCTCCAAATCACTATTGATTAGAAAAATGCAAATTAAAACAACAATGAGGTATGACCTCACACCTATTAGATTGGCCAAGATGAGAAAAAGCAAAAATGATCAATGTTGGAGAGGTTGTAGGAGGACTGGGACATTGATGCATTGCTGGTGGAGTTGTGAACAGATCTAACCTTTCTGGAGAGCAATATGGAACCATGCCCAAAGAGCAATGAAATTGTTCATACACTTTGACCCAGCAATTCCAATTTTAAGCCCATATCCAGAAGAAATTATAAAAAATGAGAAAAGTCCTACTTGTTCCAAAATGTGCTTAGCCACTCTTTTTGTAGTGGCAAAGTATTGGAAATTGAGGATATGTCTATCAATTGGGGAATGGCTAAACAAGTTATGATATATGAATACTATAGAATACTATTATTCTGTAAGAAATGATCAGACTCTAGAGAAGCATGGAATGACTTACAGGATCTGATGCTGAGCAAAGGGAACAGAATCAAGAGAATAATGTACATATCAACAACATTATGAGATGAACAACCTTGATGGAAGCAGCTCCTCTTGGCAGTCCAGAGAGCTAGAACAACTGTCATTGACTGGTTATGTACTATATTATCCCCAACCAGAGGAAGAAATACAAACAAAATGCACAGGAAAAAACCCTTCTAAATCTGATGAACCCTTTATAAAAATTATCTCTTATTGTCTCTATCTCTTAATCCTAATTCCTCGTGCCAAAAATTATTAATTTGTAAACATGTTTAACAAAATATGTATAAAAAATGCTAACCTGGCTGTTCCCTGCTGGGGGGTGGGGTGGGAAGGAAGGGTGGATTGAAATTTTTAAGTTGGAAATATGCATGCACATTTAATAAAAAATAAAAAATAATTAAAAATACATAAAAATAAATTTTTTAAAAAAAAGTTCTTTGGAAAGAATTAGAAGGAGAATAAGTATCTTAGAAAAGAAAGTTGTAAGCCTTACCTAAGCTGTGAACTCCTGAAAACTAAAATAAGCCAAATAGAAATCAATGACTTGATGAGATAACAAGAAATATCAAAATAAGGGGGCAGCTAGGTGGCCTAGTGGATAGAACTCCAGCCCTGGAGTCAGGAGGAGCTGAGGACAAATTCTACCTCAGACACTTAATACTTACTTAGCTGTATGACCTTGGGCAAGTCACTTAGCCATTGCCTTGCAAAATCCAAAAAAAAAATCAGAATAAAATCAAAAGATAGAAAAATTTTTTTTAAAATGTTAAAAATCATCCTACACAAAAAGCAAATAGCAGAAAAGAAATCAATGAGAGATAATTTAGGAATCATTGGACTCCTCAAAAATCATGGTTTAAACATTTCCCTGCATATTACATTATAAGCTATCATAAATGAAAACTACCTAAATAAATTAGAACTAAGATCAAAACAAATATAGAAAAAAGTCCACTGATCACTCCTGAAATGAACCCAAAAGAAAAATCACCTATAAAGGCATAGCCAAAATCTAGAGTTCCTTGTCAAAAAAAATTCTGTAAACATCCAGAAAGAAGCATAGGTCTTAATTTAAAAAACAAACAAACAAACAACAATCCTATAATCAGGATCACACATATAACACTTTCTAAAAATGAGAATAATTCTTATAATACAATGTTCCAAATGTCAGATTATATAGGTTGACCACCCAAAATAATTTTTCCTGAAAAACTGAATATATTTCGATAGGGAGAAAAAGGAACATTTCAAGCATTTGTAATGAAAAGATCAAACGTGAGTAGAAGAACTTCAAAATACAAGTGCAAAAATACAAATAAAATGTATGTGAGCCACTGAAAATATCTGTATGATATATCTATATGATAATGTATTGTTTTCATTCTGATAGCAAGAGAAAAGTTTTACTTCAAACTATGATGATTTTAAATAAGAAAACTGAAGATTCTGGAGGTAGATTATTTCAGTTTGAAATCTGAAGAGAGAAGGTATGGAAGAATTTGTTAGTGTGTAAAGGAGGAAGGAAGAGGTGAAATTATTATTTCTCATAATTGTGGCATGTGAGATAAATATACTAAACTTGGGAAAGAGTTGGCAGAGTGGCAATTAGATTGTAATTATAGACACACCCATATACCCCCCACACACACAGAAATATCCCTCTCACAGTTTTGTGTAGAAACATATTGAATTCATGGGAAAGTAAGCAGAGATTGTTATGTTTATGTGTGTGTGTGTGTGTGTGTGTGTGTGTGTGTGTGTGTGTGTGATAACATTGAGATGGGAATAGCCCCAAGTATAAATAAACTTTCTAATCCTGAAAAATGGAATGAAGGTCAGAATTAGAATCTGAGGGAGTGTCTTGGTTTTCCTCTTAGATATCTGGGGAATGATTGAATAAATTGTAATAGATAAAGGCAGTGGAATATAATTGAAATGTAAGAAATGGTGGTGCAATGGTTAGAGCATTGGGTTTAGAATTAGGAAAACTCATCTTCATGAGTTCAAATGCAGTCTTAGATATTTACTGGTTGTGTGACCTGTTTGCCTCAGTTTCTTATCTGAGAAAGAAAATAGAGAAGGAAATGGCAAATTACTCTAGCATCTTTGCCAGGAAAACTCCATCATGGAGAATTGGGCATGACTAAAATGACCAAATGAGAAGAAATAATGAAAAGGATAAGTTTTAAAAAGTAAGAAATATCAGAATGAAATGATCAGAACCAGAATAATTTGAAAGATTTGAGGACTCAGATCAATATAATGACCAACTATAGTTCTATAGAAACTTTGATGAAGTAAGTTACACATTTCCTGACAAGGAGGTGATAGATACAAGGTACAAGGAAATATATTTTTAGACATAGACACTGTGTGGATTTGTTTTGCTTAACTATGCTTATTTATTGCCCTCCAGTTATTAATTGTATGTTTTGTGGAGGCTAGCTGTAGTGACTGGCATATACACCAAAAAAGAAAGCCATTGTAATTTTTTCCCTTAATGCCATAGTAGAATTTTTTTTTTAAAAAGGAAGCAGAGACAGAAGTGTTTCAAAGTAATATATAAAATGTATTATATACTTTTTAAAGAGCAATATGTGATCATCTTTTTGTATTCTGCTAAATATGTGTATAAATGTCCTTTTTGATATTTAAGTTCAGAATAAAAGAAAATTACATTAAAGAAGATGATGTAGGAAGAATTAAATTTTAACTGTAATGATAGAATTCTAAATATTGTCACTCCATAAGACATACTCTATGTTGAGACCAGAAGTATGCTGATGTCAATTTGAATCAGCTCCTAAGAGTCAACTGTTAAAGTTTCAATGTGAACATTTACAGCTTTGAAATATGTAAACACTATAAATCTGATCTTTATTTATTGTTTTGCTGGTTGTCTAGATTTAATAAAATAATAAATAAATATTAACAATGAAGATTAAACTTAAAAATATACTATCATTTTTTTCAGGGAACTGATTAGTTAATTATCTGCTAATTTCTGTTCTGCTGGTCCAGGGATGTTGCTTTAAGGTTGAACTTCAAGGTAGCATGCAATTTGATCCAGGTATTAGAAACTGATGAATAGAAAAAAGTCTGTTGGACAGATATGACTATTGAATTATATTCTACAGTTTATGCTCAAAGTGTAAAAAGGCTATAATATTTCAAAATCTACGGGAAGTATTGCAAGGTAGTTTATTTCCATTCTATCTTAATCTTTTTCTCATGATACCACTTCCCATTCCCAGCCACTCTTGGCCAAATTTTAGTTGTTATCAGCAGTTATTTTCCAAGTTGGAGAAATGCCTATTTGAAAAGACATGGACTTATTAGTGCAAATAACAGGCTGAAGGGGAGGATAGAAATAAGATGAAAGACTATGCCATCATTGGGATATCTAGAGAAGCAAAATGCCTGAAGCAACTCCTTGGTTTTGTAGGAATTACTATCACTTAATCCCTATACTTTTCCGTCTTTACAATGCCTCTGGTTAGATGAAATACTACCCCTAAGATCAATATCTCAAGTCCCAATTTATCTTTTATCTCAGATTGCTCTTTTTAGATCTACCTCTGTTGAGCTGAACTTCAGTGAAATAAAATGTGATATCATATACATATATACATATATATATATATATATATATATATGTAGTGATATTGGTATTTGTTTACATTCAACTTCAGCTATTATCTTGCTTTCTGTCTTGCATGTTCCTCCTAGGAGTAGTATTCAAATCAATTCTGCTGTTACTACTAGAAAGGGAATATCAATTTACCTCCCCTATGACTCAAATCATCCATCATCTCTGATTTCCCTCCCTTATATATATATTGTTTCCATTTATTTAATGGTAAGTTTCTTGATGGAAGGAATAGTCTTACTTTTGCTGTTGTATCCAATAAGCACATGTCTGGGTACAGAATGTACCCACAAGGGAATTGTGAGATGAGTAGATTCACAGTACCCACTCCAGATGTTCAAATGGATTATTTGTGTCCAGCCTGTGATAGAGCATTCCTATCTTGTATTGATCTGATCAGTCACAGTTGGACACATTTGTTTCTAATTTAATGATGTCATTATCTTCTTTGATAAGAAAAGACAACAACTAACCAATTTAATAAACACTTCACATTTGCATTTTAAAAATAATTTTGAGGATCTCCAGGATGAAGCCAGGATGGCTGCATGAAGCTTGCATCCTCCTGGAGTTTTTCTTTACACACCGTTAAATGAAGCTTCTACACAGACATTAAAGCTATAGTTTTCACCAAAAAAAAAGAAGAGATCAAAACAAGTTTTCATCTGTACATATCATGGAGGATTTTCAGTGAAGGCCTGTCTCTGGAGAAAAAGGGGAAGCCCATCTAGGCAAGAGAGCAGGAAAACAAGCAGGAGGCTTTTATCCATAATACAAACGAGGTCCTGGCAGCTAGACAGCAGTGTAGATGCCAGCTCCTAGAAAGTAAGCCAGCAGGAAGAGTCCTCATCCCAGACAAAGTCTAAACCCTTGGAACACTGGGGCAAAAGACAGGACTGGGTGGGAACAAAGCATTGTCTAGCTAGATCCTGGACCTAAAGGAGAGAAAAAACCTCTACACAGGCAGTACCTAGGCTGCATGGGCAACATCTTGGTCAGAAATAAGCCAGGGTTCAGATTCCAGTACCTGCACAAAAAGCTCACGACTATACTCCTGTATACTAGGAAAAGAGCTCAACCATCAAAATTATCAAAAAACCCAAAAGAGCACTAACTATAGAAGGTACTCTGTAGATAGCGATGATAAAAATGCCATTTCAGAAGAAGAAAGCAGTAACAAATTACCTACATGGGCAGTCTCAAAGGGGTCTATGAATTGGATTCCATTGGCCTCCAAAACTTCATAGAGGAGTTTAAAAATAATTAAAGCTCAAAGAAGAGATGAAGAAGAACAATGGGAAAAAATGAGAATCATGCAGGAAAATTATGAAAAATTGATCAAAGAAATAAACTCCTTTAAAAGTAAAAATAACCAGGCAGCTAGGTTGCTCAGTGAATAGAACACTGGCCCTGGAGTCAGGAGGATCTAAGTTCAAATCTGGCCTCAGACACTGAATAATTGCCTAGCTGTGTGACCTTGGTCAGGTCACTTACTGCCTTAAATAAAAAAAAGTAAAAATAATCAACTGGAAAAAGAATGTAATTCTTCAAAAAATAAAGTTGACCAACTGAAAAAGGAATTCAACTCAATAAAAAGTAAAATTTACCAGCTGGAAAAGGAAATAAAAAAGCTATTACAAAAAATTAGAATTGGACAAACAAAAACTAATGAATCTATGAAACACCAAGATTCCATTAAAAAAATCAAAAGGGGGTGGCTAGGTGGCACAGTGGATAAAGGACCTGCCCTGGAGTCAGGAATACCTGGGTTCAAATCTGGTCTCAGACACTTAATAATTACCTAGCTGTGTGGCCTTGGGCAAGCCACTTAATCCCATTTGCCTTGCAAAAACCTAAAAAAAAAAATCAAAAGGATAAAAAAAATTGAAGAAAATGTAAAGTACATTTTAGGAAAAAAAATATTAGCAATCTGGAAAATATATTCAGCAAAGATTATTTATGAATTCTTGGTCTACCAAAAAGCTTAGATCAAAAAAAGAACTTGGAAAATATCTTTCAGGCAATTATCAGGTATATTGTACCAATATATTAGATTAATAAGACAAAAATAGTCCTAGAAATAATCCTCAGAACACCACCAGAAAGAGACCACAGGATAAAAACTCCAAGGGCTATATAACCAAATTCCAGAATTCTCAAATAAGGGAGAAAATCCTGCTAGTAGCCAAAATGAAGTAATTTAAATACAAGAAATCACAATCAGAGTTCCACAGGACTTAATCAGCTTCAACATTAAAGAATTAGAGGGTAAAGGACCTTGAATTTCAAGCCAGAATTTACTACCCTGCACAATTCAGCATATTCTGTCAGAGGAAAAGATTAATGTTCAATGAAATAGAGGTCTTCCAAAATTTCCTGATAAAAAGACCAGAACTGGACTGAGAATTCAAATCTTCAAATGCAAAACTCAAGAGATGCATAAAAAGGTAAATGGAAAGGGAAAAAAACAAAAGTTAATCAAGAACATACAATTGTCTGCAACTCTATAAGGGAAGAAAACACTTGTAACTTTTGACAATTGCATTTCCTCTTAGGATAGTTGACTATAGTTGAAGAGATTGTACTTAGAGAGCTGGTTCTTGTCCTTCATTATTGAAGAAAAGCAAAATGACATTATCATGTTTGAGACAAATTATAGTGCTGACTGTGGTGATCAGACCAATATGTATTCAGAATATTCTACCACAAGTTAGCACAAATAATCCAGGGAGTTTACTCTAAATTTATGTATCTCATGTTTCATTTGAACTACTTTAATTCTGCCTTGCTTATAGAGCTCAGAATTTTCTCTGATGAGAGCATTCTATGCTTGGGTGATCTTGTGTTAGTATCTCCCATGCCTTAAAATCATTTCTAAAGTTCTTAAGAGAGAGACCTTCAGTACCTGGAGGCTCTCTCTCTCTCTCTCTCTCTCTCTCTCTCTCTGTATACATATATACATATATATATATATATATAAAATATATATATATGTGTGTGTGTGTGTGTGTGTGTGTGTGTGTGTGTGTGTGTGTGTGTATTTAAATCAGAAGTGACTTTGTTAGACATCTAGAGGTTTGCAGTACAATGGGGCAGAGGATGGAGCATATTTAGAGGGATTGGACATAAAAAGATTAGGAAGTGATCTTGTCTTAAGCCATACTTTAGCTAACAAATGTTTCAGTACCATGGTTGGGGTGCTAAAGGGAGAGTGGGAAAGAAAGTACATGATACTTTGGTTGGGGAGTTGTGTGCTATGCCTGGAGTACTACAGAGATGGAGGGAGAGAGTATATTTAGGGAGATTAGACATGAAAACATGAAGAGATTTTGCTTTGCTTGGTGCTGTTTTGGCTATAATTGGAGGGAGTATATTTGCTTGGGGAGGAGATGTGTTTTAAATCATTCATGACATGATTTGACTTTGCATGATACTTTGGTTCATGAGGATTGTCCATTAAGAGTACTTGGAAGGGGGTGGCTAGGTGGTGTTGGGGGGCGGCTAGGTGGCATAGTGGATAGAGCACTGGCCTTGGAGTCAGGAGTACCTGAGTTCAAATCCGGCCTCAGACAGTTAATAATTACCTAGCTGTGTGGCCTTGGGCAAGAAACTTAACCCCCTTGCCTTGCAAAAACTAAAAAAAAAAAAAGAGTACTTGGAAAGGGGGTAGAGATTAAAAGTAATTATAATTTGAGGTGATTCATGACTCTAGAGAAGTGTATTTCTAATGAGATGGGAGAGGGGATACTTAGTGACTATGAGGCAATGCTGCTTATCAATCAATCAAGCAAACAATCAGTTTTTGAGAAAAGTACTTCCATCAGGTCAGATGAAAGGAGTATATTTTTACAAAGGGGGATATAAATACAAAACATGGCTAAAACAATAAAAACATAAAAAGAAGGACTATACTAGGAGATTAGACATTGGTGGATGACTAATACCAAAGAGGCACAAAGACCTATTATACTATAGGGAAAGATGGGAAGATATGAACACTGAATAAATCCTACTCAATAGATTTAACCCAGAGAGGGAATAGCTTAAATCCTCAATTGGGTTTAAAAATCTATCCTACCCTACAGGGAAGGGGGTGGGGGTGGCAGGAAGGGAAAGAAAATGAAGAAAGAATGGTTTAAAAAGGAAAGGAAAAGGGAAAAGTGAAAGCAGACTTAAAGTTATAATTTAAAAGAAAAGTTAAAGGGGAAAGGGAGCAAAACATAAGGAATAAGAGGAAAAGAATAAATGGGGAAAGATAGCATGGAAAGAAATACAGAATTAGTAATTAGTTCTCAATGTGAATGGGATAAACTCTCCCATAAAATGGAAGTGGAAAGCAGAATGGATTGAAAACCAAAGCCCTACACTATGTTATTTACAAGAAACACATCTGAGGCAGAGAGATGCACACAGGGTAATGGTAAAAGACTGGAGCAAAATGCATTATGCTTCAGCAGAAGTAAAAAAAATCAGGAGTGGTGAACTTAATCTCAGGCAAAGCAAAACCAAAAAATAGATCTCATTAAAAGGAATAAGGAAGGAAACTATAATCTTCTTAAAAGACACCATAGGCAATGAATTTATATTATGTACCTAGTGACATAGCATCCAAATTCTTAGAGGAGAAGCTAAATGAATTACAAGGAGATATATAGAGAGCAAAGCTATAATAGTGAGGGACCTCACCTTCCCTCTCTCAGAACTAGATAAATCTAACCAGAAAATAAACAAGAAGGAAGTTAAGATGGTGAATGAAATCTTAGGAAACTTAGATATAATAAACCTCTGGAGAAAACTAAAAGAATATACCTTTTTCTCTGCAGTACACGGCTCCCATAACAAAACTGATCATGTCCTAGGGCATAAAAATCTTACAATAAAATGAAGACAGAAATAATAAATCCAAACTTTTAGAGATCATGATGCAATAAAAATTACATAAAGGACTATGGAAAGATAAACCAAAAATTAATTGGAAACTAATTAACTTAATTTTAAGGAATGAGTGGACCATGTAACAAGTCATAGAAATAATCAAATTTCATCCGAGAAAATGATAATAATGAGACAGTATAAAAAAATTTATGGGATGCAGCTAAAGAAGTTTTTAGGGAAAATTTTATATCCCTAAATGCTTAAATGAACAAAAAAGAGAAAGAGGAGATCAATTTATGCAACAAAAAGCTAGAAAAAAGAACAAATTAAAGATCCCCAATTAAATACCAAATTCTGAAAATCACAGAAGAGATTAATAAAATTGAAAGCAAGAAAACTATTGCTCTGATAAAGCTGTTGATTTTATTTAAAAAACCCCATAAAATGGTTTAATCTTTGATTAATCTGATTTTCAAAAAAAGAAAGAATACGGGATGGCTAGGTAGAGCATTGGACAGAGCACTGGCCCTAGATTCAGGAGCACCTGAGTTCAAATTTGACCTCAGACATTTTCTAATTGCCTGGCTGTGTGACCTTGGGCAGGCCACTTGACCCCATTGTCTTGCAAAAAGAAAAAGAATACCAAATTACCAGTATCAAAAATGAAAAGAGGTGAACTCACCACCAATGAGGAGGAAATTAAAGAAATAATTCAGAGCTATTTTGCCCAATTGTATGCCAATGAATTTGATAAGCTGAGTGAAATATATGAATATTTACAAAAATAAACTATCCAGATTAACAGAAGAGGAAATAAAATACTTAAACAACCCCATTTCAGAAAAAGAAGAAGAAACTATCAGTAAACTCCCTTAGAAAAGTCTCCAGGTCTAGATGCATTGACAAGTGAATTCTACCAATCCTTTAAGGAAAAATGAATCCCAATTCTATATAAACTATTTTTAAAAATAAGAGAAGGAGTTCTGTCAAATTCCTATTATGGCACGAATATGGTTCTGATATCTAAACCAGGAATATTCAAAACAGACAAATAAAATTATAGACCAATTTCCTTAATGAACATTGTTGCAAAATCTTAACATTTTGGCAAAAAAAAAGATTACAGCAAATTATTATTAGGATAATACACCATGATAGGTAGTATTTATATAGATGATTCAATATTAGGAAAACATTCTACATAATTGAATGTATCAATAACAAAATCAACAAAAAATCATATGATTATAACTATAGATGCCAGAAAAAACTTTGATAAAATACACCATCCATTCCTATTAAAACCTCTAGAGAGTAGGAATAAATGGAGTTTTCCTTAAAATGATAAGTAGTTTCTTTCTAAAACCATCTACAAATATTATATGTAATGTGGATAAACTAGGAGCATTTCCAATAAGATCAAGGGTGAAATAAGGATGCCTATTATTCCCATTACTATACAATATGGTATTAGAAATGCTAACTTTAGTAATAAGAGAAAAAAAGAAATCAAAGGAATTAGAATTGGCAATGGGAAAGCAAAAATTCACTCTTTGCAGATGATATGGTATACTTAGAGAAATCTAGGAAATCATCTTAAAAACTACTTGAGGGATGGCTGGGTGGTGCAGTGGATAGAACACCGGCCCTGGAATCAGGAGCACCTGAGTTCAAGTTTGGCCTTAGACACATAATAATTACCTAACTGTGTGGCCTTGGGCAAGCCACTTAACCTTACAAAAACCTAAAAAAAAAACCCTACTTGAAACAATGAACAAATTCAGCAAAGTAGCAGGATATAAAATAAACCCACATAATTCATCAGCATGACTATATATGAACAAACAAAGCACATAGGTAAAAGATAGAGAAATTCCATTTAAAGTAACTGCAGCAACTAGGTGGCACAGTGGAGAACTGACACCAGAGTCAGAAGGACTTGAGTTCAAATCCAGATTCAGACACTTTATATTTACTTAGCTGTGTGACATTGGACAAGTCACAAACCCATTCCCTTGCAAAAATTTAAAAAAAAATTATAAAATAACTGCAGACAACATAAAATACTTGAGAATCTACCTCCCAAAATAAACCCAGAAACTTTTTGAACATAAATATAAAATTTTTCACACAAATAAAACCAGATCTAAACTATAGGAAAAATGTCAATTGCTCATGGTTAGGCTGAGCTAATATAATAAAAATAACAATTCTGCCCACATTAAATTACTTATTTAGTGCCATATAAATCAAATTACCAAATAACTATTTTACAAACTAGAAAAAATAGTAACAAAATTCATCTAGAGCAACAAAAGGTCAAAAAATATCAAGGGAACTGTTGGAAAAGAAATGTAAAGGAAGATGGCCTAACTCTACTAGATCTAAAATTATTCTATAAAGTGGTAGTCATCAAAACTGCCTGGGACTGGTTAAGAAATAGAGTAATAGACCAGTAGATTTGGATATATACAAAAGAAACACTAGATATTGAAGGTTATCTGTTGTTTGACAATCTCAAAAAACATTAGCTTGTGGGAAAAGGACTCATTTGACAAAAGTTGTTGGGAAAACTGGAAAATAGTAGGGCAAAAACTAGGCATACACCCATATTTCGCACCCTATACCAAAATAAGTCCAAAATGGGTACAGGCTTTAGACAGAAAGGGCGATATCATCAATGAATTTAGAGATCAAGAAATATTTTATCTAAGAATGTATCAGATTGCCTTTTGTGGGGGGGAGGGGGAGGAAAGGAAGGGAAGGGAAGGGGAAAATTATAAAATTCGAAATCTTGTAAAAAAATTGATTGAGGGTGGCTGGGTGGCGCAATGGATAGAGCACTGGCCTTGGAATCAGGAGTACCTGAGTTCAAATCCAGCCTCAGACACTTAATAATTACCTAGCTGTGTGGCCTTGGGCAAACCACTTAACCCCATTTGCCTTGGAAAAACCTAAAAAAATTGATTGATAAGAGACTATTATTACATATAATTGGAAAGAAGATCTGTGGAAAGGGGAGAAATTTATGCCCAAACAAGAGATAAAGTATGTTATAAATTGAATTGCAAAATGGATGATTTAAACTATATTAAATTAAAAATTTTTGCACTAATAAATCCAATGCTGTCAACTAAATTAAAACAACTATGAAGTACCACCTCATACCTATCAGATTGGCTAAGATGAAAAAAAGGGAAAACAATCTATATTGGAAAAGTTGTTGGAGGATTGGGACATTAATGCTCTGTTGGTGAAGCTGTGAACTAATCCTACCATTCTGGAGAGCAATATAGATCTATGCCCCAAGAGCAATAAAACTGATCATACCCAGCAATACCAATTCTAGGCTTATATCCAGGAGAAATCATAAAAAATAGGAAAAGTCTCACATGTTCCCAAATATTCAGAGCAGCTCTTTTCATATTGAGAGGATGCCCATCAATTGGAGAATGGCTGAACAAGTTATGGTAATGAATGTTATGAAGTACTATTGTTATATAAGAAACCATGAATGGTCAGATTGCAGAGAGGCCTGGAAAGAATTACAGGAACTGATACTGAGTGAAGGGAGCAGAACCATGAGAATATTGTACACATTAACAATATTGTGATTTGTTCAACTTTGATGGATGTAGCTCCTCTCAGCACTCCAGAAAGCTAGGATAACCCTGAGAGCCCTGTTGTGGACAGCATATCCACATTCAGTTGAAGGGAGGGGGGGAAGCAAAACAAACTACAGAATCTAAATGAACACTCTTTTCACTTCTTAAAAATTTCCTCATGTTTTTCCTTCCTATTTCATAGTTTTCTTTCTTTTCCCTTAGTCCCAATTTCTCATATAGAAAATAACTAATATGTAACATGTTAAACACAAATGTACATGTACAATATTCACTAGACTTTTTACCACTGAGGGGAAGGGGGTGGGAAGGGAGGGAAGAAGGAAATTGAATGTTGAAAAACTCTCATAAAATGTAATCAGAAAAAATGAAATAAAATATCAATAAGAAAAAAAGCAGCAAAAAATAAAGAAAAAGAAGAATTCTTAATGTGGTCTTGATAATAACATTGACTTGGGAGTGGAACTAGGTTTGAGTTGTGCCTCCTTTATTGCAGCTTCTTGGTCACTTAGGGCCATAAAAAGTCTTATTCACGTAGGATTACTGCTCTTTAGACCTCGTGAATGTTTGAAGATTACATGAAGCATCATACCTTTCCTACCAACTAGATGCTGTTCTATAGGAAAATGAGGGGCACTAAATTTTTCAGAACTAAGTTCTACTAGTACTTAGCCCAGTGATTGGCATGGAGTAGGAGTTTAATAACATTTATTGACTGACAGACTACTATATATTCTTGCTAAATTAAGACTAAATAAATACTTTGAGTGTCATATTTCAACCTGTCATTGATCTTGAACTATCAGAACACTAGCATAAAACCTTCATCTAACAACTAATTATATGAAAAATTTATGACTATATTGTACTTCATTTATTTACTGAAAATTTGACATTTACATCAACCACAACTTCATTGCCAAGAGTTTGCCATAAAATGCACATGCATGATGACTCTTGCCACTGAACACCAGGGAAAAGTTAAAGGCAGCCTAGAAGAGATTGCAAAAAATATTATGGAAAGTTAAGAGGTATAAATAGGAAGGTATAAAAACAAGAATCTAACCACCCATATATTGTAGGTGATTAATTGTATTTAAATTAATTTAATTATTTATATTTTTAATTTGTACACTGAAATAATTTGTGAGAAGATTGGGTGAGAGTCCCCTTCCTCATTTCACAGGTAGTAAGTCTCCTGACTTACCAACTCTAGTTAACTTCCTTCCTACATATTTGCTTGTGTTATATTCATTTGTGTTATGATAGGTCCACCTTGTCCTATGATTACAGGCACTGAATCTTTGTCAGCTTCAATTAATTGTGGATGAATGATAAAACTACACAGTTCAGAAGATGCTGAAGGGAGTGATAGGTCTATTTCTGGAAACTAAGAGATCTGAGAAGAGAATGACAACAGAGTGTCAGAGTTGGAGGGGATTGAAGGGATTTTCCAGTCTGTTGCTTCAGCAAAATGACAACCTAAGAGGAAAAGAAGCTGATGATCCAACACTACTGTTGTTTTCAGAATCTCTCCTGCAATCCTAGATTCACTTTCTTCATATTTTCTCTTATCATTACAGAGGGGCCTGTTTGATCAAGCATGTAGCTGTCCTATTCCGCCCTTTCTGGTTCCCTTGAATAACTTTTTGGAAGTCACAGTGCTTTAGCCTCCATTCAGTTCATAATCCTGGAATTGCAGGAGCATTTCAAGGGAACTTCCCACGGGCTATACAAGATACTGCCTGCAACTTTTCCTAATTCTGTGATCCATGTTACCCTATTTTTTCTACTGTTTTGAAATGATAGGGGATTAACATGAGTAAAGGTATGGAGGTGATAATGTAACAGGTTTGTTCAGGCGATGGTGAGTATTAAAGATTATGCATAGAGGAAAACATGAGAGAAAGCTGAAAAAATTAGAAACTGAAACAGATCATTGAGGACATTGGAAGTCAGGCTAAAGAATGCAAATTATTCAATAGTTTTTGAGCAATGAAGTTGATATAATTAGGCCAGTACATTAGAAGATTAGTCTCGTAGCAGTGTAGAATGTATTGCAGTGGGACACACTGCAGTCAGAACAATTAGTTACTAGATCTTTCATTATACCAGGAGGGTGATAAAGGGAATGGATTTGTATGGTACCATTCTGGACTGAAAGGAACTAACAGATGAGAATATAGCACCCTAGTGAATTCCTCACATTCACTCCTTCCCAGGGGGAAAAAATAATAGCCCAGATTCAAAGCTCTCTGTGGATCAGGATCCACTTAGAACCTACAAGCCCCTAGTATTATAGTGCTTGCTTTTATCAGTCACTCAGAGGAAATAGTAGTTCAAATCCAAAGGGATTTAATAAAACAGCAAAACAAAAATAAAATAAGAAATGATCTTTCTTTCTCACAAGTTTGTCAACTTGTAGGGGATGGTGCACTTGAAGAACACATTTATGTGATGGGGTCAATACACACTTCTGAGGCTGCAAAACTGCAATTGTTCTCCCAAAACTCCCCAGGGTGAATTCTCTGTTTCAAACCAAATTATTGTCTTCACTGTCCCTCAACACTTCTTGCTCTTGCCCTGCTTCCTTGTCTTTGCTAATGAGATCATTCTCTAAGTTAAATTCCTTTCTCCACCATTATCTGTATTTATTAAATGTTACTAATCCTTTTAGTCCCTAGTGAACTTTTCTATCTTCCATGGAATTCACAAATGTGCAAAGTACTAAGAGGCAGGAAGACCTGAGTTCAAATCTAGTGTTGGATTGTGTTCCTAGTTGTGTGAATCTAGGCAGGTCATTTAACTTTTGTCTAATTTAGTTTTCTTATAATTATAAAACATTTAATATAGTGTCTAGCAAACAGTAGGTGCAAAATAAATCCTAGGTATTCTTGCTATTGTTAATTATTATTATCCCTTTCATATAGACATTTGAGATACTGAAAAGGGCAGAAAAAGAACATTTATTGGAGAAAAGCTGATTGAGAGAAACCTTCAGAGAAATGTATTCATGGACTGTGAAAGGTGCTCAGAGGCAGGTGCACTGCCTCCTGGAAAGATGATGGCCAGGCATTGTTGGGCATTTGCATTGGACTGTTTTCAGCATTTTGAAGGTTATGGATGAAAAATCAAAAGCAAAGAACTATGTGTTAACAATGGGAAAACTGCAGGCATTATAGACTGTGGGTTTTGAATTCATGAGTCTGACTTATAAATAGATCACTAATTATGGGGAAGTAGGTCCTGATTCAAGGCATTAGCAGGACAGACAAGAATTGAAATGTCAGTGATTAGTTAGTTCGTCAATAAGCATTTGTTAAGCACCTAGGAGAAGACACAAAGTTGCCTCAAGAGCTACAGTGACAAGAAGTAGGAATGTATTTTACCTGCTGCTGCTACCCTGAGGATAGCAGCAAAGTTGCTCATCCGGGAACCAGTTGTAGGTGAACAACTAAACTCCAGTTTAGGAAGAAATCCTGGAGAGGGTTCAGGACTCAATGAATGGGCATTGTCCAAGCTATGCTGCTAGTACAAGAGGGTTCAAATCATAACCGGGCTGCAGAAGTACCTCAAATTAGTATTAGAATAGCAAGTGGAAATGGATTCTTTATATTGAACTGGACATTATAATATCATTAATTAAAATTAAATTTTTACCTGCAGCATCTAAGATTTTAAAACTTGACAATAGAATAATAATAACAATGCCCGGGACTTATGTAAGGACTTTTTAAGACTTGAAAAGCATTTCACAGCAAACCTGAGGTATAGGAATTTTTATTATTCCCATTTTAGAGAGAGGAAACTGAGACAAATAGAGATGGGGAATTTTTCAGGGTTACATAAATGGTAAAGACCAGATTTGATTTGGGGTCCAACATTCTACCTATCACTCTATAAAAGATACTGTTTCAAAATTTTTCCATTCACAAATGAACTGAATCTATGATTTCATCTTCCTAGTATCCATAAGTAGTATTCCTCTTCTTTTTGCCAACAAAGAGAATAAGACTTACAGCAATTATATTGGGACTAGAATGGGTATGAAGCCTATAAGGTAGTCAAAATGAGTACATACTCATTGATTTTGTGATTCATTTACTGTCATACTTTATAGTTCTCCTTTGCCCTTTCTCTAAGCATAAGTATGATTAATTAAATAATGGAAATTTCTTTTCAGTAGAATTTAAGGTCCTGGAGAGCAGCAAGACTGCTTCATTTTTTGGCTTAATAACCTAGCATCTAACTTAGTATTTAGCCAATGTATATCTAATGAATTGAATAAATAACAGGAATTCTGAGAGCCCAATTCTGCCTATGTTGAAGAATAATTACATTTTAAGATAAAAAAATGAAATAATCTTTAGGATAGCTGATATTAGACTTTAGACTTATTTCATACAATTCAGTGCATAATATACAAAAATGTTCACATTTTTATAGCCTTTCTTTAACTAAAATTTTACTTAGTATTTTAGATTAAATGCTGATAAGAAGAATCTACAGCTTTTTGTAAAATGGGCCCCTTCATGAAAGAAAAAAATTATGCCTACCAATTTCCTGATTTTTTTATTTCTCAATAATCTACTTTGGAATAATATATACAAAAGTCTTTTCCATTTGGGGAATATTTCTTAGTATCTCATGTTTCTTTGGTCAGAAACCATCTGTTGACTAGAATATAATTTTAGATAATTATGGTTTTGCACTCTGATTTGTGGTTGTTAATTTTTTTTATTTTTGATGATATGTATTTCCTAAATGTTTTTTTTCTCCCTGTCTATTGTTGTTTATAAAAACTTTTAAAAACTACAAAAGAAGAGGAAATATAATACCACTTTGGGAATCTCTTAATCTCTGTTCTGTTGAAATTTTTCGGTAATAAGTCACCAGACACCTGGGGAGTATTCCCAGGAAACTTATAATGAGCTTAGTGGACTGGTTTGAATTTCTCTCTTCAAACAATTTACTAAAGAATTTAGTTGGAGGCATTATAAGTTCCTTACTCAGCAGGAGGACAATTCATGAGGGAAAGATGGGAAAACTTTTGTCTTCTTTTTTCTTTCTTTAGCCTAACCTTCCAAGAGACCAGCTTATAATATCACTTTTTTTTTTATCCAACAAACACATTTTTCCCCATGTAATTTTTACCCTTTTTGTGATATTCTCAAGAGTATCATAAATATGTTTCTTCCTTTAGGTAACAAATACTAAAATTATTTTTTCAAAATTTGTAGAACTAAATCATGAGAATTTCCAAACAAAATCTTGGTTTTAGCTTACTAAATAGAAATGTCTACAAAAGAAGAAATTATAGGGTTGGGAGAAGCTGTCTTGTCTCCAGGCAAAACTGAATTGTTCATGTTACATAATCCTACTCTAAGTAAAGTTAGCTGTAGGACAAATTTTGAAGTGGGTCAAGGATCTTTTTCCTTGTTCTGTCCTTTTCTTTTTTTGTGTGTCTCCCCCTTCCCAGCATCTCTTTCCTCTCTGCCACTACCGCAGCCTAGATGTGAAATAATAGGACCATGGGTTGAGAGATAGAAGAAACGTTAGCAATCATTTAATTCAAAATTTTCATTTTATAAACTATGACTCAGAGGAGTTATATGATTTTTTCAGTCACTCAGGCAATCAGGTATGTATCAAAGCTAACAGTGCTTCAGAATTCTTATTTTAGCTCCAAATCCCATATTTTAGGAGGAAACTGCAATTACAAATATACCCATAGGATTAGAACTAGAACACTTAAGATAATTTATGCCAATACTTCCATTATAAAAATGAAAAAAACCTGAGATAGAGAGGCATTCATTGACTTGCTCAAGGTCCCATAGATTACATACAGCATAGTTGCTATATGAGCCATAGTCTCTGATACCAAATCCAGTGCTATTTCCAATACACCATATTGAACTATACCTTCTGATTGACATGATCTTCCCATTTTGGTGTCCCTCCCGTGACTGTTTTATCATGAGCTAAAATTATACAATCTCCTCATTCATTAATCTATTTAACAAGTCATGACATATAAAAAGTTCAAGAGACATAGTTGAGGCAGCTAGGTGGCACAGTGGATAGAGCACTGGCCCTGGAGTCAGGAATACCTGAGTTCAAATCCATCCTCAGACACTTAATCATTACCTAGCTGTGTGGCCTTGGGCAAGCCACTTAACCCCATTGCCTTGTAAAAAAAAAACTAAAAAAAAGAGACATAGTTTCTGGTAATTAATCATTTTATTAATTATTGTTAGTGAATAATTAATAAACGGAGTCAGTGGCACTCTGGAATGCCAAAGACCCACCATGGAAGCCATTAAACTCCTATATATTTGTTTTAAAAGTGGGTATTGCTGAGGGTGGAAATCAGTTCTGACTGGTTAACAACAAATAAGAGAATGAATATTATAATGAGAGATGGACTTATTCTAATGAGGATCTGAGAAATTTGACTCTGATCACTCAGTCTTAGACAAAGAGAAATTTATCTCTTCCCAAACCACCCCAGTCTAACTCAATCTAGACAAAAGGAGGAATCCACTTCCACTTTGAACTGCTGCTAAAATACCCTGGGCTAGAATCCACCAATTTACTTAAACAAGAATTTTTTATGTTTTGATCATTTCTAAATTTTCCAGTTTCATTCATAACATCTCATTATTAGGGTTGTTTTTGAATGAGGAAATAGAAAGGAAAAAACCCCAAACTTTGGATCTCCAAAATAATAAACAGTATTATTATTAGAGAGAAATAATAATTTCTCCCAAAGTGATTTTTAAACACATAACACATACAACATACTAGACTAACTACTATATAGAAAGAGTATTGAGATATGATCTGTTTTCTTAGGAACCCTGGAGTGAAGTATGAACATAAGATAAAATTAGTTATATAGTTCATTAGCAGTAATAAAAGGAAAAATGTAAACACTCTTAAGAAAAGCACAAAATTCTACAGAGATTCAGAATAGAGAAAGATCTTTGGTTGGAGAGAATAAGGGAAGAGAGCCAGTGATATTTAAATAGATCTTACATGGTAGGTAGATGATGATGTGATATACATATATATATATATATATATATATATATATATATATGCTGACTCTAGCCAGTAATCAATAGAGAAGAAGGTTACAAAGAAAGGGAATAGCATAAGCAAAAGGAGCAGTGGTTCGACTAAAGTGTAGCATACATAAAGAAAAGTAGCATGAGCTAGAAAGTTATAAAGATCTTGGAGATGATGGAACTTGGTAGGAAATGAGGATACATAGAATACATGAGCAAAGAAGGGTTCCCCAAAGATTGATCTAATAGAACATGGATTGTGTGAATGGGATTGGAATTAAGAAGCCTTTTGAAGAAACTATAATTATATAGGCCTCTTACTGAAAATTACTAATCTGTAATCACATTTCTCAAAATATGTTGCTATAATTCTAACCTGACAGTTCACCACTCAGGGGAAGGGGTGGGAAGGGAGGGTGGAAGGAAATCTTGTAGCTTAAAAATATACATGAGCATATGGATGAAAATAAATCAATTTTTTAAAAAAAAGAATATAGGGATGAGTCAGGGTGATATAACATATTTAGACAATCTAGCTCCAAATCTTGTTTCTGCTGCTTACCGTTTATGTAATTACTAGATATTTAGGTAGCTCAGTGGATAAAGTACTGAACCCACAATCAGGAAGATGTAAGTTCAAATATAGAATCAGATCTTATAAGCTTGGTGATCCTGGGCAAGCCACTTAATTTCTCTCAGCCTCAACTTCCTCCTATATAAAATGGAGATAATAAGAACATATCTCCCAGGGTTGTTGTGAGAATCTAATGGGATAATATTTACTAAGTACTTTGGAAACCTTCAAGTGCTGTATAAATGTTGGGTAATACCATCATCATTTCAGACAAGTATTTTTACGTTTTTGAGTCTATTTTCCCCATCTTTATAATGAGATGACTATATTAGCTAATATTCAAGGCTTAAAACAGTACTAAAACCTATAGGTAAGCTTTTAGGAACCCAGCACTCACTCTCACAAAAGATTGGGACTTGGAACAAAGAAACATCATTCTTCAGGGGTCTAGGGCTATCTCTGAAGAGTTGGAAGTGTTTCTCTAATTCTAATGGATTAAGCTTTTCCAAGAGTACTTCCTTCCAAGATTATGGGTTGATAAGCATTTAGCAAGTCAATCTTAAATATATTTCAATAAGAACAGTTGGCACAAAATCTGACATAGTCTACTACTACAACTAATAAAATTCAAGGGAAAATGGATTCATCCTTTTAAAAAGTGTTGCAAAAGTATAACACAGGTCCTGGTTGCTGGAAAACATTTTTTCTCATTCATGAAGTTCTCAAGAAATTCTTTTTAGGAGGTATAGATTCTTCCCTGGGATCCCTATGGATTCATGAACTTACTTCCAGTTTGTTTTTGGCTCCCAGTGCATATATGGTTGTCAACTAACATGAGAATACTACTGAGATGATGGAAAGTCTAAAATTCCCTGCCAGCAAGGGAATTTTAAAAGCTAGCAAGTCTTCTTCTCATTTAAGGTGATGAGGAGGAAACTTAGTGAAACTGAGATTTCTCTTTCCCTTCCCTCTTCTTTCCCAGCAATGGAGTTTATCTTTAAGGATTTGTTAAAATACTATTTCATGGGCTGCCTTTTGCTGAAATTCCTTTATTTTAGATAATTAGATGTGTTCCTGCAGGACCCAGAATGTCTCATGAAATCCTATCCCTTCCCTTTATCCAATGGCTTTCATTTACTTTTCACATTAAATCTACAGCCTATGATTGAGATAGGTTGAGCATCTTATCACTTATATGGAGTGGGGTGAATTGATTTATTCGCCTACTAATTCCAATATTATATTATTATTATCCTATAAAATAATGAGTCTAAAGAGGGTCATATCATTCATAGAAATGGAGGGGAGTGGGTGCTTGCAGCTTTTTTATACTTGAAACTTATCAGTTGGATTTAGAATTTCTGTCATTTGTTCATCTTCTGCTGGATACTTCCTATTTACTGATGTTATAATACTTATTATTTGGAGATAAAGGGATGGTTTTCTTGGAGGAGAGACAATTGGGACTAAGTGATGCAGCTTTTAAGTATCGAGACTGGATTTGTACTCAGGTCCTCCATCTCTAGGGCTGGTATCCACTGCATCGCCTGTCTCTTATTTTTTATTTTTTAAAGATCATCTCATTTTTAATAAGTGTTACTCAACCATTTTCTATTACCTCCCTAAATACATATTATGATATAGATCTAGAGCTGGAAGAAATTCAAGAAAACTTCCATTTTACAGATGAAAAGTAAAGCCTAGGCAGGCTAAATTGTCTTATCCAAGGTCACACATATAGTAAGGCTGAGAAGAGTTTGGCACCTCTGAACTTTGACTCCAGAACTAGGGTTTTTCCCCCCCATTGATTCACATTCTTTCTTAGTTGAGACATTTTCTTTCCCTTTCTCCTTTACTCCCTCTCACTCACAAATTGTCCACAATGAGTTTAACTAATATGATATACCTTTCTCTAGGTCTTAACATTATTTGTGGTTCTGGTATAATGCTAATGATTTGTCTGTTACCCCTCATTTCTGTTATCTGGCCTCATTTTCTGATTATGCTATGTTCTTGATATCTTTTATGCCACTTTTTTGTCTATGAGTCATTATTGGTAATGAGCTTCAACTTATAGACACAGCAAGCATCATCTCATTGACCTTTTGGTCCTTTGAAAATGTTGATTCTTTAGAGATCATGAATGGATCAATAAATGTAAAAACATTGGCACAAAACTCTGTGACAAACACTAAATTAATCATTGGGCAGACAAGTTAGAAAAGAAAGATGGTCTTTATGTTTAGAATTTATATTCTAACATAGGGCACAAATAGGGGCATGTCAGTCAGGGAAAAGCACTTGGTCCTGAAAGTAACAGATATGATGATGAGTAGGCCTTAAGGAAATATATAATTTTGAAATCGAGGTCCAAGAGAAACAGTCATCAATCAGGTGACATTTATATGTTTCCCAGCCATTTAGCATTGTTACAAGAGAATTCTTTAGTTGTTTCCGTTGTGTCTGACTCTTCATGACACCACTGGGGTTTTCTTGGCAAAGATATTGGAGTGGTTTGCCATTTCCTTCTCCAGTTCCCTTCACAGAACAGGAATTAAGGCAAATAGGGTTATGTGACTTGACCAGGGCACCCAGCTTGTAAATATTTGAGGTCAGATTTGAATTCAGTAAGATGACTTCAGGCTCTTCACTCTATCCACTGTGTCATCTAGTTGCTCCTACTAGGAGATTATTAATGCTAAAAAAATGTGTTTTTACATCAGAAAGCAGCTTGGATCACTGAAAGAACAATACAATTTTCTAAAGGTTATTTGACTGATTTATTCCTTCAATTCTGAGCCCAATTCATTTACCTATTGACCATTCTTGTCTAAGATAATGCACTAATGAGATAACTCAATGGGCTGCCCATCCAACTGTCTGTCACTTTTTGGAAAATATGTACCTTCTTTTTTTTTTTCTCTTGTGGATTGCTGTCAGTATTTGAGTGGCTGTGGAGCCCATTAAGAAGGCCAGCAAGCCTTGGACCTTTATGCAATCAATACAATATCCTATAGAAACGGGAACATTTGGAGAATCTCACAATTTATAGGGAGTTTCTTTCCCATTTGGGCACTGGTTGGATGGATAATCTGCATGACAGTGATACATATCTTTGACTTGAATATATCTTCCTGTTTATTCTTCATAATCAATAAAACAAACAACTAACAAAAACATTTATTAAATAATTGTTATGTTCTAGGCACTGTTCTAAGAGGTGATGGAATACAATTAAAAAAATCTGAAACAATCGATCCTTTCAAGGAGCTTATATAAAGTTTATATAAACAAGAGTATCGTTGTTCTCTTTGTGGTTGTCTTTATCACAGAATTTTACATGATCCTAACATTTGAGTGGAGACTGTTGAGATAAGCTTAAGGCATCTGCCTTTTTTTTTTGTGGTAATCAATTAATATGTCTCCTGCTTTAACAACCCATTAAAAATGCATGCCTGACACACAAGTTTAATCTATCTGATTAGCCATTTCTTCCTTACTTTCATAAGTCTAGACATTCAACAAGGCTCTTATTTTTAGTGATTGCCAATTCCTGAGGTGTAAATGTTCTCACTGAAAATTTAACAATCTGCATTTTGGAGCTAATTCCAGCTGGCTTCACTAAACCCTTTAGTGGAATAGTTAGGGAAGACTTAATAGACTAGCTGGAATTTAGAGATCATAGATTTAGAAATGGAGGAAACCTTAGAGGTCATTTGGACAAATCTAGGTGTTAAAGTTTATTGCAAACTCAAAATGAGTCTCTAGGGTCACATGATAGCCAAAAATTTAGTGTGCTTGTATTTATTGAAGTATTGAGAGAAGTAATGAGAGAGGCACAGGGTACAGAAAGAGGGAAATGACTGACCTGCTTTACCATGCTTTGGTCAGACCACCGAAAAACTAATGTATTCAGTTCTGATTCTCATATTTTAAAAAAATATGGAATGTTTCCCTCACCCCAAGAGATTGAGTGGCCTGGAAATCATGACATAGAAAGACCAGTTGAAAGAACTGGGACTTGGGAAGGAAAGATATTAGTTGGACATGATGTGAGACTGGCATAGAGTAATAGAGGTAATTGTAATAGAGAAATGGAGGTCTGATGCAAGTAGGCTCTTTGGCATCCTCTACATGGAGGGAGCAAGTTATTGGGGTCTGCACGTATTCCAGAGCCTCATTATACTTGTCTTCCTCAGTCACAAAAGATAGAACTAGGAGAAAGGATCGAAAGATATATAGATTTTAGCTTGCTGTAAGAAAAACAAGAGGAAAGGAAGGTGGCACAATGGATAGAATGCCAGGTCTAGAGTCAGGAAGATTCATTTTCTTGCATTCAAATTTGGCCTCAGGCACTTACTGCTTGTATGACCCTAAGCAAGTCACTTAACTCTGTTTACCTCACAACATCTGTTAAATAAGCTGAAGAAGAAAAAGGCAAACCAGCTCAGTGTCTTTACCAAGAAAACTCCAAATGGGGCAAAAAGTCAGACACAAATGAAAAGCAACTCAACACCAAGGAAAATTTTCCTACAGAGTTATCTTAAAATGGAATGGATTGCCCTTCAGGCCATTCAGAGAGACTGCTTGTTCCCCCCCCACACACACACCCCCACTGGAAGTTTTCCTTTTTTATTGATATTTTACTTTTACCTATACATGTTATGAAAGTTTTTCCGAATTTTTCCACATGCATTTATAAAATTTTAAGTTACAAAATTTCCTTCCACCTTCCCTTCCCACCCCCATCCCTTCAGCAGTGAACAGATAGGTTAACATTGTACATACATATTTATGATAAACATTTTAACAGATTAGTCATTTTCAGTATGAGCAATTAGGATTAAGGGAAAGAAATACATAAGAGATATTTTTTTTAATGAAGCGTTCAACAGATACTGAAGGGGTTTTATTTATTTATTTTTGTTTTGTTTAGTTTTTCTTCTCCTGAATGGGAATAGCATTGTCTAAAGCCAGTCTAATGCAGTTGTTTTAGCTTTCTGAATTGTTGAAAGGAGCTGCTTCCATCAAGGTTGATCATTTCACAATGCTGTTGTTAATGTGTATATTGTTCTCTTGGTTCTGCTCCCTTTTCTCAGCACCAGATCCTGTAACTCATCCATGGAAGTTTTCAATGAAAGACTGACTTAACCACATGATTAGAAAGCAATAGAAGGGATTCTTATTTAAGTCAGATGACTTCTGAAGTCCCTTTGAATCCTGAGATTCTGTGAAAACCTCCTTGAACTTATCAGACCTAGGGTCCTGGCTCTATTCCTATATGTATATTTTATACAATTAAAAACTATAGTTCAGTGACTGGTGTTATTTATCTCACCTAGAGTATTGTAGTGCTTTATACACTAGTTTTAAAAAATGACTACAAAAAAAGGAAGCTGTGCCATAGGCAGTTATGTAATGAATTCTAAATGTAATATCAAATGGTTTTATTAAAATTCTCAGAGAATTAATAAAGAAAATAATGTAGGTGATTAGTAAAAATGATAAAAAAAATAAATCCACACAGAACATCTGCATTTTTGGAAAGTATTAATGAAAAGTAGGAGGTAATTACAGGAAAAGGAATTTCATTCAAAATAGCTATAATATGTATAAAATATCTGGGAACTAATGTACAAAAACATACAAAAAACTTAAACAATATTACTTATAGAAATAAAAGAATTAAATAATTGGAAATATATTCATTATCAGAGGTAGATAATGCCAACATAATAAAAATTAATCTATAGATTTAGTGTCATGTCAAAAGAGGGATTTGAAGAATTAGACAAAATTATAACAATATTTCTTCACTATAATTTTTTTTTTTTAGTTTTTGCAAGGTAGTGGGGTTAAGTGATTTGCCCAAGGTGACACACCTAGGTAATTATTAAGTGTCTGAGGCTTGATTTATACTCAGGGTGAGTGCTCTATCCACTGCACCATCTAGCTGCCCCACTTCACTGTAATTTGAAGGGAAATAATAAAAAAAAGTAGGAATGTGTCATAGCATTACACAATCATAAAATATAATAATCAAAATAATTTTACATTAATTTAAAAATAATAACCTAGATATGTAAAAAAGATTAAACAAGCAAGGTATATACATAAATAAATATAGTCATTTCGAAACCCAAATAAACAAATTATTGGGTAGTCAGGGTGGGGAGAGGGACCTTCTTATTCAGAAGAACTGTTATGAAAACTGAAAAGAAGTTTGGTACAGGATACTAATTTAGACTAGTTTCTTATACCCAATATTACAACTACATAAATACAAATGGGCACATCTTTAAAAAAAATCAAGAATCAAAGGAGGTATCTTGTGTAGTTATAAGAGGGAGAATTAATAACTAGACAAGCTATAGAAATGAATACAAAAGAAGAAAATTGGTTATTCCAGATATGAAAATTGAAAAAGCTTTTGTACAAACAAAATCATTCAGTTAAATGGCAGAAACTAGGAACTGAATAAAAGATCTTTATAGCAAATTAACTCCAATATAAATTTCACATCCAAGAGATATAGGGAGCTGATACAAATTTTTAAGACCAAAAGCTATTCCCTAAGAAATCAGTGGTCAAGAAAGATGAAAATCATTTTCAAAAAATTACTATTAATCATAGGAAAATGTTTTAAATAATTAGTGACAAGAAAATATAAATTTTAAAAATCTTTAGTATCATTTCATACTCATAAATTTAGTAAGGATGATAAATAATGAAATAATACAGGAGGGATTAAGAGAACTACTAATATATGATTTTTTATTTTTTGCAAGGCAATGGGGTTAAGTGCCTTGCCCAAGACCACACAGCTAGGTAATTATTAAGTGTCTGAGGCTGGATTTGAACTCAGGGACTCCTGACTCCAGGGCCGATGCTCTATCTACTGCACCACCTAGCCGCCCCCAATAATATATGATTGGTGAAGTTGGTAATTAATTTAATTATTTTGTAAATCAGTTGGTAATTTTATGAGAAAATAAAAAAAAACTGTTCCTATCCTTTGATATATCAATTCCACTATTGGAACTTATATCGCAAAGGGAATAAATAATGAATGACAGAAAGATGATATGCATAGAAGCATTTTTTTATAATAGCAATAATGTCTAAGCAAAGTGACTTGTCCAGAGATTGGGAAATAGTTGAATTTATAGGAATATGACTATAATGGAATCCTATTTATTCAGTAAAGAATGATGAATATGGAACATGAATATGAATGAAGAATAAAAAGAAACTTGGGAAAATATATCAACCAACTAATCAATCAATATATGTTTATATATAGTTAACAAAGAAAAGCTAGGAGAATGTTATACCTGATATCCGTTACATAAAAGAAGGTAGCACTACACTACAGTAGAACTTAGACTATATATAATTATAAATAATACATCAAGATGCTGAAATATACTGCCTTCCTCTTAGCAGAGTTGGATGAAATATTTTATGATATCTTATATATTATGTTGGCAATGTTTAAAAAATTGGAAAATTTTGTTTATCTTTTTTTCCTTCTTCTATGGGAAAGTACCATGGGGGGAAAGTACTGAGATGTCCTTCTTCCAACACAAAACATTTCAAATCATATAGAGAAACTGTGATGTTAAATGTTAAAACCCTGAAGATGCCCCTCAGACATCTGAGGGAGGGTGCCCTCCATGTCCTCCTTTTCTTTTCTTTTCTCCTATTAGCTCCAGGTCTCCTTCTGCCTATTCCCCAGAGTATTTAATTTTCCTCAGAGTCATTATCACAGTTTATGTAACATTCTAGGTAAAGAAGTTGCTTCCCTATCTGTCCTTCAGATTCGTCACTTTTATTTCAGACTGTCACATGGTTAGCTTAATAGCGGCTGTAATTCTAGATGGAAATTCGTCATGAAAGCTTTGGAGTCACATCTCATCAGTACCTTCAGTTACCTCTCACCCTCTGATTTGAAGGTTGAAGGGAAGATCAAAAAAAAAAACCTCCTCCCAAAGCCTCTATTTAAAGAAGAATCAGAAGACTAGCTGACTCTTCAGTTCCCACCAACTGTAGTTCTTTGACTATTGTTATGGTCCTTTACCAAATGGACACCTTTTTCCTTCTGTTCCTCCTTCCCCTTCATTATGTTTCATCTTTCTTTTATGTATCACCTTTCCCCATTACAAATTCCTTGAAGACAGGGACTTTCTTTTTCTTATTTGTATCCCAAGTGTGTAGCATATAGGAAGCACTTAATAAGTATTTCTAATATTGCCCTTAGAAATCCTAGGCTTTTTGAAGACCCATTTGGTTCATTAAGTGCTTATTAAGTTAATTCTTTAACTATAGTGCCATGAAAACACCTGTACCTAGTCTTCCTGAGTCATAGAGTTTGAATAATAGACCCCTTCATCCCTGGGGTTTATACAAAATAGATTAACTCCCTCCAAAAGCCAGAAACTAAGGGCTTGAGTCAAGAGCAAGTTTAAATCTAATGACTCAAATAACCAAGAAATTGACAAGCCCTGATTAAACTTCTTTGGTTCAAGGCAAATATTAATAGTTACTGGAAATAAAAAAATAATTAAAATGTCCTTGCCCTCAAGGAGCTTACATTCCTTGGGAGAGATCTTAGTTAGGTCCTGCAATGGATAGTGTACCAGGACTGAAATCAGGAAGACTCATTTTTCTGACTCCAAATCCAGACTCAGACAATTCTAGCTGTGTAACTGGGCAAGACACTTAACCATATCTACTTTACTTTTTCTTTTCTTTTTGTTTTTAAGATTTTTTTTCAAGGCAATGGGGTTAAGTGGCTTGCCCAAGGCCACACGGCTAGGTAATTATTAAGTGTCTGAGGTTGGATTTGAACCCAGGTACTCCTGACTCCAAGGCCAGTGCTCTATCCACTGTACCACCTAGCCGCCTCTTTGCCTTACTTTTTCAAACTCTACTGAACAAATAAACATATAAGAGAGCCTCCTCCCCTTTGTTCTACCTGAGATCTTGCTGTTCTTATTTTTTCTGCTTTCTTTAAGGTCAAGGATAAATGACCTCTCAGGTTCATCTTTTGTCCTTCCTTCAACCCCAGGTGTTTTCTTTTGCTATCCACTCCTCCATAGCAATCACTAGCTCAGAATACAATAAAATTCAACATCTTTACCTAGATATAAACCCTATTATAAAAGAACAAACCACAAATAATTATGATTTTAAAAGAACAGGAAACCCCAAAGTGTAAGTGAAGCTGATTTCCAGTCATCAATGAGGTGGAGGGAGGGAGAATGAAGTGATGCATAGAAAAATATACTAGATTTTTGTAGCTGTCAGGAAAGCTCATTTAGGGAAATGACAAATTCTGTTCAGGCAGATCACAGCTTTAGTGGATAAACCAGGCAGACAAGATTCTTATTGCACACTATTATATCTAGTTAGGAATAACAGTGCTTTTTGGTAACAACTTCTCTGTCCACTTTCTACTCTAGAGAGCACCAACATTCCTGGATTTTTCTGTGTCTTCTTTTTAATTCTTTTCTTTCAAGAGAAATGTATACTCAGCAATCTTCGCTGTCAGCATGGCATTACATATTTCAATTCCTTTTCAGTCCTATCCAACTCTTCTTGACCCCATTTGGGATTTTCTTGGCCAAGAGTCTTGCAGTAGTTTGCTATTTTCTTCTCCAGCTTATTTTACAGATGAGGAAACTGAGGCAAACAGGTTAAGTGACTTTTCTAGAGTTACACATAGTAAGTGTCTGATGCCAGATGTGAACTCAGAAAGTTGTCTTTTGACTCCAGATCTGGCACTCTATCCTAAAATATGCACTATACAAATGAAGATAATTACAGGGGGAGTTACCAGTCTCCTTCCTCAGAAAAGGTCTCATGTATTTGGTAACATTTGAGCTGAATTTTGTAGAAAATGATGTTTTAAGAAAAGAAGAAATATAAGGAAAACCCTAAAGATCAATTATAAGGGACTCATTAAGATCAAACTGTTTACTCCTCAATATATGAAAAATGTTAAATTTCCATTTACTTGAGTAAGTAAGTAAGAATACATTCCAGGCATGAGAGATAGCCTTGTGGCTTAGAAATGGAAGAAATCATGTTATGTTGTTAGAAAAAGCAAAAAGGCTAGTGTGGCTGGAGAAGAACCTAACCATTGGGAGATTTTCAGGTCAGGTTTCACACTGGGAGGCAGGGACATATGCTGGGAGAATTCATTCCTCAGTATGTATCCTAAATTCTCAGTGTGATACCTTCTCCCCTTCCTATTAAGAAAATTCCCTTGATTATAATCCCAAATTGCTATGGTAGCCCCCTTCCCTACTGAGGAAGATTTTTTTGGTAGAATAATATTCAATTATATTCATATAATACCATTAATGTTGCCATTTTCCTAATCTATGAAAATCTACTTTGTTTCCTATTCTTTCTACTTAAGAATGATTATAAATATGTTGGTATATGTGGGATAAATCAATATTTTCATTTATGAGGAATTTATCTTTCATTCTTTCATTACTAGGAAAGAAAAGAAAACAAAGTAAAGTCCCATAGATATAATTGAGTATTACTCTACCAGGTTCTTCTCTTGGAATAAGTGCTTACCAGTTATTACACAGTCTGACTGGATTGTAGAATTTAGGAAGGGGAGTAGAAATACTAATGTAAAGGTAGATTGTAACCATCTTTTAAAGGACTTTAAATGGGAAAAATGGTACATTCATTTGTTCCTAAAGGTATTAGGGAGATACTTGAACTTTGAGGAAGGGAGGGACCCAGTCATACCTGTATGTGAGGGATTTAATTTTAGCTGCTATGTAGGAGATATTTTTGGAGAGGGGAAATAATATATCCAGTAATATAAAAGAAAAAATGAGGATTATTTTTCAATTCCTTTCTAGACTTCAGATTGGCAGGATATGTGACTTTAATCTAAGACTTGGTTATTTAGGGTGAGTAAGATGGGGAAAGTGGAAAATAAGGAAGAACTATTACTATTGTTAGAGATGAGGCTAATAAGAAAGATATGAGTTAAAATACGAACAGTAAGTAAATGAAGTTGAATCTTTCCTAGAGATAGAGGTGGGGCTATGTTAGTACATGCTAATGATGAAATAGAAAAGAATAAGCAACAATTAAGGCAGATATGCAGAACAGATGATTGAGTGACATTTGGGAGAATATAGGGGAGAATAGCATCTTGAACATCATGAAGATGGAAATAGGAGAAATGACTTAAGAAATATGGTGAAACCACTAATATGTTTTGTGGAGCTCTGAACTTCATTCTGGAAAGTAATTTACTGTTATATTAAGAAAGCTTCTAAAATGTTAATTTCCTTGGAATAATTACTAGTTCATTATCAACATGTATCTCTTTCCACAGTTTACCTTAGGTTCTCTGCCCCATATATCAGTTTTTTCTTGTTCTAGATGCCAGAATTTCTAGTTCTGGATCTTCTAGACAGAATTCAAAAAATAACATTAAGAAGGTCCTAAGGCCTCAGCTACCGTTACTCACAATTTGGGTTTAAAATCTGATTACAACAATAATCTGCTAAAAAATAAAGTAAAACAAAATGAAAATAAAAATGAATTAGGTCTTGGAACATCATTTTTGAAAAGCAAAAGAACTTGAGTGGCAACCAAAAATAACTTAGCCAGCAAAGTTGAATGTAATCCTCAATGAAAAAAATGGGCATTTAACAACTGAAAGACTTTCAGTTTTGTGTGACAAAAAGACCGGAACTTGATAGAAAATTCAGTATATGTATACACACACACACACACACACACACACACACACACACACACACACACACACGATCCAGAAAAAATATAAGGAAAACCTTAAAGATAAATTATAAGGGACTCATTAAGATCAAACTGTTTACTCCTCATATATGAAAATGTTAAATTTTCATTTACTTGAGTAGTTTGGAAGAAAGGATGAAGCTGAGCTGAGATAATGAGGTGATTTTTTTAAAAAAAATAAAAATTAGATAAAAAAAGGGGAGCCATTATTTTATTATCTTCTACAAATGAGATGTGAAAGGAAAAATTGACACACATTCCTTCTTTATTCCCAAGCAAATCCAGAATATTATATTTTTATAGTAGGGAAATACTTTACACTCACTTGCATTGGAGAAGTAGTGTCAAAAATATCTTCAAGGATACATATGATCAGAAAGAGAGGTGGACCAACTGAATCAAGAAAGACAAATAACTGATGGATATCCTGTGTGTTATATTGATATCCATAAAATATTTACATGATAAAAAGAAGCCTATAGACATATTAAGTGATAAGATTTACAGAAAGACGGACAAGAATCATGATGAGAGGACCTGGAAGGTTGTGAGCTGAACTGGAAGATGGAGTACCACTGATGTTAAGGTTAAAAATCCATCAAAATATTGATGAAGCCTGTCAAAGACAACACACACACATCAGAACAAAGGATCAATCATGATGAGAATATTCTAACAGAGCGAACCTCAGTTTAAATGTTACTGAAACAGATGATAATGCAAAAGAAGCCAGAGATCTAGAAAACAAGCATTGTCTATCTCCAAATAACAGGCATTCTAGAGGAAATAGAAGAATCCTACAATTGAAAAACAATCATTTCAGAATATTTTCCTTTGTAAGGAATATCCTTTTATAACAATTCCTAAGAGTTGACCCTAGTTATCTCCTTATTAGATCCTCCTTACCTTCACATCAAAATTTCAACTTTAAGTGACAGACTGGATTTTACCAGATGGCAAAATTATGGGGAAAGAACATATAAAAATGTGAGGACAAGAATGACTTTAGATCTCAGTCCCATACTCTAGAGCCAGTAGGACTTGGGGAAAAACCTATGTAAAACAAGAGCATTAATTGTTGCTAGGCTATTGGGGGACTATCACTCCTAAGTAATTTCCCTGTGAATTAATTTTATTCTTTGTAAGCAAGATTGTCTTTGCACTTGAATGACCAGAAACAATTAATTAAAAAATTCCCAGAGCTGAAAAGAAAAATTAAAGATCCAAGAGCCTCTGAATTGTGAAATAGATTACAATGTTACAGAAGGGTGAGGTTAATAGGAAAAGTGAAAAAGTAAATTCAAGAAAAGTAGATAAAATAGTGTGAGAACTTCTGGGCATAAGGAGAGACTCCTAGTGTGTTTCAGTCCAATCTGTCAAAAAAAATGATATGTGGGTGGATTTGAGGGTGGCCTGACTCCAAAGGCCGGACTCTACATTAGCCTTGGAGGCACTTCAAGGTTTACTTAGTTAATAATAGAAACCAATGGTAGGAAATAATGAAAAATCAAGTTAAAATATGTTGATATTAAAAATGTTTGGGAAAAGAGTTGATAAGGTGACCTTCAAAAATTCAATTCAAACTTTTGATATGGTATAAAGGAAAATACAGAAAATAAAACAAGTTTGAGCAGGAGGCAATTAGACAGGCGATAAAATGTTTTATGGAAGTAAAGGGAAAGGGAGGGGAGAGGGAGAAAATGAATTTTCATCATTTGTTTTCTATTCCTTGTAGAAGTAGCATAATTTTGTGGACAGGGAGCAACCTTAAAGACAAAATGAACTGGATTCTAGACCTTTAGATTCAAGATTCAAGTCTTCTTTCATATAATGACAGTGATTCTAGACAAGTCACTTAATTTCTCAATACACCAGGTAAATGTTAACCACTGCCTCAAGGAGTGAATGAGTGAGCTTTTAAAGGGGTAGGAAAATGAGGAAATTAGGGATATGTTGATGGGGGCAGTGGTTCAGAGAGCAGAGATGAGGTAATTAGGGATATATAGATGGGGGGGGTAGGCCAAAGATTTAATTCTTTCAGGATAAGGCAAGGATCCATTGCTTTTTTCTTAGGGGGCTTCTTTTGAACGTGAGGTCAGGAATTTACTGGGAGTCCTTGCCAGGGAGAGGCAAGGTATTTTACTAAAAGTTCATTGCCCTCATCTCGTACTTGAACAATGGGATGGGGGTGGTTTGGTGTTATTGTAAGGTACATGGTCAGTGCAGAGGGAACAGATCAATTATAGGACATATTTCTCTTAACATTTCCTTTACTTCAGATAGCATTTTTCTCCAAAAATTCTTCAGAATTGTCATAGATCATTGAATTGCTGAGAATAACTAAACCCTTCACAATTGATCATTGTGTCATATTGTTGTCACTGTATATAATGTATTCCTGGTTCTGTCCAGTTCACTTTATATCAACTCATTTAAGTCTTTTCAGGTTTTTGTTTTTTTGTTTTAGGTTTCTGAAAGGCAAATGGGTTTAAGTGGCTTGCCCAAGGGCACACAGCTAGGTAATGTGTCTGAGACCAGATTTGAACCCAGGTACTCCTGACTCCAGGGCCGGTGCTCTATCCACTGCGCCACCTAGCTGTCCCTACTTTGCCACATAGCTGCCCCCAGGTTTTTCTGAAAACATCCTGCTCACCATTTCTTATAGTAAATAGTATTCCATCACAATCATATACCCCAAATGATGGGCATCCTTTCAATTTCCAATTCTTTTTCACTACATTAAGAGCTGCTAAAATTATTTTTTAATTTTCATTTCTCTAATGAGTAGTGATTTGAAGAATTTCTTCACATAACTATAGATTGGTTTTGATTTCTTCATCTGAAAGTTGCCTGTTCATATCCTTTGATACTAATTGGAGAATGACTAGTGTTCTTATAAATATAACTCAGTTCTCTATATATTTGAGAAATTTGAGAAAAGTTGTTGTAAAAAAATTCCCATTTTTTGTTTCCTACTAATGTTAGCTTAATTGGTTTGTTTGTATAAAAACTTTTTAATTTAATATAATCAAAATGATCCTTTTTACATCATGTAATGCTGTCTATCTCTTATTTGGTCATAAATTCTTCCCTCATTTGTAGATCTGACAGGTAAACTATTCCATGTTACCCTAATTTGCTTATGATATCACTTTTTTTGTCTAAATCATGCAATCCACTCTGCTATCCACTTCTGTTTTATGGATAGGTTCATCAAATTCACATTGACACTTACGATTTTTAATCTCCATCCTATTGTCCCCTTTTATGTTCCTCTCTCTCTCTCTCTCTCTCTCTCTCTCTCTCTCTCTCTCTCTCTCTCTCTCTCTCTCTCTCTCTCTCCCTGACCCTTCTCAAAAGTATTTTGCTTCTAAGCTACTTTTAACCACTGCCTCTCCTAATTCTCACTGCCTCTCTTTTCATAACTTTTTTACTTTATCCTTATCCCTCTCTCCTCCTATCAGGTAAGTTAGATTTCTATAGTCAACTTAATATGTGTGTTATTCTCTCTTTGAGTTAATTCGGATAGTAGTAGTAAGTTTCAATTCTGATAGGAGTAAGATTGCCCACCAACCTCCATCTTCTTTTTCACTGTAAAAGTTCTTCTATGCCCCTTTTATGTGAGATAATTTATTCCATTCTACTTCTCCCTTTTCTCTTCCCCCAGTGCATATATCTTTCTCATCTCTGACTCCTTTAAAATAAAATTTAGCCTTAATAGATACTAATGACTATTTTTCCTCCAGTAAACTTTCTTCTAACATAAATGTCCCTAAAAGTCACATGAAATGTAGTTTGTGTCAAATGATTTGACAAAGAACTAATAGTGAATACCAGAGATGATGGCACTATTATAAACCCTGTTAACAATAAAATTTTGCTACTCAAATATTATTTGAATTGAATCTCTACTGTGAAGATGGACTTAAGTTTTAAAAAGTCTCACTCTTTTTTATGACATGGCCATGTAAATCAGCAACTAGAAGACACTAGAAAGTCACATGAAGCTTAGGAAAAATAGTTTGCCCCCTCCACTGGTATGATCTAGACCTTCTAAACTGACTCTCCAGAAGTCCTCCAGAAGTGCCTGAAATCCCTTATGAACCTTTGAAGGACTTGTTAATAAGCATAAATATGTTAACTAGAGATGAATGTCACACTAATCCTTTAGCAGAAATTGATGCATTAAGGTTACTTAGAAGATGAAAGCCTTACTAAAAGAATGGTAAATAGAAGGGCCAATTTTTGATGGGAATAAGGGGGTCAGTAAAGTTTCACCAAGTCAGGGTAGGCCCAGATGTGGCACGCCAGAAGGGTTCCTGAGAAGTCAGAAGGCAACATGAGGACACCAGATGTCTTACATAGGAAAAGAAAGTTATCCTTTGGTAACTTGAGAGATATGATATCTTTCCTTAGGTCTGGTTAGGAAATAGGCAAGTCACACCAAAGACTTGCTATATTTAGGAAAGATATGGAGCAACATGATTTTTAACAGAGGCGGCCTTTTGGAATATCTGTTTATAACATCCATTTATCTGCAAAGTAAAGACAAACAAAAATTGATGAAGGCTAACAGCACAAAATTTGAAAATGGACAAATTAATAATTTGAAATATAGACTATATATGTATATATACAGGCATACACATGTGTATATGCATATATTTTCAGGTGTATGATTGGACCTGTGGTTCCATTAGTATGGAGAACTCCCTATAAAAAATCTCCCTCTATCAATGCAGGTCATCAACTGCTTTGCAACTTATAGTCTTTTTCTCAAAAAATTTTACTTATTTAAAGCAATAGGGTTACGAGTGACTTGCCTAAGGTCACACAGCTAGGTAATTATTATTAAGTGTCTGTGAAGCTGGATTTGAACTCAGGTACTCCTGGCTCCAGGGCCTGTGCTCTATCCACTGCACCACCCAGCTGTCCCTGCAACTTATAGTCTTAAGAAAGTTGTTTAGGACACCAAGATGTCAACTCGCTTGCCCTGGATCCCACAGTTTGTATGTAACACAAGTCAACTCTTTAGCTACTAGTCCCTTTGCCTTTCACATTTGTTGTTATTATCAGCAAAATTTAGAATAGTTGTGTTTTAATTCAGAACAATTTTGGAAACTTGTGGACATTACTGTAGCTTATATGCAATATATATTTATAATGTACTAGATAATGTTATTTACTTGTTTTTTAGTTGAAAAAATTTAATTTTAATACCTTTTTTGGTATTTATAACATCTTTTAATCATATTCCTATCTCTCCTTTTTTCACTTTGGAAAGTGATAAAATATTTCTTTTTGACAAATTAGTTCTGGGAACAGGGTTGTTATGGTACTTTAATAGTGAATGTAAAATATAAATGGATTATTAAGATTAAAAAGTCACTTAGACAACTGTGGGAAAAGAAATAGATGGCCAAGTTCTGAGACTTATGATGTCAGTGGATGAAGGTTTATAGTTGTAATGCCCCCTTACTAACATCTGTTTCAGGATATTGCTTACTTTATTTTAATAACATGTAAGGCAAAAAAAAATAGGGAAGTACTAACTTGGATAAAGACAGATTTGATCTTTGAAACTCAAGCTGTTTCTCACAATGAAGGCTAACTGAGAAAAGCAGGCAAACACAAATATAATTATCTCCCCTATTCCAATTCCTGTATTTTAGCAGTGACAGGAGGCTGTTGTCAAAGCCATTCATGTGATGAGGTGGAAATCAAGGCAGCTGTTACAGGCGACACTGACTCCCCACCAGCAATCACATGCAAAGGCAGATATGTGTTTGCTCTCCCAGTAAGGAAGAACAATATGTGGTTTAAAATAAAGTTAATTGTCATCATTTATATCTGGATGAAAGTTGACAGTTATTGTTTCCACATGTACAGTGTCTCTATAAGTATCAACAATGGATGAAAAACAAATAAAAGACCCATTATTTTTTCTTTGTTAGTTGGGTATTGCTAATTCTTGGAAGGGGTTGGAGGCTAGGAGAGAGGATAGGGAGATGAGTCTCTCCAGTTGATGCAAAGAATGAGGTAATTATAATTTACTTGGGTAAAATGCTTTTCATTAAAGTACAAATAGAAATATAACTTCCAATTTCCCCATATGTTTTGAGGAGTGAATTCAAAGATCAGAAAAATAAACATTTGAATGATCAACCCTTTAGGATGTTTCTTCATTTACTATTATGAAGAATTTTTATTTATCGTTTCCTAAAGCACAACTTTAATTGTATGTTGCAGGCAATGATGAACCTAATTTGCTGAATTGAGCTGCCCCGATCCAACACACCAACCTAATTTGCTGAATTGAGCTGTCCCGATCCAACACACCCCTGATCATCTACTGTCATATGCTCATACAAGTCACTGATGCTTCTTTAAGATTATGGAGAGAAAGGAGAGAAATTCTCTCCCCACTATCTCCCTCCATCTTACCTAGAAATTTTTAGGGAGAGAACTTTTGCTTGAAGGAAGAAGGAACGAAAAAGAAAAAGGTTGATGCTGTTTCAATTCTTTTCACAAACTATGGGGAAAGAGTTTCTTAACAAGTCTTTCCTCCTTGACATTCATTCAGTTATCAATCATTTTGAGAAACCCCTATTGAACCATTCAGAAGTTCCTTCTGTTTATTTCAGAAAGTATAAGGTCCTTAGCAAGGAGCCGCAATTCCATAGGGCATGCTCTGTTCAGAAAATCAGAGATTTTCCTGATTATCCTTGATACATATAATACTTGGAAGTATCTAACAAGTCATCTGCTGTTCTCAAATTTTCTGAGGTTACACTTTCAAAGTGAACTCTGTCTGTCTTCAACACAGCAGTAGAACTCTCATGTGATAGTTTGACCTTTAATTTCAGTGACACATCAACCATAAGTCACAAAATTGAATGAGTATGAAGAGCACTGAGAGACCAAATTAGTCCAAATCTATGCCTGAACAAGAATCCTCTTCTCTGACACCCCTATCCTGTTTCTGCTTAAATGTATCCAGTGCCTGAGAAAAGCATTGCTTTCAAAAACAACCCTCTACACTTTTGGACAGCTATCTAACTGTGAGGAAATGTTCTCTTATTTCAAACCCAAATTTTCCTCTTTGCAACTTTTGCAGTTGACTCTTATTTCTGTCCTTTGGAATGGTATTGTATTGGGAAACTCAGAACAAATCTGATCCTTCTTCCACATGAGAACCTTTCAAAGCTTGAAGACAACTTTCCTGAACCTACTTAAGTCTTTTCCAAACTTTATATCCTTAGCAGCTCCAACATGTAGGTCTCTCTCTGGGCTCACTCCTTACTTCTTATTTGTATTGGTGGGATCAATACTCTATTCTACTCAGGATTCTAGGAGTAACCATAAGCGAATCATAGTTTCTAGTATTAACACTCATGAGCCCCAGTGTTTCTCACTGATTATCAGTTAATATCCTCAATTAATTTTTATGAAAAAATGTATTAAGATGATATGGTGGTCTATATAAAACATTCTCCAAATTTTTTAAATACACAAATTTCTTGGAGAAGGTGGGTTCAAAAATTAAAAAAAAGCTAGGGGCAGCTAGGTGGCACAATGGATAGAGCACCTGCCCTGAAGTCAGGAGTACCTGAGTTCAAATCTGACCTCAGACACTTAATAATTACTTAGCTGTGTGGCCTTGGGCTAGCCACTTAACCCCATTTGCCTTGCAAACCGCCCCCCCCCCAAATGAAAGCAATAGCAGGGTAGACCCATAGAGAATATACATGGTCAATTGTTTCCTCCCAACTTCAAGCCATTTTCTCCCTTCAAGGAATCCTCATGAATTTCTTTTTAGGTTATATCTGTCTACTGTACTCTTAAGTTATTGGTGCCTTTCTTACTAGCACTTTAATCTGTCATAAAGCATTGTGAAACTGCCCCTAGTCTTGACTAATTGGGTTCCCACATCCCACTTTAAGTGTTTGTTCTATTTTTGGCCACTACCACACTGACACTCAGTACTACCTTCTCTGGCAGATTCTGCTACTGATGCTGGTCCTAGTGGGGACTGCTCATAGGATCTAAAGATTTCCCAATTTTACCTGGTCACCTGGGTCCGACTCTCATGTCATTTTCCTAAAAGCACAACGGAAATCTAGAAGAAAGACACAGTACTACCTCCCTCCTCTCTGTCCCCCCCCCACCCCAGCAATTCAAAGTCAACCTGTCTCTTTGTCAGGAAGGAAAAGAGTGAGAAATTAATGAGTTTTCTCTTTTGTATACATATTTGGTTTTTTTTTTCTGGAAACCTCCTGAGTCATTGTTTCTTCACTTCTGTTGCCAATTAGAAGACATTTTTTGTCATACCATAGCAGCAACACCTTAGTTACATATGAATACAGATAGACTTCCAAAGTATCTCATGTTGGTTTGAAATAGGCAGAAAAAAAATCTGTGCATTTTTATATCCCATCAAGAATGGCAAATCCAAACATACTCTGTTACAAATAGATATTCACGTCATGAGCTCAAAGCCCTGCTTTCTCTCCTTTGTATCACTGTTCAATGAATTAAATTTTATTGAACATATTATTTCAAACATAATCTGAGCAAAGCAGAGTAGTATGACTTCTTATTTCTCAAGAAAGTAACTATGAGGGGTGGTTAGGTGGCATAGTGGATAAAGCACTGGCCCTGGAGTCAGGAGTACCTGGGTTCAAATCCGGTCTCAGACACTTAATAATTACTTAGCAGTGTGGCCTTGAGTGAGCCACTTAACCCCATTTGCCTTGCAAAAACATAAAAAAAAAGATATATTAAAAAAAACTATGCTTCTTTTAATATTTCCTGTCCTTACATTAATTTTTGTGGTTTACATAGCACATTGTTGACTCATTGACCTTATAGTATACTATATTCTACCCCAAATCATTTTTTTTATTAATTGCTACCTTGTCAGTTTCATTTATCTAATACTTATGGAGCTGTTTTTGAACCTAAGTATAATCCATTTATCCCTATTTTGATCCAATATTTCAGTCTGTAAAAACAAAGAATTTTTTTGTGTTCTGATTCTCATCCAAACTGTTTGCTCTATCTCCCTATTCTATGCCATCTCCAAATCTGATTATCATGTCATCTATGCCTTCATCCAGGTCATTACTTAAAATGTCACTTAACAAAGAGACAAGTGCAAAACTCCAGTAGAGATCACTTTTCAAGCAGAACTGGGAGTAATGGATGAAAATCACTAAGAAATTAAATTAAGATGAAGTTAGGTGCAATTTCCTAATAATTAGCAATGTATCACCTCAAGAAATAGTGAGTTTCCACTTCTTGGAAGTCTTTAAGCAAAGAATGGATAAACAATTGGTTATTACTATCAAATCCTGTTATTCTGCCATTGACAGAATAGGCAGACATGGACAGGTAGAATTTATCACAATCCTTGGTTCCAAACATATACATAAACCACTTACTTGGTGTTATTAATGGCTTGAGAATACTTAGTCCAGAGTGATTAAAATGATTTTTATTAAAATATCTTAACAAAATGTCACACCTCTCTCCTGGTTGGAGAGAGGGGTAGGGAAATCCCAACATACAAGCTCTTTTATTCACTTTGAAAGACTTTGTTCCTGCTCCTTCATGCCAACCATAGGCTGGGGTCACAAATCTAATTGATACATTGGTTCCTATATATTTTCCCTACCCTGCTCATTATACTAATGAGCAAGAACAGATAGATGTCTTTGAGCATATGCAAAGGAGAAGGTCAAGACTCTAGGTTATTCTTGACCCTTGAGCTGGTTTTGGGTTTGCCATCTCTGGAATAGGATTAGGAAAACTCTCCTAGTTTTGTGATTGGCTGGGCCATTCCTCCTTTGTAATGGATTCCCTAAGGGCTCCCCTCCACACCCTGTGAAGACCAACACCCTACATTCCTCACACTTGGTGATTATGATCCTTATATTTTAAGGAAGATTTTGTTATTGTTGTGGTTAAGTGGATAAACACTAGATAAGGATGCATTTGCTTGTATAAAGATACAAATAGATGCATATACATATATATATATATATATATATATATATATATATATATATATTTTGTGTATGTGTGTTTGTGTGTATGGTTATAAATAAGCTCAAATATGTCTTTTACAGTATTTTTGTTTAGAATTAAAGAAATATAAAAACAGATTTAGAAATATTTTTTCTTAGAATAGAGATAAATGATCACAAAACAAACTTCTTTAGAAACACTTAAACAGTTGATGTCTATAAGTGATACTGTACTTTTTGTATAAATATACTTTTCAAAATATTCATGAAAAATATGTTAACTGTATGTAGACAATATATAAAAATAAATCTTATTGCAACTATCATCATAGATTTCACTTGTGTAAATATTTTCTAGGAAAAATTTCATATTTTTTGTTTTGCTTTAGTTGGTTTTCATACCAGTTCATAATCATACCTCAATTTTTTTCCTCTTCCCTTTCTGTTTCCACTTCCTTAATAATTCTTTTTCAGTTTAAAAAAAATTTAGAAATTACTTATCTTTCCACAAAACAAATAGTTAAATCTCTTTCATCATCCATTTCATATGATGAAATAAATGTTAGTGAAACTTCTGTAGTATTGTCCCTTGATTAAATTTTATTCAAAACCTATTTTGTGAAAATATAAGGTGGTCATTGTGTAGGAAATGACTAAGAAATATTACTAATTTATACTTCAATAACTTTATTGGAGGGAACATTCTCCAACTCAAAGGGATGGGATGGCTAGGAATGTTTCTTCCAGGTTTATTGTTTATATAACACTTAAAATCATAGATCTTAAGTCTCTACTGACATAATTACCTTTGTTAATCAACTGGGTAATCTTCTGAGTTCCAATGAAAAGCATTTAATAGAATTGCAGTGTAAGAAAAGTAATAGTACAAATTAGCATGTATAAGTGCCTAACCCATATCATCTTATTTCATTCTTTTTTTTGTTTTTGCAAGGCAATGGGGTTAAGTGACTTCCCTGAGGTCATACAACTAGGTAATTATTAAGTGTCTGAGGCTGAATTTGAACTCAGATCCTCCTGACTTCAGTACCAGTGCTCTATCCACTGTGCCACTTAGCTGCTCCATATCTTATTTCATTTCATTCTTGTAATAGCTGTGGAATAGATGCTATTATTATTTTCATTTTTACATATGAAACTGAGGCCAAGAGAGGTTAAGGGATGAGGTTTAGATGAGGGCAGGATTCAAACTCAGATTTTCTTGAATCTAAGTCTAACAATATATCTATCTACTGCACCACTTAGTTGCCTTTCAGTACCTAAAGTACACTCATCCAAAAATAAACAAAATTATTGGAAATAGATAAACACATAAACAAGTACAACTATATTTATATAGTGAACTAATATGGTCAGGGCACATATGAGATAGTGCAGTTGTTCCCAATGATACAGTACTACTGGTCCAACTAGTTCTATTCTCTGTTGGTCTTGGAGTATCTCCTGGACACATAGTCTCTACCATGTATCAACCATAGCCTCTGCCAGATGTTGCTCTACTAGGCTATAGATTTCTCAAATTCTGGATCAGTTCAAATATTTTCCTATATCTTCAAAAGAAGATTTGGTGTTGCCTTCTTTAATATTCACAGACTAATTTTAGTTCTTTTTAGAAAAGATAGAAACCCTCACCTGAGAAACAGCAAAATAGCCAAGTTCTTCAGTATTGTTACCTTGGAAAACTGGCTCTGAGACTCCCATCTTTCTATAAGAAACTTTAGGCCCTCAATTACCAAACATTTTAGAACAAAGACATGTTATTCTTTACTGGATAGCACTCAAATTTGTTTTTCTTCTTGGCCCAGGAGCTTAGGTTCCTAGAAGACAGTAAGGCTTGTGAATGGCTTCTAATTTTAATCTCCAAAGGCTATACTATAATCTAGGAATTTTTTATATATCCGATAACTACCCAACAGTTCTTGAGTTTATGATTCCCAGAATTCAAACCCTTAAATCCTTATATGAGGAGTTATGCCCTAATCATGAAGAAGGCTTTATAATACTATTACATAGCAAAATAAATGTAGTTTCTTGGTGACCAAGACAATAAAGTGATCAGCTGTATAGTCAACAATATTTCTTCCTTAATCATTTTCTAAATAGATTAAGCAGCTAATCAGTGTGGAACTACAACAATTAAATAACAAATTTACATGTCCAACAACTTAACCCCGCTGTGGAAAGGAAAAAAAAGCAACACTGTTGCTAAAGGAAAATTGGCTAAAGGAAATAATATATTTAAAAGTAAAATTGACTAAATGGAAAAAATAACTCCTTTAAAAGTAAAATTGACTGAATGGAAAAGGAATATAAATCATCAAAAAGCAAAACCAACCAACTGAAAAAGGAAAAACAAAAATTAACTGAAGAAAATAAAACCCTAAAATTTAGAATTAGACAAAAGGAAACTAACAACTATGTGAGATAATAAGATTACATTAAACAAGACCAAAGGACAGAAAAAAATAGAAGACAATATAAAGTACCTCTTAAGAAAAATGACTGAGAAGGAAAAATAGATCTAAGAGAGATAATTTATGTTTTTATTGGCCAACTGGATACCATGAAATCCATGATATCAGAACATAGATGATATCTTCCAGGAAATTATCATGGGAAAACTGCCCTAATATCCTAGAACAAGAAGACAAAATAGTCCTTGAAAGAATCCATCAATTATGCCCCCACAAGATCTCAGAATAAAAACTCTAAGGAACACTGTAGCCATATTTCAGTATTCTTAGCTAAAGGAGAAAACACTGCAAGCAGCTAAAAAGAAGTAATTTAAATACCATGAAATCATAGTCAAGATTATATAGAAATTATCCACTTCAAAATTAAAGGATTGGGATGGCTAGGTGGCACAGTGGATAGAGCACTGGCCCTGGAGTCAGGAGTACCTGAGTTCAAATCTGGCCTTAGACACTAAATAATTACCTAGCTGTGTGGCCTTGGGCAAGCCACTTAACCCCATTTGCCTTGCTAAAACCTAAAAAAAAAAATTAAAGGATCAGAGGACATGGAATATGATATTTCTGAGGTAAAAGGAGATTGGATTACAACCAAAAATTAACTACCCTGAAAAGTTCTGCATATCCTTTCAGGGGAAAAGATGAATTTTCAACAAAATAGAAGAGTTTCTATAAAGTCTGTAATAGAAGTCCAGAACTGAATAGAAAATTTGATCTTCAAATACAGTACTCAAGAGATGAGTAAAAAGGTAAACAGAAAGGGGGAAAAACTGCTAGTCAATGAGATTAGACTGTTTACATCCTTATGTGGGAAGATAATGCTTGTAACTCTTGAGAATTGTATTTTTGTTAGTTAAAAGAAGCATACTCAGGTAGAGGATGTAGGTATAAATTGATCATGAAAGTAATGATACTTTTTAGCTGATGCTTTAGCTCATGATAGTTGTAGTTCTATTGGGGACAGTTTGAAGGAGTGTACTTAGAGGGTGTTGATATAAATGGATTATGAAGTAATGATTCTTTACATGATACTTTAGCTTATCAGGGCTATATTTCTATAGTGATAGTTGGAGGGAGTATACTTGAAAAGAGTGTTTTGGTATAAATTGATTATAATTTGATGACACTTATGATTCTTGAAAATTATATTTCAAATGGAACATTTGAGGGGGATTATACTTGGACAGAGACTGCAGGCATGAAGTGGCAATGAGGTAGTGACGCTTATAAGGCAATCAAATAGCCAATCAATCCTTGAAAGTTGTACTACTATCAGCATAGATAATAAGGGTATATTTTGCAGAGGTTGTGGGAACACGACAGATATAAAATAATTAAGACATGAAAAGAAGGATTATACTGGGAGAGCTAGGCAGAAGCATTAGAGGATAAATAATACTATATGAAGAGTTGCAAAAGATCTATTATAGTAGAGGAAAATAAGAGAAGGCATGAGCACTGAATAAATCATACTCTCAACAGATCTGGCTCAAAAGAGAAAATAACATACATTCCCAACTGGGTTTAGAAATTTATCCTACTGTACAGGGAGTGGGGGGGGGTGATAAAAGGAGGGGAAAAGTAAAGGTAAAGATTAAAGGTAAAAGTTAAAAAATAAAAGGGGAAAGGGAGAAGGAAAGGGAATAGAGCTGATAGAAGGGAAGACTGATTGAGAGATGCAGCAAACAGAAGTTAAACTTTAGTGAGGAAGGATAAGGGAAAGGAAAGAGAAAAGTACAAATAGAAGGACTACAGTTACTTAAGAAAATTTGAGTAGTCTTTAGAAAAGCATGAAAAACTTTTATGAACTGATGCTGAGTGAAGTGAGCAGAACCAGGAGACAACTACACATATTAATGGCAACATTGTGATATGAATCATCTATGATGGATGCAGTTTCTCTCAGAAGTTCCATGATCAAAGACAATTCTGAGAGATCTGTTATGGAAAATGACATCTACATCTAGAAAACAAGCAAACAAAAAAACGATATGGAGTCTGAATGCAGAGCAAAGCATATTATGTTCACTTTTTAAAAAAATTTAAGTTTTTCTTTCTTTCTCATGGTTTTTTCTCTCTCTTGGTTTTAATTTTTTTCTCAACATGACTAATATAGACATATGCTAAACACAATTGTGTAGATGCAACTTTTACCAGATTGTTTGCTGCCATGAGGAGGGTAGAAGGAAGGGAAGATAGTAGAAAAATATGGAACTTATAAATTTGCAAGTAGATGAATGTTGAAACTACCTTTGCATGTAATTGAAAAAAAGAGAAAAATCAAAGTAAAAAACATTATGATTTAGTGCAGAATATTAGCTATATACACTATAATTAAAAATTGAGTGCTGAAGCCTGCTGATGCTATCTCTTAAAACTTTGACAAAATATAAATAAGGTATGGTTGAGTCAATTATGGCACAAAACATGGATAGATGCTTCTCTTTTTATAATCACAACTTGAAATAGACTCAATCAGAATTTTCTACTATGTGCAAGAGAAGGCAAATGTTAATTCTAAAACCATTTTCTCTGCCAGCAGACTTGTACTCTTGGTGTCTCTTCCCATGGGAGAATTGTGGGAGATTCATTGTGAAGTTCTTTCTCCACATAAGTAAATGAGGTATAATTTATCATTTCTGTCTAGCTCTTTAAGATATTTGGCTAGTATGATGCTGAGCGAGATGAGAACATTGTACACCCTAACAGCAACATGGGAATGATAATCAACCTTAATGGCCTTGCTCATTCCATCAATGTAATAATCAGGGACAATTTTAGGGTATCTGTGATGGAGAATACCATCTGTAACCAGAAAAAGAACCATGGAGTTTAAATAAAAGCCAAAGGTTAATACCTTCAACTTTTAAAAAATGTTGTCTTATATACTATATAATTTTCCTATTTCTAATATTTTATTTCTTCCTCAAGGATATTTTTTTCTCTCAACACATTCATTTTGATCAATCCATAGCATGGAAACAATGTAAAGATTATCATATTGCTTTCTCTGGGGGGCAGGGGGAGGGAAAATTGTAAAATTCAAAACCTTACAAAAATGATAGAAACTACTATTGTATATAATTGCAAAACAAATAAAATGTTTATTTAAAAAGATATCTGGCTAGTTCACTGGCAGAACTGTAATATTCTGCATGAATGAAGGAGTCCCTCTGGGAAAAATAGCTTTTTCTAGATGGACCTAGCACAATAGGTACTGTGCCAGTCAGAAAATGATTGTAGAATTTTTCAGTTGTATAATCTTTGTGGACTGAGTTTCCTAAGGAAAGGCAAAATTTATAAGGAGATATGGTGAGAATCAAGTTTTTTTCATATACTCTCCAAATGCTCATTGGCAGGTATGAATTTCAAAGTTTTTACTTAACTCTTGCATGATTAGGCTTCTGGTTACTGATAACCCAGCAAAACAGCTACTTCTTGCTTAACCCTGCAAAGACAATGAAGTTTGTGTTTACTGTCATGAATCCACAAGGCAAGTGCCATATATCCCAGTCTCATTGATATCAGAGTCAGATTGAAGAGGTATTCAATGCTGTTGTTCTGCATAGATGATTCCAAGTTCATCCAAATCCACTTCTGGAATGGTGTCCTAGTGTGTCTATTGAATTAGTGAGACCCCAACTAATGTTTCAGTGATGAATCACAACAGCATGTAATTTGTTGTAAATGACTTAGTCTGTGGTATGAGGACACCTGTGGGTATTAAACATTGTTTGACAGGATGAAAGGTCAAATATCTGCCCAAAAGGCCATATCCAAATCATGATTTCATTCAAATCATCATTTTTGTTGAAAAAGAAGATTCTTCACTTTCAGAAGACAGCTGGTTATTTCTATGGTGCCAAAGATCCAAATATTGGTGCGCTTTATGTAAATGAGCAAGTGTGTCATGAAACAACCCAGAATAATTCAGATTAAAGATGGGTGAAAAATTTCTTTGGATATCAGTGTCATAATTTTTTTAATCATGCAAGTTGTACTGCAAGAATACTTAGCGACTATTCTCATGTTCAAGTTACATATTTTAGAATGAAGGTAATAAAATCAGTCAAGAATGAACCAAATTGAAGAACATATCATGGATTTTTACTAGATGGACAGAGAACACTTGCTTTTATGGATGCCAATTTGTTATCCAATTTTTGAACTCTTACACATATAATACATATATAATATATAATATGTGTATAATGTCTATATATAATATATAAACTAGTTTTAGGGGGGAAAATGTCATTGACTTAGAGAGAGTTTCATTGGGGTGGTATGCTGAAGCATAACTGAGGTCCAGCCCAAGGAAAAGAGATCATTTGTGGGGTCCCAGAGCTGGTGCCATTGCTAAGTAGACTCTCCCTGACCATCTCCAGTTGCCTGGGAAGTACTTACTACAATGGGAGAAAGAAGTAGCAAAAGAGGAAAAGAAAAGAAAGATGGATCTGGGGAGAGGATAGGTGGGAGGGAGGAGAGTACAAACCAGGGAAGGGGGAAATATGCTAGACTATGCTCTTTTAAGACATTACTATGAGCCACCAGAGCCCCAAGCAGTGGAGCTAGCAAAAACTAGCCAAATATATCTTAGCCTTAGCAAGTTAAGATTAAATCTATTCTTTTTTTCTATTCTTTCTCTGGTACTGATTAAAGGTGCATTTATTCCTTTATTGTTTTTTTTTCAGTAATTGACCAAGTCTAACCACATAATTTCCTTTGCTACCTTGCCAAGGCCTAAACCTGAATGAATCCTATCTCCTTCCTCTTCTGCTCCTACTTACATATTGGTGAGTTTTGCTGGATAAAAACAGCATGCAATTATGCCATTTGTACCCATTGCAACTTTATGGCATCTGCTTTTGTTGTATGACAATTCTTCTATTCTTTCATGATTCATTCTCTACCCCATTCCCCTGGCAACTATTCCAATCCTTCTTTCCTCTCCTCAAACTTCCTATGCAATCAACTCTTTCTTATTCCCTCTCCTTAGAGGGTCTCACATCCAACATTTATAAGGAAACCTATGAGTGCCCAACTTTCTTTCCTTTTCCATATTTCAAAGTTTAACACTATCTTTTATTCTCTTCTCCTTTGTACTGGTTTCTGAGTAATAGGTCACTTTCCCCTTGAAAAGGCCAAGTTTCATATTTGTATCTTCAAAAACAAGTTCAATTGGATTAGATTGATTGGATTGAATTTAATGGTGGAAAAGATTTTGGCAAGCATTATTGTTCATTTATCTTTGTTAAGGAAAATGTTTTTCTTATGACTGTGAACACAATGGTAATAATTCAGCTCACATCATTTGCTTTTGCATGATTACTCATTTCCCCAAATAGTAATAGGCTGTTTTTATTTCCTGTAAGTAGTCCAAAGTGCATTTTTAAAGTAGGCTAGGCCAACTGAATAAAATAGCCTTCTCCATCTCTCTCTCTCTATGATTTGGTGCTCAGTGAACAATTAATATTTCTAATGATTGAAAATAGAAATAAATACTTTATATCAATGATTCTCAAATTAAATTGCTCCAAATACTGAATAAGGGCAAAAGGTCCTATTATCAAATAGTCTACCTACTTTTCTTTTTTTCTTTCTTTTTTTTTCTGCTGCAGAAAACCCCAAACAGAAACATAGTCACAGTGAATGGAAAGACTCATGCTGTTTTAGATGAAATACATGATGAGGTAATGTCTGGTTTATATCAAGTATACTGACCAAAATTAATACCAGAAATGAAAGTCTAGATACCAATTGTCATATCATCCATTTGAATATGATAAGAAACTAGTTTGGAAATCACCTGGAGGATCCCCAGACCATCACAGGTTCTAGAGCATAGACCTATATTGCCCTTTGAATTGGTAAACAAGCCGCTTCCAAATACCACATCACTTAGTGGTTACCACTGAATTCATTCAAGAAAGTCTTCTTAGGCAAAAGCAAATGTTAAGATTATACTTAAAAAGAGAAGAAATAACTAGACTATCATCATTAATATTATGATCTATTTATTCCAAAATTCATGAAATACCTTAGAAAAAGTGAATAACAATTAAAAATTAAAGCTACTTTGAAGTATCACCTCACAGCTATCAGATTGGAAAAGATGACAAAAAGGGAAAATGATCAATGTTGGAGAGGTTGTGGGAGGGTTGAGACATTAAGACATTGCCGGTGGAATTGTGAAGTGATCCAACCATTCTGGAGAGCAATATGGAACTCTGCCCAAAGAGCAACAAAACCGTTCATATGCAGCAATTCCAATTCTAGGCCTATATCCATAAGAAATCTTAAAAAATGGGAAAAGCCACACATGTTCCAAAATATTCATAGCAGGTCTTTTTTTGTAGTGACAAAGAATTGGAAATTGAGGGGATGCCCATCAATTGGGAATTGGTTAAACCAGTTATAGTACTTGTAAATTATGCAATGCTATTGTTGTACAAGAAACTATAAATGGTCAGACTCTAGAGAAGCATGGAATGATTTATGGAATCTGAAGCTGAGCAAAGGGAGTAGAACCAAGACAGCAATGTACACATCAAGAACAGCACTAGACATTTTCAATCCTGTTGGGTGCAGCTTCTCTCAGAAGTTCAGAGAGCTAGGAAAAACCCTATTAGACCCTATTGGACAATACTATCCCCATCCAGAGGAAGAAAAACAAAACGAAACAAAAAGAAATTCTTCAGAATCTGAAGAACATTGCATTCACTTCTTTCTTTTTTTTTACATTCACTTTTTAAAAAATATACCTCTTATGTGCTTTTTTTCTTTTAATCCTAAATCCTCATACCAAAAATAGTTAACCTGTAAACATGCTTACACAAATGTACAATATTAACTTTACTATTCATCTTTGAGGGGAGGAGGAGGTGAAGGGAAGGTGGAAGGAAATTTTGAAATATGCATAGGCATATGATGAATGTTAAGAAAAAAGTCTGAATTGATAATTAATTTCTGAAATTATGAAATGTGGGCAGTATGCCTAATTTTTTTGGGTACTCACCGGGAAAGACCACAATTGGCAGTGGGAAATGAAAATAAACTTTAATAACCATAAAGGTTGTGAGGGCAAACAGCACAGAAAATATAGAGATGAGTGACAAAATGTGAAAAGAGATATAGAAACAGTGTGGGGAATGGAAACCTGAAGGGAGGCAGTCAATATAAGAAAGAGAATGGAGAGGGTCTGAGTCACTTATGTACCTATGGATTAGAGTTGGGAGCATTCAAGTATCATGAATGCTTAGGAAAAGGAAGAGTGAAGGGGATTGAGGAGGGAGTAGTGTGATGTCTCATTTCAATGATTTTGGGGGGAGAGAAACAGACCAATTTCTATCTGTGACACTTTGGGGTTAGTTCATTAACATTAACAAATCATCTCAAATTTATTGATAAAACTTCAAAGTCATCATCTCAAAGTTGTCAGTATATTTCTGATGTTTGGTTGGTCTAGAACTATGTAGAATTTGCTGGGGATCTATATATCATGGGACCAGTTCCCAGACAACAGGGCCTTTCTGATTTGTTCCATATTATCAGGATGTAAATTTTAATTGATATATGAAACAAATTGTAAAGTATGCTCCTTTGGTTTGGGGGATGGTTTGTTCATGCCTTCTAGGTTCCTTTTGCAATCTTATTTCTTCCTTTTGACCCTTTATATTGACTATTCTAAATTTTCTATACTGATAGAAGTAGGGGGTTATATTCAGGGCTACTAGAATAAAATACAGTTTTAACAGAAATTTAACTCTTTGCTCATACTTTCTCCCTTCTCTTATGAAGCTTTCCCAGCTCACAAAAAGCTATTTGAGAACCACTACTCTCCAGGTTTTTAGGTAGGCACTGGTCAAAGGAATGCCTGCAGGGGCCAAACTCCACAGATAAAAACACAATTTTACTTGAAAGAGTGAAATGTATCCTTGAAACTAAACCTAATGCTTCCACTTCTTATCTACCTATTCTCTTCTCAAAGTTATATATTGTTTATCTTACTCATCAAATGAAATTGATAACTTGAAGTTTACTTGCTTTCTGAACTCAATTGCCTTTTCTTGCTAACAATGATACTAATAATATAAGGGGGAAGGGGAAGAGAATAAGTATTTATATTGTATCTACTATGTGTCAAGACACCTACTAAGCACTTTGCAAATATTATATCAATAGAGTTTCACAAAAACCCTGTTTTAGAGTTGGGGAAACTGAGGCAAATCGAGGTTTACTGATTTGTCCAGAGTTGCAGAGCTATTTATATCTGAGGTACATTTGAACTCAGGTCTTCCTGAGTTCAGGCCCAGTACTTTATCTACTGTATCATTTAATATATAATAAATAATAACAATAAGGATAATAACTTTAAACATACTAATGATATAATGATCTAATTGATGATTGCTAGCTATAAATTTAATATTATGTTTATATAATGTTGCAAAGCACTTTGCAAATATTGTTTCATTTGCTTTTCACAATGATCTTGGGAAATATTTTTACTACCATTTTACAGATGAGGAAATTGAAACAGACATTAAATGAATTGCCTAGAGTCACCTAGTAAGTATTTGAACTCAGATTTGAATGTCCAGAACTTTAGCCACTATATGACCCAACTGCCTCTGAGTATTCATTTTCCTCAAAAACAGCCTCTATTTAGTATTTAATTAATAAATTTTACTATGTAGTATTTTATAATAAAAACTTTATTACCTCCAAATGTCTCTGATAAACATCTAATATCAAGATATAGAGGGAATTAAACAAAATGTATAATGCAATTCTCCAATAAGTAGTCAAAAATATGAATAAAAAATTCTCATAAAAGAATTACAAACTATTTTTATGATCATTTACTTTACATTAATAATAGATGAAGTGGTTGCTCAGTTGCATTCAAGTTTTTTATGATGGTTTTATGAGTATATCCATGGATGATTTTATCAGGTTTTTTTGGCAAAGGTATTGCAGTATTTTGCCATTTCCTCCTCTGAAAGATTAAAGCAACTGAATTTAAGTGATTTGTTCAAGGTCACAATAAGTGAAACACAGATAAAAATAACAAGTCTTCCTTTTCACCTAGCAAGATGACAAAGATGATACAAAGATAGGAATTGTCAATGCTTAGAAGGCTGTGGCAAAACAAGGCATGCTAATAATCAATTACATAGAACTTGGAGGAATAGTTAATGTATCAGATGGCAGAATCCTGATACTGAAAGATCTTTACCATCTAGAACATTAGGACTGAATTTATGACATGAAATTTAATAGGAATAAATATTTTCTTACACTTGAGTACCAAAAAAATCAGTTTCACAAGTACAAGATGGATGGATGGTTAGTAATCAATTTTAAAGAGCTCTGGATTTTATTGGACTTTAAGCTAAAAATGAATTAGCTTTGTGTTGTGGAAACTAAAAAAAGTTAATTTGGCTGCATTAAGATAGACATAGCTTATTCTCAGCTATACATTGATCCAACTCAATTCCAAAGGACTCATGATGAAGCACTTTCAGAGAAAGAACTGATACTGTCTGAATGCAGATTGAAGCATGCTATTTTTCAAGTTCTGCATTCATTTTTTATTTGAAACTTCTTGTACAAAATGACTATTATGAAATGCTTTACATGATTGCACAAGTATAGACTATGTCAAATTTCTTACTATCTTAGGGGGAGGCAGGGAGTTATAGAATTTGGGACTCAAAATTTTTTTAATATGTTAAAAATTGTTTTAACATGTAATTGGGAAAAAGAAAATATATTTAAAAAATAAACACAATTACATGAAAAAGAGCAAAAAAAAAAGATAGGCATTTCCAGGAAAAAGATGACAGTCTTGTATCTGTCATACTTTATCTAGACTATTATATTCCATTTTTGACCCCACAGATTAAGAGGGACACTGATAGTTGGAAAGTGTTCAGATGATGACAATGGGATTGTGAAGGGTCAAGACGTAGGTTATGACATAAAGGGATAGGCTGAAGAAGGGGCATGCTGGCTATTTTCAGGTATTTTTTTTTTAGTTTTTTTGCAAGGCAAATGGGGTTAAGTGGCTTGCCCAAGGCCACACAGCTAGGTAATTATTAAATGTTTGAGACCGGATTTGAACCCAGGTACTCCTGACTCCAGGGCTGGTGCTTTATCCACTATGCCACCTAGCCGCCTTATTTTCAGGTATTTAAAGAGCTATCAGAGAGTTTATTCTGTTTGGGCTTATTCTGTTTGGGTCTCCAGATGTCTAAATCAAGAACATTGGGTGGATTTTACAAAGAAATAAATTTAAGAAAGATGCTGAGAAAAAATAACATCAATTAAAGCTCTCCTAAAATGGAATGGACTGACTTAAGAAACAGTAGTTTCCCCCTTTTAGAAGGTCTTCAAGCAGAAGCTAGATGAATACTTTTCAGGTTGGTTGGATCTTGTCCTTTATTATCGAAGACCCAAATGACATTTCTATAATAGAGACTTTACAATGTGTCCAACTATGGTTATTAAGAACAATATAAGCTCAGAATACTCTACCACGGAACGGGCACAAATAGTCCATGTGAACACCAAGGGTAGTTATTCTAAACTTATGCATCTCACATTTCCTTTGAGCTGCTTCACTTCTGCTTTGCTCATAGAACACAGCACCCTCTCTGATGGGGGCATACCATGCTGGGTGGTCCTCTGTCAATGTCTCTCAAGCTGAACAATCAATTCCAAAGTTGTTAAGGTGTTCTGTGAATTGCTTCCTCTGACCCCACTGTGAGCACTTGTCTTGTGTGAGTTCTCCAGAAAATAATTTTTTTGGCAGTTGTTTGGATAGCATTCAAGCAATGGGGTCAGCCCATTCTATGATATGCTTTTTGTAATAAGATTTGAATGCTTGGCAGATATATTATAGGGGCTTTCCTTTCAGGTATTGATTAGATTAAATGGCTACTGCAGTTTCTTCTAACTTTCAGATTCTCTGATTTCTTTTTCATTTCTATGAATTGGTCCAATCATTTTGGAATTTGAATTCTCAAAATTATGCAAATTATGCTACAGTGTGCACAAATTATCTAAATTATTTGATTCAGCAATGCTTTTGCTAAGTATATACTTAAAGGAAGTCAGACAGAAATATCCATAATACATTTTTGTAGGAATAAATTAAATTAGATGCTCATCAGTTAAAGAAAGGATAAGCAAATTGTGAATCTGATGCTCTGAAAGAAATGTTCTGTAAGGAAATGAATGAAGAATTCAGAGGACAATGGGAGAATTTACATGAACCTATATAAAGTTAAGTAAGTAGAACCAGAAAAAACAACATACATACTAATTATAATATAAATGGAAAAGAAAAAGAACAAAATGAGATTTACAAGTGTGTAATTTTAAAAGTCAAGTTTGTTCCTCCAAAATAGTTGAAAAGATTGACATATAAACCATATATTATCAGAGTCAATGGCCTGGTCAATTTTACCGAATTGCTTTTGTTTTCCCTTTTTCTTTTTTATGTTTTGCTGTAGTAAGTTCTTTGGGTCAGAGAGTAATGATATATTTGTAAATATAAGTTATGTGAAAACAAAATATACTCAAATACTTGGATATTTGATATTATTGATTCAAAAGTTCCCACCATTACCACAGATCATAATCCAATCACAGTTGCCCATCCTGTATGACTTTTTTTTTAAGTTTTTTGCAAGGCAAATGGGGTTAAGTGGCTTGCCCAAGGCCACACAGTTATGTAATTATTAAGTGTCTGAGACCGGATTTGGACCCAGGTACTCCTGACTCCAAGGCCGGTGTTTTATCCACTATGTCACTTAGCTGCCCCTGTATAACTCTTAACCATGCCTTCTCATATATTTTGGAGTGTCTATTCAGCATTCTGGAAACCATCCTTAATTTCCTGAAATCCTAGGGAATGTACCAATGAAACAATCACTCTACCTGCCATTTTTTTTGCTAGATAACTGACCCATCTTCTCTTGTTATCATTTATAGTTTTTTATAAGATCTTTTATTTCTATTCAGTGAAGCTTCTCAGCCTGCTCATATACCAAACATGTCTCCTTCCATTGACTTCTAATGTGATATTCATTTTTAATTCTTTGAAGACTCTTCATTTACATATTTCACTTGCTTAATAAGAGTTGGCAATTCACAGAGCGATTTTTCATTTACAAAGTGATTTATAGGACTTGTGTCAAACTCAAATAGAAAAAGTCCATACTAGCCATATACTAACTTAGAAAACTGAAATTTAGCATTACCTATATTGAATTAGATTTTACTAATTTTGTAAAACCTTTCCCAAATTATATTATCTGATTCACCCTGCACTTGGGAGCAAGTGGCCAACCACCAGTGAATTTGACATCCCTGTTTTTTTTAAAAATTATATCATTGAGGGGCGGCTAGGTGGCACAGTGGATAAAGCACCGGCCCTGGAGTCAGGAGTACCTGGGTTCAAATCTGGTCTCAGACACTTAATAATTACCTAGCTGTGTGCTCTTGGGCAAGCCACTTAACCCCATTTGCCTTGCAAAAAAAAAAAAAACCCAAGCCTAATAAATTATATCATTGAATACTCATGATTTTTCTGTGAAGATACAAAAACACTATTATGTTTATCTTATGTATGGAAACTGAGGCTTAGAGAACTTCTTTATCAGTAGTGAAATTTGAACCCAGGTAGTGTCTGTCTTCGAGTTCCCTACAGTTTTCTTTATATGAAAAATGGCTCATCTCTACAACTAACAGGGCTTTCCCAAGTGTAGCCCACAGTATGATTTTATGTGTCCTATGGGGTTACTAAAAGCTTTAGTAAATGAAACCAAACTACTGCAGAGCTCTCACTAAAATGACAAATCAAAATATATTGTCTATTGTTTCCTTAATAGCTTTTAAAAGTAAGGTTGGAGAGCCCTGAACTAAATAATAAACTCCTTGGGTGCAAAGATTTTGTCTTTTACCTCTTCACATTCTCAGAGCAACAGTACAATGTCACATATTAAAAAGGAACTTATTAAAAATTTTTTGCTTTGATCCATGACTCATGTATTAAGTGTCTGAGGTCATATTTGAACTCAGGTACTCCTGACTACAGGGCCGGTGCTCTGCACCACCTAGCTGCCTGATCTGATTTGTTTTGATGTTAAATTAATATTGATAAAACATTGTCAACAATCTCTTAAGGCCTTTTGTTGGTAAAAAAAGAAAGTCTGTAATAATTTTTGTCTCTCATTTCCTGTTTATGGAAGTGAATATATGCATATATGTGTGTGTGTATGATTGAAAGTACAATCTAGGGGTGGCGTAGTGGCGTAGTGGATAAAGCACCAGCCTTGGAGTCAGGAATACCTGGGTTCAAATCTGGTCTCAGACACTTAATAATTACCTAGCTGCGTGGCCTTGGGCAAGCCACTTAACCCCATTTGCCTTGCAAAAACCTAAAAAAAAAGTACAATCTACTTAACATCTGTTATTTGAAAATAAGAAAATATATCAATTTGAAATCTTTCTTGATATTTGATTTTGTTCAAAGGGAATGAGATGTTAACATCAGAATATTATGTTTAATGTAAGTTAGAAATTATATGTTTAATTTTAAAGAAGTCAAAATTTCAGATTTCTTCCCTCATGTAGACTGGAGACAGAGGAACAGGAAAATGGAAAGTATGTCCTGATTGTGAGATGTTTTCTGCGGATCTGTAAGTAAGATGTGGAAAAAAAAATCTGTTATGTGATATGCTTTTGCAAACTTAATTATGTGGTTATCTCTTAGGGACATTTAAGCTTTTGCCTGAAATTAATATCTTATTATTTTGTAAGTATAATGAAAGGGAAATATCAAAACCATAATATTCCAAACATTACTAAATAATGTGCAATATAATAATGGGAATATTGTTTCATAAAATTTAATAAAACATGTATTAATTGACTTGATTACCTGGTTGTTCTTACTACTGTTTTATTATATTGGAATTAATGACACATGTTTGAATTTTTTGTTTGTTTGTTTTTGCAAGGCAAATGGGGTTAAGTGGCTTGCCCAAGGTCACGCAGCTAGGTAATTATTAAGTGTCTGAGGCCAGATTGGAACTCAGGTACTCCTGACTCCAGGACTGGTACTCTATCCACTGTGCCACATAGCTATCCCCCTCCCCATCACATGTTTGAATTTTAAAGTCACCTAAGATGTTCTAATTGTTTTAAAGAATTCTGAAAGCAATAATTTGTATTTTGAATATAGCTAGTAGTTAAACAAGTTTATGTATAGAAATTTCCAAGTTATATATGCATATTGGAATTATCGTGGATATGTATAGACACACATATGTGTGTGTGTATATATACATATATACATGTGCAATATACATATATATATATATATATATATATATATATATGTATATCCCAAAACCTGTGGCTGTTTGCTTTCAGGTAAAAACACCTATGTAATATGAGGAAGATAAAATAATAGTGATAATTTGAGATTTTTCTAGCTAATTTCTCTAGACAATTGTTATGTGAGAAGTCTGGAGATGATTAGTAATCTCCTAGCCAAAATAGATGTTTTAAATATATTTAATAACTAAGTGGGTTCATTGTAAAGGTTGTTTTTATAAAAAAATTCAGTAATAAATGTGAATTAGGATTCTTGTATTTTTACATCTCAAATTCTGCTTATTGTATTTCATTTACAGCACTGTCCTTAAGTACATGAACAACAATTGAAATATGACTTTTTCCTCTGGATCTCATACCAAATTACTGACAGGAACACTCTGATTTTTTAGTGCTCAAGTCACTTGAAGCCCTGATTATTAGATAATTGCTACATTACAACATATTGATAATTGATATTTCTGTCATCAGGTATGTTAAAATAGAAAGACAATAACATGTCAGTGAAGCCATTAACCTATAAGGTTTGACTTTAATACTGAAGATGGAATGAGTGGCCTTTGAGAGATCCATCTCAACCTCAATTGAGATAGGATTCTCTTAAAGGGAGACCTGGGACCTGGAACCTGGTCCTTGAAAAGGATTATCTGGAACCTCTGCCTATAAAGGATACTTAATACATAAGGCAACATGTCTTCATATCCCTTTCTGCTCTTTAATGGAAAATTGCCATACCATGCCAGGTGTATTATAATTATGAGCATGAGACTGGAACTCTGTCTTCTAAATCTTTAACAATTGGCAGGTATTTAGTCTTGATCTTTTAACACAAGACTCTATATTACAAGTTCCCTCAGGGAAAAGAAATATCAGTATGGCTGTTTCTATCAGGATAATGCCTATTGGTCTATTTTTTTTTAACTGCTTTAAAGGAGAGATCCATTCTTCAACTAGAGTTTTTGTTCATTCTAAACATGGTTAAAGTTAAAATAGAAAATTTTATTGCAAATTACTTATTGGATACATGCAGTCTTAAAATGTTTATTCAGTACATTTGTTTATACTATTCTTGAACTTTTGGTTACAATTTAATGTGGCATCCATTAATGAATCTGGGTATAATTGGAACCCATGTTCTTATAAAAAATATTTTGATATTGACAGGATTATAAAATATAATTCTTGCTTTTTATATACTTTCTAGTTTTTTTTCCTAATTATTGGACCTCTGTTAAATAAGTCTCTCTGGTAAAATCTCTCTCTCTCTCTCTCTCTCTCTCTCTCTCTCTCTTCCTCTCTCTCTCATTTTTGCTTGCTCAAATTTTTTCCCCGAGTTTCGTTTCTCCAGTTACCCAGCTGTACATCTCCAAGACCAGCCTCTGAAGGATGCCAGTCAGCCATGCCAGTTTTGATAGCCAATACCCTCTGGATCCTGTCTCAATGGAGAATTCCAAATGGACCCTGAAAAGCTCAAAAGAATCTGGGTCCCAAATAATTTTGAGGGGGGAAATCATGTAGAGAATTATGAATGTATAAAAGTTATCAAAAATAAATTCTGTAATCTTAATGCTGTTAAAACCTTCTTAAAGGATGAAGTGCCGGCCTTGGAATCAGGAGAACCTGGGTTCAAATCTGGTCTCATGACAATAATTACCTAGCTATGTGGCCTTGGGCAAGCCACTTAACCCCGTTTGCCTTGCAAAAACCTAGAAAACAAACAAACAAAAAAAACCTTGTTAAAGGGTGTGGAAGACGTTTTGCTCTTAAGATATAAACTGTTTCTTGTTGTTTCATTGTTTAATATAAAATTTATATCCTGTCTCTTCATTCCAAACCCCCAGTCTTTTGATACCAAGCATATACTGACATGTAGCCTGATCCCTGTTGTTTATATATTGTCCCCATTTTCCCTTTCACTTAACATTGGGACAGTATGACACTGGCATAACCAGAAATGATATGTTGAACTTAGAGGTTGCACACTTTGGGTCAAGAAGGAATATGTACATAGCCTGCCATTGGCAGACCTGCCCCAAGGTGCAAGACCACTCTCCCAAGTGCCACCCCTTGCTTAACCTACCATAGAAGGGTATTTAACAGGAAGTGCTGCCCCTTCTGGGCTCTTCTTCTTGATTGTATTGTCCAATTCTGCAGGATGTCTACATGTCACTTTCCTTCCTAGGCCATGTGTTCCCATGCTAGACCCTGGTGGTCCACCATGGGCTCCAAGTCACATGGCCAGGGCTATTTCTCTCTCTTTCTCTCCCTCTCTCTCTCAAATTTTACCTAGGCTATTCTTAAAGTGGTTACTGCTTTTCTAGAAGTTTTAACTTGTAAATTTGTAATAGTTTGCTATAATAAAATCTGAACAGTTTTAACATCCCAGAGAAAGCTCGAATTCTTTCACATTTCAGTGGCCCTTAGATCTTCTGACTTCTATCTATTAAATCTCTTTATCTAATCAGTAACACTGTGATTCTTCCCTCCACTCCCCCAAGCTCAGGATTTTCACCTGGTATTTTTCTTCTTTCCTGCCTTTCTTTTCTTTCTTTCTTTCTTTCTTTTTTTTTTTTTTTGCAAGGCAATGGGGTTAAGTGTCTTGCCCAAGGCCACACAGCTAGGTAATTATTAAGTGTCTGAGGCTGGATTTGAACCCAGGTACTCCTGACTCCAGGACTGGTGCTCTATCCACTGCTCCACCTAGCCACCCCCTTTCCTGACTTTTCATCCTGAAGTCAAAACTTATCACTCCTGTGGCAGAAAGAGTAGATATCTGACTATGTATCTTGATATCAGGGGAAGCTTCCTTACCAAGAAATGATTCTGCTCTCACTGTCTGTATATGCAGCTATAAAAGCCTCAGGAACCATATCGTATTCTCTGCCAGTAAGTGATAGGAAACATTCCAGCAGAAGCTGAGTTAACTATGGCTCTCTTCAATAGAGTTGATTGATTATGTTAAGAAGTCTGAGTAAACCCAGAAATCTGTGATCAGCTCTTCCAGAGGAAAATATAGGAAAGGTATTAAAGAGAGAGAGGAAGCTCAGTCATCACTAATAGTTTGAATCTCAGTTATAGCTGAAATTTTCTATGTGACCTTTTGAACAATCAGTTCAATGATTCTTATTTTTCCTTCCTCAATCTGATTTTCAAGTCAATTGATTTTTCTTTGAAACACCTTGCATATTCTTCTCTTTTTCATACTTTTTTACTTTGTTGAAAAGTCACTAAGTGGTATAAACCATTACTCTGTTCTAGTCATACAATATACATAATATTGTGTTCAGGACTAGTATGTACATTTTAGAAAGAATATTGATAAGTTAAATAATATCCAGAGGAGGGCTTCCAAGAAAGTAAATAACCTTGAATTACTGCCATACAAGAATTGTTTAAAGAAACTTGGGACATTTAACTTAGAGAATAAAAGACATAAAGAAAACAGAATTCTGATTTTCAAGTAATAGGAGGGCCTGTCAAGTGAAAAGGAGGTTAAACTTGTTCTTGGCTCCAGAGCACAGGCTTAGAAGCAGAAAGTGAAATCTGAGAGAGACTCATATATATATATATATATATATATATATATATGTATGTATATGACATAAGGAGAAATTGTCCAATAATCAGTTATTCAAAAATGGAATGAACTACCTGGGGAAGTCTTGAGGCAAATTCTGGAGAACCACTGGGAGTAATTCAGGGTGAGAAGGAAAAAGGGGTATATTCCAAATATAAGGGAAACCATTAGTACAGGAAAATGCAGATTTAGTTCTGGAGACCAATATTAGTACAGTTTGGAACATAGAGAACATGGAAAAGATTAATATAAAAAGACAAGAAAGTTAAAACAGTAACAAACACTGAGTGCCAGGAAAACAATTTTGAATTTTATTTAGTAGGCTAGAGTAAATCTTTAAAGATGTTTGAGCTGCAGACAGATAACTATATGCATAAAGATTATTCTGGGAATGGTGCAAAGGATGAAGTGGGCTGAGAAGCGACTGGAGGTGACTTGTAAGAAAATGATTGCCATAATCTACGTAAGTGCTAATGAGGGTCTATATAAGATGGTGGCAGTGAAGATATTAAGGTGAGGACAGTTAGGATAAATATTAGCTGATGTTTCAAACATTGTCCTCACAAAAGCCATGTGAAGTTGGCAGTATGCTACTATCTTTGATAATAGACCTCAGAGAAAGCAATTAGACTACGATTACCCAGCTAATAAATGACAAGAGTCAGGATTTGAATTCCGTTCTTCCTAACCTGTCTTTCCAATCTACTGGAGAGGTGAAGGAGAAGGAAGAATAAATCTAACACCAAGTCTTTGAACATGTGTCCTGGTTCAGTGATATTGCCACAGGCAAGTATAAATAAATAAATTTAGGAAATTCTGAGAGATTATTCTGTAGAATCATTTCTAAATATGCCTAATTTTCAGTTTGCTTTAACTTCAGAATTGAGAAACCTGTTAGAACTTTTCAATTCTAATGGTTTCTCTTCCTGAGAGGCCATCATCCTGCCCTCTCATAGGCTGTTGAACAAGTTCTGAGTTAATTAAACAATTTCTTATCTAAACAATTTAGCTTAGCCAATGTTGAGTTGCTATATAAACAATAATTGTTCTTTACTGATTACTCTCAGCTGGATGATAAAACATATTTCCTGATAAACAAGTACTTTCATTTCCCCTCAATTCAGGTCAACAAGAATCTCAATAGATTGCAAATCTAGAATTACTCCTCATCTCTCCCTAGCTGTTCTAATTCGCTTCTTTTTTCCATCTATACATTATTATTTGTTGATCTTGTCAATTATCAAAGTCTCAGTAATCATCTCTATGCTGACTTATAAATCCAGTGCTATTGTCTCTCCTAAATTACAGACAAACAACATCAATTGCCTAGTTTACACTTTGTAAAGAAACAATTGTATCTCCTATACCTATCTCAAACTCAAACTGTCCAGAACAGAACTTATTAATTACCTTTCCTCCCAAGTCTACTTCTCTTCTAAAAATTTCCCTATTATTGTTGAGAACACCATCTTTCTTTTAGTTAACCAGATTTGCAACCATATTGTCAACCTCAATTCCTCAAGCTCACTCATCCCATATACTCAATTCAGTGTTAATTATTGTCATTTTCTTTATGTCTTTAATAAATCCCTTTCTCTACACCACACAACAAACACCTTAGTTCATATCTTTATCACCTTTTACTTAGACTATTGCAGTAACATTCCAGTTTATCTCCCAGCTTCAAGTCTCTCCCCATTCTAAGTCCATGCTTCAAATAGCTGCCAAGGAGATTTTTCTTAATTACAGGTCTGACTATGTCACTCCCTTACACAATAATCTCTAATGATTCCTGAAACCACTAGAAATAAATATGAATTCACTCATTTGGCATTGAAGCTCTTCATAGGAAGTTTTTGGTCCTATGACAAGCATAACTGAGAACTAGAAATTTTCTCTGATCTTCATCAATTATCAAATATCTCTGTAAAAATAAAAATTACCTGCAAACTTTCCTCTTCTCCTCTTCTTCCCATCCCAACCTGATTTTCATTTTCTGATTTCTTTATTTTCTATAGTCCTCATATTCATCATATATCATAATTTTTCAGGCAGAATAATTTTCAAAGAGGGTTGTATTTTCAGGTATTCTGGTTTTGGAGAAGTCAGATTCAGCTGGAAAGTCAGGCTCTGCTTATTAGTGGAAGGAAGACAAGGTACAATAAGGGATTAACAATTATTACTATTATCCCTCCTTCAATAGGTTCAAGTTTGATATCTATTGGCTGTATGACACTGGGAAAGTCACAACTTTTTGCTTGTATAGGCATCACTTTAAAGCTGTAAGATACAGATAAAGTATGGAACTATATTGGTATAGAGTTTATCCTTTCTGGGGGTTCCCATTTCTAAGAGAATCATAGGTATGATTCCCATGTTGCCCCTAAGGGATTCAGGTTTCTCATTGAGGCAATGAGATCAGTTGTAGATTTATTCACTTTTAACCTATGTATATAGGAATCTCAAACACTGGTTAATGCACTGTGGACTACCTGTGGTATTGTGATAATTTTCTTTTCCTGTGTTTCAGGAACCTCTCTTCTTGAATTGCCATACCAACAGGAGTGATACAATCTTCCTCCTTTTTGTTCATATTTTGGAAAACCATCCAAAGTAATTTGAATACTCCAATCTAGATGCCTAGTGGCAGGGGTAATGGTGTTGGGGAATAGAGGATAAAGGGGACAATTAGTTCCAAGATTTTTAATTCAACAGGAAAGGTTGATTTAAACTGTATGCCTGGATTCTGGGAAAGAGGGTATAAACAGTGAGTTCCGGTGAGCCTCTAAGAGGTTGGATTCAGAAACTTATTTAAGAGGAATATTCTAAGACTTGTGTATAAAGATTATAAATTTAAATAAAAAGATATATATATATATATATATATATATATATATATATATATTATATGTACTCTATCCCTACTCTTGTAACCTATAACACTTAATGGTTTTCTTGCATTGAACAAGGCAACTTGATTTAACTTTTCAATGCTCTGTACAACTCTCTTAAGAATTTAAGTTGTCAAGGAGATATTGATCTGTACTGGAGTTTGGATGCCAATAAAATCAGAAGACCAGTTCTTATTCTGCTCTGTATATATTCCTCACAACAAGCAGAGACAGTAAACCTATCCTTTATGAACCATAATAAAAATAGTGATCAGGTCAGGGAGCAAAAAAAGCATACAACATATACAAGCCCCAAAGGAGGCTTAAAATGAAATCCTAAATAATGAGTGGGTAAAAAATAAATCATAGAAACAATATGTAAAAGAAAGTTATTCTAAGATTAACTAAAGAATGCTGGGGGGGGGGAATCATTTTCTTCTCTCTCTCTCTATCTCTCTCTCTCTCTCTCTCTCTCTCTCTTCCTCTCACTCTCCCCCATACATACATACATATATAGGTATGTATAAAGTGTGTGTATGTGTGTGTGTGTAAAACAAAAGGATGAGAGGATCAGAGAAATGAATAAAAATTAAAAAAACCAGAAATCCAAAAAGTAAATAAAGCTAAAATAAACACAAAGAGGGGTATTATAGTAGAATTAAAATATTATATTATGGTAGTAGAAATTTTAGTAGAAACAGAGCAAAAAATTAGAGTAAAAATTAGGAATAGGAAGTAAAAATACATAGAAATGACAAAGATAAATTTTTTTTTGAAAGGACTGATAAAATTGATAAAACTTTAACAAAGAAAGAAAATCAAATCAAAAAACAATAAACAGAGAAGTTGAAGTCATAACAAAGACCCCTGCCTAATTGCTATTATCATTCCTATGAGGGTACTTTCTGTTTAAATAGTTTGAGAGACATAGCTTCCAAGAAATTATCATTTTACTGCTAATGCAAACATTTTATTAATAAAAGGGTCAGAGCTACTCTTAAATGTCAAAGATCACTTATGGAAGTGGGTTTGCAATTTATATGCTCTTGGAAGACTAGGTGTTCCTGAGAGTGGTAATCAACTCTGAGACTAGTTAACAAATAATGAGAAAGTGAATTCTACAATGAGAGGTGGGCATTTGTGTACCTTTGATTATGTGTCTTATTTCTAAATAGGTGATGCAGTGGATAGAGCACAGCCCTGCAGTCAAAATTTGGCTTTAGACACTTAATACTTACTTACTGTGTGACCCTGGACAAGTCCCTTAATCCTGATTGCCTGGAATCCTGGACCATCTTCTATCATCATGTTTCATATCTAGTCACTGAACCTAGATGACTTCGGAGGAGATAGTGAGGCTGGTGACTTTGTACAGTACCCCCTCACTCAAATTTCTAAATTACTCCCACCCTCAAAGAAAATCTAAATAATGATTCCATATGCCCAACCCAAACTTCAGCAGAAGACAATAGCTTAATTTCTTGTAATGAATGTGGTAACAAAACTGAGGGGCATGCCAATCCTATTTGTTATCATCAGTCCCGACTGCAGAGGCTGAGATTCTAAATGAGGACTTAAAAAAATATTTAAGGCAATGGGACTAAGTAATTTACCCAAAGTCACACAGCTAGGCAATTATTATGAGTCCAACAACTGTGCCACCTAGCTGCCCCTAAATGAAGACTTTTAAAAGAACTGATGGACTTGCCCATCTCAGAAGTACAATAATCAAAGAGAATTCTAAAGGACTTGTGGTAGAAAATACCATCCACATCAAGAGAAGCAACTATGGTGGCTGAATGTAGACTAAAACTTATTATTTTCAATTTAAAAATTTTTTTTATGGTTTATGTCTTTAATCCCTCTAATAATCCCCTCTTTTGCACTGATTCTTCTTTCACAACATCATTAATATGGAAAATTTGTTTAACATAGTTATGCATGTACAACCTATATTAGATTTCTCTCTGTCAGGAAAAAGGGGAGGGAAGAAAGTGAGGAAGGGAGAAGAATGTGAAACCCAAATCCTTCCCAAAAAATTATTGTTAATATTTTCACATGTAGTTGAAAAAGTAAATAACTATTTTTTTAAAAGAGAGGGAACTTTGGATCTCCCTGAATAACTGGTTATCAGTAATGATGTCTCTCAATCTATCTTTTTTTTAAAAGATACTTATTTATGTATATGCTGTGTTTCCATTAGAAGGGAAACTCCTGGAAAGCAGGAACTCTTCTTTGCTTTTTTTTTTTTTTTTTTGCTTCACTAGAGCTTAGTTTAATGCTTCACACAAAGTCAATACTTAATTTATGTTGATTCATTTCCTCTGCTCTAATGCCCACAGATCTTGGAATGAATTTCTCTTATGTTAATTATATCTCTGGGTCATTTATAAAAATAAAAATAAAATTAATTTATTTGTATTTGTATAATTATTGATTGATACTTATCTTTATTAATTATTTATGCTTATAATGTTCATAATATGTAAATATTTACATAAATATCTCATTTGATTTTATTAACCTTGAAAGGCAGGTGCTATTAATTATCCCTATTTTATATATAAGGAAATTGAGGCTGAGAAGGCTTGGTTCATGACCTGACCATGGTCACATAGGTAGTGTATGAGGCAAAATTTTGGTCTTCAACCTTTCAACTACTGTGCCATCTAGCTGCCCCTAAGATGTGAGACAAAGTGTAGTATGAAATTAGGAAAGAAGTTTAAAAATCGCTTAGTTCAACATCCTTAATTTAAAGATGGGGAAACTAGTCAAAACAAATTATATTCCCAATGTTCCTTAGCTAACAAGTCATAGGGACTAGGATATAGGGTTTCTGTTTTCCCAGTTGCTATGATTTTTATTCTAGCATATAGAGTCCTCTAATGGACCATATATTGGATTCTTTTTCATAATTTGTGAATTGAAATAATAAAATTTATTCATAACTCATAAATGAATATGAAATCCTTTCAGAAGGCTGGTAGATTCCCCAGCACTAGATATATTTAAGTAAACATTGAAAGACCAATAGTTAGGGATGCTGCAGAAATATTGTGCTAATGGTCAGGTGATATTCACTAAATTTAGAAAATATTCACTATATTATTATAAGAGTAATAACTCATTATCTATTTAGTTTAAATATGGAAAGATACTGTTACTCTAATGCCATCTAGTGGATTACTTTTTACTCCTATTTCTAATAGCCTAGTTCTTAATCTATTTTCCTCTGGGAAAGGGAAAATCTCCCAAAGAACATAACATACAATTTCATTTATAGTTTAGATAACAACTGAGTGGTTGATTAGAATTGGTCTTAATATGTGATTAGCTGATGAAAAGCCTATGCATGCATAAATCCTGTATATTGATATGATCTTTGTACAAGCACAAATTTTTTACTAATTTATTATGCTAAATAAATTTGCTCCTAATTATAGGAATATTTGCTCCAATAAAAAGGAAATCTTTTTGATAGGAAATCTATGCATATTCATATATACAGTCAACAGCAAGTATAAAACCAAACAACAAAAAGGGAACCTGTTCTCAGCAAAGTAGGGTTCTAATATAGGAGACCAAATAACTGTGTATTTTCAGAGGAAAGACTATTAATGGAGGATGGAAGAAATGAATACCAGGAAAGGTCTCTTGCAGAAGGTCGAATTTGAGATGTGTCTTGAAAGAAGTCGAGGATGAAAGGAGGAGGAAGTTAAAAAAAAAGTATTCTAGACATATAATTGGAATGAAGGGAAGAAAGAAAAGTGTCCTATGAAAGGGATAATAAGTAGACAAGTGTTATTGAGTCATAAAGTATGAGGAGACAAAAAATAAGAAGACCAGAAACTTAAGATAGGGCCAGGTTATAAAGGATTTTAAAAGCCAAAGGAAAGATTTTATATTTGATCTTGGCAGTAAGGGGAAGACAATGAAGTTTAATGAGTAGATGGAGGACATGGTCAGATCTGTGCTTTAGAAAAATCACTGGTAGCTAAGTGAGTGAAGGATAAATTGATGATGGTAAGCTGGAGACCAACTCGAAGTTTCCCCAAGTGGGAGATGATGAGGGAAGGAATCAGGATGGATGCTGTGTGAAGTGGTCCATAAATGAAGTCATAAAGATAGACATGATAAAACTGGCAACAGATTGGACATAGGGAGAAAGAGTTGAAGATATCAAGTACAGTGGGCAGCTTACAGAATGATGGTATATTCAAGAGTGATAGGGAAATCTGGAAGGAGAGGAGCTTTATGGAGGGATAAAATAATGTATTATGTTTTGGGTTTATTGATTTGAAATGTCTATAAGATGTTCAGTTAGAGAAGGATAATTTAAGAGGAATGAAAATTAGGAAGAGTCCATTGGGTTTGGCATTTAAGAGATCATTGGTAACTTTGAAGAGACTGGTTTCAGTTGGATGAAGAGAATGGAAGTCAATTGCAGGGGATTTAGAAGAGAATGGAAACAGAATAAGTAGAACATAGAAAGCTTTTTTAAAACAAGTGTTTATCTACTAAAGGAATAGGAGGTAATGGTTTATAGATAGCTCTAATGGTAGTGTCAGGTAAGGCTTCCCTTCCCTTCCCTTCCCTTCCCTTCCCTTCCCTTCCCTTCCCTTCCCTTCCCTTCCCTTCCCTTCCCTTCCCTTCCCTTCCCTTCCCTTCCCTTCATAATAATTTCCATAAAGTCCTTACTCTGAAGGGTTCATATATGGTTCTGAGGACAATGTCTATGTATTCTCTTAGCAGCACCTTATGTAAATATCAAGAGGCTCATTACCTGATTATTAGAGAATGAATTCTTTACATGGGGCAAACCTTTCTTGGTTTGAAATGCAAAATGACATCTGGTTCAATTTGGGCTCCTCCTCCTCCTACCAGAACAAGTCATAATGGCAGAAAAGGGGAAAGACAGTATTAAGAAGCACACAATCTTTAAACTGCCTTTTATAATTCTGGATTTATGATTCTTGTTTAGTAGCTAAAACATACTATTCAATCCAACATTCAATCAACATTTATTAAGCTCTGGAGGGAGTAGTATTAGTATTCTCATTATACATGAAAATACTAGAAGAGAAAAGGAAATATGAGCTACATGAAAAAACCAGTTATGTGTTTTGTTCGAAGAGGCAAATGAAGCTGTTAGAGCATTTTATTTTATTGTACATTGAAAAGCAAATATTATTTGAAAGGAAAATTGGTCAGTTTATATTTTGGTACTAATGGTGAGTATGAAAATACTACCACGAAGATAATTACAACTTATATGACAACATTGATGCAGAGGATTAGGAAGAAAGTGGAAAATTACAAAGAGCTCTTTGAAAAGGAAGACATCCTGAATAAATCAAAATATATTTTAATACTCTGACTTTAGTACAAAGAGATATGGAAGTCAAGGGCAACGTTAGCATTGTAGGCATAATATTTGCAACATATGTAGATAAGATTAGTTTTTCTTTAAATGGTATTGAGACATTCCCTGAGACTTGGTGGATTCTAGGGATTAAGGCCCAGACTATTGAAAGTGACTTCCTCTCCACAGCTAGGTGGTGCAGTGGATAAAGCACCAGCCCTGGAGTCAGGAGTATCTGGGTTCAAATCTGGTCTTAGACACTTGTTAATTGCCTATCTGTGTGGCCTTGGGCAAGACACTTAACCCCATCAGCCTTGCAAAAACCTAAAAAAAAAAAGAAAGAAGAAAAAAAGAAAAAAGTGACTTTAGAGTACATGAGAGACTCTTAGTAGTATGACTGGTGGAACACACACACACACACACACACACACACACACAAACACACACACACACAAAGACACGAACATGATTCAAGTGAATTAACTCAAAGTGTTCTCTATACCTATCTTTGTTGAATATCCTTTCTTTGCTTTGACAATATCTTTTTTGAGAAGATCTTCTTAAAATCTCTTTTAAAAATATCTTTTTTAAAACTTTTATATTACTTTAATTGTCTCATTTTGCTCTGATATCAAACGTACACTACCTGGGGATTGGTGTGAGTCAATAGACTCACTAGACTAGAATGGTTGGTTTCAAATATTAACTCATTCACAAAATCTTATATAAGAAGATACATGAAGAGTATGAATATTATGCCATAAAACAATGAGAACCATAGAAAACAACTTACCAAAAAACCAGTGAAAGACACAATTGCACAAGATCACTTTATTGGCCAACCCCTACACCTGAAATGCTCTCCTTTCATGTTAACAATGAATGTGAATGATATAAACTCACCCCCCCCCATATGGAGGGTATCAGAATGGATTAAAAAGTAGAAACCAACAATATGCTTTTTAAAAGAAAACATTTGGAATATAAATATTTGCAGAGTTAAATTGAAAACCTGAAGAAGAATGTATCAGTCTCTGTACAGAATTTTAAAAAACAGGAATGGCAATTTTGATTTTGGACAAACTACAAGGATAGAGATGATTAAAAGCAGAAAAACTGTATTATTCTTAGACCCCACAGTTAAGTATTGTAAAATAATTTACTTATAATAAATATATATAAACTATAAGATGCATTACTTGTATATATTTGTGTATATATATGTATGTATATAAAAAAATTGAGAGAGAATGATATAGTATATTAGCACTTAAAAGCAAAGGGAACTAATCAAATTACAGAAAGAAATGGTAAGAATATATTTGAAGACTAATATTCAAATAGATCTGAAGCAAAAAATAAAATATAATTGAATTGAATTGATAAAATAGGCATGACTTAAAATATCTATATCAAACTAGTTTCTTATTTATTTTTTTCAATTGATATTTTATTTTATTTTCCTAATTATTTGTTATGAAAAATTTTCAACATTTATCCACATGAATATGCATATTTTCATGTTACATGATTTCCTTCCACCCTTCTTCCCACCCCCTCCCCTCAGTAGTGAACAGTCAGATAAATATTGTACATTTATGTTTAACATGTTTACAGATTAGTCATTTTGGTATGAGGAATTAGGATTAAAGGAAAAGAAAAAAATCCATGTGATAGGAAATAAAAACATAAGAGAAATTTTTAATAAGTAAGTGTATTGTTCATTCAGATTCTGTAGGACATTTTGGTATTGTTCTGTTTTGTATTTCTTCCTCTGGATGATGATAGCATTGTCCTTGTTAGTCTCCCAGGGTTGTCCAAGCTCTCTGAAGTGCTGAGAGGAGTTGCATCCATAAAGGATGATCAATTCATAATGTTGTTGATAATGTATAAAATGTTCACTTGGTTGTGTTCCCTTCACTCAGCATCAGATCCTATAATTCATTCCATGCTTCTCTAGAGGCTGACTATTCATGGTTTCTTATTTTTTGCAAGGGAAATGGGGTTAAGTGGCTTGCTCAAGGTCACACAGCTAGGTAATTATTAAGTGTCTGAGACCGGATTTGAACTCAGGTATTCTTGACTCCAGGACTGGTGCTCTATCCACTGTACCACCTAGCTACCCCTTATTCATGGTTTCTTATAGAACAATAGTATTCTATAACATTCATATACCATCGCCTGTTCAGTCATTCTCTAATTAATGGGTATCCCCTCAATTTCTAATTCTTTGTCACTACAAAAAGAACTTCTATGAATATTTTGAAATGTGTGGGACTTTCGCATTTTTTTATAATTTTTTTTCTGGATATAAGCCTAGGATTGGAATTGTTGGATCAAAGGGTATGATAAGTTTTATTGCTCTTTGGGCATACTTCCATATTGCTCTCCAGAATGGTCGGATCAGTTCACACAGCTCCACCAAAAAGCATTAATGTTCCAATCTTCCTCTAACTTCTCCAACATTGATCATTTTCCATTTTTATCATCTTAGCCAATTTGATAAGTGTGAGGTAGAACCTCATAGTTATTATAATTTGCATTTCTCTAATCAGTAATGATTTGGGGCATTTTTCATATGATTATATATAGTTTTAATTTCTTCATTCGAAAACTGTTTGTTCATATCATTTGACCATTTATCAATTGGGGAATGACTTATAATCTTTTAAATTTGATGCAATTTTCTGTATATTTTAGAAATGAGATATTTTTACAACCCCTAGCTGTGAAAATTTTTTCCCAGCTTTCTGTTTTCCTTCTAATTTGTGCAGCATTTCCTTCTAAAATTTGCAGCATTCTAATTTTATTAGTGTAAAACCTTTTTAATTTAATATAATCAAAATCACCCATTTTGCTATTTATAATGTACTCTATTTTTTTGTTGGTCATAAATTTCTCCCCTTTCCATAGATCTGACAGTATTTCTTGGTCTATTAATTGATTTCTGGTGTCACACTTTATGTCTAAATCCTGCACCCATTTTGACTTTATTTTGGTATGGGTATAAGATGTGGGTCTATGCCTTACTTTTGCCATACTATTTTTCAGTTTTCCCAGCAACTTTTGCTGAATAGTGAATTTTTATCTAAGAAGCTAATGTCTTTGGGTTTGTAAAATAGATTACTCTAGTCAGTTACAACTGTTTGTTTTGAACTTATTTTTATCCACTGCTCCATTACTCAACTATTACCAGGCAGTTTTAATTGTTTAGATCTGACTTTATTTGTGTGAGAAGTGCTTTGTAATTGTGTTCATATAGTTTCTGGATTTGTCTTGGGAGGTAGATTCCCAAGTATTTAATGTTTTCTACAGTTACTTTAAATGCAATTTCTCTTTCTAGCTCTTGCTCTCTTGGGCTTTGTGGTTCATATATAGAAATGCTGATGTTTTATGTGTTTATTTTATATTCTGCTTTGTTAAATTAAATTAAATTGAATTAAATTTAATTGTTTCAAGGAGTTTTTTAAAGATGATTTTCTTGGGTTCTCTAAGTATACCATCAAATCATCTGCAAAGAATGAAAGCTTTTCTTCCTCAATTCCAATTCTGACTCCATCAATTTATTTTACTTTTCTCTTATTGCTACAGCTAGCAATTATAATACTATATTGATAGTAATGGTGACGATGGGCATCCTGTTTCAGCCCTTTTCTTACTGGAAATGCTCCAAGTTTATCCCCCTTACATATAATATTTATTGATGGCTTTTAGATAGATACTGCTTATTATTTTGAGGAAAACTCCATTTATTCCTAAACTTTCTAGTGTTTTGAATAGGAAAGGATATTGTATTTTATCAAAGGCTTTTTCAGCATCAATTGAGATAATCATATGATTTCTGTTGGTTTTGTTAACGATTTATTCAATTATGTTGAGTGTTTTCTGATATTGAATTGCCTGGTATAAATTCTATCAGATAATGGTATATTAACCTAGTAATAACTGCTGGAATTTCTTTGCTAAAATTTTATTAAAGATTTTTGCATCAATGTTCGTAAGGGAGATTGGTCTATAATTTTCTTTGTCTGTTTTAGTTCTTCTTGGTTTAGGTATCAGTACCATATTGGTGTCATAAAAGGAATTTGGCAGAACTTCTCTAATTTAAAATAGTTTCTGTGGAATAGTTACTAATTGTTCCTCAAATGTTTGGTAGAATTCACTTGTAAATACATCTACATCTGGAGACTTTTTCTTAGGGAGTTTATTGGTGGTTTCTTCGATTTCTCTTTCAGAAATGGGGTTAAGTATTTTATCTCCTGTTAATCTGGGCAGTTTGTAATTTTAGTAAATATTCATCCATTTCATTCAAGTTATCAAATTTATTGGCATGCAGTTTAGCAAAATAGCTCCAAATTATCTTATTAATATCCTCCTCATTGGTGGTTAGTTAACCCTTTTCATTTCTGATACTCCAGTATTAATTTGGTTAACCTTTATCTTTTTTTTTAACAGATTAACCAAAGGTTTATCTATGTTATTGATTTTTTCCATAAAACCAACTCTCAGTTTTATTTATTAGATCAATGGTTTTCTTGTTTTTAATTTTATAATCTCTCCTTTGATTTTCAGAATATTTAATTTGGCATTTAATTGGGGATCTTTAATTTGTTCTTTTTCTAGCTTTTTTTGAGTTGCACAACAAATTCATTTATCTCTTTTTCTATTTTATTTATATAAACATATAGAGATATAAAATTTCCCCTAAAAACTGCTTTGGCTGCATCCCATAAATTTTGGTATGATGTTTCATTGTTAACATTTTCTTAGATGTAATTATTGATTATTTCTATGATTTGTTGTTTTATCTACTCATTCTTTTTTTGTTTGCAAAGCAATGGGGTTAAGTGACTTGCCCAAGGTCACACAGCTAGGTAATTAGTAAGATCTAAGATCAGATTTGAACTCAGGTCCTTCTAACTCCAGGGACAGTGCTCTATTCACTGTGCTACCTAGCTGTCCCTTATCCATTTATTCTTCAAAATTGTTATTCATTTTCCAATTAATTTTTGGTTTATCTCTCCATGACCCTTTATTACATGTTATTTTTAATGCATCATGAACTGAGAAGTATACATTCATTATTTCTTCCTTTCTGCATTTATATAAAATTTTTATGCCCTAGTACATATTCAATTTTTTTCCTGTCCTCATTAAATTTTCTCCAGAGGTCTATCTTATATAAGTTTTCTAAGAGTTTATTCACCTTCTTAAGTTAATTCTTGTTTATTTTGTGGTTAGATTTATCTAGTCCTGAGAGAGGGAGGTTGAAGTCCTTCAAAGTTTTTCCATGTCTCCTTGTAATTCACACAACTTTTCTTCTAGGAATTTGGATGCTATATATCACTAGATGCATACATGTTTAATAATGATATAGTTTCATTGCCTTTGGGGCCTTTTAAGAATATGTAGTTTCCTTCCTTATACCCTTTAATGACATTGATTTTTGGTATTGCTTTATCTGACATTAGGATTTCTACCCCTGATTTTTTAACTTCAGCTGAAGAATAATATATTTTTCTCCAGCCTTTTACTTTTACCCTGTGTGTATCTCTCTGTTTCAAATATGTTTCTTGTAAACAACATATTGTAAGATTCTGGCTTGTAATCCATTCTGCTTTCAGCTTTCATTTTATGGGAGAGTTCATCCCATTCACATTTGCAGTTAAGATTCCTAATTCTGTATTTCCCACCATGCTATCTTTCTCTATTTATATCTCTTTCATTTTCTCTTATTCTTCCTCACTAAAATTTTACTACCTTTCCCTTTTGACTTTTCTTTTAAAAAATTTAACTTTCAGTTTATTTTCACTTATATCTTCATCTTCCCTTTTATCAGTCCCATCTTCCTTTTTCTTTCCCTTCCCTCCCCCTCCCCCTTTCCTGTAGAGTAGGATAGATTTTAAAACCAAAATGGAAATACATCTTATTTCCTCTCTGGGTCAAATCTATTGAATAAAATTTACTCAGTGTTCTCCCCCTTCCTTCTTTCCCTCTATTATAATAGCTCTTTGTGCCTCTTCACCTGGTGTCATTTATCAATAGAAGTGCTATCAATCAAAGTACTATCAATCAAAGGTTAATTAATTGATTCCTTGATTCTTAGATAATCTCTAAGTACTGTCAATCAAAATGCCATCACAAATTGATTGATTGCTTGCTTGATTATTTGATACTCAGTATTGCCTCATAGTTACTAAGTACCCTCCCTTCTTCTGTCTCATTAGAAATACACTTCTCTAGTCATGATTTACATCAAATTATATTATATTTATATTTTATCCCATTTTCATTACTCTGCAAGGACATACAGTCCTCATGAGCTAAAGCATCATGCAAAGCCAAATCTTTTCATGAAACATTTGTACACCCTACCCCAAGCATATTCTCTGCCATACTCCCCACCTCCCCCCTTTAGTTCCCCAACCATGGTACTTAAACCCTTGTTAAATGAAGTATAGATTAAATTCCACCCTTCTAAGTAAATTCCCACTCTCTGCCCCTAAAGTCACTTCTGATTTAATTAACTAGAATGTCTAAGTGCTCTAAGTACTGGGCCACTCTGAAGGACTCCCTTAAAAATTTTACACTTGATTGCAAGGTATGGGAGACACTGACTCTAGACCACCCAGCCTAGGATAACCTTTTCAGAGAAAGTGCAAAACTTTATGAGTAAGACAGAACTAAGGAAACTGAGACACATAACTTTAGAGTAAACATCCCAGTTTTTCATCTGGGCTTTTTGTCTCAAACATAATGATGTCATTTTGTTCAATAGAAAGACAAGAACCACTATTCCTATATTCTCTAAATCCAATCTTTTCAATTATATGCAACCCTTTAAGTATCCTAAGAGAAATACAATTCTCAAAAGTTACTAATGTTATATCTTCCCTTATAGGGTTGTATACAATTTGATGTTCTTGACTCACATTTGTTTTTGTTTTTTACTTCCCTTCTTGTTTACCTTTTTTAGTCCTCTCTTGAGTCTTGAATTTGGAGACTGAATACTCTGTTCAGTTATGGTCTTTTTAACAAGAAATTTTGAAAGTCCTCTATTTCATTGAATATCCATCTTTAGGCAGGGCAATAAAGTCTTGGTTGTATTCCAAGATATCTTTGCTGTCCTATTTATGGTATTCCAGGTCCTCTGGTCCTTCAGTGTTGAAACTGCTAAGTCCTGTCTAAGTCTGATTGTGTTTCCTTTGATTTTAAATTGCTTCTTTTTTTTGATGCTTGTAGTATTTTCTCTTTTATTTGAGAATTTTGGAATTTGGCTTTGATAGGCCTTGGAGTTTTTATCCTGTTTTCTCTTTTTGAAGGAGTTCTGTGTATTCTTTCATTGGCTATCTTCTTGCTCTAGAAGATTTGGACAGTTTTCCCTGACAATTTCCTGAAAGATGTTTTCCAGGTTCTTATTTTGATCCAGGCTTTCTGGTAGTCCAATAATTAATAAATGATTTCTTCTGGACCTATTTTTGAGGTTGCTTGTTTTTCCTACAAGGTAATTTATATTTTCTTCAATTTTTTTTAGCCTTTTTTCTTTGTTTGATGGAATCTTGTAATCTTGATGATTCAATGGTCTCTGTACACTCCTAATTTTTAGGGTTTTATTTTCTTCAGTTAACTTTTGTGTTTCCTTTTCTACTTGGTTAATTTTGTACTTTGCTGAGTTGCATTATTTTTCCAGTTGGTTATTTTTACTTTTAAAGGAGAGGATTTCTTTGGTCAATTTTTCATAATTTTCCTGCATGACCCTCATTAATTTTCCCATTTTTTCTTTTTCCTCTTTCTTTTTGTTTTTAAACTCCTTTTCCAATCTCTTCTATGAGCTTTTGGATTGTACAATACAACTGTACAATTGTACATCCTGCCCCAAGCATATTCTCTGCCATACTCCCCACCTCCCCCTTTAGTTCCCCAGTCATGGTACTTAAATCTTTGTTAACTGAAGTATGGATTAAATTCCACCCTTCTAAGTAAATTCCCACCCTGGGGCAGGGTGTACAATTCGTAGACTCTTTTGACACTTCTCCTGTAGGCAATTTTTCATGGTTTTCTTCATCTAAGGTGGCATTGCTATCATCCTTATCTGCATAGTAGCTTTCTATAATGAGTGCTCCTTTAGTTTTTTTGTTCATCTTTATTATTTTAGCTCTGGTCCTGGGGTATAGGGAATATAATTCAAGCTTTTTATGCTGGGCCTGGGGTCAGATCCCTGGCTTGTCTTTGACCAAGATGTTGCCTATGCAGTTCAGGTCTTGCCTTTGCAGGGGTTTGCTTCTTCCTTTACGTCCAGGTTCTGTCTATGCAGTGGTTTGTTCCCAACCTGGTGCTGTCTTTTGCCCCAGTGTCTCCAGGGTTCAGACTTGGTTGGAACCCTCCCTGTGGGCTTGCTGCCATAACCTATGCTGCTGTCAAAATTTCGGGACCTGGACTTGGGCTACACTGTGGCTAAAAGCCTTCCACTCCCCTGCCTAGCTAGATTTTACTTCTCCTTTTCCCTCAAAGAGACAGACCTTCACTGAAAATCCTCCATGAAGTCTACCATTAAAAATTTCTTTGAACCTTGTCTTTTTTTTTTTTTGGTGGAATCTGTAACTTTAATGTTGGTACAGAGGCTTCATTTAACTTTGTATTGGGAAAAGCTCCTGGAACATGTTAGGTTCATGCCACAATCTTGGTTCTGAAACTTATTTTTTTAGTAGAATACAAACAAATCAACAAATCAAGTTGTAAAAGGAAAATTCAAAATAGATGAAGAGGAAATAAGAGGGATTATTGGTAACTATTTTACCCAATTATATGCTCCCAAACCCTGATAAATCAAATGAGCTAGATGAATATTTGCAAAAAATGCAAAATTCTTGGATGAATAAAACAGAAATAACAAATCTAAGAAACCAAATTATAGGAAAAAAACTGAAAAATACATAAAACCAATACAAAAAGTAAGGTCCCACAGGGAGTTAATAGTTAAAACTATCCATCATATTAATTCCAATTTGACATAAATTGTTAGCAAAAATAGGAAAAGACAGTATATTATTTTAAATTTCTTTTATCTTATTTCTAAACCATATGGAATTAAATCAGAGAAAGAAAGCAATAGACAATACATCTAAGATTAAAAAAATAGAAAATAGACAATAGCAGCATAAAGATATTATTAAATGTTATTAAATACTATGACTAGGTTAAATTTACATCCCCTTTCAAGATTAGGAAGTTTATTTTGATTGCTACAATCTTCCCCCCACCTTAGTTTTCATTTTATTTTATTTTTGTTATTTTTATTCCTCTCTCTATGATTTCGAGTGGGGTGGTCTATTCTCCTTGGTTTTAGGTTAAACAACCTGGTTTTCTGCACTGACCTCCATGTTCCAGGGCTGCATTTCATTTCTGATTCAGTATGCTGAATCATTAATGTCTCTCAGTGTCTTCTCCTGACAGAGGTCTCAGGTCTTAGGAACTGCTGATCTTAACATGTCCTTAGCTGTCTGCTTCAGCCAGTGTCCTGAAGCTGCCACCCCTATTTTCTTCCACTTTCTTCATCTAGAAATTTTGCATTATTTTGCAAATATTCCTCTAGTTCATTTGAATTATCAGAGTTTGGGAACATATAATTGGGTAAATAGAATTTTCTAACTATCCTAGTTCTTTCCCATGGAAACTCTCTGCTCTCTTGTCTCAGGATACTGAATCTTGTGTAGTCAAAGACACCTCTTTGGTTGTGGTTTTGCTGACTTTTCTAGTGGTCTATGGGAATAGACTTCTGGTTGACTTTTGTTACTATTCTGGACTACAAGAAATTATTAAATTTCTTGATAATTATTATATTTAACATTATGTTCATTTTTGTTTGTTTGAGGAGTATGTGGGAAACTGAATTATTGGTTTTTAGTGTTACTTTACAAAATTATAACCTGGAAAATGTCCAAAAGAGGGCATCTAGGATTGTGAAGGGCAATGAATTAATGATTTATGAGGCTATGTTAAAAAAAACTGGGCATATTCAGCATGAAGGATACTTGGAGGAGCATGATAATTATGCTCTAGTGTTTTGAAAGCTGTCATTGCTCTATTCATCTCCATTAGAGATGCTTTTATTTAGGGGTTGGACTAAGTGGTTGTTAGTTTAACTCTCAAATTTTGGTACTTTGTTCTCCAACAGAAGCTCTACTTTGACTCCATAGAAGAAAATGTACCCTACACGAGCACCCCCTTGAGGTCCTGTGCCCCATTTTCAGCTTCCTTTTGTACATTGTCTTCCCCTTGACAGCAGAAATTGTTTCTTTTTCTTATTTGTTTTCTCAGTACTTAGCACAGCATCTGATACATAATAGACAGTTAATACATATTTACTGAAATGATTTGAAGATTGAGGCATAAATTCTATCAGTATTACATTGTAAATCACTCAGGTTAAATGTCTCATTCATTTATACTTCATAGCAAGGTGGATAGCAGTTATTAATGAAGTCTTTTTCTCAATCCCATAAAAATTACAATTAATCAAAAAAGGAACTATTAAGCATCTATATGCTCTGTGCTAGATCCTGTGAATATAAAAATAAAAATAAAACACCTTCTGCCCTGAAAAAAGATTTTATATATATATATATACATATATATGTATATATATATATATATATATACATATATAAAATGTGTGAATATATACACACATAAAATGAACAGGTGTGTGTGTGTGTATACATAGTCATGTATATCTATATTTATATATATATAGATATATATGTCTTACAACTCCAAACTTGGGAGTGAATGGTTCCCAGATTAAGGGGTCCCTCAGGATCATGGACCTCCAAGCTTGGGGCTAATGGAAAGATTTTAAGAGTTCAATGAACTTGGATTGAAAAATGCATCTTTATTTTCACTAAAATCCAAATATTGTTTAGCATTTCCAACAATTATGAATGAAGATAATAGACATTATTCTTAGAAGTTGTCCATAAGCTTCACCATACTACCAAAATGGTTCTTGACACAGCAAAGGTTAAAGAACTGTACTAAAGAGAAATGACTTGGAAACAAATATTCAGTACAAAATAACTTTGGGTATTTGTTGAGGAGGAAATAGTAAAGACTAGATAATTAGGAAAGGCCTTATATGGGACCTAATGCTTAACCAAAGGCTGAAAAAGAAGAAGAAATTTCAAGATGAAGAAAAAGAAAGGAATGTTTCCAGGCATGAGAGACAGTCTATGCAAAGGTTTGGAAGTAGGAGATATAGAATATTCTGTATGGGGAACTACAAGTAGACCATTTTGACTGGAACATCGCATTTAGGGAGATGTTAAGAGTAACCTATAGACCAAATACTCTTTTAGAATGAAATGAAGCACTTGTTGGTCATTGAATAGGGAACAAAAGAGGGTTTACTTAGCCACTATTGTAGCAAGAATAGGTGGTACAGTGGATAGAGCACTGGACCTAAAATTAGGAAGACTCATGGTCCTGAATTCAAATCTGCCCTCAGATAACTAATTAGCTGTGTGACCCCTGTTGACTTAATCTTGATTGCCTCATTTTTTCATATATAAAGTGAGCTGGGTGGGGGGGTGGCTAGGTGGCACAGGAGATAGAACACCAGTCCTGGAGTCAGGAATACCTGAGTTCAAATCTGGCCTCAGACACTTAATAATTACCTAGTTGTGTGGCCTTGGGCAAGCCACTTAACCCCGTTGCCTTGCAAAAACCTAAAAAAAAAAAACAAAGACAAAAAAAAATAAGGTGAACTGGAAAAAGAATATCCAATATCTTCCCCAAGAAATGAGGTCATAGAAAGTTGGACATGACTGAGCAACAAGAGTATGCACTATCAGTTAACTCTGGTATATGTAGTCCCTTCTTTCTTCTATAAAAATGATCTGGTTTGTAGAGCAAGTGAAGGTGACTCAATAGCCTTTGGATATCCCCAAATAGACATGATCTTTTACACCACCACTAGACAAATTAAGTGGTTACCTTTTAGGAAAAATTTAGCCTAAACCACACTGAGGGAGTGGAGGGAAGTCTTGGTACATATCTGTCCTAACTGAGTAGGAATAAAGTAAGATTGATGTGCAAAGATTGGTTTGAAATAAATTTTTAAAGTCTTTAAGTGTCAAACAAAGCTAATTATATTTTGTCTGTTGGGTAGAAGGTTGTTGTTAAAACATTTTGAGTTGGAAAGTGATATGATAAGAACTGTACTTTATGAATAGCAATTAAGCATCTGCAGGGTGGACATATTGGAGAAAAAGAGAGACTGGGGCAGAGAGAGCAATCAGAACCTAGTCCAATGTTGCAGACAAGTAATGTTGAAGGACAGGGTGGTAGCCATATGAGTGGATGAAAAAAAAGATTTGAATAGTGCAAATGTTGAGGTTGTAGGATAGACAAGACCCTGTGAAAAGTGAGGAAGAATTAAGACTGTTTCTTAGCATTAAAAATGTTTCTGATGTTTGGCTCATAATCCATGCATTGTTTCCCCCATCCCAACCCCTGCTTTGCATGGTTTTTCAAATATAGAAGTGGAAAGGAAATTAAAAATAAACAGGGTGCTAGGATGGGATCCTAATGATTCACTTATAATTAACTGTAGGGCTTTGGTCTAAACAAATCCCATCATTATGACAAAAACACATGCTTCCAAACAAATGTTCTGATGATAAAATTTATAGCCTGAAACTAGTTTCCAGGATTTGGTGAGTTTAATCTTGTGATTATATTCACTGCTTTATTCCTTCCACAATTCTATTTCCTTCCCTTCACTTTCTTCTTTTCTCCCTCCAATCTCTGTTGTCACAAAGATATAACCTTGATCTGAGCTGGATGTGTTGCAATGAGCAGACTTTTCATTTTGAAGTCCTAAGATGTAGACTTCTGGTATATTCCTCCATATGGAAATAATGATTGCCAAAATACACTGGCATTTATTATGCAAATTGGGTCATGTTTTTTAAAAATATCTTGACCTACCCAGTTATTTGTTTGTACTAGAAATTTTAAATTAATTCAGTGTTTTTAATTCATAATATTTGATTCAGTTCTCATGTTTTTAATACCTGCTGAAACTACATTTTTATAAGGATAATGAGATTTCCTTAAAAGCTGTAATTAGAGTGAGGGGCTAAACTGGGAAAAAACTTAGCACTTTGGAAGTAATTTAATTTTATATCTCTTCCTCCTGTTTTGTTAGGAATGACTGATGGTTTTATAGATTAATTATATATCATACTACTTGACTGAAGTTACTAGTCTCAATTAATTTGTCTGTTGAATTTCTAGGATTCTTTATGTAAACCACCATGTTACCTACTATATTTTTGCTTCCTTTTTGCATGTTCTCATTCTATATTTTTTTCTTGTTCATAGCAATCATTTTTAAAAAGTTATTTATTTTACCTACATTTATATTCTTCTCACAACCTTCTCATTGAATAAAAAGACCTCACAATAAGCAGAATAGTGCAGCAAAAGAAATTCCAAATTGACTGGGCCTATCCACACATGTATGTATGTTTATATATTCACACACACATATACACCTTTATCCACACTTTTAATTTTTTTTATAGGTTTTTGCAAGGCAAATGGGGTTAAGTGGCTTGCCCAAGGCCACATAGCTAGGTAATTATTAAGTGTCTGAGACCGGATTTGAACCCAGGTACTCCTGACTCCAGGGCCTGTGCTTTATCCACTACACCACCTAGCTGCCCCATCTACACTTTTAATTCCTCACCTTCAGTCCTATGAAATTGTGACTTTGCATTATATTGAACTTAATTCTTATTTTTCAAAATTGTTTTCTTTACAATGTTATTGTTATTGCATAAATTATTCTTTCTGTTTACTTACTGCATAAGCACATATATTTTTTCCCACTTCTCTCTGGAACAGTGCATTGCATAATTTTTGATATCACAAAAAAAGAACTACTATAATTCTTTTCTTCTTTTGATCTTAGATGTAAAGGTCTAGTGACATAACTTGGTCAAAGGGTAACTTTTGGGGCATAGTAGCAAATTATTTTCCAGAATGACTGGATTAATTCATAGCTCCATCAACAGTAATGTATCTGTTTTCCTGTAGCCCTTGTAACATTTGTCATCTTCCATTTTTTTTTCATATTTGCCAGGCTGATTGATAAAATCTCAAGGTTGATTTAATTTAAAAATTTTTAATTATTAGTGATTTTCAGGATTTAAAATTGTTGGATTTCTTCATTTGAAAATTGCACAAATCTTTTAACCATTCTCTATTGGGAATACCTGGTAGTTTTACATATATATTTTATCAGTTTTTTTATATCATTGATATGAGCTCTTTGCCAGAGAAATTTAGAACTATCTCTCTAGAAATATTCAAACAATAGAAATGACAAAGCACACTCTTACAGGCAATTTCTATTTTGAAAACAATTTCCTTCATTAGAAAAAATATAGGAGTTAATTGCTCTTTAATGTTTCATAGAATTCACTTATATGTCCATCTACTCTCTATCTTTCTTTCATGGATATTCATTTAGGGCATTTTCATTTTCTGTTCCTTAAATTGTTTAATGTTTCTATTTTTGTACTACAAGCTTTAATATTGTATTTTATAAACACATTTATTTATTTCATGTAAGCTTTAAATTTGGTAATTATACATATTTTCTATAAGATTATATCACACAAATAACATAGCAATAGTTTTTAATTTTCTCTCCATCTGCTACATGATGTTATATGAACTTTAATATGATTCCCTAGTGATTGATTGATTAGTTCCTATTTGCTTGAAGTAGTTTTTTATACTTTCCAAATTGATTATTACATTTTTGCATAGTTGAAATTAGGATTTCTTTCATGAACTTTTATGCACTTAACAAAATTTCTATATTTTCCCTGCGACCTCTGGTTCCAGTAGTCCTAGACAATTTTTATATGCCTTAAAGAAATAAGGTCTAGACCAAATTTCTTTTTTTGTTTTTTTGTTTGGGTTTTTGTTGTTGTTGTTGTTGTTGCTGTTGTTGTTGTTGTTGTTTTAGCAAGGCAATGGGGTTAAGTGACTTGCTGAAGGTCACAAGTTAGATAATTTTTAAGAGTCTGAGGCTGGATTTGAACTCAGGTGCTCCCATATCCAGGTCTGGTGCTCTATCCACTGTGTCACCTAGTTGCCCCAGTTGGAATGATTGTACATAGACAGAGGACATGACTTGAAATAATGGGATAATGTATTAAAAAAAAAAAGTAAAAGTAAGGGGTAAAAATGAGAAATGTATTGGAGAAAGGGGAAAAGGGAATGCAAAATTGTATAAATTATCTCACATAAAAGAGGCAAGAGAGTTTATTTAGCTTATGGGAAGATGGGGGTGTGTGTAAGGGAATGCTTGAACTTTATTCTCATTGGAATTGGTTTAGAAAAGGAATAACATATACATTAAGATATAAAAATCTATTTTATCCCATAGTAAAGTAGGAGGAAAAGGGGATAATATAAGGGAGATGATAGAAGGGAGGGCAAACTGGAGAATCTGGTAGTCAGGACCAAAACACTTTCTTTTAAATTTTCATTTTATTTTTTTTTCCAATTACATGCAAAGGTAGTTTTTAATATTCATTCATTTTCAAGTTTATGAGTTCCACATTTTTTTTTACCACCCACCCTTTCATCTACCTTCCCCATAGCAGTGAAAATCTGGTAAAAGTTGTACATGTACAATACTGTTTAATATATTTCCATGTTAATCTTGTTGTGAAAGAGGAGTAGAGCTAAGGGGAAAAAACATGAGAAAGAAAGAAAAAAACTTAAAAGAAAAATTTAAAAGTGAACATAGTATACTTTTGCTCTACATTCCAACCCCATAATTGTTTTCTGGATGTGGATGCCATTTTCCATAGCAGCTCTCTGAAGGTTATCTTTCATCACTGAACTTTTGAGAGGAGCTGCATCTATCACAGTAAGTACAATACTCTCCTGGTTCTGCTCACTTCACCTAGCATCAGTTCATACAATTTTTTCCTAGGTTTTTCTAAAACCTAGATTTCATGATTTCCTTACAGAACAATAGTAATCCATAACATTCTTATATCAAAAAATTGGTTAGTCATTTCCCCTTTGATGGGCATTCCTTCAATTTCCAATTCTTTGCTACTACAAAAAAATTGTCATAAGTAAAGAAAAACACTTTGAGAATGAACAGGATGAAAGAAGAGAGTTGAAAAAGCAGGGAGAAAATAGGACAGAAGGAAATGCAATGAATAATCATTACTGTGAAAAAAATTTACAGCAATTTTCTCTGTTAAAGGTCTCATCTGTCAGCTATATAGAGAACAGACTCAAATTTATAAAAATAAGAATTATTCCTCAATTGATAAATGGTCAAAGGATAAGAACAGGCAATTTTCAGATGAAGTAATCAAAGCTATCTATAGCCACAGGAAAAATGCTCTAAATCAGTATTGATGAGAAATAAGTGCAAATTAAAACATTTCTGAGATACCACCTCATATATCAGATTGACTAATATAAAGAAAAGGAAAATGACAAATGTTGGAGAAATTTTGGACAAATTACAATACTAATGCACTGTTCTTGAAGTTGTGAAATGATTCAATCATCCTGTAGAGCAATTTGGAACAATACCCAAAGAGCTATACAACTATGCATACCTTTTACCCAGCAATATCACTACTAGATCTGTATCCCAAAGAGATAAAAAAATATAAACAAAAGGACTTATATGTACAAAAATATTTTGAGCATTTCTTTTCTTGTGACAAAGAATTGGAAATTGATGGAATGCCCATCAATTGGGAAATGGTTGAACAAACTGTGGTATATGATTGTGATGGAATATTGTTATCCCATAAGAAATGATGAGATGGGTTCTTTTAGAAAAACTTTAGAAAGACTTACATGAATTGATGCAAAATGAAATGACCAGAATCAGTACATTTGGCATAGTCATAGCAATATCATACAATGATCAACCGTGAATTACTCACATTGCATTCTCAGCAATTCAAAGATTCAAGACAGCTGCAAAAGACTATCCCCAGAGAAAGAACTGATGGAATCTGAATGGACTTGGGCTTTTTTTCTGGTTTGAGTTTCCTTTCACAGCATGACTAATATGGAAATATGTTTTGCAAGACTGCACATGTATAAGTTATATCAAATTACTTGCCTCCTCAGTGAGGGGGATGAGAAAGAGGGAGAGAATTTGAAACTCAAAGTTTTAAAAAATGCATCTTAAAATTGTTTTTCATGTAATTGTGGAAAACACTAATTGAATAATTGAAAAAAGAAAAAACTTAAAATATCTGTATGTAATGTACCTCAACTGAAGAAAAGTATAACTTGTGCTCAAACTCAATTAGAATTCTTAGAAGAAAGTAAGCAAAATGAGAATTATAGAAGAAAGAACTGGAAAGGGAATTAACAGTTTGGTCCAAAAAGATACAAAAGATTGCCTATCTGTTTCATTGAAATACAAAAAGCAAGAAAAGAAGAGGAAGAGGAAGTGAGAATTAGAGGAAAGGTAGATTAAGAATAGTTTTAGTCCTAAGCAAAACAAACTCTAAGGATGTATGCAATAGTGATAAGTTTTTGATGTGACAAAAAATGAGAATCTGTGATAATGCACATAAATTTAGAAGTGAATGAACAAGATATGGTACATAATGTGATAAATGTGCTGAATTCTTATCAGTGTAATGACCAAACAGAATTCCAGAGGACTAATGACAGAACATGGAATCCAATTGCTGAGAGGTGAAGAACTCAGAATGCAGAATAAGACAATGATTTTTTTTTCCGATAAGGCCAATGTGGAAAACTGCTTTGATTGATTGCACTTGAACTGCATTTTGTTTTTCTTGTGTTCTTAATTGGTAATGGGGGGGGGGAAATTGGAATGGGAGGGTGAGGAGGCAGATATTAGATAATTAAAACCAAGGAAATATTGTTTAATTAATAATTGTGTGCATAATTCTAAATAGTGTGTTTTTCCCTAGCTCACATGTTGTCCATTACTTTTTTGTTTTAGGTTTTTGCAAGGTAATGGGGTTAAGTGGCTTGCCCAAGGTCACACAGCTAGGTAATTATTAAGTGTCTGAGACCAGATTTGAAGTCAGGTCCTCCTGACTCCAGGGCCAGTGCTCTATCCACTGGGCCACCTAGCTGCCGCAATGTCCATTACTTTAAAAAGGGGGATAATTATCATTTTCTTAAAGGATTCAACAGATAGGAGTTGTGAGAAAAAAGAATAACTTTTTTATAAGTTTTAAAGTTGTTTTTAAATTTTTTTCTAAGATGCCTAGTATTATTGGATTTTGAGGTTTTTTTATTTTATATTTTTTTAGCATATCTGCTGATTTTTCACTTTGTCCTTCCTCAAAAATGTGCTATCAGGTGAGTGATGCAGCAGACAGAGCACTGACTCTGGAGCCAGGAGAACCCAAACCCAGATATCACCCCAGACACCTAACAGCCAAACAGCCAAGCAGTCTTGGGCAGGCCACCCAAGTCCTTCACCTTAAAACAAAAAAGTGTGTTATATCTGACTACACTCTCCCATGATCTTCCTTCTCTTCTATCATCTATACCCCTCTTCCCTCCCCCTGTCCCCTTTCTCCCATCCCCTTCTCCTCTTTTTTCCTTTAGAGTAAGATATTTATATACCTTACTAAGTGTGTATGTTGTTTCTTCTCTGAGCCATTTCCAATGAGAATGAAGGTTCACTCATTCCCCCTCAACTTCCCCCCTTCTACTCAATTGCAAAAGCTTTCTCTTGACTTTTTTATGTAAATTATCTTAGCCTGTTCAACCTCTCCTTTCCCTTTCTCCCAGTACATTCTTTTTTTCCACCCATCGACTCTACCTTTATAACATATTATACCCTCACATTCAGCTCTCTCCTATATCTTGTCTAAATGTACTCCTTCTTAATGTAGAGTCCCTTTCCTGGACTCTATGTGGAGTCCCACTTCTGGACTCTCTTATCTTGCCTAGACAAGCATTGGAGGGGAGGGAGACAAGGATTACAAAGGAGACAAATACTCCATCAAGATCTCCAAGTGCTCTTAGTGCTCCATTTATTTACCAAAACTCCAGTGCTTAAATACCTTTCCAGTCTCTAGTCCACTCCCACTCATGTGGCACTTAGTAAAATAAGATTCTGGTGTTCAAGGATATCGGGTGAAGATAATTCACAATGCTCCCATATACAACAGTTCCCAACATCCTAACATCTGAGATGGTTCATATGAGTTATAGGTATCATCATCCCTTGTAGGAATACAAGCAGTTCAACATCATTAAATTTCTCATCCAGCCTCTCTATGCTTCACCTGAGTCCTGTACTTGGAGATCAAATTTTCTGTTCAGCTCTAGTCATTTCAACAGGAAATTCTGAAATTCCCCTCTTTCATAGAATGTCCATCTTTTCCCCTGGAAGAGGATGTTTGGTTTTGTTGGGTAGTTGATTCTTGCTTGCATTCCAAGGTCTTTTGCCTTCCAGAATATTACATCCCAAGTCCTCTGAGTCCTTAATATAGTGGGTCACTGCTAAGTCCCGTGTAATCCTGACTGTAGGGCCACGATATTTGAATTCTTTCTGGCTGTTTGTAATATTTTCTCTTTGATGTGAGAGTTCTAGAATTTAGCTATAATATTCCTGGGAGTTATTTTTTTGTATCTCTTAGGAGGAGATCGCAGGATTCCTTCAGTTTCTATTTTGCTGCCTGTTTCTAGGATATCAGGACAATTTTCCTGTAGAAATTCTTTAAAAATGTAGTAAAGGCTCTTTTCCTGATTATGACTTTCAGGCAGAATAATAATTTTCAAATTATCTCTTCTGGATCGTTTTTTTTTTCCAGGTCAGTTTTCCAATGAGATATTTCATGTTCTCTTCTAGTTTTTCATTCTTTGTTTTGTTGGGTTTTTTAGGTTTTTGCAAGGCAATGGGGTTAAGTGGCTTGCCCAAGGCCACACAGCTAGGTAATTATTAAGCATCTGAGGCCAGATTTGAACTCAGGTACTCCTGACTCCAGGGCCAGTGCTCTACCCACTGAGCAACCTAGCTGACCCTCTAGTTTTTCATTATTTTAATATTGTTTTATTGTTTTGTGATTTCTTACAAAGTCATAAGCTTCCTTTAGCTCCATTCTATATTGAAGAAGTTGTTTTCTTTTCTTTTTCTTTTTTTTTGAATTATAAAGATTTTATTTCTTTTGAACGTTACAATTTTTCCCCTAATCCTACTTACTTCCTCCCATGCCCCACAGAAGGCAATTTGCCAGTCTTTACATTGTTTCAATGCTATACATTGATCCACATTGAGTGTGATGAGAGAGAAATCATATCCTTAAGGAAGAAACATACAGTATAAGAGATAGCACGATCAGACAATAAGATATCAGTTTTTTTCCTAAATTAAAAGTAATAGTCCTCGGTCTTTGTTCAAACTCCACAGTTGTTTCTCTGGATACAGATGGTATTCTCCATTGCAGACAGCCCCAAATTGTCCCTGACTGTTGCACTGATGAAATTAGCAAGTCCATCAGCTTACCTTGGGTTGTAATATCTCCAGTTGGCCAGTAGGGGCTGTTGGTTGCTTTCTCTAGAGTGTCTGTGACCTTGATGGAAGCCCTCTCCCTTGGCCTGGAGGGAGTTATTGAAGCTGTTAAACACTTTTGTCTTCAATCAATGGTGGGCTATACCCTGGGGTGAGGTGATCACTCTTCCTGTTGTCAGCTGATGTAGTTCTGCTGCTCACACATACTGCCAGGTGCAGGTCTTTAATTGTATTTGTTCTCGGAAGAGGTTTCAGGTGAAATGGAAGCATGGACTTTGAGTTCCTCCTAAGCAGGGGAGCCCAGGGATGATGTCTGCAGTTGTCCCACACCGGAACTCTCCTTCTAGCCCTGCTAGCAAGCTCCTGAGGGTCAGAGCCAACACCAATGCCTCTGCTCCCTAGTTGACCCAAACCCCTATGTTTGACCAGGCTCTAGCCCTGCAGCTGATCAAGCAGGTCTGGTTCTTGGGCCCTTGGTCTCCTGGGCTCCAGTCCTGCTGCTAATCAGGCTAATTTGCAGCTAATGCAGGCTCCCAGGCTCTCCCTGGTCCATGTTCCTGGTAGAGTCCACCCTCTGCACCCAGACTCACCCACAATTGTGGAAGACAAATCCTGAGGTAGATATTCCTTCTCCTGGCTTTTCTTTCTGGTCTTGGTTGATAGGATTTTCTTACAAGGTTTGTTTCATATCATTTATGGGAAAAGATCAGGAGATTTTAGAACTGTGCCTGTCTTCTCTCTGCCATCTTGGCTGGAAGTCCCAAGGAGCTGATTTCTTCAGAGAGCTTTCTTATCTCCTTTTCCATCTGGTCAATTCTACTTTTCAAGATATTCTTTTCCTCATTCACCTTGTGGGCTGTTTTTTCCATTTAACCTAAATTGGTTTTTAACATGTTTTCTTGGGTAAATTTTGTTTCTCTTTGACCAAGTTGCTGATGTGGTTATCATGTTTTTCCTGCATTGTTCTCAGTTCTTTTCCCAGTTTTGCCTCTGCCTCCCTTACTTGATTTCCAAAATCTTTTTTGATCTCTTCCATAGCCTAAGCCTAGCTCCTATTTTTCTTGGAGGCTTTGGATACAGAAACTTGGACATTGATATCTTCTGAGTGTGTGTTTTGATCCTCCATGAAACCAAAGTATGGTCAGATTCTTTGTTTTCTTTTTACTTATCTCCCCAGCCTGTTCCCTGGTTTTGAGGTACTTCCCAAGCTTTTGAGTGTTATTGGGGCATCCCTGCCAGGGCCTTGGTTCTTTCAATGTCTTATGAGAGGCTCTGATTGCCCTCCTGGCATGGACTCTGGTCTTTGGATGACTACAAGTACTCACCTCTGCCCTGGAGCTCTGAGGAGGGTCCTGGTTCTGCTAATGTCAATGAGGGGCATCAGACTGCAACCAGGGTCTGAATATGGATGAAGCAATAGAATCTTGCCCCAGGGATGGTGGAAAGGTGATAGTCTCCCTGACCCTCTTACCTTCCATGGGCTGAGTGCTCTTGAAGCAGCTGTCAGGTGACTTCCTACTGGGTGGCTCCACAGGCCTGTTTTCATTTTCCAGAGAGGGGCTGTGCTGAGGGCCACACTGTCCTGGCTCTACTTTCTCTGGCAGAGGTTTCCCTGTTGATCTTCCAAATTGTTGTTGGTGATCTTTAGATTGGGAAGTCAGGATACTATTTCTGCTGCCACAAGCCGGTGCCCCCAGGTACCAGGCACCCCTCAGGCTATTCCTGGAAGACGAGCTAATTCAATCCAGTGCAGCATGACTATGGCTGTACTGCTTCATCTTCTGACCCCAGTGTAACAGAGCCTTCCCATGGATCTTTAAGTTACCTTGGGTTGTAGAGTTGTTACAATGTGTCTTTCTGTAGGTTCTACCTCTCTAAAACTTAGTTAAACATAATTTTAAGGTTTTTGGAATATTTTGGAAGAGAGCTTCTAGGAAAGCCTGCCCTCAAGTCATCTTGGCTCCACCCCCCCTTCTATCAGTAATTTTGGCAGATTTTTTTGAGTTTTTTGAATCAGATTTTATTTTGTAGTTCTTTTTACCCATGGAATTTTTAAAAATTTTTTATTATACTAGTATTCTAGGCAACTAATAAATACATTCTTCTCTTTGTTTCTATCTTCAACTTCTCTGCTGTATTGGCTGTTCTTTTGGCTTATTTTGAACTCTTTTTTTACGTTTTTGCAAGGCAAATGGGGTTAAGTGACTTGCCCAAGGCCACACAGCTAGGTAAGTATTAAGTGTCTGAGGCTGGATTTGAACTCAGGTACTCCTGACTCCAGGGCTTGTGTTCTATCCACTGTGCCACCTAGTCACCCCTTATTTTGAACTCCTTCTGAAGTTATTAGTTCTTCAGTCCTTTTCTACATAATCTGTTTGGTGCTAGAGTTCTGTAAATAACCACACTGAGCTCTTTGTCTTCATGCTAGAGTAGAATTTTGCTCTACCATCATCAAAAGCCTAAAGGAAATAGAACTATGGGTCATAGTTCTGAATGTAGCTGACCCAGGGTCTAATCTCTATTTCCTAAATTCTATTCATAGATCAAAAATGAATAGCCAAGATAAGAGACAAATAATCTGCTCTACTACAGTAGTACCACACTAGGATACCTAGTCCTAGATGGGATGTCTGATTCCTGGATCTGCTCATTGTTCCAAACCTGTTTTGGGATATTAAGCAGGAGTCAAGTTTTGTTCCCTTCCACAGTTTTAGATGGGCTGAACCTGGGGCCTCTCCTCTTTGCTAAACTCAAACCAGGCTCTTACTCTTCTACAATCCTTAGTGGATTGAAAAATCTGAGAATTAAAATGTCCACTATAGGGGACCCTCATGTAAGACCTTGTTTCCTGCACCACAGTTTTGAAGAGAACTTGGGAAGCAAGGATTTGGTTCTCTTTTGCACTCATCTAGAGTGATTGAAAGATCCAAAATCTGTATAGAGAAGTTGAAAGACCCAATCAATCTAAGAAGTGTCCTTTCTATATCCACCATAGTTCCTTTAGGAGTCAGAATAGAAATTTTAGATTTCATATGTTCCTAACCAGCATAGGGTCAGGAATGGGGAAGGACAGCAGCCCTATCTCCTGCCCTTCCACAAAGATACCCCAATAGTTTTGATAGGATTTATAGCTAGGAAGAGAAGAAAAACTGAAAGAGGATTGGCCCTTTTTAAAAGCACCCTGAATCAATTGCTTTTCCTCCTCAGTGGACAATAGATGAGTTGATTCATTCTCTCAAATGCAAATCATATAGTGCTAAACCCTATATGTCAGATTATTAGAGTAGATAGATGCTCCACAGAATATCCCTTATAGAATGCTCTCTGGAAGATATACTCCAGTCTGACTCTTCTTACCTGTTAAATGTAGTTAGAGTAGATGAGTTTTGAGAAAGCTTCCAATTCTAAGTCTATGATATCATGATCTTGTACATGTATAACTTATTTATCTGCTTAAATTAATCAATGAAACCCTAGGAAGCTCAGAAATGTACTTTGTGGACAGGTTATAAAAAATTTTAAAAGTCAAACAGAGAAACTTGCATTTTTCTTAGAGGCAACTGAGAGTAACTGGGGTTTATTGACTAGGAAAGTGATATGGTCAGACCTGCTCTTAAAGAAAATCTCTCAGGCAGTCATGTGAAAGATGGATTAATGGGGGAAATACTTGTGGCTGCATGACTACTTAGAAAGACAAATGTAAATGTGCTTTTGAGAGGTGATGAGGAACTGAATTAAGGTGGTGACTCTGTGAATAGTAAAGAGGGAATAGATATGGAAAAATATTGCAAAGTAGAAAAATGGCAAGATTTTCCAACTGATTAGAAAATATTTCCAAGAGTATTATGAATGTATAGAGAAGAAAGCTCAGGATAAATCCTTAGGATACATTCACAGTAAATGTACATCATAAGAATGATGTTCCAGCAAAGAGAGCATGTGAAGAAGAATTAATCAAGTCATGACTATCTAGAGAAGAGAATGGCCAGGAGAGAGTGATCAAGATGGGGCAGAGCGGTCAAAAAAGAATGAGGATGGAATAAAGGCCCACTGTATTTGAAAATTAAGAGATAATTGGTAAATTTGAACAGAGGAGTTTCATTTGAATGTCATCAGGTTGCAAAGGATTGAAAAGTGAATGAGAAGAGAGGAATTGGAGACAGCAAATGTAACCAGTTTTATTTTCCTAGGAACTTGACTGAGAAAGCAAGGAAAGGCAAGGAAAGATATAAGACAATAGATATAGCTCATGAAGATAGCAGAATCTAATGAAGGTATTTTAGGAATCCATTGTGTGTATCACAAGAAAATAAGCAACTGTTAAAACCAAACATTGGAACAACCATTTGGTTTAAGATTATTTAAGAAACATGCAGAGTACACCATGTAAAATATCAGGCTGGATGAATCAAAAGCTGGAATTAAGGTTGCCGGGAGAAATATTAACAAACTCAGACAGGCAGACAATACATCTCTGATGGTAGAAGGTGAAGAGGAATTAAGAAACTTCTTGATGAGGGTAGAAGAAGAGAGTAAAAAAGCTGTCTTGATTAACATCAGAAAAGCCAACATCTTTCAAAGAGATGGAGAAGAGATGGAATTAGTATCAGATTTATATTTTTGGGTCAAAGATCACTGTAGACTGTGATTGCAGCCATGAAATTAAAAGAGACTTGTTCCTTGGAAGGAAAGCTATGGCAAATCTATACAGGATCCTAAAAAACAGAGACACCACCTTGAGGGCAAAGGTGTGTATAATCAAAGCTATGGTTTTCCCCCTAGTAATGTATGACTTTGAGAATTGTACTGTAAGGAAAGCTAAATGTTGTAGAATCAACACTTTTAAATTATGTTGCTCGAGAAGATGCTTGAGAGACCCTTGGACAGCAAGAAGGTCAAATCAATCGATACCTAAAACAATTAATACAGGTTATTCACTGAGAAGTCAAATACTGAAGCTAAAGTTTAAATACTTTGACTATATAATGAGGAAACAGGATTCATTGGAAAAGACTCTGATGTTGGGAAAGATTAAAGGGGAAAGGACAAGGGAATGGCAGAAGATAAGTGTCTTGAAAACAATGAACTCAGAGAAACATAGTAGAGGAAGAGCTTGGCATGCTATGGTCTTTGGGGTCATAAAGAACCTGACATAATTGAATCACTGAAAAAAAAGAACAATTTTAGGGATAAAGGATACCTGAACATGTTAGCATACAATAGAAAAGGAATCAATAGGTGGGAAGATAAGAAATATTAGAGAGTGAAGATTGAAGAGGGAGAATATTGGAGAAGAGAGAAGGGGATCCATCTACATATGAAGAGTTTTGGCAAGGACAAAAGCCACCTCACCAGAGACTAAAGAAATAGAGAAAATAATAATGTGTAATTAGTCAGAAAAACAGACTGGGGTCAGACTGTGAAATGCTTTAGCTCCAGGGAAGTTTGTATTTGACCCAAGAGGTAATAAGAAGACACTAAAACTCATTGAGCAAGGTAATTACTGGTCAGATGTGTGCTTTTGGAATATCAGTTGACAATTGTGTGAAGGATGTATTGATTAGAGGAGAGTCTAACTTCAGGGAGAATGATTAGAATCCTCTTATAATGGAACATAGGAGAGCTGGTGAGGGCCTAAAACATGGGCTGTAACGTCCTGCCCAAGATAAGACCTGTGAAGTCATTTGATCTGGTGCTGCCAACACAAGTGCAGATAGGACTCGAAACAATAAATCTAGGACCTTTTTTAGGATTGAATTAATTAATTGATTGATCAAACATAGCAAACTAATTTTTTGAGTTGATAATTTTGTATGGTCTGATAATGATGTTATAAACATCTAAATGGTCTTTGGCAGTAAAAAGGTTTGCCTAAAAGATGACCAAGTGGGTGGAGAAAAGGGAATAGATGTGAGAAGTGAAGATGGCAACTGATTAGACTTTAGAAAGATAAGGAAAAGGGAAGAGTTGAGGTTGACTCTTTTGTTGTGAACTGAGTTATTTGGAAAGAATGGGAGGCCTGAACAGAAAAATCAAAATTTGGGGGAAGAATAAGTTTTGGGGAAAGATGAGTGGTTCTCTTTGGGGAATGTTGAATTTAGTGGAATAAATTCAGAATGAACAAATAAAGAAATGAATTGTGTGAAGTTCATTCACCTAAATACCTGAGTTGAGTAAAGTAAATGGAAGATCATACCCTTTTATATGTATGTATGTATGTATGTATGTATGTGAAAAATTTATTAAATTCGAGAGTTCTCAAAGATTTTTTTCCATGGAAATTTAGAAAAATGAATGAAGGATATGCTTTGAATGCATGGGCTGTTTTTCATAAGAGACAACTGAAAATTAGTTGTAACATTTTAAGCTAAATTTTTATGAGTACAAGAATACTTGAAAATCCATGCTATTAGGCAAATATTTCTATGATAAAAAATAGCTTTGCTCTAGCATTTGCAAGAGTTAACTTGACAAATTTTAGCTTATTCTGAATTAATCATTGTATTATAGAACAGGTTCAATATCTGGGGCACTTAACTTTGTCCTGAATTTCCTCATATTCATGCTGGCTTCCTGTATTTCTTGGCTGGTCTATAATCTTCCTGGCATTTACTGTCTTTTCTTTACCATATGTGGCATTTTGTACAAGAAGATAAAACATCCCAGCTAAATATAGAAAATGCCATGTGGGCCTGTCTCATTTTATTTTCCTATGACTTCAATTCATATTTAAAAAACAACTTACAAAGTGGAAAATCGTGGGCATTGAAAGCAGGCATTAAAATAATATTTGCATTTTTATTTAGAGAAGGAAAAATGTGAGTGCAAGTTTCAAAGGAAATGTGAATAAAAGCCAACTCTAGGGTTGCTTTTATTTAAGCAATAAACCCTCAAAAGATATTAGGCTTGTAGTTTCTTTTTTTTTCCCTTTTTTTTAAGGTTTTTTTGCAAGGCAAATGGGGTTAAGTGGCTTGCCCAAGGCCACACAGCTAGGTAATTATTAAGTGTCTGAGACCGGATTTGAACCCAGGTACTCCTGATTTCAGGGCCGGTGCTTTATCCACTGCATGCTTTATCCACTGCATCACCTAGCCTCCCCTAGGCTTGTAGTTTATTCTGACTTTTTTTTTTTTTTGAGTGGGAAGAGGTGGGTGGGAGACTCAACCCCTCCCCCTCCCCCCCAACACAACAAGGTTAAAATAGAAGCAGGAAAGAACAGGATTTGTTCTTGTGAGGGATTTCACAGGTACAGATGAGAATGGAAAGCTTTTTCCTTATAACTTCTTGTTGAGGAACGATTAGACAATTTGGAATGAATTGGATCCCCTTTTGATATGTGCTTTATCTGAGAATCTTAGAATTTTAAAACTAGAAGAGACCTTAAAGACTATCTAGTCCAATTATCTGATTTCTTTTTTAATAATCATGTAATGATGAAATTGCAGTCAAAACATTTGTGGCAGAGTTGAGACTAGATCTTGGCTTTTTAAAATCCTGTTTCAGTGTTTTTTCTATTATATGGTGCCCTATGTGCTTCTCCTAGACTTGTCCTCACTCCTAATCGATCCTTTCCTTACCTTACTTTTTCCTCTTATCTACTCTTAAAATGTAAACATTTATTTTAACTATAGAAATCAGTTATATTTCTATATATAGATATAGGTATATTTAAGTGAAGAAAGATGTTTATTTCTCCCCTGACCCTTTGATTTCTTAGTTATTTATTTGGAACAGTGGATAGTGCTTCATATGAAGTCAGGGGAACTTGGGTTCAAATGCTGCCTCAGACACTCACTAGCTGTGAGACCAAAGACAATTAAATATGACCATATTAGGTGACCATGTCACCATAGTCATTTAATTTCTGTCTGGCACTTTTTCATCTGTAAAATGGAGATAATAACACTAATTTCTCAGGGTTGTTGTGAAGATAAAATGAGATAGTATTTGTATACACTTTGCAAATCTTAAAGCTTTATATCAATATTACAACTCCTCCTCCTCCTCTACTACTGTTACTACTACTACCTTTATCACCACTATAACCATCACTACCAATACTATCACCACTACCACCACTACTATTACAACAAAACAACTACTACTACTACTACTACTACTACTACTACTACTACTACTACTACTACTACTACTACTACTACTACTACTCCTCTCCCTCCTCCTCATATACTTATCCAAATATCTGACCCTAGGAGTCTAATGGATAATATCCCATTGATATTGTAGTGGTAGTACAGTTAGAGATCTAGAGAAGATCACAAAGTTGGTAAGAGAGAAAGTCAGTGTTGTGATGAGAGACTTCACTTCTCTAGTCTCTCAACTAAAGACAGGACATTAGAAATGCAGTATGATGTAGGATATTAGTCTTAGAATAAGGAAGATGTGGGTTCAGATTCTGTCAGATATTTATTTAATTGCTGTGTGACCTTGGCCAAATCATCTTTATTTTCCTGTTGCTCAGTTTTATTTCATTTTCGGTTCCACATTTTCTTTCTCCCCTAAATATTAGGAGGCAAGAAAAATACAACCCATAAAAATGTATAGTCTTGCAAAACATGTCTATGTTAGACTTGCTTTTTTAAAAAATCAATTAAGAAAAAAGAAATAGAAGTAAATATGATCCAATTTGTATTCTGAGTTTATTAGCTCTCTAGGAATCTATGATTGGTTATTATGTTAAGATTTACTAAACTTTTCAAAATAGATTAACTTAGAAATATTGATGTCACTGTATAAGTTTTTCTCCTGGTTTTGCTCTCTTTATTTTATTTCTGTTCATAGAAATCTTCCCAGGTTTTCCTAAAACCATTCCCTATGTCATTTCTTATATCACAATATCACATCACATTCATACCATGATTTGTTCAAAATTCCCTAATTGTTGAGCATTCCCTCACTTTTTGATGCTTTGACACTTCAAAAGAGACTGCAATTTATTTTTATTCTCATGGTTTCTTTCTTTAATCTCTTTGGAGGATAAACCTAGTAGTGTCATAAACTGGATCAGAGGGTATGAACAATTTAAAAGTTTTTGGACATACATCCAAATTGCTTTCGATAATGATTGGACTAGTTCACAGCTCCACCAAGAGAGCATTGATTTTTCTCACATTTCCTCTAACGGGTCATTTTCCTTTTCTATCCACAAAACAAAAATAATGGAACAGAGGAGAAGCAAGGATAGAACATCACTAGAATTCCCTTTGAGGATGACATTGATTCATTAATAAATACATTTTCATTTTATGCATGAAGAAATGAAGTGCACATTCTTCAATTGATAAATGGTTAAATGATATAAATGGGTAGTTTTCAGAGGAAGAAATCAAAGCTTTTGATAGACTGTTTTAAAATTGCTAAGTCACTAATAAATAGGGAAATGAAAATTAAAACAACTTTGAGGTACCTTCTCACACATCAGATGAAGGCAATGATACCATGCTTATTGACATAATTGTAAATGATAGATTTAGAGCTGGAAGAGCCATCTACTTCAATTCATTTAAGAGATGAGGAAGATGAGACTGAGGGAGGTTGAGACTTTCTCAATGTTATACAAGTAGAAATTAACTGAGACAGAATTTCAACCCAGATTCTCTAACTTCTGAGTTAGTGCTTTTCTCACTTTATTTGCATGTGAGAGAAATAGCTTATATGGCCAATGAAACAATGAGTTTATAAATTACACCAGGCTGGTACAGTAGGCTAAATCTAAATAGGTGAAATTTAATTAAGATAAATATAATTCTCTGCACTTGGACTGAAATAAATCAACAATAAAATTACAAGAAAGGCAAGATATGTATAAAAATAATTCATGTGTAAAGAACCTGAAGGTGTTATTGAATTTCAAACCCAACAATGGAACATGGCAAACAAAGAAGCTAATATGATCAGAGGCCACATTTATAAAATTTGGAGTACAGCATAATAGAAGTTTAAGACTACTGAACTCTACTCTGTCCAAAGTACATTTGAAGTATTTTGTTTGAGTTTTGGACCACATTGGGAAGAACACTGATATATTAGCATGTACCCAGTTTAGATTAGCTAAATTAGTGAGAAAACTCGAATTATGCCATAGTAAGATCAGTTGAAGGGTCTAGGATGTTTACCCAGGGAAAGAAAAGATATAGCAAAACATTTTCAAGTAAGACTTGTTCTTCTTGAGCTCTAAGACCTATTTTGCACATGTTCCAAGGCTCTATCTTCTACTATCTCTCTTCTTTACTCTCTTGAAAAGTATGTACAATGCTACAGCTTCAATAATAACTTCTCTACAGATGCTTCCCAATTCTGTATCTCTAGTTGGAACATTGATCTTGTTCCAGATTTTAAAATGTGCAACAGTTTAATCCTCCTGCCTCAGTTTCCTTACAGTTTCTGTAAATAAAGATGTTCTCACAGGGCTGGTGCAAGGATCAAATGAGATAGCATATGTAGATGTTTTGCAAATCCTAAAGGGCTTTATAAATGCTTGTCGCTGTTCTTCTTCATCTTTCTACAAGATCCTCAGTATTTTTACCTAATCCCTTGAACCCCCATATGAAAACAATTGCTAAGATCTGCTATTTGTACCTCTTAAATATCTCTCACATCTACAATTTCCTTTCAGTTTCGACTACTACTACCATATACTTTCATCATCTCTCACAGATTATTGTTAGTAACATTCTTAGTGGTTTTTCTAGTCCCTTGTTTTCTCCCCTCTCCAATCTATTCTCCACATCATTACTTAAGTGATATTCCTAATGGAAAGGTCTGATCATATCAATCTTTGACTAGAAAAATTTCAAAATTTCCTTGTTATCTACCAAATAAAATACAGATGAGGTATTCAAGGTTTCCTTCAATCTGGTTATAACCAATGTTTCTATTATATTTTTTATATTACCTCACTTCTTGAGCTCTGCCTTCCATAACTCAACTGATGTTGACCTTTGAACATTGCTGTGCTGACCAAACAGAATATACATTTGTCCCTGTGCTGAGGGAGGGATAAAATTGGAAAAAAAACTCACCATGAATTTACCCAGAGAAGGAAAAATAAACATTGTAGAGCAATGCAAGGCCATCACAAGTTCTCATAACTTCCTGAGAACCCTATTGGTGGACAGGAATAATTATGGATCTCTGGAGAAAGTCCATATAGTATTAAATGGTCCAAAGGGTTCTAAACCTGGATTTTCCTTAAAAAACTTCAAATATCCTGGAGTATATTGGCTGTACCTTGCTCTTTCATTCTGAAAGGACTATAAATAATCCTTAGGGATTCAGCATCCCTGAAGCCCAAACTCCATAATTTTGTTTATGTGGAAACTAGAACCCCTCAAAACTAAATCATTTGCTCAAAGTAAATAGATAATAAGTGGCACAGTCAAGCTTCAAACCTCTGTAGTTGATATTGCAGGGAACCTGGTTTAGGGAAAATGTAGATGAGAGAACTAGGCTGGTATAAGGTTTAAGTAGTGGACTTGGAATCAGGAAGGTATGATTCCTATCTGACATGTCACTTAATCTCTCAGGTTCTCAGTTTTATCATCTATAAATTAAGGATATTGGATTTGATGTCTTCTGTGATCCCTTCTAGTTGTACAGCAATGAACCTATGCTCCTCTGACAGAGGACAGAGTGTCAGCAGTAGAAGTAAGGTTTGTTTCTGACCAAATAAGATTAGGAAGCAAGGTAAACAGGAACTATGTATAAGGTTCCCTTTACTGCCCTTTGTAGCATTATATGAATGGTATGAAAAGTTGCTGCAAGGGGGCAATGTATATATACTAACAAGTTCAATGGAATTAATAGGCAGGAAATGTAGTATGTACAACTTGTGTTAAGTACCTCCAATCAGAACAGTGCCAGGTTTGAGGAAGACTGGGTTACTCATCTGAGTATGTGTGAAGTTTGTATTCCATGGGTCAGTCAGTCTCTCCAGGGCCATGGACACACAGCTGTTAAGTCCTATTCTATGACTCAATTTGATTTTAAGCTGATCCAGTCAACTGAAATGTACCAACTATCTGCCATCTCTGGTTTTAAAAGAGCCAGAGAGTAGGTTTTCATTCAATGGGTTTATTCAGTTCCTAAATTAATACTTTTAGAAGGATAGGGAAGATCCTTTTGTTTTCTCAATTCTCAGTTTCTCAACTCATTTTTCAGCAGTCCTTCAAGATGAATGTTCCCTGATACCATGGATATTGATAAGCAATATCCATAAGAAATGGGGATCTATGCCCATAGCACTTGGATGAAAGGCAATATAAGAACAATCATTGGATTTGTACAAAACAGTGAAATGAATGATTCATAGGACAACTGAGATCAATGAAATATTCTTTTTAAAATTGACATTATAGAAATATGACCTTCATACTGTAGCGATGTTTGCAAGAATTGTTTGAAATAGTTATAAAAAGAAACCTTATTCTAAATTTCTTAGGATCAGAATTAGATAAGGAAAGGATATTAGAGATCAGTAAATCCAGGGGTTCTTAAGGTAGGCCTAGGAATTTGATCTTTAAAGTATATTTGAAAGGGCAGCTAGGTGGTGTAATGGCAAGAGCATTGCTCCTGGACCCAGGAAGGCCTGAGTTCAAGTCTGACATCAGACACATAATGCTTAGCTGTGTGATTTTGGACAAGTCAATTAACCAACCCCATTGCCTTGTAAAAACAAAAATGTATTTTAAAATTCCATTTTAATGTAATTGGATTCATTTATAATTTCATATATTTCTTTTTACATATTTAAAAACATTATTTGAGAAGAGATCCATATGTTCCACTAACTTCCAAGAGGCCCACAAAGGTTAAGAATACCTGAAATCCAACATCCATGATTATTGATGAGGAAAGTAGAACTCCCCCAAACTGTCACTTATTTAAGTTCACATAGATCAAGTGACAGTTAATCTTAATCAATTAATCAATCAATTAAACATTCAGAAAACATTTTTAAAGGCATTATGTGTTAGGTCCTGTGTTGGCCCTGGAAATGCAAAAAGTTATATCAAAAGTCTCTGCTCTTATGAATCTTATATTAGAATAGACTCTTTCCACTCTATCATTCTGAGGCTTCCACTTCTATCAGCATCCATTTCTGACAATTAAATGGAAGCAAATACACATGGTAGAAAAGTCATAGTAATGGTAATCAAGAAACCTGGTGCCCAGTGTTTGCTACCTGCATAATTTGGACAAATCATTTACCTTTCTTGGTTTCACTTTCCTCATCTCTAAAATGAAGAACTTGCTTAACTCCAATTCCCTGCAAAAATTCTATAAATTTTTATTGGATTTAGAAATGAAATAGCACATATAAAATTATTTGCAAATCTTAAGGGGCTTTATCCTTTATAAGTCTTCTTATTTTTTCTTCTTGTTGTAGTTCTTCTTGTTCTTTTTGTTTCTAATTTTCTTCCTCTTCTCCAATTCATTTCAAATATGAAAATTCTATAATTTTTTATTGTGCTTAGAAATTAGATAGCATATATAAAATGATTTGCAAATCTTAAAGGGCTTTGTAAGCTCTTTATAAGTCTATTTATGTTTTCTTCTTCCTGTTCTTGTTCTTTCTTCTTTCTTGTTCTCTCCTCCTCCTCCTCTTCTTCCTCCTCTTCCTCCTTCTTCTCCTCCTCTTCCCCCCCTCCTTTTCTTCTTTCTTTCTTCTTCTCCTTCCTCCAAGTTGCTTAGTTTGCATTCCAGATTCTGCTATTGGGGATATAGGACTATGAGATTCATATTGCATGTTCTAGCCTCACAAGGAATCACCATCTTCATCATTTTATGCAGTTACACCAAAGTATGCAGTGAGACTCAATATAATAAACATACTTTATAGAGACCAAATGTCTTGAACATTTCAGTATTGCTACTTTAATTGTTGTAATGTATTGAAATGCTGTTATAATTCATAAAATATGAATTTACATATATATTACTCATTCATGTTATCTTGTGGTTATTATGAAACTTTATGATCAAAATATAACAAAATTATGTATGTTAAAAAGGAACCTCAATTCAAAAAAGATTGGAAAAATTGTTTTCAACAAAAGTATTAAATGACATTGGTAAAGAAAAAGTAGAAAAAGGATAATGGTAGAGTCATTTAAATGCAATACGGAAATCTATCAGGAATATAGGAAAAAAGTATGTTTTCAGTTTGACTGCTATATTATCTTAAATCAGAAAGATACTATAATTATAATACAATATGCTTATTAGTGTGTATGTTAGTGTGGGTGTATATGTATAAGCAGTGTTCATCTTATAAGGTCTTTGGGGTCAATGCCCCTCTAAAGAATGAATAATACATATTCAAGCTCTTAACAAAAGCAAAAAGAAGGCTAAAAGGTCCTTGAGTTTAAAATTGCTTTTGTAACAAAGAGTCCAACTGGATGATGAATAGATTCTGAGTCATATTAATGGTATTTCTATGCCATCAGTCTACAAAATCTTGACTTTTTGAGGACTATGAGTTCACTGTGCCTTGCTTGTATTTTCCAATATCTCATATTGTCATTATTATTATCCTTGCTTTCAAAGACCTTAATTTCAGATAAACTCAATTACCAAACTAAATATGGCCTTTCATCAAATTTTTCTTGAACTTTTGGCCCTGAAACCATCTAGAATGCAAGGCACTTGATATGATCATGATAATAGCTAATATTTATATAGTGTTTTAAGATTTTCAAACTGCTTCTTTACATGTTATTTCATTTGATTTGGTCCTTGTACAGTAGGTGTTATCATCATCATTTTACAGATAAACAAAATGAGGATTAAAGGGGTTAAGTGACTTATCCAAGGCTACATAGTGAATATACAAGACAGAATTTGAACTCAGATCTTCCTAACTTGAAGTCCAGTGATCTATCCAGTGGACCATCTAGCTGTCTAGTATCAAAGTCATGGAAATGTCCTTCACTAATTTGTCTATTATTCCAACTGAATTTGTAGAACTCTAAAATTAGTTAAATGTAAAAGATGGCCTATGTACAAATATCTTGTCATTTGCACAATGACAGGTCTGAATTTTTATGGCCAGATGGGAAATGGCCAAATTCAGAGAACCATTTAAAGACATTCAAACACAATGTCAAACTGCATTTGAGTAAAGATGAAAATAAACAGTGAAGTCATAAGAACTGTGGGGATATATAGTTTTTAAATTTTTTAGTCAAGATGACTTTAAAAGGCTAAGAAAGGTAAGCATTAAGGGTTATTTCTTTTTCTTTCTTTTTTTTAAAATTCTGCTTAGCCCAAGAAAGATATAATCTACTACCCATCCCTCATTTCCCCCATTAAATAGATGCACTTTTCTTTCTGGAATTTTCATAGCATTTTGTGTTTATTTATCTCTAATGCACTTAATTTCAATAAATATTAGTTAAACGCATATGGTAGGCTTGAGGGATAAAAGGAAGAAAAAAAGCAATCCTTATCTTGAAGGATCTAATATTCTATCATTCTTTTCTTAATTTTGGCTATTTAGTCATATCATCTTCATTTGTATTACAATTTTCATTATACTTGTAGGTGGCATATTTTCCCTCTATAGACTCCATGCTTTATATGAAGAACATCCTCCTCACATGGTGTAAGTCTAGTCAGTACTCAAATTTTATTTTTGAAGAATTCTTACTTCCATCACTTCTATTTCAAAGTATGTTGAGTTTATGACTGGTTTTGAATGAGTATAAAATAGAATCAGAAATATTTGGGGTTCCCTCCTTAAATCTTTTCCTATTCTATCCATCTTCTGCACAGCTCTTAGAACAATTTTCCAAAATCATATATCTGATCATGTTGCTTTTCAAATCAAAAACTATCCAGTGAATCCAGGAATTAATATGAAATCTTCTACTTGGTTATTTGAAACCCTTCATAACCTGGCTTTAAATTACTATGCATTATGGATTATATATATGTATATATATATATACATATATATAATCTATGTTTAAACTTCTCAGTGTTCCTCATGTATATGTAAAAGTGTGTGGGTGAGAGAGAAGAGTGATTGAGTGAATTAATCAAATTTTAAAAATGTCTCGAAGGACAGCTTCATGCCACAATGGATAGAGCACTGGCCCTGGAGTCAGGAGGACCTGAGTTTAAATCCAGCCTCACATACTTAATAATTGCCTAGCTGTGTGACCTTGGGCAAGTCACTTAACCCATTGCCTTAAATTAAAATTTTTTTTAAAAAATAAAATTAATTAAAAATGTGTTCAAGACATTAAACCTTGATACATATCCTGAATGAGAAAACAAATGGAAGTTTCATTAGGTGTCAACCAGTCCCGGGCATCACCTTGATTTATCCAAAGACATTTCCATTAGATTAACAAGAGTTGTATATCAATTGGTGAAGGACTTAGTCATACCCTGAAAGCCATAAGAGGCTTTGAGGTTCTGGCAGTGGGGACAAAGGAGTAGAAACTTAAAGAACTCAGTCAAAAAAGAATCAGGTTCATCTAGTCAATTGGCAAAGGAAGAAAGAAATTGAAATGGGGAAAAGAGAAATGCTGAAGAGGCTTCACTAACCCTTTTCCCTGGAGTCATCTCTAGGTAGAACTGAGGGAAATTTCAAAAAAGATTATTTATTCTCAGCTTCCTCTTCTACTGCCTTTCTACTAATGAACACTATGATAAATACTACTAAATGTTTTCATAAACCTGAATTTTCCCTCTACCACAATGAGTACATGGTTTAACAAGAGAAATATAAATACAAATTAAGATATTAAACTAAACTTATCCCTGTGTGTTCGGAATTTCTAACTGGGGTGGGGTGGACTGATTGATTAGTATTCCTAACTTTTCATTTAATAAAACTGAATTATAATATAAAATGATATATAATAATATCATCAAATATAACAAAGAACTCCTTCCAGTAGCAGAGGAAGGAATCACATGGACTTGAGGGCTCAATATATTACTTTTGGTCTTAAAACAAGATATTTATTAAAAGAAAGTGTTATATATGATCTTCTTCTATCTCAACACTTTTTCATTGACTGAATCCTAAGACAGTAATACATTTCCTCTTCCCTTGTCCATCTTGGGATCCCTTACAACCTTCAAGATTCAGCTCAAAGCACCACATTTTACATTGTCTTCCCTGATCTCCTAAGATACTAGTGTCTCTTCTCCAAATCATCTAGTATTTCTTTTATATAATACCTACCATAATAGAAAAAATTAATATATTATAATGATTTAAGGTTTGTAAAAATGCTTTGCATTCATTTTCTTAGATGATCCTCAAAACAACCCTGTGATGTTGTCATCTCCATTTTTATGGATGAAGAAACTGAGAGTAAGAGACATCAAGTGATTTATTCTGGGTTGATTAGATGGCAAGTATTTGAAGCAATGAGGTAGCCAAATGGTTGGAACTTTGGGTCTAGAACCAAGAAGACAAGTTCAAATCCAGTCTCAAACACTTAATAACTCTATGACCTTGGGAAAATCACTTCATGTGTTTGTCTTAATCTCCTGGAGAAGAAAATGGCAAACCACTCCAGGATCTTTCCCAAGAAAACTCCATGACCAATATTGGATTACTATGGTCCATGAGACCACAGAGTCAGACCCAACTGAATAATTAGCAACAAAAACATTTAAAGGAGAATTCTAACTTCAGTTTCCTAATTTCAAGTTTAGCACTCCAGAGATGAAATCAATGCTGAAATGGACACATCCTCAGTACCCTCTGTCCTTGGGGTCTGGACATCTGGAACTCATCTCAGACCTTCTGTTTGAGGAAAACAATCAGGAAATTCACCTCATCATTTTCTACTGTTCACCTCCTGAATTTTATGATCTCCGGAAACTCATCATTCAGCAAGATGAAGTCAACTCTGAAAATTACACCTCCTCAGATCATTTCTCATTGCAGCTGTAGGACTTCATTATGCTCCCACATGTAATCTACCTGTTTATGTGTTGTCTTCCTCTTTTAGATTATATGCATCTTGAGGACAGAGAATGTCACAACTTTATTTGTAGCCTCAGATCTTAGCACAGTGACAGGAGCATAGCAAAGCCTTAATAATGCTTTAACTATTGACTCTAGACAAGGACTTTCACTTTTTTCTTTTTGCATTCCTAGAACCTACCATAATACATTAACCACATTGAAGGCATATTTTTTATGTTGATTGGGGTTCTCTTTAGGATGACTTAATGAAGCACTTTAGCAAAAACTCATTTTTTCAATATCACAGGAAGGGGTTATAGGTACCCTGACATTCAGATAATAACTTATGAATATTTTAAGGATTGCAGTAAGTCTTGGTCACAAGAAGTCAAGTCTGAAATGGATGAGTTTTCAATGACTATCTCAAGGATGCTTATGGTCAGTGCGTCTTGTTGGACCTAAGTAAAAGTATTTCGCATGACTCATACAACTGAAATACCATTATGATGTAATTTTCTCTCCTTCAAGGGTCTGGCCAGAAGATAGTTTCATTAGTCCAAAGAATGTCAGGCAAACATTTTTTAAACATTTTGTCATGAAATACATATGCTTTTTAACTAGATGCTGATTAGTACAAATAAAGAATCCCCTGAAGTGGTAGCACATATTCAAGTACGTAGTTTTCCAGTTACATAAAAATGTTATTGGTTTCTAGCCCAATGGAAATATGCAGTGTGAATTCAAATATTGTATCAATTTTATGGAGTTTTTTTTTCTCTAAACCAGACCTGATTATAATATTTTAACTCCATCCTGTGCTATCCCCCCTCTCCTTTCCAACCCAACCCATCCTATTTCATTCCACTGAATTTTATTCAATTTGGTTTGATTTGACTTAATTCTACTGTGTTTCATGAAATGATTCCCTAGGGAAAACCAGTTTCCTTAAAATATTGTCCAAGGGCAGCAGTGGCTATTGCAGTTCACTTAGAGCAGTGGGGAGGATCTTTCTCTTACCATATTCTTCTTGTTTACTCGTGTATATACAAATTATTTTTTTTTAGGTTTTTGCAAGGCAAATGGGGTTAAGTGGCTTGCCCAAGGCCATACAGCTAGGTAATTATTAAGTGTCTGAGACCGGATTTGAACCCAGGTACTCCTGACTCCAAGGCCGGTGCTTTATCCACTACGCCACCTAGCTGCCCCTATATACAGATTATTGTTGAGGACAAAACATCTCTGGTATACATCTCCTTCTATTCACTCACTGAGTCACTTCTCTTGTTCATATCACCATTATGCCCTGCCACTAAGTCTATTGAAATATCCACCTAAATCCTCTTCCTGTCTCAAATCTCTTCTTACTCCAATTCATACCTCCTGTCTCTACTTTCCTTAATTAGTTTGTTGCTCATGATTGCAATGCCATCCCTCTTCATCTCCTTCTCTTGGAATCCTTGATGATGACGATTACAAGGATAGTAAATTAGAAATTATAAGAATGTTTCTCACATCAAGGGGCATAAATTATACTGGAGATACCATATTTAAATTTAGTTGTTAAGTTTCCTGTGAATTTGGACCAATTCAGAAAAATGACATGGGTTCATATGATCACAATTCTCAATCAGTCTAGGAAGAGCTTTTCATTCATTTTTCCTTTGTAAACTATTTCCTTAGCTCAGAGGCAATATCCAAAATATAGATCAGAAAAGAGAGATAAGTTCATTAATGCAGACAAAATTGAAATTGGTGAAATGCTTCAACTGGATCATTTATATGTTGGTGTCAGTTACTGTTATTTTATTATGACATGTAGTATAAAAAAGTTGCCCTGTACTGGGGATTAATGGGGGATTAACAGGTGAAAATATTAGTTGAGATTGCCAAAGAATGCAGGAAATGGGGTCAGTACAG